>NC_080078.1:79084436-80533966 GCF_949987535.1 Balaenoptera acutorostrata
TACATATATATATATATGTATACACACACACACACACACATACACCCACACACACGAGGAGATTTATTATAGCAATTGGTTTATGAAATTATAGAGACCAGGAAGTCCCTCTATCTGTCCTCTGTAATGGAGAACCAGGAAAGCTGGTGATGTAATTCAGCCCGAGTCCAAATGCCTGAGGACAGGGCAACTGATGGTGTGTCTCTCAGTCCGAATCTGAAGGCCAGAGAACCAGGAGCACCAATGACCAAGGGCAAGAGAAGACGGGTGTTCCTGCTCAAATAAGGAGGACAAATTTGCCCTTCCTTTGCCTTATTGTTGTATTCAGGCCTCAACAGATTGCCATTAGCATTGGTGAGGGTGATCTTCTTTACCTTTACTCAGATGACTGATTCATATGCTAATCTCGTCCAGAAACACCCTCAGAGTCACGCCCAGAACGAATGTTTCACCAGCTATCTGGGCATCCCTTAGTCCATGAAGCTGATACATCAAGCTTATCCTCAGGAGTCCACTCCTTGTCAACCTAACGCCCACATGCATCTCCTTGAACCATACTTCATCTCCTAATGGAGACAATAACTAGGTGATAATTCTGCCTAACGGGACATGACTCTCCTGCATCCAACCCAGAACATGCTGATACTGGCCAGTGTGTCCTCCCGTTTCTCACAATTTCCCTGGCAGGCACTAGCCCCTCTTCATAGGAGACAGGTTCTAAGGGGCTTATCTAAGAGAGGTCTAAGGGGCTTATCCCTAAAGTCCCCCAGCTATAAAAGGGCTGACTGGTTTTTAACCTTAGGTCGATTTGAAAAAAATGATGCACAAGGTGGGTTCAGGCCAACTTGTAGCATGTGGACTTTATTTTATAGCCAATAAAGTCAGTTCTTCTCTTCCTGCGCCATAAAACTCATTCTTCTCTGCATGTCTGTTTTGTATTACACATTCCAATCCCTCGAATCTTTCGATAACAAGTTTCCTTAAGGGAGAAATTGTGCTCATTGTTTGGAAAATGTAATCCACCATAGCATAGGAGATGACTGAAGACTCCTGACACCTCTATGTAGGGAGGTAGGGTGTGTATATTTCAGTGCCAGACAAACCATAACCTGTGAACGCTGTATCAAGGGGGTGATGACAGCTGCCTAATATTAAACAGGAGACATGTGTTCTTTCTGCCACTTAAACTCCCTGGCTTTGCTCTGAGCAATAAGTAACAAGAACAAATACATATTTGCTGAATTTTTGTTTCATTCTGTTTGGATTCCAGTTGTTGAGATATAATCAGTTCTTTTATGTAATGCATTTTTAAATATATACTTGAATCTTTACCGTATGGTTTTAACAGCCATAGAGAAAATCTTGAAATATTTTTAAAGGGAAAGAGGTGGGGCAGGAGGGAGGTGACAGGGATATAAGATACAATTATCAGAATTTAAGACCCAGTGCCAACAAACCTAGTTGGAGATGGATGAGACTTCTAAAAGGGAGGAAAATGAATTGGGACAGTGTAGCCACCAGCTTGCTTTCCACTTGAGTATTTGTGCAATCTGGGACAATCAGAGCGAGCCTGTTTGAGGAGCAAGAGTGATCCTAGGACTTCTGGGATCCTTCTGGCTTAGTATAGAAAATAAACTGTAGAGAAGCAGGGGCAGAAGCGGAGAAACCAGATTGGAGGCTACTGCAATAGTCCAAGCGAGAGATGACAGTGACTTGGTCTAGGGTAGACGGTATGGAGGTGGTGAGAAGCAGTTGGATACTGGATATATTTTGGCGATCAAGTCAGTAGGACTGGCTATGGGGTGTGAGAGAAGCAGAGGAGTCAAGGATAATGCCAATGGAAGTCATCTGGAAGACACAAGTTCAAGAATGGGGCTGCCATCTGCTGAGATGGAAGAAGATTCTTGATGAGAAGGGGAGTGGAGAGATCAAGAGTTCAGTTTGGACCATGTTAGTGTGAGTTGCCTAGTAGACATAAATAATGGAGCCAAGGAGGAAACTAAGTACACATAAAAGGAGTTAAGGAGAGAGTTTGGGGCAGGAGATATCCATGTGAAGGCCATCAGCACATAGGTGGTATTTAAAGCCATGACATTAGGTGATGTCACCGGGGGAAGGAGTCATAGAAGAGAGAGGTCCAAGGACAGAGTAGACATGGATGCCAATCAAAACTTCCACTCCACAGAGGAGGAATCTAAACCTTGCTTAATTTAGTCACCAATCTCTGATCTCCTTTGACCTGCTGAGGGTGGAGGATAGTGGGAAGAGAACTGGATTTAGACTCAAAAGACCTGGTCCCTCTCCCTTACTGTGGGACCTTGAACCCAGTATTTCACCTCTCCCAGCCACTTCTGAAAACACTAATGCACAGGTGATTGTAAGAATCAAATGAGACGATGAGAGTACCACAAAATATAAAGAGCAGAAAATCTTGGTCATTGTTCAGTTCTTTCTAAAGGGACCAAGTCCGGAAATTTACACTTTATCCTGGGTGCAACCGTATCATGGACGTTCATTCACTCAACAAACATTTCCTGACGGTCTCCTATGTGCCGGGAACTGGTAACCCAGCAGTAAAAGACATGGTCCCTGACTTCATGAAGCTTATTTTCTAGTCAAAGGACCATGGTCCTAACGGCCACCTGTTGTTGAACTTTACTTCTCTTAACATCCTTGCATTTTGTGTTTTTCAAAGTTTTTTTCTTTTTTTAAAATTTTTGTGTTTGTTTCTAAGAGGTGAGAGATTTTTTTCAGGTTTTAATTTGTAAGCACTGCTCCACTAACTAAGAAAGTACAGATGTGTATAGAATCACTGCTAAATTTTTCTTTTTAATGTTGGTTTTTCAGTAACATGGCTTTTCATTAATTTATCAGATTACAACAGCAGGGTTCTGCTAGGGTATAAATGAGGCAATATAGTCTAAGAATTAAAGCAATTTAATACCGTGTGACCGCACGGTCCTCAAGAAGTATCACTGAAACCAAGCAAGTGGCCGACAAGGGGGGAAAAAGGGGGCGGGGTGGCGGTGGGATGAACTGGGAGATTGGGATTGACATGTACACACTAATATGTATAAAATAGATCACTAATAAGAACGTGCTGTATAAAAATAAATAAATTAAATTAAATTTTTAAAAAAAAGCAAGTGGCCGAGTCACACTCAGGCTCATTTTTTCCTGGACTAACAAAAGTCCTACACTGCCAGGTGTTTTAAGGGAAATTTAAAAATAATGACTCCACTCATCTTTTTAAAGTAGAAATTAGCCAGGAACCGTTGCCATTTTTGACATTTCAAGGTACCATTTTATTTTATTCTTTATTTTTTTGGTCTTGCCACGTGCCTTGTGAGATCTTAGTCCCTGGACCAGGGATTGAACCCAGGCCCTTAGCAGTGAGAGCACAGAGTCTTAACCACTGGACTGCCAGGGAATTCCCAAGGGACCCTCTTAACACACCCCTGGACAGTATTAGGACCACTGTTGGGAAACATAGTTAAGACACATAGGGCTTGAAATCCCAGTGTCACCACTTCCTGGCTTTGTGACCTTTAGCAAGTCTCTACACTCTGCTGGCTCCCAGTTTCCTTGTCCATAAACAGGGGATAATAATATTTCCTATCTCCTGAGAATTAAATGACACCAGGCCTATAAATGCCTTAGCTTTACAGTCAGCTCTCCATAAATGGCAGCCGAAGGTGAGGGTTGGGGCCACCGGGCCCTGCCCAGCCCTGAATGTTATGCTAATGGAGGGGATGGGGGTCACCCAGTCCCCCCCTCCCCGGCTCCAGAGAGGCGGATCAGACAGCTCTGGCTGCAGCACTCAGATTGAGGCTTCCCAGACCTGCCTGGATGTGGAGTGTGGTCCTGGCAGGAGGTCGTGAAGGTCTGCCCCCCGGGCGCTGCTGCATGGCAACAGAGAAGGACCAGTGTGTTAGATATTTTGAATCAGGGATACAGGGAATGAGGGAGACAGAGAGTCCAAAATAAAGTTATGGTCCTAGATGGCCCAAGAGATAGTGATGCCGTTAACAGAGATGGGTTACACGGAAGACAGAGAAGTGAAGACAGATGATGATATTTAGGAAACGGGGAGTTCAGAGAGGCATTAGATTAAAGGGAGTGTCCGTGGAATTTGGGGATGTGGCCACTCCTAGTCCTTAAATAACCTCTTCAGAACAACTCCGCAATGATAAGTAAAAATGACTCTGACCTTAATTAAATCTAAACTCTGGGAATAAATTAGCACCACTGGAGCGTCTTACTAATGCTCGTCTCTGTGTGGAGAAGAATCCCACTTCCAGCTCAGACAGTGAGTGCCCTCTGTTGGATGTCTCAACTGCAAATCCTGATCCTTTTAAACTCCACAAGAGAAGGATACAAGGAGAGGAGGAGGAAACCAACATTTCGTGGGAGCCTCCCAAGCCTTTTCCATACATTATTCAGATTTTGTCATCACGATTACTCTGTGAGAGGGTTTACTCCTTCCAGGATGGGGAAACTGAGGCACAGAGAGGCCTAGGTACCATGCCCCAAATCACAAAGTCAGAGCAGAGCTAAGCTTGGAGGCCAAGTTCTGTCCCCGTGCATGACAAGGGTGATTTGGTCAAATGGGAACCAGATGTTCCTCCTAGAGGGGCTGCAAAGGCACCCCAAGTCACAGCCCCTTTCTTTTTTTTTTTTTTTTTCTTAATTTATTCTTTGGCCTCACTGAGCGGCATGCGGGCGGGATCTTAGTTCCCCAACCAAGGGTCGAACCCACATCCCCTGCACTGGAAGTGCAGTCTTAACCACTGGACCGCCAGGGAAGTCCCCACAGTCCCTTTCTTAAGAGGCTTAAGGCACAATCTTAAGGACCGAGGTTCAAATTTGACATGAACATAATTATTCAAAGCTTTCATTCCTAGTTCTGTGCAGGACACGCCCCCAATCAAGGTAAATGGCCATTGGGCTGTTAGAAGTTGATAAAAACCTGGAACCTCACTGGAAAGAGAGTCAGGAGGCTGTGTTCTTGGCTCTCTCTTAAGTCACATGTGACCTAGATCAAACTCTTCCCCCTTTCAGCCTTTTGATTGGCAAAAGGAGGGACAACTTCAACAGCACATTTTCCAACTCTGAAATCTGATGATGACGGGTCCTATCTTTCAGGAGGACAATCTTGGCAGTACCTATATTTCAAACGTGCACACCCACTGATGAATTTGTTGGAATCTATCCTAGAGAAATACACACATCAGTGCACAGGACATACACACAGGATGTTCACTGCAACACTCTGAGTAATCATGACCTAAACGTCCACCATCACAAGACTGCCTAAATAAGTCATGGCTTACCTATACACAGCCTAAATACAGCCAGGAAAAAGGAATGGGGATGGTATGTAAGTGGAAGTATCACCATGATATGTTGTTGAGTGAAGAAAGCAAGATTTGTAAAAATATATATATTTTAAATTTATGGTATGGTCTGAGCCCATTGCTGTATTTGTGTGTGTATAATAAAAGACCTAGAAGGCAGGGTAAAAGGGAGACTTTTTCCCCCTAAAAAATGCTTGACTTTAAAAAAATTTTTATTTTTATTCAATTTTTAAAGGTTACTTTCCATTTACACTTATTACAAAATATTGGCTCTATTCTCCGTGTTGTACAATACATCCTTGAGCCTATCTTATACCTGTTAGTTTGTACCTCCCACTCTCCATCCCCTATATTGCCCCTCCCTACCCTCCCCACTGGTAACCACTACTTTGTTCCCTATATCTGTGAGTCTGCTTCTTTTATATGATAATCACTAGTTTGTTGTACTTTTTAGATTCCACATATAAGGGCTATCACAAAATGCTTGACTTTTATTTATTTATTTTAAATATATATTTTTAATTTTTTCATTTATTTATTTTTGGCTGAGTTGGGTCTTTGTTGCTGCACGTGGGCTTTCTCTAGTTGCTGTGAGCGGGGGCTACTCTTCATTGTGGTACACGGGCTTCTCATTGCGGTGGCTTCTCTTGTTGCGGAGCACGGGCTCCAGGCGCGCGGGCTTCAGTAGTTGTGGTGCACGGGCTTAGTTGCTCCGCGGCGTGTGGGATCTTCCCGGACCAGGGCTCGAACCCGTGTCCCCTGCATTGGCAGGCGGAGTCTTAACCACTGAGCCACCAGGGAAGTCCCTGGTAGTTCATTTTTATTCTGTTTTTACAAAAGCGTCCATCTGTGACAATTGGGAAAGTTTTGAAAAACGGGTCCTTCAGTACTCCTGTTTGAATAGCACTGGGTCCCTGGAGGGAAGACAGATGTCCAAACGGTGGCAGGCTCTCCAAGTTTGCTGTATGAATGAGCAAATCACCGAATGATGGACGGTAGGAGTGACAAAGAGGAAGCCACAGAAAGTAAAACGGCTGGGATGGGGGTGTCTCATTTAGGGCCACGCAAAGGGTGAGGGCTTAGGACTTCATGGCCAGACTCGAGATGAGCATCACTGTGCGTTCACTCTCCTGATTTTAAAGATGGAGCTGGGGGCTTCCCTGGTGGCGCAGTGGTTGAGAGTCTGCCTGCCAATGCAGGGGACACGGGTTCGAGCCCTGGTCTGGGAAGATCCCACGTGCCGCGGAGCAGCTGGGCCCGTGAGCCACAACTACTGAGCCTGCGCGTCTGGAGCCTGTGCTCCGCAACAAGAGAGGCCGCGACAGTGAGAGGCCCGCGCACCGCGATGAAGAGTGGCCCCCGCTTGCCACAGCTAGAGAGAGCCCTCGCACAGAAATGAAGACCCAACACAGCCATAAATAAATAAATTAAAAAAAAAAAAAAAGATCAGTCGATTATATTAAAAAAAAAAAAAAAAAGTAAAATCTATTAATTAAAAAAAAAAAAAAAGATGGAGCTGGGAGACCTTTTCCCCCCAAGTCATGGAACTGACCCACCAGCAAGGCCCACATACAAATAAAAAGTTACATTCACTGATCATGACTACAAAAGTCAGATGAGGTTAGTAACGGAGATAACCATCTCCTTACCATCCTGAAGGAGTAACAGGAAACACAGACTGTGTGCACAGGATCCTATTTTAAGGAACTAAGTGGAGGCTTTAGGGCACATTCACCTCGGGGTGATGAACTGGGGAGTAAGCAGGGTTCAGCCCTGGGTCAAGTCTGCCTTAAGCTCTTCAACTGTGTGGGAAACACCTAGAGCCTGAAAATTTTGCCTCTGCACATAAGCAAAAACTCCCCAATCAGGAAGGCTGCCGGGCACACCTTGCTCCATTTAAAAATTCCCCACTGGCACTTTCCTGAAACAAACAGATCTTCTTTATACTTAAGGACACCTGGAACTAGAAAAATGGCATCTGCTTTTTTTTTGGGGGGGTGGTATTTTTCCCTGTAAACTTGTATCATAGAAAACAGAGTCAGAATAGACCTGTGGGTGTTAAAAAAAAAAAAAAAAGAATAGACCTGGGTCCTAATCCCTCCCTCTCTGTGTAAATCTTTCAAGCAAACCATTTCTCCTCCCCCCCTCCACCTCAGTCTCCACATCTACAAGCGGAATAATAATATTACCTAAGTTAATGTGAGGATTAAATATCAGAATGTGTGTAGCATACCTAGCTCAGGCCTGACACAGCGTGAGCCCTCAGACACTAGCTTGGGGGCTTTTTCTAATCACAGACCAAAGTGCGAACCCAAAAGAGTCCTGAGCAGTAACAGGTACTATTGATTCAACACCTGCCATGTGCCAGAAACAGCGTTAAATGACATATTTGTAATCTGGTGGAGTTCTCAACACAACACTCTGAGGTAGCTACTCCGGATCCCCTTTTAGAGATGAGACTCAGTGGGCGAGGTCCCCTGTCTCAGCTCTGCCAGCTCGGGGACAGCAGCTGGGCAGGGAACCAGGCTCCCCAGCTGTGCTCCCCATCACCCAGTTCTCACGCTCTTGGCTTCCTTGTTCTTGTTTGCCTCTGTGTCTCCCAAGAGTCTAAGATTGTGGGCATCGACTTTGGCTGGCCTTGTTGTTCCATATATGTTTGTGAAGATGAATTAGGGTTTGCCAGGGACTGAGGGGTTTCTGGGACTCTCAGGGTTAAAACTGGGAAAGTCCTGGGCCAACCGGGATGAGCTGGTCACCTGAGATGAGAAGAGAAGAGATGTGTACACACTTTAACACACCTGCACATTTCAACGCTCCGCGGTCTTAGCTGTCGTTATCGGTGGCCATCTCCGGCACCCATCTTATTCTGCGTCAAGTGTTGCCATGGTCCTCTTCTCCCCGTTATCCACCTGCAGGGGCCTCCAATGTGCCTTCTCCTGACACTGCATTCCCCAAAGTCTCCAACAAATGTTTCTACATTCCCAGGACCAGCATCGAGAGAATTTATGATGTGTCAGGTAGGCAGCTTTTCAACAAATCCTGTGGTCTTTTCCCTCTCTTCACCTTCCTCAATCAACGTTCAGGCAACACCTAACTTAAAGGTGAAAAGGAGGAAAATGCCACATGATGATGGAGGCAGAGACTGGGGTGACGGGCCTGCAAGCCCAGGAATGCCAGTGATCTCTGGCCACCACCAGAAGCCAGGAGAGGGGCCTGGAACAGATTTCCCCTCAGAGCCTCCGGAAGAAGCCCACTGTGCTGACATCTTGATTTTGGACTTCTAGCCTCCAGAACTGGGAGAGAACAAATTTCTGCTGTTTTAAGCCGCCCAGTTTGTGGTTCTTTTTTACAATAGCCCTAAAAAACTACCACAGTTCCCTTACACAACCCAAGTCCAGACCTTCAAGTCCTGTGTCCTGACAAATGTTAAGGGCCTCTTCACCGGTCTTCCTGCCTGCAAACTCTTTCCTGAAATTCATCTGAAAATACCAGTTCCCAGCTCCCAGGTCAGAAACCTGCAGTGCCACCTGAGTGCCTGTTTCAATATTTCCCAAACTTACTGGAGGGGATGAATCCCAATAGTTAAAATTACTGGTTCCCTGGGCCCCACTTCGGGCCTCCAGAAATGGGATCACAGAAGGGGGCCTTGGAATCTGCATTTTTAATAATCACCCAAGAGAATGTTATCCTCATTCTCCCCCTCCTAGATCTAGATTCAGATGCCACGGAACTTAGAATGACTTCTAATGATTCAGAGATGGCTTTTCAATGAACCTGAAAGAAAATCCAAAGTCATCATGGTCTGGAAGACCCTGCACAACCCACCCTGCCCCCCCTTTCACCCTCAGTCTTGTTTAGAGCCATTCTTCTCCTTCACTCCTCCAGCTCCAGCCATGGCTTCCGTTTAACTCCTCAAGCACATCAAGCTTTTCCCTGCCTGGATCCTTCTAGCACATGCTCTTCCCTCTCGCCCCAGCCAGCACCTTATAATACTTCACTAGCCCCTCCTCAGAGCTTTTCCCACAACCCATCCTAAGCAGAATGTGCGAGCGTGAGCGCACACGCAAACACACGTACACGCTCCACTGATCCTCAGTCACTGCACTTTTTTTGATCACTTGCCGGCAGTTAAAAATCAGGAAGTTTCACATAAAAATGTCCAGCCTCTCTTAAAGAACCACGAGACCTGCCACTATGAAGTCCACCGTCATACAGACCCACGGGCTGGGCTGGGCTGGGTGAGCTCTTGACTTTGCGGGAGCTCTCCCCTCTGCAGGCCCTGCCTGGCATCTGCACCCATCGCAGCCACCTGCCTGGGCGGTAAAGCAATCCCGTTTGTGTCCCCCACCCCAAAATTGGGTTTACTTGCTTATCATCTGTCTCCCTCGTGCAAAGAGATGGTCTTATTCCCCAGTTCGGCCCCCGCATCCAGCCGGTGCCTGGCTCGTAGCTGGGCCTCAAGAAAGATGTGCTGAATGAATCAATAACTGATGGCTGGACGGCCCGCCCCCTCCCTAAGTCCCACACGCTACACCACTCATTTTGCCATTTAATGACACCCTTCCCTGCAAGACTCATTAAATTCGCTGCCCCAGTGCCTACGTCTTCTGGAGATCTTATGAAAACACAAATCTGTTTCTTTCATTGCCCAGTTTTAAAGATTTTAGGAGTCTCCCAGCACCAGCTGGAGAAAGCAGAAACTCCCCACTGTGGCCTTTGAGGCCCATCTCATCGCTTCCCACCTCCTCCTCCAGCCCGCATGGTCAGAGAGGGCCGCCACCTAGCACACACCCACGCCCCACGCAAGGGCGCAGGGAACACACCGCCTTCTCTCCCCCGGCCTCCACACCTCTGCTGCGAGGCTCCCTCTCCCTGGAACGCCTCCTCCCCCGCCCTACTCCCCCCCCACCCCGTGCCTCTAGCAAACTCCTACTCATTCTTCTGCCCTGGCTCTAACCAAAGTCACTTCACCCGCGAAACACTCCAGACTACCCCCCCAGGCCTGACTTAGTCATCCTCTCTTCTCCGCTCCCACCTCCTCTTTCCTTAGCCCTGAGTAATGGCTCAAAATAGCAGCTGGTGTCTTCTGAGTACTCGCTGTGTGCCAGGCACGGAGTGAGCTTTATCTCCTTTAATCATCACACCCAGGCTGAGCCTTGGCCTGGAAGGCGTCCCATGACCCTCAGCTCCCCCCGCCTCCACCAGCCAGAGAAACACAAGGATCACTTTTTCATCTCCAGTGTCCCTGAGAAGCCACCACTGTCACCCTATTTGAAATTTTCCTTTTCCTTCTACACCTCCCCCCACCCCCAAGCTCCCTAGGCCTCCGCATCCCCCTTCCCGGCTTTATTTTTCTCCATAGCTCTTATCACTAACACGCTATATTTTGTAATTAATTAACTTGTGTATTCTGTCTCTCTCCTCCCCTGGAATGTCAGCTCCAGGAGGCCAGGGATTGTGTCATGTCTTTGCTACTACTGTATCTTTAACCATCTAGAATAGTATCTGGCACAAAATAGACACTCAATAAATATTTACTAATTCAAAACAGGTAGATATTCTCACTATCTTCATTTCACTCCTGAGGAAGGTGGTCTTCAGAGAGATGAAGACGTGTGCCCACAGTTCCACAGCTGGTTAGTGATGGAGCCAGATGTGAGCTCTAGGCTGGTCAACTCCGGCAAACCTCCCCCCTCACCTACTCCGCACATTGCTTCCAGAAGACATCTCTCCAAGGGTCTGACTTCTCAGCTAGACGCTGGATTCTTAGAGGCAATAACTTGATCATATTCATAGTATTGTCTCTGCCTGATCCTTAGTAGGCATTCAAGGATGCTTGCTGAGCAAATGTCTATGTGAAGTTCTAGATGGTAGAAATCAAACCTTCATTCTTTTTTTTTTTTGAATTACTCTTTAACTCCATGCCAAGGACCATATTGTATACACAGTTGAGGCTTAATAAATACTTATTACATTAATGAATTCTATTATGGCAGTAGGTAATAAAAATAATTAGACAGCAATTATGACAATAATAGGTAACATTTAAGGAGTCCTTACTCTGTGCTGGGTCCTATCCTAAGTGCTTTGTACATGAATGAAGACAAATAATGCTCCTATTATCCTGATTTTACAGGCGAGGAAACTGAGGCTCAGAGAGCTTAAGAACTTGCCCAAGGTCACACAGGTAGGAAATGCCAGAGGCAGGAGTGAAGGTAGGCATCTGGGAATCACGTTCTTAAGGACTCCTCTAGGCTGCCTCTCGGCCTCTCTAAGAGGTGGCCACTAAAAGGTCACCCCATGAGAAAACAAGTAGAATGGTTTATTACACATTTCTGTTTTATTTCAAAGAATTTCTTGAAATTCTACCAAAGGCTTTGGTAGGCAATACTATGTGCTAAATAATAACTGCCAATGTTCTCACCGAACCTGATGGTTTGCAGAGCAGTTTCATGTATAGTTTCTCATCTGAGGAGAGAATCTGAGGCTCTGAGTAGTTAAACGAACAGGGTCAAGGTCACCCAGCCAGCAAGGGGCAGAGCAAGGACTCAAATTAACAGCTATCACTTAAAAAAAGTTAAGATCTCAGGGCCTCCAAGTATAAAGCTCTGCCATGCTCCTTAAAAGCAAATAAGATAGTTCATGGGGAAGGCACTTAGCACAGTTCCCAGCACCAGGGTGGACCCTCATAAATGTTAGTTATCACCATCTTCATCAACACGTCCTAGGAAGTGGAATATTTTAGCTGATGACTGCTGCCTGCCTATTGACCCTGATGGAAAGGTTACACTTTTCATTCTAGTTCATCCCTGGTATGAACTAATTGAAATAATGATCAATCTCCATTATCCCCGGGGTACACAGAATGTTAAGAGCTGGAAGGGATTGTGAAGATGATCTCATCCGTCTGCATTTACAGATGGAGAAATTGAGTCCCAGAGAGAGAAGAGGTCAGAAAGCAAGCTCCTCAAGGGCAGGGCTCATGCACGGTGCCTGGCACATGCTGCCTCCCATGAAGATGGGTTTTTAAGTAAAATGGCATTTAGTTTCTTACAGGCTACAGGAGATAATTCATTCGTTTCCCGAGCTGTGAGTGTTATAAGCTATTAACCAGAAAACGGATCATGTGACTTAATTCCAACTCTGCAAAGGGCTTAAAATGCTTTGGTGAGTAGTCTGAGATTCATAAATGTACACTTCACCTCTCTCTCAAAGAATTATTAACCAGCTCCATCAAAACTGGCACTTGAGCGATCAAGGAGAAAAAGAGCTGGCAAGAGAAACTTCTTGAAAAAATTCTCACCACCATTATACGTGACTTCTTGCCACCTCTTTTTTTCCCCCCTAAGAGGAGGAAGGAAAGAAATAAGTATTGTTATGCAAGATGTAAATCAGTAAAATGAATTGTGGAAAATTACAAGCTCTTTCCACCTCACAAGGTAAATTTCAAACAGACACAAGAGTTGTGTTAAGTTGTAGAAGAACTAAAGACAGAAAGTATTGGGAAGAGGGATAAAGCAGAAATGGAACCCTCACTAGCTTCTTTCAGTGGGTGGAGATGGGCTGTGGGGGGAGATATGACAGTGTGTGGGTGTGATAATCATTCCCAACTAATGATTTTGTGACCCTGTAATTTATAGAATCTGTGTCATCCACTCACTTTGCTTATCTCCCTAACTCACTGAGTATTAATTCTCCCAGGCCTGGGACTAGCTTTTCATCCCCCACGTAGGACTTGATCAGCTTTAGCTTGAGGATTTGGGGGTGGGGAGGGAGGATGGAGAGAAATGAGATTAGGGTTCAGTCTTCAAACCAAAGAAACAATAATATAAACCCTTCTCTGTTTCTGCTGTTTCTCTGGGCTTCATACTTCTTGAGAAAGGCTGAATTTCTGGCCCTGCAAACAAACGTGTGCCCGGAACAGCCGTCTCGGAATGAAAGGGCTCCCCTCCTCCACACCACCTTTATCAAATTCTGACTATTTTCCACATTCCTTCCTTACACAGCCCAGGCGCACTTGTGACGCAGGCCTCAGAGCACATTCCACTTAGGAGATCCAGAAAGCTCGGGCCCAGGCCTCCCTTCTAGAAAGGAAAGTCCAAGAGGGATGCCACACCCCGGGGGAGGACAGAGAGGATGTGACGACACCTCCAGGAATGCAGGGCCCACGCAGGTGTGTTGGCACCCATTAACTTCCTTTTTAAAAAGGGGCTTGATAAATCAGTACCGATAACAGTAATAAAGCTCCACCACCCAGCAATAGCTCCCACAGAACTAGGGCCCATCATGTGTCCCTGGCAGCTGGGGGTTGGGAGGTGACAGCTGAGAACAGAGATCCCAGTGGTCCCTGGGAGTCCCTGAGACCTTTTCAGGTGAGTCTCAAAGCCCAAACTATTTTCACAATACTAAGATGTCACTTGCTCTTCTCACCTTCCTTGTCAGACAGGTATACAATGGAATTTCCCAGAAGGGACGGGACATGTGATGATATCATCACCCTGATGACTATTGGAATGTGTGCTTGTGTATTATTGTGTTTTAAACATTTCTCAATTTCAATTTTAATACAATGAAATATATGTTGAAAGACATATCACACATAAACACAATACCTGGAGGCACTCCATAATTTTTAAGAGTATTAAGGGGTCTTGAGACCAAACTGCCATGCCGCCCCATCACAGCACCACACTTCATTTCCAGTTTAGCTTGAGTCACATAGTAGGTGCTTTTGAACAGGGGGTAGAGAAGGCAGTTTTATTATTACTCAGCTTGGGATGGGATCCTTTCCATCTGGACTTCCACCCAAAATGGCCAGAAAAACTTTAAATTCCCCCACGAATATTTGGTGGACTGAACCCCTCGGGGGAAAGATGGGTTTCTCGCCTTTGAACCCAGGTGGGGTAAAGTTAGTATGGAGAAATCACCCTGCTCAGCTCCAGCACCCAGCAGAGACATATCTGAGCAGCTGCTAGGAGTCAGGTAGGTGCTACTGCTCCACAGTGAGCAAAGCAGACGGGTCCCTGCCTTTTCAGAGCCGTCATTCTCGGGCAGGAGCAGATTACTCCCAAAACACATGGGGAAACCGGAACTTGACACAAGTGCTGGGAAGGAGGGGTGCAAAGTGTGAGGAGGGATTGGAGGCATGAGATAAGGGGAGGAAGCCTCGGGGGACTCAGGTGGAATGCAGCACTCTAACCAGATCTTCTTGGCCATTTCAGGTTAGAACCCCCCCCGCCCCCCCCCCCCCCGCCAGCCCAGGTCCAGCTCACAGGAGGGTTCTACAGCTCTTTGATGAGCCGCAGTGCCATGATGAGCCCCCTGCAGGTGGGGAGGAGCGTTGGGGGTCTCCTCCTCACCTCCCCAGCATGGCCAGTGCTGAAAAGGGCCCCTGGGAGAAGAAACCCAGCTCTGGGGCATTTCGAGAGGAGTCAAGTCTTTTGTTATCAGGGACATAGCTCGGTCATTCCACTGGGGGGAGGGGGACAAAGACAATCTGGAGGCTGTCATTGGTGGACACAACGAATAGCCCAGAAACGGCTGGAGGGAGAGGAAGACTTCAGAGGTTAAAAATAAATTAAACAGAAAAGAAAAAAAGAAAGCCCTGGAGGGCCGGTCTAGAAGTACTCGGGGAAGCCGGACCTTCGAGGAGCCATCCCGAGCCTCTGCCCACTTTCCCTCCCTCCCAGCGGCCACTCGACCCCATGGGACTTGACGGACTGCAGAAAGAGTCTCTACCAACAAAACTAAGCCAGTAGAGCCCTGAGATTCTTCCCCAGTGACTGTTGCAGAGGCGGGAAAACTTGAATTTTGTAATCAGAGTTGCAGCCAGACCCCTAAACGACGCAAATGGGTGGTGGAGGGGCATAGTTGCACGCTGCAGCATCCCAAAGTGGAAGGGAGATAAGGGGTGGCAGAAACCTAGCAGCCCCACCCCGCCTCCGCACCAGCCGGGCCTCGCCTCCCATTCCCCGGCGGCGCGCGAGCCGGGTCCGGGGCAACCAGGCGCGCGCCTGCGCGTGCGCAAAAGGCCCAGCCGCCCTAGTCTCCAGGTGCGCTCGCGCTTCCGGCCGGCCTCCCCGGGGCGGAAACTCCAGGGCCTGCGCATGCGCTTTCCAGCTCTCCTGCTAGGTCGGGAGAGGAGGTCCACGGCTTCAGGTGATCCCGCCCCTCCCTCGCAGCGCGGGACCAATCGTACGGCGGCGGGCGGGACTTTAGAGGAGGCGGCCCGCCCACGCGCTGCGCGAGGCGTGTATCGATTGGTTGGCGCTGGGGGCGCAGGTGCGCGCGTCCCATTGGGTGTGGGCGGAGCGCGAGCCGCCGAGGCGTCTACGGAGGCTGCAGGTGAGCGCGCGCACGTGCCGCGGCTCCCGCCCGGCTGGGGTGCGCGCGCGCGGGCTCGCGGGGGAGGCGGCTGAGAGCTAGGCTGCGGCGCCTGTCCCCTGTGCTCCGCCCCCTCCTCCTCTTTCGCCGTCGCGGCCGTCGCCGAGGCCCGGAGGGAGGGAGCCGCGTTCCCGCCCACCGCGCCGCCAGTCTCACTCTCGGTCCCACCGCGTGAGGAGCCAGCCAAGCGGAGCTCTGCGCGGAGACCCGAGCCGCGGTCGCCCCTCTGCAGGTGCCTGTGAGGAGGCCCCTGGGCCGCAGCCGAGTCCCGAGCCCGCCGGCCGCACACTCGCTCCCCGCGCTCCAAGGGGCGGCCCGGCTGGAGGAGGCCGTTGCGGGCCAGGCCTCAGGATGAACCGCAGCCACCGGCACGGAGCGGGCAGCGGCTGCCTGGGCACCATGGAGGTGAAGAGCAAGGTGCGCGGGGCCCGAGCTGGGCGGAGCGGCCGGCTAGATGGGGACCGGCGGCCAGGGCCTTGAGGGGGGGGTGCTCTCGGGGGAGGCCAGGGGCTGGCCGGTGACGGCCTGAGGAGCTGCCCGCTGTCTGGGACCGTGGTGGGCGCGGTGGTGGGATTTGGAGGCAGGAGATGGTGGATAATACGCTTGCTGTGAAGAGGACGAGCGTGGGGGGTTGTGTCTGCTCCTGCCCCAGGTAAGGAGGAGACCAGCTGAGCGCTTAATCTACCTCTTTAAAAATCATTCCTGTTCAAGGATGAGGGTAAGGGCCGAGGTATAGCCGAGGAGGATGGGAGGCGTTTGAGCGCAGCGTGGTACGAAAGGTTTGGAGGAATTCTACCTCCTGGCCTCTGAGTAAAGAGTATTTGGAACACCCGTGGTCACAAAATGTTACCCCTTTCTGTGGCTCAAGGGTGCATCAAGTGGTGAAGGAGAGAGCCCAGGGAACTCAAGAGCCCTTGTAAAGTTAGCTTTGCTTCCTGCTTAGAGATTTTTCTAGCACTAACTTTGGTATGCATTTAATCTATATTTTAACACTATCGCCTTCCGTTTGAGTAGCACTTCACAGTTTGAGTCTGGGTGCTCTCTTCATTCCATCCTGCTACCTTTTCACATCAAGTGTTTTCACTCTTGACCAACGGTATGCCAATCTGCTGATAATTACGTCGGTATCCACTGAATTCCTAAATTGCAGGGCTCCCTGAGCAGGACGGTGTATAGGGATTAGTGAGGGAATGCTTTCCATCGGGGGTTTTGAGATGGAATTTGAAGATGATCGGCGGCCACGGGAACATTTGCAGCAAGCATTTCATGAATCGAAGAGCCAAAGGGGACTTAGATAATCTAGTCTGATTCTCTGAGAAGACGGAGGCTCAGAAAGCTTATGACTTCGACAAGCTGTGCTTTTTATGACAAAACCTTAAAACCCTTTTACAAAATAAGTTTTAGGCTTTATAGAATAGAAAAGAGAGGACACGGGCTGGGCCCTGAGAACATTGAAAATAAGAGTTGGGAAGATCAAAACACATGAAAGAATAGGAGAAAAGTAAAAGCATATCAACTTTAAAAATAATGAAACATCATTGAATGTAAGACTATGGGGTGGGGTAAGGGGGGGAATGCAAAATCCAGGAGTGATTTTCAGTGAAGTAGAGTAGGGAAGGCTCCCTGAAGCCTGTGGGTAGAATGGTTTTTATTATCTGGAGTTGATAAGCAAAGTTCTGTAAGTTGCTGTAACTGAGATGATCACATCAAGAGTATCTGCATTCATTTTTCACATTATTTTAAAATGTTGTTTTCGACTTGTGTATCAGGATAGGCACTAGTTAAGAAACCCTTCTGCTTAATAAGAATAGAAATGTAGTTATAGCAGTTTCACGAATATGCTGTCTCCTGTGTCCTCCGTGGAACTGCCATAGCAAATTGAAGTGACACGCTTGAACTAAGGGTTAAGATAACTCGAAATATATAGAGCTTTTCCTCTAGCAGTATAGTGGTGGTAGTGGTTCCGTGCCCAGTGGTTGAACCTTCTCATGGCATTTCTGTTATAAATCTAGTTTGGGTTTGTGGGAGTTGAGGTTAAGAAAAGAAAGACATTTATGATATTGCATAGTCTTAAAATTCAGTTTGTGGTCCTAATCTTGGTAGCAAGTATTTAATTTTTTTATCATAGGAAAAAATGAGTAAGGATTCTAGGTGTTCTGATAAATACAGTCAAATGGTAATCTATCTCGCAGACTAGGAAACCTCGAGCCCTTGGGGACTGGAATTTCAGGCTTTCTGCCCTTCTCTTCTGTCAACTGGCTTGTGAATCTTTCCCATACTACCCATTATATATTTGACCTGCCATACTGGACTTCTGGTGAACCGTGTCTCTTAAATAGAATCAAGGCATTCTGAGAACCTGCATCTCATAAAGTGTGGTCCCACTAGTGTTCTAGCTGCTGATAAATAGGCACAGTAGAGGTGCTGTTTCTAGTGTGTCAGTGACACCTTATGTTTTAAATATATATTTATTTTTAATGGATTAGATAAAACACTTCGCATCTCTACCATTTAAAAAATATTTGGACAGATGTGTGAAACAATACTTCCCTTTTCACTGCTTTGGTGATATCACAGCTTTTTACAAAGCTGGTCGCTAAGAGGTTGTAACCACAACTTGGTGATGTACAGATCCACGTTTCAGGGTTTCTTTTTCTTCTGCATAGAAAACAGTGTCAACGTCATATCTTTGCTCATGGAAGGGGAAAATGGTACAAATAAAGTAATGGATAATGCAAATATAACTATAGTTAAGTTGTGATACCAGTTACCGTGTGACTTTTCTTTGGTAACTGATTTATCTTCCTGTTTCTCCATAGTTGGAAAAGCTCTTAATAATCAAGGTCATGTCCTTTAATAACCTTAGGTTATTAAACATTTGGAATAGTCTTTGAGCTGTACATTTCCTAGTTATTATTCATGGGCAAACAATATTAAAATTCAGTTTTCATTTCTACAGTGTACCAAAAGATGCTGGGAGACAGGTGTCCATACACATTCTGGGTGACCAAGGCAAACTAGACCAGGCTAAAAAAAAGTTATCATAGTTGTTGATTGGGTCTTAATGTTATCTCTATTTTAGTATTTTTCTTCATGTAGTAAAAAGTTCTCTTAATCCTATTGTTCTGCTGCAAGAAGCATAACAATTTCTCTTTTTTTTTTTTCCTGCTAACATTGCAAAAGGGCACATCTACTTGTGAAGCCATACAATTTTCCATTGTTTTTATCATAACATTTAAGCGAGAGAAAAAAATGTTGAGCAAAGAATTTTTATCCACAAGCTTTAGCAAAAACACTGCAGCCCTAAAATATTCAATTATTAGATGTTACTCCCATTCACCAGGGGAAGCAATAAAACCCTGAGATGAAGCAGAAGGCACTAGGACGTTGTGATACCAGAATAAAGAAAATGGAGAAGAAACTATGACTTTTTATAACATCATAAGACTAACTCTGATATGAAGGGTGTTCCCCAGTTAGTATTTACTTTGAAACGTGAAGGTGTGACTACACTTTTTGAGCGCTTTAGGTATGAGTCACCTTATTTTCTTGACAGATGTTAGTGTTTATGTTTCAGGAATGTGTTTTGGAAACTTTTAATTTGTTAGAGGTAAGAAGTGGTTTTAGTAATTTTTTAATTTAAAACTAGTGAGTAGTGTGGGTATAAGCAAGGCAGATGAACTTCTTCGAGATAGCAAAAGCAGTGAGTTCAGAGAGACCATGGGATTCTTAGGGAAGTGAATTGACACATTTGTAACCTGCTCAAATTATTCTGATAGAGACTTTCTCTGCAAGATGCTTAAGGCTGTCTTAGTGGTACATTAGTGTTTCTTGCCAATAATAGATATTTAGAGGAAAAACGAGTTAAGTGGTCAAACACATTTGGCAAACATTTGTTTAAAAACTTTTTTTTTTTTTTTTTTAAATCAACCACAGGACTTAACTGAGCCTTTAATACCTGGTCTCCACAGTGATTCCTAAGAGTGTAATTATAGTTATGTAACATTTCCCAAACTTGTGTGACTGGGGCACTTTTTGCGGAAGGCTGATGAATCTTTCTTACGTTTCCACATTTGAGGAAATGCCATGCTAGTCGCATGGTTAAGTCATGGATCCTGTTTATTATGGACTAGATGAAGCCAGTCCTTCGTGCTGAATAAGAACCACTTAAATAATTTGGCATTTGGAAGGCAGAGGTGTGAATCTAGAGTAGGGAAGCAGACCTGAGAACGAGAATTGTGGAGATAAATATTGGGCATGATGGAAGTGTCGTCCTCCCTGTTTGTGCGATCCCTTAATGCCTTTCAGATAGCTATTCTCTTTCCCCACTAATTGCTGAGCTCTGGTGCAGGCCTGAGCCTTTCATTCTATGGGGCCTAGCACTGTGCCAAGCATGTAAACACTTTTGCTTTAATTGGAGAGTTGTAGGACATATATTTAATGTATTGGTAAAGCTGCGTGTTTTTTTTTAAGATTAACATAGGGAAGACACTTCTTATCTCTAGACCTGTTTCTTGTATGATATACCTCCATTTGTATCATACCTTAGTGCCAAGAAGCTCAAAGTCCTTTTTGTATATGTTGCTGTTAATTCTTGCCACTTCCTGTGAAATTGTAATTCCTTTTATGGGGGAGGAAACTTAGATGCTTTTTGCTACCAGTCAAAATAAAGACTTAGGAACATCTTTGTTACCCCATGGCCTGAGTGAGGAGCAGATACTGCTGTCAGGATCTGGGCTCCAGACAGGGTTTGTTTGAGCTGAGTCACTCTGCAGGACAGTCCCCAGTGAGGCCTGGGTACCCCAGGGATTAAGTTGAGCCTGCATCTCTTGAAGGGAATGCCCTTCAGAGATGCAGCAGTGAGCAGACACATTCCTGTGCCTTCCTTATGTTGTTTTATCTCCTGATAATGAGGTTTCTGACAATAGACTGTGTTATTGGAACTGTCATCTTCGTTAAGGGAAATAATACTGTGCCTGTGAATTTTTCTGTCATGCATTTTAAGATTGGATCCTGTTACCTTTTTTAAAATTAATATGTTTATTTATAGTTTGGAGCTGAATTTCGTCGGTTTTCACTGGAAAGATCAAAACCTGGAAAGTTTGAAGAGTTTTATGGATTACTGCAACATGTTCATAAGATACCCAATGTTGACGTTTTAGTAGGCTATGCAGACATTCACGGAGATTTACTACCTATAAATAACGATGATAATTATCACAAAGCTGTTTCAACGGCCAACCCACTGCTTAGGATTTTTATACAAAAAAAGGGTAAGTAACAGTGTTTAGAAAAATTGTTTTAGAATTAGAAGTTGTTTATTTTCCTCATTGATAGGATACACAGAATTCACTAGAAATTTAATGAATAGACATTTTGTGTGACTCGTCTTACCATATTAACTAACAAGTGAGTTAAGACATCTGTGATATTATTGGTTTAATTGACATCTTTACACTTCACTAAGTATACTTTGGAAAGATTGCGGGGTTTTTTTAAAATTTATTTTTATTTTATTTTTGGCTGCGTTGGGTCTTCATTGTTGCACGCAGGCTTTCTCTAGTTGCGGCGAGCGGGGGCTACTCTTCATTGTGGTGCACGGGCTTCTCATTGCGGTGGCTTCTCTTGTTGTGGAGCACGGGCTCTAGGGGCGCGGGCCTCAGTAGTTACAGCACGCGGGCTCAGTAGTTGTGGCTTGCGGGCTCTAGAGTGCAGGCTCAGTAGTTGTGGCGCACAGGCTTAGTTGCTCCTCGGCGTGCGGGATCTTCCCAGACCAGGGATCGAACCCGTGTCCCCTGCATTGGCAGGCGGATTCTTAACCACTGCACCACCAGGAAAGTCTGAAAGATTGTGGTTTTAATTACTTTATAACCTCTTAGATTTTTTTAAAATGGAAATTAGGAATTTATTGAATCTTCACTTTGTTGAATGGAATTTTGTCCATTCAGAAAGATGTGGTAGAAAGAGTATGACTTTGGAGTCAGGGAAACATTCTACTTTTTTGGTAGCAACTAACTTTGCAATACTGTATGCACCACTTAATAGGTACCTGAAGGAAAGCTGTTTATTCTTCCTGGGTCGCAGTGTCTTTATCTGTAGAATGAACATACTATCTCATAGGATTACTAGGAAGTTTAAATGAGCTCAGTGCAGTGCTCTGGCATGTAGTATGCCTCCGGTGAATATTTTCTTTCCTTTTAAGGCATTTTTCACAGAAATAAAACTAGTGAATTATCTGGAAAATCAGAGAGCAAGTCATTATTTTGGAAGAATGTAAACATTGATATTGGTCTTGCAAAAGAACATTTTAAAATAACCACTCTATATGGCACGAATTGAAATGTATTTTGAGCCCTAAAACTTTTAACTTTGTGGCCTCCTCCGTGTGTGTGTTTTCCTGTGTCTGCCTGTAGATGGGCATGATGTGTGCCATGTATTCCTTTGTCTTTGGTGAATGAAGAGGTTTGGAAAGGCAACATGAGAGCCACAAGCCCAGCACTGGTGGGATAATCAAAGCCTTACTGTGTTTGTAAACCAACCCAGAAAGCAGTTTGAGAAAGTGGGTAGAAATTACCCTTGAAGGTGAAACCTTATTTCCAATCAGTTGATAAGCGTTGGACCACTCCTAGGGCTTTGAAATTCCACTGATTGTGTATCTTTGCTTCTGGGTTTGGAGGAACTAAAGTCCGCCAACAAAATAAACCTCCAAGGGTAGGGTAACATATCCGTATCACTCGACGAGATACTCTACAAACACACGAATTCATTTTCCCAAAGACCCCTAAGATGGATTTCCTAGGTATGTGACAGGGGTGTGGTACAATTAGAGTGTTACTTCAGGAAGACTCATTTGGCTGTTCAGGATGAATTGGAGTATGCAGCAGTCTTACAGGAGAGAGCAAGGAGCAGGGGGGTGAGAGATGCTGAGAAGCTGCCCTGGCAGGAGACCAGGTGGGGAAGATAAAGGGGGGGATCTGAGAGTCACTGCGCTCCCCGCTGGATGGCAGAGCGTTGAAGAGGAGTCCAGAGGAAAGTAGCTTTCTGGATTTGAGCCTGATGGTGACATAGGACAGGTACAGTCTGGAAGAGAGATTGACCTGGAAAGAAAATCGGTTTGGTTATAGGCCAAAAAAGCTTACCTGGCTGGCGAGTTTCAACCTTGTCCCGTAGGAAATCAGAAATGATGGGCTGGAGCTCAGGGTGGAAATCTAGAGGCTGATCAAAGAGCTGAAAGTCTGCAGAAAAGTGATAGTTGAAATTTTGGGGAGTGGACATTAGGGCTAGCTGAGATGAAGATCAGGGATGGTTCTTAGAAAGCTATGTATAGAATGTTGGAGAAGGAAGAGGAGAAGACAAAACATTGGAGTGGAACTTGTCATTTTAAGCAGAATAATTTAAATCATTATTGTTGAATAGAAGGCCTGTCTTGTTAGCAGTTGTAATTTTCATTACAAATTTGCTGTTTGGAACATGTATTTAAATATAGAATGACTATTTTTAAACTACTGCCATCTGACAAAACTTGTTGGATTATCCCCTTCCTTAGAAAGATTATAGGTGTTGGATTATACTACCACATGTTTTTGTTCCTGGAATTGTAACACTTACGTGATCACAGGATTAATCCTAACATCTTTTAAGGGTGGTTATCTTCTGCTATTTCCTTTTCAAATATGTTTAGATGTAAACAAAAGTTTTCTATGCTGTAGAGGTAAATAACCAATACAATTCATAGCCCTTAGAATTTGATTTAGAAATAGGCAGTGTGTTCAACAGAAAATTTTTGTTTTTAAAAATGTAACTTTGGGACATCCCCGGTGGTCCGGCAGTTAAGACTCCACGCTTCCACTGCAGGGGGGCGCAGGTTCAATCCCTGGTCGGGGAACTAAGATCCCGCATGCCACCCGGTGCGGCCAAAAAAAAAAAAAAAAGTAACTGTAATGCAAATATGACTTAAGCAAAACATGAAAAGTCAGTCAGTCGATTCATGCCTGCTGAAAACCCTCCAATGGTTTCCGTTGCATCCAGAATAAAATCCCTCCTGATTTGTGCCCCACAGCGTCTCCTTCCTCCATTCTCCCACTCCCACCTCGCAGCAACCACACTGGCTTTCTTTCTGTCCCTAGGACTCAGCGGGCTTGTTGCCGTCTCTGTGCTTCTGCACTTGCTGTTCCTTCTGTAAGGAACGCTTTTCCTGCAGCTGGTCCCATGGCTGCCTCCTCAGTTCTCAGCTCAGATGACTTTCTCAGAGGGGCCTCTTCTGATCACCCTAGCTAGAGCCCCCCAACCTCCACCTTTACCAGATTACCCTCTGATTATTTAGGTAGAGTTAACATGTTTGTTGTCTGTCTTACAGAGTTACACAGTGCCCTGTAGTTCGTGATGATACTTTTTTTCTTTTAAACAAAGCTCAGCAGATGCTTAAGTAGAAAGCTGATTTTACTTAAACTTTAATGAACATTAAATTCAGGAAACTAATGTAAAACATGGTGTTAAGTACAGTTACATTTTCTTGCTTAATTACAACACATTTTCTGTTTTACTGGCCTGTTGCTTCCAGTTTAGGAACCAATAGGGCAGCAGTTGCACTTGATGTGGCACCAAGCGATATTTTTAAAAGACAGATATGAAAACGATTTTAAATTTTAAAACCATGTGACCTTTTAAAATCTGATACCCTCTACCAAATAAAGCTTCATTGAAGTGAAAGCTCACAATTGAAGGCATAAACCACTTCATAGCTTGAACTCGGGGGTAGCGTCGTTGCATATCTTGAAAAGTTTTATGTTTTACAATAATTTATTGTTAGAGGGAAAAACCCAGACTCTATTTCCAGGGCTGTTATTGTGGAAGCAAAAACAAAACAAAAAACCTGATATTTTAAAAGTTACTTTCGCAGAGGATCCTAGGGCTTTTGCCAGCCCCCTCCCCCTGTCAGAGTTTAGAATTTCCTCACTTAGTTGAGGGAAAAAGAGAGTTTTTCTTCTCTTGTTGTTCAGGTGGTTATTGTATGGTAAACAATCTCAGAAAATATTTAAAGGTTGCCCCTTTAGAAAAAGTACTCAGGTCATTCCTGTAGGTTTGGAATGCAGCCAGGGAAATGTGTATTTTTTAAAAGCCCGTTGTGATGATCAGCCAAGTCTGAGGCCCATTGACCTGCACGGACTTCTCGCCAGATCTGATCAGAATACCTACACCACAGCTTCTTGCTGTGTCACAGTCTGTTTCTGTGTGCCATCAGACAGACGCATTTGCATCATGGGTTTATTCGAAGGAGTATGTTGGAAACACCAGAAGGGCCTTGCTTTAAGCCTCATCTGCCTGAGGACATGGCCTTGTGGCCCAGACACCTGGAACTGGGCAGCCACTTAAACTGTCTCTTAGAGCTTTACTGTGCATTGGGTGTTATTTGGGAGATGTATTTTAAGGTTATATTTTAGTGAGTCAGGGTTTAATTTAGAAATGGTTTAAGGAGTATACATTTTAATAGTAAATTGTAAAAAATAGTTTAACAGAAGGTACGGCCCCAGAAATAAAAAAATTAAATAAAATAAAAAGAAGAAATTGTGGAGTAACAGCTCAGAATGTGATTCCAGTTGCTTATGACAGAAACCTGGGTGTCGCCTTTGACACATACCTTTTTTTCAGTCACCAAGCCTATTAAAAATGTGTTCTAATTATTTTTCAAACTTATTTCCCCATTTCCTGACACACCTTTTTATTCAGTCACCTGGCCTATTAAAAATGTGTTCTAATTATTTTTCAAACTTATTTCCCCATTCCACTGCCTCTGCTTCAGGCCAGGTACCATCCTAAATTACCTGCAGTAACCTCCTGTCTTCCCCCGCAGGTCCCTTCTCCAGCTTGCAACCAGAGTGAGCTTTGTAGAAAAGCCAAAATCCTTGGTTTTCTTCCCTTTACCCTCAGGCTGAAGCCCGTAATCCTCCCCGCTTCCCCGGAGGCCCTGTCTGTCTGCAGGGCCCTGGCTGCGTAGACTGGGCTCGTGCTCCTCCTCTTCTCTCCCCTCCCACCCTGCCTTCTCACTGTCTCCTCCCACGACCCCATCCTGCCGGGCTCTGTATTTGTTGTATCTGCACCTGGAAGTTCTTCCCTCCCTTCTACCTGATTAGCTACTGGTTTGTTTTCCAGTCTCAGTATAAACCGCACTCCCCAGAGAAGCCTTGCCTTACCCTGCAGACCCAGCCGAGTTCCCACTGACAAACTTCACAGCTCTTGGCACCTTTGTAATAATATAATGGTTTCAGGTTCTTTGTTAATTGCCGTTGCTTTTAGTCTGTAAACACCATGAAAGCAAGCACCTTAGCTGTTTTGTGCACTGGATCTGCAGCACATAGCACGATGTCTAGCCACATAGTAGCAGGTGCTTCTTAAGTATCTGGCAATTGATTTTTCTTATATTAGGAAGTGAAGGGATCTGCAGGCTTTGAATATTGCTTTAAGTGATGTTTAATCCTTTTAGAGTTGCCACATCTATTTCATTTAACCATTTTGGATTAGAACAAGTGTTGGCAAACTCAGGCTTGCTGGCTGTTTTTATAAATAAAGTTTTCATGGAACACAGCCATGATCACTCCTTTCTGTATTGCCTGTGGCTGCTTTTGCAAGAGACCGTATGACCTGCAATACCTAAAATATTTACTGTACTACAACTCTACAGAAAAAGGTTGTCCACCCCTTGATTAGAACAGTTGCAAAAATTATTTCATTTTTCCCTGTCTTCCTACTGAACTTGAAATGGGTCATAATCTTGAACTTTCTTGATGACTCTACCATGAACTGTTAGAGTTTTGTTACTGTACACGGATGCTGCTGGGATTTATATAATGCTTTGTTTTGTTTGTTTGTTTTCAGGTTTGCTTTTTCTTCACTGTAGGCTTTTATTTTTTGTATCTGTGCCTGCCACTCACTAGTGGACCCTTACCCCTGACTGTGACTTAAGACTCTGAACTGAGGAATGAGATAACCAGGGTTTTTTGGAATTAATGTTTAAAAAGTAAGAGGCTCCGAGGGAGGCCCTTCAGGGCTCCCTTCCTCTGTGAGTAAAGCACAGGGGCTTTTTGTGTGTAAGGAAGTGAGACATCCAGTTTGGCTGTTTGGCAGCATTCCACGGGTAGATCCTTGTCTGTTTCGGTGAGCTGAGATTGTCAGGCTCGGGATAGGTGAGGTTTCACTGAGCCTATATCACATACTGTTGCATAAGCCTGGGTTTATGCAAGTGAAAGGTTGCCATGAGGCAGGATTCCAATGTTCCGTCTCTTTCTGAGTTTTGTATTTTGACAGACATGCTCAGGTGGAACGTCAGCCCTGTTCCCTGTAGATGTTCACCTTTACACTTTAAACCGACACCCTGCACCCTGGCTTTCTGCCAAAATATTTCTTTTCCCAGTGGCTGGAAACTGATTAGCTAGATGGGAGAACAAAGGTGCCTTTGTACTGGGGCATATTGCTTTTGAGAATTTAGCAGAGAGCATTCAAACAGAGTCTGGATGCGATGCCAAATTATGCAGATTTGGGGGGTTTTTTGGTCAGGTTTCCCATGAATAGGTATGTAGGCAGCTTAGTTTTGTTCTCCTTTTGTATGGTCTGGAATTTCCCATATAAAAATTGTGTGGGCTTTCTTAATTGATTGTAAAATGAAATATACAATTTTGAATAAACACATTCAGTAGAAGATCATTGTTGATAGATTTTTGGCTACATTTTGCCCAAAAGATTCTTTTGTCAGTCGATTTATTTCCCAAGCCAAATTATAAATAAATTTCTGTCTTTGTAAGAACACAGTGTAAGTACTTTCTCCATAAATGAAGCAAAATTATCCCCAGGGGGGGAAATGCCCCAAAATCAGGTACCACTAGGCTCTTTTTTTTTTTGGTTGTGCTGGGTCTTACTTGTGGCAGGTGGGCTCCTTAGTTGTGACATGCATGTGGGATCTAGTTCCCTGACGAGGAATCAAACACGGGCCCCCTGCGCCAGAGTCCTAACCACTGCGCCACCAGGGAAGTCCCCAGGTACCCCTAGTCTTGTACATTTATCTGAAACTAGCTTTTGAAGAGTGTTCAAGCAACACTGAGAAAAGAATACTGAGGTTCTCCAGGCTCTGACACACAGTGGACATTTAACATTCACTGTGTGAATTGAACATGTACGGTATTGGCCTTAGTAAGAAAACCTGGGGCCATCTGTACCTTATTTTGTACCCTTAATTTCCTGGTCTATAAAGTAAAGGTAATAATACTTACCGATAGGGGGGCCGAGAGTCGGGTGACAAGAGACTACAAATGGAAGCCCTGTGCAGACACAGTCTAGTGATGTTACTGGTCTGTAGCAGTGATTGAGACTAGGACTTTAAACTAGTTCTTGGGATGGTGGGGGCACTTTTGTCTTCTTTATTCTTACTAAATATTTTTTTCATCCTTGGAGATTGTGACTTTTTAGTTTATCCCCATTCCAGTTATATTTGAAATCTGATTTCACCTTTTATGCCTGCTGTTAATTCCGTTTCCTCATCCTCTGATGAGATGTGTTGTTTGTAGACTGTCTACCTCCAGCTGTGGGATTTAAGAAGATCTAGTTTTAGTGCCCTGTTTTCCCTAGTTTACATCAGAGATTATAAATTGCTGGCTTGAAGAATAAATTCAACCCCCAGACGTTATTTGCTCACACAGGTTTTTGTTGTTATTTAATTAGGTGTCGGCATTTTAAAATGGGAAGTTTTTGTTTTTTTTTTAACCTAAAAAAACAAGACTCTCTGACAAGTTGGACTGTCCACACAAATTCCTACAGTCCGTGAAGAAAAGCTGCCTGGAGCGAGAAAAGCCATGCCATTAAATGGGGCAGGAGCTCTCAGCTTTGCCAGAATCCTCACCCCTCCCTGTTGTCTCTGTCTTATACCTCAGCCTCTTTCGAAAGTGGGAAAATGAAAGGTTAAGAACTCCTCCAGAAAACTGAGGGAGAGTGTATTTGCAGAAGACCAAAATTCCTGTGTTTGATATGTATTCATTTAATTACATTATCATTTTATGTGTATTATCCATTTCGTTTAATTACAGGCAGACCTCAGATATATTGTGGGTTCAATAAAGCAAATATCGTGATAAAGCAAGTCACATGAATTCTTGCACAAATAAAGCGTGTAATAATAGCATTATGTCTAAAAAAATACATAACTCAATTTTAAAATACTTTTTTGCTAAAAAAAATGTTAACCATCACCTGAACCTTCAGCAAGTCATAATCTTTTTGCAGTAGTGATGTCAAAGATCACTGATCAAAGCGCATCGTAACAAGTATAATAATTTAAAAGTTTGAAATATTGCAAGAATTAACAAAATGTGACCCAGAGACACGAAGTGAGCAAATGCTGTTGGAAAAATGGCATCGGTAGACTTGCTTGGTGCAGGCTTGCCACAAACCTTCAATTTGTAAAAAAACACAATTATCTGCGAAGCGCAGTAAAAAGAAGTCTGCCTGTACGCTGTCTGCCCGGACTCTAATACAGGTATTTGAGCTTCAGAAGTGTCCAATTTTGTGTCATTGAGTCAAATATGATAAGCATGCAAGCTGGAGGTGTTTAAACAAACATAGGGAAAATACAATGTAAATAACTTGTTTTAAATGGTGTTTAAGAATGTGTGTGCGAGGCTTATCAGAATTTCATCTGCCATATTTAATGTTGTTTAAGTCATTGAGCTTTATCAAATTTAACTTCAACTTTTGGTAACTTTATGGTGAATACTCGAGAGGGCCACCTATTGGGCTTTTCTAGTATAGTATAGCATGTCTTACTACTACACTACATTTTCAGCTGATCGGAACAGGCTGATATTTAACGAGTTTGTTTATGTACCAAATATATTTGAGTTATCCTTTCTGTACAGATTCCACTATAGATAAATGGGCGTTTATACAGCATTTCTATAATTATTTTATTTTATTTTTAAACAGAAGAAGCAGACTACAGTGCCTTTGGTACAGACACACTAATAAAGAAGAAGAATGTTTTAACCAATGTGTTGCGCCCTGACAACCATAGAAAAAAGCCACACATAGTCATTAGTATGCCCCAGGACTTCAGACCTGTGTCTTCTATTATAGACGTGGATATTCTCCCAGAAACACATCGTAGGGTCCGTCTTTACAAATATGGCACTGAGAAACCCCTAGGATTCTACATCCGGGACGGCTCCAGTGTCCGGGTGACACCCCATGGCTTAGAGAAGGTCCCAGGGATCTTTATATCCAGACTTGTGCCAGGAGGTCTGGCTCAAAGCACAGGACTATTAGCCGTTAATGATGAAGTTTTAGAAGTTAATGGCATAGAAGTTTCCGGGAAGAGTCTAGATCAAGTAACTGACATGATGATTGCAAACAGCCGCAACCTCATCATCACAGTGAGACCAGCAAACCAGAGGAATAACGTCATTAGGAACAGTCGGACTTCCGGCAGCTCTGGCCAGTCTACTGACAACAGCCTTCCTGGCTATCCACAGCAGATCGAACCGAGCTTTGAGCCAGAGGATGAAGACAGCGATGAAGATGACATTATTATTGAAGACAGTGGTGTGCCACAGCAGATCCCTAAGGCGGTTCGTAGCACCGAGAGCCTGGAGTCATTAACACAGATAGAACTCAGTTTTGAATCTGGACAGAACGGTTTTATTCCTTCTAACGAAGTGAGCTTAGCACCCTTAGCAAGTGGCACAAATACAGAATTTGAAACGCACGCTCCAGATCAGAAACTCTTAGAAGAAGATGGAACAATCATAACACTATGAAAGCATCGCGTTTGAATGTTTTTTGAGTGAGGACGCCATGGAGACTTGTAAATTTGGCTAGTTTAAAGCATATATACCTCTGAACCAGTGATCTGGGTTAGGCATGAAAAAAATATATTGCAAGTTTCAAATGTTATTAAAATAGTAGTTTGATAATTAATATAAACTTCGGTGGGTCAGAGGTGAATTTAAGTCTAAAACGAAGGGGCCTTTGCTAATGAAATGATGTGCTTTTGCTATTTTGTCTATAGAGAACTGGATGTTAGAGCACATTCCCAGAACTACACATGAGGACTAGATCATTTCTGTTTGAAGTGGTTGCATATTTAACCTGCTGTGCAGAGCCTGGTTAATTTTTCCTTTAACTATGTATTTTCTAATTCTAACGTGAAGAAGTCGGAGTCTATCTTTCGGTACTTTGGGACCTTGGCTCCTATATTCCCCATGTTGTATTTTGATTTTTTAATATTGTTCCTCTGTTGCTAATTGTAGCGAGTAATTTTTTTCAAATGCTTTTTTTTTTTTTTTCCCTAATTTCTAAGAAATCAAATCAATGGACTGTTTTTAGGGGTTGCTTCCTAAGTTATAAAGCATTGAAGCTATGTTCCTGAATTAAGAAACTCTAACAGTTGTTCAGGTCCGTGTTTGCCCATCTTGTAGCTTTCATATTTACAAACTCATTGCATTTGGGCATCACTTACGTTGTGAAAGGCAGTTCCATGGACTCTGGTGATATGGGAGACTCTCCTGTAACCTCTTCTTGTCCTCATTCCACATCTCATTAGAAATCATTCCTTTTGTTGTTTGTGTGTATATTTTGTTTGTCTGCCTTTTTACTCTTTTAATGTATCTGAGTAGTGTGAATTATTTTCGTTAAAAAAAAAATGCACCCAAACTAAGAGATTTTTACACACAGGACAACCTTGTGCACTTTTTATATGAAAATTTTGGGTTTTCCTTAATGGGATTTCTAGGAACACTGCCTACACTTTATGAAAAGTATGTCGTATTCACCTTTGACAGGTAGAGTGTACCTCGATTAATTTTATGAGGCTATTTATTACTTTCCGATGCATCCACTTAGCAAGGTAAGAGTAAGGCTGCTAACTTTTGTTCCTTGCCTGGTTTCATTGTATGGAGGTGCACAGGCACTACAGTAGCTTGTATATAGAGACTAAGAATAGTATGAACTACATGAGTTCCCTGTGACTTATGGATATTTCTCTCAGAGTTATTTATTGATTAATTTTATGCTAGGGCTAGAATGGATACCTTATAACAATTGTGTGCTATTAAAACAATGAAGAATCAAATGACTCCGTTTTGAAGGATATTTTCTCTATATGGTAAAAGTATATGAAGTAAAGTTGATTAAATGAAGCTCGCTTGACTCAGAATACTTCAATGTATTTTGTTCACATTTTACCACTAAACATATTATCACTAAACTGTTAACTGCACAACATTATGTATAATACAGTGTACTTTTTGTTGAATTCATTGAAGTTCTTCCAGTTATATAACCACTATTTTTTAATGGCATTCCAGGTTTAACATTCTGTTGAGTTCTATAAATTTGACTCTTGAATGGCAAAATGTTAATAAGTAGAAGGTTGCATTTCATTTATATTATAAGCGGTGCAGGGCTTCAACATTTTAAGTAAAAATACTTTCACATACTACCTCTCTCTCTTTCCCTCTCTTTTTTTTTTAACAAAGTTTTAACATCAGAACTTTTCTCTTAGGGGAAGAAATACTTCAGGGCTTGACTTTTTGTACAACTTTTAACTGTAAAATACAGATTTGTCTTGTATGTATTCATGAAAATGGAAATCAAAGCTGCTAGTGCTTTTTAATTATCCCGCTAAGGGTATATGTCAACGGTCTTTTCAACTGGATCTCTCATTTAAATTATTGGTGAAAGAATTGATTACTAGACGTATTGTAAAACCAATAGATCTTGGTTATACAATAAAATGTCGATTCATTGGTAGTCTGAATTATTTAAGTGTACCTTATTAACAAAAATATCAGTGGATTCAGCATAAAATTTTATAGTACTAAATGTCAAGCTAACTGTGAATTTTGTTCTGTATCTTAAGTAAATTTATGATAATGTTCTCAAGAGCTATCAAAATATATGTACTTTTGTGAACTATGTATTTTCTAATTAAATTTTACATGCAACATGATTTTTACATGAATGCTACTTTGTTTAAACTATCAAATGTCAGTATTTTACTACAATTTTATTATAAAATGTACATTATCACTAAATGAGCTTTGATTTTAAAAATCAAATTAGCTTTAGTTGTATATTATTTTTTACAAATAAAGATAGACTTGTATAAAGGCTACTTTCTTGTCTGCAAATATATGAAAAGTCACCCAACAAATATTTACCAAGCACCCATTACAGAAAATGGGTAGGGAGAAAATTGCTAAGTTATAACAAGATCCTGGCTTCCTTAATTTTTAGAAGATCAACACCAGGAATTCCTGGCGGTCCAGTGGTTAGGACTCCACGCTTGCACTGCCGAGGGCCCGGGTTAGAGTTAGGGTTAGGGTTAGGGCATTTAAAATATAGTTAAGGGCTTCCCTGGTGGCGCAGTGGTTAAGAATCTGCCTGCCAATGCAGGGGACACGGGTTCGAGCCCTGGTCTGGGAAGATCCCACATGCCGCGGAGCAACTAGGCCCGCGAGCCACAGCTACTGAGCCTGCGCGTCTGGAGCCTGTGCTCCCAACAAGAGAGGCCGCGATAGTGAGAGAGGCCCGCGCACCGCGATGAAGAGTGGCCCCCTCTTGACGCGGCTAGAGAAAGCCCTCGCACAGAAACGAAGACCCAACACAGCCAAAATAAATAAATAAATAAATTTAAAAAAATAAAAAAAATTAAAAAAATAAAATAAAATATAGTTAAGTTCTGATAATGTAAGAGGTTATGCCTGATATCCATCTAGAATTATCACTTAACATTGTTTAAGATTATTTGAAATAAGACAAAAGTTGTTTGTAAAGTGACAGTTTCTCTTCTGAATTCAAATTCACTTAGTTATACTTTTTATTACCACCCCCGGGTACAGGTATTGCCTACATGGATTGAATTCACTTTATACTGAACACTGTAAAAGGCCTGAGATAAAACAGACCCTCTTCCTGAGCCAAGTCTAATCCCAAATTAGTCACCCGGTCATTGGCTAAGTCGATCTCTGCACTAACTCCTCTGCCATCCAGCATGCAGGATAATAACCGATTTCTTCCGCCAGTTTAAAAACTGATAGAAAGTCCTCTGAGTAAATATTCAACATCGTGTACATAGAACCCTTCACATCATCCATTGGTGCGGACTGTGTTGCACTCAGTACCTGATGCACTTGGTTTCAGGGTCCATGAAACAGTGGTATGGAACTAAAAGATCCTTTTCATCCCCAGGTACGACCCCAGTGCTCTTTGAATCCTAAATCCCTGCTGCTTCCAAGTTTCCAGTCTGGGTAAAAAATTACATTTGAGGAAAAAATCATCGAAGTCATAGAAATGTATAAGGAAAAGCTAGCCCTGTTCTGGTCGTTTGCCTTAAGGTGCTTGAATTAATTAATGGTTAGCAGCAACTGGTTGTTTGCTCTGATTTTCCCATCTTTTAGACTGATGAAAGGTTTAATTATGGGTGACGAAGCTTTAAGGGTTGTGTGTGTGTCAGTGACTTTGGCAGCTCAGCAGATTGCGGAGCACCTTACTTAGAAGACGTAGAAAGTCTTGACCTTGTTATTTGTGATAGCATATCACTTGCTGATGGTGACTGTTACCTGTAAGGTAAAGAAAGCATACATAAGTTGTCCCTCTAGCTATATTACATGCTACTTAAGTGCTGTAATTGGGTGGGTGTCTGACTAGCTATTACAAGGTAAATAGAAAGGAAATTAGTCCATTAGATTTAATAATTGAAAAGCCCTTAGTGTGTAGTAGTCTACCAAGTGGTTCCCTAAAAACAAGATTTACATAATATATTTTTAAAAGCTAATGTGTTTGTCCAGTTACTTTACAAAATTTGATGTGTATTTTATAGATTAATATTAAATAGAGTTCGTATTTTATTTGCAAGCTGTATTTAGGTGTTTTCCCATTTTAAAAAGCTTTCTTAGAGAGTTCTACGTGTAATAGAAAATCTTTTTTTCTAGTTCATTATAGTTATCTAGTTCATTATAATCCCAAGGGATGGATAACAAAGTTATTTAATATAGTATTAGTAAAGATAACTTAAAAAATTTTTTCAATTATACACATAATACATAAATTAATTCTTATTATTTTTTTTAAAAAAAGCTAAAATTCTTTTTTGTCCACAAAGCATACTTATTCATACAGTACTTGGTTATAAAAAGAAATTAAAGTGGCTGAAAATGAGTGACTATAATTTATAATTATGCCAGGACAGCAGGCACAAACTAAGGTGTTTTAGGTAAATTGTGAGTCACTATCTTAAAGATACGGTAGTATAATGGCTTTCAAACATTGTTTAAAAACTGCACACGCCACAGTAAGAAATGCATTGAATGTTGTGATCCAGTACACAGCTGTGTGTATGCATGTGTATGTATGGGTATAATACACACCTGTATATAACGGAAAGTTTCACAAAGCGAAACCATTACATGAAAAATGCTGATTTTCTATTCCATTTTTTAAATGTTTATTGGGCCATCCCCAAACAATTTCAGGATGCACTATTTGAAAAACACTTGTGAAGCACTTTGTTTTCCACTTGAGAAATTTGCCATGGAAAATACTGGTATATTTTTTTTCCTGAGGGGGGAAAGAAGCACTGCATTGCTTTCTTTTTTATTTTGAAATAATTTCAAACTTAGAAAAGAGCTGCATGAAAAGTACAGTTTATACCCTTCACCCCGATCATACCCACATTGGCTTTCTCTCTCCATTTTTCCTGAAACATCTGAGAATTGGTTGCAGAGATCACAGCCCCTTAAGCCCCTAAAGACAGGCATATTTTCCTGAGAACAAGGACATTCTCTCATACATTCCTGTATACGGCCACAGTTCAGTTATCAAATTCAAAAAATTCACCATTGATACAGTAATATTTATTACACAAAAGCCATACTAGAATCTCACCAGTTGCCCCCATAGTGTCCTCTACAGAAAAATCATCCCTCCATCCAGGGTCTAATCCAGAATCATGCATCACATTCAGGTGTCATGTCTCTGGTCTCCTTTAATCTGGAACAGTTCCTCAGCTTTCCTTTGTCTTGCATAATATTGACATTTTTAAAAAGTAAAGACAAGTTGTTTTGTAGACCGTCCCTCAGTGTGGGTTTGTCTGTTTCCGCATAATTAGATTCAAGTTACGCATTTTTGGCAAGAATACTACAGATATGATGTTATATCCTCGTTGTACCGTGTCAGGAGGCATATCACGTCATTTTATTTCAATATTGTTCACGTTGAAACGCTTTTCAGTGAGGGGAAATCGGTTCTTGTATTCTTATGTGTTATCCGTTATTCTAATTATTCTCAAACTGATAAACATGAACGGGAAATTAGGAAGTGTATGTTTTCAGATCCATCCGTTCTATGTCTTAATTGTTTTCTGATTGGAGAAACAATAGAAGATGGTGAAATGGCATGAATATTCTTGAGTGTCATTTGCTTAAGTACTTTTTGTGGACCCAGTGATTATTTTTTCTGGCACTGACCTGAGTGGAAGAAAACCACCCCAATGAAACTTAAATCCTGCGGTCATGTTCTCTAGAGCGCTAACTGAAGGCTTCTGCCTTTGGATTCTTTGGATTATGAATATATCCAACTCGAATTGCTTCGCTAAAAAGAGATTTATTGGCTCACGTAGCTGAAGTCAGGGCTAGAAGTTCAGCACAGATATTCTCTAACAGTGCGGCTGGTAGAACTTAATACAATGAGGGGAGTGGCCTATTTGCTCATTTGCTCAGTCCAAATGGGAGTCACTAGGCCACACATGGATACTGCATGTTTGAGATGTGACTTGTGCAACTGAGAAGCTGAATTCTTAACTCTATGTAGTTTTAATTAATGAATTTAAATTTAAATAGCCACACGGAGCGAGTGGCTGGCTGTATTTTACAACACAGGCTAGAATCTCTGTTTCTTGCTTTGCTTTCCTGTTTGCTCTTTTCTCAGGCAAATTACCCCTTTGTGGTGACAAAAATGGCCTGCAGCAACTCTAGTGTACCTTCTGTCATTAACTACCCACCCGGAAGCGAGCCTCCGCTCCCCACTAATCACAGCCAAAGCCTCAGAGCCCACTCTCTTTGGCTCTGTCTGGGTCCTGAGCCCACATCTGGGCTGGGTTGGTGAGGGGTCGTTCCTCAAAGAAGAATCAGGGAATCAGGGTGCTGTCACCTCTCACCTCACAGAAGAAGGACCTGTGAAAGGGAAGTGAACACAGTGGCATCAATTGCAGCTTTTTTTTTTTTTTTAAACATCTTTATTGAAGTATAATTGCTTCACAATGGTGTGTTAGTTTCTGCTTTATAACAAAGTGAATCAGCTACACATATACACACGTTCCCATATCTCCTCCCTCCTGCATCTCCCTCCCTCCCACCCTCCCCATCCCACCCACGCAGCTTTTTTTAAAGAGTGTTTGGGTGTACATTTCTCATAAAGGAGAGAGTTAAAAGCATAAGGTAAATGGAGATGAGAGCAGTCCTCTGTCAAAGGAAAATGGTAAAAGTGGAAATGAAATTTGGGGTCTAGTGGCCTGTTCTGAATTTGATGGAAAAGTTCAAATCTCATAATAATGGCAACGTTTGCTTTTGTGTTTTCAGATATTATTGTTTTATTTTGATTGTATTTACCATAACTAAATCTGATACAAATGTAATATATAAAGAGTACATAGAAACTTTAATCTGAAATGGCAGAAAGTTCAAAATTCATTACTTTTGAAATACAGAAACGAGAGAATCGTGGTCTTAGAGTAATGGGTAAATGTGATGCCCAAGGGGTTGGAATGGGGTAGGGTGGGTGGGACTGGTAAGCCAGAGTCTCCCCTTACACACACACCCCACTGCATTGTTGTCACTTGGGTATGTATGGGCCCAGCGTTGTCAGCTCTTTGAAATTTTAAGAAGATACCAGAAATCCAGAATCTCCCATGAAACATCCTGATTTTTAAAACAACTCGTGAGACAGACCAAACAGACCGGCCAGCCCCAGCTGGCCTGCAGGCTACCAGTTTGCCAGCGCTGTCTCAGAAGCTCAGAACCATGGACCATCAAAGGCTCTCATTCCTTTACTGTGAAACCATCTCCTCATAGGTCACCGCGAGGATTGAGGACAGTGCCTGAGGATTAATAAGCGCTCTGAATGTCAGCTGTTCTGTCCACCTCTCAGGGAGATGGCTTAGGTCCAGAGGGATTCAGCGACCAGCGCAAAGCAGTCCTCCAACTGTGTGACTCCACAATGTGGTCCCCAGACAGCAGCTCTGGCATCACTTGTATGGAACTTAGAGATGCAGCTGCTCAGGCCCCACCTCAGTTCTGCTGAATAGACTCTGCTGGTGGGGCCCAGAGATCTGCATTTTAACGAGCTGAGAAGTTATTACAGTCTGAGAAGTTCTTAGATCCATCTGTATCTCTCCTTCACTCTTAGCAGAACTGCTTTAATGAGCATGGCTTATAAGTTCTTCTAAAATTCATAAAGATGTACGGAAAGCCTTCATCTACTCATCTGGCATACACTGCACTGTTAACTTGGCAAAAGTAAGCTTCAGTCTCCAGCCCCCTGTGCAAGGGACTCCACTTCCTTAAATTAATATAATCTAACTTTCCAGAATTGCAAGGTTGATTGAACACAGTAATTCCCCACACAAATCATTAGAGATGTGCAGAAAATAAGCCTCTGAAAACTCCAGGTTGGATTTTTGTTCTGGGCTATCCACCAAAAGAGAAGACAAAAAAAGGCTAGAATTTGACTAATAGTACAACTCACAGATTGTATCAGTACAGCATTCCTTTTCCATCCCATCTCCTAGCAGTGCCTGAAGCAACAAGGAAATAGCTTTCATGGCATTGTTCCACTAAGACCTGGAACAGGTTCCACTCAAATGAAACAGGGCACTGTTCTTATAGAACATAAGAGTTCTGTTCCCAGGCTTTCTGTCCTGCCAGCGCGTGCTAGCTTTAAATCTACAGTAGGGTAGTCAGTGGCAAATCAGGTTTTCCCCAACATACCCAGAGGCCTTCAGCTGCTGTCTCAGGTATGTACCCGGGGTGACTCCAGCAAAAATCTGTATGCTTAGTGACTCAGAAACTAAATCATTAACTTGGTAAAATACCTGCCAAGCGTGGGTAAAGGGAGCTTGAAGGAGAGAGCTTTAGAATGTGGGCCTCCAACAATGCCATGATGATGACAGCATGGGAACAGCAGTCCTGGTCAGTGTTGCTTCCCGGGTGGATCAGTGACTAACCCCAGAATCATCTGGAATCAGAATCCCCAATCAGCCACTCTCAGGAGCAACAATCCACACCAGGTAACTTAACAAGAAGGTAGATTTCATTTGTTTGAATCTCTGTCTGGTAAAGTAGAAAAATGTGGAAAAGGATTCTTGGTTTAAAAACACACATAAAGCAACTATACCCCAATAAAATAAATAAATAAATAAATAAATAAATAAATAAAATTAATAGACATTAAAAAAAGTAAAAACACACATACAGACAACTTTTAACTAGTTGATGTTTAAATTGGGTATGTGCATTTACACACACACACACACACACACACACACATACAAATCTGGTCTACCGGAATGTGGAATTAACATTAATACAATGCAAGATAAAAAGGGATTTCCCTGGTGGTCCAGTGGTTAAGACTCTGTGCTTCCACTGCAGGGGGCACAGGTTCAATCCGTGGTCGGGGAGCTAAGATCCCACATACCACCCGGTGCAGCCCCACCCCCCACCCCCCAAAAAAAAGGATAACAATGTAATGTACGCTTCTGGCACACGCATATACAAAATGCCAGACGATACTTGAAAAATGATTCCAAACAAATCTCAACCCAAAATGGCCATCGTAATAATTTTTCATTCCCCTGTGGAAGGCAACAGTAAAACCTTTGCAATAAAGTCTTCGCAATTCAGTTGCAGGCCATGAGGGTTTTTCTAGCGAGCTGGCGTCCATGTCCTCCCTCCACCACCACGGGGCCTTGGCTGGTGCTCACAGGGCCCGTGCCCAGTGGGACTGGCATGGGCCTCCATCAGCCAAGCAGACAGGAGAGAGGGAGGAAATCAACAGTGAAGGGAGAGAGCCAGGAGAGGAGGCAGAGTGGCTGGGAAGCTGGCCAAATGGCAAAGGGCTGAATGGGCTACATCAACTCCTGACAGCTCCTCAAATATCCTCGCTGTCCTTTCCCGCTCACTGCGTGGATACCAGGGGAACACAAAACCCCTTTGCCTGGACATCGCCAAGAATTCATAAACGTTCATTTTTAAAACAGCATGTTAAGCAGAGCGAAATGTTCATGATTTTGAGGGATGTCGCAAACTGGATGCAGAAGGTGAGATCACCTTGACATCCCTTAATCAAGTCGTGAAGTTCAAGTTCAGCCTGCCGATTGCTTATTTTGATCATGGTTAAAGTTTTTCCTCTTTTGCAGGGTTTGTGCTTGAATGTTGATGGCTTCTAGGATGGAGGAAAGATGACAAGACTGATAATGCTTACGATCTGAGTATTTTCTTTGTCTTTCCTCTTTTAGCCTTGCGAAGACAAATAATGGTTAAGGACGGATAAAATATTTAACAGTGGCCATGCATAATTTATTCCTGAGTTGTTGCTCATTTCCAGCCCAATAGTTTGCTCTCAATTAGGACTTCTCAGAACCATGATGTCTCCTTGGCAAACTGACATTATGCTTATTTTTACTCTGTTCTTCCTAGGGCTAATTGTTTTTATAATTTGTTGTTGTTGTTGTTGAAGTACTAATTCCTAGATGTTCTCTTCATCAAAAACAAAAGTCAAAATTCGAGGCAAGGGTTTTTTTTTTAATATTCATTTCTGGTCCTTACAGTTAACTCAGAGCTTCAGAGACATAACCTGGGAAAGAGAAAAATATATTTGCATATATAACTGTCTCTTACGAAAACTAGACTGGCTAAGGAAGCTGTGTGTCCAGTGAAGTAATATATGATTTCAGAAGAAATTTTAGGAAAAAAAGTATATGAAAGAAAAGAGTCACCCCCCCCCAAAAAAGCACTATTCAGAGATAACCACTCTTAAGTTTTTCAGTACATATGGACAACGATATATATTACCTAATATGGATTTTGACAGAAACAGGATCTTACATACATATAAATTATTCTGTAATTTGCTTTCTTCAGAGGGCAATATATTGTGAATGTCTTTGCTCTGTCAATACAGCTCTACATCTTTTATAATGGCTTAATTGTATTTCATTGTATAGATGAACCCTCATTTTATAAAACCAATTCCCTTTCGTTTGCTGTTTCCATTTTTTTTTCACAATTATAACAGTGCTGTGGTGAGCAGCTTTGTAAATACATATTTTTATCCTTTGTTCAGTTAATTCCTTAGGATAAATTCCTAGAAATCATTAGGTCAACGCATGTGTTTTTTTTGTTTGTTTATTTTTTGTTTTTGAGAAGGAGGGGGCATTGGTTCATGAATATATCCAGTTTCCTTCCGCAAAGATTGTTCTAATTTACTTCCTCACCAGGGGTATGTGTGAGTCGTTTTCCCCTCCAAAACACCAGATTTATTATTTGTATGCTTTTCCTACTTAATAGGGGAAAAAAGCGTCTCTTTATTTTGCTTCGCATATCTTTGATTATTAGTTTGAAGGGCTTTTTAAAAACTGTTTATTAGTATTTCTTCTTTTATTAGCTTCTCCATTTGGGTCCTTCGCATAACATTTTAAAAATTGAGGTATCGGTCTTTTCTTAATATAGAAATGCTTTATAGATTAAGGAAGTCAATCTTTTGGTCATCATTTTTTCCTAATTAGTCATTTGCTCCTTACTGTGTGTATCATTGGCTTTTGTATTTATTCTATAGGAATTTCTTATTGTCCATGGTAAAATTCTTTATTCTTTTCTCTAGTAGTTTCCCTCTCAAATTATATAAATGCTTACCCAGCTTTTATCCTAAGTTCCATACTTCTATGACTTTTTTTTTACATTTATATATTTAATCCATCTGATAATTCTTTGGCCATCTAATCTTTGGCTAAACTAAGAGATCTGAGATTTTTTTTTTGTTTAAATTCTCCATTAATTGTTCTATCATAATGTATTGAATAAGACACTACTTTCTCATTGAATTGTAATTCCACCTTTATCATTTGCTAGTTTCTTACATGTTCTTAGGTTTGTTTTGGCCAAATCACGATTTGTTAATCTATTTGTCTGCTTTGGAAGACAAATAGATTAACAGCATTTCATGCTGTTTTGATTACTGAAGCTTTAAAATACATTTTAGTATCTGTAGAGCAAACCCTCTTATTCCTCCCCAATTGTTTATTTTTTACAAATTTAGTTATCCGAATGGTAAATAAATTCACATGGTTCAAACAACCAAAAATTTCTTAAAAGTACATAGTGAAAACACTTTCACCTTTTTTGGTCCCCAGTTCACCTAACTGTCATTCCCTTCCCTCGGGTACCAATTGTGCTCTGTTTCTTGCTTATCTCTCCATAGATTTTTTTTAATGTAAATCAGACAGTATGAAAATATACTATGTCCCCTCTTATTATTATATAAAAACAGCATATTCTACCCTTTGCTTTTCTCATTTAATATATCTTTAGTAATTCTTTCCTTATCACTAGGTAAAATTCTTCCCCATTCATTTTATTTCCATTCCTTTTTCTAAATACAAGCTTTTAGTTTTGGAATTGTTTTAGATTTACAGGAAAGTCGCACAGATAGTACAGCATCACCCAGGTTCCTCTGATTCTAACATCTTATATAACCATGGTACCTTTGTCAAAACTAGAAATTAACATTGGTACATGTCTTTGCCTTCTCCGGCTGCATAACAAAACACCACAAACTGGGTGGTTTAAGCAACAGAAAGTTATTTTCTCAAAGTTTTGGAGGCTGGAAGTCCAAGACCAAGGTGCTGCTGCTGTTTCCCTGTGTCCTCACATGGCCTCTCCTTTGTGCAAGAGAGAGAGGGAGGGAAAGAGAGCTCTCTGGCATCTCTTCTTTTTTAAAAAAAAAATTTTTTTAATTAATTAATTTATTTATTTATTTATTTTTGGCTGCATTGGGTCTTCATTGCTGTGCACAGGCTTTCTCTAGTTGCAGCGAGCGGGGGCTACTCTTGGTTGCGGGGCGTGGGCTTCTCATTGCAGTGGCTTCTCCTGTTGTGGAGCACGGGCTCTAGGCGCGCGGGCTTCAGTAGTTGTGGCATGTGGGCTCAGTAGTTGTGGCTCACGGGCTCTAGAGCGCAGGCTCAGTAGTTGTGGTGCACGGGCTTAGTTGCTCCGCGGCATGTGGGATCTTCCCGGACCAGGGCTCGAACCCGTGTCCCCTGCATTGGCAGGCGGATTCTTAACCACTGTGCCACCAGGGAAGCCCTGGCATCTCTTCTTATAAGGACACTAAAGGCACGAATCTTATAGGATCAGGGCCACACCCTTATGACCTTATTTAACCCCAGTTATTTCCTTAGAGACCCCATCTCCAAATACAGCCACACTAGGGGGTTAGAGCTTCAACATATGAATTTGGGAAGGGGGGAAGAAACAACTATTCAGTCTATAACAGTACATTACTATTGACTGAACTTTAGACTTTATTTGGATTTCACCAGTTTTCCACTAATGTCTTCTTTCTATTCCAGGATCTAGTCCAGGATACCATGTTGCATTTAATCCCCATTCACTTTTGCAGCTCCATAACATGCAACCAATTTAATATATTAAACAATCCCTTATTGCTGGACCTTTAGTTTGTATCAATTCTTTTGCCACTGCAGCTATGTGGTAATTAATAATTGTATTCATAAGTCATTTTGCACATGACGAAATATAGTTATAAGGTAAATACCTAGAAGAGGAATTACTGAGCAAAATGCATATGCATTTGTAATTTCAATAGAGTCTGCTGGTTTGTGTGTCAATTTGTATAATCCAGCCAACAAAGAGTGGGATTGCCCATAACCTTGCCAAACCTGTGAATTTTCACCACTCTGATGGTTGAAGAATGTATCTTATAATAAGGGAGGTCAAACATCTTTTCATATGATGATAATCTACGTGAATTAGCTTTTCTTTCAATTATCTTTGCATATACTTTGCTCATTTGATGTTTTCCTTATCATTTTCCAGAAGTCCTTTATAGATGAAGATTACACCTTGACTATGTATTGGCAAATATTTTTTCCCCTCTTGTCTTATTGTTTTTCCTAACAATCAACTTTATCGAGGTATAATTTATTCCAATACAATGTACTTTGAATGGACAGTTCAATGAATTTTGACAAATAGAATACCTCCATATAACCACCACCACAATCAAGATATCAAACATTTCTTATATTATTTTGGAATATGCTTAGAGTAGTGTTTGCCATGCAGAAACTTTTCATCTTTCTATAGTTGAAATTTTCTTTTATGGCTTCTGAATTTTGTATCAAAATAAGAGATGCTTTCACACTCTGAGTTTAAGTAATTATTCATTTTTTACTTCTAATATATTTGTGTCCATCAACTCAGGAATAAATAAACAAACTGTGGTAGATCCATATAATGGAATATTTGGGGGCCACAAAAAGGAGTAAAGGCCTGATGTGTGCCACCACATGGATGGACCTTGAAGACTTCATGCTAAGTGAAAGAACTCAGACGCAAAAGGTCACACAACATATGATTGCATTTATATGAAATGTCCAGAATAGATAAATCCATAAAGACAGAAATTAGATTAGTGGTTGCCTGGGCCGGAAGTAGGTGGGAGGTTTTGGAAGCAATGGCTAAGGAGTGTAGGGTTTCTTTCTTTCTTTCTTTCTTTCTTTTTTTTAGGGTTTCTTTTTTGGGTGATAAAAATGTTCTAAAATGGACTGTGGTGATGGCTGCACAACTCTGTGTATGTACTTTAGTCTATACCATTGACTGTATACTTTCAATAGGGGGACTGTATGGTATGTGAATTATAGCTCAATAAAGCTGTTTAAAAATGATACACAAACCCCATTCATTCAAAATATATCAACTGTGCCACGTGGACTTTGTGGCAGTTGGGGGGGTCACAGCAGCGAACAAGAGGGTGCAGTTCCTGACCTCATGGAGCTAACATCTAGTGGACCTGCTGTCACACTGTATCCTTGGAAAGAAGATACTTGAAAAAAAAAATTTCTGAGACCATCAGAAATTATTCTGGCTTCTAATTCACATTTCTTGAAGAATAGCGGTTTCAAGTGACTGGACAGACCAGCTGAATCAGAATCTGCGTTTTACCAAAATCCCCAGGTGATGCGTCATTCACCTGGTACATTCAAGTTCAGGAACCAGTGATCTAGAGGTGAATTTTCAACCAAAGCAGAAACCCTGTCTATACTGTCCCTGTCTAGGAGGAGGCGGCCCGACTCGGCTTGAATTGCCCCCGCGGTGGAGCCTCACCCCTCGGAGACCCCATCTGTTTATTCACATACAGCTCACCTTCAGAAACTTTCCCCTTCACTTTAAGGTGAAGTCCGCTTCCCTTTAGTAATACCTGTGTACTTGTTTTATCTTGTTGTGTTAACAAATCCCCCCAAACTCAGAGGCTTAAAACGACACACGTTTGTTATCTCAGTTTCTGTGGGTCAGGAGTCTCAGTACAGTTACCCAGGTCCATGGCTCAGGGTCTCACAAGGCTATAGTGAAGGTGCCGCTGGGGCTGTCTGAGGCTCGAGTCCACGTCCAATGTCAAGCACATTCAGGTCGATTTTAGTTCCTGCGTTTGTAGGTCTGAGGCCCTGGGCTCCTGGAGGCACCAGCTGTTCCCTGCTCCGCGGCCCCCAGAGGGGTGCAAAGCAGCGTGGCTGCTCGCTTTCCTCCAGGCCAGCAGGGGGCGCGCCTCCCTGACTCCTTCCAGCTCTGACCTCTAAAGCCCCTTTAAGGGCTTGTCTGATTAGGTCGCTCACCCAAGATAATCTCCCTTTTGATTAACTCCAAGTCAACTAATCAGTAACTTCATCATGGGAATGATAACCCATCATATCCTCTGGCTCCCCCCATACTTGGGGATTATGGGATGTACGCCAGTGGGCTGGAATCTTAGAATTCCACACAACTCCAGGGGGCGCCATGCACGCCGTTGTCTATGTGAGTGGTGTTCTGCACAGCTAGGCAGGTGGGGTTTCTCTGTTTTCTCGTGTCCCTGGTTCAGTTGTCGTTCTTCTCTCAGCAGCCCCATGGAATTCATTGACCCCTTCCTTGCGATCTTCCTTTAGATAATCCAAGCTTTCTCCCGGCAAAACAGCTCCTGCTCCTTCAAACTGTCATCACATGTCATAAGGTCACATGAGCATCACATGAACATAAAGTCAGTCATAAACTGACTTTATGTTCAGTTTGTCTCAACAGACATTTATCAAATGCATTCTTGGTGACCAAAACCTTGCCACCATCAGCTATATTATCTATCTGGCCATCTTCTTTGTCCTTCCTTGAAAACACTCTAGTTTGTCAATATTCCATTTATAATGTAGGATTTATTGAGCACTTACTCTATGCCAGCCAGTGTTTAAAGAAGTTTATGTAGATTGTCTCATTGAATCTTTTCAGCAACGCTGTGAAGTTGTATCATGCCATTTTACTGATGAGGAAACTCAGGCACAGAGAAGTTAAGTAACTCTGCCAAGGTCACACAGCTTTTAGGTGGATGGAACCCAGACAGTTTGACTCTAGAGCCTGTGCTGTTAGTCACTGTGCATTGTTCCCTCCCAGAGGTACACTCTGTACCCAGCAGGGGCCCTCCAGGGGCCAGAAGACAGTCCACTTCTAGCTCTTTGTACTGCATTCTGTATTTTTTAGTTAATGCATCCTCATCCTCATTTGCTTTTTAGCAGTTGTGTTATTTCAATATCTTAAACTCAAAATCAATTAAAAAATTCTCTGTGGTTGTCACGTGAACTGCTGAAGACGAGGTTTCCCACATCCTCAATAATCCTCAAAAAAGTAAATACTTTTTTCTTTTTTTTCTGCTAAATGTCATTGTGTTTGCTTATGGCCATTGTTGCAGCCAGGGGCCCCTCTCAGCTTATTGTTTGCTGCTGATATGCCTGCAGGTTTCGTATAGAGCAGGATCTCTTTTATGGAACACCTACTGTGTACACAATGCCGTACCCTGTACTCCAAGGACACTTAAGGGCCTTTGAATGCTAGTGAATAGAGATACAGGTTCCTGAAGCAAGAAACAAATATATTCCAATGTCCCAAATAGTCTAATGAATACTGTTTTACCAGGGCACTTAACTATTTTCTAACATCTTCTGACGTATTCTGATCCATCTCAATGTGATATAAATGAAAGAGCCATGGGCTTGCAACCCAACTCCACGTAGTTACATACGTGGGCCTGGGCCACAGTTTCCTGAGCCTCGGTTTCCCCAACTGCGAAACAGTAAATCAAGTCCATAATTCCTTTTTTTGAAATTTTGAAATCCAGGAAACTGAAAACCATTTGCTCTTTTCCCCATCAGGCCAGCAGAAATGCATTGACCAGCAAAACCTGAGCCGGACTGGCATGAGATTTATTTAAGGCTCTTAATGAGCTCATGTAAGGTGACTATTCACACATTCTACTGAGAAATACGAAGTCTGATAACAGGGTGCTGCCCCACTTGTCCTGGAGTTGTCACCTCGGGTGTCCTATGTGCTGCGTATTAGCATTCTAAATCCAGGAGTTCTGATTCTGAAACATGTCTGGCCCCAAGGGTTTTGCATTAGGGGTGGTGGGCCTGTAACGCCCAGGACTGCCTGAGCCTGCAGGAGAATTTATAGAAGGCGCTAAGCTCCCGCCTGGGTCACCGAAGCCCGGCCACTTCACACCTTGCTGGGCAGGGTCTTTTCCCTCCAGCGTCTGTTTAAACGGAGGCAGAACAAACAGCCTGGGACCCACATTTCAGTAGATGGAGGGGGAAAGAAATGCCTCTTTCCTCTAAACCCAGGATTCTCCCCTCACTTCCCAGGACCGGGGCAGCTCTAGCTGGAAAGCCAAACGTCGACACGTAGGGAGCACTTTGAGTCTTGACGCTTGGCCTCTTGCCTCCAAAGCTACGAGCCCCTTTGTGCAACTCTGTCGTGGAAAGAAAAGGCACAGAGAAGAACGGATCAAATGCCTGAGGAGAATCAGAAGCTTTTCTTTTCCAGGGAACGAATGGGATGTGCTGTCTCCTATTACCATAGAGAGATCATTTCAAAACTGTGATAGGAAAATGCTTTTAAAACCTGGGTTTTCACCATGCTTCTATTTAGAGGGGTGGTGTTCTAAATCATTTTGCTGGTGGCGAAACAGAGACACTAAGCAGGAAAGTGACTCCAAATTTTAGATGAATGTGTTTATTGAGGACTGACTTCCAGGTGCAAAGGCAGCCACTGGACGCCTCCAGCAATCCCCCCAAAACGCCCGAGACGTGTGTTCTGTCCTCCAGGAACTTCCTGTCTGATGGTGGCCTTACTTACAACTTAGCGGAAGGTGGAAGGTATCAGAAGGTAAGCTTAAAGGGCTCATCTCTTTGGGGGTCAGAAAAAGGGCCGTGGAAGAGAGACCTTGAAGGCTGGGTGGAGGGCAGGGAGGGCAGGGGGCCCAGGGGCAGACGGAAACGCTGGATGTCGATGGGGAGCCCGGCAGACTTGGGGCATATTCAGGGGACCCCGGAAGCAACACCCAGACACTTTCACGGACCAAGAGGTCAGAGAGAGACTGGGGCCGGGGAGGGGGAGACGGCAAACGGGGGCAGCTCCTTAATTGCCGCAGTGCAGGCCCACGGTTTCCTGAGCTTCCCTTTCTTTTCGAGAGAAGCCACAGTTGAATGTCTGCGTGAACTGTAAAAGGTACCACATTGAAAGATGCAGGTATTTAAGCACGATGTTGTGCAAATCTAACACACCTACAGATGCCTTCGTTTGGGCCGCGCTGTAACAAAACACCATAGCCTGCGTGGCTTATGAACAGCGGACATTTATTTCTCACAGATCGGGAGGTTGTAAGCCCAAGATCAGGGTGCCAGCAGGGTCAGGTTCTGGTGAAGGGCTGCTTCTGGATTGCCAGCGGCTGACTTCTCCGCGTGTCCTCACACGGTGGCAAGGGCAGGGGAGTTCTCTTGGGGTCCTTTAAATTTTTTTTTATTTTTCTTTTATATGTATATATTTTTTATATTTATATTTTTCTTTTATATAAATATATGTGTATATATGTATTTTTTTTTCTGCAGAGCTCCTTTGTCTTCGAGTTAACCTTTGTGAAGGTGATGGGGAAACAGATCTTCCTGTGGTCTAGACACCCCAGCCTGGTCTTCTTGGGTCACCTCTGTAAGAGCACTAATTCCATTCACAAGGCCCCACCTTCTGAGACCATCACCTTGGGGTTAGGATTTCAATGTATGAACTTGGGGGAACACAAACATTTGGTCTACAGCAGCAGGCTGTGTGGCAGGGCCAGGACTCAGGTGAGGCAGGCGAGATGCCCAGGGCACACAATGAAAGGAGACCCTCACTCCTTGGGGCCAATCCTGACCGGGAGACCCCCTTAACAGTTTGTACTCCAAGTGTCTCTCTTAACCTCCTCCGGGCCCTGGCTCTGCTCTGTGGGCTCCCGTTTGCATCTTAGGGTTCAAAGAGAAAAGCAGGAGACAGATTGGCAAGGGAGGCTTGGCGGGTGGAGGTGTTTGAACTTCACTTGGTGAGTACTGGGGAATTAAGAGCAGGAAGAGAGGTGGCTACACGGTGCTTTGGGGGGGGGCAGTGAAAAGGGTGGGCTGGCAGAGGGGCAGGGCCGCCGCCAGCTTTCCCAGTGCCAGGCTTCCCTGCAACAGGCAGTGTAGCGTGAGTAGCAGGTAAGCACCTGGGTTCTTCCCTTGGCTGATTATAATCCCTGGCAAGTGACTTAACCTCTCGGTGTCTCAGTTTCCTCATCTCTAAAAGGGGCATTAGCAGAGCCTCCCTGCCTCACAGGGTGCGGAGGAGATTCAAGGCGGGCGTCTCTGAGAAGAGTTTTGAACAGAGCCTGGCCCTTAGTAAGCTTTCAGGACACGTTCCCAATGAGACCAACGGGCCTTAGAAACGGCCCGCGGAGTTAAGCAGCTTTGGAGCTGCACAGATCAGAATCACCTGGGGGATCCTTTCAACCTCCCCAACCGAGGCCACGCCCCCGACCAATTAAATCCCAATCACTGGGGAGTGGTCTCGGCGTCAGTATTTTCTGGAAGTTTCCAAGGCGCAGCCGAGCTTGGGAACGATGCTCATCCAGAACCTTGTGTGCCTGAGGCCTGAGCTGGCAGAGGTGACCTTGAAAAGACACAGACAGACAAACATTTTGTAGCTGGAGGTGAAGCCAGATGGGACGGGGGGTGCGGGGGTGGAAGGCTGTGTGGCCTCGTGGCCCAGCCGGGGGCCACTGCTGCCCCCGGGGGGTCTTCGGGGCCAGGCGGCCACGGGCGCCCCGACCTCCGGCTGGGAGGGAGCCGGCTGCCTGGCCCCGCGGAGGACTCCCGAGCAGGAGGCCGCAGCAGCCGCTCTGAGCCCGTCTTGGGCGCCAGAGGGAGCTCGTGGGGACGCGCCACGGCTCCATCCCCACAGCTGGTTCAAACTGGTTTGGGCAGGGTGCGGCCCAGGCGGGCTGCATTCCAGGCCTCGGGCTTGCCGCCTGCCCCAGGGTCACCCCCAAGCGCCTGTGAGAGGCCGGGGAGGTTGCTTAAAAATTCATCTTCTTTGTTTAAAATCATTAATTCGGCCTCCCACGGGGGCCCCTGGCTACAGCCAGCCGGACTAGCCGGAGAGGGGCTCTTCTCAGCCTGCCGTGTGCTGCGTGCCCCACAGTCAACGGCAGAGCTTTAAACGCTGCTCCCGCCCAGCTCCCCTTCGCCCCGAAGACTCCGATTCCGAAAGGTGGGGTGGCCTTCCGGGCATCTGTGTTCTAAGCAAAATGTTTCTAAGGCATCATTACATTTAGAAAAAAAGACTAGAAACAAAATGACTCTTGGCTAGCCAGCGTGGCCCAGGGCATGAATCGCGGAGAGGCTGGTGGAGAGCGAAGATCTCTTTCCCAGACACCCCATCTCCAGGGAAAGGGGGTCGGCGTAAGCAGCACTTTTAGCTAATATCCCAGGGATTTTTTTGTTTTTGTTTTTTTCACAATGAGTCATATTGGGCATTTTAAAAGTTTAGATACTATAACAAACATCAACAGAAGAAATAAAACGTTACAAATATAACTGAAACCCCTCCCGTATCCCTCCCCAGTTTCCTCTCCCCCACCCCAAAGTAACCAGTTTCCTGAATGCGGTGTACATCACTCCCGTGCACGGCTTTACACTTTTGCGCCATATGTCTGTATCCATAAACAATATATAGTGCGGTTTCGCATGTGTTAAAACCCTTATGTTAATGGCAGCGTGCCCTACAGAGCCTTCACGATTTGCCTTTTTTTCTTTTCTTTTTTCTTAGCATTATGTTTCTGAGATTCGTCCATCAGGGGAAGTTTGCTGTGCTCAGGGCTGTGGCTAATCTGACGCCGGTTCTGGGCTTTTCCGAGGGAGGGCCCCAGTCAGCCGGTAAGGGTGAGGGTCGGAGCTGGCTTTCTGGGTGCGTGTGTGATACGGAAGGGCTCTGAGCATGAGACGCATCAGGATAGTAATGAATGGCCAAGTGCGGGTTCAGTGAGTTCCTATTAAACTCTTTTCCTTAGCACCTGAGGCCCAAGTCTTTGCCAAGAATTTTCCGGAAAATTACTCTGGCCTGAAGGCCTGAATGTTTGGGCGGCGATGTCGAGAAATTAGCAGTGGGAAGCTGTGGAAATGGGAACTGTATGTACGGTGATGGATTACCCGAAAGACAGGTCAAGCATGTGCTCACGCCCCCTACCTAAGGTTGCCAGATAAAATATAAATTAAGATTTAACAGGACGAGGGTGAGGGGAGTCCTGTATATTTATTTGCAGCCCTAAGCGGAGCCCGATTTTTAAAAACGAATTTAACATTTTAAAAGACATCATAGGAAAAATTAGACCGCTAGACTTCCCTATACCTCGTTACCTTTTTTAGAACTCTCCTCACTAGCATTGCTTTGGACCCCACCCTCTTCAGCCTCTAAGGAATCTAGACTAGCCTCCTAGGGGTGCGGGGGTGTGTCCAATTTAGTGCGCTGAAGAATTCCCTGGGGAGCTTATTTTAAAAGCTGCCGCTGGGAGAAAGAGGATCGCTACATCCGACTTCCCTAATTTTTAGGACTGTCCGCCTGGCGCAAACAAGATGCTGTCCTAGGAGAGGCCTTGTGGGCGGGGTGATGGCGGGGAGGGGGTGGTCTTTAAATGAAAGGATCCTCTAAGATAGCTGTTCTCTATCCTTAATGCACGCTGGAACTACCCGGGGAGCTTTACAAACTACTGATGCCCAAGCCCCACCCCCAGGGATTCCGGCTGAATCGGCCTGGGGTGAGGCCTGGCTTCCGGGCTTTTAGAAACTCCCCGGGGCATTCTAAAGTGCTGTGGGAGCTGGGAACCGCTCCTCCACCGGATTCCAATGAAAAGGGGTGGTCTATACCGATGGTTCTCAAACTCGGCTCTATGTTAGAATCACCTGGCGAACATAAAAAGTACTGATGCCCAAGTTCCAACCCTAAAGGTTGTGTGTGGCCGTCAGACTTCGGAAGTTTTGGAGGAGCCCCAGGTGATTGCAATCTGAAAGCGAGTTTGAGAATCTCTCGTTTACCAGGTGGTGCGGGGGCCGGGCGTAGTGAGCATCGCGCGCCACTGGGTGGCGCTGCCCGCTCGGCCCGGCGTTCCGGGAGGCGTGGGCCGCGGCCACTGGGTGCGCACCTGCCCCTCCTCCGCCAGGCGGGCCACGGGGCATGCAGCCGGTTGGGGGCGGGGCTCCGAGGCCAGGACGCGGCGTCGGGTTCCCTGGCAGCCTCCGCCAACTGGACTCTGCCGCGCTCCTCATGCTGCTCGTGGACGCCGATCGGCCGGAGCCCGTGCGCAGCGGGGCGCGCGAGCTCGCGCTCTTCCTGACCCCCGAGCCCGGGGCCGAGGTAGGGGACGGGGTTGGAAGTGGGGGAGGCGGGTCTTGGGGTTGGGGGATCCAGGGCTCGCCCTCCCCCGGGGAGGAGTGGACGAATGGGGACCCCTTGCGCGCTGGACCCGGACCCTCGGCTTCCCTGCAGCATTCTCTCGTACCTGGCGCTGGGGCTTCGGACCCGCGCTGGGGGTCCGAGGGGCCCCTCCTTTGCGGAGCTGTGGCTGTCTGGCGTCGCGCAGAGATGCGCGTCAGGTCGCGCCCGCCCCCTCCTCCAGCCCCGGTTCTCTAGGGCCCAGACTCGCTTCCCATCCCTACCTGAGACCCCCCTCCAGCATCCTCCGGAATGCCAGACTGAGGCGCGCTCGGAGCTGCTGCCCTTTGCCAGCCTGGGCCCCGGGGGAGGCTGACTCCCGGTCCTGCCCCTGCCCGGACGCTCGGCCTGCTCTGCTCCGAGCCGATGCTACATGCCGGGCGGAGGCGGGCAGGCTGCGTCTGTGCGAGGATGCTCCCGGCCTCGGTACGCTTCTGTTGCTAGGAGGGAAAATACCTCATCTCTGGCTGTACTTTCTATTTTAAAAGCACAGAATAAAAAGTAGATCTAAAACTAGCCTCTTTATCTTCCAGCTGAAGCCAGTATGTTGACAGTGCCGTGAAAGTTATTTACCGAAGTTCACCTGGAGTTATGTAGGGCCAGAAAGTCAATCCATTCTCTTTTTAAATCTCAGAAGCAGTACAGAAGTATTTAAAATAAAGGGTAAGCACCCTCTCCTTTTTCTCTCTCACCTCAATTCTAGTTCCCAGAGATAACCATCTTTCACAGTTTGGTGTACATCATTCCAAACATATTAAAAATGCATTTACAAATGTAGGTATGCATATATACTAATAATTATACATAATTAGTTTTTACCAAAAAAACCCACGTGATACTAGAATAATGTTCTGTAACTTGCTTTTCTTTATTCAAAATAGCATGGACAAATGGAGAGTGACTTAATGGTAAGGTATAGGGCTTCTTTTCAGAGTGATGAAATAGTTCTGGAATTATGCTGATGGTTGCAAAACTTTGTGAATTCACTGAAAACCACAGAATCATACACTTTAAAAGAGTAAATTTTATGGTATGTGAGTTATATCTCAATTTAAAAAAATAGTATGGACATATTTCCATGTCAGAATGTATCTATAAGAGCTGTCCAATAGAAATATAATTTGAGCCAAAGATGTGAGCCGTCCATGTAATTTTCTTTTTCTTTTTTTGGCCACGCCACGTGGCATCTGGGGTCTTAGTTCCCCGACCAGGGATTGAACCCATGCCCCCTGCATTGGGAGCTCGGAGTCTTAACCACTGGACCGCCAGAGAAGTCCCCCATCCATGTAATTTTAAATATTCTAGGAGCCATATAAAAAAGGAAAAAGAAACAGATGAAATTAGTTTCAATATATTTAATTTTTTCCAGTTTTATTGAGATTTAATTGACATTAAACCCTATAAGATTTAGATCTGCAAGTTTCAATGTATTTAAAATAAGTGTCTCCAAAATATCCTTTCAACATGTCATCAACGTAAAAAAATTTAAGGAGATTTTTACATTCTTTTCTTTGAAGTAAGTTTTCTTTTTTTTTAATAGTGATTCCTTCTTTTTTATATATATAAATTTATTTTTGGCTGCATTGGGTCTTTGTTGCTGCGTGCGGGCTTTCTCTAGTTATGGCGAGCGGGGGCTACTCTTCGCTGCCGTGCATGCGTAGGCTTCTCATTGCGGTGGCTTCTCTTGTTGCGGAGCATGGGCTCTAGGCACAGGGGCTTCAGTCGTTGTGGCATACAGGCTCAGTAGTTGTGGCTTGTGGGCTCTAGAGCGCAGGCTCAGTAGTTGTGGTGCACGGGCTTAGTTGTTCCGCAGCATGTGGGATCTTCCTGGACCAGGGCTCGAACCCGTGTCCCCTGTACTGGCAGGCGGATTCTTAACCACTGTGCCACCAGGGAAGTCCTGAAGTAAGTTTTCAAAATCAGGCTTGGACGATTGAACTTATAGCACATCTCAGTTTGGACCAGCCACATTTTAAGCACTTAATGGTCATAAGACGCTGGCGGCTTCTGCGTCAGAGAGTGTAGGTCTTCATCATTCCTTGGCTTCTTCGTGTCCCACCATTACAGAATAATTCCTCCTATTTTCTGAGCACATACTATGTGCCAGCAGTGTGCTGCACTCTGTCTATGGATTATGTCATTGCATCCTGGCAGTGACCCAGTGGCTAGGATGTTATGTCAACTTCATAACTGAAAACTGAGGCCCTCACCGAATAAGCAACATCCTATGAATGTCCTGTAATTTCTGAACCACACCCCCAGGGATGGGCATTTAGGTTGGGTACCTGCTTAAGGGTTTAAGTAACCTGAGTGTCTTTCGTGTTCTTTCTCCCCCTTGCTCTCAGCAGCAAGATGTCACTGTGTCCAGCGGCTCAACCCAGCCTCATCTTGTCTCGATTAGGGACAGCCTTCAGGAGAAGCTGCATGTATTAACTTCATTTGCTCACTCAGAGCTCTCTTTAACTCAGACGCAGACTGGCTCATGCTCATTTGTAATGGCCGTAATGAAGAGCCGAACTCCCTGTAGCTCCACGCAGCAATAAAGCCACTTAGAGCTCTTGCTGAAGTTTATTTACCCAAAGAAGCAAAAACTGCCAGAGTGGAGTCACTTGCAGCCTCTGCTTAAAGCTTAATTCATTAGCAGGTCCTCGCGCGGAAGCTGTTTGCAGATGGGCAAATGAACTGGAAAGGGAAAGTCTGGTTTGGGAACAGGTCTGGGCAGCCAGTGCCTCCTGTACCAGCCCCTGTCCTAGGGCCACTTTGGGCTTTTAAATGGAGCAGTAGGAGTCTCACAGAGAGCCAGCTCCAGTCCTAGGGGTGTCCTGGGGTTCTTAGGGGAAGTGGGCCTTCGTCGTTCAACACCTTGAACCCCTGCTGCGTGCGGGGAGTGAAACACACAAGGGCTCCCACTCTCATGGCCCGACTGTCAGACAGTAAACACGTAACATACAAAACCTCTAAATTGTGATGAATGCCGTGGAGAACGTGGGCATGGGTGATGTGATAGAGGGTGTCTTTGTGTCTGGGAGACATGGGGTGGGGAAGGCCTCTCCAAGAAAGCTTGAGACCCGAGTGGTAACCCCTCAGGAATGGGCAGGGAAGAGGGAGCACAGAGGTCCAGGAGGGCAATTAGCAGAGGGACCCCACTTTGTCTGGGAGTGTTCAGGGAGGGCTTCCCTGAGGCAGCATCATTTTAGGCTGAGCTCTGAAGCATGAATAGAAGTTGACCAGGCTGAGAGGTAGGAGGAAAACATCCCAGGCAGAGGAAATAACTGGCAGAGATCCTGGGGTGGGATGAAGCAGGGTGATCACCAGGATAGAAGAGCAAGCAGCAGGGAGAAGGGGGAGCTGTGGGAGGTGGGGCTAGTGAGGGGGCAGAAACATGTTGGGACTTTGCACTGTCTCCCCGGATCGAGGAGCCGCTGAAGGGCGGCATATTGAGATGAGTCAGCAGGTGAGCATTTTACTATTTCTGGTGCCTTTGGGTTTTTCTGTCCAACCAGCTTTTTGTGTTTTACTTTCTCTCTTTTTCTGGTTTGAACTTCCTCTTTTGGGGGAAGTTTCAGGCAGGATCTCCGGAAGCTGCTTCAAGATGGCAGGGAGAGAGAGAGAGAGAGAGAGAGAGAGAGAGATGTTTGCCTCTTGGGTGCCCTGTGATTTAGGAGGGAGGGGAGCTCAGGGCCCTCCCGAATGGCTGAGTCCTGATACCCACCCAAGGGTGAATTCCTGACCAGACTCTGAGAATTCCATTTGGTTCCTGTGCTGGAACGCAGGACAGATTTGGCCCACAGATGGGGTTAATGGCCTACATGGAAGGAAATAAAGGAAGCCAGCACTTTCTCACACCTACGGACTTTGTTTGAGTGGGCAGAGGATGATGGGGGAAAGCGCCTGTTAACCACACGTGGATTAGATCAGGGGTGGCAAACTGGTGGCCCAGAGGCTGAATCCAGCACTCTGATGTGATGGGTTCAATTCACATAGGGTTTTTTTTTTTTTTAATTTTTATTTATTTATTTATTTATGGCTGTGTTGGGTCTTCGTTTCTGTGCGAGGGCTTTCTCCAGTTGCGGCAAGCGGGGGCCACTCTTCATCGCGGTGTGCGGGCCTCTCACCATCGCGGCCTCTCTTGTTGCGGAGCTCAGGCTCCAGACGCGCAGGCTCAGTAATTGTGGCTCACGGGCCCAGCTGCTCCGCAGCATGTGGGATCTTCCCAGACCAGGGCTCGAACCCGTGTCCCCTGCATTGGCAGGCAGATTCTCAACCACTGCGCCACCAGGGAAGCCCCACTTAGGGGTTTTAAATGGAGAATTTTCATGAAGAAAATCTGAGTTTCTTGTTTATTTAAAATAATGGACAGTCTGGTAATCCTAGGTCCCTATTTCCTAGTGTGGTCTCCTGTTTGCCACAGTCCCCACTCCTCCTCATTGTCTCCCTCATACCGAAGTTGGTATCAGTTACCATTTACCCTTGTGCTTGAACCTTTGAATTTTCTGTAGTCATGATAAGAGGAAAGGGAACTATTTCTCCAAACCGTGTGTCTGGACTGAAATAGGAAAACATAAATTAGCCAAAAATGCCCTTGAGTTTCAAGAAAAAATGTAGAAGAGACTGTTTCTTTGTGGAAGCAAAGAATATTTTATTGTGTCCAACCTGCAAACACCCTGTGCCTATGGGAACCCTGGCGTGTGTCTTATTCTTGTGACCTACTGATCCCCTTTCGGCATTCAAATTCAGATGTTCAGATTAGAAGTCTGTGGGTGGGTGCCAGGGCACAGTCTACTCTGTCTCGAGATGTAGTTCTGTATTAATTTACTCCTCAGATCTTTATGGAAGACCTGCTGTGTGCCAGGCACTGTGCTGGGTACCGGGGAGAGGCCAGTGAGACGGATGGCGATGCCTGCCCTCAAGGAGTGGCACCGTGGTCAGGTGGATGAGCCCACTAGGAGTCACCCTACAGAGTAACTAACGGTAATAAATGCCACGAGGGCGACACCTGAGGGGCTGTGATAGGGACACACAGGAAGATTGGAAGGAACCGCCAGGCAAAGGTCTGGCATCATGTGTGTCGCTGGAGACAGGGAAAAATGAGGCCTCCGGAGGTGCCTGAGTGGGTGGACCTCAGTGATAAAGGGGAGAGGGGGCAGGGCCAGACCAGGGCCTGGGGTCAAGGGGAGGAGTCTGGATTCGATTCTGGGGTGTCATGGATAGAAGCTGTGAGCAGGGCCAAGCTGGGTGTGAGCAGGGGAAAGACGGGATCAGATCTGTGGACTTAGGGCTGCAGTGCCGGAACGCGTCGGAGGGGCTGGCGTGGCAGCAGGGGGACCGCAGATGTGGATGTCCCGGTGGACGTACACCGAGCTGGCCCGGCTCCCTGAATCAGAACCTTCGGGGGTGTGAGAGCCAAGGCCAAGGTGGGTGCTTAGAGAGGGGCAGCATTTCTCAGAAGAAAGTTCCTATATTTCTCCCCGCAGAACTGCCCAGCAGTGGAAGGACCTGTCCCTGGCTCTGAACAATCTCTTGTCACAGGACAGCTGGGCTTTGGGGCAGGGGGTCACCTCGGAATCTTGGCTAAAAGTTCCCAGTCTGGCTGACTCTCAGCACGAACCGAGAAGCTTTGAAACAGGTTCCCAAAGACGGGAAGTGACCCTGGCGCCCACCAGCCCAGGCTGGTCGTGTAGCGATGTTCCTGCACAGCGGACAGCTCGCGGCTGCAGCGAGTCCACTCCGAACGTGCCGTTCCGGCACCGGGGAGAAAAGCAAGATGCACAGAGGTGTGTGCGGTGCAAAGAAAATCTTTAAAGGCAAAAAACACCTATTTCATGCATCTATAAATAGGAGATTCGGTTAAATCAATTGCTGGGGTGGGGTGGGGTAGGTGGGGCGTAGCCAAGGTGAGAGCACTGGTGCAGGGCATGGTCCCCAAGCTTTGCCAAACATCTGCATCATCTGAGATCAGCAACAAAAAATGCTGATGCCCGGCTCCCACCCCCAGATACTCTGATTTCGTTGGTGTGGGCGCCACCTGGGCGTTGGAACGCTGAAAGCCCTCCAGCAGGGTTGTAAGCCTGGAGTGGCCAAGACTGATTAGTCTGTTGGACAATCACCGTGACTGCTAACTGTTGGGGGCACCCCAGGCCTGGGGATCTGGACTTGTAAGCGCCCCTCCGGAGATTTTGATGGCCAGCCTGGTGGGGGGCTCACAGCTTCCGTCAGTGCTAGCGGGGCTGGCCCCATGCCCAGGAATGCCTGCTTCCAGCCGCCCCAGGAGGACAGACAACCCGTCGGTCCTGCCTGCTGCTGTGTCTACTGCACCAGCTACTGATGCCTCACGTGTCAGTTGAAGAAGCATCCTTTACAGATGTGTGCCTCCCCCCAGCCGCCTTGCTCCTGGTCAGGCTGAGTGGTGGCAGGACCAGCTCTAGAGCCACACGGCCTGGGTTCAGATCTCGGCTTTGCGCCCCTGCTTCTCTCTGCCTTTTCTCCTCCAGTTGTGGGGTTGGTTGAGATGATCCACGGGCAACACTTGGCTCAGGGTCAGGCCCATAGTAAGCGATCTGGTGCATTAGCTACAATTATTCACTTATTCATTCTATAGTTTATGGAGCAGGTACCAGGTGCAGACCCCATGTCAGGAGCTGGAAAGCAAGAGTGCAGGAGAGGCCCGCCCGCCCTCAGGGCTCTCAGAACAGGTGGGAGGGTGGGCGTGACACACGTTAATATTTCCACACAGTGTTTGCAAGAGGGCGATTTCAGCCCTTCGCTTGTGCAGAAGATGGTGAATTTTCTCTCACTAGCACGACCTCGTGTAAGCCTGGAAGTCCTATGTTAACTTTCTATATCTGTGTACGTGAGACCAACCATAGATTCCAATTTTTGGTTTGCAAAACATAGTTGCTGCACCCACGGTCAGCATGAGCCCCCGGTTCTCTTAAGCTATCTCGGGATCTGAATTTATTCCTTGGTGCAAGTGTGATGGAAATTTGGCCTATGGGTTCTTTTAAGTGAATTGGAGTTGGTTTTAAAATAAGTTTGTTTTAAAAATAAAAAATATATGCACATGTTACAAAATCCAAAGGTCCCCGTGACCATGGAATGCTGAGTGAGGGCCTGCCCCACCCCGGTTCTCAGCCCCTGCTGCTCTGCAGAGGCCGCTGCAGGCCATGCCTGTGTCCCCTGCCATCCCCGCCCTCCGCCTCCCCCTTCTGCATTGTGCGTTTTTCACTCACTATGTCTTAGACAGCTTTCCATATGAGTGCACAGAGAGCTGGCCAATTATTTTTTAGCTGCTAAACAGAATCTCATTGTCTGTCTGAATTATAATTTAGGTAACCGTTCCTCTACTGATGGACATTTAGGTTACCTGGATTCTTTAGCTGTCACAAAGTCTGTTGTGGGCTTCCCTGGTGGCGCAGTGGTTAATAATCCACCTGCCAATGCAGGGGACATGGGTTTGAGCCCTGGTCTGGGAAGATCCCACATGCCACGGAGCAACTGAACCCGTGCACCACAACTACTGAGCCTGCACTCTAAAGCCCACGTGCTGCAACTACTGAGCCCATGTGCCGCAACTACTGAGCCCACATGCCACAGCTACTGAGCCCACGTGCCGCAACTACTGAAGCCCTCACACCTAGAGCCTGTGCTCCTCAACAAGAGAAGCCACCGCAATGAGAAGCCTGTGCACTGCAACAAAGAGTAGCCCCTGCTCACCACAACTAGAGAAAGCCCACCCACAGCAATGAAGACCCACCACAGCCAAAAATACATAAATAAAAACCAAAAAAAAAACCCCAAACAAAGTCTGTTGCAATGAGTATCTCTGTACGGACATCATTTTGCATTTGTGCATATATGTCTGGAGGATAAATACCTAGTGGGGGAATTACTGGGTCCAAGGATACATGCATTTAAAATTTTGGTTGCTGTTGCCAAATTAACCTTCTTAGAAGTCAGGGTCAAGGCGAGAGTAGAGTAGAGTAGTCAGCCCTTCTAGACATTCACACCTCAAGGTCGAGGGTCCTTCTGGGGGATGGGAACTCTTATTTGAGCTGCTGTAGGGGCCTGGGAGGAAGGAGTTCCCGTGTCTCCGCTTTGGGAAGTGGATCATCATCTAAAGGGCCAGGTCCTCTCAGTTTGCGATTCCAGCGCAAGGCCATTTGGAGCATCCCTTCATTTGCTCTTTCCAGCCCTTCATTCTTGGCTTGCCCCACCTCCCCTCCCAGGGTCTTTCTGCCATTGATCCAGCCCTTTCATCCTGTGCACAGAGATGAGGCTGCTTCCTCTAAAGACCTTTACTTTCCCTGACATCTGAAGGGGCCACCATGAGCACTTTTGGAGAAGAGGTGACATTACTAATTACATGCCCTGGATGTGGGCAGGCCTCACAGTCCTTGAACCTGTTTCTTTTTTTTTTTTTTTTTTTTTAAATTTATTATTTATTTATTATGTTTATTTTTGGCTGTGTTGGGTCTTCGTTTCTGTGTGAGGGCTTTCTCCAGTTTCAGCGAGTGGGGGCCACTCTTCATCGCGGTGCGCGGGCCTGTCACTATCGCGGCCTCTCTTGTTGCAGAGCAGAGGCTCCAGACGCTCAGGCTCAGTGGTTGTGGCTCACGGGCCTAGTTGCTCCGCGGCATGTGGGATCTTCCCAGACCAGGGCTCGAACCCATGTCCCCTGCATTGGCAGGCAGATTCTCAACCACTGCGCCACCAGGGAAGACCGAGCCTGTTTCATTTTCGCCCCCGTCGTGTACTCATGGACCCTGGCCCAGCCTGGATGGAGGAAGCAGGAGCAAGGTCAGGCCATAGCGCCAGGTGTCAGGCAAAGCTACCACCACACCCTCCCCTGAACTTGATCTGGCTGCATGTGGGTGTCCTCTGGCTGGCATGGTGATCTGCCTTTTAAAATGCTAAGTGGATGCCAACTTTAAAAAAGTGGGAGTTTTCACATAAAAATCCAAATGTCTGGCTTCTTTAAAAATGTTGCAGCAAAAGCTACAGGTCTTCAGTGGCCTTGTTCCTGGGCTGAGTGGACCTTGTGGTTTCTAGAAGGATTCTCTGGAGAGAGAGAGAGAGATAGAGAGAGTGAGAGAGAGAGAGAGAGAGAGAGTGTGTGTGTGTGTGTGTGTGTCTATAAACAGCATTATTGTGATATAATTCACATGACATACAGTCCGCCCATTTAAAATGTACAGTTTCATGGCTTTTGGTTTATTCACAGAGTTGCACAACGATCAACCACAATCAATTTTAGAACATTTTCATTACCCCCCAAAGAAACCCTGTCCCCCTTAGCTCTCCCTCCACCAAGAACCCCTAATCTACTTTCTGTCTCTAAAGATTTACCTTTTCTGGACATTTCATAGATGTTTGGGTTTGTGTGGTTTTTTATTTGTTTGTTTTTGTTTTTAATTTATTTTATTTATTTATGTTTGGCTGCGTTGGGTCTTTGTTGCTGCGCGTGGGCTTTCTCTAGTTGCGGCGAGTGGGGCTACTCTTCGTTGTGGCGCGTGTGCTTCTCAATGCAGTGGCTTCTCTTGTAGAGTACGGGCTCTAGGCGCATGGGCTTCATTAGTTGTGGCATGCGGGCTCAGTAGTTGTGGCACATGGGCTTAGTTGCTCCACGGCATATGGGATCTTCCAGGACCAGAGCTCTAATCCGTGTCCCCTGCATTGGCAGGCGGATTCCCAACCACTGCGCCACCAGGGAAGCCCGATGTTTGCGTTTTAAAGACACCAATTGGTCAGAGGTTTGAAGTCCCTGTTCAGCCTACAGTCAGGTTTGTTTGGCCGTCATAGTGTTTTTTAACTTTTTAGGTTAGTTTTGAACATTTTCGAATTGGAAGAGCTTTCATAAATATGTAGATCACCTTTTTGTCTTTTTTCTTTTTTTTTAAGAGTTCTATTTTTTAAAAATATTTATTTATTTATTTATTTATTTAGGCTGCGCCAGGTCTTAGATGCAGCATGCGGGATCTTTTAGTTGCGGCATGCATGTGGGATCTAGTTCCCTGACCAGGGATCAAACCCGTGCCCCCTGCAGTGGAAGCGCAGAGTCCTAACCACTGGACCGCCAGGGAAGTCCCCAGGTGTCCTCTTTAGATGGGGCCTCCCGTTTGCCACAGTCCCCACCCCTCCCTCTTGTCTCCCTGCATGGCGTCAGCTGCCATTTATTTATTTATTTATTTATTTTTGGCTGCATTAGGTCTTCGTTACTGCACGCGGGCTTTCTCTAGTTTCGGCGAGCGGGGCTACTCTTCGTTGCGGTGCGTGAGCTTCTCATTGTGGTGGCTTCTCTTGTTGCGAGCACAGGCTCTAGGTGCGTAGGCTTCATTAGTTGTGGCATGCGGGCTCAGTAGTTGTGGCTTGTGGGCTCTAGAGCACAGGCTCAGTAGTTGTGGAGCACAAGCTTAGTTGCTCTGCGGCATGTGGGATCTTCCTGGACCAGGGCTTGAACCCGTGTCCCCTGCATTGGCAGGTGGATTCTTAACCACTGTGCCACCAGGGAATCCCCAGCTACCATTTATTATCCTGCTGGTGCTGCTGTGTTTCTCGGAGAAAAGTAAAACGTCTCTGTCAAAAGTGGGAAACTGAAATAAGTAATGTGAAGAAAACATTCTTAAGCATGGCCCACTTCCCTAGTGTTCGTTTCCTGCCTGGCTTCTGTGTCTTTTTGAGTTTGGAGACCCTGGTGGGGTCACAGTCATCTTCTGCATGGGTGGAGCATCTCACCAAGAGTAACCTAGAGAAAGAACTTACTTGACCCTCCTCAGCTTCCATCTCAAAACAGAGAGAGTCGGAGGATTCCCACCCCCCTCCACTTTCAAGTGGGGAAACCGAGGCACAGAGATGGTCAGAGGTATAGTTAGTCCCCATTTGCATTCATGCTGTGTGGTCTTAAGACGCCATCGCGGCTGCTGTTCTCAGGCTGTAGCTCTTCCAGGAGAGCACTTTTCTTCCTCCTTCCCTTGGCCTTTTTATTTTCTCCTCCCTCCCTCCTTCCTTCCTTTCTATTTTTTTTTTCTTCCTTCCTTTCTTGCAACAAATATTCATTGAGTACTGTATTGGTTACCAATTGCCAGGTAACAAACCACTCCCAACCTTAGTGTTTAAAAACGACCCCCATTTTATAGTGCCTGATTTTGTAGGTTGGTGGAGCTCCTCTGCGCCGTTCTGCTCCCGTGGTGTTGGCTGGGCTGCCTCATGAGGCTGCATTCAGCTGGAGGGTTGGCGGCAGTGGAAGGTCCAATATGGCCTCACTCATGTGTCGGGCAGGTGGTGCTCCAGCCGGGGCACCTCGGTTTTCCTGCACGACCTCTCATTCTCCAGGATCTTTTCTGCCCTGTGGCCTTTTCAGCAAACTTGCCTGCTGTTGTCTTCCAGGAGGGTAAATCAGAAGCTGCAAGGTCTCTAGACTCAGAAGTCACAGAGCGTTGCTTCCACCACATTTTATTGGTCAAAGCAAGTCACAGACTAGATTCCGGTGGAAAGGAATGATCCTACCTCTTCATGGGCAGAGTGGCAAGGTCATATTGCAAAAAGATATGTGGGATGGGAGAGAGTTGGAAGGCCGTCTTAGGAAACACAGGTACCTACTATGTGCCAGGCATTATTCTAGGCCCTGGGAACACAAAGGTAAAGAAAAGAAAAGAAAACCCTTGTTCACCAGGAGCTTTCATTCTGTTGGGGGAAGATGACAGGAAACAAGTAAAATATATAGTAAGTTAGATGATAATAAAGGCTAAAGAGAGAAATAAATTAGAGCAGGATGTGGCGTGGTAGGGAAGCTACAGGGTCAGGGAAGGCCTCACTAAGGAGAGTCATATGAGCAAAGGCTAGAAGGAAGTATGAGATGAGCTTTACCAGTGAAGGGAACAGCAGGTGCAAAGGCCCTGGGGTGAGGGCATGGTTGGTGTGGTTGCTGGGGAGGCCTCCAGTAGGCATTTACTGATTAAGGTGGAAGATGGGGGAGGACTTTTTTTTTAATTAACATAATCCATATAACATAAAATTTACCATTTTAAAGTATAAAGTTAAGTGGTTTTCAGTATATTCTTTATGTTGTTCAGACATCACCACAACCTAATTCCAGAACATTTCCATCACCCAAAAAAGAAATCCCATAACCATCAGCGGTTATTCCCTACTCCCCCTCCCCCCATTCCATGGGGGAGACAACTACTAATACACTTTCTGTCTCTGTGGATTTGCCTCTTCTGGACATTTCACATAAAAGGAATCATGTCATATGTGGCTTCTTTCACTTAGCATATATTTTCAAGGATTATCCATGGTGTAGCACGTATTAGGACTTCATTCTTTTTTATGGCCAAATAATATTCCATCACATGTACATGCCATATGTTGTTTGTCCATTCATCAGTTGATGGACATTGAGTTATTTCTACTTTTTTGGCTGTTATGAATAATGTACAAGTTTTTTGTACGAACCTCTGTTTTCAGTTCTTTTGGATACATTGCTGGGTCATAGGGTAACTCTATGTTTAACCTTTTGAGATTGGTTTCCAAACCAGGCTGGTTTCCAAAGCAGCCGCACAAGTTCACATTCCCACCCGCAGTGGATGAGGCTTCCAGTTGCTCCACGTCACCACCAACATTTGTCACTTGCCGTTTTTGTGATCGTAGCCATTCTAGTGGCTGTGACGTGGTACGGTGGAAGATTTTGAGCTGAGCAGGGCTTTGGTTTTCACAGAATCTCTGAGGAGTAGATTGAAAGGGAGCAAAAGAGGAAGCAGGGGACCAGTGAGTAACAGGCTACTGCAGTGGCCCCAGCGAGGGAAGGCAGTGCCTTGCACCAGAGTGGTGGTGGAGAGAAGTGGTTGCATCTGGGATGTATTTTGAAGGCAGAACTGAGAGGGTTTGCATAAAGGTTGGATGGGGTTGGGGGTAGGAAAGAAAGACGAGTCAAGGATCCTCCCATGTGTTTGGCCTGAGTACCTGGCCGATGAAGTTTCCATTTGTGGAGATGGAGAAGACCACGGATGGTGGAGGATCATTTTGTGTTTCCTTGTGCCAGTTGCTGGTAGGCAGAGCCAGCCCCTTTTCGGCTTTTGACACGCCCAGCTGGGAAGCTGGGATTGGCACTTTGAGCAGGAGATGTGGAAGAAGGCGGTGAATACCATGATTCACGCGTGTTAAAAAAATGCCTACCTGCCATCCCCACTGACCATGCCCTGAACGTCACTTAAAGCGAGCCATTTGCTTCCCTTCCCTCGGAGTGGGACAGTTTCTGCCTGGGGGGTTGCAAAGGATGGTGAGGGCATTCCTTTTGCTTATGGGCTGGTTAAAAAGGCATGTGGGCTGCAGCCTGCAGGACTCTTATTTCTGAGGCCACTTAGGGAATTACCATGAGAGAAAATTGTCCCGTGAATGATTTGTGGGCACGGTGGGGTGGCTAATCCTTCCTGTTGGTTGGGAATGTCTTGGGACTTGTTCTTCCCTTAACTGACCAAGCAGTCAGCAAATGCTTTCTTTGCTCCCTCCCGGCTGCTTTGGGCCACCGCCCTAGGCACCAGGAGGAGGAGGTGGGGGAAGACCATAGTTGACAGGCAGCAGTGAAGCGGGCACACTTTCCCCCTCCCCAGAGAGCACCTTGGTGGTGACAAACTTCTGAAGTCAGAGAGGTGAAATGTTCGCTTCAGTATCTATTAGCCGTGTGACTTTGAACAAGTGACTTAAGCTCTCTGATCCTCTGTTTCTCAATCCATAGAAAGGGGGAGATTATGGCACCTACAGTACAGAGTTCTCCTGAGAAGCAAATGAGATGATGCACGTGTGGTGATTAGCCCTTGTTTCTATTACCTAGTGAGAGAGATCCGTAAAGCAACCATCTATATTTGTCTACTGTGTGCCTGCACCCTGTTAAATGGCTAAGCCACGTCTATTATGTGAGGTTAACCTAAAATCCTGCCAAATGGATGTGGCACTTCCTGTCACAGGTGAGCCAACCCAGATGCTCAAGTTAAGCCCCTGGGTTAAGGTCATACAGCTGGCAAAAGAGAACGATGGGGTTCGAACTCAGGACTGACTAACTTCCTTTGTGAACACGCTAGGAGAGGTCGAGAGCCTCTTCCTATGAGCGGAGAGCTGCACGTGTGTCTTGGGAAGGAGGCTGACCAGCCAGCTGGGGCGTGGTCCTTCATGTCCCTCTGGCAGGTTTAGTCTTCCCAGGCATCTTTGGACTGGAGCGTAGACCGTCTGCACTGTGCTCCATCATGCATCTGTGCCCCCTCCCGGCTCTCTCGCTTTCCTCTGGATCAGAAGGAACCACCAACCTTCCCGCTTCCACCTCAGCGGCCTCTCAGCTCCTTCTTTCTCACTTAGTGCATTAAGGACATTTTTTTTTTTTTTTACCGCGCTTTTACTTTTTGGGGGGTGGGGGGGGACTTCTTGCGTGTTTCCAGTCCTCCCTCCACTGCGGTCCCCTTCCCCTGTCAAGCCTCCCCCAGTCAGGCACAGAAATAGTCCCAGCTGTGAGATGAAGGTTGCAGAGTTTAAAACTGCAGCTCGGTACTATTTATACTCCAGCCGGAAAGATGTTTTTTTGTGCAGCCGTTTATTTGGTTGTGGTAGTGACAGCCCAGGCTGCAGACGGCAGGCTCCTGCACTGTATAAACACTTCTCCGGGGACAAGTGGGCAGTCAGGGCAGCCTTCAGGTGAGGGGGGCAGGTGCCAGGCCTGCCCAGAAATCTCTGGGAACACCTCCCTGGAGCAGAACAATTCGGCCTGGTAAGCTAGAGAAAGCGGTTCACGTTCCAGCTGAACTTTCTTCCTAGATGCCTGGTAATCAGAAAAAAAAAAAAATACAGGTATTTTATAAATCGTGAAAATAGTACATGCTCAAGGAGAAAAAGGGTTCAAACTAATTTTTACACAAGTGATTAAAGCAGGCAGACCCTTCATGTTCTATTTTGGTTGGCCCATGGAGCATTAAAATTTTTTTTGAATTTGTGCCACTATTTAAAAATTGGGACATTTCCCATAAAGTTAGAATTTCTGGCTTCTCTTGAAAATGGAAGGTTCTGGCAGTGCTGGCCTTGTGTTTGCTGATGGCTGCTAGTGGCCGGCTGCTGCAGAAGTAGGCAAGTGATTTTCAGATCACCCCACGCCCCAGTGGCCTGCTTCGTGTTCATTTACCTTACTGCCTGGCCTTGATAACTTTTGAGGTTTGGACCTTTCACATAACATAAAACATTCAGGGCTCCTGTGTCAGAGTGTCAGGCCTCATTCCCCAGTTCCTACTCCCCAGGGCTAAGTAAGCACTATCGATAGGGTTTCCAGATAAACTACGGGACCCCCCAGTCAAATATGAATTTCAGATAAACAACAAATACTTTTTTAGTGTAAGTATATCCCCTAACTATTACAGTTTGGCAGTATCATCCCAGGCCTTTCTCTGCTGAAGCACACACGTTTCGTGGTGTTGGCACAAGGGTAGTTTTATATTCTACCTCTCCTGCAGTTGACTTTGCTCTCTGTGGTTTGTCTAGAGAGGCATTTTTCAGTGTTGATAAGAGCAGGCTTTGAGGCTGGGGACTCAAACCTACAGGAGAATCTGGGCCCCAACGCTTGTTAGCTCCGTGACCTTGAGCAGGTTCCCTAACCTCTCTGAGCCTCAGTTTCCTCATCTAAACAATGGGGGTGATGAGGGTCGCTTTGTTATCTCCTGTTAGTATTTATTTATCTCGTCTCTTTTGAGAGCTGCGTAGAGTGATGGTCCACGGTGGCTTTACCCAGAGAGGTTGAGCAGAGGTGCCCACGGGCATCAAGATTGCCACCGGCGCATCCCGATTCCAAATGAGGCTACGGGAGGTTTTGAAAAGGGAAAGTAGGTCTGGAGGGAACTGGGCAGATAATCCTAAGATTTAGTTTGCTTTAAAAAAAAGAAAGAAAATGAAGGGCATTTGTCTCCCTGGAAACCGCTTGCTGATCTCCAGGATATTGTCTCTTTCCAGGCGAAGGAGGTGGAGGAGACCGTCGAGGGCTTGCTCCTTAGGCTGGAAGAGTTCTGCAGCCTGGCTGACATGGTGAGTGCCTGCCTGGGAGGCGTGGGTGGAGGCCCAGGCCAGACCGCAGGGCCTTCCTGGGCTTCCCTGGGGAGCCACCTTGGTGGTGGCTTAGCGAGCAGGAGGCGTGGGCAGCGGCCGGCCGTGGGGGAAGCTCACACCCTCGCCCTCTCTCCGCACAAGGCTCCCTGAGGCAGCCATCTTGATGACGCCCTTCCCCGGAGATGCCTTTATTCCACCGAGGAGGCGGGAGTGGACCACCAGGTGGCACTCTCGGGCCCGATGCGGGGAGCCGTTCGGCGGGGATGCTAAGACTATATTTAACTTTCCTTGCTCTGCACAGTCCGCCAGGCAAACGTGGAGACAGCCAGGAAATGGCTTCAGGCCTGGGAGGCCTAGGAGGAGCCTCCTGGCCGGGCCCTAGCCCTGGCGGGGTGGGGCATCGAGCGCCCTCCTGAGCCCTTCGGTCCCTCCACTGTTGCCTCCTACCCTGTTTGGTGGGAGCGGCTCCTCCTGGCTGGGTGGGGAGGAACGTGGGAGATGGTGCCCTAGGCCAGGAAGACAAGGTCTCCACTCCTCCTTGTGTCTCCAAGATTGTTGCCAGACAACTGTGGGGCCCTGAGGAGCACTGATAGAATGTTCTGGAAGTTCCCAAGCTTATTGAAGGCACACCAGCACCCAGGGTTCGTGGCTTCCGCCTGGAGGCTCAAAGGGTAGAGCCCCATTTTGGGACCAGGCCTGCCTCTCCCCCGGAGCACAGGAAGCCCAGCTGGGCCCAGCCATGCAGATGTGTACCAAGTGTCTGGAGAGACGCTGGTGAGAGCCCCAGGGAGTAACGTTTGTTGAACATCTACCTTGTGCCACACTCCGTACAGAGTGTGCTCCCTGTATCCTCCCATTCCACCGCAGAGCAACCTGCCACGATGGGTACGACTTTATCCCCATACGTTCAACAGACATCTGAGCGCCTGCCTGGGCCAGCCCCTGGGGACAGTGCAGTGAACAAGACACAAACATTCCCACAAGGACCTATGTGTGTTTTTCTCTTGAGAGCCAATTTTTTAGTTCAGATGTGGGTCCAGGTGGGAGCTGGGTAACGAGACTGACTTTGAACGTCCTGAATGGTCCTTTCTTCATCACCGAACATTGGGCACCTTCTCTGACTGGTCCCTTGGTGAGCCTGAGGATGCAAAGAGAGACAGGTCTGTCTCCATCCACCCTCCCCTCCCGTCCGCAACAGCCCCCGATCCCCCGAGCCCGACCTGTGTACCAGCCGCTGTCCTCCAGGGTTGAAGCACTGGCCTGGAGGTGTGTTCCAGGTGCAAAGCGAGGCTGCAGAGGTTTTGAAAAGGAAAAGAGGTTCTAGAAGGAACTGGGCACGTAATCCCAAGACCCAGTTTGCTTTTTTTTAAAAAAAACAAAGAGGTGTTAAATTCTGCCTGGGAAATCAGGAAGGCTTTGCAGAACAAGTGGTGATTAACTTGGGGTTTGAAAGAGGAACAGGAAGAATTCAATTGCTGGGAGGGCGGGCATTCAGGCAGAGGGACCGGCCTTTGGGGGTGGCATGCTGGGCACATAGGGACAGTGTGGGCCCACACAGTGGGGCATTGGGAAGATGGTGGGGACGGGCGATCCTGGGACACTTTTGTTCTCAAATCCCAGTGCATCCTCCTGCCATGAAGGGAGACCCACCATCCACCCTCAATGAGAGCATTGGGCAGAAGTCAGCTTGGATAGACAGGGAGGGGCCAGGCCTTACTTGCCTTAAAAACTTCAAGGCTTCTGTGGTGGGAAGTCTGCGTTTGTGTTGCCAGGAGGCCCAAGACTGTATGCAGCGTCCAGAAGATCCTCTCCAAACTCAAAGCCTAGAGATGCATTTATGCAAAGATTTTAAATACAGAGGTCACAAGATGACCCGTGGGCCCAGTCCTGTCTGCAGACATGTTGGATGTCTCTGGAAAAAAAAAGAAAAAGGAATGAGCTGCTGACATTTATAGAATGTCATGCAAAAAAGTATGGATTCCTGGCTTCTCTTGGAAAAGCAAAGATCTGCCCTTCCCCCCACCCCCTGCCCCTTGCGTGCTTGTTCTCACCTGGCAAGCATCAGCCAGAGCTGGACAGTGGCCACCCCTGTGGAGAGCACACGTGCTCTCCAGCTCGTCACCGTCCCCACTGTTCCCCATGGGAGCCTCCTCGACTCCCCGGCCACCTGCCAGGTGCATCCGTCCTGTGCTGTGTGCGTGTGTTTTATGGCAGAGAACATTTCTCTGTACTTCGGGCCCTACTGAAAGCAGGCAAAAATCCACCAGACCGAGAGAGTCCCATGTTTTAAGAAATGGAAGAGATTGCACTTCCCGGGAAGTGAAGACTATTTCAGTGTGTTTATATGCAAATGAGCATGTCTACATTAATAATAGAATGCACCTTGTATGATGCTTTTGTGGCCCATGGAGGTGTTTCGTGTTTGCAGTCCCTACAATGAGGCTCTGTGCTGATGCCGTTTAGATTATAGAAATCCTCTCGGCCCCAACAGCTGGTGCTTAGCTTACCTAGTGTGTCTGTGCCCAGGTGTCATGGGCTGCATGGCACAGAGAGAGAGCTGTCCAGCTATCAGCCCTGGCTTGGGACCTCCTTTTCTCTTTTGATCCAAGCCAGGGATGAGTGGGGACCTCTGGGAGGCAGGTTATGTCACACCATGGACCACTGTCCCCAGGGCCCTGCTTTGGCCTTTGGAAACACTGATCAAGTTAGAGGTCCCAGAACGGCCGGGCTCCCTGGTGCACAGTCCAGAGAGAAATGGTTTATTTCTGATAAAATCAGGCTATTAGGAATGAGAGTCCACCTTCCTGTCTGATGTATTAAGTCCCCTGCCAGTCTGTCCCGGATCACTCTAAGTGACCAGCATTCACACCATGTGCTCGTGACCTGTTCTAACCTTAGATATAATACCTCTTGCCATCACTTCAAGCTCTGACTCTTCCCAATGGGGCCTTGGGCACAGCATGTCACCTTTCTGTACCTTTATTTTCTCCTCTGTAAAATGGAAGTGGTGGCTTTGATTATCTACTGCGGCATCAAACTACCCCAACACTTAGTGGGGTGAAACAACCACCAATTTATTATGTGGGCCAGGACAGGGCACAGAGGGTACCGCTCATCCAAGCCCCGTGGCACCTACTGGGATGGGGACATCCAGGGTGGCTGCTTCCCGCACTTGTCTGATGTCTGGGCTGGGAGGGCTGGCTGGCTGGGGGCCGGTTGGCATCACTCTCCTGCGTGCAGCCTCTCCTCATGGCCGTCTGGCCTCCCAGAGCCAGCGCTCCAACAGATGGGAAGTAGAAGCCTCTGGAGACTTGGGTATGGCAATTAACACAGCGTCACTTCTGTCGTATCTTATTGGTCAAAGCAGCCACATAGCCCACCCGGATCCAAGGGGAGAGGACATAGACCCCTCTTCTTCATGGAAGGAAAGTACGGAACTTGTGACCATCAATCATCCACTGCAAACGGTACCCATCTCCAAGAGTGATCATGAGGAACAGACGAGGCAGGGACGTGCCCGTTACATCCAGCAGAATGGCCCGAATGAAAAAGACAGACATGAGCAAGTGTGGACGAGGATGCGGGACAACTGAACTCTCCTTCACTGGCTGGTGGAAATGCACAAAGGGACAGCCATGTGGAGCAGAGACTCGCACACAAAGGGTCATAGCAGCTTTGTTCATCATGCCCCAAACTGGAAGCAGCCCCAGTGTCTGTCAGCAGTAGAAATGGGTAAATAAGCTGTTGTTTATTCATACACTGGAATGCACAGCAGTGGAAAAGAACGACCTGCTGTACGCAGCAACATGGGTGATTCTCACGAATGTGCTGTTGAGGGAAAGAAGCCAGACACACGAGTACTTCCTGTGTGGAGCTCCATAATATGAAGTTCACACCTAGGCAAAACCAGTCCATGTGATGGAGGTCAGATAGAGGTTAGCTCTGGGAGGGTGGTCATGACCGGGAGGAGGCCAGAAGGAGCTTTATGGGGTGAGGGGATGTTCCGTGCATTGGTCTGGGTGGTGGTTCCACAGATATAAACACACATACCAATTCATCGAGCTGTCCGCCAAGGCCTGGGCTCTTCACTGTATGTCATTTACACTCAATCAAAAATAATTGCTCAGCATGGTGCCTGCTATGTATTAAGTGACCCATAAATAGTAGCTACTGAGGTCATCATCATCATCAATATTAAAGCACCAGAGGGCTGCGACACAGATGAGTTTATCCACAGAAACTGGATTTGTGAGGCCTTTCAGCTCAGTGCCCTTGGGGGTTTGGGCAGCTTGTCTGGGCCCTCGGAAACCCTAGTAGCCTTGGGCCCACCTTCTGGCAGGGAGCGGACTCTCCCATCTCTCACATAAATGGAGAAAATTTCCTGTTGGCCTCGGCCCAGCAGTTGCATTTGGCGTTGGTGTGTGTTCTTAGGTCAAGTGCATCTGGCTCTTCTTCCTGGGCCTTGCATCATCCTCGATAGCCATGTTTGCTCTGTGATAACCCCCTGCGTCCGCTACCCAGACTTCTGGGCTCCAGAGACCAGCTCCGGGGAGCTGGGAGGACAGGCTGGAAGGGTCCGCCAGGCCCCCCGGCCCATAGACCTGGCTGGAGTTTCATCCCATTAGAGGCTCAAAAAGCACTGATTCTTCCCTGACATCTTTGTTCTTCTGACAAGTATGCATAAGTGTGAACTCACGTGCCTGTGATGTGATGATGTGAGGTGGGTTGGATTGAGAAGAGAAATGTGTCCCTTTCCTTCCACTCCCGTATAAGATGAACAGTGCATGAGGTGTCCACGGATGCCATGCTGGGGAGACTGTAGGTAGTGGTGGGGACTACGGTGAACCAAAGGGGGCTGTTGTCACCCAGCTCCAGCTGATTGCTGCCAGGTGGAACATGGGCTCAGTGTGGCCGGGTCTTCTGATTTTTCACAAGAAGCCAGAAATCTGGGTTTCTAAGGGAAATATCCTTAATTTTAGATCTTGGCACCTAGCTTGGTTGTACTTTCGCTTTTTCAGGCTGGCTCTGCGTGAGCCTGATAGAACGCGTCTGCAGACCTCTGGTGTTGGGAGGTGGCCTCAGACCCACCTGGTTTAGCATCCTGCATCTCCCACTTTGTAGGTCTGCAAGCTTGCCCAGCTCATTTAGTTGTTCTCGGTTTCATCACCTATAAAACAAGGTTGAAGAGAAAGCAATTCCTGTACCACCGGGTCTGTTCCCAGCACGTGATGAACGCTCCTGGGTGTTGGTATCCTGCCCCTCCTCACCCAGCCCATGTTAAATACCCTGGTTTTTGTCTCTTGGTTCCCGGCTCTTGGGGGAGCCAAGAGGAAGGTTTGGGGGTGTTTCAGACTGCAAGGACTACCCTCTACTTTCCCCCCAAGGACCTGCAAGCTGCCTTCTGGGCAGGCGTAGAGAGTTCCCTCTGCCCTCAGTCTCAGCCAGTGGAGAAGCCTCTGCAGAGAGGGGCCTTCCTGCTCGGCCCACAGACCCTCTGGCCTGCCAGTTCCTGAGGATCTGAAGGGAGGCGGGGAGAGTTCCAGAATCTCATCTCCGCCACGTTCCCTTCACCCCCGTGGGTTGCTAAGACCAGTCCCTCCTGATTCTCACTTGTTCTCCCCTGCTTGTTTCTTTAGAAATTAACAGAAAGAAAAGATCTGCCTTGGATTCCCTGTGCTCTGACCTTGTCATGAGTTTCTGTTCTTCGTCGCATCATGGCAGTTTCTCCCGAGTTTAGCCTTGTTGAGGGATGGGCTTCTCTCTAGGAATTTGGCCCGGGGGAAACAAGGGAGGATATCGAGCCCCTTTCCCTATGCCAGCTAACAAATGCAGGCGCCTGCAGGAGCCAGGCAGGATGTGGACGGAGTCAGGGGGTTGGGGTGAGGCGCTAGGGATGGGTGGCCGCTGCAGAAACCGGGAGCGCGCGTGCCACTGGGAGGGAGCATTTGCTGCTGAGCCCAGCTTGCGGTGCCTGGGAGACGTGGGCCCAGTGTTGCCAAAGCTGCTGACTTTTAAGAGGAGTTATAAATCCGCACTTAATCTGTTGAATATTTTAAAGTCATATCTATGTATTTTATTTTGGAATAGTTTTAGATTTACAGAAAAATTGCCAGGAGTGCAGAGAGTTCCCATGCACCCCTCATCTAGTTTCCCCCACTGTTAACCTCACCTCGGTACCTTTGTCAAAACCAAGGAACCAGCACAGATCCTTGGCTACTCACTGAACTCCACACTTGGTTCTGATTCCCCAGCTTCCCGTTAACGTCCTCCTTCTGTTCCAGGATCCCATCGAAGACACCACATTGCCTTAAATTGTCAGGTCTCCTTAGGCCCCTTTAGTCCGTGACAATTTCATTCTTTCCTGACTTTCCATGACTTTGGCAGTTGTGAGGGGTGTTTGGTATTTTGTTAGAAGGTCCCTCAATTTGGGTTTGTCTGATGTTTTTCTTGTGCTTAGACGGCGTTGTGAGTTTCTGGAGAGAATCCCCAGAGCTGAGGTGCATTCTCATCACATCACATCAGGGGCACATGACACCCACACGGCATCACTGGGCTGGTGGCCTGGCCCCACAGTAACATCACCATTTCCCCCTTTCCACAACCCGTTCAGTGCCTTGTTCCTATCACATTCGTGTGTATTTATCTTATAGTTGGGGATATAGTCCAATGTTACATTATTTTGTTGCTCAAATTGTCCCAGTTTGGGCCATTTGGCTCTTTCAGGTTGGCTCTTGTGTTCCTTTGACCTGCCCCATCCTTCACTTTTTTTTTTTTTTTTTTAACACTTTCTTACTTTCTGGCACTATGAGGTGCTCCAGGCTTTTATATGTTCCCTGCCCCAACCCTAGAATCAGCCATTTCTCCTCGGAGCCCCACTTGAGTTTTAAAGTTGGAAATTAAGTCAAATTTAAAAACGAAAACACTTTGTGGGCCAAATGAGCTGCATATGTGGGCCACATGCAGACATGGATGATCTTGTATAATCCCTAAAGCATTCTTTCGAGAGAAGCACTAGTCTGATCCCCACTTTACAGATGAGGAAACCGAGGCACAGACAGGTCAGGGCAGAGACTGAGGCCAGGCAGCCTGATGCCAGATGCCACCCTCTCAGGGCTGCTCTTTGGCCCCAAGGGGTCAGGGCATAGGAAAGGAGTGTGCCTCAGGACAGTGGGCTTGGAGCCAGGTGCCCAGGGAGATGGCAGTGCCCTGACCAGAGGAGGGGGACCAGGAAGGAAGGGTTTGGTTTTAGACATGCAGGTGATGGAATGGCTTCCGGGAAACCCAGGGCAAGGAGGGAAGTGTCATCCTGAACAGTGATGGGAGCAGAATGGCAGGAGAACCACAGGTCTCATATACTTAGGCAGAAAGAGGAGGGAAAATGGGTACAGTTTTCAAAAACATTTTTAAAATTAAAATTTTTTGCTGAGTTGTCACCTTGTATTAGTTAGCTATTGCTGCATAACAAATTACCCTCCCCCCATACTTAATGATTTAAGCAATGATCTTTATTATGTGCTAGTGTCTGTGGGTCAGGACTCTGGTGCAGCCTAGCTGGGTCCTGTAGGTCAGGGTCTCTCACAGGCTGCCATCAAGATGTTGGCCAGGACTGTTGTCATCTCAGGGCTCGACTGCGGCAGGATTGCCTCCAGGCAAAGTCAGTGTTTCTGGGCAGGATCCAGTTCCTCATGATCATTGAACTGAGGCCCTCAGTTCCTCACTGGCCATTGGCCAGAGGCAGGCTTCTCCATCACGGCAACTTGCTTCATCACAGCTGGCAGGAGAGGGCAAGTGAGAAAGAAGAGGGGGTGGGGGGAAGCATGCATGAACCAGGCAGTGGGAGAGACCGCCAGCAAGATGGAGTGACAGTCTTCTAGTCTCAGGAGGGCCATGTCTCACTTTGGCTGACTCCTCTTCATTAGAAGCCAGTCTCTAGGTCCAGGCAATGGTCTCGGGGAGGGAATCACACAAGGACTTGAACACCAGGAGGTGGGGCTTGTTGAGGACCATGTCAGAAGCTGCCCGCACACGCCATGCCATACAGTCTGCTAAACGTTCTATCCTCACTGCATTCCAAGGAAGCAAGGACTGTCTTGATTGCTTCCCTGTCCAGACAAGCAAAGGAGAGCTCAGAGAGGTGCAGTGACTTGCCCGAGGTCACACAGCTCATGGTGGGTAGAGCTAAATTCAAACTCCAGTCTGAGTCCTAGTAGCCCACTGGTGTTTCTCTGACTGTCCCCAGACCGCCACTCCAGCACAGCCTTGGAGTTTGGCTGAAAACAGATTGCCCACCAACCCCACGCAAGCTAGACCAGACTTGGAGGGGCCTGCAAATCAGCATTAACAGGCTTCCCTCCAGGGGATCCACATGCTCCCTAGAATCTGAGAGCGGTATGTATTCTGCCTCTCTGTGTGGTCAGGACACGGTAACGTGGAAATGGAATCTCTCTCTCTCATACACACACACACACACACACACACACACACACACACACACAAGGGTTAGGCTTGGTCCTTTTGGCTCTGAAGGAAAATGGAGGCTTAAGTGTCCGATCTCAGTGATCAAGGGAAAGACGTGGCTTCCCAAAGTTCTCAGTCGCTTTTGGGGTCCTTCCAAGCAGAAGAATCTTGAAATTAAATGAGATGCATGAGGCTCAGGAAATGCTTAGCACAGTGGCTACGTGTAGGAAGCACCATGATGATGAGACTCATTATTAATGTTAATGATTATTATTAACTCTTCTCATTGATATTATTAGTTCCAGTGTAACAAAAACTTGATTTACCTCGACTTCAGTTTAGAGAAGAGATTTTGATACTTTCCATTTGGTCCAGTTCACTGGTTTACAATATAAAGGTATTTAGTTTGGAGCTGGTGGTGTTGGGTGTTTGGTTGGGGGGAACAATTAATTTGCAGTTCAGTAAATAATACCTGGTTGGGTCTGGGGTGCCGAGAGGCAGTGAGGTTGGTCCCCACCTGGGACTATGGGTCGTTCCTGGGCCTGTCCCTGGGCAGGATGGCATCAGCGAGGTCTCTGAAGAGCCCGGCCGCCCCCAGGGCAGGCTGGAGCACGCGGGGCTGAGGCAGAGAGCCTGATGATCTGTCTTGTTCCCTGCAGATCAGGAGCGATACCTCACAGATCCTGGAGGAAAACATCCCCCTCCTTAAGGCCAAGGTGATGGAAATACGTGGCATCTACGCCAAAGTGGACCAGCTGGAGGTGAGTCCAGGATAATGAGCTTTCTTTGTGAGCCCCACGGACTTGTTCTGGCTCTTTCGTCATCTCTTCCAAGATGCTGATCTGGCCTTGATAGTGTCAGGCCTTAGACCCAGTGGAGTGGGGTGATGGCCAAAAAGAGGCCTACACAGTATTTCTAAAATATGACAAACATGAATTTATATAAAGGATCCCATTTAAAAATCAGGGTACTTTATATAAAAATCTGAATTTTCAGCTGCTTTTGGAAATTCAGAAGCTTTCATAACCCTAGACCCACCTTTCTTTTTTTTTTTTTTTTTTATAAATTTTATTTATTTATTTATGGCTGTGTTGGGTCTTCGTTTCTGTGCGAGGGCCTTCTCCAGTTGCGGCGAGCGGGGGCCACTCTTCATCGCGGTGCGCAGGCCTCTCACTGTCGCGGCCTCTCCCGTTGCGGAGCACAGGCTCCAGACGCGCAGGCTCAGTAGTTGTGGCTCACGGGCTTAGTTGCTCCGCGGCATGTGGGATCCTCCCAGACCAGGGCTCGAACCCGCGTCCCCTGCATTGACAGGCAGGCTCTCAACCACTGCGCCACCAGGGAAGCCCCCACCTTTCTTTAAATACTTTATTCTGTTTATTTTTTAAGGTATAAATACATAAAGTGCACACATAGTAAGTGTACAATTCAGTGAATTTTTACACATATAAACTCCCATGTGAAGATGACCCAAACTGAGAAATAGAACATTTCCAACCCCTAGGCTATATTCTGGTAGAGCTGGTGGCAGCCGCCCCTCAGACGAGACATGTGTTCTGCATTTCACCACAATCCGCACCATGCCCTGTTGCCTCACTGCTGACTTATTTCACCCACCTTTTACCTGTGTGGGCACCAGGCTAAGGTTCATGGTATCTCATTTCCTCTTGGCTGCACTGCAACATCAGTATCCTCACCGTCCCATCTCCCAGAGGAGGAGCACGAGCTCTGAGAGGGTAAGCCACTTCTCTGGGGTCACGCAGCTAATTCTGTGAAGCTGGGACTTCAGTTCACATCCTCTGGAGCCCAAGCTCTTACTCAAACTGGGGCCCTTGGCTTGGGCTCCTGGCTTCTTGCACAGTGAATGACCGGGAGGCTGGAGGAGCTGTCACCTAGACCAAGGGGATGTGTGCCCCTCTGAGCTGCAGAGGAAAGGAGCCCGGCAGTGGGCCCTGGAGTTAACAGAGAATTAATATTCTTGTCAGCAGAGAATGAGGCAGGAATATAATTAAAACTTTGCCCTTGGAATAGCTGATTCATTTGAATTTTATTCCACATGTTTGAAAGAGGAAAGAAAATGTGAAGATTTGTAGCCCTGGTTCTTGCCTTGCTTGGGCTGGCCCAACTCTCAAGCCCAATTTTTTCCTTAGTATTCAGTCCGCTAGCATTTATTGAGGACCTACTGTGCGCCGCTGCAGGGCTCTCACAGTGAGAAAGACAGAGTCCAAGGGTGTGTTCCAGCCAGGAGAAACACAGCAACAAAGCATGACCATAGCATTTCCCGGGGCTGCTGTAACAAGTTATCACAAACATAGTGGCTTAAAACAACATGAATTTAGCATCTTACAGCTCTTGAGGTCAGAAGTCCAAAATGTGTCAGCAGGAGTCAGCAGGGCTGGTTCCTTCTGGAGGCTCTGGGGGAGAGTTCACGTCCTGGCCTCTTCCAGTGTCTGGAGGCCGCCTGCATCACTCAGCTCATGGCGCTGTCCTCCACCTTCAAAGCCCACAGCGTAGCACCTTCCAGGCTCTGTCCTCCTCTGACTCTCCTGCCTCCATCTTATGAGGATGCCTGTGATTACCCGGATAATCCAGGACTGTCTCCCCAGCTCAAGATCCTTATTCATACCTGCCAAGTCCCTTTAGCCATAGGAGGTGATATATTCACAGGTTCTGGGAATGAGGATGGGATATTTTGGGGGGCCCATGATTCTGCTGACCACATTCACCAAGGGTGACCTAGAGGGAGTCGAGTGCTCTGGAGGGAAGTAGCAAGCAAGGAATGGAACCTTCTGGCCCCCGGAGGATGAGTGGAAGTAGCTGTGCTGGGTGGGTGAGGGCACAGCTCGGGCAGAGGCTCAGCGGTGGGGGGCATCTGCGCTCTGGGGCAGGAAGGAGATGGGGACACTGGAAGGTTCCTGGGAGGGCCAGATTACAGGGATGAGGGAGGTCATGACCTGAGCGGGGCTGGAGAAATTGGGCAGCAGGAGGCCCGTTGTCTAGGCCTTCCACTCCAAGGTCAGCATGTTGGCCTTTTTCCTGAGGAATAGGAAGCCACTGAAGAGACAGGATGGCTCAGTGGTTAGCAGTCATTCCCCACTCCTGGCCCCTGGCAACCACTAATCTACTCTGAGTCTATGGATTTGCCTCTGGACATTTCATATAATATGTGGCCTGTAGTGTCTGGCTTATTTTACTTTGCATAATGCTTTCAAGGTTCATGCAGGTTGCAACATGTGTCAGAACTTCATTCCTTTTTATGAATGAATAGTATTCCATTGTAGGGATGGCTATACCACATTTTGTTTATCCGTTCACCAGTTGATGGGTCCTTGGGTTGTTTCTACTTTGGGGCTATTATGAATAATGCTGCTATGAACATTCATGTTCAGGTTTTTGCGTGGCTATACATTTTCATTTCTCTTGGATAAATACCTAGGACTGGAATTGCTGGGTCATGTGGTAACTCTTTTTAGGAACTGCCAAGACCAGTTTCCAAAGTGTTGACACCCTTTTACTCTCCCACCAGCAGTTACTGTAAGCTTTAGATGGAGATTGCAAACTCAGATGCCAACAGGATCCGGGACTGTACTGGGCAGTCAGGTATTAGAAGACCAACCCCAAGCCACGCCCCCTTACTTTCTGGGAAGAGCTGGAGCTGAGAAGCAACTCTCCCCTTCAGTGGGGTGTGAATCTCTCGGCTGCCACAGTCCCTACTCTGCCCTAGAGTCTCCCCAACATTGAGGCTAAGTGGCATTTGCCTCTTGTCAGCCCCCGGGACTGCTGCTTTCCTTAGACTAGAGATATTTCTCTGTAACTGGGTCTCCATTAAAAGGAAGAAAAAGTTAGTCCAAGAGGGTCATGGATTTCAAGGCAAATGGGAGAATATGTATTTCCCACTAAGCTGCATGTGACATGAGAACAATAAAACTTAGGACCCGATCAGACCCCAATCTGAGGCCGATGGATTCCAGAGCCAGACCACCTGGGCCTCAGATCTGCCCCTTGGGTAACTCACTCACCCTCCCAGCATCAGTTTCCTCCTCTGCAGATTGTGACTCTGTCATCGTGAAGGCGTTAGTCCAGCACCTGGCATCTTGTAGATGCTCGCTGAGGACAGGCTATCACTGTGGTGGTGGCCGTTGCCCACAGGCTGAGAGCCAGAACCTGGGATGCCTGCTCATCACTCGGCCCAGCCGACTGGGGGCTCCAGGGCCTAACATGTCAGGGGGTTCCAGGGAGCCCAAGACCACTCAGCTCTCAAATCAGTGTGACCCATGGGAGGCGGAGGCTTGGGAACCATGGAGGTGACCTTTCAGGCCAGAAAAAAACTAACATTTACTGAGCACCTGCTATGAGCCAGGGACTCTTAAGTGCTTTAGTTGAAAGAACTTGCTTCACCCTCACAGCAGCCCCAGGAAGAAGGGCCCATTATTAGTCCTATTTTGTAGAGAAAGCGGCTGAGGCACAGAAAGGCAAAGTTATTTACCCAAGGTCACACAGCTAGGGAGAGGTGGAGCGGGGACTGCAAAAGTCAGTGCTGCCGTTGGCACCCTTTCTGGACTGGGCCCTGCTCTGAAGCTGGGGGCCTTTGCCACAAGGATTCAGATACATCATTCAGGACTCACAAATTTTAAAACAATGTGACTTTCCCTTCTCTCTCATCCCTCCCCCCTTTCCTTCTTTCCTTCCCTCCTTCCTTCCCTCCCTTCTGATAATAAAAGTGGTTCATTTTCATTGCAGAGAAAATTATACAGAAGTCACCTATAGTCCCAAGGGTGGTCCCGATTAGCGGTCACCCTCCTTCTGTGCCCTCTCCTCCCCTCTCTGTGTGGATGCGTGTCCGCGTCTTTCCAGTTTCCCCGGATCAGCTTTCCTGGCCAGGTTTCGGCCTCTCCCTGGCTGCGGCCTGGCCGGGCTGCCCTCTCTGGCAGGCACTTTGGAGGCGGTTCCGACCTCGTGAGTGCACATTCCTCAGCGGCCCTCATACTCCCCACCACATCGGTATTAACGCAGGGAGCGTAAAATTGGAATCGGCTGGAGGAGGGACTGTAGAACTTTCTTTTGTGTCTTACAACCAGATGTGCGGGCCCAGCAAGGCCAGGGGAAGCTGCCCAGCCCGTGGCTCCTTGTCTCCCCGCCCCCCAACACACACACACACACACACACACACACACACACACACACACTTGATGTGGCTTATTCAGAGCCTTTCAGCTCTGCCCCTGCCAGAACCGCAGGGCAGCGGCAGCACAACAGTGCCGCCATCTTGTGTTCATCCAATGTCTTTTTGCTAAGGATGCAGTCATTCATTCATGCATGCATGCATGTATTGATTCCTGTGTGTGCATTGATTCATCCATGCATGTGTGCATTCATGCGTGCATGCATTCATCCATGCATACATTCATTCGTGTGTGTGCATTCATTCATTCATTCATGCTTGCATGTAGTCATTCCTGTGTGTGCATTGATTCATACATGCATGCGTGCATTCATGTGTGCATGCATTCATCCATGCATACATTCATTCGTGTGTGTGCATTCATTCATTCATTCATGCTTGCATGTATTCATTCCTGTGTGTGCATTCATTCATACATGCATGCATGCATTCATTCATGTATACATGCATTCATCCATGCATACGTTCATTCTTGTGTGTGCACTCATTCATTCATTCATTCATTCATGCTTGCGTGCATTCATGCCTCCACCATCCAGCTGAGCCCCTTCCAGCTGACCAGGCCCTGGTTGTGGCCTTGTGAACAACACTGACTCAGCACCTGCTCTTCCAGAACTCACATCTAGAGGGAGCTGGACCGTGAACAAGCAGACAGGAAGTTCAGAGGGAGAGGAAAGCTAGGAAGACGGGGAAACGGGGCGGCTCCGCAGTGACGTGGGGCATGTTAGATTAGGTGGTTGGGGAAGACCTCTCTGTCGGGGGACAGTGGATCCAGGGCCTGAGAGACAAGCAGGGTTCACCCCATCGAGAACAGAGAAGTGCTGCCGGTCTGGAGAGAGCTGGTGCAAAGGCCCTGTGGAGGGTGAGGCCTGGTGTTTTCAAGGAACAAAAGGGCAGCCTGTGTTGCTGGTGTGTGGGACATGGGGAGAGGCAGGGCTGGGTGGTGGTGGGCCTTGCTGGATGAGGCTGACCAGGGCTTTCCATCCAGTGAAGGGAGGCTCCCTCGTGGGGCCCAGCACTGAGAGGGTCTCCTGCCTCTTCCTGGTGCAAGAAAATCTCTTGCATTTTACTATTGGAACAGGGAGGTCCACAGAGGGGGGCTTGTCTGAAATGGCAGTGGAGCCACCACCTTTGGCGGCCTTCCCAGGTGTACGTGCAGTGCACACACACAGGCAAACACATGCACATGTACACACCACACACACAGACACATGCACACAACACACAACATATGTGCACACACGTAAACATACAACACACACAAACACATGCACACAACACACAAACATAGGTACACACGGAAACACACATGCACACAACACACAGGCACACCAGAAGTCACAAATGAGTTTCACCGGGCCTGCACAGTACTTTTTTAAATTGTGAATTTATTGCTAACGTTTTGAAAAACTGGACACTTTTCATAAAATCTGAATGTCCTTTCTTTTTCTTTTTAAATGATGTTATCTGAAATTAATTGAGCTCTTAATATACCCTAAGCACTTAACTGCAGAGCAAGGTTGGTATTGTTATTATTCCCATTTTACAGATACGAAAATTGAGGATAATAGAAATGAAGTAACTTGCCGAAAGGCACACAACTAGTAAGTGATAGAACCTGGATTCTAGTCCAGAGAATCTGACCTCAGCATTCTCTTTTCTCTTCTTTTTTCTTTTGAAATTGGAGGTTCTGCACTAGAGACCCAGAGCTGAGTGACCCTTGGGGGCCGGGACCCGGCATTCCAGTTCACCCTGTTCGCACTCATCCTACTTCACCCGTTTGTCACCTGCCTGCCCCTTGGCAGCTTCTGAGTTTGAGACTCCCCCAATATCCATCAAATATTAAAGTGAGCGATTTCTAAAAAATCCATTTTTCATAAAGAAGGCTGTGCATCCTGAGTCCCCTCTCTGCCACTTCCTGGCTGTGTGACTTTGGGCAGGTGGTCCAACCTCTCTGAGCATCAGTTTCTCTCCTCTGTAAAATATAGGCTAAACAGAGGGTCACTAGGGGGAGAAGGTGAGAGGACACGAGTGGAGGCTTGACCAGGCCAGGCCTCCGAGGGGGAGGTATCACTGTTACTGTCAGGGTTTCTGAAGGTGCCCCCAGCTGGGCAGGCGCTGCCTGAACTCTCCCAGAGCCCATGGGGCCAGGTGAGAGGGAGGCAGCCAGGAACACACCCCGGTCTGCGCAGATGTGGCATCACTGCTTTTCCCTCTCCCACCAGGCCTTTGTCAAGATGGTCGGGCACCACGTCTCCTTCCTGGAAGCCCACGTGCTTCAGGCCGAGCGGGACCACGGGGCCCTCTCACAGGCCCTGCGGAAGTGGCTGGGCTCCTCGGGGCTCCCTGCCTTCGGGAACGTGAGTACCCCCTACCTCCCTGCCCCCTCCCAGACCCTGGAGCAGGGAGAGGGGCTCAGGAAACAGGAGTTCAAAGGGCACGGCTGGCTTCTGCCGACAGGAAACAGCGTCTGGCTGGCCGGTGGGGGGCTGGCCAGGCGGCTGGAGTGTTGCAGTGCCTCCCACGTGCGCCCCTGCTTGCCCTGAGCCGCGTGCTTCGGGGCTGTGACTGCCCGCCTCCTCACCCACCAGTTAGTAAGTGCTGCTGTTTGCCAAGCACTGTGGTCCATCTGGGGTTACCATGGTGAATAGAAGCAGCCCCTGCCCCCCTGTCCCTTCCTTCCACACCTAAGGATGTGCTCAGAGTGACTTCCAGAATTCAGGTGGGGTCCCCCTTCCCAAGGCACAAGTCAGCCTCTAGCAGACCAGAAAGCAGGGGACGGTGAGAGGCGCAGCCAGCCCGCAGCTTGCAAAGGCCTCTCTCTCCCACATCGCTGCTTTCCTGGGATCCTCCCTAGAAGAGAGGAAGGATCATTGTGTCCCTTTTACTGATGGAAAAACTGAGGCCAGACTGATCCTGCCTTGCAGAGACCTTCAGTGTTCAAGCACCTCTGTCTTTCTGGCTTACTGATTCCCTAGTCTAGGGGACACTGGGCAGTGTCTGGAGATGTTGCGATTGTCACAACTGGAGGCAAGTGGGTAGAAACCAGAGATGCTTTTAAACACCCTAGAGTGTACAGGACAGCCCCCCACACCAGAGAATTATCTAGCCCTGAACATCAGTAGTGCTGAGTTTGAGAAACCCCACTCTAAGCTGGATTTGATAATTTTATGTCAGGTCTGCTTTAAGCACGTTGTGTGCTGTTGTATATGGCGTCGGGTTCTCATGCCAGTCTTTGGAGGAAGGTACTTTTATCATTTCCCCATTTTACAGATGAGGAGACCGAGGCTCAGGGTGGTGAAGGGACTTGTCCGAAGCCACACTGCCTCAAGTGGCAAGGCCAGATTGGGGCCCTGGTTGACCTGTCTCCAGGGTCTTGCCCTTTCCAGGAAAGGGGTCTTGCTCAGTCAGCTGCTCTGTCCTGCCCCACAGTGGGGTCTCTCACTGTTCCTTGGGCCCTGCCTGTGGGTCCCCCTCTGCTCCTCTGTTCTCTCTGTCCCTCCTGCATGCCCGCCTTCCCTGTCTCCACTTAGTGTTCTCACAAAGGCTCATATATCGAGTGTTTACAATGTTCCAGGCACTGCTGAGGTATTTCATGTGCGTTAATTCATTTACTTTTCCCAACCATCGTGTACACTGGGAATGAACGTTATCCCCATTTGACTGATGAGGAAACGGAAGTAGTTGCAGTGTTGCCACTCTGGCCCCGTGTGAACTCATTCTGTTTGGCTCGGGATGCCTGCCTGGGTGTCACTCTCCAGTCCCTGCCAGGACCCCACTGCTCCATCTTGTCTTACACCTGCCTGAGGCATGTGCTACTTACCTGCCTGCCTCCAGGTGAGGGACTTGCCCAAGGCCAGTAGCAGCTAGACAGTGGCCTTACAGATCTCGGAACTCCTATTGATCTTTTAGAGCCAAGTTAATACCACCTCCTCTGAGAAGCCCTCTGGGATTGCCCCCTCTCCAGCCAAATGCGGTCTCTCCTGCCTTCCAGTGAAGTCAGGAGCTGCCTCCTTGGTCCCTTGAGTTATGGTGACTGTTCCGGGGTGACCAGGAGCCCCCCAGTCACACAGTGCTCTGCCCACTGATGGCTTAGAAGCACCATGGGGGAGGAAGGACAGAGGACCTTGGCTGCCCGTGGTCTGCAACAGTTATCCTAACAGTGGGGCCTGCTGGGTCCTTGGTCTCTGTACTTTACAGTCTTTTTCTATAACCTGCACAATTGTCCCTTTGTGGTTGGCACTAGTGTCCTCATTTAGTGGCAGAGGCCAAGGCTTGGAGGGGGAGAGTCGCACATCCAAGGTCAGCACCGGGGTTGGAACTCAGGCCCGTGGGGCTGTGAAATGGGGTCTGCCGCCCACTCCTGTTGCAGGATCCCATCGGGGTGTGGCTGGGCATGCGGGGACCTGCATCCTCTCATCTCTACCAGACTCGGGGCCCCCCAGCCCTACCTGCAGTGACTTGTTCCAGGAAATGCGTCCCAGCCAGGGGTGGTGAGTCATTCAGGAGCCCCGGCGTGTTGATCTTGGCCCTGGGAGGGCTTTGTGTGGAGCAGGCAATGCAGGCAAGTGTGCGCACACGCGTGTGCAGACCCGAGGGTTTCCAGGGCTGCACCTGTACCCGGCGGTGCAAGCTGGAGGGGCCCGTCTAGAATAATGGTTGTCACGGCTTGTACTGGGGCCCTGACCCGGCAGGCACCTCGCATTCCACCCTGTGACGTAGGTCTAGTCACCGTCCCTATTTTACAGATGAGGAAACTGAGGCACTAAAGGGTCAAAGTGCTTGCCCACCCAGAACGTGGTGGAGCTGGGATTTGAACCTGTGAGACCTGGGCCTGGAGCTGGCACTCTGCACCACTTGGCCCTGCTGCGTCTTTCTGGGCCTGGTTCCGACCACTGGAGCTGCAGACTGGGGGGTGGGGTCCTTGAAGAGCACCCGGACGGGTCTCCGTTTCTTCCACCTGGAAAAACCCACCAAGCCAGGATTTCACACTGTCTCCAGTCGGTTGCCCTCAGTGCCCACCCGAGGTGGACGCTTCACTGACCACTGCCCTCACCTCGGCGTCCACACCAGGCCCCCCAGCAGTGGGAAGCCCCTCCGCACAAGCCCAGATTCTGCCTTCTTGCCTCCACCCGCCCTCTTCCGTCTCTGGGAGCTGGCGTGGGGCAGAGGCTCTTGCGCGGAGGGGTCCTGTCCCCACTCCTGTGGAAGCCCATCCCCCCAAAGGAAATAGGCCACTCGCTGCTGCCCCCAGGCCCTCCCAGAGTCAGGGGGATCAGTGGGGACTCCCTCACAGGGCCCAGGCAGGAGGCCCTCAGCCCTCACCCCTGGCGCCGGGCAGGGACCTTTGGGGGTGTGTTTTCCACCCTCCCTGCTCTTCCATCAGCTGGAACAGGAGTTCCCGGGGAGGGAGAGAGATGGGGAGAAGATTGGTCCGTGTGTTTTCTAACTCTGCCAGCCCCACCTGCCCTGCTGGCCTCCTTTCTCCCTCCCTCCTCTTCCTCACTTTGCAGCTGTAGTGGGGAGGCCCAGGGAGGGTGAGCAGCGCCTGGGCTAGGGTCTCCCAACACACCAGGAGTGCGGCTGGGAAGCAGTCCGCCAGCCCCCCACCCCTGCCCAGCACCAGAGGCCCAGAGCCGCCCCTGCCCACGTGGCTTGGTGCTGGCCGAGGCCTGGGCCGGCCCGGGGATGCCAACCTGAGTGTACCTCCTCGTCACGAGCTCCCCCACAAAGGCCAGGCCTTTGGCCTCTGACTTGAGCTGCCGAAGAAGCGCGCAGGCAGTGCCCAGACTTTGGTGAGAGCTGGCCTGGCATCCTGGGCCCTCTGCGCCCAGACGTAAAAATGACACGCTTCCATGCTTCAGTTTTTTTCTTTTGTTTTTTGTTTTTTTTTTAATTTATTTATTTATTTATTTTTGGCTGCGTTGGGTCTTCGTTGCTTCGCGTGGGCTTTCTCTAGTTGCGGCGAGCGGGGGCTACTCTTCGTTGCGGTGCGTGGGCTTCTCATTGCGGTGGCTTCTCTTGTTGCAGAGCACGGGCTCTAGGTGCGTGGGCTTCAGTAGTTGTGGCTCTCAGGCTCAGTAGTTGCAGCACGCAGGCTCTAGAGCACAGGCTCAGTAGTTGTGGTGCACAGGCTTAGTTGCTCCGCGGCATGTGGGATCTTCCTGGACCAGGGCTCGAACCGTGTCCCCTGCATTGGCAGGCGGATTCTTAACCACTGTGCCACCAGGGAAGTCCCGATGCCTCAGTTTTAATGCTAACATACATATTTTCATGGTACAAAGGTCCATATTTCCATGCTGTACTGCAAAGAAATTTTCAACTATACTTTTACATTGATTCTTAAAATGTTCCAAGATTTTAACTCAGAACTGTACCTCTCTTTCGCTGTGGCATTTTTTTAGCTGTGTGACTGTGGGTAAGTCTCTTAGCCTCTGCAGGCCTCAGGCAGCTTAACTGTCAGTTGGCTGACACAGGCTTGACCAAGAAAGGCTCTGCTTGCTAGAAAACTGGTTTCAATTTGATGTGAGATGAAGAGGGCCTCCTCCACTAAAGCAGTGGGGAGAAAAAGAAGAAAAAGACTCCAGAACTCTCAGACGGAGGGTTCTGAGCATGGGTGAGTCTGAAAAGCCAGCTTTGCCTTTAAATAATGGTTCAAGACAGACTGCCTAATCCCTCAGTGGTGAGCAGGTATCGGTAGTGGTGACAGAGCCAGCCCTGCAGCGCCAGGCACTGTTCTCAACCCTCAATACCCCACGGGGGAGGTGCTGTTTTTATCCCTATTTTACAGGTGAGGGAACTGAGGCACAGAGAGGTTTAGTAACTTGCCCAAGGCCACACAGCTGGGCATCAGGATATGAACCCACATTCCTAACTCTGTTGCCTTGGGAGAGAGATGTGATCTCTTACTTCAGGAAGCATGTATCCAGTGGAAGAATAGAGGCAATAACCAAATCCTAAGAAAATTCAGTGGCTAGTCATTTCTAAAGAGGGCCCTGGCTTGCTCTGAGGGAACCAGGCATGGCCTCCAAGGAAGGGCCATGTAGGCTGAGAGCTGGATGTTGAGTGAGAACAGCCTGAAGTCAGAAGAAAGGGTGCACCCCGCAGCGGGGATGCAGGCACCGAGGCTCTGGGGTGGGACTGAGCTTGGTGCCTGAGGAACAGCGGGAAGTCCAGCGTGGGGACTGAGCCGGGGGGGGGGGGGGGTGTGGAGTGTGGGAGATGAGGTCGGGGCCAGATTGGGTGGGCGGGGTCTCTAAGGGCAACGGAAAGCCATGGAAGGGTTCGTAGCCGGGGAGGGACTTGGTAAATTTGCTTTGCTTGGGGAATTTCCAGGGCTCATTCTCTATCCTGAGCTAAGGCTGGCATTTGGGGTCAGCGATGTCTTGTTTAGACTTGACTATGAGAGCTGAGCAGGGTGCGTGGGTGCCCTTCAAGCCTCAGAGTTCAACGGTTAGGAGTGCGTTTCCTCGGCCTGGAAACATCTCATGCTGTGCCTTGAGTTCACCGGAATCCTCGCCTTGCCGGGTCTCGGGGCCTTTGTCCAACTGGAAGAGAGAAAAGGCGCTCCAGTCAGGGTGCCAGGTCTCCTGGCCGTGTGTCTGGGTCCCAGAGACCCTGCCTGAGGAGGCAGCCCTGTCTCTGCACACAGAGGGCCCCTCACATCTGGAGACGGTTTCAGACATATGTGGAAGCGAAAGTGAGATGGAGGTGGAGCTGTACGGGCCGCAGGCCTTGGAGGGGCGTGGAGACCATGTCAGGTGTCCCCATGTCCCCTTGGTCCAGGCCCGGTCATGGCCAAGTGGCTTCCACAGGTGTTCTGACCACGCCAGGCCCTCCACTCGGGGCCCGCACCCAGGGGCACAGAAGAGCCGCGCTAAGTTGTTGTAGACCGCTGTTAGTTTTCCGCCGAGCCAAAACATCTTGTTCACGAGGTGTCATTTTGATTAATTTTCCAATGGATAACAGTCTGGTGCTTTCCAAGGAAGGCTCTCTGGCTAATAGCAAAACCACTTGGGGCCAAGTCCTGACACCGCACAGAGCCAGGCTGCCCGGGTGGACTGTGGCCTTGGGCCTGCCCGGCTCACCTGTTCACCCCGCACATGCCCAGGGGGCGATCTGGTAACATAAATGAGTGTGTCTGCCAGGTGTGAGACAGTAAGGAGTGGTGGGGACTGTGGCGAATTGCAGAGCCCCTGCGTTACCTATAGGGGTGGAGATTTCCAGAAGCAGCCTTGCAGAAATGGGGTCAAGAATGTAGATTTTTCTATTTTGGGGAGAAAGCTGGGCATGTGGAGTTTTATATGAATCTTGTAATGTCTAAAAGTCAGCAATTAATTTTTCTAAATGTTAAACATCTTGGGGAAAAAAAATCTGTTGCGCCTGTGGGTCACACCCAGCACACTCCCCAGCTCTGGATTTTAGGCTGATGGCCTGTATCCCACAGGCCCCACCCCTTCAGAGGCATTTGGGACCAGGGAAGAGTGGAAAGCCCATGGCGTCTTCCTTCACTTTGCACCAGCCCCAGCAGGAGCCCTCAGCTTTTGGGAGCAGCATGACGAACACATCTACTAGTGCTCCAACTATGGTAGTTGTATTGAGAGCATTCATGAAGGACTTTCGGTGCCTCGTCTCGACTTCCCATAACAACCCCAGAGGTAAATGATATCATTTGAGAAAGGGACCTGAGGCTCGGAGAGGGCCGTTCACTTGCCCAGGGTCACACAGCATAGGCAACAGAGCCAGAATCTGATCCAGCTTAGACCTCGTTCAGTGTCTCTCTCCATCTCTGTGATCTTCCCGGGTGCAGGAACCACAACCTAGAAGGTGGAGGTTGCAGCTGGAGGTCCTTGGACCCAGTCTGCCCCACCCACCTACGTTCTTCGGCCAGCTTGGCATATGCATGTGTTTAATTTGAATTAGTCGCCAGCATTTAGAAAAGCAAATTTCACAGAAGAACGTACACCTCTGGCTTCGCTTGAAAAAGCAGAGGTCTCGACCCCTGAGCAGTGTCCCCGCTGAGCCGCCATCTGGCCCAAGACGCGCATTGTCATTACCTGCCTGTGGGCATTTGAGTTTCCTACCCGGGCTGAGCATGCAGTAGGTGTTCAATAAATACTAGTCAATGGATGCTATGAAGGCTTCCATGGCCCTTGGAAGCCCCCCTCCCCCAGAGTTCTCTGGAGGTGGTCTCCAGGCCGTGGAGAGCTGGGATGAGTGTCAATGCCTGCCTCCCTCCGCAGCGGCTTGGGGCCGCGTCCTGGGCTTTCCTGGAGGTAGCGGAGGCTGTGGGCGGAGCTGTCCTGCCCAGGCTTGGCCTGTAGGAGTCGTCAGTGCCAGGCTCGGCGCCTCCTCCCCTCCCCGCCCCTCCCCGCCCAGCCCAGGGAAGGGGGAGGCTCTGTCTGGCTGGGGCCGCCTCCCCTTGCCCCTCCCTCTGCCCAATCCCCCTGGAGGGGTGACTCCCGGAAGGAGGCACGGCCTGGCCGGGGCTTTATCTCAGTGGCGGAGGCCTAGCGAGGCAGCAACACAAAGAAGGCAGGGGAGATTCCATGGCGCCTTCTCCCGGCCCTGCAGCGGCCTCTCCTTCTCCTTCTGCCCCCATCATCCCTTGCGGTAAAAATGCAACATGAGCAGATGGCAAATATTAACGCAACAATGGAGGCCGAGTGGTGCTTGGTCCCCAGCCCCCCTGCCAATCCCCCACCAGACTGGCTCTCAGGGACTTACTCAGCACTCACACGTTAACAGATTTGTTTGACTCCAGATATTTGGTGGCACACGTGCAGGGGAGGGACAGAGGGCCCCTGGCAGGCTGGTTTGGGGGGTCAGATTTTTTTTTTTTAAGTGTTGCATTTTTGTTAAGATTTTGAGTGGGGAGGAAGTTCCTTACCACAAGGAGGAGTTTTTATTTTGGGGGGCACTGTTGAGGCCTACGTGGGAGCACCCCAACTTCTCCGTGGTTGGAGGGACACAATGCACCATCTCCGAGCACCGCCGCTGTCAGGGACGTCCCCTGTGAGCATCCTCAAGCCCAGTCCTGCCCTCCCTGGATCTGGTGGACACTGCCTATGGCCTTTGCATATGCTGGTCCCCTGCCTAGAAGACCGTTCCTGCTCCCTGCCTGGCAATGTTTATTCATTGTTCAAGGCTAAATTGAATGTCACCACCACTGGGAAGCCACCTGGATTCCCCCAGGCAACGTTCCTCCGGACTCCCTGACCCCCTGTTCATTCCACTGTTGGCACAGCACCTCGGAGAGTCATCTGTGTTTCCACCTGTTGTTCCCCAAGACTAAGAGTTTCTCAAGGGTAAGGACTGTATTATCTTTGACTTACTAATAGTAGTTACGGCAATGTTGGTGCCAGCAGCCAGTTTTCTGGGCTCTTCTTTGGGTTGACACAAGCTAGCACTTTACCTGCCCTAGCTTGGTTCATCTTCATGCCCACCTGTTACATAGGTACTGTCAACATTCCCACTTTACAGATGAAGAAACTGAGGCTCAGAGAAGTTATTTTATCTGAGCCAGGCATTGGCCCCATTTGATTTCAGAGCCTGGGGTCAGGTAGGGCCCTGAGTGAGGCCCAGGGGCTGGGTGGGGACTGTGGCCAATGGGAGAGGCAGGTGCCCTCCCCTCCAGCTGGGAACAAAGGCTCAGAGTGGCCTGACCTTGCCCTTTCTTAAGGAAGGGAGGTTGGGGATGCAGGTTTTTATGTGAAATCAATTGATTTTGAAAACTTGCCTGAGAGCCTCAAAGAAGTCTCCTCGGGGCCTGTTGCCTCACAGGCCTCCATCTATGTCTTAGCAAAGACCTATGGTAAATTGGTGTCTACTAGAGTCTGGAGGGTCAATGCCCCTTTACCAAGGGAGGGAGAGAGGGGGCCGATATCACAGCAGCGGGGATTGGCCTGCAGAGCTACAGGCTGTGCTGAGCAGGCAGATGTGAGGGCTACAAGGGCCCAGGGCTGGCCACGAGCTCTCTTCTCGAAAGGTGCTGCTTCTCCCCAGAGGCAGTGCCGGCAGAGGCACTCGGTGGGGCCCTCTCCAAGTACTCTCCATAGGGCATCCTTATTTTCTGAGGATTTGAAATTTCCTCAGTCTTATGTGAAGTGTTGACAAATGCAGCTCCCAATACCCACTTTTCTAACCAGAGCATCACTCTCAAGGTCACCCTTCCTAGAGTGATTCTGCCCTCCCAGGTCCCCATATCATGGCACAGGCCTCTCCCCTTTCTCACAGGGTGTAGACCAAACTCCTGCCGCACTTGGAGAGGGCGTAGTTGAGAGCATGGACTGAACTCAAACCAGGGTTTCGCACCGTCGGCGCCGTTGACATTTGGGGCCAGACCGTTCTCTGGGGTGGGGTCTGTCCTGTGCATCGTAGGGTGCTTAGCACCGTCCCTGGTCTCCGCCCACTGGATGCCAGTAGCACCATCCCCCTGGCTGCGACAGTCAAAAAGGTGTCCAGAAATTGCCAGATGTCCCCTAGAGGCCAGGTTGCCCCAGGTTCGGCATCACTGGCCCAGATGAATGACCGCTGTCAAAACTAGGCGACAGCACGTGGGGCTCATCACGGCCCCCTCTTGGCTTTTGCTTGTGTTCTATGACTTTGGAAAATTTCCGGAATAAAACATTTAAAAATAAATGAAACCATGGGTTCTGGAGCCCAGCAGCCCTGGGTTTGTACCTTGGCGGTGTTGCTTGCTAGCTCCGTGGCCTGGAACAGGGTCTCCGCTTCCCCTCCGTGAGATGGGGCTCACAGGGGTTCAGGTTGAGGCTTTGGACGTGCGTGATTCCCTTTCCATTCGGTGAACTTCTGTCAGGCACCTACCGGGCCGTGGGCCCTGTTCCAGGTGCCGAGGCTTGTGGATCACAGAAGGAGGAGCCGGGTGTACAGACAATGTCTACACAGCAATCACCGTGCTGAGGGCCCTGGGCTGACCTCGGTGCGCATTACTCAGTCTCTGCTGGCTGCAGAGAGGTGGGCTGCCATCACTGGCCTCATTTTATAAAAGACAACTGAGGCGGACTTCCCTGGTGGCACAGTGGTTAAGAATCCGCCTGTCAATGCAGGAGATGCGGGTTCGAGCCCTGGTCCAGGAAGATCCCACATGCCGCGGAGCAACTAAGCCCGTGTGCCACAACTACTGAGCCTGCGCTCTAAAGCCCACGAGCCACAACTATGGAAGCCCTCGAGCCACAACTACTGAAGCCCAGGCGCCTAGAGCCCGTGCTCTGCAACAAGAGAAGCCACTGCAATGAGAAGCCCGCGCACCGCAACGAAGAGTAGCCCCCGCTCGCCGCAACTAGAGGAAGCCCGCACGCAACAACGAAGACCCAACGCAGCCAAAAATAAATAAATAAAATCTACATTAAAAAAAAAAAAAAAGACAACTGACGCAGGAAGAGGCGGAGTCACTTGCCCTCAGGGGGCCGGAGGAGGGAAGGGGAGCGGCCGAGGTGCCCCCCAGCTAACTGGCTCAGCGCCTGCACCTCCGAACATCCCTCCTCGCTGCCCCTGGAATCCGGTGCGCGCACAGCTGGCGCTCAGTGCCTATGGCCGCTGGCGTTCGTTTGGTAGAAAGCGCCCTTTGGAGGGGTTGACTGTCCCAGCCCCATATGTTTGTGCAGAGTCACTACAGATCCCACCAGAGGGGGTTGGACTGGGACAGTTCACTCTCCCTGAGCCACCGTCCCCCCTGGGCCGGCCTCCCCCGCTGTTCCCACCGGGACCACGGCTGCTCTGGCCGAGGCGGAGACTTAGGAGAGGGGCTCCCCAGCAGAGGCCCAGCCCGAGGACATCCCAGGTGATGCTGGGTCTTGAGGGGACAGGCACCCACAGGGTCCCCTCCGAGCCCCACCTCTTCTACTTTGTCCCTACCATGGGCCACGCGTTCATTTGACACCCTGCAGAGCGGCCCGGGCAGTGGTTCCTGCCGCGTGGAGACCTCAGCCCCGTCAGCCTCTGTGTCTCGTCTGGTCCCGTCTTCGACTCGTTCACCTGCCTGTCTCTACCTCTCTCCCTGTGTCTCTGGGTCTCCGTCTCCATGTCTCTCTGCCTGTGTCTCTCCTTGTGTCACACACACAATCACAAGCCCTGACTGTGCCGCCTGCCCCCAGTCCCTCCCCAGTCCTGCATCTCTTCAGCTCCCCTCAGGGCTCTCACTGGGACCCCCCTCCTCAGATGGAAAGAGAATGGCTATGGGCCCGAGTGGGCCACCTCCCTCTGGGGAGTGGAGGGGCAGGCCAGGTCTGAGTCCGGTCTGTGTCCGCTGGCTGGCGGCGCCGAGGACCCTCACTGCCCCTCTCGGAGCCCTGGTGTCCTCACTGGACATAAGTGGGTCCACGGTTGCAGGGGGTGGTCCAGCATGGACGTGCTTAGTGTGCCGTAGTCTCAGTGTGTGGGAACTGTTAGCAATAATGGCTGTGAACTGGGTACCAGCGGATGCAGAAGTGATGAGACTGGTCCCTGCCTGAGCTCTAGGTCACCCCAGAAAGTAAACGCCCAGAGGCGGGCGTTGCAGCAGATAATTATGAGGTGGGCTGCGTGCTTCTGACTCCCGTGCACGACAGAAAAGAGGATAAGAGTGGGACTTCCCGGTGGTCCAATGGTTAAGACTCCACGCTTCCACTGCAGGGGACGCAGGTTTGATCCCTGGTTGGAGAACTAGGATCTTGCATGCCGCGCAGTGCACAAAAAAAAAAAGTAAAAAGGGAGAAGAGAGGCCAGGAAAGGGCTGTGGCAGGGGACAGCATGGCCCAATGTGTGGCACCAACTTGGCACTGGGTCGCACGGCATTCCTGAGCGAGGCAGGGCCGCGCAGAGGACCGGCAGCTCCCGTCAGCAATTGCAGGTTCCTGGTGACGTGATGAGTGGAGGGAGGTGAGTCCCTCCTTAGTGCAGAAACCTGTGTGATGCCTGCAGCTGGAGTTGGGACATCTGGAGAAAGTGTGATCCCTTTAATGCCTAAGGGGCCTTGGAAGTTCTTGAACTTGGCTCCATTCATGGTCAGCTTTCTGCCGGGAAAATAAACCACGTCTCATTAAGCAGTAAATTCATCCAGGTGCCTGTTCCAGCTGATACCATCACACCTTGTCACGTTGCCAGACGTAATGTCAAGGCCAAAGTTCCCATTACTTGGAGGGTCCTAGTAATTAACCTGGGGAATTTAGAGAGCTGGGAATCCTGGCTTTTACGTGGAGTAAGAAGCCAGAGCAGGGAGGTGGCTGCTTCAGGGACGGGCATCACTGAGCACCGCTTGGGAGGTGCCCGTGGTTACCTGGATTGGGGATCTCAGCGTCGTGGCCCTGGCACTGCCTCTTCCCCTCCCGTGGCTGGCAGCTCTTTGCTGGCCTGGACCTGGCTCCAGAGGCCACGGACAGTGCCCCCAGGAGTGTGTGTGTGGGGGGGTGTGGGCAGGAGGGGCTCAGATGGCGGCAGTCATTGCTGGGAGAGAACTCAGAGGCCACAGGCCCGGGGGCTGCTCGCAGGGCTGGTCGCCAGCATATTTGTGCCCGGTGTGGCCCCCCGTAATCTGTCACTGGCCAGCAGGCATTATTGAGCATCTGCTGTGAGCCTGGCCACCTGACTGATGATGAGCCATGCCTCTTAGGGGTTGAGAGGTGTTCTGGATAATTTTGGGGGCTCCTTGGACTGGCTTCCACAATTGTGATTCAGTTTAAATGTTCATGTTTTGAAGCTGAATGCATTCAATACTAAAAATGCAGTGTTACAGAATTGTACACTTGGGCTGTTCACAAGCTAATGACATCATTTAAAAGAATTCAGGGGGCCGTAATAATAATGAAATTACCCAGCATTCATTGAGCACTTACTGTTTTCTAAGCACTTTGGGTTATTTGGGCAAAACACCCTATGAGGTAGACACTAGTATTAGCCCTGTTTCCAGATGAGAAAAATGAGGCACAGAGAGGTTAAGTGACCTGGTCAAGGTTACACAGCTAGACAGAGGGACCACTGCCATTTGAGGAATTTGGAAATGGGGCATCGTTTACTGTGCTGGAGGAAGGGGTCCTCCTCTCAGCACTGGCAGCCCCACGTAGGGCTTCGGAGGGGATGTTAAGAGTTCAAATCCTCTGTGACGCCTGCCCCCATGCCCACCCTCATTCCCACAAGCAGCTTGAGCCACTTCGGCGGGAATGGCCAGGCGGTGGGAAGCCGCTGAGGCTTGGCCCCTCAGCCCCCGGAGGCCCCAGAAAGTGAGCTCGGCCTCCACCCCAACCCCTGTTTCTGGTTCTCTTGAGAGCCTGCGGGGCGGTGGTGGGGGGGGGGGCGGTCGACAGCGTGGCCCGGCCTGCAGGGTATTGCCCTGGCTTCTCTCCCTCCGTACCTTGGGCTTTTGCTCCTGGAGACCTAGAGAGATCTTGTGCTTGGAGGACAGCCCCACCCATCCCCCTCTGTACTGCGCACATACCGGCCTCTTCCTCCCCCTACGGTCCCCTTAAGTCCTTCTTGGCTGCTCCAGGAGCTGCCACGTGTGCAATCCCAGCCCTTCACCCTTTCCTTCCCCAGCCCTTGGGCCGGGCTTAACTCCTTTGATGCCAAATCTCCACCCACCACCCCTCTTTTCATTCATTTACTCATTCATTCATTCACTCAACAAATACTTATCATCTACCATCTATACGAGCCAGGTGCTGTTTCAGAGCCTCGGAACCCAGGGAGGACAGAGAATGTTCCCTCCCTCCAGCAGCCGATAGTCTAGTGTAATATATAAAGGGGAGAAAGAAAGGTGAAGGAGGGCAGGGAGAGGTGGGTCTAGGGGCAGGAGGTGGTCGGGGAAGGCTTCACTGAGAAGGTAACATGTAGCACGACGACGACGAGGTGGCTGGCGCCCTGGGGGAGGTAGGGGGGGAGTGTACAGGTGTATTGGGCTGGAAGGGGAGTGGTGAGGCCTGGTGGGTGGCGTGTTGGAGCTGCAGGTGCCGGTCGTGGGGCCTGTGCAAGGACTGGGCCCTGGAGGGTTTTGAAATGTGGAGGGAGATGCTGGGAGTGCAAGGGTGGCGGTTGGGAGGTCGCAGCTGCTGGGATGGTCCAGAGGGAGATGCTGGTGGCCTGGACTAGGGACCAGGGTGGAGGTGGGGAAACGCGTGTGTGTCTTTAATTGAAATTCTTTACTGAGGCAATTATAGATTCACAGGCAGCTATAAGAAATAATACAGAGACAGTGCCCTAGTACGCTTTGCCCAGTTTTCCCCAATGGTAACAATTTGCAAAACCGTGGTACAACGTCACAACCCTGATAGCAACCTGGATACGATGTGTTGTTCATACTGGGATGTCCCCAGTTTTACCTGGACTCACTTGTGTGCGTTTTAAGTTCTATACAGTTGTATCCATTCTGTACAGTTTTATTTTATTTAGGCTCCTGTCTCCTGACTCTGGACTGTCCCAACCCCACAGGGATTTCTCATGTCCTCTTATGACTACGTTCACCCTTCTTCCCTCAGCCCTCGCCCAACCCCTGGCAGCCACGAATCTGTCCTCCATTTCTAAAATTTCGCTATTTCCAAAATGTTCTATAAATGGAATCATACAGCATGTAACCTTTTGGGATTGGCGTTTCTCACTCAGCGTAATTCCCTGGAGATTCATCCAAGTTGCCTTGTGAATCGAGTCCGTCTGGAGGCCTTTGCAGGTGGAGCCAGGGTTGGAGTGTGGGGTTCAGGGCCGGAGTTATCCAGCATGGAGCCCGAGGCCTTAGCTCTGAGGCTGAATGGGATCACCCAGGGAGGCGGAGCGAGCACTTACCGATTAAGCGTCTGCTGTGTACCAGGTGCTGTTCTAGGCGCGGGGGAGGCAGCCATGACAGAGAGATGGGAAGAGGTCCTTGCGAGGGGCCGCCAGGCTGATGCGGGGCTGGAGGCCTGGGCTGGATGGGATGGGTGGGGAGCAGCTCAGGATTTCTCTCCCTCCTTTCTCGCTTTGCAGCCAGGGAAGGTGGGGATCCCGATGAGGCCAAGAGCCCCTCCCCGGGGTGGAGGGTGCAGTCGAGAGGTTTCCAGGAGTCCCGAGTAAAGTGAGAAAAGAGCCAAGTGTTGCCCCTCAGGCCAGATGGAGTCCATTCAACAGAGACTGACCTGTCTTCTGAGATGGCCTTTGTCCTTTCAGAATATTATTATTTCTTTGACAAAGGGATGGGGTTTAAGGTGGGGTGAGGGTGGGGAGTCTTTCTGTGACCCTGCGTGCACACTGACAGGGTTTGGGGTTGGAGAGGCCCTGAACCCGCGGACCGACTCCCCAGCTCCCGGCACAGTCCGCCCCCCCGCGCCCTGGTCCCCACCGCTGCCGCCGCCGCCTCTTGGCTGCCTCACTTTTCTGTCAGGGCTACTCATCGCTTCCCTCTCCTTTCCTCTCTTATTTCCTCATTTTTCCCTCTCTCCTCCATCTTTTTCCTCCTCCTTTTCATCTATTTCCCCTCTTTCTGAATCCCCCTCCTTATCTGGTTTCCACATCTCTCTGGATTTCAGTTCTCTCTCTTTTATATTTTCCTCTCTTGGGTTTTGTCTGTTGTTCGTTTGTTTCTGCCTCTACCTCCCTTTGTCTGTGTCTCCTTCTCCCGCTCTAATTACCTTCATCTCTGTTTCCACCGAGCTCTCTCTGTCTCTCCCTCGTTTCCTTTCTCTTGCTCTCAAACGTTATTTCCCAGACTTTGGAAACCATCCCTTTCCACACTCAGGGGGCCCAATGGATGAAATGTCCTAGTCCGACCAGGACAGTGCATGAGGTGAGTTTCTGTGAAGGGGCTTCGTGAGATCAGTGCCCGGGCCCCTGGGGCTGCAGAGATGGGATTGGTGCAGTGACGGTAACCGTCCGAGGCTCGCAGGCCACCCGGTGGCAAAGGACAGGCTGGGGCTGAGACCAGGCTGGAGCTCTGAGGGCACCGGTGTCTGAGTCAAGGGTGGATTGGGAAGAGGCTTCTGAGGCCGCCCAGATGCCTGGAGTGGGAGAGAAGGGGCCCAGGTGACAGTCCGGGCGTTGCCTCAGAAGCAGGTTTCTGCAGTCCTGGGCGAAGCGTCCTTCTGGGCAGGGGCGAGAGGTGGGCCCGTGGGTGGCTTCTGAACGCCTGCTGGGCCTGGTGGATGCCTCTGTTTTTGCCCTGTTGGCTTATTTATTTAATGGAGAACAGCTGCCCACGTTTGGGATCCTGACAGAATGGTCAGTTGCATCTGTGTTTGCTTTCTGCTTCCCCGAGCTGATTGGTGCTATTTCTAACATTCTTTTGTGGAGTCAACCACCTTCGAGGTCAGCCAACAAAACCTTGAGGATTCTATTGATGATCGGCATCAGAGTGAGAAATGTACGGCTCTGGTGTGACAGTCGCCAGCTGCTGGGCCCTGGCCAGATGTTGGTGTGGGCTCACGGACGTGAACGTGGAGAATCTCCGTCTGACAGGGAGGCCGCTCGGCTGAGCATGCCGCTGGGCATGGGCAGCTGGTTTGTTGCCCTGGCCTGGAAAAGGATCTTCCTTTCCCTGTTCTAAGCCAAGAGTATGACAGTCCCAGCCAAATCCATCCACTGATGTCCCCCAAACTCTGCCATTGATCCTGCGGCCACCATTTGCCCCATGATGTTTTCTTATCCAGGAGCGCTGGCTCCACGCTGTGCACAGAGCTGATCCTGAGTGACCTTTCTGAGGATGGAGAACACAGTTCCCAGTGTGGAATCCACCTCTGTCACCACGACCCATTATAGAATTGGCCGGTGCAGTGCAAAATGAAAATCTGGGGCCCCTTTGTCAGAACTTACTAAGAATTTCAAGACGGTGACAGCAGAGCATCAGACCAAGCCATGAGGCAGGCCCTGCCCATCACTTGTAAGTGTCATGCTTTGAGTGGATCTTAAGCTTGCTGCATCTTAGTCTCCACATCTGTAAAATGGGATTTACAGTCCTATCCTCTGCATAGGATTGTCATGAACAGTGATTGAGATAATGTAAGGTTTAGCTGCCATTATTATTATTATTATCAGCGACATTAGTATTATTATTATTTAATAGCTCATTATCAGTGTTGTTCCCTTCAGTGCTTCACATATGCTGCCGGGGATGAGCTTTATTTTCTTATTTATTTATTATTATTATTTTAAAAATATTTATTTATTTATTTCATCGCATGCGGTCTTAGTGTCATTTCGCATCACCTCAGAGAGCTGTCAAGACCAAGACCCCGCATTGGTCCAGTACCGTTCACTGAACACCAGGCTTTGGATGTTACCAGATTTTTCTTCCTCGTCTGTTGTCTGTTCCAGGCTCCCCTCCAGGGCAGTGCATTGCCTTTACTGTGTGCTTTATTGATTTATTTAGGCCACGCCACACGGCATGCGGGATCTTAGCTCCCTGACCAGGGATCGAACCTGTGCCCCTGCAGTGGAAGCGCAGAGTTCTAACCACTGGACCGCCAGGGAAGTCCCCTGTGTGCTTTTTATTTATTTATATATTTTTAATGATTATTTATTTAGGCTGTGTCGGGTCTCTGTCGCGGCACAGGGGATCTTCGTTGTGGCGTGCATGCGGGATCCAGTTCCCTGACCAGGGATCGAACCCGGGCCCCCTGCATTGGGAGCGCAGAGTCTCACCCACTGGACCACCAGGGAAGCCCCTACGTGTGCTCTATTTTTAATGTGGGTCACAGACCTGGCCAGGGTGGGGTCACCAGCCTTGAGCCACCCCAAGACTCCAGAATGGGGCCGACCAGGCGTCCTCATCCAGAGACGTGATTGTCATTGTTGTTCTCAGGCTCCGGGGCCCTGACTTGGCGAAAGGCCAACCCCCAGGCCCTTCCTGCTCTGCCTGGGGTGGTGAGAAGATTCATCCGTTTCCCGTTGCCTGAGTGTCTCCTGTGCGCCAGGCTCCAGCTGCTGCTGGGGCCGTGGCCCTAACCACTGGCTCGGTGCCCGTCCCGATGGAGCTCGGCCTGGTGGGGAGCCGGGTAGTAACCGAGGAGAGAGGTAAACAGGCTAGGCTCCACAGTGCTGCCGTGAAGGAGGGAAGGTGACACACATGAAACTGGGCATCCCTTAGGAGAGTCTGAAGGAAGGAAGGAACCAGCAGAGGAAGACCTTGTGGAAAGGCCTTGGGGGGACAGACAGCAGGTGCAAAGGTCTCCCGTCAAGCAGACCCTGGTGAGATCCAGGAGCAGAAAGAAGGCCCCAGGCTGGAGGGTTGTGAGTGATGGGAGGTGACAGACGGAGTTTAGAGAGTCAGGCTGGATCATGTGGATCTGGGGTCAAACCCCCCCCAGCTCCAAGGTGGCAGACAGCTGGCCACAGCAATGTGGCCGGCGGACCACGCGGGCGAGAGCACGCATCTCCTGGAGAGGAGGGGCCACTGCTCAGCGCCGGCTGCCCATCACGGTCCAGTGGCCCAGAGCTTGGGATTTTTTTAAAGGGAAGCTTGAAATCCTTTTTTTAAAGAGAAATGGCATTTCATTCAAAAATATGAGGACACCAGCAACCAAACAGACAACAGTACTAGGAAACTTAGCCCAGTGGAAGCCAAGCAGGACACGCCTGAGGACTGCTCACGCGTTGGGGACCACGGTGGCAGGGCCTGAAGGCCTCGTTGAGGAGCTGGATTTTATTCTAACTACAGTGCGGGACTTGCTGGGGGATCAGACTTGTTTTTTAAGAGGGCCCCTCAGGCTGCCATGTGGAGAATGAGTTGAGGGCAAGAGCAGAGGCTGGGAGATGGGATGGCAGTGGCAATGGGGAGAGGGATTGGGGAAGAATTAGCAGAGGGGATTGAGGATGGGCTGGATGTGTCGTGGGAAGTTGGGTGGCCCCCAGCTTTCCGGTTTGGGCAACCTGGGTTGATTGAGGTTCCGGTTAGTGGGTGGACCCACAGTGAGTCACCTGACCACTGAAAGCCTCAGTTTCCTCATCTGTAAAGAGCCTTTGTGATCTTCAGATTTGAGTCTCTGGAGTGTAGCAGGTGCCCAATATACATATAAGTGCATGGTAATTAGACAGTTACACTCAGTGGCCGGGTGATGAGAAGCTAAGCCCAGGTCAGACACCTCCCTCCTCCAGGAGATGGTGCTGGGAGGGCAGAGGGCCCGGGGCGGTGGGCAGAGGGGCCAAGGTTGGAGAGATCAGACTCTGGGTCAGAGACCTAGCTCTGGAGGGGGCTGTGCTGTGACTCCGCCTAGCTGGTGTCCTGTCTTTCCTCCTAGACCCCATATGAGTTTGAATTTAGTAGCCAGTATCTTGGCAGAACTTCTGGGGCTCCTTCTCTGCTGGTTTCCGTGTTAAAGCTTTTCCTCCAGCTGAAAGCCGAATCCACGGGGACCTGGAAGCCGTCTAGGGCTGCTGCCGGGGTCAGCACCGCCCCTAACAAGATTACACTAGCTTGTCCCTGCTTCTGGGGTCCCCCTGGGTAGGGGCCGCCCCATCTGGGAGCCCCCAGCCCTGTTCCTGTCGCCAGGGCTGCAGCAGCCTCCCGCTGCCACCGGCAGGCAGCCGAGGTGACCGGGCCAGCGGAGGCAGGGGCGGGAGGGCAGCTCCCGTGCAGCCACCGTGAGGCCGGCCAGCCCAGCCCTACGGGCGGGAGCGGGCATGCAGGGCTGCTTAAGAGAAGTGGGAGGGGCTCTGCTCCCAGCTGTCAGGGTGGAAGCCTGGGGGCCCGGGAGCAGACACAGACACTGCAGGCAGGGCAGGCAGGCGTGGTCTGAGGTGCAGAGAGCCTGTGAGGGGGACCGAGGAGGGAGGCCGGGACCCGCGGTGAAGGCCGTGCGGGCTGGCTGAGGTGGGGGCCGGTGCCAGGAGCTCAGAGGAGCCCGCTTGACTCCGTGTGACCCTGGGCACACGGCCTACGCTGTCCCCTCCGAGCCAGCTTTCCCCTCCACAAAACGGCCCCATTGCCATACCTGCCTCCCGGGCCCTGGAGTGCGCTGGAGGGGACCTCGGGTACAGGGCAGCAGCCGCTGGTCTCGGCAGCGGCCCAGGCTGGCCGTCCCCACCCCAGGGGGCCTGGGCCTCGGATGGGAAGCATCTAGCTCCTCGACAGCCCCACGGTGATGTGAGCCTGGAGCCGCTGCCAGCTCAGATGCCCGCGGGGCTCGGCAGGTCCTGCGGACAAGTGGGTCAGGCCTGGCGGGGACAGTGGCAAGCCTGACAGCACATGCCCTGTGGAGAGGGGCCAGCTGGACGCACCCCGCAGGAATATGGGCCCAGTGCGGCCAGGTAGCTACACTGTTCAAGAGAAACAGGAACTTGATGTTTATTTGAACCATCCTGGTTCTTCCATGTTGGCAGGTAACTCGTTTTTAAATTTGCATAAGCCCATCCAGTCATGCCCGCGGGCCAGATGCTACCCAAAGGCTGCCCATTTGTGATCTCTGAATAGGCTAAAGGGGGCGCTCCCGAGGGTCCCAAGGTTGGCAAGCAGACGCTGGAGGGACATCCCAGGTCCTGGGCGAGAGCTCAGCCCCAGACTCAGCCCCAGGGCCACCTGTGTCCTGGCTCAGTGCTGGGGCAGGGCGGGCCTGGGTTTGAATTCAGCTCTGCCAGTTCCCAGTTGGGTGATCTTGGGCAAGTGTCTCTCTGAGCCTCAGTTTCCCCTTCTGGAAAATGGGAGTAGGGACACCTGCCTCTCTCAGCGGCTGTGGGCATGAATGGGCCGTGAGCCTGCAGGGCCCACCAACGGGCTGGGCACTCAAGAAGTGCTCACTACTCGGTCACTGTGGTTGAAGTGAGAGAGGCCGGGGGCTTGGTCTGTGCTGATGGACGGAGATGTCTCTTCTCTGTCTGCTTCCCCCCACCCCTCTGCCACCCAATAGAATTTTTTATTTTAGAATTAGAGACAAGTTGCTATGATAATACAGAGAGTTCCCATATATCCCTCACCCAGTTTTCTGTATTGTTAACATCTTGTTTTACTGTGGTACATTGTCACAGCTAAAGGACCCACTTTGGTACACGGCTATTAACTAACCTCCACAGTTTATTCGGATTTCACTAGTTTTCCCCTAATGTCCTTTTCTGTTCCCTATTATATTTAGTCGTCACGTCTCCTTAGCCACCTCTGGTTTATGACGGTTTCTCAAACTCTCCTTGTTTTTGATGACCTTGACAGTTTTGAGGATTATTGGTTAGGTATTTTGTACACTGTCCCTCAATTAGGGCTGATCTGATGTTTTTCTCGTGGTTAGACTGGGGTTATGGGTTTGGGGGAGGAGGACCACAGAGGTGAAGTGCCCTTCTCATCACATCAGATCCAGGGGACATGCTGTCAACATGACGTAGCGCTGATGATGTTGACCATGACCCTCTGGCCGAGGCAGTGTTTGCCAGGTGTCTCCACCAGGCTGTTACTCCCGCCTCCACCCCCGCCTCCCTACTCTACTTTGTGGAAGCAAGTCACCACGCGCAGCGCCCACTCAAGGGGAGTGGAGCTCCTGGAGGGGGCAATGCATACGTCAATTATTTGGAATTCCATTTTACCTTTTGGAACTATTTTGATATCTACAAGTTTTCACTTTTTTGGTGATCATTCCATTTCATCATACAGACAACCTGGGCTGAGTCCTGGCTCCACCCATTTACTACCTGTGCCACCTTGGGCAACTTGCTGTTAACTGGAGTGATGGTGAGAGTAATAGCATGTGTCCATCAGGCTGTGTTCGGTGGCATAACAGAAACCTGACTAAAGTGGTTTAACCAAATAGGGTTTGTGTTTTTCCCTCATGTGACAAGAAGTCCTGAGTGGCCAGTTGATTCTCCTGGCTACTGCCCTACCATCCTTAGCCGGTGGCTTCTGTCCTCATGGTCCCAAGGTGGATGCAGCACCTCCAGCATCACTGCTGTGCTCCAGGCAGGACTCCATGAAGTCGACGGTATTATCCTCATTTTACAGAGAGGAAAGTGAGGCTCAAGAGGATGAGAAACCTCTGCCTTGAAGGAGTGCTGTGAGGGTTAGAGATAATGTGTGTAACCTGGGCCACAAGAAGTGTAGTTGTTGTTTTCCCAGTAGGATGGGCCTCTCCCAAGTCCCCTGGGGAGGTGAGTCTGGAGGGTGAGTCTCTGGCTACCTGAGCTTCCACCCATGGTCAGCCTGAGGCCTCAGCCTCCCAGAGGATGACCCACACTTTGGAACCTCAGAACCTGGGCCACACGTGGGACAGCGGTGTGGCCTTTCTTTTGAGGTGGAGGATGCTTAGTGAGCCAGGACAGGCTGGAGTTGCAGTGATGACCCAAGAGCAGCCAACCAAGTAATACTCCGGCCTGGGGACAGTCAGCAAGGTGGGCCTGGTCCTAAATCCTGCAGCCTACGTCTGGTGACCTGTCACTTAGTGCCCACTTGCATGGGAGATACAGAGATGGGTTTGTCATTCCTGTTCTATTTAGGAAGTAGATTTAATTCTGGGGCAAACTGAAAAAACCAAGTCTGGCCTGCCCCCATCTTTGTAAATAAAGTTTTATTGGCACGCAGCCATGCCATTACTTTACACGTTGCCTATGGCTGCTTTGGTGCTGGGAGGGCAGAGCTGAGTAGCTGTGACAGAGACTATGGGGCTTGCAAATATTTACCATCTGGCCCTTTGCAGAACAAGTGTGCTGACCCTGGCCTGAACAGAAAGCAGTTCAGGGAGATTGGGATTGACATATATACACTAATATGTATAAAATAGATAACTAATAAGAACCTGCTGTATAAAAATAAATAATTAAAATTAAGGAAAAAAAAAAGAGAGAAAGCAGTCCAGGATCCGGAATATGCAGCTGGGGCTTCCAAGAGGGAGATACGAGGCGGGCTAGGACTCACGAGGGGCCGTGGGGGATTTCTGGGAGCAGGAGAGGGCAGATGGCACAGGCCCTGAGGTGGGTGGGCTGGGCTTCAGCAGACAGTGATCCGACTGGGGGGCTTCAGAGGAGAGGCCCTGAAGCCGGGCTGGCCCGAGGCTCCCCCTTGCCACGTGCTTCAGCAGCCATCTGGGGGCTTTGTCAGGAAAGGAGCTGCTTGGTGGTGCAGACAGCCCAGAGGGCCAACCCCGAGGCATCCACCACCGGAAGCAGCAGGTTCCAGAAAGGTGACGTGGCCCCGTGGGCCCTGGGGCCCACAAGGGAGCACCCGCAGCTCCTCTGCCCAGCCACCGGGAGCTTCCAGATCATCTGATTTTCCAAGAGTAGTTAGCTGGCAGTCTGGTTTTCCTGAGAAATCTCCTGACTTTTTACATGTTTGCAGTTAATTCCAGTTTTTAAAAATCATGCAGCCGACCAAGCACACACATGCATCTGGTGTATGGGCTGCAGGTTTGGGAACTCGGGGGTCCGGGGTGGAAGTGAGGAAGATGTGGGAGGCTGTGTAGACCCAGGAGAGCACGCCAGGCCCTGCACCCCAGCTCCAGAGGCCCTCCTCCAGCTGGGAGCTCCGGCTGGTGGGGGAGTGGGGGACTGGGAGGGAGGGCGGCAGAGCCCTGGACCTGTGGTGTCAGGTTTCTGTGCCTCCCATCCTGTCCCCGCTGGTGGAACCTTCCTGCCTGCAGGTGAGGGTGGGAGCCTGGAGCAAGCGCCGCCAGGGAGTTGGACGGTCCTCCTGGCTTACCTGGCCGCCCCTGGAGAAGAATCTCAGTACCAGCTGCAGGTGAGGGGTGGAAGGGGGAGCTCTCTGAAGTCCCTTCTGAGATTCTCCAGGATTTGGGTTTGAGGCAGGAGCCCAGCAGGGCGATGGGCAGGGGCTGGACCTGGAGCCGGAGAGGCCTGAGTGGACCCCGGCTCTGTGGTTCCCTGGCCCCTGTGACCTCTGAGATGGGGACCACTCCTCCTGTTGCAGGTCATCCTCAGAATCCAAGAGAAAATGGGTGTGAAAGGGCTGGGTTTCCTTGGCGTCCTGGGGTGCCTGTGACTGGGGCCTGCTCACCCTGACGACATCTGGAACCTCTGGCTGTATTTAACCTCACACGCCAGCCCTCACCTGCTGATTCCGCCACTGGTTTCCAAGCGCTTGTCCGCACTACTGTGGATTTATTCTTTGCTTTAGGCAGGAGGCTTGGTTGCAAGTGACAACAGCCCAGGTCACCTTGGCTTAAGCAAAGAAGAGAATCCCGTGGTCTCGTGAACAGGAAAGGTCCCAAGGTGACACTAACCTCAGGCAAAATTTGATTCAGGTGCTCAAATGATACTGTCAGGACTCTGTGTTGCTTCACCCCCAACTCGGCTTCCTTGTGTTGGCTTCACTCTCAGGCAGGCCCCTCAGTGTGACAGAAGTGATTGTCAGGCTCACGGCGCGTCCTCACTGGTACCTGGGAAGGGGGGACGGGGGCAGGAAGCAGCCCTGTCCCAAGAGCCAGAGTCCCAAGGCTGCTTCTCATTGGGTGAGCTGGGGTCACCTGCTCACTCCTGGACCAATCACGGCCCAGGTGGGTCAGGCCTTCTCTCACTCATCCTTCCACTGTGGAGGTGGGCAGAGCAGCTCCGCTGGGGAGCTGGCAGCAGTGATCCCACAAGACGGTCAAGATGCTGATACCAGAATGGGACGTGGAGGCTGCACAGGCCAAAATAACATCCCACGCCCTTCCCATGCCCACCCGCTCTCCAAGAGCAGCATTTGGGGCTGAAGTGGCCACATTCGGACCCCCCTGGCTCAGCTCAGGGCCCCCCTGCCTGGCTGACTGCAGGCCCAGATCTCCAATGAGCTGTGTCACTTCCCCACAAATTTTCCACGTGCCCTAAGATGTTGGCAGGGGCTTGGTCCAGGGCCAGCATAGAGCTGCACCAGCCTCCACGGCCTTCCTCGCCACCTTCCCGGCTGGGGGCCCCTTTGAAAAGGGAAGCAAGCTTGTTTGGAATGGCTCATTCTCGTGAGCCCCTGTGGGGTCCTGGTGAGCACGCGCAGCCGCTGTCTAATAATCCACGGTGCCGCCTGGCTGGGCGCGGGCAGAAGGCTCACCCCTCCCTGCGCCCCCCTTCTCCTCGCTTTCTGAGTGCAGGAAGGACGTTTCCACTCCATCACCAGCAAAGATACCACCACTGCTTGCATTAGATCTCGCTGGAACTCAAGATACGATTATATCTAAAGCTGCTAAGGAGTCCCTTAGGATTACTTCTCCTTGGTTCCTTCATAATTATATTGATTTTCTCCTTTTTTGGAAGCCTGTCTCCTTCAGGGAGGAGGCAGAAGCCCCATCCCTGTTGGCAGAACCATTTGAGAAAGAACAGGGAGTCCAGAGGCCCAGGATCTCCAGGAGAGGGACACCAGCTCTGACCCGGCCTGGCCACTCACACTTGGGGCCCATGAGGCCTTGCCTGGGTCCTGAGATCAGGAGAGAAAGGAACCTGTCTTTTCAGGATCACCAAGTGCACTTTGGCCCCCAGGCCATGTGTCAGGACAAGTGAGCTGGTCTTTGAACTGTCATTACTTGAATGTTGCATTTTCTAGATACTACAATGGCCAGTTCTCAGGAGGAATGGGGTGAGGATATTCTAAAACGATGGCTTATCCACAGACTGCATCCCTCAGGCTGTGAAATGCATCTTGGGGCTCATTTCCCCGTTGTGTTTTGGTCACGGCACTGTCAGAGGACTCAAGTCCAGCCCACAGGGGTGGGTGGCAGCCCCGGGAAGGTGCAGGGAGAAGGGGGGACAAACACGTCCCAAGTATCCCCCAAGCGGGCTGAGCCAAGAGTGGCTGACCCGGGGTTGACTGGTTGAATGTTCCCCGTGCCCTTTTGTGAAGCAGACCCTTGGCCAAGGTGAATTGTTCGTCCTGGCTTTCCAGATGTGGGTGGAGACTCAGGGAGGTAAGCGGTCCCCAGACACCCGAGTGCGGTCCACCTTATCTGAAGCCCTTTGGTGGTTTCCTTCTGCAGCAGAGGGAGGGCTGGGGGGCGGGGTAGTTCAGGGCTTCGGGGCTCAGACATTAGAATCTGTTCACTCTCACCCCAAATCCAGCCACTCTCACCTTTAAAGAATGCCTACCTGCAACAGCTTCCACTCTGGTCCCCTGTTTCCCCTACAGTCTAGTCTCTGCTCTTTCTAAAACACTTATCTCACACACACACACACACCACACACACACACACACACACACACACACACACACACACACACACACACACACACACACACACACACACACTCTCTCTCTCTCTCTCTCTCTCTCTCTCTCTCTCTCCCTCCCTCTCTCTCTCTCCCTCTCTCTCTGTCCCTGGTCTCTTAGGATAAAGTTCTTAGCTCAGCCTCCAGGAGCCCACATCATCTGGCCCTGCTTTGCAGCGTCATCCCTGTCTACACTCTGACCCGGCCCGACTCCAGACTGAGCTGCTTCAGTGCCCGCGGCCCAGCACACCACTCAACGCTGCGCACAGGGCGTCCGCAGCCTGGACCACTGCACCTCCCGCTACCCCTCCACGCAGCCCCTCTGGCCGGGGGGCTGGGGTCCTAGGTGCTTAGCCTCTGGGTACCTCCTGATCCCTCCAGGATGAGATGGGCCTCTTCTGGGTTCCAAGGGCCTTGGTGCCTCATTGCACGTTGGTGGTGTTTTCCTATTGGTTCCTTTGTCTCCAGATAGACAGGGAGCCCCATGATGGCTGGGGATGCGTCTAGTTCACAGCTGTGCCCTCGGCCGGCCCTGGGCACTCAGTGAGGTAGTGGTTGAGTGGACAGATGCTCGGACAGGTGGGAGGTGGGTAAGCCACCTCCCGGAGCGTGGTCTCCCCCAACCACCCACGAAGTGGGGGATGGTCACGGTGTCACTGTGGGGAACAAGCATGGGGGTGGGTAAGTACACACCCAGTGCAGCGCAGAGCTCGTGGACGGGCTGGGCTTTGGGGGAGCTGTTATTAACTACGGGCTAGAGCCACACACCTGTGCACTGGCACCTGTGACTGCAGCTGAAGGCTGGGGCAGAGCTAGCTCTGGGCTGAGTGGGCAGAGGTGGCCTGGAGATCAAACAGTAGATGGAGCTGCGGGGAGAGGGCAGGAAGGGTGGTGAGAGGGACCCCAGGTGGAGACGTTGCCCTCCGCCCTCTGCACCCCTGGAGCCCCACACCCCTGCGCATCTCCCTGCTGGTCCGCCCCGGAGCCTAGCAGACCCTCCCTCCTCCGAGCAGGTCACAGTTATTGGGATCGGCCCTGGCTCTACGTGAGAATCACCTGAGAGCTTTGAGATACCCCGATGCCCAGGCCTCACCCCAGACCAACGACATCAGACTCTGGGGGCGGAGCCTGGGCATAAGCATTCCATAACTCTCCCAGGCGGTTCCCTGTGCAGTCACATTTGAGGAGCACTGTTTGAGGCGGTCCTCTGTAAAACTGGTTTGACCTCGAGATGCCTGTGTAACCCTGGGTTACTAGAGCTTGGGGAGGGTTGCTTGATGTAAAATCTCCCCGCCCTAACCTCCCTGCAACAAAAATCCACACCAGAAATAAGTAAGCACTTCTTAAAATGGTTCAATTAAAAAAGAAAAAGTAACACATGCATATGGCCCAGGCTTCAGGCAGCACAGATGCGTGCACATTCAAAGAAGCAGCGGCCCGACCCCAGCTTTCCCAGGGCCTGGCCCGCGGCGCTCTCTCGGCTCACGGACCTTCCTGGCACGCGGTGGCGTGAGGTACACCTGGCTTTCTCAGTCATCCCCCCTCAGAGCCCGGTTCTCTCTAATGCTGCGGAGGGCTCCGTGGACACGGACCAGCCCTGCCGACCTAGCTCCCCATCAGGTTTCAAATGGGCCGGCTTTGGCTGTCACAGGCAGTGTCACCAAAGAATCATGGAGTCTTTGGTCACCTGGACTATTCTCCCTGCAGGATGAACTCCTGCAACTGGAGTTCTTGGGTCTCAGAACAAGTGGCTTCACGAGGCTGATGGGGCACCTGGTTTTCTGTCATTCCAGAAGCTGTGGACGCCGGCGGCCCCGACCTTCGAGCTGCCCGCGTTGTACAGAACCGAGGACTATTTTCCTGTGGACGCCGGGGAGGCAACGCGCCGAGCCCCCAGCTGCCAAAGGCTGTGAGCCCCGCGGTCCTGCCATCAGGGACGTCAGGAAGTGACATCTGTGTGCCGAGCAGATTGTTTGTTTTGTTTTGTTTTATTGTTGTGGATGCGTTTTCTGAATTTCCCCCCTTGCTTCACGTGGGCCCACAGGGTTTGGAGAAGCATTTAGAACCCATAGGTGGGCAGTGCCTCAGAGATGAGCTGGAGAAGGCCTTCTCCACCGGCGTTTGTCCTGCCTGGTGTTCTGGACGAGGTGGTCACCCTGGGGGACGGTCTGTGGGGCCTTGGATTTCCCTTTGCCTTGGAAGGGCTTTGCGCAGGAGTTGTGAGGGGCTCCAGGTCCATGCGTGTAGGCCGGTTTGTGTGAACCCCAGTGCCCACTGGCCCTGTGAACCGGCTCAATAAAGGTGTCCAGGTCGCCCGGGTGTAAATGTTTCCTTGATGGGTGCTCCTGCCACTGGCTCAGGCCTGATCCTCAGAATCTGCTTATTATGAAGCCCCTCGCCTGAGGGGAGGGTGCAGCTTTGGCCTTCAGATTCCCAGCAGAATGCAGAGATCATTCAGATTACCTGGAGTCTTCCAAGGTGTGTTTGCTTTAATTTCTTCTCATGTAGATGAGTTTCCTGCTATTGTTCTGAAATGCTGGATTCGTCACTTCATGATGGATATCTCTAGTTTGTGGAATCCCTCCCAGAGCCAAGAACACGCGCACACACACACACACACCTGTACTGCAGACCAGCATTTGAATTTCAAGGAAATCTGACATCATGAATCAAGTGAGATAGTGGTAGCAAAGCAAAAAAAGAGTTGAGTCTTGACAATTTTGGAACAATTTTTAAAACATTTTATTTATTTTTGGCTGCTTTGGGTATTTGTTGCTGTGCGTGGGCTTTCTCTAGTTGCGGCGAGCGGGGGCTCCTCTTCCATGTGGTGCGCGGGCTTCTCATTGCAGTGGCTTCTCTTGTTGCAGAGCACGGGCTCTAGGCGCGTGGGCTCAGTAGTTGCAGCACGCGGGCTCAGTAGTTGTGGCTCGCGGGCTCTAGAGCACAAGCTCAATAGTTGTGGTGCACGGGCTTAGGTGCTCCGCGGCATGTGGGATCTTCCTGGACCAGGGCTCAAACCCGTGTCCCCTGCATTGGCAGGCGGATTCTTAACCACTGCGCCACCAGGGCAGTCCCTTAGGACAATTTTTTGAACTAAAAGATATAAGTGAACCCCTTGTTTCAAGTACAGCCAGCGTTTTGTGGAGATAATTGTTGTAAACATAATTTTTTATTTAAAAATGTCAGGACGTTATTTTAAATTATTGAAGTAAAATTTACTTCATATGGAAAGGTGCACCTAAGTGTATGGGTCACTGAATTTTCACACACTGAACACATCTGCTTAACCCTCACCCTGATCTAGAAACACACAAGCATCATCAGCACCCAGAAGCCCCCTCGTGCTCCCTTCCAGCCAGTGCCCCACCCCCATCCAAGCTAACACTACCCTGACATCTCACAGCGCGGACGGTGCTGGTGTCGCCGGCTTCTGTACCTTGTAACTGGAGGCGGAGTGGCGTGTGTACACTCAGCGTGTCGGCTTTGTGCCTGGCTCCGCCGGCGGACACTGAGCCTGTGGCGGCATCCCAGTGGCTGCTGACCGTTCATTGTCATGGCCGTGTTGTATTGATAGGGACTGTTTTTAACGAAGGAAGCTTAGATCTTCCCCGTGCCCTGGTCTGCTCAGGGAGAGCAGAGATTCAACGGAATGTTCCTTTTTCAGACAAGTGGTGAGGACACCAATTTCTGGAAAACCGGGTATATGTTGATTGCTGAAGACGTCCAGGCTGCTTTCTCCTTCCAGAGGCCGAACCAAAGGTCCGGGAGAGGTGAACGGGATGTCACAGGATTAAGCCACAGCAACGGAGGTGTCCTAAAATAGAGACCACAGGACCGTGACTAAGAGCTTATAGGCTGTGAGGTCAGCCTGCCTGGGTGGCGCCGTCATCTCCTGCACATCTCAGCTGTGTGGCCCTGGGTTAGTTGCTTACCTTCTCTGAGACCAGCCTCAGTAAGATGTTCCACAGTAAGATACAGAGAGTAATGGCACCTGCCTGTTGGGGTGTACTGAGGAGGAAATGAGATGACCTGTGTCAGGGCCCGGCGATGGGCACTGGGTAACAGGTGGCTGTGATGGCGACCGGGCTGGGTGGGGGAAAGGCCCACTGTCCTGCGTTTCTCAGTTGGCTCGTGGCATCCAAGAGCCTCAGCAGTGAGTGGCTTAGGAACTGCCTTACATTTCAGTGTAAGAACGAGTCATGGGAGAGTGAGAGCTGCCAGAGTCAGGCTCGCACTCTCTGGTTTTGCTGTCCTGGGACTCTTTTGGGGACACCCCCCCCACAAGGCAGCGAGGAGGAGTAAGGTTGTATGACAACATCTATGGGGAAAAGGTGACTAATGAGCTAGAATTGGCCTTTCCAAGTTTCCTGGAGTTGCAGTGCCAAACAATGAACTTTTAGGGACACTTGGAGACACTTAAGGGGAGGGAAAGCCAGGACACAGAGCCTGCCAGGAATTCCTGGCCTCAGTCCTCTGAGCTGCTGGTGCTCTGTCCTGGTGCCCGGTGACCTGACGGGCGTACCCCTTCAGAGCAAGTGTCGGATGTGTCTCCTAGCAAGTCAGCGAAAGCCTTGGTGCTGACTTGAGAGGGTCAGACCCAAAGGCCACGGCAAGGGTCACTTTGCAGCCTACGAAAGGGTGATCGTTTTCTTTCTCTTTTTCTTTCATTGGTGGCTGTTTTTGGACAGGGCCGCCAGGGTATAGGCCATTGCAAGTCTTCATAAGAGCAAGGCCCTTTGGTCGATCATTCCCATTTTCCCTGTGGATGTGAACTTCACGTCTGTTCAAAGCAAGAGGTTTCAAGACAGTGGCCCACAGGTTGGCAGAACTGTATGGTTTGCCCTGAACTGTTTTAAAATTGTTTTCATGTTGAGACAACTGGGTAACCATCTGGAAAAAATAAAGTGAGTTCCATACCTCATTCTGTACACCAGGAACTGTTCCAAAATTCCAAATGGATTAAGGAGGAGTTAAATGTGTAAAATGAATTTATAGAATAAGGAGGCAGAAACACTGGAGAGTCATAAAAAAAATCCAGAAGCCATAAAAGATGAAGAATTGGATTATATTAAAAAATTTAAAATCCTCTGCATGGCAAAAACAAACAAAATTCAACTGAAAAAAAAAAATCTTAAAACAGAACGACAAAATCCTAAGCAAATTCAAAAGACAAATGACCAAAAAAGACAAATGACAAACTGGGAAAATATATTTGCAGCTTGTATTACAAAGGGATAATCTCCCTAACATATAAACATCTCCTACAAATAAATAAGAGGAAAACCCCCAGAAAAATGGCAAAGGTTATGAATAGGTATTTCACAGAAAAGAGAATGCAAAAGGCATTTTAAAGATATGAAAATATACTCAACCTCAATCTGTAAGTATAAAGAATATTGAAATTAGTTTTCACTTATGCAGGCAAAAATAAAACGTTTTTGATGACACTGTTGGTGAAATTTTGAAGAAATGTGCATTCTCATACATTGGTGGTGGGACATGATTCTCATGGAGGTCCATGGGCAGTACCTATCAAAATTAGAAATGTATATACCCGTAGACCCCTAGGGCCCAATTCTGCCCCTAGGGATCTAGCCTCCCAATATACACACACAAGAGAAACAATAAATGCAAAAGTTTATTCACTGCTCATTGAAATAGCAAAAGATTGGAAAGAACCTAAGTATCCATCAATTAGGGATTGGTTCAGTTACAGTACCTCCATACATGCATGAATGGGTGGAATCCTATGAAGATGTAAAAATGGATTCAGAGTTCTTTATGACTTGGTATGGAGATATCACAAAAGCCAAAGTGGAGGAAAAGGTACCTGATATGCTACCATCTGTGTGAGAAAGAAAAGCATTCAAGTTCTCTGGGAGGATAAACAAATATTTGAGAATGGTGAATATCTGTTGTGGGTGAGAAGTGGACTTTCTATTTTATTTTAAACTTTTGATATTTTGGTGTTTCCCTATTCAAAAAATTCAGTTAAAATCAGTTGCCAGCAATTAAAAATCAGGACAGTTCACATTAAGAACTGGATTTCCAGCTTCTCTTCAAAAACTAAAATAAGGCAATATGGGGCTCATAGTCTTGCAAGACAACAACGAGCCAAAGCTGAGTCCCTTTAGCAGGGCCGCGCTCTCCGGGTCTCTCTTGTATCTAAGTTATCTCACTGATTTCTTTACTGCCTGGCCCCACAGGTATTTGCATTTGCAGAAGTCCTCAACAAAATAGCAGCAGACTGAATCCAGAAATATATAAAAAGGATTACACACCATGACCAAGTGGGCTCTCTCCTAGGAATGCAAGGTTGGTTTAACACCTTAAAATCAATCAGTGCAACACACTTGGATTAATAAAAGTAAAAAACCCCACATGGTCATCTCAAGAGATGCAGAAAAAAGCACTTGACAAAATCCAACGTCCATTCATGTTAAAAGCTCTCCTTCTTGGGGTGGAGAGAGGAGTTCTCAGAGAAGAGGTTAGAAGCTAGGCAGACACCCCCAAAGGGGTCTTGTTCCAGGATTACCAGTTCTCTCGAGATGACCTGTTGACCCAGGCACCTGGAGGCATCAAGGCATTTCCTTCCCATCTTAAAGCAAAATGCTGCTTTGTCTTTTTTTTTTTTTAATAAATTATTTATTTTATTTATTTTTATTTTTGGCTGTGTTGGGTCTCCGTCACTGTGCGTGGGCTTTCTCTGGTGGCGAGCGGGGGCTCCTCTTCCATGCGGTGTGCGGGCTTCTCATTGCAGTGGCTTCTCTTGTTGTGGAGCATGGCCTCTAGGTGCGCGGGCTTCAGTAGTTGCAGCACGCAGGCTCAGTAGTTGTGGCTCGCGGGCTCTAGAGCGCAGGCTCAGTAGTTGTGGCGCACAGGCTTAGTTGCTCCGTGGCATGTGAGATCTTCCCGGACCAGGGCTCGAACCCGTGTCCCCTGCATTGGCAGGCGGATTCTTAACCACTGCGCCACCAGGGAAGCCCCCCGCTTTGTCTTATGGTCAAGAGCACAACCATCTTTGGGTTTGAAAGAATTCAAAGCAATTCTGACTCGGAGCAGCTGTCACAGAATTTCCTCTGTGAGGCCTGTGTGCTCGCTGTAGATTTAAAAACATCAAAGTTCTTATCGGTAAGCACCAGCTGGATGCATTTTAGGCTTGCAAGCAGCTGGGGAGGGGCAGTGGTCTGAGGCTTATTTCTGCCTTCTTTGCGGGGACTTCTGGCGAGTGTGCTTTGCTGGCTGCCTGGGCTGCTGAGGTGGAGGAAGGAGTACGGAGCCGACTGCAGTGGGCAGGTGTACTTGGTCTGGATAATCACATGATTCCCTCAGAGAACCAAACCAGGCAAGCCTGACTCTGCTGGAGGTCGGCCCCTCAACCGGAAGGACTTTCTCATTGGGTCTTCCAGGGAGCAGTTCCGTCATAAATGTAGCATTCAGCGTTTCGCCAGCAAGGCTCTTCTGGGAGAGCCACGCCCGAGGCACAGGAGAGGGAGGAGACCTGGGGGAGCGCCCTGGACAATGAGGTTTGTGCTTTTCTTTTGTTGGCACCAGGACTGGGAGTGTTTGCAGCGGTGACCCCGCCAGGGTGACCCGTGTAGGCCCGCCGTCTCATCATTGCTCCTGGGGAACCGGCGAGACATCAGGGCATTAGCTTACACGTGTAACATTGTTTTCTACACACAAGTTGTGTCTCTGGGTGTAGAGATGGGGGTTCTTAGGCTGTCCGGCAAGTGCGTGTTTGTTGAATGGAGAGAAATAGAATAAATGGTCTTAAACAGGAGACCACTGGTAGCAAATACATGAATCAGGGGAAGGCTCGCGCTGTAGCCTTGGTCCTTTGCGTCTTTAGAACGGTGGTTCTCAGGTTTGCCTGGGAACCACATTGGAGTCAGCTGGGCCACAGCCCAGACCAATTGCATCAGAATCTCTGGGGGAGGGCCCCCAGCATCTCTAAGTGTTAAAAATCCGCAGGTGATTTCAAGATGCAGCCAGGTCTGGGAATCCGTGCTTTGGAAGAATAGCAGTTAAGAGATTTTTTCAAGGAGGTTTCCTTTGAAGAGTGTAGAGGCCCCAGTATCCGTCTCACACTCTCCTGAGTGTAGTGGGTAGAATCGGGCTTGAGTTGGTTTCTGGTTTGGGTTGAATTGATTCCACCCTAGCTCCAGAGATTGGTATTGCCTGATCTAAGCCCATCGAGGTAATCCTAGCTCACAGTGACTCACCGAGGCTTAGGTCTGGCCTAAGCCTACCAGCCACAGAAACTGGTTCTGGAGCGGTCCAATTAGCTCCAAGTTCAGGACTCTCCCTCTGTGGTAAGGGAGGGGAAACCCTCTCTCAGGGCAGGTGAATGGGAAGCAACGCGAACACCAGGGTCCCTGCTTAGGATGAAGGTGGCCGTGTGGGTGGCAGGACGGAAGCACAGAGGACCTGACACCCTGCTGACATCACTGAGTAGCCCGCCCTCCTCGGCCACAGCTGTTACCTGTGTGTCCCCTTTATTAAGCCCAATCTGAGTTGGAGTTCCCGCTACTGCCAGTGAGAGCCCTATTTCATAAAAAGGAGTCTAAAGCCAGGTAAGAAGAGCTGGGCAATGACTGGGCAAAGGCTTCCCTGGGAAGCACTCTGAACCAGAGCCATGTCTTGACAAATGGTTTGGTGCCACCTGGCATGCATCAGGTAACACGAGTCCATGGAGACACACACAATTCTTCCAGTCTCGTCTGGGCCAAGGAAAAAGTCTCATCTTGGTGCTAGTGTGCCCTGGACCCCTCTGATTTTCCTTTTTATCAAACAGAGCAAGTCTCAGGCTCACAGCCGTCAGCAAGCAATGACAGGTGGCACATTTTTAGTCTAACGTTTTGTCTTGTATGTGTTTTCAGGGATGCCTTCATTAATGGCAAATTATGCTGGTTGTCCTTTTTGTGTAGAGATACAGTTTTCCCTTTCAAAAAGGGGACTTGAAACATACTAAGTATGTAAAGCAGCTGTTAGGCAGATGTGGCAAAAGTGACAAAGATGGCAGTGTGAACGAGTATAGTTTGGGAAACGCTGTGCCAGGGAAGCTGTGATGTGTTGGTTTAGAAACCGGGGCTCACACGTCTTTGCATTCATAGCAGGGAAAGCCTTTCCTAAGAGGGTAGTCTTCAGCCAAGATCAAGGCTGGATGGTGTGGCTGGGAATTCCAGGGGCTGTGGACTCAGATATCCTGGGTCCAAGTCAGCATCTCCCCTCTGCCAGCTGGAATCTTGGGACAAGTTGGCTTCTCTGAAACTTCATGTCCTGAAACCCGAAACCTAGTACTAATACTCCCTTTAGAGGACTTTTTTTTTGGGGTGGGGGGGTGGTTTAGGGAATTGGGTCAGGACCGTTTTGAGGACTCAAATTATCTTGGAATCTAATGCCCTACAACTAGTCCCAGAACACTTCTGTGATGTTTGGAAAGTTCTTGAGTAAATATGTACTTAGGATGTGTGCTGAGCTCCAGGCATTTTCAGGAACAGTGTTGAACTCCTAGGAAAGGTGTAATCTCACCCCTGGCCTGGAGGTCCCCTCCTTGGAGGGCTCTGTGTTTAAGCCTCTCAGAGTCCTCTTCCCGGGGAAGCCCGTAGAGCTGTGCCAGCAGTTGCAGCCACCAGCAAGTCGTGCAGTGATCTTTTCGCCAATGGTCCCCAAGGCAAGGTCTTTTAATTTTTAGATTCCCAGATGGCTGCCCCACGTACACAGCTGTCACATTCTGCTCCAATCTAGATGGCAGCCAATACGGCGCTGACATCAAATGCATTGGAAAAGCCCTTTTCTTTCTAGCCTCTTGCTCCATCAGTTTCCACAAGTTGAACAATTTGCTTATTAGGCTATCCATTTTGCTTCACTTGGTAATAAGACATTCATAAAGGTACAGCAAGATTTTTATTGCAAAAACCAGTTTAGGTGTAAATGGCCTTGCACCTTTCTAAGGTATACTGATAACATTGTACATATGCTGGAAAAAACCACAGAGAATGTGTCCTGGAAATGACTATGGACCTTCCCTCCTGTGTCCTCTTAGCTGGAGCACTTTGAAATCATGACTTAAGGATTTTCAGGATATATGCAGTTTTTGCCTTATATGCCAATTTTTGAACACAATTCCATTAAGCTGTAATTCCACTAGGATTTAAGTTATAGTGAATGTTAAAGTTAATTTTTTAAAGTGGAGTAAGTTGATGGGAAGTAGCAGGATGCAAAGAATTACCAAATGGTGACCCTCCTTCGGTGCAAGTTTGGATCCGTTTTTGAGCTAGCCTTCTAGTAGTAGTTGGCAGAAAACACCTTTTTTTTCTAACTTGCCTGTCTAGTTTCTCTCAGCCGAGTCTCACCCTAGACCACGTACGTCATGGCGGCCAGTTAATAACTGGTATGTTGGAACGCATTTCAGAATAGTGAGAGCAGCCTCTTCCTTTTGTTTCCAGTCCTCTGGGGGTTTAGGAGTTTGAAATGTTCCTACATGACACTTCGGTGAAACATGCCTGCAACTGGTGCCAGGCCAGTGAGCTACAGGGTGGGTTGGCAGTTAAGGGTCACAATGGGTTGAAAAGATCATTGCCTAAGGGAGGGGTAGAAGGCTGAGCGGCTGCTCTGTGGAATCCAGACTCAGTATGCTCTACCTAACCTCGCTGGTGAAAAGTGATTTTTCCATTACTCAAGCTAAGTGGTTCTCAAGCTCGCGTGGCACAGAATCACCTAGAGATGATTTGGGAGCCCCATCTCAAGGTTTGGGTGCTGGTGGTCCACAACGTGGGGAACCACCCCTCTATATGGCAGTACTCACTTGGCAAAAGCAAGTTGAATGGCTCCCAGGGAGGTGTTTCGGGCGGGGCATTCCCAGCCTTTGATAGATCATTTTCAAATCTGGCACTTTGTTCCCTCCTGAAGTACTGTGCGTCTTCACAAGTGGGTAGGCATTTCGAGTAGACAGAAACACAGCCACAGGGGAGAAAAGGAGGCAGATCCTTTTTTACTTGGAATTTAAGAGGGGACAAAGAGCTATTTGCTGAAGACCCTGCACTGCTCAATGACAAGGGACCAAAGATGGGACAAGAAAATGCTTCAACGTGCTGAAAAGGGAGAGAAACCATAGTGCTACTCAGTCTGAGTCTGGAACTCATGGCCACAGTAAATTTAAAGGGCAAAAAGTTCTCTGGAATTCTGTTTTTCCTTGTTAAAAAGCAAATCTACAGGATTATTCAATCTACAGTTATAGACCTTCTCTAATTAGAAGATGGCAGAATGCCAGTTTTTATTTCCAGATTATTCCAAAAGCAAACAGTAGCAACAGCATTTTTTAAAAATGGCTTTTATTGAGACACGTTTAGGGCTTCTGCAACATTTCTACTTGGAAATCTTTATTTCCAGTTCTTAGGTGGCTAAACTCTTTTCCACATGCCAACAAGGCCCACTCACACCACCTCAGCAAGGAGGCATACTCGTCTTTGTTCAAATGTCCAACCTGGAACGTCCCCCCACCCCGCCCCACTATTTTGCACAAGTCTCACTAGTACTCCATGTAGGACTCCTAAGCCCAGGCTAAATTCTTCCTACCTTTTAATTAGGCAGACTAATTTCAAAACAAATGTGAGATGGCTTAAATGCAGCTGGTATTACTGTCCTCAAGGGAAAGAGACCTTCTCAATCTGTAGCATCTTAACTTGGGGACATCCTGTCCTAAATGGTGTCCACAGAATTTATAAGCTGTATAATGGATTTAGAGTAGCTCCACGCCAGCCCCGAACACCCTAAAGGGTCTAGTCTATTTTTGTGCTCTCTCCTGTATTGTTTTTGAGAGGCACGACTTTACATCTTACGGGAACGTTGGTCAAAACCTTTATTCCTGGGTAGCAAAAGCATTAACAAGATGAACCCTCTGGGAAGAGTCTCAGAAATCATGGAAACTAGCCACTTCAGAACTCTTTAGGCCAATGTCCCTGGGAGGTGACTGACCAGCCTCTGCGTGGATTGCAGCATCCATCCCATCACTGTCGTAACTGCCAAAAACATCGGCCTAATTCTGCCTCTTTGTAACTTTCTGTTCTTTAGTACGGGGTCGCTCTTGGGAATCCATGCACAGTAAACGCACCATACCAGCTCCTTGCATCTTGACAGCCCTCCAAATGTGTCATCTCCGAAGCCTTTTTCTTAACGGCAAGATGGTCCAGAGAGTTATAACAAAAGCAGAAAGAAGTTGACTATTTAGTACAATTGTTCCCATTATAAGGTGAAAACTAACATTTACTTCATTTAGACAAAAGAACACCAGGGCATTAAGATTCTGCTTGCAAATGAATGCTAACTTATGTTTACATCCTTTTATCATCGAGACATTTACATATATAAGCAGGCTCTGCTCCTCAACAAAAGGGGACCTGAAAAAACTCGAGGATGTTTATTTTAGCCAGTAAAAAGGGAAAAAGACAAAAACCAAACCAAAGAATTTGCAACAGGTGCCTTGAGAGAAAGCATTCTTTATGCCAACAGCAAATCTTGGTCTTCCACAAGTTTCCTCAGTGGCTGTACCTCCATCTCTGATGAAAGAGAGCCATGGCATCGACTGGCACAAGACATAATGGACACACAGGACTGTAATGTGTAATAAAGCAAATATTTACATTAAGCACAATACAGCAATTTATTTAGATGCTTAAAATGAATACAAAGGGAAATAAAGATCACAAAATTATACATACTACAACAGTGTGTCATATATTAGATGGTATAAATGACTACACCAGGGTGGTGTTTAACTAAAGATAAAACTAAATATCCAAAAGGCAGCAGTCATTGGTTTGCTGCTTCAACACAACACACTTTCATACAGATCTAAAAGGTGTCAAAATTAGTAGCTGCAAAGTCAATTCTTGCATGTGATTTTAGCTTAAAAGATTTCAGAAAACATCTGAAATACCAGTTTTTGTTTTTGTCAGCTGTAATGTCAAGGATATTCAGAACAAGAAAAATTCTATAATACAAGAGAGTCCAGATATATATCTTATGTGGCTGGCCTCTGTTGCGAGATTGTACAAGGTTATGTGCAAAAACTAAGTCTGTCCCGAAGTCCACACTAGCGTAGTTTCAGGCTTTTGCTAGGTCAACTAGATACAGCGCTTATTAACACAGCAAGGGCAACACTAAAAAAAGAAACAAATCTATGATGGGTACACAATAACAATATCATAAGCATCACTTGAATAGGTCTAAAAGACTGTACAAATATACATTTCAACTATTCAGAATGAATACATGAAAAAAAATCAATTTCCCCGAAGTCTACTATACACATTGGACTGGTAGCTTGTACGTTGGCCCTACACTACCGTTTGAATCAAGAGAACGCTTCTCAAGGACATCCAACCAAACATTTTACAGAGGGAAAGACATGTTGAGAAGGCAGATAAACCTCTGCTTTTTCTCGTGTGCGTTCATGAGCCCCCAACTTACTGGTTTTTCACATTTAGTTACTGTGCCTGTCACAGCACGTTCTAAAGCACGATCAGCCAATCATGTGTCATAGACTTAGAAATAACCACTTGGATCAGAGTGGCCACATGTCCCCACAGCCTGATGACCCAGCACTCAAAAGGCAGTACCAGTTAGAATACAGCTTTGCAGTCATACTGAAAGGAGAACAGAGTTCCAGGCTGCAGCATTTGTCACCAATGCCAGAGAACCTGGCCCTTAAGCCTGTTGGCTGCTCAGTTTAACTCCGGTCAAGCTGCCATGCATCGGCTCAGCTACTCCATCAGTCATGTTGTCAAACTGCTCCCCATCCTCACTGTCAATTGTGCTATTCTGCCACTCAATCTGTGGGTTGGATAAGCGCTCATCATTTTCAGTTGCATTCTTCCATTGTGACTGGTCCTTGGACCAAAACCCTTCAACTTTTCCATAGGAACTATTCTTCCATTTCAACTGCTCTCTGTCACCTTGCATGGTAGCCTTTTTTTTGGCAGCTGGCTTACTGCTCCTTGCATCTTCACTCTGGGAAGACTCATCGGACCAGGTTCCTGTTTTCATCTCACATGTGTTGTCCTCGAAGTCTGACACCTGTTGGGAACCAGGGCCGCTTTCAGATGGAGAAGCACCATCTTTCCACTCGACAACATCATCTTGGTCCACCTCACTATCAGAGGCGTCATGCATTAGTTTGGTTGGTTCCTCAGTCAAATGAATAGTTTCATATTTTGAACCATCCTCCTCTTTTTGGTCTAGCTTCTCAGACTCTAAAGCATCCTCAGAAATTACCTTCTGTATGTGTTCCTCTGGGTTATCATTAGGGATTTTAGGCTCAACTTCAAAAACAGGGTCAAAAGGGCTATCACTTCCATTGGATTCTTCTTCCAAATTTTCAAAACTGTCTGAGGAACTGTCATCTTCCTTCCCAAGGTTGAGCTTTTTGTCAGCAGTTTTACTAGCATTGACTCTGGAATCCTTCTCATCATGATTTTCAAATAGCCACTCAGCATCAAAATCCATCTCATGCTTAACTTTGTTTAATTCTTTCATGTTGAAGCCCAGTAACACACCAGGCTTATACTTTTCACAGTCTCGGACACACTTCTTCCTCTTGTTACTAAAATGGGAAGCAATGTCACTCTTCCACAACCATAAACTGGCCGCCAGCTTCTCAATTTCTCTCCTGGTGGGATAGGGCTGCTTGTTGAAGTACTTTGTCAGGAAGCTTTTCCTGGCTTCATAGGAATCATCTTCATGACCCTTGGGGTCCAAGGCTAAAACAACAGGCTCCTCAGGCTTCTCTTCAAAGAAGCTGGGCGGATCGCTATCATCATCTAACTTTCGCTTTTTCAGCAAGGGAAATTCCATTTGCTCGTAAGTGCGCTTCACAGGTGCCAGGCCTGGTGACTGGTTAAGCCGAGAGGGTGCATTTGTCTTATCTTGGCCATTCTGGGTCTTTCCGACACCCCTGCAGTGGACCAGATGCAGAGTGATAGTCGAGGCGGTCATGTTGCTGGTATACACGCCAAGGCAGTGGATGCATTTGTAGGTGAGCTTTTTCTCCACTGGGTGAACCGTCTGAATAACTTGGTGCCTCTCTCTTAAGTGATGTGCAAGTGCATCAGATATGGGTCCTTTTAGGATGGAAAAGCAAAGAGGGCAAAGGGTTTTCCCGACATCCTTTTTATAGGGCACTGCAGCTTGAGGTGAACTTTTAACAGGGATATCTGCCTTTTCCTGAACTTTTGGCTGTGGCTTTGGAGGGACTGGAGGGTTGTTTTGGGCATGGTAAGCAACAGATTCAGCAGGGGCATCCCTCAGGTTGTACGTAGTTACAAGGAGATGGATGTTAGTGTGACTGCCCTGCTGCAATGTCAAATCAAAACTCAGAGTAGAGTCTGTTTTAGGTCCCATCTCTTCGTCAATGTGAACCATCCGCATGTGTGCCGCCATCTTTTCCACATCATTGAAAGTTGAACGGCAATATGGACAAGACAGACCATGAATTAACATATGGTTGAGCAGAGTGTCTGTGGGCAAATAGCGATTACAGTAGAGGCATTTGCTAGTAAAATTGTGTATTTTCATAATGTAGTTGGCTACTGCTGGGACTTTCTCAGCTTTATGTTCTTTTTCGAAGTGCACACTATAGACATTTTCAGGAAAAAGCTCATTACAGATTGTACATATTTTCCACTTCTGAGTTGAGGAAGTATTGGGTGGGGGAGGGCCAGTGGCAGCTGCAGTAGGTTTGGAACTGGACTGACCTAATACTCTGGATGCCTGTGACTGGGAGAGGGAAGGAGACTTTAACTGGCCCGATGAGAGAGACGAAGCATTTGGAGACTGCAGCGAGTATCTTGCTGGTGCCTGGGTCCTCTGCTCTGACCCAAGTCCGTAAGATCTTCCATTTCCACTTGGAAGTAACTGCTTCACAGACTGAGACTGTTGAGGGATGGAAACTGGTGCGTTGCCACCTAGACCCAGTCTCATTGACTGACCAACGCCATAGCCCTGGCCTACAGATTTGACTCCATAGTTGTTCTGCTGTAGGTGAACATTAGACATCATGTTGACTCCTGTAGAATTTAAGTTAGGCTTTGGTATTGAGAGTCGATTCACCATCTGCTGTGATGGTAAAGACCGGACGTTTCCAGAAGCGAGGGAACCAATTCTTGATTGGAGTCCCATGCCCTTCTTGTCTTGAGGTTTGGGAGCAATCAACATCAAGGGTTTGGATCGGGGAACCACCACATTTGTGTGCCCAATCATGGCAGTGACCTGATAGCCTATGCGTTCATGGTCTTCAATGACATGCTGTACCAAAGCTTCGTAGGACTTTGGCATGAAAAGGCATCGCTTGCAGTGAATACTACTTTCTTCCCGGGCATTTGTGCCTAAGGGGACTGCACCATTGAGTGATTTTTCTCCTGCCTTTGCTATGTAAGGTGCTGCCACATGCTGAAAATGTTCCCTGTAAATGTGCTTCCTAACTATTTCATAAAGAGGATCTCGGTAAGTGCACTTCTTACAGTAATAAACAGCTTGCTCTACACTGTCAGCCTGCTTAGGTTTAAGGCCATCGCTTTTGCTTTTATCTTTGAAAGTGCTGAGGCTGCTACTTGGTGCGCTGGCGTTTGGAGCATGAAATATTTTAATGTGTGTTTCCAAAGTCTTTTTGTCTGCATTGAAGGTACAGTAGGGGCAATTAAGGAGAATCCTATTTTCAAAGTCTTCACTATGGACATTCCGGAAATGACTTTTGTAGGCAGAGAAAAATTTTGAAGAAAATGGGCAAGCACTGCAGCAAAAAGGTTTTGTCCGATAGTCCTAAAGAAAAGACAAAAACTGGAATCAGAATGCCACTTCAGATAAGCAGTAACAGGTTTTAGGCTTTTTTTCCCCAGACAGTCCTTTAAGAGACATAATGCTATTTTTAGAACTGAAACTCTATAATGCACTGAGATTTGAGTATCATTTTTTTCCTTTTGCAAAATGCAAAATAAATTTATAAAATATTCAAATGAGAAAGCTGTTTTAAACTAAACACTTGTTTTGGCATCGCAGTGTAAATAAAAACTCCATTCAAAGTTCTTCCTCAGTGTTTTTAGAAAAGACCAGAGTCACATTCGCTCATTGGTTTTAGAGAAACCAAAGACAAATGGCTTCAAGAGAAACGTTTTAGTTAGAAAGGATAAGAATAAGCTAGCTGAAATCACTACAATTACTCTGTGAATTGGTAAGTTGCTGAAGGCTTCAGATTCACTATATAGTAAAACTCAGGGCCCAGAGTGTTGTAGTGCAATTAGGCAATATGATATAAAGACACACCTTTGATCCTCCCCATCAGGGAAAAATTTTCATAGAAAAAAAAGGCTCATCTTCAAAAATCTCAAACATTTCCCCCCTCTGATCAAAGCAGAGTATAGTATTCACGTTTCACTGAGATCAAAAAACTAATGATTTGAAAAGTCGGCTTTCTTCTACAAGCCATGCTGTTCCTTCTTAAGCAAGAGCAGCTTCAAAAGAAGTAATGAAGTGACAGCTGCTTTGATTCAAATTAAGAAATTAAATAAAACTTTCCTACAGACTGTGAGGAAAGCAAGGTGTTAAAAAGCCAATAAAAAAGTAAAGCATTGCAGAATATACTGGTATCAAAGAGCAACTTACAGAACCATGCTCATTAACATCTGTGCAGCTGGTCCTTTGAAGATAGGTGAAACACAACTTTGGTGAGAGGTGATCTTTTTTCCCCTAGAAACCTAAGAAACCTACCTTGTTTCAGATACCAATTCGAACCAAAATGAAATACTCTGTTTTTCCTTAAAGCTCAACCCTTCTTTAGTATTTGTAAAACTGAATTAACTAAGTGATGTGTCCCACTGGAAAGCTTTCATATTTTAAGACTGCTGGTTAATACCCTTTCTTGGGGTATTTCTAAGAAAGAAACAGATGACTATATTATCACATTTCTGAGGTGGATTTTAAAAGTACTGATTCCCTGCCAAGTATATTCCAACAGATGAATGGATCAATAATCCAGAATTACTACAATCACTTGAAATAAACAGTGGTACAGTTTGAATTGATAATCACTTCTCCCTGTGGAAAAAAACATCACCTATAACTCCATTTTTGTTATATCATCACCTATTGATATTTGCCGGCATGGCTGGTGCCCTTGATTACCTAATACTGTTTTTAATTCCAATTTGTAAAAATTAAGCTGCACCACTCTGCCATCCTACAGAGTCACCTGTGCCATCCCCCACGTGCTGGCTTAGGCTACCCGGAGAGGTTGGGTGACAACACAGATGAGTAAGAAAACGTAAATGGAAGTAAGAGCCCTGTCTTCCCTTCTCTAGAAAAAAACAAGGATTGCAACACAGAAAAATGATGGATACCCTAGATGAACAGAATGCTGGAGGGAACATTTTAGAATTAGAAGAACCAAACAACTTTTGACAGGGGTTAGGGGAGGAGAGGGGAATGCTGGTGTACAGTGGGCTTCACAACTTTTAAGTAACAAACTTTCCTATTCCTCTTACACTTGAAGTTTCAGTACAATGACAAAAAAAAGACCAAAAGTTCTTCCTAATTTTCCCTACCTCTTAGGAAAATATGAAACAATCAGTTTCAACACTTCCCACATTAGGCTGCTGCCTACAAACAGTGCAACACCATGAAAGATGCAGAACTGAAAAGGGAGGATGCTTCCTTTTGGGGAAGTCTCCTGTGCCACTTACCTGGTTTTTTGTAAGTGAAGGGTCCCACAGTCCTACATCCTCCCATGTAGTGTTTTTCAAATAAAAGTCATTAGGTTCAAACTGTTTAAAATCCTAGAAAACAGTGAAAGAAGTTTCAAAAACATTGTATCAACTCTAGCTCAACTTTACATATAAATCCTATCTCTAACTAGGGTTGGGGAGATGCACAGGAAAACTGACACCACCAAGAACTAAACTAGGATCGATAGAGCTCTTAGGAAATACAAAAGGGCATATGGATGTAACATTGAACTTTTTATATCAACTAAACATTCCCCTAATGGTCACCATGTTTCCAAAGAAACCACTGGAAGTTCTAAGTAAACAATTCAGCCACATATTAATACCAAAGCACCCTTCGTAAGAGTACTATAACTCATCAGTTGTAATATTAGAATGGAGTGTAAGAGAGCAACGTTCACTTATAGTAAGTACTACAGATGAGATAGTCTGGTTCTGTGCAAGAAAAATCTTTTGTGGGAGGTGGGGGTGGGGTGGGATTGGACTGGAACGAAAACTCAGGATTTCTCAACCCCAAAAGGAGGAAAGCTACTCAAAGAAAGCAAGTAGTATTATGTTAAATTTACATTCTTGTGTAAAAATTTGATCCCCTCCATCCTGAGACAGGAACATAAAAAGTTTTATGGTAAAATTCGTCTTGTTCCTAAAAGGGTCACAGTTCAGTGTGGAAAATCAAGTACACATATATTCCAGAGTACGTAGTGGGTGCAATAATGGGAGGAACAAATCAAATGCAGGATAGAAAAGGTACCTTTAACATTTGCATTATTTATTCTTGTGAAGATTACCCCACTGCGTGGGAAGTAAATGGACTGTTTCATCAGGCAGATCTACCTGAACTTGAGGGATTGAACTGCCACACCAGGGACGACATAACTAGAGAAACCCAATTTTGAGAAGCTTCAGTCTTCATGATATACCCCTAAAGCAGGATTAACAGGAACCAGGAAAAGAAAACCTGTTGCATGAAGGAAATTGCTTTTTTACTTTCAATTCCATCCGAACATTTACTGAGTGCCTGTTACATGCCCAGCACTGTGCTAAGTGCTGAGGATACAAAGATGGACAAGGTAGTTACAGTCCCTGGCCAGCTGGAACTTAAAAGGCTAGTGGGGAAAACAGCTTTAAACGTTTCTTTCCAATCAGAGGTTGTTGATCAACTAACCACAAGACCTGGAGGAATGAGATCTAGAAGAGGAGACCACTGCACTGGCTATCCCACAGGGATGTTAATAAAGCTCATAGAATAAAAAGGCTAGAAAAACAGTTTGTGAAGTCCAAACTGTTACCTAGGGGAAGATAATAGTCTACGATGGGTCAAAAGGGCCAACAAATGCTCAAATCCCAAGGAAAGAGACAACAAGCACCCAAACCACCACGCCTCAAAAACCAGAAGGTCAATCAGAACATTCAGGCATATCAGAATGAGAACAGGCTCTGGAGTCTCACAGACAGACCCTGCCACATGCTCAGCTGTGAGGTGGACCTATTTCTTTACTGGTTCTTCATCTGTAAATTGGAGATAAGAATTCCTATATCCCCCAGGGGTTGTTTTAAGGATTTGAATTTAGAGACCATTTTAAAGCACCTAGTAAAAAATGACTGACGTGGTACGTCCTCAGTGGTAACTGCTTTTGCTCCAGGATGCAAAGATGAAAAAGCCCATTTTAGGGAGAAGGGAACAAGTTAGGCTATTTGAGAAAGCTCAGGCAAAGCTAACGCTGCAGTTAAAATACAGCATCACCCCTAAGAATTAACGATCCTGGCCACTGACACAAAGTAATGGATCAGAAGCTGAGTCATGTTAAAATTAAAAAATCACATGCTACTTACTTCTATGTGTTCTTTACAGTATTCCAACCCAATGTCACTAAGTATTTTTTTCACAGTTTTCCGGGCTTTTCTTAAACTGCCAAGATTGTTGACAGGAAGTTGGAACATAGTTTCTATTGGAAAAAAAAATTTAAGTCAAGTCAAAACATGTACAACTTGTGATATTTACTAATTCCACTGATGGTAGGATCACAAACCCTGGCCCAGTCTGACAAAAAAGGTGAGTAGATATCCTTATCCAGTATGTTCTGAATACTTAAAGCAGGCAGGCAAAATAAGTACTCTCTGATCTTTTCTATTTTTAACAGGACATTTTATATCACAGGTAACATGAATCTAATGTGGCACAATTCTGATTAGACTTTTAAAAAACTAGTTTGGTGATGAGCTTATTTAAAGTTGAGAATGAGGTTTATATACCAACCGATTACTTTAAAATCAAGTGTGAGTGCTTTTCTCCTTGTGATGTTGAACCTCTGAAAACAGAAAAATGTTCACCATTTCAGCATTATTACCACATAATTTTGAGTGCCAGGGGAAATAAGTTTTTGTTGTCTGGGAGCTACCCTGCGTATTGCTGTGGTATCGGTAAGTTTCTGCACACCACCCAAACGAAAGACAAGAATGGCTGTGTAACTTGCCCCCCAGCCAGCACCACACCTGGACAAAGGCACTCACTAATGCCACGGAATGAATGCTGAGACGGGGAAAGCCGGGCACTCAGCATCAGAGCAAATAATAACTGTTACAGACTTTAGGGAGTCCCTTTTGAAAAATGAAAAGCTTATGCGTGTATGAGGGAACTGAAAAATTATTTAAATGACCCAATACATTAAAGTAGAAATTTAGATCCACTTTCCCAAGTTCCTTAAAAACAAAGGTTAAGAAAATAAAATTAATAAAACTTGGGCAGCTGAGAATTTGTATGGCTTCCAATGTGACCATAAATGTTTCCTACAAAATAGTGTAAAAACTAATCATCGACTTAATAATCCAAATAAATTTTGCAGGATGTAAAGTAGTTCTAAAAATCAAAAACAGGCAGAAACAAAAGCCAATGCATCTGGATTTAAAATTTAGTATTCAATACATGCAAATCTGGGTTTCTAATTAATCAAGGCTGTCACTGAATAATACCACTACCATCTGTAAACCACAATCATAAAGTCAACTAATCCACATGTAATAAGATATCATGTTACCTCACTTATTATTCAAATCCAAACATCAATATTAACTACGAAAACTGGAAAAAAAAATGAAGCCTACCAAAAAATCCCAGCAACTTCTAGAAATTCTAAATCTGGATATGTTACCAGAACTTAGTATACCTGAGGCCAAAAGATGAATGCAGTTCACTGCAAAACACATCCTCAGGATGGAACTCCTAGCTATGAAGCATGACTATGGTGTCCTCTGTACTCTCTGCCATCTAATAATCTGCATATCGTTTAGCTAACAGACTTAGAAGTCACTTCTGATACAAATTAGTGTGCATTCAAGGCCAAATCCATTATTCCTTGTGGAAATTTTATTGCTAAATTGTTCTGAACCATCTTTTTGATGGTTTTTAAAAAAATCAGTTAATAAACTGATTAAAAAGAAAAAACTAGGTTCGCACAAACTAGGTCATTTAGAGAGAACCACCTGATAGACAAATGTTTCAGAAATATAAGAAAAGTGTTCCAGAAATACAGGAAGTATTATAGGCTAATTCTGAAGAGACCAGGCATCAAAATGAATGTCCATAAACACCCAATTCTGAAAAGAGACATTTTGTTTCTCCATTCATTTTATCAACTCTCCATGGGCCAAAATCCAGTTCTTCTGGAACATCCCGTGTGAATCCTGTTTCACTTCAGAGCACAGACATGCCCCAGAGGCAGCCCGTTCTGGCTTTCCCTGCCTCCTGGATGAGCACAGCAAAACACACACACAGATTTGGAAATGCCGCCCCCCCTTCTATACAGAAAACATCCTAGGGAGCCAAACTGCAGCTCAGGACAAAGGAAAACCCAGTTTCCTATGGAAAATACCAGGTGTTCTAAGTGCCCACCCACAGCTAACAAAGTTGTTTCAAGACCTCCAAGTGAAGCACCTCGCTGCTTCGTTGTACCCAATTTATCCACCTACGGTTCTGAAAAAGTAAGAATATGCTCTAAGGGAGCTTAGTTACAAAAAACTTATTTATAGAAGGTGATATTTCAGCAACAGAATAAATCTTGAGTTTACTTATTTGAGTTGAATTAAACAGGCTTATAAATAAAATAGTGACATTGCTTATTGGAAAATGCTACAAAAAAGTTATTTGTTCTATGATTAGCTAGGAGGAATCCAAGTTAAAGTTTACATCGGGACTTCCCTGGCAGTCCAGTAGTTAAGAATCCACGCTTCTCCTGCAGGGGGTGCGGGTTCGATCCCTGGTTGGGGAACTAAGATCCCGCATGCCGTGCAGTGCGGCCAAAAAAAAAGAGAAAAAGTTTACATTGAAAAATGTAGAATATTCCGAGTTCAGGTTATAACTGTCTTCATAAGCAGGTTTCTGACATTTCTAATGACCTTGCGAATTCTATCATCTGCCCCTTTCCCCAGATGGAGGCACCCTCCACCGAAGCCATTTCCAAGATTTTGTCCACCTGGAGCTAGAATAACACATTCATATGCGTTAGCATCCTCAAAAGCACTTAAGAGATTCTTCTGGTTTTTCGCTTGTTAAATAAAACACTTCTCTCAGTATATAAAGCAGGTATGTAGTATAGGAATATAATAAGCAAAGAAGGCTCCCTCCTACTCCCATCCTCCATTTCCTGTGTATACTTAAGCTTTTCTATGCCTGTAACAAGCCAAACGTTCCTTGTAAGAAAGTCTCCAACAAACTCTTATCAGTTAATGTTAGACATTATGGGTGATAAGAAAAAGAACTCAAGGGCCCTATGTCGTTGTTTTTTTTTTTCAGCCCACCACCTGCTGTTAACAACTTCAAATCAACAGCTGCCTTCAGGGTTCACTGATGTTACCTATCTGATTCTTGGGGCCCACACCTTCCTATTTACTCTGTTCTTAACTGAGGGGTAAGGACAGAGTAAATAGGAAGTTGACTGCCTGAGATTAAGGGGTGTTCCTCACTTTTGAATAGGAAGAGATGAAAACAAATTCTTACAATCACTACTCTTAGGGAGGAAGATGTCTTACAATAATGTCAAAAATTGTCTAGAGATGGGCATTGAAAGGAATGCAGAAGGATGGGATTACTTTCCACATTTGTCCCCAGTGGCTAAACCTTTCTCTTAAGCCTCCTTGGCTATCAGGATGGCCATTTTGACCAGGTCAGCACCATTTTCCCAACACCAAGGAGAGCTCCCTTCAGCCAAACCATAAACTTCTCAGCTCATGGCATAAAAAAGGGAAAAACATCCAATTTAATAGAACGAAACCACTGTTCATCAATCATTTTTGGAGCACCCTGCCCATTAATGTGCTAGAAACAGAAAGTTGAACAGGACACAGCTCTTCCCCTTCAACAGTCCATCGCTTCTGGGGTATACAGCAGGCACTGGGTCACTGGAGTAAAGATGCTTGCTTCTCCCTGCCCAACTTCCTCTTGGAGCCACTCCTGCCGCAGTGGAGGTGCTGTCAGTTAAGAGGCCCTTCCTCCACCGCGCGTATGACACAGGTTAACCAATTAGTGTTCTATCTCTGCAGACACTGGTTAATACAGACCTGGACATGTGCCCCAAACAGGACGGACAGTGATGATGCGAAAAGCACAGAAAGGGAAACACTCCTGTTGATACTGCTTAAGGTCCTCAATCTAGCTGTGCCTGAAAGACAGCGCCCTTGAACCATCCCTCCCCCAAACTTTTCATAAACAAGAACAAACACATGATCACTTTTGCTTAAGTTTTGGTTCATGTTACTTGCAACCAAAAGTTCTGGTAGACCCACTGTGTAGTGGGACAGAGAAGAGGAAGTGAAGTGAAAAAGTAAGGGAAGATGGGGAATTTTATGCAAAACAATTATTCTTGTGAATTGGGACTAGTAGGAAGAATAGGAATTTGTCAGGGAGATACAGTTATTCTGAAAGAGGCGTTGGACCATTGTTTCATTAATCAAGAACACTGTATGGAAAGAGTAAAACATTTTTGTAAATTCTGAAAGATTTTGGGAAAGCTCAAACCCATTAATAATGGAGTTAACGTCTGCAAGTGTTTTATTAACTGAAGTTAAGTAACTTTTGGTTAAGCATATGCTACCTGATGAACTAGACTTAAATTATTGTTTTTTGAGAATGATTTAAATTCACTGTTGAATAATTCAGCCACACTCCTTATCAATCTTCAAATTATACCCGCACCTACTAATTAGGGCCAAAACATTAAAGTTTTACCAATAATCCTGGCCAAATTCCCACTCAGAAAGCAATTCCTTCCTCAGAAAGCAAGAGTCAGACGGCTGAAATGAAAATCTGAGATCTGTAGCCATGATGACTTAAAACCATATAAAGTAGAATACGTAAGACTGATCAAATACATGTACCTCTTTTCTCACCAAATACAAAAAGCAAAAGTACTCGTTTACACCAAGTACAAAGAGGGTAAATAAAGGCAGAGAGAACCTGTCTCACGAGGAAATAACTAGAGGCCGAATCTGTATAGGAGGACTGTACAACGATGATGATACAACATCAATGACTGTGAACTTCATTTAGGCAAAGAGGTCATTAACTGAGAAACGTAATTATAATCATTTATGAAACCAGAGCTCTGCCAAAAGGCTTGGATCTAGTCAGGGGCTGTACTCAGGCTCATCTGGGTCAGGAAGATGGAGGGGAACCCAACAGATGACAGGACTAGTTTAGCAGGCTTAAGGCAAGATTTGCAGGACCTAATGTACCAATAGTCAATGGGGCTTGTCTGTGTATCGCAGTCCCTCTGCAAAGCCACCATATCAAGGATGGCATCATTTAGTCCCTGTTTTTAGGGGTAGAAGAAAAGTATTTATAACTGTGCCATCACAGAAAGTAAAAACAAAACAACAAAAAGAACTCCCGTAAAACCCAATCTTAAACCTTTGACTAGGCACAGATAATCAAGCCAGGAGAAAAAAAAAAGCCTCCAAATCAAACTTCTACAGATTATATTTTAAACGACTCCAAGTATGGATCTAGCATGGCATTTTCCAGTATACAAATTCTTCATATTTTTACGTGCATTCTTGTATGTTTCAAGTTCCTAATAAGAACATATGGTGCTAATTTAACATGCCAGTAAATATGCCAGTAAATACGGTAGTGTGTCCTAGTTTCCATCACCTGCAGGCATAACCCTGCTACTTTCTAATATTTGGGAACTGAAATTTGAACATATACCAGAATGACAACTACTGCATCAGTTATACTGTGAATGCAAATCTAGAATTTTCATAGAAAAAACATTTCTAACACTGTACTGAGAGCTAGACCAGGATAGATACTTCTTCCTGCTAAAACCTAAACACAAGTTACTTAGACTAAACCAGTGGTTTCTACCACCCCACCTGACCTTAAAGGGGTGAAATCCTTGTTTTTAAAGAAATCTTAGTTGAAATATAAAAAAGATAAAAAGTGGAGGGAGGGGCTCAGGTTGATGGAAAGAGGAAGAAGGAAAAGTTCTCCATTTCCAAGTAGCTCCTTGAAATAGTTACTTGTCTAAACTAAGCTCATAATGCAAATTTATGCCAAGGTGGCAGACTACTGAAATGTAGAATCTGGACCTAGTGGACAGTCAACCAAAGCATGATGTTTGATGGCTACAGCAGAATTCCAATAGTTCACTGAAAATCTCCCCTAAATTACAGTTTGATCAGAATATGGTTATAGGAAGCCCACAGTAAGCCTAAGGATTAGAATATAGTATATACTCTGTTGTTTTTTAAACATTTCTACATTAAAGCTGTGAAGAAAGATACAGCCTCTCTGGAAATACCTTTTTGGTAGGGGGTGGGGGAGAATCAAAGGCTGGAAATGATGCCATTACTAGTGAAGGAAAAAGGCAGCAATATTTTCTAAGTTAATAAAAAATTAGGAAGACATTCAAACTACTACAGTATAAACAATTTCATTTTTGGTACATCATCAACCCAAATTAATATGTAAGAAATTCAGATCCTAAATACTTAAAACAATACTCCACTTAATGCTGGTGCAAGTATTTATATAATCCACCCTGGGGGTTAAGAGTCAGATATTTGAAGTTTCTTTAAACCACTGATCTAACTAAAAATATTAAGTTATGCTATTTTCTAAGAGACGCAGGCATTTTAAGAAGATTTACACGAAGAGAATCAAAGCATCAGTTACTTCACTGCTACCCATGATGGCACTTAAAAAAATCTGTGATATCTCTGTGGATTTTGAACCCATTAAGTTAAAAACTATTTAGGCAGAAAGAAAAAAATCATTCCCATATTTCTGCTGTTTTCTCCTCCTGCCACCCCCTCAACAACATATTTAATACCTGTCAATATCACTCACTGAGTAAAAAAAAGTGTGGTCACTGTAAAACACTTTCTTTTTATAACCAGCAAGTGTTTATCTTTCCTGACTATTCTGGGATCCAAAGTGGTGAACACAGACACCTTATTTGCTTTTCAGGATGTCACTAGACCTACATTTAAATTAAACCAGATGTAAAAAGCTTTATGTAGTATTTGTATTTGAAAAAAAATGAACCTTGTAAAGTCTTTCTAGAACAACCCTCCGATGAGTGAACACATCAAGACCCTAGAGCCTACATTCAGTCTGGAAGCAATCACCCTACTCAATCTTTTTCTAAAACACAGTTCTGAACAGAAGCAGCTTATCTTTCAATTTCCTATAAGGCTTTTGGCAAAAGACCTTCTGGATGCCACAGGCTCTTCACATAAAGGCAGCTCGGTCTCCTCCTTTTCCTCTCTTCCTCAATCCCAAATACCACGAAACAAGTAATTGTCTGACTAACCAGGGGCAGAATGCTCTTCTGGATTAGCAGATAAAACTGTGCAGCATGACAAAGGTAAAAAAGCAAAGTTTTAGTCTTCCCTCTCTTCCATCTCACCAGAAAATGTTCAGCAGTGTTGAGACTAAAAAAGGGAGTATCTGGAAAGCCCAGAAGGATTAGAAAGAGAAACTACTTTGCCAATGAAGACACACTTACACCAAAAGCTAAATTTAAATAATGAACATCAATTATGTTGCTTAGGATAATCATATTAGAACACTGTTAATAAAGACAAGAAGCAGGCAGGAAATATAACTAATTTTTCTTCTGTTCTTAACTACTAACTGCATTAATTTTTTACTATTCTTTCAGTTTGGTAATAAAAGAAACCCAATTAACTGAGTAGAGTGTCAAATATAAAACTGTCTCCACTTCAGAAAAAAAAGGTTTTCTTCAAGTGTTTAACCAAATCAATTATTAAATTCCTTATAATTAAGTTTTCATAACTATTTCTTTGGTAGGCAGACTATATTTATGCAAGGCAAAATGAGTGTATTTATCTAAATACAGCATCCTGTACAAAAATGTTTTATCACAGTAATACTTTTGGCCACTTTCTATAAACAATGTGTGAATCCTTTCCACAAACAACCCTGCTCTAAGAGACTCTCTGCCTGATTACTTTGTGTGAGGGAAGCACAAACCCCACCAGGCAGCTTGTCCCACACTGGACGGCTCTGTTCACAAGTTTACTCTTTACAATGCTCTGTAACCTGCCCACAACTCTCAGTTCAGCTACAGACGTCTAATTACAAAGCCACCTAACAGCCTTGCAAGTTTTTAAGACACTTCCTCCTTCCCTCTCAAGACTTCCCCTTCTCCAAGTTAACCATGCTCAGTTCTTTTCTTCCTTCTGTTATCGCCTACGCCAATCTCCAATGAACAGGCTCCAGTTGGTCAATCTCTTTGGTGCCCTGAATAAACTGTTATTCCAGATGTGACATAATCAGGTCAAGTGGGACAACACTTCTCTAATTCTGGATATTATTTTTAAATTAATGCTCCTAAAAGGTGCATTTGTGTTGGTGGCAGCCACTTTACACGTATAACTACAATCAATCCTTTTTTTTTTTTTGCATATGTGCCGCCTTTTTCAGCATTAGCTGGTTTAGCTGATGAGAAAAAGATATGCTATTCTGAATCCATGTCTGGTTAGGAGAGAAATAACTATCAACAATCTTTAAGCATCTTCTCAATCGAAGGGGCATGAACATTCTAATTCCAAAGTGAAAAAGAACAAAGTACACGCCTTAGGAAAGCCAAGAGATTGAGATTCATATTCCAACTAAAATCAGTTATGAAAAAGCAGCACTTTGAATCACTGAAAAGAACCTGGGGTTTTGCCTGATCTAAACTCTTCTCATTTTACAGATTAGCAACTGAGGTGAAGCAACTGGCTTAAGGGTGATGAGCGTGTCAGTGACAGAGCTGGGCCTCAAGGTCATCCCCAGACCTAGAATGCGGTGTTCTTCCCATTACCCATGCACATGAAGCTCTGATCTCTGACATTAATTAAAAGTAAACAACAGCATGTTATATACACACATCTGAAAGTGCCAGAACTTTAATACCCAAGGTTGAAATAACCATAAATAATTCAGCCAGGGCTTCCCTGGTGGCGCAGTGGTTGAGAGTCTGCCTGCTAATGCAGGGGACACGGGTTCGAGCCCTGGTCTGGGAAGATCCCACATGCCACGGAGCAGCTGGGCCCGTGAGCCACAATTGCTGAGCCTGCGCGTCTGGAGCCTGTGCCCCGCGACGGGAGGGGCCGCGATAGAGAGAGGCCCGCGCACCGCGATGAAGAGCGGTCCCCGCACCGCGATGAAGAGTGGCCCCCGCTTGCCGCAACTGGAGAAAGCCCTCGCGCGAACCGAAGACCCAACACAGCCAAAAATAAATAAATAAATAAATAAGAAAATCCTTAAAAAAAAAAAAAAAAAAAAAAAAATTCAGCCAAACCAGATCAAGTGGAGATATGGAGATTAAGAATACACACACATATCTCAGGTCAGATGGTCCCATCGCATCCAAAGAAGTGAAACATAACCTCAGCTCTGAGACCACTTGCCCTAAAGCGCTTTTAACATCACCGTGGATGCCAACAGTCACTAGATGGTCACATCTGACGGATATCTTTCTATTCAAACTGTAATGGTAATATCTTTTTTTTTTAATCAAAAAAAAAAAATTTTTTTTTTAATGTTTTGGCTACACCGTGCGGCATGTGGGATCTTAGTTCCCTGACCAGGGATCAAACCCATACCCCCGTAGTGGAAGCGAGGAGTCTTAACCACTGGACCACCAGGGAAGTCCCTGTAATGGTAATATCTTGCAAAATGAAAACCACAATTTTAGAATCCTTCAATAAAACAATACCTTTTCAAAAAACAGATATATCCTACGTCTCTCCTATTGATAATGGACCAGTTATCCATTATCAATACTCAAAGCATGGTCTTCTGAAAATTGCTTGGGAAAAGCAGAGGCTTTCATCTTTTCTTTTTCTAAAGGGCAGGGGTAGGCAGGAGACTAGTCGCCTCTCAACTAACTACCTCTTAGTCTCCTTTCCCCTGCCAAATTCCGTTCATTCTTGTTACAAAAGCAATTGAGAAATGAAAACATATGCCCACACAAAAACTTATACACTTATGTTCTCAGCAGTCTTCATAATATCCAAGAAGGAAAATCAACCCAAATCTCCATCAACTGATAAATGGTTAAGTAAAACATGGTATTGATACAATGGGATATGATTCAGCCATAAAAAGGAGTGAAATACTGATATATGCTCCAACATGATGAACCCTGAAAATATTATGCCAAGTGAAAAAAGTCAGTCACAAAAGGCCACTTATTGTATGATTCCGTTTATATGAAATATCTAGAATAGGCAAATCTCAGAGACAGAAAGGAGATTAAAGTTGCCTAGGGCTGGAGGAGATAGGCGGGGGGAATAGAGGGTGATTGCCAAGGGGTACTGGGTTCTTTGTGAAGAAAATATTCTAAAATTAATTGTGGTGATAGGTGCACAACTCTGAATATACTAGAAAACATTGAATTATACACTTTAAATGGGTGAATTGTATGGTATACAAAAGATATCTTAAGCTGTTAAAAAAAAAAAAAGCAATTAGGCCTAGTATAAGATTACAAAATGTAGATAAGGCGAAGAACACAAATAATTTTACCCAAAGACAATAGTAAATACTGGGGTATACTTATCCTTCCAGATTTTATGCATGCATAATTTTCTTAAACAAACAACAAAAGGAATAGATGTTTTTCAGTATTTACTCAAGCAGCAAGAAAACCAATGTTGCTTGAAAATTTTATAAATTCATTTTTATTTTAAGAACTACGCTTTCCAATACGGCAGATACTAGCCACAAATGGCTATTAGGCCCTTAAAATGTGGCTAGTCTGAACTGAATTGAGGTGCTTTAAACTTTTATTGTGCTACCATCACCGCCATCCATCTCCACAACTCTTTTCACCTTGCAAAACTGAAACTTTATCTCCATTAAACAGTAACTCCCCGTTTCTCCCCACCCATCTGCACCTGGCAACCACCATTGTTTTGCCTCTATGATTCTGACTACTCTAAGTACTTCACGTTAAGTGGAATCAAAATATCTGTGCTTTTGTGACTACTTATTTTACCTAGCAACACCTTCAAGGTTTATCCAGTTGTAGCATCATGTCAGATTTTCCTTCCTTGTACGGCTGAATAATATTCCATGCTATGTATATATCACATTTATCCATTCACCTGTTGGACACTTTTCCGCCTTCAGCTATTGTGAATAATACTGCTATGAACATGGGTGTACAAGCATCTCTTTGAGACGCTGCTGCTGGATCACATGGTAATTCTGTGGTTCTACCATTTACACTCCCAACAGTGCACAGTGTTCCAGTTTCTTCACATCCTCACCAACACTTTTTTTTTTGACAGTAAGCATCTTAATGGGTGTGAGATATATTTTCATTGTAGTTTTAGTTTGCATTTCCCTAATGACTAGTGATGTTGAGCATCTTTTCACGTGCTTTTGGGCCATTTATACATCATCTTTGCCCATTTGAGATACGCTTTTAAGCATAAAATATACTTAGGATTTCCAAGACTTAGTATGATAAAAATGCAAAATATCTCATAAATACCCTTCCAAAAATAGACTACATGTTGAAATGACAATACTTTGGATATATTGGATTAAAAATTAAAATTTAATTTTGTTTTTTAAAAAAGTAGCTATTGGAAACATGGATAAACCTCAAAGAGATTATGCTAAGCAAAATAAACCAGTCACAAAAAGACAAATACTACATGATTACACTCATATGAGATACTAAGAGTAGTGAAATTCATAGAGACAAAGTAGAAGGGTGGTTGCCAAGGGCTGGTGGGGAGGGGAGAATGGGGATTTACTGTTTAATGGGGATAGTGTTTCTGTTTTGCAAGATGAAGAAAAGTTCTGGAGATGGATAGTGGTAATTGCTGCACAACAATGTGAATATACTTAATGTCACAGAACTGTATACTTAAAAGTGGTTGGTTAACACGATAAATTAACTTTATGTTATGTATATTTTACCACAATTAAAAATAAAGTTAAAAAAAAAAGTGGCTACTAGAAAACGTAAGACAAGAGTAGTGAATATGGAACCAGATAAGGCTGCTTGTAATTTTATCAGCAGGGCAGTCTGGGTTCAAAATCAGAGACATTTATCCCTGATGGGTCTCTTTGCCAAAACTATGAATATTAAGCATCTGTTAAGACTGTTTAAGATTCTTTTGGACAGGACAGATCCTCCAGAGCAAGTCCTGGATGTAACAGAACAATTTTGAAGGCCTTTACAAATTTCCAGACCATTTTGGACAATTTTAAACGAGTGACTCTATGGTAATATATCAACAGCCCCCAAACTGTTAAGCACTTAAAAAAAAAAAAAAAAATCTTAGTAGAGCATTCACTTTCCTGGCAAATCTGCTCCACTCCAAGAGGCCAGGAACAGAGGAATGTATCACTTTTGTCAATGTCAAAGGCCCAAATTCACTCTGCCTTAACTAACAGGTTAATCCAGCTAGAGTTACTTTAATGAGAAGTTCAATTAGTTTTTAATTTTGCAAAATTGAAATGATTCTAGAGCATGAAGCAGCAGTACAGAAATGATTTTCACAGAATTTCCATGTATTAAATTTTCAAATCACCTTAAGTTTCTTTCAAAGAGTTACAGGATAGAACTGTAAAAGGGGAGAAGTCCCAGGAAAAATAAAACAGGAAGCCTTTTCAAAGGTAACAGAAAGATGAAAAATTTAATTTTAGCCCTTTAAGCAAGTTTTATTTTCTTTCATATTGGTGTGGCTCATTAATATCAAACCAAGAATCTAATGGGAAATAAAAAGCCTGGTTCACCACATTATCAATCACCAAAATTACAATGACACTGTGACTTAAAAGTTTTAATTTATTTTAAATGCTCATCACAGGTGATCTCAAGAGATTTAGTAAAATATGACCTGAAAGTATAATTCATACAGCTGGTAAAGAGATATTTATGTCTTTAAATTAGAATCACTATGAATCATTTTTCAGCACAGATTAATTTTCCTGATCTCAACTGACAGGCTAAATAGAACCCGTAAAATATGCAGGAGGACAAGGATGCCATCTCACTCACTACTCAAGGCAAAGAATGTCCATTACAAGGACCCTGACTGTTTTTTCCCCTGCTATATTCTCTAACACGTTCTTCATTGGCTGGCACATAGCAGGCACTCAGTAAGTGTAGAATGAATGAACAGTCCCTGCTTACAAAGGTCTTATAGAGATGACACCCCATAAATATATATAGGAAAAGATGCAATATGTCAGATGTGTCACAAACCAGATGCTCTGAGGCTTTGTAAGAGGGACAGTTCATTCTCAGCAGGGGCAGTCAGGAGAGGGCGGAAGTAGCTGTTGAGCTGGGGCCACTATGTTAGGTGGAGAATCTGCACTCACTGCAAAAAAAAGTCTCACTGGCACAGTTCCAGAGGTGGAAAAGCAAGGAGTTTTAGGAACTACTGCAGAGAGTCAGAATGGCTGCTATGTCAAGCTTCTGAGTAGTAATGAATGACAAGGTTGGAAAGGCAGGATGGGGATAGAATGGAGGCCTTGAGTGTGAAGCTAGAGCCTGCTGCCATGTCTAGCAGGCACTGAGGAGATGCTGCAGGTACTGGAGTAGAGAAGTGATACAATTTTAATGGCACTTTGAGAGAATTAATCTGGTTGTGTTTGGCAGGTCCCATTAAAAAAGGTCTGGAGTAAGTAGATTAAGTAGAAGAGTGGATACCAGACCTAGCCATTGTCAGAATCACCTGAGGGAGGTTACACCCATTCCAGACCTACCTACTCAATCTGAAACATCTGCAAAATAGCCAGAACTTTAGGTATAAGATAACAACATACTGAAATGATAGCACAAGGATGGGGAGAAAAAGTTCAAGTATAAAGCCTATAGCCAACATCAAAATTTGTGTTTTCCAGTAGGACTACACTGGTTTCATGAACAAATATTTAGGTTACCTCTCAGCCACGTGTAAAAATTTTTTCCCTCGTAACTTTAAACTTCTATAATAAGTAGGGTGACATAGTACAGTAAAGCTTTCCCCTGCTGGAAAAGAAAGATGGTACAATGTAGTAAGAAAGAATACAGCTCTAGAGCTGGACAGATCTGTGTTTAAATCCTTGCTCTGCCACTTACTAGCTTTGTGACTCTAAAAATCTTACTTTACTTCTGGGGGTCTGTTTCCTATGGTATAACCAGTATAACACCATTCTACTGTTCAAATGTCAAAAGGATTAAATAAGATGATGCCAATACTTAAAGCAGTTATTACTATTATTACCTTAAACCAGGTCAGATACTGGAACAATCACTCTGAAAATTATGAGTTCATACCAGGATATAATCTTTTAAAAAGCACAGACTATCATTATTCCTGAGAATCAGATGTGGTTGCCACACATCTGTTCCTGTACACATTATAATGTGCATTTATACTTACACGTAAGAGTGTTTTTTATATATTTGTGTGAGCCATTCATGTTAGAGTTAGCATATTAACTTTACAAGCTCTGTGGCACTTATAATGGTTATGCAACAGAACATTCGCAAGTACCCAAAATAAACCTAGGTGACTTAGAAATATAAAGGTGTGACCTAGAGTTTGCTTATTAAATATATATATATATTTATATAATATAAAATTTGGGTTACTCCTCTTTTAAGGCTTTCAGACTGAAAAATTAGTGCCTACAACTAGGAACTGTTATTATGGTTGCTGCTTATCCTGTTGCTTTTGAGTATTTAGGTTTCAGACAAGAACCCTAGCTGTGACCACCAGAACTTCTGGAACACTAATGGAACCAATGGTTTTCAGGGTGTACTTCTCAGAGTGTGCTGAGAGACTGTAAGAGATATATACAGATGGAGGGGAAGTTGACATTTGAGGGACAACGTGAAAGCTGACCCTTTAATCAGTTTTATATACTGGAGTTCACATAAAATTTTATTTGAAAGGGGGAAAGATGCCTCACTACTTAAAAAAAAGACAAAAAGGATTGAGAACATCTCTAACATCCCAATCTAGCTTCAGGGAGACTGAGATGCGACGCATTTCCCAATTTACTCCATTTTAAATAGGCATTCCAGCAAGACATACTGTGGGAGTGATTCCAACACCATGCTGCCTACGTAAGAACTCCATAGGCTTAGCGCTGCTTGCTGTCAATACAGGTGAACAACCTGGCTTAAGAGAAGTGTGAAAAAGGGAAATCAATTAACGAGCAGGCCTAAGAGAACATCCAGATATGTCCATTTATAATCATTCCAGAAACATGCTACTGGTCTTCATCTAAATGGCCTAAAACAAAAAGTAGGTTATTTTCAATCCCTTAAAAAGTTTTCCATGCTGTCTCAAAACTACTCTAAATAATTTTCCCATAGTAATGGGAAATATATTTCTCTCACCATTCTTGAACAACAAAATATGTAATTTATTTGAATCACCTTCTCACGTTTTTCTAAGCTATCTCCTAGAGTCAAGGCTTAAGCAAAAGCATTATTCTTAGAGCAGGTTTTGCCACTTGATGGCTCAATCCCTACACTTTCCGCAGAAGTTTTATTTATATTTTTCTGATCTCAAACCAGGATTCTAAGCACTCCCTGCATTAGGACACACCCAGTCTCAGTTCATCTCTTTCACAAGAGCAAGAATTCTAATTGTTGACTTAAACGTACAGTTAACAAATTCCACCACATTTCCACTAGATAGAAGTTTCTTCAGATATATCAGGTTTCAAGAGACCACTCATATAGGTCCTCAATTGTTGCCAGCTCCCACCAGAAAAGGAAAGCCTTACAGATTTTCAAGAGAAGCACAGGTTTCCACAAGCTCTTAAATGGGGCATAGAGGGTTCAGAAAAAGAAAAGGCAGAGGGCAAAAGCCAGCAATTATCTGTCTAAGCAAAAATAACTGCTCAGAGGAGAGAAGGAACAAGACTGCTCTAAACCAAAACACTGGGAAAAGCAATGGACATAAACAAACTTTCTTTTTAGATTCTTACACAGGCAACTTCAAACCTTATACAGTTGCTACTTCAACTAACTACCACCAGCACAATTCACCGGTGAAGAAGCTAGTGAAGCTAGCTGCTTTAACTGCGGAGCCCACTTGGGATCCTTGGCTGTTAGCTGACATCCAAGCACAAAACATCACTAAGAAGTTATGAAGCACTCATTTGGGCCTTCATTAGCCAAACAGCTCACAGGGGCACTATAAAAGCCTGTGTTCCAAACACAGACCTGGGAACCAGCCCAGACATATTCCATGGCTCACTTCATCAATGCATGCGGTAGTGCCTTGATTTCCCTACTTGTGAAATCAGTCCTGAGAGAACTGAGAATGGTTTATGAAGTGCTTAGAAAATGACACCAGTATTATTATTATTTTTTTTTTAGAAATTTCATGTAATGTCCGAAACATTTATATTAACATATTTCCATACAAATAACCCAATGAAAGTTTAGTATTAGTTGTTTTGTTTGTTTTTTTATACTGCAGGTTCTTATAAGCATCAGTTTTATACACATCAGTGTATACGACACCAGTATTATTAATATTATTTTATAATACCATAAAGGCCAGCAAGGGGGCCTTTACACTTATAGTTCATCCTTATTAAAGACATCAACCAAGTCATATGAGAAGTGACAAACACAAACAACCCAAAGCTAAGTGACTCAATTACAAATCTATACCCTTACTGGAAAAGGAATTAGGATGTGGAGGGATTTATTTTTAATTCTAAGAGATGGTCAATGCAGGAGTCTCCTACAGATCATGTGCATGTTTTTGAATGATAACTCAATCTTAAACTGCGGCATATGTTCAGGGCAGCCTTCCCTTGGTAATTCTATTCAAAGTCTTTTATACTCTTCTCTTAATTTCCAAACCTTTATTTCTGGAACACTGCTAAAATTCTTGAGATATCAGGATTTCTCTCGCTGCTGTTTTGGAACTAAGCTAGGGATCAATAAAACCAAAGAGGACTGTGAGTGCATCTCAAAGAAGTCCTAAAGGCAAAGGACAGAACACATACATGGAGATGAGAGAACCAAGCACGGAAACAGTGAAAAAAAATTTGCATTTTACACATATTAGAACAAAAATGTGCACCCCTAAATCAAAACTCACTTTACATAGTTGGCTCACATTTTATCTGTGACTTCCTATATATACACGCATATCCCCATATAATCAAGTTGATATATATATATATCCCAATCTGAGAGGCCTGTTAATCTGTAGAGAGCCTTCTCTTTCCAGTGAGGCAGAATGTGGATTCTCATTTAAGCCGACCTCTAAACTGGCAGATATCAAAGGTAGGTCATGACCAAAACAAAGGTATAAGGGGTACTAAGACAGTAAGAGACTGAGGGAGCACCATCATCCTTCTCCTCACTTTCTAATGGACAAGATCAGGCAAACAAACAACACCACCAAAAATGCAGTCACATGGAACTGTGGCCACTCATGCTGGGCAAAACATGGGTGGCTGTTCTTATAGAGTGTCTCAACGATCAAGGTGGAAAGTGCCAACGTGTAAACAAGAAACAGCCTCTACATTCAAGATACCAATTCAGTTAATTAGTGTGGGGCTTTGGTTCCTACCAGTTTCAAACACCAAGTTTCCAAACTAACAACATAAAATGTATAGGCACATCAGCAAAACATGGCATTTGCCCCAGACCTAATACCACAAGTTCTCACAAAACTAGGGGAGGAAAAACTTTTGTAAGTTCATGTGATGCTAGTAACACATCAAGCTCTGTGAATCTAGCTAAAATTATTTACATAGGTGAGCAACATTTTTCTTAATGTTCATGCCTCTTAGGCAAGTAGATGAAAGTTACACTCTTGTGGAAAATATTTTACCTTCTGGAAGACATAACAGACTTTTTGACATTCTTTAAAAGTGAAAGTCCTTTGGAAGTCTAGGTTGAACAAGTAGCTCATTACACAACAGTACTGGGCACCTTGATGTAAACTACAAATTAGGTTCTAGTAAGAATTTCAAAAAAACTTTCGTAGTTTCACATCATTTTTAAAAAGTTTATCTAAGATTTAAACAGATTTTTAAAAACCCCGACATTTAATTCTGATTTTTTTCCCTGCACAAATGTATTGTTTCCAAACATTATCTCCAATATTTGCACCTTTTATTTGTATTTAATGTCATTTCAACACTAAAAAAGTGAACTGTATTTTATGTATACACCCACCCACCCATTAATAAAATCAAGGTCTACTACAACTTACGCAATTTGTTATTTATGCATGGTTCTCAAAAGAAAAAATACTACTTAAATTCTGAAGTTTTTCTTTTATTTTTTCCCTAAGAAGGGATCCCTACTTGCTCCTTTATAACAGAATAGCTCTATCTTCCTTGTTAAACTGTAATTTTCACAATTAAATGTGAAGTCACAAAATGTGTACATCACCTTAAATATATTAACCACCAGATTGCTAAATATTTAACATTTCACAATTCTAAAAATTATTTTTAACATTTTCCAAAATTTACAAGTAGTTACTTTAATATATAATGTACCTAATATAATTATGCTTTCAGCAATCAAATATAAATAATAAATGTAGGCATGTATGTTAATAATAAAAATCAAAATTCATTTTTACTTGATAAAAGCCTAGTGATTATTTGGGAGCAAGTACATGTTCACGGAAAGGTTTGTTCTGATCAGAGAATGTTCAAGGTTTTTAGAAGCTTAGCAACTCTTGAGACTGGGTCATCAAAATAACAATAATCAAGAACTTACTTGACACTTAGTCTGTTCAACATGGTGACGTTTTATTTTTAATATAAATAGTATTAGAACTTTTCCTGCACTCTGGTTTAAGGAAAAAAAGAGAAATTTAAGCAAAACAAATTCACAATGGATATGTTTAAAATCAATGACTTTCAGAATAAACAGGAACAAGGGTCTTTAGAGATTCACAGCCCAATCTCCTCTATTTCCTACACAGAGACTATAAGAGCCAAAAAAGCAAAGATTTAGTTAGTTCGAAGTATAGCAGCCTCTAGTAAGGCAGTGTTAGGAAATTTTCAACAAGGGCCAAGACAAAGAAGGAACTTCTACTTAAAGTTCAATTAAATAGAATACCCATTCCCCACCCTCTAGTTAATTGAGGCTTTTTAATGAACCCTTACAGTTTACCTAAATTCCAGCCTTCAAGTCCAATTTTTTCACTTTTTTGGGGGGGGGTGGGGGGGAGGGAATGCCAAAATCAGGAAACATTTGAAATTGCAGAATATATGCTTTTTAAGAGCTCACAGTAAGTTTTCCCGTAGGGGGAAAATGGCTATTACCACTAAGGACATCGGTTAACATTGTATCTTACGTATAATTTGCTAAATCAAACAAAAGCACCTTCACAAACTTCACCTCCAACACACCCTCAAAGAAGAAATGGTATTCATATTACTAATTTAAAAAGCCGTATAATTCTATATCAAACACAAATTCAAGTCAAAATTATATCTACTTAGCAAATACTAAAAAGTATTTAAAGATTACAAATAATACCCTTTAGATTATATATCTGATTCTTCTGATTACTAAACAAATTGTAAAAGCAATTAGTTAAGTCTCTAGTGGAATACCTGAACCAAGCTGCCTCCTTTTCACTCACCAAAATGTTACTTGGTAGCAAATGTCCAATGCAAATTCTCCCCTATGCACCAACTGGTTAACTATGTATCAAAGAATACACCGGTTCATTTTCCCATAAATTTATCTTGGTGTATCTTTATAAGATACCTGCAACAAAGTCTTAAAAGTACCCTTAAGTATCAACAACCACTGTCCATCTTTGGTAGCAAGTACCTGTTCATGGAAAGGCCTGTTCTGATCAGAGAATCCCTTAAGGTTTCTAAATGCTTAGCAACTCTTGAGATTGGGTCATCAAAATAGCAGTAACTGAATACTTAACAGACTTTATACACAAGAGTGCAGAATGCAAATGATTAAAACAATATTAGCAACTTCAAAATTTTCTCTTAAACAAGCCACAAGTCATTTCTCTGTTCAGAACCCACATCTGCAACCAGCTCTAACCGGTTCCTTGAGGAATGTGGCTAGGCTGAAATTTTGGAAGTGTTGGCTTTGGTGGTGACCAAGGAGGAAGAAGTCTCTGGCTTCCCTGTTGCTGCAGTTCCCACCCTCCAAAATGAATATACCCACCGGTGTGAATTGACAATGTGGTCCAAAGAGCAAGGCAGGAACGGAGTCCAGATCCTCAAAATGGTAGTACAGGGCATAACCACTAGGCCACCTATCAGTTCAGTACAAAAAGTACAACCCTGTGCATCATGGTGCAAAAGCTGGGGCCTAGGTTTCGCATTGTGCATCTCACACCTATGGAAATAACAAGAGGAGTAAAATCTATAGAAATCAACACACCCTAAGAAAGTGGGTGCTCACAGAAGACTGGTGTCAACACTTTTGCAAAGGCGGTTGGCTACTGAGATAATGAACAGCAACCGCAAGTCCAACGATGGAAAGAAAGAAAATTTTACAATCAACTCTGCTGAGTCTGACAATGAAGAACTCAACATGGGCTTTATGTTTACCAACAAGGCTTTGCAAATCATGACACCCATCTACATACTTATGAAAATTACTACCCCACTAAAATCTAACATCCCTCAAGGATTTTTAACTCTCAAAGAGTTGAAAAGGTTGGGGCCATGGAGAAGGGATGTAATCATCAATTCCCCCAAACCTGTTACTCTCAGGTTTTAAACTTCTCCCTTTACCATCTGACCTTGGGAAGATATGGTGACACATTCAAAGCTTAAGGTGGAAGAATTCCAGAGAAGGGGATATCTGTGTACCAAGGATGTGCCAAGATGATTCCTCAAGAACAAATGTGGATTGTCTAAGGGTCAACAGTTTTGAAAAAGTAAAAAGAGAGAACTTCTAAAACGCAGGGTGAATTCTTTAAAAGAAATAAAATCACTGCTCTTGACTCACTTGATCCTTCACCATGTTGCTGTCAGCTCACCAACTAAGAGTGTGCGAGTGTGTCTTGCTGGGTCCATTTTCCCATGGTCTGTAGAAGGCGCTGTGAAGCACATCCTGTTCTAGCTCTGGGGCCCTTCCCCCCTCTGCAGCCTTACCCAGTGCAGGGAATGCGCCCCCTACTGACTCCAACACTCATCGCCTTTAGCCGACTTGGCTGCGGTGCATTTTGGGTGGGGGCTGGTATTTTCTTCAAGGCCATAAACCAGAAGCAACAATGCGGATTTATAAGGAAACTGTATCAAGCTACCCAGGAGTTTTTTTGTTTTTGTTTTTTTCCCCATTCTGAAGGTTCAAGACACTGGCACAAGAAGCATCAGGGAAAGAGACTGGGTGTGTGGGGATGGACAGCATCAAAATGGCAAACACAGGAAACAGTTTGGTTCTTTTCCCTCCTAAGCCTTTGTCTGAGAAATGGGGTTATGGCAAGAACTGTCCAGAGGAATTGGGAAGGCAAGAACATCAAGAAGACTCAGTGTGGGTATGTGTGTGGCTGAAAAGACTATTAGACCTTAGCGCCTGGTCTTGGGCAGAAGAGGAAGAGAAGCAATCGCGCCTTTTCCAGCAGACAGGCATCCAGGTTTGGGGGGAGGGGAAGGCAGGCAGGCAGCCCAGAGGAAAGAAGAGGTGAATAAAAGGGTGCTCAAAGAACTACTCCTCATTCATTGCACACACACACACAAAAAGAAAAAAGAAAAAAATCTTTCGCAGCTTTCTGGATTTCCATTTTTTACCGTCTTACTGCAAAGTTGGGGCTCAGAATGCTCGCAAGAGGTCGTGCTGACCAGGCAGCTGCGATTGAGAAAAGGGGGTGGTGGAGGACTCCGTGGTCAGGATAGGAGGGGAGCTGGCTTGTTGGGGAGGAAGGATTGCACAGGGGAGGCAAAGACTTTCACTCCGTGCCATGCATGCTCCCCGCCCCCCAATCTCTTCCCCCCCTCCCGCGGCTAAAGGTGGGTAGACCTGGCAGAAGGCTCGTCCCAGGGATTGGGGGTGTGCGTGGGGGGCTCATTTTGGGCGGGGGGCGGGAGGAAGGGATTAGTTCCAGGGATGGGAGAAGCTCCATTCTTGCTGGGGGCGGGGTGGAGGGAGATGCCACTAGCCGCAAAAGCTCCGGCGGCCGGGGCGGCTGCTGGCCTCCGCGGGCTCACGGGGCGGGGAAGGGGGGTCGGGCTGCAGGAGGAGGCGCCCGGACCGCGGACCAAGAGCCCGGGTAGCGGTCCGCGCCGGGGCGGGCGCTCCCTCAGCACCGGAGTATGCAAAGGAGCGTGTGCGGCCGGAGGGCTGGCGGTCTCAACAATAATGCGCCCGCGGGGCCGGCCGTGGGTCCGCGCGCGGCGGCCGCCGGGCTTACCTTGACTCGGCCTCGAGGCGCGCGCGGGGCCGGCGTGCTCGGGGGCCGGGCGGCGGCGGCGGGCGGATGGCGGCGGCACGGCGCTGGCGGCGGCGAGGGCGCGCCCGGGGCCTCGTCGCGCTCCGGCTCGGCGGCCTCGGCGGGGTCCGGCTCGCGCCGCGGCCGCGGCTGCTGCCGGGGGGCGCGGCGGGCGCAGCAGAGCGGCGGGCGGCGGCGGCGGCGCGAGCGGCTCCCTCCAGTCCCCCGCGCGGGCGGCGGCGGCAGCGTCGTCGAGCGGTGCAGACAAAGGAGGGGCGGAGGGAGGAGACGGAGGGTGTGGGAGAGGCGGCTTCACCGGCGCGGGCAGGCGGGCGGCGACGGCCGCGCTCCTCTCACTCCTCAGCAGCGGGGACCGAGAGAGGGAGCTGTGTCTGAGGAGACGCCAAAATCCCCCTTAGCGCTGCCCGCGGGAGGGGGAGGGGGCACAAGATGGCGGCGGCCGGGGGGGCGGGAGTTCAGTTCATGGATCCCGGCGGGCGGCGGAGGGGAGACCGGGCCGGCGGAGGCGGCGGCAGCAACGGGCGGGGGAGGGGGGCTGATCCCGCGTCTCCCCTCAGCAGACAATACAAGCGCCTCAGAGCAAGTCCCCGAACCTGCCCTAGCCAAAATGGCGGCCGAGAAAGAGCGGAAGTGACGTAAGTACCTCATTAGCATAAGAGGACTCATTGTCCAGCTAACTAGGGGGGGCAGTGGGAAACAGTACCCTTTCCCCCCCCATAGACAACTCTTGCTCCTACCTGTGCTTGCTCCTAACTTTTTCTGAGGGAGGGTGGCACCAGCACCCCCACCCCCACCTAAGGGACATTATATAATCCCCACTGAGGGGGAGCTCTCGCGAGAACCAAGAGGATTTGCCATTGACCCACTAGGAGGCGCCGCCGATAATGGCCGCAGTGCGCCTCCACGGCCCGTGTGCACGGCGGGCGCCTTCCTCTGGCCACAGCGCCGGCGGCGGAGGCACAAGCAGAGGGCCGCAGCACGCGCTGCACTCAGTCAGGTGGCCGCGCTGGGGATCCCTGCGCGGGCCCAGCTGGGCCTGGACTACATCTGGTGGGAGGGGGCGTGCGCACAGCCCCGCGGCTCCACGTGCTGGGAAGCCCGCGCGCTCGGGCTGGGCAGCAGCCGGAAGGGCAGACACACCTGGCCGGTCATGGTCATGCCCGACACCTCCTGCTTTAAATGAGGTGTGAGGGCCTCGTGCTTCACACACCGACTTGAGATGAGACCCAACCCCATGGATGCTTGACCCCTTGCGGGTGGGGTGGGCTATTCAGTGGACAAGCCTGCGTTTTACAGAAGGCCGGCTGTTGCCCTGGGGCTGGACATTCTTCCGAATCAGTGATGGACTCTTCTCTTTGGCCTGAAGAAAACAAGTGGGATCCCTAGCGTTTGAGGCCACTGGTCTAGTGAAGCCCAAGGATGAGAAATGATGTTGCCAGTGGGCCTTCACAAGATCCTTAAAAACCACAGACTGTAGTCCCAAGCCGTTAGTGCTCCCACAATTTGGACAGCATAGGACACAACGTGGGCCTCTGTAAATTTAGGTCAACCCCAACCAACACATTGTCTTCTCAACATTCTTGAACCCACCCTTTTATAGTTGAGCACATTTGAGTGTCTATCACTGGCTAGACGTACTTAAAAGTAATAAATGTCATTGTGAAGGATTAACCAAACCTGCTAAGATGTGCTCTGTACATCTTACACTTATCTTTTGCTGTTTCTCTAAATTTCATGTTAAAATAGTTTCAAACCATACGTAACATCCCAAAAGAATCTGACTTTACTGAAAACAGAACAAATTGTGGTTACATAAAGCTCAATGTCTAAGGCTTCAGTTAGCAGGTTTAACAAGCTGTTTCATCCAACACAGTATTCCGTTAATTTCTGAAATTGTGATAAATTATATCTTTAAAAGCCAAATCAGTATTTCAAGGGAAAACAACAGCTGAAAAAAGTTGTAAAAAGGAGGAGGGGACCCAAAACATTCGATTTAGAGAAACAAAGATGAAGAAGCTAATTCCATGTTGCAGAAGACAGGCAAGAACTAATATGAAATAAGCAAAATAATTTTAAATTTAGTTTTCCTTAGATATACTTAGATATCATACAGAGATAATACCAATACAAAGGGAGAACATCTGGATTTCATCCTTGGCCCCATTTACAAAGTAAAAAGGGATGCTGGATTCACATGTAAATGTTTAAAAAGATTTTACAGTGTTTAAGTCACCAGATTTACTACAAAAATGCATCTAAATAGTCCAGATTCTTTTCTAAATAACTTCCAAATGGTGAAAGTTTTCACTGCTCAAATAATTTACTGTAAATAATGATAGTGTTGTAATGATTGTGGGAATAAGAACCAAAAGACTAAAAAAGGCAAAAGGTACCTACTCTAGTGAGGTCTGAGAAGACAATATTTTATAGTGGGTTCTCTGACGTGGTTATTTAATCTCTGCTCCACATACTTGACAATGAAAATTTAACTTTGGGTTCAGACGAGAAGGAATCTAAACACTCAAAAAAAATTATTTTACATCAGTGGTAATAAATTTTCTGGTTGTTAGTAGTGATGAGAGAAGTCACTTCCCCAAGGAAGAGGGGTCCATGGTGGGCCAGCTGTTCAGCTCTGCATAAAAGGGAAACAGAATAGAAGAGGCCCTTATTGGAATGTGTCCTATGGATTCAACTATGGGAATAGGTAATGTTCAGAACGACACCAAAAGGTTTTATACTCTGGTATTTATTTCTGGTAGGATCTGTTAGAAATGCAAATGGAAAAATCAGACTTTAAATTTCTTTAGCAGTCAAATTAAGCCAGGAAAATGCAGTAATAGGAATACTGTTCACTAAATACGCTTATTAAATGACTTAGAGACGCCCCTTCCTTTTACTTGCAAAGGAAAGGCAATGTGATCTTAAGCTTATTTGCTCAAAGTATGCCTTACTCAAAATTTTAAGACACTGCGTGATCTAAAAGCTATGCTATACTTGGAAATTAATCTTTTTTGCAATACCCACTTAAGGTGGGTAAATAGAATATTTGTGAGGGCTTTACTGAACATTTCAACTGGCAGAACAGTTTTGTCAACAGAAGAGCTATAGGGGATTTAGTCATATTACTAAAGATGTATGCTTTGTTAAGGGTCCTGAAATAACATGAAAAATATTTTGAGGGAAAAAACATAGTTGTTTAAAAATTACTACAGCTGGGAATTCCCTGGCAGTCCAGTGGTTAGGACTTGGCGCTTTCACTGCGGGGGGCCCGGGTTTGACCCCTAGATGGGGAACTAGGATCCCACAAGCTGCGCAGCACAGCCAAAAAAAAAAAAAGGGCAGAGGTGTGTATTTCTTTTTTAGTTCATATAGAAACAGCCATGTATCATATGTGTATTTCATGAATATAATTAGCACTCCTCTTACTTCTGACATGTATTAGGTATGAATCCAGAGCTATGAATACAGTTTTTATAAAGAATATTTCAAAATCTTTCCCATGTAAGAAATCCTGCATTTGCATACTCTAATGAAAGCATTATTTTTATGCAAAAATTTCATATACATTTATTTATAGGTCTTAGTACAGCAAAATGTAAACGAAAATTGAGAACACTGCTCATTTTTCTAATTTAATTTGACATATAAAATGGAGTTTCTCAGGAAAAAAGATTTGCATGAAATTTACCTTACCTTATGATTTATGTTCTAAGAGTACATTTTATAAAAATCGGCAACCAGGCTTCTTTTATGTTTAAATTGAAATGAACATGATTAAGTATAAATGAATAACTTTCTTTTATGTAGTAGCAAAGAGAGTCAATAGTCCTTTCAAGAAAGAGACTATTTCATTTCCTCCCAACTTGGATTCACCATAAACACGATCCACAAATGATATTGGAACCTAGTTAAAAAAATATATGTTAAGTGAGTCTTCAAAAATATTAGGAAGGAAGCATAGCAGGCATACAACAATTACTCATACAATAGAAACAAGATTAGTCCGCTGATAGCAAGTCCTTCAAGGTAAATCCGAATTATGGGATTCTTACAGTAACTGTGTGCACCTCCAAGTCTTCAAAATTAAACATGCATTTTACTATCTAAAAATAGGTCATCTAGCCAAAGCTACAAGTGTTTTGAAAAGCACTGATACTGAATATTAAGTTGGTTTACTCAAGCTTCCCAGAAAAATTATATGCCTGAAGAAGTAAAATGGCCTTTCACCTAATTTTTTTCAGTAGTCCATCAAATTTAGCTGTCACTGTTTAAGCACTAAGTTAAAAATCTTATAACTTCCACAACAGTAGTAACATTCTAGTTAGCTATTTTCTTGCTCTGAATAAGAATATTATTGTTAAACGAGGAGAGTCTTCCCTAAGAACTTACTAGCTGGCTGTAAATAGTACAAATCCCCTCTGCTCCCCCAATTCCTGCCCTTTTCATGTACTCATAGGCAAGGAACAGGCAAAAGGGATTCACCACGCGTTTTTAAGTAGGGTGGCTGATGGCTGAGACAAGGGAAAAGCGGCAGACTCATCCCATAATGCTGAGCGGTCAGAAGAAAGGGAAAGGAGGAAGAAGATACCGGTAACTTTTATTTATTTAACAGGGAGTGCTGCCTTCTGTTATGCTTTGAATCTTGGTAAGTCAAATATATTAATTTTAAAGAAATGTGAATTTTCACCCTTTTGCATGGACACCTGGAAGCCTTCCATATTTATTTAGTAGTTTATGAAAATTAACCTTTTTATGATAAAAAGTAACCCTATTGTTTCTTTAGGAGGAGTATAACACGCTATTTACCATACCTCGCCAACAGTATAATTCAGCTGTCTTGCCCGAACAATCATCTCCATCTGGAAGACGTAGCCTTTAGAAACACATTTTTCTATTAATTTCTGTAAAACTTCTTTTTGGTATAACCTGTAAGAAATTAAAATGTATATGTACACCTGGATACATGCCTACATGTATCCTGACCTTTCAAAAAGTTCACTGGTATTTATAAAACCTTAAACTTTCACCAGCCATTTGTATATAGAAAAGCTCTCACAGTTGATGATTATGATACATTTGTCCTGAACTGGAAAGGCCATAAAAATATTTGGTAAATAATTTGGGACGATTTTGAAAATGAATTCTTAGTATCTCTTAGAGAATTATCTTCCTATCACACTACCAGAAATTATAAAAATATGGTAATAAAGTGAATCATGTGGAGCAGAGCCCCCCCATCGTTTGTAGTTTTTAAATTTTTCTTAAAATTTATTTTTAAAGCTGAAAGGGGAGAAACTGTTTCAAATACTGGAACAGAGTTGACAGATGATGAAGCAACAATATAAACTAGATAACAAGAAAGAAGTAGTTAACAGGCATTTCCTCATAAATGTCTATTAAGTTCCTATTTCCTGAGATCTAAATAAATTCCTGAGATAAACTAAGTCCCTCTAGGATGAGCTTGGTTAAGCTAGGTTAAGACAGGAAGTAGGGATCACAGGATGAGGCAATCCTGGTGGGAATCAGCTATCAGCAACTGAGGTCACAGTTAGACACTTAAACTGGGCGAATGCACATCCTAACTTTAGATGGACTGCAGGCCAAAGGCAAAGCTCATCAGATTTACAAAGAAAGACAGGAGCTGGGAAGTCCTATGGGTGAACTCAATCACATTCTTCAGGAGCTCCCTATTTTCAGAGTCACTGAGGTAAAAAAACAAAAAAACCCCTGAGCCTCAGTGAGTAGAAAGGCAGCAATTTCTACCTCTTTCTTCTTGCTGTTTTTCTTTTTGAGAAAGCTAGAAGAGGCAGTAACTTTGTTCTCTTGGTAGTTAAAGCCACCTGGATCTATAACGCCAGAGGGTTTTATACCTGGAACTCACGTATCTTCTCAGGCTTCCTTTCAGGTTACCCCACCTTTTGGTTTTTCAAGCTTTTAGGTGCCTATAAGGCTAAAGCACAATCCTTAGAGGAACCTGAGGGGGATTAGTGGTATGCACTCCTTTATCCCCCCAGTCTCCATCAGAACTCAAAAGAATAAGTCTGGAATAAATGTGAAGAAAGGAGATTCTGATGGTAGTAATATTCATTCAATAACAAATGTTTATTGAGGAACCTACTGTGTTTCAGGCACCTTTTCATGGTTTGGGATTTTAGCAGTAGAAATTAAAGATATATGTCGAATGATGTTAAGTAGGGGAGGGAGGTCTGGGATTATGGGAAGAACTATGATGGTGGGATAATGGAATAATGTTTCAGCAGTACCTTTAAAACTAGGATTAGGCTACGAATTCTTTCCCTGTAAGAGTCACTTTATTCCCATAAGAGTCACTTTGTAAGATTTATTTCTCTTCATTGCCACCCGTCTCCTCCACCACAATATCTTTTTTTTTTTTTTATTACAATCTTTTTTTTTTCCTCTGGAAATCAGAGATCTTTGTAACACACCATTCATTTGCCTCCAAGTGCGGAACTGAAGGGATATATTTATGGGGTCCCTATCTATCTTTTATACACCAAATTGTGCTTTCAAAATAATTTACATTTTAAATCTAGAGAGGTTTCATTTTCATTATCTGACGTCTAATTTGCGATGGCTCCTCTCTTCACTTTTGACTCTGTCTTACTACCTCTGAACTGCTATCCAACAGACTTGCAGTTGCACTAGTGGTACTAGTTAACCTTCAACAGCCAACTCCTAATTTGTGTGTTTGTGTGTTCTAATGAAGTATGGAAGAATCAACATTATTTAATGGATAGAAGCAAACACCAAATAATATAAAGTATTAACCAATGCATGGGTCTGGGCCTTAAAGTAGATGAACAGAAATTTTATAGTTTCAGAGATAATACACACACCCCCAGAAACAAACAAAAATAAGAAGACCCCAAGGACCTAGCAGGAGGCTTTGCTCCGTTTAAACAAGAATTTTTTTTTTATAAAAAAATGGAGAATAAGGAAACTGAAAAAGCTTTACATAAATATTAAAGATTTTAAACTTTTCTGTGGACAATGCTATAAACTGCAGAAAATTACTGGAAGAGGCACTGTTTTTGAAGCCCATCTCAGTAATGTTCTGAATGAGCAGTCCGTGGTCACCTCAGGCCCCTCAAGGGCTGAGCAGTGATACTAATGTTAACAAGCACACTAACCTGTCGTCCATGGTCTTTAAAAATCACAATATTTTCCCTTAAGATGCTTAGGCTTCATTAGCAGCTTCTAAGCAACTTCAGTCTATCTTTTTTAGCGTTCCAGAACAAAAATGGGATAGAAACGAAAAGTATTTCTTTAAGTCATTATAAAGCAAGAAATTTAGGCAAGAAATTGTAAATAGTAGAAAACACACAATCACAGGTTTTTCACTGTACCTGAAACTTCCTGTTAAATCAGACGCTCCTGGTCTCAGCAAGATCTGAGTTATAAAATTGGCCCCACGGCTGCCAAATAAAAGATTTTCTTTATAAAATACAATTTCTAAACAAAAGAAATACACCCAAGTGTAGAGTGCTAAAAATGCTACACTAATTTCATAAATGCAACACTATTTCACAAAAATGTTAATTCTATGGAACAAACAGAAATTATTTGTCAGTGAAAGGAGATCTGGTAGTTCTCATTTTTCAGAGAATAGGGATTTTTATTCTTGGAATGTGACATATAGAGGTGACCATAAAACACTCATTCTTCCAAACTCTAGGTGAGAATGGTAATAGATTTTAAACTCAACTCACATACTTGCCAACAGTCATGATTTAGAATTACAAACATCTGTCTAGACAGCAAAAGTGATCTATCAGGGATCCGGAGTTTCTTTTTCAGATTCAAATCACCAAGTGATGGCAGTTTCCAACTGTGTAATAGGTCAGTTTGCATTAAAATGGTTTTTTTTTTTTTTTTTTAAAGGTGTGCAGGTGGGAGAGGGTTTTGGTTTTCGGCAATTTCTGGAAATTGACCAAAAGTTCCATTCTGAGACTTTCTTAGTCTGCTTGGGCTTCTATAACAAAATACCATAGACTGGGTGGCTTAAACAACAGATATTCAATTCTCACAGTTCTGGAGGCTGAAAAGTGCAAGATCAAGGTGCTGTAGACTTGGTTCCTGGTGAGGATCCTGTTCCTAGCCTACACATGGTGCCTTCCTGCTGTGTGCTCAAATGGAGGGGGGCAGAGGGGCAGAGGGGCAGAGGGGTTGAGGGTGGGGGTAGGAGGAGAAAGGCCAAGCTTTCTTGGTTTCTTCTTGAAAGGGCACTAATCCCACCAAAAGTGCCCCACACTCAGGACCTCATCTAAACCTAATTACCTCCTCAAAACCCCACTTCCAAATACCAACACTCCCTGCATAAGGTACTTTAACACATGAGTTCTAGCAGAAACATTCAGTCCCTAACAATGACTTTAGGATCTGTGCTTCAAACACAACTAAGTGTCAATCAACTATAAGCTATTACTGACTAATAGCTATTATTAACATTTCAAAAAGATGTGAAGTACAGTTGGAAAAAATGACTTTGGTACTGCAACTATATTTTAGTGGGCTCAGATTATTTTAGAGTGTTCAGATTCAGAAAAAAGGTGTTTTTTTTTTTTGGCGGGTGGGGGTAGAGGGCAGCAGGGGAAGCAGCCTGGAGAAAACAGTTTCTCTCCAAAGCCAGGGTAACCATCAAGGCACTCCTTAGGAGTGTTTCTTTCTTTCTTCCTTCCTTTTCCTTTCCCCCTTCCTTCCTTCTCCTTCCCCCCTTCCTTCCTTCTTCTCCTTCCCCTCCCTCCCTTCCCCACCCCCGACCCACCCCGTGCCACACAGCATGTGGGATCTTAGTTCCCTGACCAGGGATCAAACCCAAGCCCCCTGCATTGGAAGTGCAGAGTCTTGACCACTAGACTGCCAGGGAAGTCCCAGGAGTGTCTATTTCATATAAATAACATGGTTGCGGATACAGCTGGCATAATGGCTAACAGAAACATTTTCCTGTTCAGTTTGCTTCTAATAGCTACAAAAAAATTCCAGGACATAGTTTACCCACCAAAATGGGTGTAATCAAAGGAATGTGAGTGTATATGTATTTATGTGTATGTGTGCATGTGTGTATGTATATATTGGTACATCTATTTAAGGTAATGCATTTTAAAATTGGGGTCTTTTAATTAAAATGCAGCAAGAGTCAGACAGACTTGGGTTCAAATTCTGGTTCTGGACCATACAAATGAGACCTTGAGCAAGTGATACAGACTCTTTCTCAGGAGTTTATACTATAAAGTCAGTGCAGACATTAACTACTAATGACAGATACAACTCAATACAACTAAATGATCCAACTAAAGGTTGTAAATTGTCTCTGACTGGGACTCCCTGATTTTAAATAATAGCTTTAATGACCAAATTCAGAGAGGCCTGAGAGATCACTGATTTGTTGCTCTCAACCTTGGCTGCACAACAGAATCATCTGGGAGCCTGTGAAAAACACTGATGCTCTTGCACCACCTCTGGAGATCCATTCAAATGGTCTGCAGTATGTGTGTGCACAAGAAAGGGAGGACAAACAGGGAGCAGTTGTGTATAATTTTCCCCCTACATGACTTCAATGCTCAGCAGGATTGAAAACCACTGATTTATCCAACCCCTTCATTTCACTGCAGACTGAGGCTCTTATATGTTTTAAATACTTGCCCAAGGTTTAACAGTTAAGAGGCAAAAGTGACATTAACCTAAGAGAACCTTCAGTAGGAATGAAGTGAGTGATAAAAAATACTATCAGTAAGAATTTATACAAAGTTATGTTGTTACACAAAAAGCAGTAAGCTATATAGATCCTTTAGAGATAGAAACACATCTTCCCAACAACCTAGGTGCCATAGATTAAATATGGTCAAAAATTCTTTGTGGGTCTTCCCATCAAGAGGTGGATTCTATTTCCCCACCCCTTGATTATGGGCTTGCTTTGACCAAAAATTAATTCGGTGTTAGTCCCAGAGCTTAGGGCTCAAGAGTCCTTGCAGTTGCAGCCTTGGTACTTTTGGGTGCTGCCCTTAGGATGCCATGTCAAGAAGCTGATCCAGCTTCCCAGGTAAGCGGCCACATGCAGGAGAACTGAGATGGCCCAGCCAACAACCAGTACCAACTGCCAAACATATGAATGAGGCCATCTTGGAGCCTCCAGCTGAAGGAAACTGCATGAGTGAGTCCAGGTGAAGTCAGCAGAGGAACCAGTAGCCAAACCAAAGAACTGTGAGAAATAATAAATTGTTGCTGTAAGTCACTCAGCTTTGGGATGGTTTGTTACACTGTAATAGAAAACTGAAACAGTTTGTTTCATTTCCATCTTATCATGAGGAAAGTAAAGACTAGAAAAGGTAAAATATGCAAGGGGACACAAGTAATTAAAAGACACAATCAGGATTTTAACCCAGGTCTGCCTCCAAAGCCTCACTATTTTATGCTGCTTAGTAAAAGCTGAAATCATGAAGTGTCTTAAATTACTGAAAAACATACATGGAAAAAATTACATATTTAGTCCAAAAATATAGATGAATAGTTCACTTAAATCAAAGCTGAAGGTCCAGCAGAACAAACTGTGCTGAATTAGACCATTTCTATGAAAGGTTCAAAGGTTTATGCTGATTTTTCCCAAGTGAAAAGCATCCAAAATAAAATACTCTAACACAGGAAAGATTGTGGGTAAGAAGCTATCTGGGAATACTTCCTGGAAGTTACAATCGAATCCCACAAACTCCAAGGCAGCATGGTAATTTCATCCAAATACCTGTTAAAAACATATTTCTAGTAGTTACACTTAAAAAAAAAATAGAGAAATCATGAGCACATACATACATACCTGATTATTTTCCTTTTCAAATCCCAGCCATATACACCTCCATTTCCTTTGTAGCGAGTTCCAGAGACAATGTCAAAATTACCCTCCTTTTGCTTCCTGCAGAAAAAAATAAATTAGCTGGCAATTAGAAAAAGCTGTTGAGCTTTCAACAGAATTGCTAAAGCAAAGCTTATGAGTATTTTTAATTCTAACAGATATCACCAGAAATTACTTTCCAAAAAGGCTGTAGTAACTCATACTTCCTCCAGCAATATCCATGTTCATTTTCTATCATCTTATTGGTGCTGGATGTACTGTTCTATAGGTCTCTAATTTTGAAAAACTAATAGTGACACACGGTTATTTTAACTGCATTTCCCTGACTACAACCCAGGGTGAATATCTTCTCTTAGGTTTATGAGCCATTTGGATTTCTTCTACACATGGCCTGCTTGTATCTTTCACCCATTTTCTACTCCACTGGTTCCACTGCCTTATCAGGTCAAAGGAGCTTTTGTGTGTTGGTGATCTAAGCAGAGAAGGTATTTCTGAGGTGACTTTCATGCAGAGATCAAGCAAGGAGAAGTAGTTGGCCATTAAGGAGCAGTGAAAGAGCGCTTCAGCAAGGGGGGAGGGGCACAAGATGAGTTCAGAATGCAAGGCAGGGGCCACATTATGAGTGGTATGAGGGGCAAGTAAAGGAGTGTGGATTTTTCCCCATGTGTTCACAGGAACTCCTGGAAGTGTTCTAAATAGGTGAGTGACATGATCTGATTCTGTGTTTGTGTATTTAGCTTACATTCAGAACAGCTTCCAAATTCTTATTCTGAGAGGTGTCATGGTCTCTTGGGTTTTCTAAAAATATAGTTACGTTACCTGCAAATAAATGTAATTTTGTATCCTTTACCAATATATACTAAATTCTTATGTTACAACATTACTTAAAATCTCCATGTTTAATGATAGGTGGTAAGCCTATAATCATTGATGAGTTTACTGGAAATGACTCAACATGTCACCATTTAGTAAGACCTTTGTGGGGAAATTCCTTGGTGGTCCAGTGGTTAGGACTCTGCTGAGGGCCTGGGTTAAATCCCTCGTCGGGGAACTAAGATCCCGCAAGCTGCGCAGTGAGGCCAAAAAAAACAAAAACAAAAACAAACACCTTTGTGTTAGGACCAGGTTGTCTTCAGTATGTTTAAGTGGTTTCCTTCTATTTCTACATTAAAATTTTAATTAGAAATGGCTAGTGAATTTTACCAAATACGCTTTAGCGTCTATAGACTTAATCACGCTTCTTTTCTTTTCTTTTTAAAAAATATTTATTATTTATTTGTCTGTGCCAGGTCCTAGTTGCAGCACACAGGCTTCTTAGTTGCGGCCGGCAGGCTCCTTAGTTGTGGCATGCAAACGCTAAGTTGCGGCATGCATGTGGGATCTAGTTCCCTGACCAGGGATCCAACCCGGGCCCCCTGCACTGGGAGTGCCGGGTCTTAGCCACTGGACCACCAGGGAAGTCCCCAGTCATGCTGCTTTCTTTGTTAATGTGATAAATGAATTTTTTTGACCGATTCCTGATTTTGGCATTCCTGGAATAAACCCCAGCTATTCATAGTGTTTTACCCTTATGATGCAGGGCTTAATTCCATTTAACAGGGAAGCTGCTTTTCATATTTTTCTGTAGTCTGTAAGAATTAGGTAATAAAGGAATTATCTGTTGATTACTCCTCTCAGGACTCCTAAAATATATCATTTAGTCACATAACTAAATATTCACATGTCTCAAAGCTATACCTTGGTTTCATTTTTGATAGCAAACTTAAAATAGCATGAGTATTTTTAATGAATGAAAAATGAAAATAAGTACAAAATCAATATATGATAAATGATTTGAATAATTCTTTCAAATATTAGAAATACCTACCTAATGAATTCAGGAATAAATTTTGGCTGAAATTTAGAAAGAATAAAGAGTAGGTCAGTAAAACAGGCTAAGACTATCATAAATAGCCTCTAAAGAAACATACCACTCACATGGTGTGAGAGATCAGCATCCATAATGATTATGTAGTTTCCTGTGGCATGTTTCATCCCATGAATATACGCAGTTCCTAAAAATGAAAATATTTATATCCATTAAAGGAAATCACCAGAAATGCTTAGGTATACATCTGAACAGGGAAGAAATTGCTAAGCACCTCTGAAAAGCATACATTAGTCCTCTAAGTCCTATTTATTATTCTCCATCAAAAACATCTCTCAATTTCATTCTTTCGTCTCCAATTTCACTTTAGTCCCGGGCACCATCTTCTGATGCCTGGATCCCTACCTAACCAGTCTCTCTGCTTCTGCTCATCCCATCACCCCTGTCCCACAAAAGCTACGCAGTGAGTGTCTTCTACACTGTAAGCCTGGTACACTAGAGCCCTGTCTCCAGGGCCAAAGGTGCAGCTAGCAATTACTTAGCCACCCTCATGCCTAAAAATTCCTTGGGGACTTGGCAGGTAAGGGTGACTGGTCAGGAACAGGCTGTGGGAATTCCTGCATTCTCTAGCCCCAAATCACCACAGTATCTTATCAGAAAGGCAGAACTCTTCTGACTACTTTCGTTAAGAAGTGACTATCCAGGGACTTCCCTGATGGCGCAGTGGTTAAGACTCCACGATCCCAACGCAGGGGGCCCGGGTACGATCCCTGGTCAGGGAACTAGATACCACACGCATGCTGCAATGAAGAAGCCTGCAAACCGCAACTAAGGAGCTGGCGAGCCACAACTAAGGAGCCCGCCTGCCGCAACTAAGAGCCAACCAGATTAATTAATTAATTAATTATTTTAAAAAGTGACTATCCACAGCTTTTTGGATTTCCACTGACGGGTTAGTAATTCTTGGTGGCTTTCATGGCAGTTTCAAGATTATTTCAATCCCAAAGAACCTTCTGGATTCAGATATTCAGAACATTTGATCATGCCATGAAACTGAGGGTCTTCAGGACAGCAGATACTCAATTTTCAAGAACTGTGCTTCCCCCATGCTCCCCCAATTTCTCAGTAAAATTATACCACTTTTCAACATAAAGCAGCTGTGACCAACAATAGAAATAAAGGCATTCAAGATTTTCATCTCAGAATGACTGACCTCATCTGAGCTTTTCTATAACCCCTTACATTTTAAAGCTGGAAACGCTTCCTTTTTAAAAAATAAACACCTTTTAAAAACTTGTAACTTCAAGAACTGTTCAAAAGACTTACAGCTAAGGGAGTGTGCTGGTCTAAATGTTTGCCCTTAGATCCCTTCTCTGTTCTATATTGCAGGGTACTATATTTGTTTTCTTGTCAACTGGTTTCCAAACAGCTTTGGGAGGCACAGGAGGAAGGAAGAGCTCAAGGAGAAGGGGAAAGTCCAAGTGTCCTCCCCTTACGCTGCCTCCCCACATGGACCAGATTCCATCCACGGCTCCCGCTTCTGCCAGGCATCCCTCACTCCACCATTCTAGCTCCTCTGGGCAGCCCGGGTTCCCGGCTCTAAGAACACCATCTCCTCCATTGTCGCTCCAGCCCAGGAGCGGTAGTGAGCTCCAGCTGCTACTAATCTCTGAGTAGCCCCACTGTTCCATTTGGCTTCTCAGCAATTCCTTCACCTGTGTAACCAGATTCTCTGTATTAAATTCCCTATATTGAAAGACTTACAGTGGTTTCTGTTTTCCTAAGTGGGCTTCGCCTCATACAGGCAATTCAAGTTAAACCATCTGAATATCATTAAGATCATTAAAAACCATCACAGGAGGTCACTGTATTTTGGCCCTCTTCCAAACTGGGGAAATACACACTGGATAATCTTACTAAGGCAAGGAGCAGGCATGAGGGGTGAGAGGTTCTACTTACCTAGTCCCAACTTTTGCTCCCGTGGTCTTAGAAGCTGTAAGAATAAGAAATGGCATTTTAACACAAATAATCGAAAATCTGACTAATAAAAACTTTTTTTAAATAAGTGCTCACTCATTTTAACAGAAATACAGCTGCATTTGTTAGACCTTAAAGCAGAATATGCTTAACATTTTTTGCCAAAGGAAAAAAAAGCATTTAGTAACAAATCAAATAATTTAATAGCTTTCAAGGAAAAGTAACATTCTTTCACCCAAACCCCACAGACCAAATCTTAAACTCCGCCCCCCACCGCACCCCAGAGCTATCCACCAAAAAAACAACATTTTTTATGTCTATTACTTGGTTTATCATTTTAAGCAATGTCTATTGATTCCTTCCTAGGAAAACTGAGTATTTAACTCACTTATTCTGTACCTTTTTGGAATATTTGATAGCCATGCTTGTTTTCTCAATTCCCTTTGTGATTTTACATGTTGATACTCCATCCACTTATCTTGACTCTATGCTTGGATGACCTCTTATTCTCTGTTGGTCCAATGACATGATTTCAGGTTATATTCCTAAGAAGATTAAATTCTTTCTCCTTACAGTTTTTTTTTTAAAATTTATTTGTTATTTTTGGCTGTGTTGGGTCTTCGTTTCTGGGCGAGGGCTTTCTCCAGTTGTGGCAAGTGGGAGCCACTCTTCATCGCGGTGCGCAGGCCTCTCACTATTGCGGCCTCTCTTGTTGCGGAGCACAGGCTCCAGATGCGCAGGCTCAGCAGTTGTGGCTCACGGGCCTAGCTGCTCCACGGCATGTGGTATCTTCCCAGACCAGGGCTCGAACCCGTGTCCCCTGCATCGGCAGGCAGATTCTCAACCACTGCGCCACCAAGGAAGCCTCCCTACAGTTTGTCAATTAGTCTTTCTACACTTCTTCCTTCATATATAAGCACTGACTTAGTTGTTGTTATTTCCTTTTTTCTCTAAATTTCTGGAAAAGTAGAATGCCAAGGTTTTGACGCTAAGTTTCTGAGGTAGGGGGCTCAAGTAGACTCACTACTGGGCATTTCTTATCCTCCCCCCTCCCCCGCCCCCCGGCACTTGCCAGTGTGTAAGCAGGTTGCCTCAGACTGCAAATCTCCAAAGTATTTTCAGTTTAATTTAAGCAGGATAGATTTTTTTTTCTTTTTTTTTTTTTAACTACACGCAAGCTGCTATAGGTCTAGGGGAGGAACAAAGATGATAAAATACATTCCTACCCCATGAGCTTTTATATAGAGGAGAACTAGACATTCAATCAATCATCTATAATAATTACAATTCACTGAACAAAATCAAACCACACATGTCAGGTGTTATTTGATTTTGTGCTCAACAGTTACTGACAAAATACTGACCTCATCTGGTATTTGCCCTGAAAAAGCAAATCCTTTAAAGTTCATCTTAGATTTTCTATAACCCTATGTTTTAGCTAAAAAAACTTTCTTTTTTTCAAACAAAGGATAATTTTGTTATTTATAATTTCCAGAACGTTCAAAAGTTTATATAAAATACAAACCACGTTACATAGACAGGGTACCATGGAGCAGTTAAAAGAATGAGGTAATCTGGTGACAAAAGATGACCACGGTATAATTAAAGAGTAACAGAATGACACAGGAAGACTGCATTTATGTTTAAAAACAAACACACACATATAAAACCACATTACCTGGTTCTATAGATGTAGAGACAGACAGACAGACACACACACACGTGCACAGAAAGGTCTGGGGTAACATATACCAAAATGTGGACTGGGGTCTCCCCCTGGAGAAGGGACTGGGATGCAGATCAAGAAATGCTCATCAGAGGCCAATTCAGTTTTACTGGTAATATTTACATTTGACAAGAATATACTTGTTTACTTCTTATGTAATAAAAAGTTCAAATTGTTTCATCTCCTGTGCTTTATTTTCAGACCCCTAATTCCACCCCTCTCCTTTTTTTCCCTCCTCACATCAATATGATTGCTTTTTCTTACATGAGGCAGGATGACTTAGTAGATGACTATGGAACCCCCCTGCTAATTTGCTGTGTGACCCTGGGGCAGCAATGGGCACACAGAGCTCACCTCACTCAGCCGTCATCAGAAGAAGCTGTGAATTCACAGCAAGTGCGTGTAAGGGTACAGGGCACATACCCTGAAAAATGCTTACCACACCGGCTTAGAAAATACCATACGACACTATGATTTGTTTGACAAAAAACTTACTTTGTAAAAATCTTTATCGTAGAAAATCTTGATGACACTTCAGAAAACTATATCAATTTCCACTAGGATCAACACCATTTGAGTGGACCTGTTTTACCGTACTCTCGAAAACGGGTTGGGAGAAAGAAAAAAAATAAATCTGCAGCTAAGAAAAGGCTAATCGTACTCTCCTATTTTGCAATTCTTATCAGTGAGGCTCATATTTTTTTCATTTCTTTTTTTTCACTTTTGACCATCTGTAGTTCTTGTTTTTATGAATATTTATTTCTGTACATTTGATTAGGATAGTGATCTCTTTGTCAGAGATAATATGTTGGTATTTGGGGATGAACCAAATATTTTTAAGTAGTCAAATCTCTCAATCCTACAGTTATGCTTGACATTTTAAAAGTAATGAATGTGTGTTACACTTCATTATCAAAACAATTTTTAAAAATACTAAACTATAAATAATGACAAAATATAGATGAGTCTATCTGATCTCAAGTTGGGGGGATGAAATAAGCCATATACATCAAACATAATAGAAGCCCTCCAAATCTCATATCTCCCCACCCTGTGATCATTGTTAACAGTTCAGAATATGTGCCTCCGATTTTTCTATGGTCCCACTCCTGCCATTTATTAATTACCTATGTACCCTTGGAAAGTGACTTAACCTCTAGTCTGTTTCTTCACCTCAACAGTTAAATTTTTTTTTCTTTAGCTTTTTTTCTAGAATATTCATTTCAACCAGTTTGAAAGGCTAACAAAGCATCTGTGAATATTTTATCTGAGGTATTGTAAGGTGGTTCCTAATTTTTCCCCCAACTAAATATATATATGTCACCTAAAAAGCAAGCAAGTGCCCTCCCTGGCATAGCTTGCTACTGGCGCGTGTGCACGCGCACACACGTAATTTTCTAGTTTAAATGACCTAAAGGTGATAAAATAATGAATGAATAGGGAATTTCCCTGGTACCACATGGAAATCATGACAGTAAATGCTATTTTTTCCTCATTATTTTAAATTTTATTGGATTGATGGGAAAAGTGGAATGCTTTGAAGACCATGTTGTTTTAGAATTTGAGGAGATCAATTCATCAGGCATTCCTTAAGCTCAATCAATCACACCTCAAGGCTGAGGTTCTATGACAAAGGTATTCAAAACAGTTAGGCTGATGTTCCCAGATTAAATGGAAGTGCATAATGAGAGTATTCTATACATTATGTGAATCAGTAGCCCTGGCCCAGAACTTAATAAAAACTGAGGAACTGTTGGCCAAAAATATGAACCTAGCATTATCAGAAGTCAATGCTAGAAGGATGAAAATTTCAGTTTCTATCTCCTCCGTACACTTGTACATCTGGAGGCATTCAGAGAGGACTGACGTGTGCTAGTTCTGTGAATTGCTCGTCCGTCTGTGAGATGGAAAGAACCTCTAGTACAGGATAGATTTACCATGTATATAAGAGTAACACATTTCTTTAAATGCTTCTCACCAACTAAGATCTCCTCCAACTGCATAGAAATTATTTCATTATTGGGACTAATCAAGAATATCTGGACCCAGAGCCTATTCTTTATGATGCTTAATTGCCATTTCTTGAAATGCAAATATCAATAAAGGTTCTCCAAAAGACTTCTTCTTTCCTTTTTATGGCTGAGTAATATTCCATTGTATATATATGTACCACATCTTCTTTATCCATTCCTCTGTTGATGGACATTTAGGTTGCTTCCATGTCCTGGCTATTCCAAGAGACTTCTTTATTCCTATACCAATCGTTCTCTGTTGGGAAGAGGGGACAATTTTGCCCACAAAGGGAGGGACACTTGATGTTATCCAGAGGTATTTTTGGTTGCCACACTGAGGAGGGGGGCTGCTGCTGCATCTCGTGGGTAGAGTCCAGGGATGATGCTAAACATCCTACAGCATACACGACAGTCCCTCACAGCAAAGACCTATCAGGTCCCAAGGTCAGTAGTGCTGAGATTGAGAAATTCTGGTCTATACAAATTACAAAATATCCAATGCCTAGAATGTGTTTTCTAATTAACTCTGGATTTAATGTAAGCTTTTGGCCCAAGAAGTAGCTGAAGTGATCTCACAAGTATGCTCCAACGTTTATAAAGCCAAAACACTGATCAAAAATAAAAATTACAGGGCTTCCCTGGTGGCGCAGTGGTTGAGAATCTGCCTGCTAATGCAGGGGACACGGGTTCGAGCCCTGGTCTGGGAAGATCCCACATGCCACGGAGCAGCTGGGCCCGTGAGCCACAACTACTGAGCCTGCGCGTCTGGAGCCTGTGCCCCGCAACGGGAGGGGCCGCAATAGTGAAAGGCCCGCGCACCGCGATGAAGAGCGGTCCCCGCACTGCGATGAAGAGTGGCCCCCACTTGCCGCAACTAGAGAAAGCCCTCGCACGAACCGAAGACCCAACACAGCCAAAAATAAATAAATAAAATAAATAAAGTAGCTATAAAATTAAAAAAAATAAAAATAAAAAAAAAATAAATAAAAATTACAAAGCTATTACAAAATGAACTCTACATCTGCCTATCTACATCTGTTCTTCCTGTAGAAGAACAACAGGCTTTAAGGCACAGTGGGAAAATCTGAAGTTTAAGACTCAGAAAATCAATCTAAATACTTCCACAAGACTGTTCTACAGATAAAAATAAAAATGCCAAGTTCTCTGAAAAAAAAAAAATGTTTCACATGAAAACAGTCAGTCACCTTTCCCAGCTACAAGCTAGCTGTAGGCAGGATTCTCTACTGAAAGTATGAGAATACCTAGAGAAAGGGAGCGAGAAAGATCAAGACACACATTACTTATTGCAACCTAGCTCTATAAATATTCCTTCTCATTTCAGTATCATGCTTTAATTCTGCCCTTCAAGGAAACTGATTTGCAGAGTCAGACATAAAAACAGAGTTCATCCAAAGGCTCACTATCGTGCTGTAAACCTACCACTGACTCAACATATCAAAGACATGTAAAACCTCAAGCACAATGAAAATGCATCTAAACCCCAAGTGTATAAGTTGCTCTTTAACTTTTTCAGTTTCTAGACAGACTGAATTTAAGCACCGTTCATTTATCATCTTTCCCCAATATAAACATAACTGTTATGATAGAAAAATGACTTACAATTTTGTCTGACCCATAGATCTTCTCCAACTGTTCAGCAACATCCCTTGTTCCATCTGGGCTTCCATCATCTATGATTATAATTTCATAGTTGAAGCCACTAAAATAAAAAAATTTAAATTTGTACTGCTTGGGGACAGTAGTCTCAAATGAAAAAATGATTTTAAAATCACTAATTCCTCCCCAGTATAAGTGGAAATTTATTGCCATGTTAAGCACCAAGGAAAACTTCAATTATCAAATGAAATAAATGTCAAATATTTACTATGTCACCTCCAAACTACGTACGTTGCTGGAAAATGCTACTATACAGTCCTGAGATGTTAAAATTCTCACAGAAAACATACTCTTTCGTTAAAAAAATTATAGTGATCATATATATTATATATGATAGGATATCATATAAAATTTTATACCTACTTGGGAAATGGAATTGTGGAACTTTAATATCAAGTCTTAGTTACATAAAATATTTCAAAAATACATTTAAAGATATCAAGTCAGCTGAGTAGCTCTGGGTGATTATTCTTTTAAATTTAATCCATGAATAAATAAATCTGATTTAATTTCACCCTTAGAAAACCCACTTGAGAATAGTGACAGTCTTTTACACCACTATTTCAAACAGTTATACCCATTATCCCATACTATCAAAAAAAAAAAAAAAAACCCAAAAACCAAAACAGCATAGAATTACAAAAGATGTCAGTGCTTCAAAATTAACATCTTTTCGTTGTTCCCATTAACTTCATGTGATAGTTTTTATTCTAAAAACAAGCCAGCACAATACTTGGATGTACCTGTGATCACCATCACATGTCTCCCCGCCTCCCTTTAAAGAAAACATTCTTTTTGTTAACTTTATTGGGAAACTTAAGGAGAGAAAAGGAGATACAGACAAACCCCCCGAAACGCAACATTCTGCTTCCTCTGGTCCTGCTTGAAGAAACAAATGTGAGGAAATCAACCAGAAAACACATTCTACTGTTAAAAGCTTAAAAAAAAAGTCGGCCCCAGCAAACTCGTAAGAAAGCAAAACCCATCCTATCTTCTAAGAGTAGATAAGATGACTTCAGTTTCCCACAGTGCATTAAATTTAGGCATGTGCTTTACAAGCCAAAAAAAGTTAAGATGTTGGACTTCCCTGGCGGTCCACTGGTTAGGACTTTGCCTTCCAATGCAGGGGGTGCAGGTTCCATCCCTGGTCAGGGAGCTAGGATTCCACATGCCTCATGGCCAAAAAACCAAAACATGATACAGAAGCAATATTGTAACAAATTCAATGAAGAGTAAAAAAAAAAAAGTTAAGATGTTGATTCTAGCTGTTGTTCTGAAAGAGATATACTTCATAAACAAATGGAGTCATTCATAAGCAAAATTACTGCCCTCTCCACTTCAAAGCACCCACACCACCTGAGAATCAGGTAGTTAAAGGAATCAAGCTGAGTGAACTTTAGGTAATTTGACTGTCATCTGAAAAGAAAATAGTTGTTTCCGTCATTATACTTCATTTTGATTAAAAAAATATCCACCCAGAAACTACTGAAAGATAAACTGCACTACATAAAAAAATTAAAGAATAGAGCAAAAAATACTGTATAATCAGAAGATAAGCTGGAACAAGATCAGCTACATGACAATTTCTCTAATCTGGAAAGAGCTTGAAAAATCAAAATATAACTTAAAGAAAAAAGGGTTAAAAGCTACGGATAAAAAACTTTGAAAAGCCGTGAATGTGAGGATAGTTATTTCATTCAAAGAATTATAATCAAAACAGCAGTATCTTTCACCAATTAACATTTCCAACAATGTAGGTTTAATAAAACTGGCTGGCTGGTGAGGAAACAGGCCCTCTCTGATCAATGTTGGAGAGTCCTAAACCGGTACAATCTTTTTTGAGAGCAATTTAGCATTAACTGTCAATCTAAGCACATCTCTGTCGACTCAGCAATTCCACCACAAAGACTTTATCCACGGTATACTAGTAAAAGTAAGAATGTGTAAGGAGCACTTCTTATGCGTCAAGCACTTTTCTCAATGCTGGAAAATACGTTGTGAACAAAGTCCCCATTCTCATTTGTAAAGTTAAAGTCAAAAAAGAAAAACAAAAAAACTCTGGAAATAATCCGTGTTCATTGATATGACACGGTTAGAAAAATTATAACACAGTCACATGATACTACCCAATTTTCACAATAATTTGCGAAGTTTGTATGTGCTGATACGGAAAGATCTTCAAAGATTTACACATGATCCCACTGATGCAACCGTAAAACAAGTTACTTCGTACTGATACCACGATTTTCTGAAGTTTAAAAAAAACTGTATAACTCTTTCAAATTCAACTCCAAAATCTCTCAGTTTCTAACAATCACATCAAACATTCACCGGCGAATCTGCCCTTCTGCCCTCTCCAGAAAGGATGTCCAGCCCAGCAGCAGCCCCCTAACCCACAGAGCCCAAACCTCATGCTTACATAAGCCCTCAGCACCCGGGCGGGAGTGAGCGGGCTCACTGAGAGTCCCGGCTCCTGCCGCAGATCCTGACCACCTAGATAGAGGGAGGAGTGAGGTCAGGCTTTCGGCCTCGCAGTAATTAAAAGGGTGGCTAGGGACTTCCCTGGCGGTCCGGTGGTTAAGATTCTGAGCTCCCAACGCAGGGAACATGGGTTCGATCCCTGGTCCGGGAACTAAGATCCCACATGCTGCGGGCGCATGCCAAATATAAAATTAAAAAATAAAAACAAACAAATAAAAGGGGAACCAGCCCTTCTAAGAAAAAAGCGGGGTGAGGAGTATAAGGGAGTGTATAATAAAGGAGTGTGTCACAAAACCCAAGGGCAGAGATAAGAACCCGGGAAGTATCCGCCTCTTTCCTCGCAGGGTGGCTTCCTCCCCAAGGCTTCCAGCGGGAGACGGAAGAGAAGCCAGGCAGGGGGCCGCCTCTCGCAGCCAAGTGCCGACACCCAGGCCGGGAAAGCCAGCTCATCTCATTCCTCTAGGAGGGCGGCCGGGCGCGCTACCTCTCGGAGAAGCTCTTCACCAGCAGCCACACAATAAGCGGTAAGTTCTCGCGCTCGTTGTAGGTGGGCAAAAGCACCGAATACTTGTCTTGTCGCGGGGTGCGCGGCTCTGGCTCCCGCGGAGACTTGGGAGACGGTCCGCTCGCTTCCCCGGAGGCCATGGCAGAACTGCGTCAGGTGCCGGAAGCGGAATGACGTCAACGCGGCGCGGGAAGAGGACGCGTCGGAACGTACCAAAGCCGGGAGGAGGGGCATGGTCCGGGTGGCGAGTTCTAGTCCTCCTAAGGCTCTCTGCGTAGTTCCATTGGAAACAGTCAGGACTTGTGACTCTTTCAAGTTGAATCTGAAGGTTGCTTCAGAAAAATACATATCTATTTATCACCTTTCCCCAAGCTCCATAGAGTTGTTTAGTTTATTCCAGTCGCAAGACGAGGGAAAGCCGGAAACGGAAATGCCTTTGACAACCTCCCGAAGAGGCTGCCATGGCGGCCAGGGAGGAGGTGCTCACGTTGCAGGCTGAAGTTGCGCAGCGTGAGGAGGAGCTGAGTTCCCTGAAGCAGAGGCTGGCGGCGGCTCTTCTGGCCGAGCAGGAGTCAGAGCGGTTGGTTCCGGTATCTCCCCTGCCGCCGAAGGCCGCCCTGTCCCGAGATGAGATTCTGCGCTACAGCCGGCAGCTCGTGCTGCCTGAGCTGGGCGTGCAGGGACAGCTGCGCCTGGCGACCGCGTCCGTGCTGGTCGTGGGCTGCGGGGGGCTCGGCTGCCCACTGGCGCAGTACCTGGCAGCGGCCGGCGTCGGCCGCCTGGGCCTTGTGGACTACGACGTAGTAGAAGTGAGCAACCTGGCCCGCCAGGTGCTGCACGGCGAGGCCCTGGCCGGCCAAGCCAAGGTCTTTTCGGCCGCCGCTACACTGCGCCGTCTCAATTCGGCGGTGGAGTGCGTGCCCTACGCCCAGGCGCTTACGCCAGCCACGGCGCTAGACCTGGTCCGCCGCTATGACGTGGTGGCTGATTGCTCCGACAACGTGCCCACTCGCTACCTGGTTAACGACGCCTGCGTGCTAACCGGCCGGCCCCTCGTGTCGGCCAGCGCCCTGCGCTTCGAGGGCCAACTCACAGTCTACCACTACGGCGGTGGGCCTTGCTATCGCTGCGTGTTTCCGCAACCACCTCCGGCCGAGACGGTGACCAGCTGCGCGGATGGCGGGGTGCTTGGTGTGGTTACCGGGGTCCTGGGCTGCCTGCAGGCGCTGGAAGTGTTGAAGATCGCTGCAGGTCTGGGCCCCTCTTACAGTGGCAGCCTGTTGCTCTTTGATGCCCTCGGAGGTCATTTCCGCTGTATTCGGCTGCGGAGGCGCAGGCCCGACTGTGCAGCTTGCGGGGAGCGGCCCACTGTGGCTGATCTGCAGGACTATGAAAGCTTCTGTGGCTCCTCGGCCACCGATAAGTGCCGCTCCCTCCAGTTGCTGAGCCCGGAGGAGCGAATTTCTGTCGTCGACTATAAGCGACTTCTGGATTCCGGGTCACCCCACTTGTTGCTGGACGTCAGGCCTCCAGTGGAGGTGGACCTGTGTCGGTTGCCTCACGCCCTACACATCCCTTTGAAACATTTGGAACGGAGGAATGCGGAGAGCCTGAAACTCTTGAGAGAAGCAATCCGGGAGGGGAAGCAGGGCACACAGGAAGGGGCATCTCTCCCCATTTATGTGATCTGCAAACTGGGCAATGACTCCCAGAAAGCCGTGAAGATCCTGCAGTCCTGGACAGACTTAGACTCTTTAACAGTTCGGGATGTTGTGGGAGGCCTCATGGCCTGGGCTGCCAAAATCGATGCAACGTTTCCGCAATACTGAGGTGGCTGGTAGAGTCTGACCAGTGAAAGATGTGGATTGTCATGTTACCTAAAGTTTTTTTGCCTTTATGAATGTATTTGCATTTTTTTCAGTAATGTATGGAAGAGCCTGGGATTCTCCAATATCTGCATATAGGTGGACTTCTTTTTATAAGGAGCTTTTTAATTGTAACTTATTGGGTGATGTAGCAATTAAGGGGTTACAACACTGTTCCTCTGAACTGTCTTGTGTTTGCCGCACTTGGATGGTGTGTTGAACAGGTGGGATAGAATGTAAGTGACAGGACTTTGTGTTTTGAACTGCAGGTCATTTGCGTGTCCTGCCTTTTTGTTTTTGTTTTTTTTAAATTTCCCAATTAAAAAATTCTTTAAAGTTGTCCATTTTATTGCTTGGAAAGGTGTAATATACTTACTGAATTGATCACGGATGAAATAGTTAAGATAAGTTTATTGTTTACTAAGACATTCTTTGGGTGTTATTTCTAATTCAAATGATAGAACATGCCCTAGAGAAATCAGTGTTTAAAATGTAAATTGTTAAAATATTAAAATGAAAATTAGCTGGGAAGTGGTCATTCTATTAAATATTTTCAATTAATAGCCAAGTAAGATATTTACAGTCTAGCAAGATAGAAACCACCTTTGTAGCATGTCAGTTTCTTTTATAAATTGCTGATTTTTTCTTAGACTTAACTTCAGGGTCTACCTTATGTTGTACACATACAGAAATTTCTAAACTGTACGGTTTGGCTTGCTTTGGAATCTTCAAGTCCCAAGTCCCAGCCTTCTGCCCTCCCCTGGCCTTTTGTCCCTGTCCAACCTGTTATTTTTATTTTTGTCTTTATTGTATGGCCAGAATGCCAAATACAGTATTGAATTAAAGTGAAATGAACATTCTTCTCTCCTTTGCAGTTTCAGGTGAAGAACTTTGAATATTTGACCAATATTACTTGTTATTGCTTTACTGTAGATAAATACCTTTTATCAGGTTAAATAAATTTCTGTTTATAGTTTGCTAAGAGTTTTCATTGAAGTCATCAAATGCTTTTTCTGCATTTTTATGTGCTTTTTTTCTCTTCTGTTAATGTTGTGAATTACATTTTTTTTTTATTGTGGCCAAAAAAACCCCGCATAACATAAAATTCACCCTCCTGACAGTCGCCACATGTACAATACAATATTGTCAACTCATGCACATGCTGGGCACCAGATTCCAGAAGCCTCCATCCTGCATGACAGACTTTATACCTGCTGAACAGCTCCCCATCTCTCCCCTTTAATTTACCTTTTCTATTTTGATTTAATCTGTTCCAGTGTTTTATAGCAGTATAAAATGTTGGTGTTTTTATGTTTGTGTACTTATTAAATAGCATTTTCATGAAATGGCAGGTAGTATGCCCAACTTCCAACGTATTATGCAACAAAATTAAAAGCAAAAATTTGGTATGTGAGTATATAGTAGAGGCAAGTTGAACAATCCATGACATATCAAAAGGGGACCTCTATTCTCCAGCTGATTGGTGTGTGGCAGGCCTATAATCGTCAGAAATCACAGATGTAAATGTAAAATGTTTGTATCTCAGTACAATTTTTAAAGATTAAAAGCGTTGTGGGCCAGACAAAACCCTCTGCAGGTCAGAATTTCTCACCAGTTTGCAACCTCTGACACAGACTCTTGTTTTATGATAAAAGGATGGTATTGTTTAATAATCAAATTCAAAATTAGACATCACTTTTTGAGTGTGAGACATAGCTCATTTTGGAATAGGCATGCTTAAAGTATGATAGGCCTTTGTTATAAAGACAAAGCAGGTTTCTTACGACTGTTTCTCCCAAGGAGAGGTGGAAATAAATGACAGACCTGGAGAGGAGAACAAAGATGGCTGGCCTCTGTCACACTTCTTACTCCTGGGAAGTGAGCTAATTCTGATATATATCGGGAAACAATCAGGTGGACAGAGTAGGAACTAGTTCATACTGGAAAGACAGATGTCCTAAAGTTAGGCAGTTTTGCTAGTTCCTGCAAACCTGGCTGTCAGTGGGACAGGCAACAGAAGTTGACCCTGACTGATTGAGAGAAGGGCTTATTAAAGTGATCTGAGGGCTTCCCTGGTGGTGCAGTGGTTAACAATCCGCCTGCCAATGCAGGGGACATGGGTTTGAGCCCTGGTCCGGGAAGATCCCACACGCCGCGGAGCAACTAAGCCCGTGCGCCACAACTGCTGAGCCTGCGCTCTAGAGCCCGCAAGCCACAACTACTGAAGCCCGCGTGCCTAGAGCCCATGCTCTGCAACAAGAGAAGCCACCGCAATGAGAAGCCTGTGCGCCAAAACGAAGAGTAGCTCCCGCTCGCCGCAACTAGAGAAAGCCCGCGCACAGCAACGAAGACCCAACATAGCCAAAAATAAATAAAATTTTAAAATTAACAAAAAAAAGCTTTAAAGTGATCTGAGGTGCTTTTGAGAATTTGGGGGAAGACTCGAAACTGTACTTCCAGGAACGATGCCCAAAACCATGCACAGAACTGACCTGAGAACTCTGTCCATGCTGTGCTGCCCCATCTAGTACTAGAGGAAGCTGCCAGCACAGCCTCACCAAACTCACCTGACTTGGCTCCATGCTCTTCCAGAAAGCCCAACACCTCAGCCACAGCTTAGGGGCCAGACAGCAGAGTTGCTTTCCACCACTCTTTTCTGAGTCAGTCTTATGAGGGTGTGTCTGGTAAGTAGAGCCTGGTCACATGACTTCATCCTAGCTGCAAGAGCCGCTGGGAATTTGAGTTCTGACGTCTACAGTAGGGAGGCTGAACTCATAACCTGGGATTTTTCTCAAATTAGGGAAAGATTTTTCAGAAGACTGGCTGTTAAGAATATGACAAGTATCCATTACAGGACCCAGATCTTTTTATTCTTTGAAATTCTCTTTTCTCTTGTAACTAGCTTTTTACAATCAGACGGGATTTGAACTAGATAACTCTTTTCCTTTTCATTGAACATCAGGTGTACCAGTTACCATTCTAAGCTCTGGGATAAAGAAAGATGAACAAGAGGGAATTCCCTGGTGGTCCAGTGGTTAGGACTCTGCGGTTCCCCTGCTGGGGGCCCAGGTTCAATCCCTGGTCAGGGAACTAACATCCCACAAGCTGCGAGGTGCAGCCAAGAAAAAAACAAAACGAGATTTCCTATTGCTATAGAGTTTACATTTAAATGGGCAGGGGGAGACGAGTCAACAAGTAAGTTACTGATAAATGCTATAAAAGACATAAAACTGTGATGTATTGGGGTGGGGAAGGGGAAGCTATTTTGGATAGATTCAGAGAAGGGTTGACATGAAACACAAAGCCTGAGTGGTGAGAAGAAGCCAGTTAGATCTGGGAGAACATCCCATACTGGAAGTAATACAAGTGGGAAGACCCTGAGACAAACCTGTAATGTTCGAGAAACTTGAAGAGGCAGGTCAGGCTGTGAACAGCTGGGGAGAGTGAACAAGGTGAGGTTTAGGGAGATAGGGAACATACCATGTAGGTTGTAGACCATAATAAGGGTTTTTTATTTTAAGTAAAATAACAACTAACATTTATTGAGCACTTACTGGTGATTTGGGATTTGAACCCAGGTGGTCTGGCTGGAGAGCCTGTGCCCTAAGCAGTATGCTATGCTGACTCTCAGTGAGAGCTTTGTAATTGTTGTATATGTTTTCATTTTTGAAAAACAATCTATGCCCTGATAATCGCAGAGTGGAGAGAGCTTGTATTTCAGATGCAACAGAATTGTACTCTGATGCACTTGGTTTGCAGACCTCTCTCTAGGGAAGGAACCCCAGAGTGAAATCCCTGGGAGCCGTCTGACACACCTAGGCAATAATGTCCAGTTAATCAGGAGCCACTTTGGTCAGGGAGAGTGAGAAATAAAGTCTCAGCGTAAGGAGTCACAGCTAGTAAATGGAACGGTGGCCAAGGAGGAGGGTCAAAAAAGGTCGCCTGAGAATGTTCCCATGGGAGATGAGGTTTTTTTTTTCTTTTTAAAGCTTGTTTATGTTTAATTAGCTGCTCCCTCCCACAGAAGCAGAGGGTCCCCTGGGAGCCTGAGGTCAGGTATGTGGCCCAGTTTGCTCTACCCAGGAGATTTCTTTATTTTCATAGGTGTATTTTCTCAGGGTTCCATATGTAACATGAGGTAGACCTGTCCAGGTAAGAGTAAAATCTCATCACTAGAAATCATGCACCTGCCTGAAGATTCAGGATAATTCTGGAGTTGGTTGGGAGTATTAGGAAGACTACTATGGTGCAGGAGTGGGAAAATATTTTGCAATAAAACAGTAAAAGGGGTTAATTCATACCTTTGATGAACTATAATTTCCAGAGCACTCAGGATGTGGGAGAAAACTAATCAAATCAGCCCAGAATTTGGGTGATAAATAGTATATATACAGTTTACTATAATTTACTATGAAGTCCTATATATTGACACTGATTCTGGTTTCTAATCTTTAGTCCAATTATTCAGAATTTAAAAAACAACAAATTGTGACTTATCCAGGTGTTTTGTTCCTGACTATTAATGCCATTTGTTGGACAGGTTGCTGAAGAAAAGGAAAGAGAAAAGGCTTATATTTTAAAAGTTCCCCTCTTGGTGGCACCTTGGTTTAAAAGGTGTCAGAGTAGGGTGACATTGATGGAAGATGTGTGGGACATTATTTTTAATTAGCAGTATTTTCCTTACCCAGCGCTTCCAGATGAGGGAGGCCTGAAACCAACTGGAACTTAACAAACCAAAGTTCAGGTGAGTTGAAACAGTTGACCCTCAAGTAGAAGAAATCTCCCAGGAAAGGCTTGCTATGTGTAAGAGCCAAGGGAAGCTGTGCTTTTACAATCTTGACTTAGTCATCTGCGGTAAGCTCTGAGTTGTCTACCCAACAGCCTTCCCACTCCCACCTCCTTTTTCCTGGCAGTGCTGAAAATGTCGGACTCCTTTCCCAGCCTCCCCTGCAGTTTTGGAAGAACCTACACTTCTAAACAATGTATTCCATCAAATACAGTTCAAATCTGTCTACTTCTCACTGTCTCGACTGCTGCCACCCTAATCAAGCCATCTCTCCATCAAATGTATCGCTTTTTAGGGACACACACAGCATCAATCGCACCGTGGAGCACCAAGAACCAAGTATCACTCTTAGGTCTTAAGATAACAAACGAGGTACCTGTGTACAGCAGGGACTGCCGGCCTCATAAATGTCCTTTTGGTAATCTTGAGACCTGTGAAGGAAAACAGGACTTTTAGATCACGTTTCTCTTAGTGACATAATGAACAAGACTTATCTATTTTGTACAGAGCTCAAAGGGATTTGCAAACTCAATAACTCCAGGGGCTAGGCAAGTAAAGAAATGAATAAAGTTGGTCAGCTAGGGACCGTGGTGAAGTAGAAACACAGGTCCCATCGAAAGCCGCTATACAGCTAGCTCACTTTGCCATACAGGAACGTGGGTACAGTGTTGACAAATCTTTCAGTGTTTTAAGAAAATCTGAACATTTGGAGTTTTCCATGAAACCTCCTAATTTTAAAATGTTGAAAACAAATTTTAAAATTCCAAAACTCTTTTCGCATTGAAATATACTCATAGGAGGCTGGATAGAGCCTTTAGGCTTAAACAGGAAAAACCAAACCAAACCAAACCAACAACCAACAAAAAACCCAAAACACATGATTTGCATCTTATTTAACTTGGTGGCCATGGATGTTACTGAGTGGTGGGAGACGCCTAAAGCAGCTTTAACAGTTTGTTAACACCTGTAATCTGTGTTTTTCATTGTTTTTGTATTTATAAGCTAATCATCTTAGTTAAACTTTTGAAGGAAAGTATACTTTTTGCTCATTTTAATGTCATGTAAGTTAATAGGTAAAGTGGTTTGAGTGATATTTTTCAAAGGACTGAAAAATTGGAATTGGGGAGCTGCATGTGCTATCAGTCAATATCGTTTGCTTTTCCTGGTATTTTGGTGAATTGGTGATTGAATGCAATTTTTTAGAAAAACGTAGCTGCATAATAGAAAATCAGAGTGAAGATGGAAGAGTATAGTGATGGAAATGAGAGTTTGCACTTGATACTTTGGGAGATTTGCACCTGTAGTGTTTTGGGCTGGATTAGACCCATAAATGAACCTTTAATAACAGCAGGAAAAAGAGTAGTAAATGGATTTTGTTTAAAAAAAACTGTTGAAAGATGATTCACAATGATTATCTGAAAAGGAGTTTTTATTACCCTCTAAAACATTTACTTCTAATTTAAAGAAGCAATATGCCTTCAAAGCATCAATAGCGCATGAATGTTATGATTATACTCTTTGTTTAAAAACATGCTTAGTTTTTAAAAAGTAATTCATGCTCATGGTAAATTTGAACAGCTCAAAGGTATATATACTAAATGCAGTGTGGTATCCTGGATTGAATCCTGGAGCAGAAAAAGGATATCAGTGGAAAAACTGGGGAAATCTGAATAAAGTCTATAGTTTAGCTTAGTTAATTTCTTAGTTTTGGAGAACACCATAATTTGAAAAGATACACGCACCCCAATATTCATTTCAGCATTATTTGCAATAGCCAGGACATGGAAGCAACCTAAACGTCCATCAGTGGAGGAATGGATAAAGATGTGGTACATATATACAATGGAATATTACTCAGCCATAAAAAAGAATGAAATAAAATAATGCCATTTGCAGCAACATGGATGGACCTAGAGACTGTCATACTGAGTGAAGTAAGTCACACAGAGAAAGACAAATATCATATGATATCGCTTATATGGAATCTAAAAAATGGTACAAATGAGCTTATTTACAAAACAGAAATAGAGTCACAGATGTAACAAACAAACAAACAAAAAAGTTATGTTTACCAGGGGGAAGGGGGGAGGGATAAATTGGGAGACTGGGAATGATATATACACACTACTGTATATAAAATAGATAACTAAAAAGGACCTACTGTACAGCACAGGGAACTCTACTCAATACTCTGTAATGGCCTATATGGGAAAAGAATCTAAAAAAGAGAGGATATATGTACATGTGTAACTGATTCACTTTGCTGTACAGCAGAAACTAACACAACATTGTAAACCAACTATACTCCAATAAAAATTTAAAAAATAAAAAATAAAATGATTTTTAAAATTATAATTCTCAAAAAAACTGTTTTTAGTTTTGACACATGAACCAGGGGTATGTAAGATACTAACATTAGGAGAGACTGGGTGAAGGGATACAGGAACTCTGTTTACTATCTTTGCACTTTAAAGTTATTGAAAAATAAAAAGTTTAAAAGCAAAACAAAAAATAGTGTATAAAGAAAATGCAAGTCTTCCTTCCCACTACTAACTCCCATCCTTTCAGTTCCTTCCCTAGAGACAATCTCTGTAATCAGCCTTATACATGCATTTTTGTAGATATAGCTCTTTAAAATAAATGATATTTACACTGTTCCTATACTTTGTTTTTAAAAAAAGTAGTGTGTACTGTCCACTGTTCCACTTCCTCTCATTTCACATAGATCAGCCTCAATCTTTTACTTATTTATTTATTTGGTTGTGTTGGGTCTTAGTTGTGGCCGGTGGGCTCCTTAGTTGCAGCATGTGGGGTCCTTAGTTGCAGCAGGCGGCTTCTTTAGTTGTGGCTTGCCGGCTCCTTAGTTGTGGCATGCAAACTCTTAGTTGCGACACGCATACAGGATCTAGTTCCCTGACCAGGGATCGAACCCGGGCCCTCTGCATTGGGAGCTTGGAGTCTTAACCACTGTGCCACCAGGGAAGTCCCCAGCCTCAATCTTTTAAACCGACATTTAGAGTTCCATATACATGCTCTCAGTGTTCTTTAACCAGTTCCCCCATTGAATGACATTTAGGATTTTCACAGTCTTTTGCTGTTAGTAATAGTACTTCAAAGAATATCTTGATATGTATATCTTCATACAAATACATTGAACAATAATGATAAAGTACTTACTATGTACCCCACAGAGTTCTAGGGTTACCTGTGAGGGTTTATCTGTAGGATGAATTCCTTAAAGTGGAATTCTGCCAAAAATATGTCCAGTTCAAATTTTGAGTAACCAGTGCCAAATTCCCTTTCCAAGGGGCTGTATTAATGCATACCAACATGCCTAAGAAAGGCTATTTCCCAACACACTCGCCAGCATAGTCTTTTCAAACTTTTAGATCTTTGCCAATCTGATAGTTTTTTAAAAATCTCGTGTTATTTTACATTTTTTATTATAAGTAATTTTGAGCAGTTTTTCATGTGCTTAAATGTCTTCTGATGTTAAAAAAAATCTGTTTATTCTTAGCTCTTTTTTTCCTACTGAACTGTGTGTTCTTATTCTTATTGATATATACAGTTAAGAAAGACTGCTTGGGGGAAAAAAAATCTGTATTCCTTAGCAAAAGAGGCTTGAATGAATTCATTCTGCAGACATTTATTGAAAGTCTACTCTGTACCGGGCACTGGCCAACTTCTGGGGATACCAGATAATTAGGATGTGGGGCTTGCCCTCTAGGCGTTCATATCTCAACTTTATATGGGTAATTTATAGAGCCCTTTCCCACCTGCATTATTTCATTTAATCCTTCAACAACTCTGAGAAAAAGGTAACTCCCTCTTGTTCATATGCTCCTCTTCTATGTTTTTTACCAACAATAGATTTCCCTGAAATAACTTCATCGGCAGGGAGCCTTGTCCTCAAAGTGGAATCCTTCTGTCACTAACGAGATGAGGCTCTCTGTTCCTGTACAGCATTTTAGGGAAGTTTCTATTGTAGACTGGATAAATTTTTCAGCTGTTCCCAAAGTATTTTATGTATCTTGATCATCACCAGAAACTTGGAGCCATGGTGGGACATTGTGAGTGCAATGAATGGCCACTATGAAGCTTGTCCCCTGTTGGTCCACTGTTGGTCTCCTGATGGGGTCAGATTCACTTCAGTGCAAACTCTGATCTTCTTTTCAGAGTAGATGGTTGGAGTCAGGGCACTTGGGACACCTAGACCATTAGCTAAGCACAGATATTTCTGACACACATTCTTTATTCCCAATGCATGGGTTGCATAGACTGTTTCATTTAAGATTCTATGTGTACATTTTTTTTCAAGATTTTTTTAAAATTTATTTTATTTTATTTATTTTTGGCTGTGTTGGGTCTTTGTTGTGTGCACGGGCTTTCTCTAGTTGCGGTGAGCGGGGGCTACTCTTTGTTGCGGTACACAGGCTTCTCATTGTGGTGGCTTCTCTTGTTGTGGAGCACGGGCTCTAGGTGTGTGGGCTTCAGTAGTTGTGGCCCAGGGGCTCTAGAGCGCAGGCTCAGTAGTTGTGGCACACAGGCTTAGTGGCTCTGCGGCATGTGGGATCTTCCCGGACCAGGGATCGAACCAGTGTCCCCTGCATTGGCAGGCAGATTTTTAACCACTGTGCCACCAGGGAAGCCTCTCTCTGTGTACATATTTATAATACAATTTTGCACTTGAGTTTCCTGATTTGGAAACAAGCATTTCATGGGAACTGTTTTTCCTTGGTTGAATTTCTGAAAGCCAGATATACAGGGATAATGGCTTTAGCACTTAACACTTTTCCAGGTCCAAGGCAATTTTGAAGTTTTGGTATTAGAAACTCCCATGTGGGCTTCCCTGGTGGCGCAGTGGTTAAGAATCCGCCTGCCAGTGCAGGGGACACAGGTTTGATCCCTGGTCCGGGAAGATCCCACATGCTGCAGAGCAACTAAGCCTGTGTGCCGCAACTACTGAGCCTGCGCTCTAGAGCCCGTGGGCCACAACTACTGAGCCCGCGTGCCTCGAGCCCGTGCTCCGCAACAAGAGAAGCCACTGCAATGAGAAGCCCGCGCACCACAAAGAAGAGTAGCCCCTGCTCGCCGCAACCAGAGAAAAGCCCGTGTGCAGCAATGAAGACCCAACGCAGCCAAAAATAAAATAAATAAATTAAAAAGGTTTTTTGAATTTTATTTTATTTTTTATACAGCAGGTTCTTATTAGTTATCCATTTTATACATATTAGTGTATACATGTCAATCCCAATCTCCCAATTCATCACACCACCACCACCCCTCCGCCACTTTCCCCCATTGGTGTCCATACATTTGTTCTCTACAACTGTGTTTCTATTTCTGCCCTGCAAACCGGTTCATCTGTACCATTTTTCTAGGTAAAATAAATAAATTTATATTAAAAAACTCTCCCACATGTAATAAAATTATACAGAAAGGTCTATTCTTGAGTTCTTGATTTAGTCTTTGTTCTAAGAATGAGGTCATAGTTTGCAATAACTTAACTTCCATTAAATAAAATTATTTTTAAAAATTTATTTTGGAGTAATTATAGATGCACAGGAAATTGTAAAAAAAAAAAATGTACAGGGGGTCCTTGTACGCTCCACCAGTTTTCCAACTCCCCATCTTGCATAACTATGCTACGATATCAAAACTAGGGAAATCACATTAATGCAATCCACAGATTTTATTCAAATTTCATCAGTTATAAATGAATTCGTGTGTGTGTATTTGTGTGTGTGTGTAGCTGTAGGCAGTTTTATCAAGTGGAGATTCAAATAACCACAGTCAAGATACAGAGCTACTCCTTTACTACAAGGCTCCCTCCAGCTCCCCTTTTATTGCCATTCCACCTCTCCCCCAACCCTAACGCTTGGCAACCACTAATAATTTTGTTATTTTAAGACTGTTATATAAATGGAATTATACAGTATGTAGCCTTTAGCAATTGGCTCTTTTTCACTCAGACTAATTCCCTTGAGGTTTGTAGTGGGATGAATAGCGTTTCCCAAAAAGATATGTCTAAGTTCTAATCCTCAGAACCTGTGACTATGACCTTATATGGAAATAGGGTCTTTGCAGATGGAATTAATTTAGGGATCTCAGGATGAGGTTATCCTGGATATATGGTGGGCCCTAAATCTTATGACTAGAATTCTTCTAAGAGAAAAGAAAGGGAGATTTGAGATACAGAGACACACAGAGGGGAAGTCCACCTGAAGAAGGCAGAGATGGGAGTGATGAAGCCGCAAGCCAAGAACTTCTGGCATCCACCAGAAGCTAGGAGAGAGGCACGGAAGGATTCTCCCTCAGGGCTCCCTAAAGGAACCAAGCCTTCTGACACCTTGTATCAGATTTCTGGCCTCCAGAGCCATGAGAATAAATTTCTGCTTTTTTAAGCCAGTAAATTCATGGTAGTTTGTTACAGTCATCCTAGGAAACTGATACAAGGTCCATCCAAATTGTTGCATGTGTGTATCAATAGTTTGTTCCTTTCTATTGCTGAGTGATGTTCACCTTGTGGATTGCACTGCAGTTTATTTGATCACTGATGTGAGTTATTTCCAGTTTTTGGCCATTACGAAGAAAACTGCTGTGAATATAGACTTCTTTTTATAAATTTTACTTTCGTTTATCAAGATAAAGCCCCAATCAAACTATTTACTCTGAAAATTTCCCCTTCACTATTTACTGTGAAATCTGGGTCCCCATTTTAAGTAGACTTGCTTTTTTCTAGTGCTGGTTTTACTCGCCTCACTAGGGCCTGCGGTCCTCTGCTCATCTGGCTGTAAGATTTGCAACCAGGTCAACTCCGTTTTGTGGATGGGAGCACAAGCTAAGTTGGCCAGAATTAATGCAAAATGAAGGCCTCCTTTGAACGGGTGGAGCTCAGAAATTCAGTGTGAAGGGTCCCACCCGGGCCCTTATCTTTTTACACCTGGGGATTACGGCTCCATCCAGCTGACACGGCACATGGAGGCTGGGAGAAAGGCCCACAGACCACACAGGGTACATTTGCTGCTCCACACGCTTGAGGAGCTTGGAAGAATGTTCCGGCAGCCTCGGGAAGGAAGGCTATTGAACAGAGCGATTTACGCAGGCCGGCTGAGGTTTTATTTCCTTCTGTTCCTCAGTCGGGGAAAGAGGTGGTGGTGGTGCGGGGTCTCCATTCAGCTTCTCCCTGCTCCTTGTCCTCACGTATTTCCTGAGCACTTTCTCTGTGCCAGCACTGGGGGTGCAGCAGTGAATAAGATAGGCCCACTCTTTGCTCTCAAAGCCAGTGTTGTGGGAGAGAAGATTTAAAAAAATGAGGTGCACAAACAGAACCAGCTACATAATTTGCGGGGCCCCTCGTTCAAACACTTAAGAATTTCATGACGGAGACAGCAGAACATTAAAGCACACGTGGGATATTTGGCAATGTCTGGAGACATTTTGGTTGTCACCCTGGGGATGGGCAGGGGAGTGGGTCACCAGCATCTAGTGGGTACAGGTCAGGGATGTTGCTACACATCTTACGACGCACAGGACAGACTCACAACAAAGATTTATGCGACCCCAAATTTCAGTTGTGTCAAGGTCCAGAAATCCTGCTTCAGTCAATGACAATCGGGCCAGAAAGAAAAGAAATGCAAAGGGGTTTATGAAAACATACAGCCAGGGGATCTGCCTTGGTCTGGGGAAGGCTTCTTGGAGGAAAGGCCTTTTGAGCTAAAACGTGAAGACCGCATATGCCCTGGAGGAGAGGAGGTGGCAGATGTTGGGGTCGTGGGAGGGGGTTTCAATTCTTAACATCCTTTTCTTCTTTAAGGAGGTTCAAAACCAACAGAGAAAGAGACATGGGATTTAGGGAGACAAAGGTGAAAATTCTACCTTTATAACTAAGAAAGCTACTTAAGGACTTGGCTTAGGTTCCGCCAAACTGGCTAATACTCTGTCCCCGTCCCACCCCGTCCTCACCATGCACTTACTGCCCCAGCGGGTAGGCCCACCCCAGGGAAAACAGATGTCCTACTACTCAGTAGAGTGCACCCCCCGCCACCAATCTCAGAAAGACAGGAAGGGGCCAAAGCACATACGCCCAGTTCCCTCGCCCCAACTCACCAGCGGGATAAATCAGTCGCAGTCATCCCCTCCGTGGCGGCATGAGAGGGTGAGCGAGGGTTGAGAGAAGCTGGGATTGACGGGGTCAGGCCTTGGTATTTTTTTAAAGTTCCCCCTCCCAGGCTGGTCCGATAAACTACAGGACGCCCAGTTAACTTTGTACTTCAGATAAACAACAAATACATTTTTGTAGTTCAAGTAATGTCTCAAAGATTGCCTGGACATACTTGAATTACAAACGTATTTGTTGTTTATCTGAAATGCAAAGTTAACTGGGGCGTCTTGTATTTTTATTTGCTGAACCTGGCAAGCCTGTGAGCCCAGGTGATTCCCACCCGCAGCCAAGGTTGAGAACGGCTGACCCAAGGCAATGGGAGGAGTGGGAAATAGGTATCCTCCTCCCACCTTTGTTCTTCTGACCCTAAAGCACAGCCATTAAGCCTGTAGACGGCTGGGGCTGGGCTGGGCTGTGCCCTGGGGCGGGTGGGCAGCGGGATAGCGGTCTCTCGTGCCCGTCCTGGGCTTGTCTTCTTGAACCTCAATACCATCCAATGCTTCTTGTGGATCCTCCTAGAACGACGGCTCAGCAGTGGACTGGGAAAAACACCGTCTTTAAATCAACACAAGCCTACTCCCCACTGAAAATGAACTCCCTAGTCTTTTCGCATCTCAAATTATGTCCAGCTTTGTTATCCAATATGGCTTATCAGAGGTGCTGTCACGAGATTATATAGACTCCCATAATTCAAGCCAACGGTATATATATATATTTTTTTTAAAAATATTATTATACCACTCTTTTTTTTTCCTTTGGGTTTATTTATTTATTTATTGCTGTGTTGGGCCTTCGTTTCTGTGCAAGGGCTTTCTCTAGTTGCGGCAAGTGGGGGCCACTCTTCATCGCGGTGTGCAGGCCTCTCACTATCGCGGCCTCTCTTGTTGCGGAGCACAGGCTCCAGACGCGCAGGCTCAGCAATTGTGGCTCACGGGCCTAGTTGCTCCGCGGTATGTGGGATCTTCCCAGACCAGGGCTCGAACCCGTGTCGCCAGCATTGGCAGGCAGATGCTCTGCCACTGCGCCACCAGGGAAGCCCCAAGCCAACAGTATATTGCCTCACATTCGAGTATAAAGTCTTTACGATAGCCCCTGGGACAAATTCATGTCCAAAGATTCCTTGTAACTGAATTTGCAAGTAAATTGAAGTCGAAAGGAATGAAAGGCTGAGCTCAAATCCACTGGCGCTTGTGAGTTGTTAAGACCAAAGCAGTTAGGGTCCAAATTCATCTGCCCTCATTTCTTATTCTGCTCAGACTCAGCTGTGTAGGGCCTGTAAGGATACCAGGTGGAGTTAGGGGGTCCTTCAGCAGCTGCAGCGGGGGCTGTTTCCCTCTGAACAGGTGCAGTTCCTTCAGGGTCTCAGAGGCTGGACTAGTCACGTGAGACCCCCTGTTTAAAGAGCTGAAAGAGGGAAAGTGAAACACAGGTGTGGTGGCCCTGGCCCTGTGCCCACAGCCTTTTATAAGGAAGCAAGTTCCAGCCCTGCGCAGCCCCCAGGCAATGATACTGCCACACCCACCTCCTGGTCTAATCCAGACCCATGTTATTATTGCTAATGACAGCAGAAAATAACACTGGTGCCAGTTTCATGGGGATGCAAGCTGAAGGTCCAGACATCACAGCCGGTGAACATAAATCCAGTTGGAACAGAGAGCTTGTTCTGTAAAAGGCCAGAAAGTAAATTTTTTTGGCTTGGTGAGACATATTTGTCTCCCTTGCATCGTCAAAGGAGTCAGAGACAATACCTACTTAGCCAGTGGGCATGACTGTTTTGCACTAAAACTTTATTTAAAAAACAGATGGTGGGCTGTAGTTGGCTGACCCTTTAATTAGGAGCAATATCTCACTAAAAGGTTACTTTGGGCACTAGCCACTTATCACATTTAGAGGGAACATCCATTTACACATATGTCCTAGTTTTTTTTTTTTGTGCCAAGTTTTAAAATGTGAGGGTCTTGGAGAGTTCCCTGGTGTCCTAGTGGTTAGGATTCTGGACTTTCACTGCTGTGGGCCTGGGTTCAATCCCTGGTCGAGGAACTAAGATCCCACAAGCCGCGCAGTGTGGCCAAAAAAAAAAGCGAGGGTCTTATTTGAGGTCTTTTCCTTCATACTCAGGATAATCATTTATAGCAAAGAATGATCCAATTCAGTTGACTGCATGCCAACACTGTCCTATGTGCTTTATAGTTATTAATTTGATTTCTATGAGAACTTGTCAGGTAGATTCTATTATTATTCTTGTTTTACAAGCAAGGAAACTGAAGTACAGAGAGATGGAATAACTGGGTCAAGTCTACCCAGCTAGAATGTGGTAGAGACAAGATTTGAATCCAGGCAGCCTGGGCTGGTCCAAAGCCTCTTTCTGTTTGCTACCCCTTCGAGTCCTGTTCTTCTAGGGTCCTTATGGGAAATGGGCATGAGCTCTTGGTGAGCAGGTGTGTTCGTCCTGGGCCCTGACTCTTGATGGGAAATTTCTTTGGCCTGCAAAGCCTGCCTGCTGGGCATGTTTCTTACTCCTCCTGCAGCTGTTGTTTCAGCTGCAGATTCCAGAACTGAAGTTATTGCTGAAACGTCTGAACCCCAACCTTGGAAGGCTGGTGAGGACCACACTTCTGCAGGGGCTCCTCCAGACATTCCACTCCTCTTTCCCTTAGTTTGAAGGAAATCCCAAACATTATCATTCCTATTCATTTTCTATTGCTGTATAACAAATGACTGCAAACTTTGCAGCTTACAGCAACACAAACTTATTATCTCACAGTTTCCGTGGGTCAGGAGTCTGGGTGTGGGTTAGCTGAGTCTTCTGCTCAGAGTGTCACCAGGCTAAAGTCAAGATCTTGGTCAAAGCTACAATTCTCACCTGGGGCTTGAAGTGCTCTTTGAAGTTCACTGGTTCTTGGCAAAATTCACTTCCTCATAGCTGTAGGACTGAGGTTCCTGTCTTCTCCCTGCTGTCAGCGGACTCTTGCTGTCTGCTCCTAGAAGCTCCCCATAGTTCCTTGTCACGTGCCCCCACAAGCAGTTCAGGACATGGGTACTTGCTTTCTTCCAGGCCAGCAGGAGCACATTCCTCTGACTTCTTCTGTCCCTGACAGCTAGATAACGTTTAAAGAACTCACCTGATTAGGCCAGGCTCACCAAAGATAATCTCCCTTTTGATGATGAACTCAACTGATTAGGGACCTTATTTACAACCGCAACAATCCTTTTTGCCCGTAATGTAACTTATTGGGTGAGTGGTATCCCTCGTATCACACTCAAGGGCATTAGTGAATGGGGATCATCTTGGATTTCTGCTTACCACATCATTTTATCCATACATTTTTTTTTAAAAAAATAAGGACTTAAAAAAAGCAATAACTGCAATACTATTATTGTATGTTGAGTAATAATTCTTTAATATTATTAAATATCCAATAAGTATTCAACTATCCAGTTGTCTCATAAATGTTAGAATTCTAAAAATGTTTGAATGAGGATTTAAATAAAGTCTACAAATTCCAGTTGGTTGATATATGTCATCTATCGTTTTTTAAAAATTTTTTTATGCTGCAAACATTTTAATGATTATTGTTGAGCATACATTTTGGAACTTTTTTTACTTCAAACTGCAACAAGTTAAATAAATGTTTATAATATACAAGGAAAATACAACCAAAAGTAAAACTTGCTTTAAGTTTGCCTCGTATCTAAACCAGTATTTCCCACCCCCCCCTTAATATATCTTTATTTTTGAATTGCACTAACACACTTAAGAATTTGATCTTTATAGTATGGCATTTAGGAAATAAAAATATACTCCCACCTCAAAGAAATAAAAAGATTGTGCATGATTATATGCCAAACAAAAGAGAAAACACTAGATATACTCTGATAGTGCAGGCATCATTAAAAAGGAAAAGAAAAAGCTTGAGATGCTCATTAACTCTCTATGTCATCTACCTTTTAATCTACAGATGTCACCCTCCAACTTTTCCTTTTCCCTGGCAGTATGTTTGTTGAAGAAACTGGGTTGTGTGTCCTGTAGATTTTCCCACAGTCTGGATTTTGCTGATTGCAGCCCTGTGGTGTAATTTAACATGTTCCTCTGTCCTCCGTATTTCCTATACATTGGTGTTTAGGTTTAGTGGCTGGTTCAGATTCAGGACTGATTTTTTTGGCAAGACATCTTTACAGGGGGCGGTGTGCTCCTGCAGCAGGAGGCAGATAAAGTCTGGGTGTCTCTTTGTTTATGATGTTAGCAGCCCTTGATGGTGGACATAGCCCTTGCCTATACTGATTTGTTCACTAGGGTTTGCAAAATTGTGACCTGTATTGATTTTCATTCTTCCACTGTTCCTGCTCTGACAGTAGGAATGAAGCTCATATGTTTCAAACCACCTTCATTCCTCCTTAATTCCCTGATCAAATTGGATTTGGGGAAACAGAGTTCCAGGCAGAACCCATTTTGATGGTCTTCTCAGACTTTGGATTTGCCTTAATTTCATCAAACGATTTCTTTGCTTCCATCTAAGAAGTTGGCATATTATCTCTATATTAAGGCTCTTGTTCCTTATTTCGTTATTAGTAAACTCTATCACCTGTCAGTGGGTGATGCCACACTATGTAAAGTCATGGTCATAGTTTATGTAATTGATAAATCCAGAAGACACACGGAGGATGGTGTCCTCAAGAGCCTGTGAACCAGCCATGTGAATTCCAGAAGCTTCTTCTCTCAGTACCCAAAGCCATTAAGAACAAAAATTCCCTCAAAATAGTAATAGAGTTTGGGGCAGCCAATTGGGCAGAACCTACCTGGGCTGGGCAGCAATTATTTAAAGCCAGACTCTCTGTAATGCAGTTCAGAATCCTAGCCTGCAGACCGGCTGAAAGCCACAGTAAAATCCACAGTCATTGTTATCAAAAATCTGCCTCTTAGAGGTGAAGCATTACTGGAACCAAAAGATGGTCACTTATAATCAAATCACAACCTAGACTCAGACCTGATCTCATTACCAATAATCAATCATGTCTCCTCCATAGCAAATTTCAAGGTCCTAGCCAATGGTGGATTCACCATGAAGATAATGAAGTTTAAGCTTTGGCCCTCTCACCTGCCTGGGCCCTCTTCAAAGCCCTGAATGAGATCCTACTAATTTTGTAATTTTTTTTTTTTTTTGGCCAAACTGCATGGCTTGCAGTATCTCAGTTCCCCTACGATTAAACCCGGGCCATGGAAAAGTCTGGAATCCTAAACACTAGGCCACCAGGGAACTCCCTGTAATCCTTTTCTTAATGAAAGTCCTTAAATTATATAAGCATCAGGGCCCCCAAGCCTGGCTCCACCCCTTTCCTAGCCTTTCAACTCACTCCCTCTATTGCCTCAATTCCAACAATGCCTTGGCCACCAGACTGTACAAATCCATGGCCCTACAACCTACTCACCGTACTCCCCAGCTCCCCTCTCCCCATATTTTCACTTTCCTCTAACCCATTTTAGATTCTATTTTCCATTGCTATAATCACTTTCTAACATACTCCACACCCTTGCCCCTTTTGCTATGTTTATATACTCCATTGGCAAAATCCCAGCCCTAATTAAATCCAGCCTTCTGGTCTACTCTTGCACCTGTGCAGCTCAATGTAGCAGGAGAAAACACCACCCTGCTGGTGAGCTGAGCCAGAAGAGCAAAGCAGAGATGAGACATTATCCTTTCAACGACTCTTTCCCAATCTTTCTAACTAAAATCTCAGGACTGACTCTCATTGGACATTTAACGGTAGCAAGCAGGGACGGGATACTCTGATTGGCCAGGTCTGGGTCACATACCCACCCCTGAAATGGGGCTGGGGGTAGGGTAAGCTCCATCCAGACCCATGGACTGCAAGTGGGGGAGAGGTCATTTTTATTTTGAAACGTAGGTTTTATTATTATTCAGGAATGATGAAACTAACAGATCAGGAGATGGCTGCCATTGAAAAGATGGTTTTGTACCCACAGATTCCAAAAAACAAACAAACAAACAAACAAAAATGTGTCATGGGGGAGAATGGGGGTTGGTCAGAGTGAGGGGGTGGGAGAAACATTGACAAGAGCCTTTCTTGTGGTTTCCATGAGAGGAAACAAGGAAACAGGGTAAGCAGCCTCAGGACTGGCTAGTTTGAGTAACTTCAGTGGGCTCTGGGGCAGAGGGGCTGTCCCTAGTGGCTTGGTCCCTGGGCCAAGTGATCAGAGCAGGTGGATAGTGGCCTGGAGTGTGAGCGCCAGCAGGGGAGGTAGTGGGGGTGTGGCTCTGAATTGGCCGGTTTGCATATGAAAAGCAAGCTCCAGGGCAAGAAATTTACCATCTTTAGGAACTGACTAACTCTGGGAGGGGCAGTCCCTCCAGGGTCTGCAAGGCCCCAAACATCAAAGCATCAAAAATACAGAATAAAAAGATGTAATTAATACAGTTCTCCAAATAAATATCCAATTTCTGTGGCCAGAAATGGAGACAGATGCTGGGCAGGCAGAAACAAAAGATCCACTACAGAAATACAATTCCAGCCGTTCTCACCCCAAATTAGGACTCTGCTTACCTTGTCAATTTTTTATCCTTGCTCTACCAGAGGGATGCTCTTTCTTTGTCACTGGGATTTAGTGCACCCTCAGGCCTCCGGGTTAGTCCTGTCCTGGGATCCCTAACAGAATGTGTAGGTCTTCTCCAGGTTTCTCAGCCTCAGGTCACCGGGTCCTCGGGGCCGCACCTGCTCCTGCCATTCATTCTGGATCACTGTGGGGAAAAGCTGACAGTTGACAGTGGCCGTGGTTCTCACTTCCCCTGGCACCAGGCCCTCTTGTTTTGTTTAATTGTGACCAGAAATTGTGCCTGCTGTTGCCAGGAGCAGGGGGTGATCCGAGCCACGTGAGATGTTTGTCTTCAGGCGGTAACGGGATTGTCAGTCACCTCAGAGGCACGAACGTTGGACAAAGTGAGAGACGCACCATCAGGGCACCTGCCATTCGTTTTGAGACGCTTTGGGCTGTTCAAGGGACTGGGTCCTTTTTGTTCCAACCTCCGTATGTGTTGAGCTCTTTCCCAAGGGAGCTGGGCATTCATTAGAAGCTGCGGATTAGAAAGTGCCTCCTTTGTGGTTTTGAGGTTGAATCATGTCAGAAGTGGGAGCTGATGAACCAAGGTGGCAAGGAGCGGGGGTCCTGGATTCTGCGTGGGGAGGGGGCTCAGGTGCACCCCCTTCCTCCTGCAGGAGGCTTTTGTGCTCAGCAATCATCCTTCTCTTTTCTCTAGCAGCCCATTTTATCTCTCAGCTTCTTCCAGCAGGAGCTTCTGAAAACTGAATTCAACAGTTTTCTCTGCTGCTTGTAAATTGCGTGAACTGAGCAGTTTCCCTGGCGCTGGACTGGTGTTTGGGTTTTTCTCAGCGGTTGTTTTGGGATCACCTGGATCTATATAAGTCCAGACGAGTCTGGTTTACTATGCTGATCTTCCCCCAAACCCACCCTTCCTACAGCAGAATCCCCAGCTCTGAAAGTGGTACCATGCTTCCAGGTGCTGAGGCCACGAAGCTTGTAATCATGCTCTCTCTCCCTTATTCCCACATCCCATCTGCCATCAAACCCTGTCAGCTCTACCTGCAAAATACACCCAGAATCTGGACCTCTGCTGGTCCAAGCACCATCACTTCCAGCCGGAACTGGTGCATCCCTGGTCTCTGCTCCTACCTTGCCTGCCTCCATCTGTTCTCCCAAAGCAGCCAAAGGGAATCTGTTAACACCTTGGTGGGTCCTGCCACACTGGTGCTCAAACCCCTCCCCTGGCTCCCATCTCACTCAGAGTAAAAGCCAAGTTGTCCAGAGGACTGCCAGCTGCCCTCTCACTTCTACGGCCTTGTCTCCTTTGCTCTCTCCTGCTCACTCTGCCCCAGCCACACTGCCTCACAGCTGTGCCGCCAACATGCCAGACTTGTGCCTCAGGGCCTTTGCATCGGCTTTACCTTCTGTTTTGCCCAAATGTCACTTTCTCAGAGAGGCCTTCATTTACTTAATTAAATTAAAAAATCAAAAATTTAAAATGCAGTTTTAAGTTACACCTTCTCTCGGACTTCCATGCTTTGTTTTTCTCCATGGCATGTCACCCTATGACATAATTATGTTTTTCCTTGTTTATTTGTTTACATCTGTCTCCGTCACTAGAACGGCAGCTCTGTAAGGGCGAGACTTGTGTCTGTTTTGTTTCCTGCTGTATGTCAGTGCCTAGAACACAGTAGGTGCTCAATAAATATTTGTCAAATGATTTGTTGAATCACTCTGGCAACCATGTTATGGTCTGAATAAGGGTTTGGAATTGGTGATGATCCATTAAAAAAAAATCTGCATGATGTGTCTGTTTTGAGGATGCATGAGGGGCCCCTTTTGTCCACTGCTCTCAGAGGCAATTCACTTGCCAATTTGGTGGCTGAGGGAAGGAGTAAACCGATTACTCTTCCCTGTGAGTGAAAAGTTCCACTGATACTGTATCTACACATTCTTTGCAAATGTCACTGGGGGTGAGTCATGGGCTGAGGGGTTGATCCATGGAGCTGGCCCCTGAGCCGACTCGATGACTAAGTCTCCCCATGTGATGTCACCAGAGTCAGAATGACCCCCCGACCCTCGCCAAAAGGGAAAAGCATTTTCAATGAGGATGCCTGAGCCGACTCGGGTGCAGCCAGGCTGGACCTGGGTAGAGTGGCATAGGTCGAAGGCGTGACCTTCGGGGACACTTCTGTCTGGCAAGTCACTCCTCTTCTTGGAATTTCCTTGTGTGTAAAGTGAGGATACCATTTATTCATTCAACCAATATTCATTGAACACTGAGTAGAGGCTGGAGATGTTTAGTGAGCCAGACAGACAGGTACCTGTTTTCAAGGAGCTCACAGGTGGTGAGAGATGTAGATGACAAACAGGTGAGGAAAGAAGGACAATACTTGCTCTACTGAGAATGTCATGGAGGGAATAAAACAGGATAGTGGCAGAGAGAGTTGGGGGCCAGCGTCAGCAGGACAGTCAGGAGGAGATGGCAGTAGGCAGAGACCTGCATGTGGGGAACGAGCCATGTGAAAATCTGGGTGGGGGAACCAGCAGGGGTAAAGGCTCTAAGGTGGGAGAAAGCTCTGTGCATTTGAGGACAGAGGCTGGTGTTGCTGGAGGTGGGAGGGGATGAGGGGAGGAGACAGTGTAAAGTCAGGGTCAGAGGACGTAGGCACTGGGAAGGTACAGTGAGAAATTTGGGTTGTGTTCTGTGGACCTACCAAGTGCTAACTACCATGATGTATGAAGAGCACTAGGGCAAGAAAGGTGAGTCCTTCCTTCTGACGTGTCTGGCGGGGCCTAGACCCCTGCTGGAGCAGAAAGACCTCTGGTGAGTGTTCCCTGGGCTTCCTCAAGCCTGCAGACATTGCCGGGAGAAAACCAGGCTGTCCAGGGCAGTGCCATACTGGGAACCAGAGACGGATCCTGGAGTGGGTGCAGGGTGGCTGGCTAAGCATGGGTTACCTTCACCTGGGCTACATCGATCCCTTGATTACCAGTGAACAACAGTCTCTGAGGAAAGTGAGCTACGGAGCTGACATGGTCCGTCTCTCTCATTTTCTGCTTCTCAATTAGAGGATCAGCCCGACGCTGCTGCCCCAGTACCAGGAGGGGGCACTAGTTGGCTCTGAAAAAGCTTGTCATTTTGTACACTTGCACTTTAAAAAAAATGGAACGTTCTTTAAATCAACTTTTAAAAATTCAAAACATATTTTAGTCTCATTTTAAGCAATTCTATTCATGAAGTCATAGGTTTGCTGTACTGGTTTAATCTTTTCCCTAATATACATGAAAATAAATACATCCCAACCATCATAACTATAGCCATACTTTATACTATATAAAGTACTTTATATAGTATTTCCTGTGAGCCAGGCATTGTTCAAACAGCTTTATAAATAGGGCTTCATTTAATTGACACAACTTTGTGAGGTGAGTCCTATTGTCATCCCTGCTTTACAGATGAAGAAAAAGAGGCAGAGGTTACCTGACTTGCTCTGGATCCCACTGTGGCCAGTGGCTTCAAGGCTTATGTGAGGTACCTTGAGTAGATAAAATCATAGGAAGAGAAGGTTGAATGGGGTTACCAGGGGCTACGGGGAGGGCAAATGGGGAGTTGTTGTTCGATGGGTATAGAGTTTCAGTTTTGCAAGTTCTGAAGGTCTGTTGCACAAAAATATACTTAATATACTTAATACTAATGAACCGTGCATATAAAAACAGTTCAAGTGGTAAATTTTATGGTATGTGGCTTTTTAAAACAACAATTAAAAATTAAGGGACTTCGGAGATTGGTTCAAGGTGGCGGAGTAGAAGGACGTGCTCTCACTCCCTCTTGCGAGAGCACCGGAATCACACCTGGTACAACTAACTGCTGAACAGTCATCGACAGGAAGACACTGGAACTCACCAAAAAAGATACCCCACATCCAAAGACAAAGGAGAAGCCACAATGAGACGGTAGGAGGGGGCGCAATCACAATAAAATCAAATCCCAGAACCTCTGGGTGGGTGACTCACAAACTGGAGAACACTTATACCACAGAAGTCCACCCACTGGAGTGAAGGTTCTGAGCCCCACGTCAGGCTTCCCAACCTGGGGGTCCAGCAACGGGAGGAGGAATTCCTAGAGAATCAGACTTTGAAGCCTAGCGGGATTTGATTGCAGGACTTTAACAGGACTGGGGGAAACAGAGACTCCACTCCACACTACAAAGTAGTGTGCACATTGGAACCCAGAGGAAGGAGCATTGACCCCATAGGAGACTGAACCAGACCTACCTGCTAGTGTAGGAGGGTCTCCTGCAGAGGCAGGGGGTGGCTGTGGCTCACCGTGGGGACAAGGACACTGTCAGCAGAAGTTCTGGGAAGTACTCCTTGGCGTGAGCCCTCCCAGAGTCTGCCATTAGCCCCACCAAAGAGCCGGGTAGACTCCAGTGCTGGGTCGCCTCAGGCCAAACAATCAACAGGGAGGGAACCCAGCCCCACCCATCAGCAGACAAGTGGATTAAAGTTTTACTGAGCTCTGCCCACCAGAACAACACCCAGCTCTACTCACCACCAGTCCCTCCCATCAGGAAGCTTGCACAAGCCTCTTAGATAGCCTCATCCACCAGAGGGCAGACAGTAGAAGCAAGAAGAACTACAATTCTGCAGCGTGGAAGGAAAATCACTTTCACAGAAAAATAGACAAAATGAAAAGGCAGAGGACTTTGTACCAGACGAAGGAACAAGATAAAACCCCAGAAAAGCAACAAAATGAAGTGGAGATAGGCAACCTTCCAGAAAAAGAATTCAGAATAATGATAGTGAAGATGATCCAGGATCTTGGAAAAAGAATGGAGGCAAAGATTGAGAAGATGCAATAAATGTTTAACAAAGACCTAGAAGAATTAAAGAACAAACACCTAGAAGAATTAAAGAACAAACAAACAGAGATGACCAATACAATAACTGAAATGAAAAATACACTAGAAGGAATCAATAGCAGAATAACTGAGGCAGAAGAACGGATAAGTGACCTGGAAGACAGAATGGTGGAATTCACTGCCACGGAACAGAATAAAGAAAAAAGAATGAAAAGAAATGAGGACAGCCTAAGAGACCTCTGGGACAACATTAAACGCAACAACATTCACATTATAGGGAACCCAGAAGGAGAAGAGAGAGAGAAAGGAACCGAGAAAATATTTGATGAGATTATAGTCAAAAACTTCCTTAACATGTGAAAGGAAATAGCCACCCAAATCCAGGAAGCACAGAGAATCCCAGGCAGGATAAACCAAAGGAGAAACACACCGAGACACATAGTAATCAAGTTGACAAAAATTAAAGACAAAGAAAAATTATTGAAAGCAGCAAGGGAAAAATGACAAATAACATACAAGGGAACTCCCATAAGGTTAACAGCTGATTTCTCAGCAGAAACTCTACAAGCCAGAAGGGAGTGGCACAATATATTCAAAGTGATGAAAGGGAAGAACCTACAACCAAGATTACTCTACCCGGCAAGGATCTCATTCAGATTTGATGGAGAAATCAAAAGCTTTACAGACAAGCAAAAGCTAAGAGAATTCAGCACCATCAAACCAGCTCTACAACAAATGCTAAAGGAACTTCTCTAAGTGGGAAACACAAGAGAAGAAAAGGACCTACAAAAACAAACCCATAACAATTAAGAAAATGGTAATAGGAACACACACATCAATAATTACCTTAAATGTGAATGGATTAAATGCTCCAACCAAAAGACACAGGCTCACTGAATGGAGACAAAAACAAGACCTATATATATGCTGTCTACAAGAGACCCACTTCAGACCTAGGGACACATACAGACTGAAAGTGAGGGGATGGAAAAAGATATTCCATGCAAATGGAAATCAAAAGAAAGTTGGAGTAGCAATACTCATATCAGATAAAATAGACTTTAAAATAAAGAATGTTACAAGAGACAAGGAAGGACAGTGTATAATGATCAAGGGATCAATCCAAGAAGAAGATATAACACTTATAAATATATATGCACCCGACATAGGAACACCTCAATACATAAGGCAACTGCTAACAGCTCTAAAAGAGGAAATCGACAGTAACACAGTAATAGTGGGGGACTTTAACACCTCATTTACACCAATGGACAGATGATCCAAAATGAAAATAAATAAGGAAACAGAAGCTTTAAATGATAACAATAGACCAGATAGGTTTAATTGATATTTATAGGACATTCCATCCAAAAACAGCAGATTACACTTTCTTCTCAAGTGCACATGTAACATTCTCCAGGATAGATCACATCTTGGGTCACGAATCAAGCCTCGGTAAATTTAAGAAAATTGAAATCATATCAAGCATCTTTTCTGACCACAACGCTATGAGATTAGAAATCAATTACAGGGAAAAAAATGTAAAAAACACAAGCACATGAAGGCTAAACAATACATTACTATATAACCAAGAGATCACTGAAGAAATCAAAGAGGAAATCAAAAAGTACCTAGAGACAAATTACAACGAAAACACAACTATCCAAAACCTATAGGATGCAGCAAAAGCAGTTCTAAGAGGGAAGTTTATAGCAATATAAGCCTACCTCAAGAAACAAGAAAAATCTCAAGTAAACAATCTAACCTTACACCTAAAGGAACTAGAGAAAGAAGAACAAACAAAACCCAAAGTTAGTAGAAGGAAAGAAATCATAAAGATCAGAGCAGAAATAAATGAAATAGAAACAAAGAAAACAATAGCAAAGATCAATAAAACTAAAAGCTGGTTCTTTGAGAAGATAAACAAAATTGATAAACCATTAGCCAGACTCATCACGAAAAAGAGGGAGAGGACTCAAATCAATGAAATTAGAAATGAAAAAGGAGAAGTTACAACAGACATGGCAGAAATACAAAGCGTCCTAAGAGACTACTATGAGCAACTCTATGCCAATAAAATGGACAACCTGGAAGAAATGGACAAATTCTTAGAAAGGTATAACCTTCCAAGACTGAACCAGGAATAGAAAATATGAACAGACCAATCACAAATAATGAAATTGAAACTGTGATTAAAAATCTTCCAACAAACAAAAGTCCAGGACCAGATGGCTTCACAGGTGAATTCTATCAAACATTTAGAGAAGAGCTAACACCCATCCTTCTCAAACTCTTCCAAAAAACTGCAGAGGAAGGAACACTCCCAAACTCATTCTATGAGGCCACCATCACCCTGATACCAAAACTGGACAAAGACACTACAAAAAAAGAAAATTACAGACCAATATCACTGATGAATATAGATGAAAAAATCCTCAACAAAATAATAGCAAACAGAATCCAATAACACATTAAAAGGATCATACACCATGATCAAGTGGGATTTATCCCAGGGATGCAAGGATTCTTCAATATACGCAAATCAATCAATGTGATACACCACATTAACAAACTGAAGAATAAAAACCATATGATCATCTCAATAGATGCAGAAAAAGCTTTTGACAAAATTGAACACCCATTTATGATAAAAACTCTCCAGAAAGTGGGCATAGAGGGAACCTACCTCAACATAATAAAGGCCATATATGACAAACCCACAGCAAACATCATTCTCAATGGTGAAAAATTGAAAGCATTTCCTCTAAGATCAGGAACAAGACAAGGTTGTCCACTCTCACCACTATTATTCAACATAGTTTTGGAAGTCCTAGCCAGGGCAATCAGAGAAGAAAAAGAAATAAAAGGAATACAAATTGGAAAAGAAGAAGTAAAGCCGTCACTGTTTGCAGATGACATGATACTATACATAGAGAATCCTAAAGATGCTACCGGAAAACTACTAGAGCTAATCAATGAATTTGGTAAAGTTGCATGATACAAAACTAATGCACCGAGATCTCTTGCATTCCTATACACTAGCAATGAAAGATCAGAAAGAGAAATTAAGGAAACAATCCCATTCACCATTGCAACAAAAAGAATAAAATACCTAGGAATAAACCTACCTAAGGAGGTAAAAGACCTGTACTCAGAAAACTATAAGACACTGATGAAAGAAATCAAAGGTGACACAAACAGATGGAGAGATATACCATGTTCTTGGATTGGAAGAATCAATATTGTGACAATGACTATACTACCCAAAGCAATCTACAGATTCAATGCAGATTCCCTATCAAATTACCAGTGGCATTTTTTACAGAACTAGAAAAAAAAATCTTAAAATTTGTATGGAGACACAAAAGACCCCAAATAGCCAAAGCAGTCTTGAGGGAAAAAAACGGAGCTGGAGGAATCAGACTCCCTGACTTCAGATTATACTACAAAGCTACAGTAATCAAGACAATATGGTATTGGCTCAAAAACAGAAATATAGATCAATGGAACAGGATAGAAAGCCCAGAGATAAACCCACGCACCTATGGTCAACTAATCAATGACAAGGGAGGCAAGGATATACAATGGAGAAAAGACAGTCTCTTCAATAAGTGGTGCTGGGAAAACTGGACAGCTACACGTAAGAGAATGAAATTAGAACACTCCGTAACACCATACACAAAAATAAACTCAAATTAGAGACCTAAATGTAAGACTGGACACTATAAAACTCTTAGAGGAAAACATAGGAAGAACACTCTTTGACATAAATCACAGCAATCTTTTTTGATCCACCTTATAGAGTAATGGAAATAAAAACAAAAATAAACAAATGGGACCTAATGAAACTTAAAAGCTTTTGCAAAGCAAAGGAAACTACAAACAAGACAAAAAGACAACCCTCAGAATGGGAGAAGATATTTGCAAACGAATCAACGGACAAAGGATTAATCTCCAAAATATATAAACAGCTCATGCAGCTCAATATTAAAAAAACAAACAACCCAATCCAAAAATGGGCTGAAGACCTAAATAGACATTTCTCCAAAGAAGACATATAGATGGCCAAGAAGCACATGAAAAGCTGCTCAACATCACTAATTATTAGAGAAATGCAAATCAAAACTACAATGAGGTATCACCTCACACCAGTTAGAATGGGCATCATCAGAAAATCTACAAACAACAAATGCTGGAGAGGGTGTGGAGAAAAGGGAACCCTCTTGCACTGTTGGTGGGAATGTAAATTGATACAGCCACTACAGAGAACATTATGGAGGGTCCTTAAAAAACCAAAAATAGAATTACCATATGATCCAGGAATCTCACTACTGAGCATATATGTGGAACCTAGAAAAATGGTACAGATGAACCGGTTTGCAGGGCAGAAATAGAGACACAGATGTAGAGAACAAACGTAGGGACACCAAGGGGGAAAGTGGCGGGGGTGGTGGTGGTGGGATGAATTGGGAGATTGGGATTGACATGTATACACTAATATGTATAAAATAGATAACTAATGAGAACCTGCTGTATAAAAAATAAATAAAATAAAACTCAAAAATTCAAAAAAAAAGAAATAGATTTAAAGAAAAATATTGATTATAAACAATAGTAATACATGCAACAAAAACTGTGACAATGGTAGGCAAATAACAGAAGTTTGCTGAGTACTGCCGTATCTTCTAACTAGTTTGGGACATTAGCCAAGTTAAAATCAGTAAGTGCTATAAACCACTTTATGTTGTTCTTGTCAGATTTCACCACCAGGGTGATAGATGGTCTGTGTTTGAAATGTATACACAGCTTGTGTAGAAAGGTTTGAATCAGCTTACAGCTTAAACCAACCCAAACAAACCAAGTGGAGACTGAATCCAGGTATGGACTCAGGAAGAGTGGACACCGTCATGCTTCGAGATTCACAGATCACTATCTACAACTTGGCCCCAAAGTCATGGCAAACATTCCTGGCAGCAAATGCAAAAACAATAAATGTTGTGCACAACCATTTCTGTTTTCTTAAAAAAAAAAAAAAAAAAAATTAAGGGACTTCCCTGGTGGTGCAGTGGTTAAGAATCTGCCTGCCAATGCAGGGGACACGGGTTCGAGCCCTGGTCCGGCAAGATCCCACATGCCTTGGAGCAACTAAGCCTGTGTGCCACAGCTACTGAAGCCCGTGTGCCTAGAGCTTGTGCTCTGCAACAAGAGAAGCCACCACAACGAGAAGCCCGTGCACCACAACGAAGAGTAGCCCCCGCTCGCCGCAACTAGAGAAAGCCCACGTGCAGCAACGAAGACCCAATGCAGCCAAAAATAAATAAATTTATTTAAAAAAAAAAGTAGAATAATTTTTTTTCTTATTCAAGGTCCAGCCGCTTAGATATTCTCCAACAGAATATAAAGGTTCAAAGGAAGAAAGGTGTGTGTGGGAGACCCCACAGCATGGTATCCGTGGGAGAACACAGAGATTGGGGACCTCTCCATCCACTTCGTGACAGCCATGCTCCACTGGTGTCACCCCAAGGGCCCTTTTCTGGGAGAGGATTCTGAGCAGGGTGGACCATGCACTTGACATAGTAAGGTTTTTTTTTTTTTTTTTTAAGTTTAAGTATGTAGTCATTTTATCACGTATTTAATCTCTTCCCAACAAATGTCACGAGACTCTATTAAGTGTTTTGGCTTCAAGGATTAAGCCTGAGATTTATTTAAACTTTGCAAATTGAACTTTTATAAAAGAGATGTTTGCAATGTTTAAAAAAATCCAAACAATTCAAAAGGATAAAGAGTAAAAAGGAACTATTATTCCTACCCCCAACTCTCAGACCCCCAGTTCCCTTGCCCAGAGCAGCCATGGTTATCAGCATCCTGTGTCTCCCTCCTGAGATGGTATGTGTGTGCACAACCATAGATGTAAAAATACCCTTCTCTTAAATATGTGACCATAATACACACCATTCCACACCATTCACAATGTCCTTTTGAGATTGTTCTAGCTCAGTACATGTAGATAACCTACTTCTTTTAAATAGCTCAATGACTATTCCACGCTATGCATGTACCCCAATCAAATCAACCAGTCTCTTTGGATGAAGGGGCTCTTCAACTTTTTTTGTGCCATTGTTACTGAACACAACTTCGTGTGCCTGACACATAGGGAGGCCAAACAAATCGAAATATTGGAGTTTGGAGCAGAGAAAGTTTTATTGCAGGACCAAGCAAAGAGAACGGGTAGCTCATGCTCAAAAACCCTGAACTCCCCAATGGTTTTTGGGGAGAAGTTTTTATAGGCAAAATTTGGGATGAAGGCTGCAGGATGTGTGACTTTCTCCTGACTGGTTGGTGGTGAGGTAACAGGGCGGTGTTCCAGGAATCTTGTGCTCAGCCTGAAGTTACCATCCTCCACTTGGGTGGGGGCCTTCGTTCCAGCAGAACTCAAAGATATTGTTATGTGTAGCCATTGAGGAGGAACCAGGATCCTACTTTAATAGTTGCACTATCATTTTTTGATTGCTCTGCCTTTGTTTCTGCATTCTCCTACTTCCCTGATTTGTAAATGTTTGAATCTGCCCTTTGGTACTCAGGGAAGGTCTAGGAGGCTGAAGCCTTTATCCTGCAAATAAGAAATGGGGGACCTGAAATGTGCCCAGGAGAGCCCCACAGGGTCCTGCTTGGTTCCACCATAGTTCCCTTTGACAGGCTGGTGAAACTAAAGGACATCTCAGAAAAAATGTTTTTAAGAGCATAAAGTAAGATACATAGTGACACAAGGGAAACCAATTACATGGAAAAACATATCTATCCATGGACACTCTGGGAGTCTGTGGACCCTGGGATAAGGACCCCTAACTGGTTCCCAGTCTTTTCTTCTACTATAAACTGCTTCAGTGAACATCTAGGTACATATACCTATTTATTTCTGTAAAATAAATTTCTAGAAGTTGAATTGCTGGGACAAAGATCTCAGTTTTCCATGAAAAAGTACTGCCTCTACATAAAAAAGTGTATTTATAAGAGTAACACTGTCATTGGGAAGACACTTTGTATTCTGTTACAAGTTAATCACTAAAGGGATGTTGCCTATAAACTTAAATTATCCATAATGGCCCATCTCTGGGAACCCTGCCTCCCAGGTAACAAGTGTTAAACTAAAATACCTTTGTTTAGCTCACAGGAAACATCCTGACCAGGCCCACCTGTGAATGGCTTCAGGAAGGAAGAAATGAACACATCCCATCCAGAGTCTGGCTGGAACCAGGACTTTACCCCCTCCCCTTTTAGTATGAAAGAAGCCTAAATGAATTCTAACTCGGGGAAGATGGTTCTTTGGGACACTAGTCCACCATCTTCTTGGTCTGCTGGCTTTCCAAATAAAGTTGCTATTCCTTGCCCCAGCAACTCATCTCTTGATTTATTGGCCTGTCATGTGGTGAGCAGTATGGGCTTGGGCTCGGTAACAACACTAGTCCCCAAAAATGATAGTGGGTCAAATTAGACCAAAATAGAAGGATGCTTACCTTATACTTGGATCAACAGGTGATCAGGTAGAACATACATAGGTGATAAATTTATCTACGAGGGAATTCAATCCTTGTGATGTGATAAGGAGGCTCTAGGTGGGCAGGTGGGTGATAGCTTCTTAAAAAAGGATGGCCAAGGCAAAACTATAGAGGGGGTGGCATTTGAGTTTGAGGACTAAAGAATGAGAAGTAGCCAGACATGTAAAGATATGGGAAGAGATTGTATTTTTCTCATGCTTACATTATCCAAGTTTTGGGATTGATTTCTAATCTAAGGTTGAAACCATGAAACTATTGTGAAGAGAGCCCATCAAATGTCTACATGACATGGAACAGATGTTAGAGACCACTTGAATGATTTCCCCCTGCCGGTATGGAAGGGTCTAGGAGAACATGGAGAATAAAGGAGAGCCTAGGAGAGAACTTCTTCCGGATGCACAGGTATTTTAGGGTTCTTACCTCCTTTATGGAACTTTACAGACCTGAACCTTTACAAGCAGGGTCAGTGGGTAGAGCTGTCTTGACTCCAGGTTGTAGTTCTCAGAAAGACCAATAGGTGGCGGTGAAGGACAAGAAACAGACAGCACTTCGTAGCGTCTACAATAGATGGCTGCAGTTCAGATTGAACTAATTACTCCCTGAGTGTAGCTCAAGAGTACATGAATGCCAGCTTCTGGTACATTAATATGTCTGAGGACATGGGAGCTCCAAAGGAGGAAATTAATAAGGGTTTATGTAGCACTTGTTATGGGCCAAGGAACCTCAAGCTTATTTGCTTGCAAACCTTTTCCTCCCTCCTCCCTCCTCTCTCCTCCTTTCTACTGCTAATCAGGCTTGGTTCTAAGTTCTCGCCAGGCCTGAGCTTCTTTCATCCTGATCGCACAGCCATGAAGTTTAGACGGTGAGTTTCAGAGTTTACCGTGCACACCGGTGCCCTGGAGAGCTCATTAAAATGCAGCTTCTGATGCAGTTGGTCTGGGTGGGGCCTAAGAGTCTGCCTTTCAACAGGCTCCCAGATGAGGCTGGTGCTGTAGGGCCTTGGACCTTGCTTTCAACACTGAGGGTTCATTAAGTTTGAGTAAAATAGGCACAGAGGTCTTAAGGAACTTGGCCAAGTCCTCCACCTCCTATATGGCCGAGCTGACATTTTTTAACTCACTCAGGTCAACTACACATCAGGGGAGGTGGAGAGGCCACTAATTGATGCTGAGGGGTTAGCTAATTGTTAAGTGTTACTTTGTGTTGGGTCAAGGGTTGTTTTTTACTAAGGGTGCAGAGTTAGCATTCAGATGGGAGAAAAAATATACATCTTTATTTCACTAACCTCTAACTGAAGTTTAGCATTTCCTCCCACCACGAATGTAGCAGCAAACCTCCCTAGTATTAGCCATGTCCGTGATCTAGGATGGAGTTCAGGACCTGTAGAGGAATTCAAGACGTGCCACCTCCAACTGTGCTGCTTTGGCATATTGATAATGTTGAGCTTGAAAACCAGCAGGTGCAAAAAGGGCTCTCTGGCCTCTCCTTTTCTTCCTGAAAGCAGGGGATAAACTCCCAGGTGAAAGAGGCCCTCCCTGTACCAGGAGGAAAGAAACAGTCCTATCACCAATGATGAGGCTGAGAAAAATCTGTACAAACAGACCTTGTTAAAATATTTCACCTTCCTTTATGTTTTTATTTTTAAAATTTATTTATTTATTTATATTTTTGGCTGCGTTGGGTCTTCGTTGCTGTGCGTGGGCTTCCTCTAGTTGCGTCGAGCGGGGGCTACTCTTCGTTGTGGTGCGTGGGCTTCTCATTGCGTTAACTTCTCTTGTTGCAGAGCACGGGCTCTAGGTGCGTGGGCTTCAGTAGTTGTGGTGCACGGGCTTAGTTGCTCCGCGGCATGTGGGATCTTCCCGGGCCAGGGATCAAACCCGTGTCCCCTGCACTGGCAGGCGGATTCTTAACCACTGGGCCACCAGGGAAGTCCTCATCTTCCTTTAGTCTCCCCATAATTTTAGTTATTTTTCCATAACTGCTACTCTTTCTTCAACCTAGTATATAAGCACTAAGGCCTCGTCACTTCTTTGGGTCTTCATGTCCTTATGAGGAAATGTCACATAAAACTTTTATTAAATCAATTTCTATGCTTTTCTCCTGTTTATCTTTTGTTGCAGAGCCCAGTTGAGAACCTAGAAGGGTAGAAGGAAAAAGCTTTTTCCCTACATCTATCCCCTACATCTATCACAGAGAAAATTCCAGATATTTTCATATTACATTACACTTGCTGCAGGTATCTTGAAATATTGTTTATGTTCCTCAATGTCTCCAAATTATGGTAATTATTAGAACCACTGCTATATCTTATTAATTCATGGATAACAAAGAAGTTCATTTATTACTGAACTACCTGTTCATTTAAAAAATATTTAATAACCGTGTTTCAGTATGATAGGCTTCTGTTGCAATCCTATACATTTTATTTTATGCATTGAAAACTATTGTTCTGAGCAGGTGCCCATGGTCTCTGTTTTAGTGCTGTGCTTTCCATGTCCTGTCTTATTTAACTTTCAAAACAGCTTATTGAGGTTTGGGCTGTTATTTGCACCCTTTTTTTGTGGAGGAGGTTACTGAGGCTCAGACAGGTAACTTGGTCAAGGTCACCTACCTGGAGAGTTGGAGCCTGGATTTGAATGAGGCTGTTCCTACAAAGGGAAGTGTTGGTGTTAACGGCTGAACCTGTTTAGAAGGATTCTCCAAAGACAGAGCCCAGGCACAGAGCAGGCACCACGAGGAAGTCTGAGCAGTCCCTGCCTCTTCCTGACCTTCGCTGGCAGCTGCATCTGATTGGTGGATCCCATGTCACGTGCCTGTGCCCTGGCTGCAAGGGAGGCTGGGAAAGTGAGTCTAATAGTGGGAGGCTGGCTCTGCACCATAAAGTTGGGGATTCCTCAAAGCTGGAAGGAAGTTCAGAAGACAAAACCCAAACCAAACCAAAAACTAGTTCATTACAAACCCTAGCTATAAACCTGGCAGCCCAGGGGATGCAAACTTCTGGCAGCGCACAGGCTATGGGCTGTGGTTGGCAGATAATAGTAATTACAGCAATGCTAACTGAACACTTACTATGGGCCAAGCAATATTCTAAGCACTTTACATGCAGTAACTTATTCTATCTTCACAACCCTATGAGAGAAGTATTATCATTAGCATACCCATTTTACAGACATGGAAACTGAGGCTCAGAAAGGGGAAGTTGTTCCCTCTTAACCACCTGTAGTGTCATCCATTGAATGTACCTATCCTTTGAGTGGCTTGTGTACTCTCCAAGCTCTGCCACCCTCTATTGCCTGATACTGTTCCTAATTCATACATGCAGGCTGCCAGTCTGGGTTCTTTAGTTTTACATTTGAGTTTCCCAGCCCTGCCCAGTTCTCTGAGATTTTTGGGGTAGAGATGAGGGGGAGAATGTCTTGCAGGTTCATCTGAGTGGTTCTTGACCAGAATCTCTGGCATTGAGTCCAGGTATCTATAATTTTTCAAAGCCCCAGAAGATTCTAGTGTGAGCAGGGCTGAGAACCTCTGGATTAAGAATCTTAGGCCGGCTTGTGTGATGAATCCCGATTACACACTGTCCCCTCACTGGATAGGCTGTGTCTCTTTGCAAATGTGTACGGAGCAGGGGTCAAGGTAGGCACCGGGATGCAGCAGTGGAGGTGAAGAGAGGCACAGCCGCTCACAGTGGGGTTGCTGGGGGGGTGAGGATAGGGAGTGAGAAGGCAGGTGGGAAGAGCATCCCAGACAGAGGGGACTCTGCACCCATGAAAGTCTGGGGTCAAGAGAACTTGGAGGGTTTGGGCATGAACTCTTACGCCATCAGCTGCCACTTGCCCGTGCCTGGCCCCCTCTCCCTCTGCCTGCATGCCCGTGTTCCTGGTTGCAGACCCTTACGTGCCTGGAGCTTCCAAGAGAGGATGGAGAAGTGAAAGAAGAGGAGGCTGGGGAGCGGAGCTGGGGCCAGGCTGCGGAGGACTTGAGACCACCCTACACCTCTTAGATGTTAGCCTGAGGGCCCTGGGGAGCTGGGTGTTTTATTTGGGACTTTAAAAAAGCATCTGGGCTTCCACAAGCTGGTAGAGGTGGTTTGGAGCAGCAGCTAAGGTAATCAGGTGTCCTGGTTTACTCAGGACTTTGAATTCTAAAGCCAGGAAAGTCCTGGGCAAACTGGGATGGTTGGTTGCCCTACTAGAAGCTAAGCGTCCCCTCACCTTTGTTTCCGCAGGATTCTGGTCCCACCAGTGTAGGTTTAGACCAGTGTTTCTCAAACTTCACCATGTATACAAATCACCTGGATTCTTGTTGAAATGCAGACTCTGATTCCACAGGTCTGGGATGGGGCCTGAGAATCTGCATTTCTAACAGGCATCCAGGGGGCACAGGTCCATGTTTGAGTAGCAAGCGTTGAGAGCACACTCAGGCTCACTGTAAACCAGCTACTTTGGATCACAACTAGGAGAGAGAGGCTACGATCACCCAAAAAACGCATCTATCTCCCAAGGCAAATGCAAACCAGTCCTCTCTCTAATGGGTTGCTCAGGCCCCACCCAGACAGCAGAAAAATTAGCTGCTGAATATATTTTTGTTTAAAATCCAATGCACACCTCTCGCAGGCAGCACCCACCACAGGCACTGTCTACTTGGTTTGATTTCCAATTATTGGGTCCCTCCTGCTTGGGTGCAGTGGGGCTGCATTTTGCATCTTTCTCTCCCCCTCTCTTTTACTTTTATCTCTCGTACTTTTCACTCCACAGCAGCCTGGGTCAGTGTGCAAATGAAAGACAGTCCCCTGGAAAACGACAACCCTTGTTGGGCAGCCTGTTGGAAAGAGATTGAAAGCAGTATTTTTTTTTCTCTGTCCTCCTGTGCAAGTAGACGTAGGTTTGTTGCAATTGCTGGAAGGAACAACATTGACCTTTGAGCTTCTAGGAATGCTTTTTTGAAGAGTCTCTGTTATAGCACTGCCATCACCCCTGCTCCCTCTCGCTGCTGCTTACATAGAATGGCTCCAGGGCTGGGCAGTTGAGCACGGTGAAGCTGGGTGGTATGTGAATTTGGCAAGTTTCTTGTCCTAGCTGTAAATGGGGATAGTGACTGTGCCTGCTGAGCTGGGCATTCCCTGTTGGCTCCCAGACCTATTCTCTGCCCAGAGAAGCTGACTGTTAGGGACTACATCCCTTGGGCATCCTGTCTTCTGGCTTTGGGTTGGGTTTACAATGGGACGTACCTGTAGAAGACAGGTGTTGTTATTTATTACCTGTTCCCTCCTTACTATAGGTTGCAGCTGTGCATTTCTGTGACCACAGCTCCTGCCAAGCAGATGCCGCTATAGCTCCAGCCCTGGGTTGTTTGCCAATTACTAATTATTGCTTCTCAGCTCCAAATTCACCCTTCAATACCTGCTCTGCCATGATGGAGAGTTCCTTTCCAGCATCTCCCGTTTGCAGTGAGTGCCATGTTAATCTTTCTCAGTAGAGGGCGCTAGAGGGACACTGCTGGCTCTGCTTCTGTTTTTATCTGTCATTCACTTTTAGTCCGTGAGGTGGAACACGTCTCCAGGACCTGGCCAATCAGAGCACCGCCTCCTCTTGGCCTCACTGATTGACTCAGGGATGTGCAGGTGGTCTAGGCTCCCAATCAGAGTGAATCTCAGGGCTTATGGCAGGAGCTCTCCCAAAGATGCCTTGCTCTTTCCTGTTAGACTTGAACTTGAGAAGATGCGAGGCTGGGCTGCTGCAGCCATGTTGTCACCAGGGAAGGAGAGTTCTGAGCTGCCAGGTGAAACAGGAGCGCTCACCACAGGGGTCACGAGAGTGAAGCCGACAAGGTGGGGATTGTAAGATGGGGAGAAAGACTCCTCATGACACTGAGCTGTGACCTTGACTTTTCAGTGATGCGAGCCTATACATGTCCTCTCTCCACATTCCTTCCTCCACCACCACGTTCCCTCCCACCCCCCTTAAGCCAGTTTGAGTTGGATTTTCTGCTATTTAGAAACATAGCAATCATGCCTGATAGAATATCTGTTTAGATTTTTACAAAATGGCTTTAGGAAAAGAACTATTTCTAAATATCTGCTCTTTGCCGGGAACTTTACTGCATTATCTCATTTAATCCTCTCACCATCCCCTCACAGCCCTTGTAGGGTGGAAGGAAGGTGTGTTATCATTATCCCCATTTTCCAGATGAGGAAACAATGCTCAGGCAAGGTAACTAGTCAAGGCCACCCAGCTAGTCAGTGATGGAAGCAGATGACGGACCGTGCAGAGTGGAAGCCAGTTGTCCATCTTCTCAAGTGGCCAGAGCCGTGCATCACAGCAGAGGGGGGTCCACACTGGCCAAGGAGGAGGGCAGGGGTGAAATCCAGATCCCTGAGTAATCGTACAAAAATGCAGCTCCGCCACATTCATTCCCTGCTAACGAAAAGATCTCCAAATTGTGGTTCTGCCAAGTCTTTTGGAACGAAGTGTGAACGTGCATTTGTAATTAGCAGCCACTGTGCAGGCAAATGAGAAAAGTGCGAATGTCCCTTGAAATGTTATAAAAAGTCAGGCCAAAGCATACCTCTATTACCTTGTGTATGCTATTAATTTATCAGACCCTTTTCATTGTTGCTGGCTGAATTTGGGGAGAATAATTAACAATAATAGCAATAGCTACTGTTCGTTGAGCACTGACTATGGGCCAGATTCTGTTCTTGGTGCTTTGTATTCTTTATTTCATTTAATCCTCATGTCATCCCAGTATGGTGGGTGTTACTGCTCCTTTTTTTTTTTTTTACAGAGGATGAACTAGACGTTCATTTACTTGCCCAGGGACACACAACAAGGCAGTAGCTTGTCAGGGAGTTGAACTTGAGATTCTCTGGCTCCAGAGCCCAAGTTCCTTCTGTTTGTCCTGGGACTTGCAGCACTTCCTGCTCCTTCAGGGTGTCCCACTCACATAAATTAAGAAAACCATATGGATTGACTCCTCTGAAGACCAGTGTTACCAGCTGGCTAGAGTGCTAAGTTCAGCTTGAAGATGCTCTTATTGTTAAAGGTGTCTTGATAGATGCTAAACTTCACAGGACCCTTCCTGGACTTCTAATTCAGATTCAGGTATGTATCAGTCAGTTAAAATGACAGAAACCCAATTTATTGGATCACATGAATGAAAAGTCCAGGGGAAGGTATGGCTTCAGGCACTGCTGGTTCCAGGGATTCATTGTTGACATTAGAACCTAGTTTCTCTCTCTCCATCCTTTGGTTCTGTTTCCTCTTTATTGGCTCCATTCTTTGGCTCCCATATGTACACCATTCAGATTTATATCCAGTGAGGAAGAGAGAGGTTCTTTGCTGATAGGGCCTATATAAATCCCAACATCCATTTGGAGGATGGAGTCCAGGATGTGGCAGCCCTAAGATGCCCTCAAGGACCCAGGTACTCACGTTCCTGTTCTATCATCCTTGGTACTTGGCTTATATCTTCAGAGTCACTTCACTGTCCAAGACAGCTGTTAGAGACCCAGCAATCACATCTATGTTCCAGGAACAGGGAGAACAGAAGAAGGACCATTTCCCCCCTCTTCAGGAGCCTTTCCAAAGCCCCTACAAGACTTCACTTACACCTTACTGGCCAGAACATTTTCATTTGGCCCCATCTAGCTGCAAGGGAGGCTGGAAAATAGAGCCTTTATCTCAGTGGCAGTGCACCTGGATAGAATTGGGGCTTGTTAGTAAGGAGGAAGGGGAGAATGGGTGGTAGATGAGCCACTAGGGTTTCTGTCCCAGTGGCCACTGCCAGATGCTGGGGAGGCAAACTACAGGTGCCCACTAAACTTGGCAGTTAGTGTTCTGCTGGGGTCTAATAGCTCCTCTTCAGTGAAATAGATATTTCTGAAAGAGTTCTGGATTAGAGGTCAAAAGTTCTGATTGCTGATTCCAGCTCTGCTATTAACTGGCCGTGCGGCCACATACACCTCATTTTGCCTCTTGTGTCTTAGTTTCTCCAACTGTAAAATGGGGACTATAGTCATATCAGTCGGATATGCCTCTGACTACAAGTCGGATATGCCTCTGCCTCTGAGAATGCCTGACTGACTAGCAGTAGGGTGACCAACTCATCCTGGTTTTCCTGGGACTCTTCTGAGTTTAGCACTGAATGCTAAATGCTAAATGCAGCATCCTGGGAACACCCTGAGTTCTAGGCAAACTGGGATGATTGGTCATTCTAAGTAGCAGTAACTTAAATCAGAAAGGCATTTATCATTTGGAGGTAGGTGTCCCTGGGTGAGTTCAGCAGCTTTACAATGTCTTTATGGACCCAAGCAGGCCCTTTGCATCTTTCAGATCCACCCTCCTTGGCAGGTTGGGTTTCCTTCCTCCAACTTGCCATCCCCTGGTCATGAGTATGGCTGCCCAGCTTCAGCACCTGTTGTCTTAGGTTGGCCTCCCTAGAAGCAGGGGGCTGAGATGGGGAATGAGGCACATGTGCTTTACTGAGATGTGCTCTCAGGAGAAAGCTGCAATGGAGAAGGGAAGCAGGATTGCGCAGGGGAAAAGGTAAGCAAAGATGTGGTTTTGCCTGGAGTTTAGTTTCTGCCTGATCCCACAGGGAGCTCTGAAGCGTGAACAGCATCACAGAACAAGTTCCACCTTGAGGCAAGGGGCTGAGGACTTGCACCCCTGTGTCAGCCAGCCAGTGGCTGTGAGCTGGCTTGGTGGGGTAGGGCTGTAACCTCGAAGGCATCTCTGGATGCTGTGATTTCCTGGAGAGGGGGCTGCTCTGAGTTATGACAACACAGCATCTGGGGGCTGGACAACTACAGCTTCTTCTACCCATGTCCTCACTCAACAGCATCCAGGGCAGAAAGGAGGAAAGAGGAGAAAAAGGCTTTCTCATATCAGAGGGAAAATCTCCCCAGCAACCTCAGACAGACTTCCTCTGGGGTCTCGTTTGCCAAAACTGGGTCACGGGCAATGGCTTTCACATGGGCAACTAGCAATGTCTGCCCCCAACACTGCCCCAACTCTGGGGCTGTGGTGAGGTCCAAGCACCGATCGCAACTCTGTAGACACGAGTGGTTGTTACTTATTTTCCCTCTACCTCTTTCCTTGGTCCCTGCAGGCAAACAGGTTAGGCCTCCTTAACAGAGATGAGGCTACCCTCATAACTCTCCCAGATCCTTTGCTGAAGTTCTGGGCAAACTTGGGCTCTGGCCTTGGGCACGTGGAGGAGGCTGGAGGGCCCACCCCAAGTCTCTGCCAGAAACCATAAATCTTAGTGTTTGGGGATGTGCTTTCAGCTGGGCCTTCCAATTTATTCTCCTTCAAAAGCAAAGCACAGCCCAGCAGCCCGGAATGGGTAAGACTGAATAGCTGAGGGCAACAGAATAAAGGTATTGCTTCACTTTTGCCAGTTCCCTTCCCTTCCCCAGAATGGCCCCTAGAAACCTTGGTTGACTCTCACTGCTGAGTAATTTTTATGCCTGTTTCAAAAGCCTCTGTGCTTCTAAAATGAGGCGTTTTCCATCTAATCTTCTTTATGGAGAAACAGCTTTTATCTATTTAGCAGCTATTCTGTTAAATGGGGTCACATACCCACCTCCTTGGGCTTGTCCTTATTAAATGGACTTGTCATTTAGAGAATGATTCTAAGGACTTCTGTTTTGTGTCCCATGTATACATAATAATAAACATGGTGGAATGCCAATAGCTACCAAGTAATCCAGACCTGGGACGTAGTCCTATTAGGTTCTTTTTGCCCCCTATTTTTAAAGGCAAGTCTAGTTGGTGGCTTTAAATTTATTACAACAAATTTATTTATTTGGACATTTCCAGGTCATTTGGGTAAATGGCATGTTCTTTTCAGAAAAGAAAATGAAAAAAATATTTCGGGCTCTGTTTTATGTTTTCAAACAAACTCCCACAGTATCTTTTTATACATTTAATTAAAAATACATGGATGTTGATGGAGGACTAAATTCACACGGTGGAGGGACTTCCCTGGCGGTCCAGTGGTTAAGACTCCGTGCTCCTAATGCAGGGGGCATGGGTTTGATCCCTGGTTGGGGGAACTAAGGTCCTGCATGCCATGCAGAGTGGCCAAAAAAATAAAATAAAATAAATAAATTCACATGGTGGAGGTGGTTTCCAAGCAGACATCATCGGGTGACCTGGCGGTGGTGGTGGGTTATTTGACTGCTTAATTGTGGTGCCCTTATACAGGAATAGATTGTAATGAGAGTCATGCCACCATGTGTGTGAACAAATATGGTTGATATGTGTATGTATTTTGTAGGACTCTGTATAGAAGTAAGGGGTCCACAGATTCATTTATTCAGCAAATATTTATTGAGCACCTACTACGTGCCAGGTGCTGTTGTAGACTGGGGATACTGCTGTGCAGGTCCCTGCCCTCATGGAGCTGACCATCTAGTGGAGAAAGAAAGCCCATGAGCAATAAATATATAAGGTACTGGGTGATAATAAGGCTCTCAGAGAAGGATGAAGCAGGTTAAGGGGCTGGGTGTTTTAAATATAGATTTTATTATTATTCAGGTACGGCGAGGCCAACATATCAGGAGACAATTGCCATTGAAAAGATAGTTTGTTATACTCATAGTTCCCAAGCGAAGGGGGCATGCCACATCGTGGGGGGACACATGGGGGAGCACAGGGCTGGTCAGAGGCAGAGGGAGGGGGTACCTGTGGGCAAGAGCTTTACTGAGGTTTTTGAGGGAAGGAGTGGGCGAGGCAGGGTAAGCTGGCTTAGGATTGGCTAGTTGGAAAAATTTCAGCGAGCCCTGGGCCATAGGGCTGTCCTTGGTTGTCTGATCTGGCCCTGGGATGATTAGGGCATGTGGATAGTGGCCTGGTGTGTGAGAGCCCAAAAAGGGAGGTGGAAGGAGGTGGCTAAGGGTATGGAATCCGGATTGGTTGGTTTGTATTTGAAAAGCACGCTTGCGGGTGAGTGGTTTACCATCTCTAGGAATTGGCTATCCCTGGAAGGAGCAGTCCTTGCAGGGTCTGCAAGGTTCCGGATGTCAAAGCATCAGAATACAGAAAAGAAAAGCCATGGTTAACACACTGGGGGCATGCTAGGAGTGTGGTCTTTTATACAGGCTGTGGGGAGGAGGTCAGATAAGGGCTCTCTGTTTAAGTGACATTTGAGCAGAGACCCTAATGAAGAGAGGGAGCACATGGATATACCTTAGGGAAGAGTCTTCCAGGCAGAGGAAACAGCAAGTGCAAAGGCCCTGAGGAGGGACTGTATTTGGTCCGTTCATTGAATAAAGAGTTTGGTGTAGCTGAAAGGAGAGATGAGGAGGAGACAAGGAGACCAGGTCAGGGAGCTGGGGCCGCGAGAGACACTGGCTTTGACTGAGTGGGATGGAATGTCACCAGGTTGGGGGAGACACTCTGTGCAGAGGATGAGTATAATTGGAGTTGCATTTCAACAGGGTCCGTCTGGAGCTGTGCAGAGAACAGATGGGAGGGGAAGCAGGAGAGCAGGGAAACCAAGGAGGAGGCTTCAGCAACAATCCACGTGGGAGAGGATGGGGGCTGGACCACTGGAGGAGGTTAAGTGGCCAGATTCCTGATATAAGTTAACAGGAGAGATAGGAGAACCAGTGTTAGGAGGAATACTATTTTTTTTTTTTTCTGGAGGAAAATGTATGTGAGGCCGTTTTAGCAAATGTAAATCTGAGTGAAAATCATGCTTCCTTTAGCTGATGTCTTTTTTTCTTTTTTTGGCTGTGCTGTGCAGCTTGCAGGATCTTAGCTCCCCAGCCAGGGATCCAGCTCAGGTCCTGGCAGTGAAAGTGCCGCGTCCTAACCACTGGAACACCAGGGAATTCCCAGCTGATGTCGTTCTCCATGCTCCTACAGCTCCCTGCGCCTGCACCCCCATCATCCCACGTGTGCAGAAATCTTTTATTCACTTTTTCTCCATTAAATAATAAGCACCTCTGGGGCAGGGACTGAGTCCAGTTCTGTTGTTTTATTGTTTTGTCCCCAGCTGCTCTGAGAGGGCCTGGCTCACAGTAAGGTCTCTGGAAATGTTTGTTCAAAGAGTGTCAACTTTGCAGATCTGAGTGTTCTCCCTAGGAGGAAGGACTCTCGCAGTGGGGCCATGGGCCCACAGGCTCCCTCGACAGCTGGTGGCATGTCCAGGGCTTCCCCCTCTCTGGGCTTTGCACTGGCTGTCCCCTCTGCTTGGATGGCTGTCCCTTCCCCTCCTCCCGGTCCCCATTTCAATGTCACCTACTCAGAAAGTCCTTCCTTGCCTCCCTTCAGGGGCTGCCCTCCACCTCTCCTCTGGCCCCAGTCGCTGTCTGCCAGGTCACCCTGTGCTCACCAACATCAGAAATTATTTTCTTCAATTTGCATGTCACTGTCTCTCTCTCTCTCCCCATCACTGTGCGGGCCCCATGAGGGCAGGGGCCTGGTTCTCAAATGTTCACTGGGGCAGGAGGTGGGGTTGGTGGCCATTCTGATCCCCTCCAGTGGGAAGGGTGCCCATGCCCAGCAGCTGCGGTGCCAGGTGCTAAAGGCTCCCACACGTGCTTCCTGGGGGACTGGCTTGGCTGGCTGGAACTGTCCTGCAGGATATGGCAGGGGTGTCCAGTCAGGACCGGAACTGAAGAGAGGTATGTGGGTCAGAGTTATGCAATGGCAAAGGCAGATCCTGTCTTTATTTTGCTCCTCATGGGTTTTTAGCATTAGTCTTGATTTTTTTAAAATATTGCACTGAAATATGATTTATCTTGATTACTAAGTGTTTTTTTTTAGACTCCCCCTTAAATTCTGTGCCCGAGGTGAGAGGTCCCAGCCCTCCTCAGAGGTGGGCTGAGAATCTGTACTGTGAAATCAGCCTTTCCCAATCCCCACTGTGAGTCTTAGGGAAGCACTGAGCTCAACTGTAGATGGGGGATGTCCATGTGACCTAAAAAATAAGACACATTTGGGAAAGGTCTGCTTTGCCGTTTCCCCTAGAGCAGTGATTTTCACTCACCGTGATTTTCACTGCATGGAGTTAGTTGCCTGTACCGGGGTCAAAAGGGAGGCCCCATTAGGGCCGGGGGAAGAATTGTGCCCCCAACTTCCATCAGAACAGCCCTTATTCAGTCCAATTTATAGCTGGGCTTCTTCATTAGATTTCATATTGCTAAAAAAAAGTGGAAAAGCCACGATGGTCAAGTCGATGATGGTCCTAGAAGTGGCTAGTTAGGTGTCCTGAGGCCTCCGGATTCTTAATTAGGGCAAAGGATCCTTAAGCACCACTCTGGGTGTGAAGGTCAGTATCTCGAGCCCCTTTGTCCCTCAAGGGAGGTCTTGAGAGGTGCCTGCGTCTGGGCCTCCGCCTCAGCCACCAGCACAGATGAGAATCTGGGCAAGAAGATGCCAGAAACCTGAACCCTCAGTGACCCCAGCTCCTCCTCTGCCCTCGGTGTGGTGGGTGCGCGACTCCCCTCCCAGCGTGGCCCGTTCTGGGTTCCCCCAACTCAAATGGTATTGGCTTTCCCCTCCCTGGAGTTTTAAAGGCTCTTTGTGTGTCATGCTTCTGTCTGTGTTGCGTTTTCAATTGTCTTCCGTTCTCTCTTAGCCACTTCGGAGGGGGGAAAAGCTCATTCCATTAATCTAAGGTATTATTACGGTGACGGCACTGCCTGATCTCTATGACACACACCGGGCTCGGGAAGGTAGAGCTAATTAGTCGGAACACTTACTTTTCAGGCGTGAGTCACTGGAAGCAGGTGTCAGGGGGAGGCTTTCACGAGGCCCTCGTGACTTGCATGATATTTCCAGTCGGCATCACTGCGTGTACACCGTGCAGAGGTAGCCCTGCCCCCTGCCTCCCCACTGGGTAGGGGGAGAGAGAGGGAGAGAGAGAGAGAGGGAGGGAGGGAGGGAGAGAGAGAGAGAGAGAGGGAGGGAGGGAGGGAGAGAGGGAGGGAGGGAGAGAGGGAGGGGGAGGGAGAGAGGGAGGCGGAGGGAGAGGTGCTCGGAAGTCCTGCTATCCAATGTTAAAAGCAAAAGCCTTTCTACTTTCTGGCCCCTTTTCTTGCTTCCCCTCAGTCTTTCATTCATTCCACAAATGTCTGTTGAGTACCTGCTGGCTGCCGGGCCCTGTGCTAGCTGTTGGGAGTCAGCCGTGAGCTCTAGCGCTGAATCCCTGCCACGATAGCACTGACCTCCTTGGGCGGGAGACAGACCATAAGTGAGGAGCAGAGAAATAAACAAGGCAATTCCAGAGGCCGATAAGTGGATGGAGAAGATCAGTTGGGTGAGAGAGACAGCGCGGGTACTGTGCGCGCTGGAAGGGATTCTATAGGCAAGTGGTCCGGAAGGTGATGGGAGGAGCCAGCTCTGCAGAGTTCGGCAGGAAGGGCGTTCCCGGCGGAGGGATCTGAATGTGTGAAGGCCCGGGGCGGGAAATGCGCTGGGTGCTTCTAAAGAGCAGTTTGGAGGCCAGCGTAGTTGGATGGCGTGAGCGAAAGAGAGACACGTGGGAAATGGGGCTGGAGAGGGCTGCAGGCCCAGTCAATGCCGGGCATTTGCGCTTTATTCTCAGCGTGATGGATGCCGCTGTGGGTTTAGGCAGGACAGTGATGGGACCAGATTTGTTTTAGAGCTTTTGTTTTGCTTTCCGCAGCTGGCCGAGGGGAGGGTCCGGGGCCAAGGCAGCAGGCGTTTGGCGTGGAGAAGCCAGCGATGCTGCGGTATCCGGGAGGCGGAAGGCAGGCGTGTGACCGCCACCTGGGCACCAGGCCCCCTCTCCAGACTGGCACCGAGGGGCTGTGACCTCTGCAAGCAGAGTAACTCTGGTGGGCTGCCCCGGGACTCCCGCTCTACCAGGCACCATCCACACTGCATGAGACCGGGAGGTGTTCCTGGTCGGGTGGGTGCTCTGTAGGTCTTTGAGGGGCCCAGGGAGGCCTTTGGGGGCTTCAGACTATGCCCTCAGATGGCCCAGGAAACTGTGGTCCACCTTCCCAAAGCATCAACCTAATGTCATCTAGGTTTACATTTAGATTCAGATAAACGGTCTGAAGCATTTTTTTTTTTCAAAAATTAAAATAAATGTGGCATAGAATTTAAAAAATCCACACTATTTTTTTTTAAAGAGAAAATGAAGTGATTTCACCTTTGTAGTCAGCAGTGCTGACGTGGTATCTACTTGGCTGTTAGGGGTGCCTCGGGGGAAAAGTTTGAGAAACAGGCCTTAAGGTGCAAAAGTGGAGAACAGCAGATGGGAGAGAAGGAAAAAGGAGGGAAAGAGAGGCCTGGAGGTGGGAGGAATCAAAGAGAAAGAGGAGCGAGGGACTGCAGTCTTTACCAGCAGTTTCCCAAAGGTACCTGCCCTGTTTTCCTCCAACCCCACGGGGACCCCACCAGGCATGAAGGACCCAAGGAAACAGGCCCTTTTACTTCTGGTTCCCACACTGGCTGGCCTTGCTGGGAAGCGCCGTTTCCTCTCTTAAGAGAGCTCCATGGAAGGCTTTTTCTCTCTTTTTCACCGGTTTTCTTTAATTGCATATGATCCACACTAAAGACAGATGTGTAGCTGCTGCTGTTTGTATTTTTTCTCTAGGCAGCCCCAGAAAGCAAGTCTTTGCTGGGCATGTTATTTACATTGTGGAAAGAACAAGCCATTTCCTTATTAGGGAAACAGGCGTGGGGGCTGGGGCGGGCGGGGGGACCGACAGGGCTGTGTGCTGGGCTTCCCTTCTGGACTCTGAGGACCAGGGACCCCCTGCGGATGGATGCTGGGACATCCTCCCTGGGGCGTGGCTCGGTCTCTCCTAGGCCAGGGCTGCGCTCAGAAGCAGCACGTGCCTTTGAAGGCTTCTGTAGTGATGGCGATAGCTTCAAGCCTCAGAGGGCGGGTAGGGCTGGGGGCGTCCTGGCGGTGGCGGTGGCGGGGTGTGTCCTCTGGGCTCAGTTGTTGTCTCTGGTGTCTGAGGAGGCACTTCCAAACAAGATGTCACTGTCGTGGGACATGCTGCTCAGCTGCGACTTGGTTTTGATGAGGAACTGGGTCCTCCGGAACATCACCCTCTCTTGCTCCTGCTTGAGCTCCAGGTAGGAGCGGGAGAAGGTGTGGAAGATGGAGGTCACCGGGAAGGCCATGAGGAGAATGCCGCTGAGGATGCTGCTGAGCGCCACCACCTGGCCAGGCGTGCTCCTGGGTACCATGTCGCCATAGCCCACAGTTGTCATGGTGATGACGGCCCACCAGTAGCAGGCGGGAATGCTGGTGAACTCGGGGCTATCGGCCATCTCGTTCTCGATGACGTAGAGGAGGGGGGCAAAGAGGGCGATGGCCACGCAGAGGAAAAGCAGCAGGAGCCCGAACTCGCGGGTGCAGCGGCGGGCCGTGAGCCCCAGCGTCTGCAGCCCCAGTGAGTGGCGGGCCAGGCGCATGACGTACAGGATACGCAGCGCCCGCAGGACCCGCAGCACCAGCCCCACCTTGTCCAGGTAGCTGTTGCCTGTGCCGGGCTTGCGGCGGTCCGCGGCGGCGCCGTCCACCAGCAGGGTGATGTAGTAGGGCAGGATGGCCACCATGTCAATCAGCGTCAGCGGGCTCCGCAGGAAGGCAAACTTGCTGGGCGCCTGGATGAGACGCAGGAGGAACTCGAGGGAGAACCAGCCCACACACACAGACTCCACGATGAAGATGTTGTAGCACATCTGGGAGCACTGGCCCTGGGAGAGAGGGGAGAGGTCAGCGGTCCCACCAGCAAGGAGCACGGGGCTCTGTCCTGGCTGGGCTGCCCGGGTGAGAGGTGGTCTGGGCATAATGCCTGTCCCCATCCTGCGGCCCCGAGTCCTCTCTTCCTCTGGTTATGCTCACTCCCTGGTTGATCCCGTGCAGACCTAGGGCTTGAAGTACCATCTCAACACTGACCATTCCTAATCTCTCTCTAGCCCAGACCTCGCCCCTGAACTCCAGACCCCAGACGGGCTGCCTCCTGGGATGTCTGATAGGTGTCTCAAACTCATCATGTCCTGAAACGGGCTCCCGATTTCTTTCTTCTTAAAATTTATTTTTATTGAGATGTAATTGACATATAACATGGTGTACAAATTTAAGGTGTACAATGAGTTGATTTGATACATTAATATATTGCAATGTGAATAATTATCGTTCCGTTTATTGTGTTGAGAACATTTAAGATCTAGTCTCTCTGGGCTCCTGATTGCCTGCACACCTGCCAACCTGTGGATTCCCTTCTTAGCGATCAGCAATCCCATTTTTCCGGGTGCTCAGGACAGACTTGGCCTCATCCTGACGCCTCCCCTGTAATCCTCATGAAATCCCACTGGTGCTTCATTGAAAATGATTCCAGAGTCAAAGAACTTCTCACTCTGTCCACTGTCCCACCCGGGTCCAGCCACCGCCCTCTCTGACTTGCACGGTTGCAGGCACCTCTTCCCTGGGCTCCCTGGTCCCTGCAGTCCATTTCGCACACACGGCCAGAGGGACTCAGAACACAAATCGGATCCTGTCCCTCCTTGCTGAGCATCCTCCGTGGCTCAGAGAGATGGCTCAAGTCTCCCAGGGGCACAGGTGGCCAAGCCACCACCTCTCCCACTTCCTTGCCCCCTGCCTGCCTCGCTCACTTGCTCCAGCCCCACGGGCCTCCTCACTGCTCCTCCAACACCCCAGGCTCACCCCCAGCTCAGCGTTGACTTTTCTTGACTTTCCCTGCAGGATTCCTCTTCCCCCAGACGCCCGTATCGCTCTGCCCTCCCTTCCTCCAGCTCTTTGCTTCCATATCACCTTCCCAGGGAGGGCTTTTGGGACCTGCCCTGTTTAAATGCCCCCCCCCTTTGTGCGGTACCCCGATTCCCCTTATCTTGCTCTATTTCATCGTAATGCTCATCATCTTTTAATATGCTCAGTAAGTTACTTATTTACCATGTTTATTGTCTGTCTCAGCCCTGCCTGCCTGCCCCACTGCCCCAGGAGACTGTAGCCCCACAGGGCAGGACAGTTTGTGTATTGTTCACTCTCAGGACCCCAGTGCCTGGAAAGGCCCAGCACGCGCCCAGTGATCAATTCATATTTGTTACCAGGATGGATGGAAGAGCCCTGGCCTCGTGTTTAGACGGGGTGTCAAGTGAAGGCCAGTCAGGCAAAGGGCAAACGGTGGAGGTGGCCCAGGTCGGGTGGAGGCCTGCTGGGGAGCGCAGCCATCTTGCTCACCGCCCCCTGATGGCTGTCCCAGGAGAATTCAGTCTTGAGGCTGCCTCACCGAATTTTTCAAGAGAAGCTGGAAATTTGGAGTTTCACATGAAATCTCCTGGGTTTTAAATGTTGTGACAATTTAATACAAAGAAAGCACTCCGTGGTTCACTCAAACACATCTGTGCGCTGCATCTGTCATGTGGGCTGCCAGCTTGTTGCTCTGGTCTGCAGTACAACTGGATGGTGGACCGTCCCCAGTGGGTTTGGACCTCAACCTCAAAGGGGCCTTTGGCAGAGAGGGAAGGCACAAATGGTTCTACCTGGGGCATCTTGTCGGTTCCCGGGCACAGCTGGGTTCTATCAGACCTGCTCTGCTAGCTCTTTCTCTAGGAATTCGTAAGAGGCTGGAGAGATGAACTAGTACTTGGTGAGGCTTTGAGGTCTCAGACCTCTGGGACAGGAAGCCCCCTCCTCTGGGAAGCCTTCCTGGAGTGCTTCCCCTCCAAGTATCCCCAGCACAGTTGGTGGTCCTCTCACAAGAGCTCCCTTGGCTTGTGTGTCATACTTATGGTCACGGGGCTGTCACCTAGACTTGAGCTCCCTGAATCTGGAGACTCACTCTGGTCACCCTGTCTGCCCTGTGGAGCCTGAATACAGTAGGCACTCAAACGTGTGCTCAGGTGAAACAGTGAACCCCACTGGTCCCCCAAATGAAGTAGAAGAACAGCATTTTTACTGAGTCATGAAAAAGGCTGGTTTTTTTTTTTTTTAAGCAAATATCAGAAGTTGAATAAAACTGTGGCTTTGTTAGTATTTTCCTGATAAAATCAGTATTGTGTACGTTGGAGCCAAAAAGAAATCTACACTAAACACAGGTGTTTCCAGACAGGTCTCAAATGACGGGCATTTCCTCTGTTTTTGGTAGGCACGTATAATCCTCATAGTGAGCACTTTCTGCACGCAATCGCCAAGCAATATTCCAATCACTTCCTGTAGACCCATTCACTGAACCCTCAAGTGCTGTGAGGTGAGCCTGTTCACAGCCTCTTGGACATGTCGGGAAACTGAGGCACAGAGAGGTTAAGTAACTTGCCTACAGATACACAGCCAGAGTGGACGAAGTGGGATTCAAATTCATGCCGTCTGGCTCTAGCCCTGCCCCCTTCATCACTACCCCTTATGCTTCTCAAAAGTTCATTTTACTGGTTGAGTGCTGTTTTCTTAACACTGGTTTTTAAAATTCAACGCATTAAAAAAGAAGTGCCAGAAACTCCCTGTGAGTTATAAATGCAACACTATTGCTACTTTTTCCATAATATATGTGTGTGGAAAAACCCTCACGTGGTGAGTGGTTCTAATGTTTGATCAGAGAGTTCATGTAAAGCCCCTAGCACATGCAGGGTACACAGCCAGTGCTCAATAAATGCTGTCTGGCATGATATTTATGTTGAGTTCATACCGCCATACTACCTATTTCTCCAATGCCTACACAATTTGAACCGTCTGAACCTTTTGGTCTGTCTTGAGACTTGCTTCCAGAACCCCTATGTGTGGGGAAAGGGCCCCAACTCAAAGGCTGAGGGTCTCATACATAAGGAGGCTGAACTGTGGAGCTAGATGAGGTCCCAGGCTGCCATGTGGCACCCATACTTCCATGTTTAAGAGCCAGACTAGGGACTCAGTCAGACCTGGGTCTGGGCAAGCTGCTTTGCCTCAGTGTTCTCAGCTGTCAAGTGGGTGTGAGAACACCTCCCATACCAGGATGCTGGAAGATTCGCTGAGAAAATAAGATGCAGGCAGAGTGGCAGCCCAGCCCTTGGCTCCTAGTAACTGCTGGCTAAGTGAGTGGTATCCCTGAGAATTGGACACACACCCTGTCAGGCCCTGGAGTAAACACTTTATGGGAATTCTCTTATTTAACAGAAAGAAATGCTCACTATTTGAGGTCATGTGCACACACACACACCTATCAATAAAAATCATATTCAGGACCCAAAAAAGCTTTCTGGGATATTTTCATGCAAGGGAATTAGGAAGACTGAGAAAGGATGCAAGTTGGTGAAATAAATTTTGATGGTATATGTCATGTGCTTAGCTGGGGGCCAGGTACATCATAAATCACATCATCCATGACATCATCCATCCATCCATCCATCCATCCATCCATCCAACAGAGAGTGGCTGAGTGCCTCCTCCCTGCTGGACAATGTTGCCGGGGGTGGGGGCGGGGCACAGCGCAGACCTGCACAGGCATGGAGCTTGTGTTTGAACGTCGAGACGGGCAACACACATGTAAACACACTTACAAACATATGTAAGCACAATGATGGACTGGGGTGCTGCTCAGCCAGTGCACTCAGGGAAGACCTCCTGGAGGAGGTGACAGTGCAGGTGAGAAGGCTGTGCGCTTCTGGGAGGAGAGTGGTCCTGGGCTCTTACCTTCTCCTCTTCCTCCCTCAGGCTGGGTAAGGTGCTGATGGAGAGGTTGACGGCGGTGACGGTGACAAAGAGCACCGACAGGCAGGCGAACACCTTGCCGGGCAGCCCTGAGTGCGGCCTCTCTACCATGTCGCGCAGTCTCCGCATGCAGCGGCCCAGGCGGCCCTCGCCCTCCGAGGGGCCCTCGCTGTCGTGGTCCTCGCTGTCCAGCGGGTCGTCCTCATCCTCCCGCTCCACCATCTCGGCGAACTCCTCGATCTTCTGCAGGTAGCGGCGCTTGCAGCAGCCGTCCAGGTGGTCCTCGGCGATGCCCCAGTAGAGCAGCTCCTCCTGGAAGGACAGGGCGCACATCTCCCGCAGCAGCCGCAGCTTGCCGGCCCGCAGGAAGGTCAGGATGGTGCCGAAGGCCCCCGGGTTGCGGTCGAAGAAGAACTCGTTGCAGGTGACGTCGTAGTCATCGCACACGTTGAGGATGTCGTCGAAGTTGGTGCAGGCCTTGAGCTGGCCCAGCCGCGTTAGCGGGAACTCCTCCAGCGTGGTCCAGGGCAGCGAGTACTTGATGCCGCCCACGTTGATGATGATCTGGCGCCTGCGGTCCTCTGGCTGGCCGCCCTGGCGGGGCTCGTCTTGCGGCCGCAGCCGCTGGGCTCGGCGGTAGAAGACGCCCTTGAGTGACTGGCTTTGGGGGAAGAAGGCTGGGTGGAAGGAGGCGTCGGAGGCGCAGCTCAGCGCGCTGTAGTCGTAATCAGAATTGTCTCCCGGTAAGAGGGTCATTTTGGGCCTTCACATCCCTCTCGGGCCTGTGGGGAGAGGGGAGGAAAGACCCACAGTGACTCCTGAGTCTCCACGGATGATGCTGATTCTGCAGATATTTGCTGATATGGACTGAATTGTGTTCCCCCAAATTCACAGGGGGAAGCCCTAACCTCCAATGGGTTGGTATTAGGAGGTGGGGCCTTTGGGGGGTGATTAGGTTTAGGTGAAGTCATGAGGGTGGAGCCCCCGTGGTGGGATTAGTGCCCTTATAAGTAGAGGAAGAGACACTAGAGGTCCCATGTGAGGGCACAGTGAGAAGGTAGCCACCTGCAAGTCAGGAAGAGAGCCCCCATCAGAACCCAACCACGCTGGCACCCTGATCTCAGACTCCTAGACTCCAGAACTGTGAGTAATAAATGTCTGTCTGCTGTTGTGGTTACAAGCATAGATTTTGGAGCCACATGGCCTGGGCAAGTTACTCGACCTCAATGTGTTTCAATTCCTCATCTGTAAAATGGGTATGACCATATGATCTACTTCACAGGATTACTGAGAGGATTCAATGAATTATGTACCATCTAAGACCACTTAATAGAGTGCCTGGGACATGGTATGTACTCAATACTTGCCGTCTACTATTATTTTTAAAATTATTTTATTTTATTTATTTTTTGGCCATGCCATGTGGCTTGCAGGATCTCAGTTCCCTAACCAGGGATTGAACCCAGGCCATGGCAGTGAAAGCCTGGAATCCTAACCACTAGGCCACCAGAGAACTCCCACTGTCTACTATTATTATTAGTATTTAACTCAAAGGGACACCTTGTATTCCTTCCATACATGGAAAACTAATATCACTTGCCATAAATCAGGGTCAATGTCCAAAAAATGCACAGTTATCACAACAGTGCCATGTTTGCTCATATATCAGTAAACATCATCTTGAGGATACAGGAATGAATCGGACAGGCATGCTCACTCCTCCAGAAAGCCCTCCTTGGCTCTTCCAGCTAAATCGAATGTCAGGCCCACCCCCCACCCCCATTTATCTTCACTGCACTTGCCACCTGTTTTCGAATGATCTGTGTGCAAGCCTGGCTCCTTCAGTAGACTGCTTGCTCCCTGAGGGAAGAGCGTGCTTTACTCATCTCTGAATCCCTGTGCCCAGCAGTGTAAAAGCTCCAAGAAATGCTCAACAAATGAGTACGTTTCCTGTCGGTGAGGCCAACATGATGAGGTCAAAATCTCAGCTTCCATAGACTTCTTCCTTCCCAACCCTCAAAGCTAAGGGTTTGTGCCACTAGAATGAGATCGCTTATTCATTCATAGCTCATGGGCTGCATTTGGTTCACAAATATTTTGCCTCGCTGGGAGAAGATTTTGAAAATGGAGACATTTCATGTAAAAATTCGTATATCTTGGTTTCTTTTGAAAAATCAGACTATCTGGTAATATTTGACCCAAATTCCAGCTGAGAAATGACTGCCCCCTTTAGGCAGGGCATGAATGCTACAATCCACCACATGTATGTTTCCTTCCTGGCCCCTGTAGGCATTTGAGTTTGAGACCCCTAGATGACAGCAACAGAGCTCTCCAGAATTCAGCTGATCCAGGGAAAAGTAGTAAGAGCCTAATACTTTGCTTTTAAAAATCACCACTCCTCCCCCCAGCTCAATCCCCCATGGATGCAAGTGGTACCAGCAAAGCCTATCAATTACAAATGGAAACCTATTTCCGATACCTGAGTGTCCATCTGTGCTATGGACATGTTCAGGGGAAACACACGTGGGTGCACACACATACATGCAACCCTGCATGGATGAGAAGCAGTGTTTAACAGGAGCCACGGCGGTTTCCACATCTGAAAGGGGCACCTTCCTAACAGAAATTCTTTCACAAAAGCAAATCATCACTCCACTCATTTATCTTTGGGGCAAGCTATAGTTTCACTCAGGTTTTGGAAAACTAGGGTTTGAAGAAAATGATTTGATTTTAAAGAGTTGAGTGTTTTTAACTTCACCTAAAATTGGAACTCATCTCCTCAGGCAAAGCCTGCCAGAATCCCTTGGAGGAGAAAGATCACTTTTAAGTGCAACCGCTTTTCAGCTCTGCTGCTTTATCTTTGCCACCAAAGACAAGAGGGAAAACGACATTCTGTTTGGCAAGAATAGTGATGAAGGCAAAGGAATATTCCTCTCATCCTGCAAGCCCTGGAGAGCTTTTGTGAAACCCCACATCTGTAATCACTTCTCTTCTTGCAGAATTTCTTCTTTCAACCCTCCTCGATTTCCCTCCAGCAGAAAGCTCCCCCAATTAACGATTCCTCATTTTTTTTCTCTCATGACCCATGTCAATTGTGAGTTAAAGCCTCAGTCTCCTGTGTGGAAAGTTGTCCTGTCTCAGAGACTTGTTAGTATGGAGAGGAGAGAAAAAGCATGCTTCGTTCAGGCTGCTTGTATGCAGAGGGCCAGAGGGCCCTGGGGAGGCCCAGATGCTGGAATTTGCTAAGCGAGGGATGGGCACACTTCTCCTGAGCCTTTGGTCTTGGGGTTACCCAGTCTGATGGGTGTGGGTTGACGGTTCTGCATGCTAGAGTCTCGGGTGAGGATCATAGATCAAACAGGCTCCAAAGTCCTGCTTCTGGAATATAATGCTTCTTTTCACCCAGTCTGATACCCTCACAAAAAGGCTGATCTTTTAAAATTTCCCTACAGTGTTAGGTCTGTCAGTTCTCGAGCATGGTGGAATTTAATGATTTTGCCTCTTAGGGTCTATATGTCTACTTGGGAAGAGGAAGCCATTTGAGAAAGGGGCTCCGATGGTGGGGATGAGGAGGAGGAGTCCTGAGGGAGCTGTCATTCATTCAGTCAACACTTATCATGTGTCGGACTGGGCTAGGTCTGGAGGCACAGCAGAGGACAAGACAGACCCAGCCCTGTCCTCACGGAGGTGACGTTCTAGTGGGGGAGACAGTCTCTAAATAAGTACACAGGCTGTAGTGAGTATTGTGATGAAAACAGAACAAGGTGACAGATGGGAAATGACTGGGGGTCAATGTTAGCTGGAGGGCTAACCCAGGAGGGCTTCTCGGAGGAGGGGACCCTGGGGGCAGAGCCAGCCCTGGGAGGACCAGGGGGAGGGTGCCTCAGGTGGTGGGAATGGGAAGAGCCTGCTCCCTGACCTGGGGGTGGGCTTGGATGGTCAAAGACCAAAGTGAAGCCCGAGTGGCTGGGCAGAGTGAGTGAGGGGAAGGTAGTAGAAGATGAGTGTGGGGGCATGGGCAGGCATCAGATGGAGCTGGGGTTTATTCCTCGTGGGCGAGGCATCCTCAGGAGAAGATTCAGGCTGGGTTGGGGAGAGCAGGCTGGAAGCCCCTGTAGTCATTCTTGAAAGAGACCATCGAGGTTTGGATCAGTGGAGGGGTCTGGAGAATTGGATGGATTTGGGGTGGACTTTGGTGGAAGAGCTGACAGGACCTGCTGCAGGACTGGAGTGTGGTGAGGGGGAAAGACTAGGCTGCAGGATGATTCCAGTGGTGCCATTCACCCAGGTGACCGATAGGTGGTGCTGTGATGAGGCCTGAGTTAGAGGCAGCCTTTCCTGGCTGTGGGATGATGGACAGGAGAGGGTGTGGGCAAATCAGGGAGAGAGAGCAGGGATGGCGGCCTCGCACATGGATGGGTGGGTGGTGTCAGACCACCAAAGCTGACCTGATGATCATGTGTGGTCAGGGAGGGGATGGTATTAGCTGATAGCTTTGACCTGGCTGGGCTGGGGTGGGCAGGAGGGCCAGGCTAAAAGAGATATGGCGAAGCCCAGAGGCTGGTATTCCCTGTGCTCAGTGCCCGCCGCCCAGCACCCACTTCCCTGCTGAAGCTGCACTCCACCCCAGGCCCGAGTGGTCAGTGCGGGTAGACACCACTAGGGGGGCTATGGTAGGCAGAATAATCCCCCCAATCCCCACCCTGCCCCGCCCAAAAGATATCCGTGTCCTTATCCAAACCCCTAGAACCTGTGAATATGTTAGATTATGTGGCAAGCAGGAATCAAGCTTACAGATGGAAATAAGGTTGCTAATCAGCTTCCTTTGAGGTGGGAAGATTTTCCTGGATTCTCTGCGGCCTCCATGCAACCACAAGAGTCCTTAAAAGATGGCAGAGAGAGGTAGGAGGGTGCATCAGAGTGATGCAACGCTGCGAGAAAGACCCGACTGGCCAATGCTGGCTTTGAAGATGGAAGGGGCCATGAGCCAAGGAAAGCAGGCAGCCTCTGGAAACCAACACAGGCAAAGAATGGACTCTCCCCTCCAGAAAGGAACGCAGCCTGCCCACACCTTTATTTTAGTCCTGTAATGCCCACTTGAGACCTCTCTTCTCCAGAAGTGTGAGGTAGTAAGTTCGTGGTTTTTAAAATTATTAATTTTATTTTTTGGAGTATAGTTGATTTACAATGTTGTGAAGTTCGTGTTGTTTTAAACCACTCAGTTTGTGGTGATCTGTTACAGTAGCAATAGGAGACAAATACAGGGGATGTTGAGAAAAAGCTGGTTAGACTTCAGCTTGGGGGGCAACTTGCTGACTACCCCAAGACGGGGAAGCAGAAGAGCCCACAAGCTCTGAAGTCAGAACATCTGGGTTCAAGCCCAGTCATTCTGTGACTTTGGAAAAGTCATGTCCTGCCTCTGAGATGCAGTTTCCTTCTCTGTAAAATGGGGATATGAGTTGCTCCAACCTCCCTGAGTTATGCTGAGGACTAAAGCAGATGTCACAGGTGATGTGCTTGGCCCGATGCCTGACACCCTGTGGACCCTCAGTGGGCCTGCTGTATTATTATTAGCTATGAGGGGGGTTTGTCATCCTCCCCCTCCACCAGCCAATGGTGACTCCTTTCTTGACCTGATCAAGCAGGACTGGAACCCAGTATTGTCTGACCCCAGAGCCCCTTGCTGGAGGGAGCGCAGTCTGGTATAGCCTCTGGGAAAGCCATCAGGGGTACTGAGGGGAATGTGCCTTATGACCCAGGAAACCCACTCTTTGGTATATTCCCCAGACCTGGGTCCATAGGGGTTGTGATAGACATTGTCTGTAATATATTATTTACACTCAATAGTTGACTCAGCATCTGCTTCTGGGGACTCATATCTAAGTGAGGAACAAGGCACAAGAGTGTGCAGCTTGTGTTGCTTTGGTGCTAGGAGGTCTCCCAGTGTCCCTCCCAGGGGGGAAATGAACAAGCGATGCAGATGGCGGATGCCTGGAGGTTGCACAGGAATTAGAAGCAACGGACTAGATGTAGGTTTAGCAACACATTTAGATCTTAAAAACATGGTGCCGAGTGGAAAAAGGAAAAGAAGTTTATAGCACTATGCTATTTATGTAAATGAACACACACACAACATTACATATTTTACAAAGACTTGAGCACATGTAAGGACCTCTATCAACCACAGGGAGGGTGCCTGGGAGGGCAGGGGGAGGGGAATAAGTGTGGGGATTGGAATGAAGGGAACAGTGACTAAGGTGGCCTGGCACAGGCCAGTGATGAAGAGTGGTATGAAGTAGAGTGTGGTTAGCACAACCCTGGGTTTTAATCCAGGTTTTAGAAAAAAGAAGAAGAATACGAAAAAAATCAAGCCACTGGGTTCGGAATCTCCCTGGACTCAGTGGAGATACAGATTCCCAGGCCCCTCCCCAGAGCCTCTCCATCAGAATCCCCAAGGGGGAGGCCCAGGAATTGGCATTTTCGAAGGCTCCCTGAGAGCCTACTGACGTTTGAGAGAGAGGAAAGGGAGGGGCCAGGAAAGCCTGCAGACCCTCTAGCTGCTCTGGGCTTTGGCAGGAAGCCCCCTGCCCAACTGCTCAATCTCCTTGGGGTTCTGGAAGGCTCTGTGGATCCCACGCTAGGGGAGCTTCACTGGAGAAGTGGAGACCCTCTGTTTAGAGAGAAAAACCTTCTGCACTGGGGCTGCCTTGATCAAATGCCCCTTTGTGAGCCCACAGATCCGATGACATTCCCCATGCAATTTCTTTTCCTTCTTCCTGGGAGAAAGATGCTTTTCACGAGCTATGATGGAGGGCTGAGGATACATTTCCAGAGAGAAATGAGCATTGAAGCCAGGAGGAGTTCTGAGGGGCAGCCCCCCACCCCCCACCATGAGGCTGCTCTGTGGTCAGCATCTGACTGAGGGTGGGGTGCAGGGCCTGGGGGGTAGGACTCAGGCGTGGGGAGCAGGATGGGAGGAAGGTCTAAGTCAGGCTCGCCTGGCTGTCACTGCTGCTTTTGTTAATACCCATTCGGCCCGATACAGCCATCTGCACCCACTGCGGCGCCGGCCCTCTTCTGGGCCTGTTTCCCCCTATAAAGCGGGGATAAGTGTGCCGACCTTACCGGGCTGTTATGAGGATCTGGTGAACGGAGGTTTGCTGCAGGTACGATCACTGTCACTTGATCTCTCATCCCCACGGCCACATCCCATCAAGGACAGGAAGGATTCCACAAACTGTTATGTGCTGATCCCAACTGCTAAGACACCTCTTGGGTCTCTCCAGGGTTTTGACAAACTGCTGTCCTCTCTCGACTCCACTCTTCCAGTCCTAGGCCTGTCCCTCTTCTGAGCAGGAGGGGGGGGGATGCAGAGAGAGCACCAAACACTCACAGTGCTGGAGCAACACCCGTCACAGCCTCCCATCATCACACACTAGGCGCCAGGCGCTGTGGAAGAGCCTTAACTGTGCGAGCCCACGTCCTTCCCTAAGAGGCAGGTGTTACTATTAACACCCCCATTTTACAGATGAGGAAATTGAGGCTTTGAGAAGTGAAAACTCATGACTCTGCTGATGAAACCAGACTCCAACTAGGTCTGTGGGATTCTGAGCAAACCTCTTTGACTCTGCATTTTACTGGGCCCCTGCATTGCTCATTCCTGGTGGAGTGGGGAGGGTGTCCAGCACCAGGAGCAAGCCAGGGACGGGGTCTCTCGACTCTATTTTCTATGCACAAGCTTTCGAAAAGTCTTTGCGGATGGGGAGAAGCAGGCAACTGCCCGTAGCTGGGGAAACATCTTTATTCCTACTGGGTATTTGCACAAGAGCAGAGTAAGAAATCAACAAAACTCCTGCTTGCGTCAAGTTCTCAGTTGCCATTTTGGTCTCTCGGCAGAACTCTCCTATGGTGTAGACAGGCACCAGCCAGGGGTGAGGGTGTGGCCTCTGGACCACGCTGCCTGGCTCACCAGTTACTACCTGTGCAGCCTTCCGCAAATAACTTCACCTCTCTGTGCTTGAGTGGCCTCAGCTGTAAACTGGGGGTAATCATTGCACCCTCCTCCTAAGTGCTTGGAGCCGTGCCTGGCACATTAGAAGGGCTCTGTGCTTGCTAGAATGGCTTCTGCACAGCACGCTTGGCGCCTCCCCTGCCCGCTCCTCCCCTTGCATTTCCTTTCTCAGAGGAGGAATGTGAAGCAGACAACTCCTTCCAGAGGGCTGGACCTCAGTGCCGGCTCTCCATCTCACCTGGCACTGAAGTCAAGTCACTCGCTTGGCTGGGCCTCAGTTTCCCTGTCAGCAATGTAAACTGATGAGGCACGTTCCTGTGCTTGGCAGAATAGTGGCCTCCCAAAGATGCCCATGTCCCAAGCCCTGGATGGAACCTGTGAATATGTTACCTAACATGGCAAAAGAGATTATGCTGCTGTGATTAAACCGAGGGCCTCGCGATGGGGAGATGACCCTGGATCGACTGGTGGGCCCAATATCACACAAGCGTCCTTAGAAGAGGGAGGCAGGAGGATCAGAGTCAGAGAAAGAGATGTGATGACAGAAGCAGAGGGTGAAATGATGCGAAGCCAGGAGCCAAGGAGGCAAGCAGCCTCCAGCAGCTGGGAAAGGCAGAAACGGATTCTCCCCCCAGAAGGAACGCAGCTCTGCTGCCCCCCTGATGTTAGCCCAATGAGACCCATTTGGACTCCTGATCCCCTCAAACTGTAAGATAATAAATTTGTTGCTTTCGGCCACTAAATTGGTGGTAATAGGTGGCAGTAAGAAATGAACCAAGTACAATGCAACTCTCTTAAAAAAAGAAAAAAGCAGTTTTTCCTGAGCTCCTCGGTCTTTGGTTTCTTTCTGCCCACCCCGCTCCACACTTGCCAACTTGTGTGATCCCCTGACCCCGAGCGGGTGTCGAGGGCACCCCACTGATCTCTCCATGCAGCCCTGCCCCTGCCGGTGCAGCTTCATCTGTCAGGGTTAGGGCTCCTGGCTGGGCTGACTCAGAGGTGGGTCACGCCGCATTAATCCTCAATTAAAACGTTAATCCAAACAGATCCAGCCATTAGGCTGGCCCAGGTCCTGGCATGCTGGATCTCTGTGAGATGCTGTGCCCGCGTGGGGAATCCATCTTCCTTGGCTCCCTCCCGTCCTCCCTCGTTACAATCCAACCATGCTGGACCTCAGCCCTGCTTCCTGCGAGCTGGGGCCCAAGTCACTGGGGTGGGGGGGATATTTGCTGGGAGCTGGGCTCTCTCCTCCACCCCGCCACCCCCAAAGAGAGAACATGCCGGAGACGCCCTTCCCCCCCGACAGAGGCGGCCTCTGGAGCCTCCCTACTCTGCTTCTGGCAAAATAACAGTTTGCCTTCTACCAGGAGGGGCTTTGCGGGTGGGAGCCGGACGGTCCGTTTCTCTCTGCCTCCTTGCAGCCCCCCAATTTGGGAACACAGGCGTTAAGTAGAGGCACAGGCTTGGAGAGCAGTGAGGGCCTTGGAGCAGCAGGAAGGGGACACCGGCTTAAACAGTCCCTCGTTTCTTGTTCCTTAGCAAGTGTTGAGGCCGCGTGTCTGTGGTCAGCTGCGGCGGGGAAGGGAGGAAGGAACGAGGGAGAGCATGGCGTGCCCGCCCGCCTGGGGAGACGCAGGTGTAAGGCTGTGACCACAGGGCAGGGGGAGAGCTGAGGCACCGTTCGGATCCTATCTGGAGCACATTCACTCCGTGTTCTGACTTTGTCAGTCAAATACTGGCTGCTATGGAACAAAAATGGCCAGCAGGGATCGAGTGCTTGCAGCTAGCCTTTCTTGCCTCCCCCTTTATATTAATTCTCTTTAGAGTGGCTTCTCCAGCCGCCATTTTCCACCCAGGGGCTCCATATCTGGGTTTAATGAGCCAACCAAGAGTGGATTCCCAGACCCTATATCTTTGGCAACCGGAAATGTTGACTCTTCCTCACATATTCGGAAGGGGGATGTGGAGAAAAGACGGCCCAGTCAAGACACCTTTTAGGGGTCCAGGGGGTTAATTCCTTAGTCTCGGTTTGAGTCTCTCAGCCCTACATCCAGGACACATCTCTCTGCTCTTCTGTTCCCTGGGGCATCTCGCTCACCTCTTGCCAGAGCCCAGCTGTATGGCTGGTGCAGAGAATTCAGAACGGCAGTGGGACAGGAGCTTAGCCCCCAGATCTGCCCCAATCAGACTCCAGGACTCCCCCAGCCTGGGTTCTCAGGGCTTGGCACAAGAATCAAGGCTGTCTTGTTTCTAGCACATTCACAGTCCCCTGTGGGTTTGGAGTGGGTCCCATGACAGACATCTTTCCAGTGGAATGGGCTGGCTTAGGAAATGACTGGTGAGGGCAATCCCCAGGGGCCATCCTCACCTGTCTTTCAGACACACCCTCCCTCCCTCCCCGCTTGGCAGGTGCCTCTGCAGAGCTCCAAGACAGAGGACACAGGGTCAAGCTCAGGTCTGGCTACCTGCCCCTCCCCTGGCTCCAGCAGTGCCAAATCTGCCTTGGAAACGTGCTCCGGGGGGGCTCCCTGAAGTGACTCTGACTGCAGTCATGTGTGTGGGTATCAAACACACCCTAGTGAATAAACCTCTGCTTAGATTCATAGAGTCAGAAGCAGCCCCTCCCCCTTTAACACACATACAATGAATCAGGGCAGCTCCTGCTCCCTCCTCCCACCTCCCCTGCATTTGTCTGAGGGGTCAGCAAACGGGGTCTCTGTGTCCGTCTCATTCTCCTTGGTGACTTTGGTGCCTGGCACCCTGTATGTACTTAAGAATAGCAAGTGCTTAAGAAAATGCCTGCTGAATGGACAACTTAACTAATACACCCCATCGGTGGGAGCCTCCCTTCATCGGTATGGTTAGATCAGTGTTTCACAGCCCCCCTCCCCACTACCACCCTCCCCTAAAGAGCTTTTTAAAGACCTTTTCTTCTTATCCAACAACCTATTGCAGCCTCCACCCCTCCCCTTGAGAATGAATGCAGTAGGCGAACCAAGGAAAGGCCGTTCTGCAACCTTCCAGTGACGTTCTGCCTACACACATGGGGAGGGGTATGCTCTCCAAGCTGCAAGCTGGCTTCCATCCTCTCCTGCCCCCATCCCATCCCTCTCCTTCACGGTTCTCTCCTCAGCACAGTGCCTCAATAACTGTTAAATGAATGAAATAATGAACGTTGGGCACTTGGCATGGTGAGCTGTGCACAGTAGGTGCTCAACCAATCTTTGTCCTATCCATGAATGAATGAATGAACTTCTCTCTTTTCCTTCCTCATCCGAAGACTCCAATCCATCCAGGCTGAGCCCCTTCTGGGTAGGGAACCCCGGAGGCTGAGGAGTTCTCAGAGCCCAGCACACAGTGGGCGCTCAATAAAAGCTTGTGGCGTTAATGAGTGGCTCAATAAAGCCCACTGACGGGATGCTCCCTTCGGTTCCTAAGGATGGAGTGAACGAGCGAGTGACAGACGCCCCCCTACCACCTCCCCCCAACACTCCCTCCTCCCTGGATCCTCCCGCGAGACGGCGAGAAACCTCTGCCACAGCCGGGTTGTGCCCCCCCACCTCCTGCCCTGTCACTTCGCACCCCGGGGACCCCCGGGAAGAAAAGAAGCTGGACCCGCACCATGACCGTGGCGAGCGCGCTCCACGCCGCCGCCCGCAGCTGCTCCCGGGTCCTCTGTCGTCCCGGCCGCCCCCCTCAGTGGCTTTCGGGGTCCCCTCTGGGGGCGCCGGGGCCACGGCCACGTGCATCTCCCCCCACCGGAGCCCGAGTCCGCCAGTCCGGCGGTGCTCGGAGAGGCTGCAGCGCGCCAAGTTCCCACCTCAAGTTCGCGGCACAGCGTCCCCACCGCGGAGTTGGCCGGGCCGCGGCTCGCCGGCGGGTCCCGGCGAGGACACGACCAGGGGCTGGAAGCCACCCGCGCCACCTCCCGGAGCCGCCGGCAAACTTCGGCCCCCGGGCCCCGCTCGGCTCCGGCACTCGGACCCAGGGCCGCCCGCCTCTGCCTCCCGGTCCCCGCCGGGCTCCGAGTGCGCCGGGAGCGCCGCGAGGCAGCCGCCGAGGGAGGGAGGGAGCGGGGCGGGAGGCGGGCCGGAGGGAGGGGCGGCGCTCGGGGCGGGGAGCGCGGGCGGCGGCGGGGAACGCGGGGGCCACGCGGCGCCGACCCCGGGCGTCCGGGCGGCCCAGCGCCGGGCCCGGGCCCTCGGATGTGCAGCGCTCCGCTGGGCGCCTCCCCGAGCCCCGGTCCGGACCGCACGCGCCGAGCGCCCCGCCGCCGCCCTCACCCCTTTCCCCGCCCTCCCGCCCACGCCCCTCCGCCCGCCTGCCCTCGTGGTCCCCGCGCTCCGCTGCCCTCGGGATGCACTCGCCCCCCCGCGCGCCAGCCTCCAGGGGTCAGGTGCTTCCCCCGGAGGTTCGAGTGCCCGCTGGCCCTGGACCCTTCGCGTCACTGCCCCAGGCGCCAACGTGCCACGGAAAGTCTCCACGCTCCGCCGCCCCGGGGCCGCACGCACCACGCGCCCGGTCTTGTGCTTCTCCCTGGAGGTCCGAGTGCGCCGTTGCCCTTGGGCCCCTCGTGCCACTGCGGGCCAGGGACTGCACGCGCCTTGCGGCGTCAACTTCTTAGGGACAGCACGTGCCGCGCCAGGTGCCTTTCCCTCCAAGTCCCTGTGCGCCACCGCCCCGGAGTCCGCGCGGCCCAGCTGCCAGCACCCCCAGCCGACGCGGGGCACTCGGACCGGGTCCTGGGGTCCCGAGCCGGCTGAGAGCGACGCCTCGCCTCGGAATTGGTAGGAGTCGCGCTTTGGCTGGGGGTTGGGTTGGAGGGCTCTGCCCGAGAGAGGGCGCCACCGCGGAGCCGGCCTTTTAGGCCTTTTAGGGTCGCTGGCCTCGCACCGCGCTTTCCTCTGTTCCTTCCAGTCTCTACCGCCCTTTCTCACCATCAGAGAACCCAGCAAGGCCGTGAAGAAACCCTGCCCTGAGCCCGGCCTGTGGCCTCCTCCTCAGGGGTGGGAGCAGCTCCGGAGCTGGGAGTGCGCGAGGAGGAATAGGGTTAGGGTATCATGGCTCACCGGTGCCGCAGAGGCCGCCGCCACAAGGAACTGCCCCCAAGAACTCACTTTCTGTTGGGAGAGAGGCAGAACCAGCAAAGCCGCTGAGGCGCAAGATTGGAGGCTGTGAGAAGGGCAGGGAGGAAGCCCGAGCAGGTGGTGGGGCTACAGAGTGAGGGGAGAGACCGCCTTAGCTAGACCTAGGGGGAGGCGACATTTACACTGAGCCCTGAACAAGGAGAAGCAGCCCATCTTTGGAAGATCTGGGAAGAGAGCTTTCCGGGTAGATGGAACCGCAAAGACAATGGCCCCGAAGCCCGGGAGAGAGAGGCGTGTTTGAGGAGCTGCAGGGACACTAGAGAGGAGAATTGGGGGGCGTGTAGGAAAGGAGGTCTGCCTGGCTGTGTGGGCTTTGGTGCTCAGGTGGTCCCTGGGGTGCACTTTGAGAAACACAGCTCTATGTGGTGGATCAGGCCCCTGCCTTCCTCTCCCTTCTGAAAATGGGCGTTTATATCTTTTTTCCTTGCTATTATCTGTCTCCCCACTAGACATCAAGCGCCATCAGGGCCAGGATTATGTGCTGTCCCCCTAGCATCTTCCACACTGTCTGGCACAGACAGACCAGGCTTCTGAAATAGTTGTTGGAGGGATGCTCAGGACAGTCCCATAGGACAGAGTTGATCATCTCAGTGAGACATAGGTCTTGCTGAAGACCACAGGATAAAGATGGAGAGCGGGAGTTCTCAAACTTACTGTGCATCGGAATCCACTGGAGGGCTTGTTAAAGCCCAGGTGGTTGGCGCCGTCCCCCACCCCGAGGTTTTGTTTCAGTGGGTTTGGGGTGGGGCCTTTCAAACAAGTTCCCTGCTGCTACTTCAAACGAGTTCCCTGCTGCTACCGCTGCTGATGGGGTCGCTGCTGGTCTGGGGATCACACTTTGAGAACCTCTGATGTTGAAGACTTGAAACTCAACCCAGCTGGGTCTGACTTCAAAGTTCATGTGAGCTACCAGATCCACTGGGGTGGGAGGGTGGGGAGACTCAAGCCTTGTTTTCTGTTGTGTAGGATCAGCTGGGCCTTATGAGCACCTCCGTGGAGGGGCTGTCCCCATCAGAACACTGTGAGCCGGAGTCAGATGTTGGGGTGACCTGTGGATAGAGGACCCGAGACACTGGTGGAGACCACAGTAAGAACAATTCCTCCCTCCCACCCCCCATCCACCCCACAGGCACAGACTCGCTTGCTGGGCCCAGGAGTTAAATTACTGCCTGATCTTATCCCTGACTTGTGCTAAACTATGGCCAATAAAATTCTTTTAAATCCTTTTAAGGAATTCCCTTGGCAGTTCCTCCCTCCCTTTGGAGCCTTCCAGATTTTCAGCTCTTCTTTTCGTATCTTCATTTTCCTCCTGAGAAGCATTCCTTCCCAAGCTGTTGTGTGGAAATAGATGTTGATGATGCCTGGAGAGTTTCCTGAAAAGATGGAAATGGCCTGTGTTTGCTGAGCACCTACTAGGTGCCAGGCAGGTTACTGGGTGATTTGTGGATGTCAGAGGCACAAACTGGGCCAGTCGGTGGGCTCTGGCTCGCAGACCTGTTTTATTTGGCCCTTCTGGGTTGACATTTTTTTTTTTTTAATTTTGAATTAGTTGGCCAGCCTGTAAAAATCAGGAGACTTCACATAATTTTTTTTCTTTTGAAACACTGGGAGATCTGGCTGACATCCCCCATGAGAGCAGTGTGTTGGTGTTGGGTTGTGCCCTGCCCCCTTTGCCTATGGTTTGCCCCTCAGCCCCCATCATGTCCTTTCAGTTACCCCTGGACCCCTGGAAGCATGAGTTGCTATCGTCTCGTCTCAGTAAATTGTCTAGGGCCACCCAGTAAATGGCAAAACTGGATCTGAATCCAGGCCTGGCTGACCTAAAAGCCCAAGCTTGTCACTAAAAAACAAGCTGCTATTAGAACCGGGGACAGGAGGAAGATGTGGCGTCTCTGGCCCCAAGGAAATACCTTAAAAGGGAGTTACGGTCTGTGGTTTAAGGATATGCTTTCCTTCCCATTCATAACCCACTGTCAGTAAGTCATAAAGTTCTGGGTTGTTTTTCCATGGCGGGAAGGGTTACCCAGAGCTGTCCAAACTTTTTAATCCATCCTGCCCCTTGAGGTGAAAAGGCTAAGATTTGCAAGACAATTGGTTAGAGTTAGGAGGGGGTTGTCTAGGAAGGGGGGTGGTGGATGGAATTTTCTCTCTGAGCTCTCCTGGCAGGGGGTCGAGCTGGGTGTCCCTGGCACACAGCTTGTTGCAGGAAAAATGCTGCCCTGCAAGTTGGGGTGGGGATGGGGGTTGGGGTGGCATTCACCTGCCACCTCTCCCGGCACTCTGCCTCTTTTCTGTGCCTCAGACACCCCAAGCAAGCCACGTCCTGGGAATTCCCTGGCAGGGAATTTTTGAAGTTTCCTGAGTGATTCTAAAGTGCAGAGGTTGAGGGAATTCCCTGGCGGTTCAGTGGCCCTCGCTCTCACTGCCGAGGGCCCAGGTTCAATCCCTTGTTGGGAAACTAAGATCCTGGCGTGATCTTCCTATAGGTTGCCACACAACCATTTTCTCCGCGTCTTAGTCAGTTGTCACCGCGGGGCTCCTAGTCTAGGCTGGGATCAGGGTGCAGTGGAGGAGGTTGAGGCACACGAGGGTACAACTTTAAGTCTTTGTTTTAAAAGTTGCTGTGTTGCTTATCATGGATTTGTTTTGCACTGATTTTAATTTTTTTAAAATATTGCATCAAAAAAAAATATTGCATCAAAATGCTACTTACCTTGATTACAGAGCTTTTTAGCCTCCTTACATTTTGCTCCCCGGGCGAGTGTGCCTCACCTGCCTCACCCTAGTCCCAGCTCTGCTCCTGGTCTAGAGTGTTCTGGAATGGGAGTCAGGAGAGCTGAGCTCTGGTCCAGCCTGTGCCCCTAGACTCGCTGTGTGACTGGACCCAAGTCCCCTAGGTGCCCTGAGCCTCTCAGCTGCACCATCTTTCCAGGGAAGGGCTTAAAATAATAAGTTAGTTTACTTTAATTTTTTATAATACATTCATTCTAGAATGATCCAAGACACCCACTGGAGCTTTGATAGGTTGTGCATCGTGTCTATCTCCTGGGGGCTTTGGGGTGTTGTAAGCCTCACTGACTCTGGTCTTTATGGGATGACACCGTCCTTTTCCCGACACCCCACGCGGGGTGTTTCTCTGTACAAACACCAGGTCTTTCATGGCTGCTGCGTGCAGTGACCACTGATGCCTTTGCTCATTTTCCCTGAGGGAAATGTTCAGTTCTGGAAGTGTGGGCATGCACCCTATTCTTTGATGTCTTGCTTCTTGTTCTTTGGTTTCATTCAGTGGATCATGTGACACACATTCATTACGGACCTTCTACATGCCCAGCACATAGAAGTCACATTTCCAGCTTTAGAAGAGGTTAGTTCTAGTGAAGGAGGATGCACGTGTAAGCAGATCATGTGTTGAGCGAGGTCTGCACGGGGCAGAGGACTTCCGGCTAAGGCCACATCCAGGGAACTGGGCACTGTCCTTTCTCCTGGGAGGAGCCTGCATCCTTGGTGCTATCTCCAGGTGCCCCCAGCCCAGAGCAGTGTACAATCACCTTCCTAGCAGAATCCTCTGGAGAGTGGTGCTGTGTGACATTTTGCATCCACACTTGAACAGGCAATGCTGTGAGTTAAGAGCTTTCAGTTCCTCCCTAATTCCCCATCTCCCTCCGTCCCTCCTCTGGACTGTGCTTTGTTCTTCAGTTTTTCCTGGTCCGACAGCCCCCAAAACCCATTTCAAAGCCCACCTCCTTCTTTTAGCTTTCCTCCACAGCTCCAGCCCTCAGGGGACTCTTTCCTTCACTCTTTTCCAAAGCCTTTATCAACTAATAGGCGCTCTGCCTGGAGCTTAATTAAGATCTGTCTCGAGTTCCTTGTGACTTCAGCCCAGCCAGGATTCTGATTCTTGCAGGGAGAGGGCAGTTGCCCAACAGCCAGTAACAGCTGGGAGGGCTCTGCCCCTCAAGTCAGTGGGTACAAATAGATGAATCTTGCTAGGACTTACATATTTTTAAAATAATGAATTATGTGCCAATATTTGAACATCAGGAGATCTCACATAAAAATCTGGATTTCTGGCTTCCCTGGAAAACTAAAAGATATGCCAACCCTGGACCTACCTTCCTCCCTGGCAAAAATTGGCTAGAGCTGGTAGCAGCTTCTTCCTTCAGATGGGACATGGGTTCTCTAGTTTGCCACAGTCCTCCCTACTCCTTGATGTCTAACACTGGGCTCCCTTTACTCATCTGTTTTACCTTCCTGGCCCCTGTAGGCATTTGAGATTTTAACCCTTGCTTTCAAATGTCTTTTCCTCTAAGAGGAGGGACAGTTCATCAGAGCGCTGTGCCCTGGCAGAGGCTTAGCAAGGCTCAGAGGGAGGCTGGGTGTCATTGCTAAAGAGTGTTGGGTTGATGGGGGAGGGGAGAGTCAGGAGATTGTTTGCTATGAATCCAGGCTGTAGATTCTTAGTATCAGTGAACCTAGATGGGTGTTAAACTTGGCTGGTACTATGTTGCTTTACCTGTACATATAGAGGCATATTTAACGTGACTATAAAACAATGTAAAAATTAAAGTAAACTAACTTATTGAGGGCACTTACTATGGGCCAGAAACTGTACTCAGATTTTTACATTGAATTCTCATAATAACCCTGCGTGGTCAGTACGATTGTTTCCCCTGTTTTAGAGGCAAGGGAACGGGTAAGTAACTTGCTCAGGATGACACGGCCAGAAAACTGGAAGCTGTGATTGCAGTGTCCACAGATGACCCTGGAACCTCGAGCTTAGCAGGACTGGAGGTGCCGGTAGATGATGGTTTTTAAAAATCATTGTCTTCTCTATGTTGCCTCATTTCCTGGGATTGCAACCTGCAGACCTCCTGCTGGGAGGCTGTCAGCTTTGAGGCTCCTTTCCCTGGCACAGGGTTGCAGTTAGCCAGCCCTGCAGGTCAGTTCCTGGAGGCTCTTTGATCTGGAGAAATGCAGGAGGATAAGGCTTTCCCGAGAGAAGGACGGGCTGGGGTGGGGCAGGGGCCCTGTCAGCCCGGCCCAGGTCCCCTCAGACAGCCCCTGGATCCCAGAAATGCAGGCCCCGCCAGCCGGCCCTGGGGCGTGAGCTCATTCCTCCAGTGTCCCCACATCCGAGGTCAGTGCCCCGTTGCACCGCTCTCAGCATCCATCTTTCTGCAGTGGAAGATTTTAGTGCCCTTATCGTTACTTTGCATTGCTTCTGGGCTGCGTTCCCTCTTATTTCATTTTCATCTGAAATCCTGAGCTCACCCTCCTCGGAGCTGATGGGACCATTTATTTCCAAGGCTGCAGCCAGTCAGAGGGCGGCCGACAGCTAAGCGGAGTACTCTGGGTTTTTGCCACCTTGTTTTGTTCCTGTAGACAGGGATGGGAGACAGGAGAACGTCTTCATTTTGCAGCAGCAAAGCTGTCAGAGCCTTAGAGCCTCAGTGCTTATCCCCTTTGCCCCAGAGGACACTGCTTTGGTGGACTCTGCCCCTCGGTGTTTTATCCTTTCGGACTCAAGAGCTTGGGAGAGCACAGCATGGGCTTTGCAAGTGTCCAGTCAGATACTCCTGGATTGTCATAGTTGCAATGGCTCCAAGAGACTGTTTTCAGACCTTCTCTCAGTGTTCTGAAAATGAAACAAAGCCCAGAGAGGGCAAGAGATATGTGGAGATTGCACAGCAAGTTGAGTGGCAGAGCAAGACTGACAGGCTCCAGCTCTTTTACATTATACGAGCCGGGCCGGCCTCTTCAGAATCTCAGAAGGCCAAACCTCAAGAGGTCCCTTCCCTATGCTCCAACCGTCTGGAAAGCTCTGCCGCCAGCCCTTCATGGGGCTGCTCCTCCTCTTCCTTCGGTTTTAGCTCAGGTGTTTCTTCCTCAGAGAGACTGCCTCTGAGGTCTTCATCTAGAGCAACCCCTGTCCCACATCACATTCTTTCACAGCCTCTATTTTCTTGTCCTCAAGAGCTCTGATCCTATCCCAATTGATCTCCTATCAGAGTTTCATTTACATTTTTAGTGTCTCTCCCACCAGAGTGCAAGCTCCCTGGGGGCAGGGACCATGTCTGTTGTCTGTTTTATTTACCACTCTCTCTCAAGCACCTGGCCCACCAGAGGTGCTCCATAACTATATTTAGAACGAAGGAATAAACCTATGCAGGTGGATTTCAGGGACTTCAGCTGATCCTTAAACAAAGGAAACCGTTTTCAGTAAGTGATGAAGATTTAAACATGTGCGGAATCACTTTCATTTGCTTTAGTTTAAGATTTTATTTGTGGAGACAAAGTCCACTCCTAAAAATGCTTCAAGGGCATATATCTAGCCTCACTTTTATTGGTTCATTTGACACTGTTTCCTCAGCTCCGGGTCTGTGCTACGCCCTGTGCAAGGTGCTGGGGGTGCGGAGACAAGGAGAAGCCGGGGTTCACCCGGATTCTTCTTGAACTGGCCTCCCCACAAAGGAGAAGCCACTGGTTCACATGGTTGAAAAGTCGAGGGCTTGGTCTGCCTGACTCCGAAGCCCATGTTCTTTAAAAGCTACTTAAACAATGATGGTGTAATTTACATAGGGTGAAATGCTGCAGATCATAAGTGTGTGGTTTGATCAGTCTTGACAAACGCATGCACCTGCATAACTCACACACCTATCAAGGAAAAGAGGGTTTCCATTACCCCAGGTAGTTCCCTCCCCTTTCCTATCAGGCCCCCCTCCCCCAAACCTGCCATCCCAGGGGCCACAACTGTTCCCATTTCTTTCACCGTAGGTTAGCTTTGTGTCTTCTGGAATTGCGTGTGAGTGGAACTATACGGAGTGTACTCTTTTGTGTCTGCCTTCTTTGGCTCAGCATAAAGTTCAGTGCTCAGCTTTGAACTTGGCGTGTTGCTGCAAATATCACTAGTTCGTTCTTTTTCAGTCCTGAGTAGTGTTCTGTTGCACGGATGCACCACATTTTGTTGCTCTCTTCCCCTGTTGATGGACATTCAGGTGTTCCCAGTTAGGGACTTCTGTGGATAAAGCTGCTATGAATGTTCTCGTACAAGTCTTTCTGTGGACATGTGCACCCATTTTTAGTAGATTCCTAGCAGTGAACTTGCTGGGTGAAAAATCCCACATCCTCATTTACAATGATAGACTACCTCCCTGTGCTAGGGTCTTCTGCCTGGAGGCGTGACCCGGATGTGAACTGTGTGAAGGCCCAGTGCATTATTATTCGAGGCACTCTGCTTAGTAGCTCGTCCACAGCCAGCGCTGATGAGTAGGTTGAGGGGTGAGTCTTTTTTGCATTGCTAGTTGTTTGGAGATAATCCTCCTGGGTGTCTTGTGTTTCTGCATGTCTTGTAAGCAGAGGCACAAACTGCTTTCCTTCAGACCACATTTTAGAGGTTGTTTGTGTTGGGAAAAGTTTTGGAAGATAGAGATAGTGTTTCTTTCCGGAGCAAAGGACAAGCATGTTTACTGTCCATTATAAAAGATTTAGGTTTCCAAATCTTATTCCAACTTAAAAAGAAAGGAAATTCTGACAAGGGCTATGACATAGATGAAGCTTGAGGACATTATGCTAAGTGAAATATGCCAGTCACACACACAAAAAACCACATACTATATGATTCCACTTGTATGAGGTACCTGGAGCAGTCAAATCCATAGAGACAGAAAGAAGAATGGTGGTTGCCAGGGGGGTTGGGTGGGGAGTGAGTGGGGAGATGTTTAAAGGGTATAGAGTTTTGGAAGATGGAGAAGTTCTGGATATCGGTTGCACAGCAATGAGAATATTAACACCACTGAACTGTACACTTGGAAATGGTTAAGATGGTAAATTTTATGTTGCGTGTTTGTTTTTTTTTAATTTATTTATTTTTGGCTGCGTTGGGTCTTCATTGTTGCGTGCAGGCTTTTCTCTAGTTGTGGCGAGTGGGGGCTGCTCTTCGTTGCGGTGCACGGGCTTCTCATTGTGGTGGCTTCTCCTTGCGGAGCACAGGCTCTAGGCACGCAGGCTTCAGTAGTTATGGCGTGTGGGCTTCAGTAGTTGTGGCTCACTGGCTGTAGAGTGCAGGCTCAGTAGTTGTGGCGTACGTTGCTCTGCGGCATGTGGGATCTTCCCGGACCAGGGCTCGACCCCGTGTCCCCTGCATTGGCAGGCGGATTCCTAACCACTGCGCCACCAGGGAAATCCATATGTTGCATGTTTTTAACACACACAGACGCACACTCACGAAAGATTTGGGTTTCCTAAGCTCAGGGTTCCTCTCGTGTAATGCAACTCACTGTATGTCTTTGCACTGCCCTGTGGGAGCTGGGGCTTGGGGAACTCCTATGAGAAAATGTTGATCCTCTAGCTTCTCCTCTTGCTGTGAGTAATGAACTGTCCTTTGTCTCTGACCCAGGAGGCTCATGTCTTCTGCCAGCATCCAGCAAATCGTGGCAGGCTAACCTGCTAGCTTGCAAGTAGGGCCAATCTCAGAACCTTCACAGTTCTTGACAAAAGTGATCTCTGTATTTTTTTCCTTGGGGCACTTTTGACAACAGCAAGTATAGTTCAAAACTTATCTTTAAAGATCTTGAAGTCCTTGCCTACGCCCTCTTGTTCACAGCTTTACTCCCAGGGGCTTGCACAGTGCACAGTGATACACAGAAAATGCTTAATAAATATTTATAGAATGAATGACTGGATGGCTGAGTGAATGAATGCGCGTTGCCTCGATCCCGCCATCTCTTCCTCGAGAAGGGCACTTCGGGAATAGATGGCCTGGCTAATTGTCAGAGCTGCTTGGAGGCCAGCTCCTGGCGAGCCACCTCTGCTTTGCGCCAGGCTGGCTCTCCTCTTCCTCCCCATCACCTCCCCTGAGCTTCTCCCACACAAATGCTGCTGAGAGCACTTCAAGGGGGACAAAGCCCCACCTCTCTCGCTCTGCTAGATGTTTGCTTGTGATGGTCAAATATCGCCCTCTCTATGTTACAGAAGAGGAAACAGAGGCTCACTAAAGTAAAGGTCTCATGTAACTGCCCTGGGCTTGGCCACTGGCTGGCCAGTCTCAGATGGGTCCAGGTGCTGGGGCTTTTGCCTGTTTGTACTACTAGCAGCCCTCTGGACATCAGGGGGGTGGGATGGGGGTGGAACTTAGAAGTATCTTGGGCTGTTGACAAGAGGGTCGACCCACCTGTTAGCGCTCAACAGAGTCCTGGTTTTAGGTGGGCATCATCCTGCTGGGTGATCCCTGGGGGCTTCTGGGCAGCTGCCAATGGAAGGCCCTTGTCTGACTCTGAACAGCCCAGGGGGTTATTTAACTGGTGGCTGGTGGTCTGCAGGGGTGGGCTTGGCTTTCATGGCTCTCTTGATACTGACTCAGATCCTATTCCTGGTCCTCCCAAGTCTGGTCCCTCAGTCTCCCAGTCTAGTCGAGTCCCCTCCAGCCACCCCTGGAATGGAGGGCTCTGGCAATTTCTCTGTTCTTTTTTCAGACCCTTATTATGGTGCACGCTTAATGTTCATCCCCCTTGGGGGCTCCCATTTATTTTCAAGAGCTTCCTTTTGAAGTAAGAAAAAAAGGAACCATACTAATTTCTCCTTTTATTTCCTCTGAAACAATTTTAATTCTCTTTCACACAATGTGGATCCTTCTGACTTATTGGGGCAGAGTCTTGGATGGGAAGGATGGGCAGAGAAGGCAACAAAAACATAAAGACTCATATTTCAAGAGAGTCTGTTGTGGCATTTAGAAATTGTAGGATGGGTTTGGGGTAGAATGGGGCTCCCAGGTTAATGCTTTCTCATCACTTCAGCTTACATGCCTGGTCAAATTACTGAATATTTATTAAGCATCTACCGTATGCCAAACGCTATGTTGACTCATGGACCCTGAATGCTTAAAAGCTATGCTTTCTTCTCAGGGGTAAAGCAGTAGCTCTTGTCTTTAATTTCATAGGAACTGAAATGAAAAATCTTTTGGGGAAAAGAAAAAAAAATTAGCTGTCAGCAGTAGTAGTAGTTTGTGCATTCATTGGTCCACTCATTTATTCATCTTGAAACAAACATTTATTGAGCACCTGCTATGAGCCAAGCCTTCTACTGGCTCTTGGGGATATGGCTTTGACTATGACAGGTAAGATCTCTGTCTCCATGCATTGTAAATATTAGTGTGAGAGAGAGGCAGTAAATAATAAACAAATGCATATGGAATGATAGGTAATGGTAAACGAAGGGCGGAAAAGTAAAATGGTGAGGGTTCAAGAGCAATGGGGGCAGCTCTGGGAAAGTCATGTCCGGGGCTGAGTACACTCCGGTCACTCAATAATCACTCCTTGAAAAGCATAGGGCCGAGCCGCAGATCCTTTGTCCACAGCGTCTGTCCCTTGTGTTCTTTCTCTACGAGTCAGGAATTTGCCGTGCTGAACCCTTGTCACCCTCACCCTGTTCTCTTTGGCTCCTGGCCCACCTGCATTCTCCTAAATCCAGTCCATCCACTAGTACCCTGGATCACCCCTTGCTCATCTGCTCCAGCTGCCCTTGCCGTTGCTCCAACACACCAGGCGTCTGGAAAATTCTTCTTCCCCAAGCTATCTGCACAGCTTGATCATTTACTTGTTTTTAGGTCTTTGCTCAAAGGTCAGTGACCTTCATGGTGAAGTCTTTCCTGGTCACTCTTTTTAAAAGTACAGTCACCCCATCCTTACTCCTAGACCTCTCCATTCTCTGTGCTGTTTCCTTCTCCTCCTTAGCTTTTGATTTGACATACTGTAGATTTTGATCATCTGGGATGAGGGAGGGAGCATTACCGGAATCCGAGGGAGAGTGGAGACAGAGAGCTGTCTGGAGAGAACCAATGACCTGCAGTTCAGGGACCAGGCAGCCTGATGAACTCGTCCTCTCCTCACTCCCTCTGGTCTTGCTGAGGCTCCCCATTGGCCAGGCCCGATCAGAAGATGGAGGCAGGTACCTGTCAGCCTCTAAGGGCACGGAGACGGGTGGAGAAAGTGATCTGGAGGCAAGTGGCCTTCAAACTCTTGTTTGGAGCCCTAGGCTTTTATTAAAGAGTTTGGGGGCCATCACAGTGGGCAAAGGTTGACCCAGTGGACTGGACCTTGGTCAGGCCAGCAACATTTCCACCAGTACGAGTGTGGAGAATAACAAGGCCTGAATTTGAACTTCAGCTCTCCCACTGACCAGGTATGTGATTTTGGACAAATCACTGTGCCCTCTGCCTCATCTGTTAAATGCAGCTAAAGATCCCTGCTCTGCATCCCTCTCTGGATGGTTGTGAAGTTTCAGTGAGGTTCAAGATGTGGAAATGCTTTGCAAATGGCAGAGTCTTGGACAATTGGTTGCTTTCATTTCAGCCACCAGGACGTTGCCTTCGTTGACTCGGGAATTCCAAGTCTAGACGCAAAATGGGTTACTGGTCACCGTGAGGACCTGGGAATGACAGATGTTTTTAGCACAACCGATTCACTTAAATTGGTTTCTGATGGAAAAATCCACAAAATTCTTAAACTCCCAGGTGTGGGTAGCAGTTCTGTTACCCATCAGTATGCAGGATACCCAGTTTTTGCTGGGGACCTGTAGACAAGATCTTGACTCCAGCTTTTAATAAATGCTTCAGGCAGTGAGCAGTTTATTTCCCTCCTCCCTCCCTCCCTCCAGCCAAAGGGAACACCTCTTCGGGGGTGAGGGAAGATGGCAGGGTGGTGTGCCAAGCTGCAGGAAGAGTGTAGGGGAAACTGCCCTCCCTCTTTCTTTGTTCCAGGACTCACATGCCAGGCTATAGCAGCTAGGAGACACCCCACAGCCAGAGCCCTATGATCCCTGCTCCAAGGAGAGCAGAGAACATTGCTGTGGTTGCCAAGACATTTAGATGCAGAGGGCGTGGCTCTTCAGCAATCTGGACCACTAGCCCAGCGTGAAGTTGGCTGGTGGGCACTACACGGCTAATTGCTGTGATTTGGCATTCAGTGCTGGGTACAGGCATTGTACCAAGCGCCAGGGTTAGAGGCGGTTCTCAGCCAGCCACCGCTGCCTGCTGTCAGTCTCCGGCTTTGATAATGATAATCGTGTTTGTTGCTGAGGGTGGGGAAAGCGGCCCTCTTTTTCTCCCTTTGTCAGCTTACTGAATCCATCCTCGTTTCCAGCGATGGGGTCTCATGGCTCAGAGGCCCGAACTCTACCCTGGGCAAGGGAAATTTGAGTGTTCGTCTCAGCTCTGTTACTCCCTTATTCCATCTTTGGACAAGTTACTTCCTTTTCTGGCCCTCAGTCTATCTCTTAGTAAAATGAGGGTGTTGTACTGTGATATGTAAGGTGTCTTCCAATTTGAATACCTTGTGTTTCTAGGCACGGTTTCTCAGCCCAGTCACTACAGGATACCTCGTGTTATTGTGCTTTGCTTTATTGCACTTCACAGGTATTACGTTTTTTGCAAATTGAAGGTTTGAGGTAACCCTGTACCGAGCAAGTCTGTCGGCTCCATTTTTCCAATAGCACCGTCTCACTTCATGTCTCTGGGTCACCTTTTGGTTATTCTAGCCACCTTTCAAGCTTTTTCATTGCTATTGTATTTGTTATGGTGATTTGTGATCAGTGATCTTTGATGTTACTACTGTTAATTGTTTTGGGGCACCACAAACCCTGCCCACATAAGATGAGGAACTTTGTTGTGTGCGTTCTGACTGCTCCACCGACTGGCTATCTCCCTCTCTCCAGCCTCTCTATTCCCTGAGACACAACAACATTGAAATTAGGCCAATTAATAATCCTACGATGACTTCCAACTGTCCAAGTGAAAGGAATAGTTGCATGATTCTCACTTTAAATCAAAAGCTAGATATGATGAAGCTTAGTGAGGAAGGCATGTCAAAAGCTGAGAGAGGCCAAAAGCTAGGCCTCTTGTGACTAACAGTTGGCCAAGTTGTGAATTCAAAGGAAAAGTTCTCGAAGGAAATTAAAAGTGCGACTTCAGTGAACACATGAATGATAATACAATGAAACAGACTTACTGCTGATATGGAGAAAGTTTTAGTGGTCTGGATGGAAGATGAAACCAGCCACAATATTCCCTTAAGCCAAAATCTAATCCAGAGCCAAGGCCCTAACTCTCTTCAATTCTGTGAAGGCTGAGAGAGATGAGGAAGCTGCAGAAGAAAATTTTGAAGCCAGGAGAGGTTGGTTCATGAGGTTTAGGGAAAGAAAACATTTCCATAACAGAAAAGTACAAGGCGAAGCAGCCAAGTGCTGATGTAGAAGCTGCAGCAGGTTATCCAGAAGATCTGGCTAAGATAATTCATGAAGGTGGCTACGCTAAACAACAGATTTTCAATATAAAGAAAACAGCCTTCTACTGGAAGAAGATGCCATCTAGGAATTTCATAGCTAGAGAGGAGAAGTCAGTGCCTGGTTTCAAATTTTCAAAGGACAGGCTGACTCTCTTGTTAGGGACTAATGCAGCTTGTGACTTTAAGCTGAAGCCAGTGCTCATTTACCATTCTGAAAATCCCGGGGCTTTTAAGAATTATGCTAAATCTACTCTGCCTGTGCTCTAGAAATGGAACAACAAAGCCTGGCTGACAGCACTTCTGTTTTCGGCATGGTTGAGTGAGTATTTTAAGCCCACTGTTGAGACCCGCTGCTCAAGAAAAAAGATTCCTTTCACAATATTGCTGCTCATTGACAATGCACCTGGTCACCCCAGAGCTCTGATGGAGATGGACCATGAGATTTGTGTTGTTTTCATGCCTGCTAACACAACATCCATTCTGCGGCCGATGGGTCAAGGAGTAATTTTGACTTCGATGTCTAATTCTTCAAGAAATATACTTCATAAGGCTATAGCTGCCACAGATAAGTGATTCCTCTGATGGATCTGGACAAAGTCAATTGAAGACCTTCTGGAAAGGATTTACCATTCTAGATGCCGTGAAGAACAAGGGGTCAATAGAGTCTGTCATACAGAGTGAAGTAAGTCAGAAAGAAAAACAAATACCGTATGCTAACACATATATATGGAATCTAAAAAAAAAAAAAAAGGTTCTGAAGAACCTAGGGGCAGGACAGGAATAAAGACACAGACGTAGAGGATGGACTTGAGGACATGGGGAGGGGGAAGGGTAAGCTGGGACGAAGTAAGAGAGTGGCATGGACATATCTACACTACTAAATGTCAGATAGAAAGCTAGTGGGAATCAGCCACATAGCACAGGGAGATTAGCTCTGTGCTTTGTGTCCACCTAGAGGGGCGGGATAGGGAGGGTGGGAGGGAGGGAGACACAAGAGGGAGGGGTTATGGGGATATATGTATGCATATAGCTGATTCACTTTGTTATACAGCAGCAACTAACACAATGTAAAGCAATTATACTTCAATAAAGATGTTAAAAAAAAAAAAAAAAAAGAACAAGGGGTCAAAATATCTCTGAGGTCTGCCTGTATTGACATTTGGGGCAGAAGCATTCTTAGCTGCGGGGAACGTCCTGTATTTTGTCGGGTGTCTCCAGCATCCCTGGTCTCTACCTGCTAGATGCAAGGAGCACCCGCCCTGAAAGTCATGACAAACAGAAATGACTCCAATAAAAAATGGTAACAAACATCCCTGGAGAGCAAAATTGTGCCTGGTTAAGTTAAGAACTATTGATTTAGGGTGTAGGCTAAAAGCTTTGCAGGTTATGGGAAATATTTCCCCTGGATATTACTCTGGAGGATAAATTATTGTCATTGTTGTTATTATTTCTCCCTCTCTCAGTATATGTAGAAGACCATGTACTGTGTACCAGACATTGGGAATATAAAATTGAACCAGACAGACCTGGTTCTGGTGTGTCCTGCTTCTGGTCCTACCCACACATGAAGCCCATATTCTAGAGGGGGTTTGGGGAGAAGGAGACAATATTCATGTAACCACATAAGTGATAAGGCCATTTCAAATCTCATCTTTAAAAAGGTGATGTGATGGAGTGCTTCATGGTGCCTAATTTATCTTCATATTTAACAATTTTGAAATTTACCACATTAAGTATTAAGTAATTAAGTACTATAACCAGAGCATATTAAGCATTAGGTAACATATCCAGAGATAGGACTAGAAAATATATATATATTTTTTCCTAGGCAGGGAAAAATCCTTTGAATTCCTAAGCTTTGTGAAATTTATTGAGGAGTAAGTAATCTTATTAGAAGTCTGGATTATTTTCTTGTGGCTGCAGTAACCAAGTACCACAAAGCAAGTGGCGTAAAATAACAGAAATATATTCTCTCATAGTTCTGGAGGCCAGAAATCTGAAATCAATGTATCAGTGGTGGCATACTCCAGAGCCTCCAGGGGAGAATTTTTCCTTCATTTTCCAGCTCCCAGAGGCTTCTGGCACTCCTTGGCTTGTGACAACATCACTCCACTCTCTGCCTCCGTCCTCATGTGGCCTCCTTCCCTCTTGTGTCTCTGGGTCCAAATGTCTCTCTCTTTCCTCTTACAAAAACACTAGATTTAGGGCCCACTCTAATCTAGTGTGACCTCATCTTAACTTGGTTCCATCTGCCGTGAGCCTATTTCCAGCTAAGGTCACATTCTCAAGCAACAGGAATTAGCTCTTGAACATACCTTTTTGGGGGGCAAATTCAACTCAGTGCAAAGGCCAAGGCTGATTAGTCAGTCATGGCCAAGGAGGAGTGAAATCAAGTCCCTCTTCTCTGTGAGTCTTTGAAATAAGCCAGTGAGAATCAAGCCCAGATGTAACAACCCTGGGAAGAGCAGGCCCATCTTAAATTCCAGTTCCACGGTTACAGCTGGTCTGTGCACACAGCTTCAGCTCTCCGGTCCCTCTCCCTCTGTCGAGTCCTTCCAGCAAAACCCTGACCCTGATTAAATCCAGCTGTCCCCAGCTGCACCCACACTGGACACTACCTGGACAGAAAAAGACAGCTGTGCCAAGGGTCTCTTTTTAAATCTTCGTGTACAGAAAGCCCTCAGTGGACCCTCAGAAATGCCGACAATCCCACCGCACTTCCTCAGTCTCTCTGTTCATCCTCCTACTCAGGATTTACTATTTTGCATTTTCTACTCTATCCTCAATTCCTCTCGCTCCTTTCGCTCAGCTGATGATGTGGCTTCTTACTTTCCTGAGAGGATAGAAGCAAGCAGAAGAGAGCTCTCTCCTTGCCCTCAGCACGCCTGCGTCTGTAGCCATACACCCCACCTTTTCTCCCTCCTCCATCCTCACCCAACTTCACTTGCACACTGGAACCCTCCCCCTTTCCTTGCGGATTTTATTCCTGCACTGATCTCCTCTCCACCTCCTGCATTCTCTCCCCGCCCCTCCTTCAGTATTGTAGGAAAACCTCTGCCTACACCCCTTGCCTCCTCTAACCACCCTCCCAGTTTCCCACTTCTCTTGAGAGTGACGCCCTTGAGTTGTACATACCTGGGTCTCCAGTTCCTTCCCAGCCCATTGTCTTTTTTTTTTTTTTAACATCTTTATTGGAGTATAATTGCTTTACAATGGTGTGTTAGTTTCTGCTTTATAACAAAGTGAATCAGCTATACGTATACATATATCCCCATATCTCCTCCCTCTTGCGTCTCCCTCCCACCCTCCCTATCCCACCCCTCTAGTTGGTCACAAAGCACCGAGCTGATCTCCCTGTGCTATGCCAGCCCATTGTCTTTTGAACCACTCCAACTGCTCAAGAGAATCGCAAACTCTCAGCAGCATTTGATACAGTTGACCTTGTCGTTGAGCTACACTCTTCTTGAGCTACACCTCACGCACTCCTGGCTTCCCACCTACCTCCCTGACGGCTCTTCCCCAGCCTCCTTTGCTGGCTCCTCCTCTTCCTCCTGACTTCTGAATATTGGAGTAAATCACAGCTTAGCTTTTGTCTCTCTCCCCTCCCCTTTCTACATACAGAACCTAGGTGATCATATTCAGTCCCAAGTCTTAGAATACCATCTATATTGGGATGAATCCTAAATTTATATCTACAGCATTGATTCTCTTTTGATTTCCAGACTCATGTATCTATCTATTCAACAACTCCACTTACACAGGGTACCACTGATTCCCCTCCAACCCAGATCACTCTCGCCCCATCTTCCTCACCTCTTTCTAACCCTAATTTATCAGCCTAAAGTCCTAGGAGTCTTCCTTTATTTCTCCTCTCCCCCCATCCCATATCCAGTCTATCAGCCAGTCATATTGTTACTCCCTTCAAAACGAATTCTGAATCCAAGTTTTCGTCCCTCCATGGTCCCTCTCCTGATCCAGGCCACCATCATGTCCTGCCTGGAGGAATGTAGCAGCCTTTCAGCTGGGGTCCCTGCTGCCATTCTTGCCCTCTTACAAGTCATCCTCCTCCCTGCCGCTGGAGGGATCTTTTGAAAACTTAATGGCATCACCTGCTTAAAATTCATCAGTGGCTTCTCATTGCACTTAGGAGAAAAAAAAATCCCAGTTCCTTCCTGTGTGTCTGGTGGGGCTCCTGCCTCCCTCTCCAGCCTGTCTTCTCACCTCTGCGTTGTCTAGGATTCTACTCCAGGCTTCTTTCTTCATCTTGAACAGGCTTAGAGCTTTTGCCCTTGGTGTTCCTTCTAGATCTTTTCATGGCTGCGTCTTCTGTTTTTCATGTTTCAGCTCAAAAGCCACCTCTCCTCAGAGACCTTTCCTGGTAGGTGACCACTAGTAGTCTTTGGTAGCTTCTTCAATTTCTGTTACGACAAGATGCCCCAGACTCATCTTGTATACTTCCTGCCCCAGACCTAGACTCAGTCATTTCTCCAGGGGGCTCTGGTTCTTTTATTGGGAAATGACACCTAGAGACCACGATCTAGGCACTAGGGTGCTCATTGCTACTGGGTTGGTCATTGTTCCTAAGTCTTTTCAGAAGATAGAGTTAGGAAATATTATTTAAAAATATATATATGTTTACAGTAAATCATGATTTCATACTTCAAATTCAGGAACTACAGGGTTTTTACTTAAATTCATTGATTTTACATTGTGTCTTCTTTCCCTCATGCCCAAACCCTCATTCTCTCAACAAAAACATAATTGCTCATCTTCTTTATCCCATTACACACACACAACAGTCTCAGAATAGCAAAACGTCAACATTACTATCAACAATGTGATTACCAAAAACAGTTTAAGATTTACTTGCAGTCCTTTTTGCCCTTAGAATAATATAAGTCAAAATACTGTCACTTAAAGTCACTTGGCATACTTCCTCTCTGTGAGGTGATGCCACCAGCTGGATACATAGTATCTTTTGTTTTAATTTATTTTCATTTTTCAAGTATTGCTTTGTGAAAAATTCAACTTTGTTTATAGATATGTAAAATATTTGTATGGTTCTCATGATAGATTAATCCCCACCCTTCCCCTGCCATGGGCCCCAGATATCCACAATCTAATCCCTGCACTGGAACCTGTGAATATGTGACTTTACATGGCAACGGGATTTTGCAGATGGGATTAAGGATCTTTTTTTTAAAAAAAATATTTATTTATTTATTTATTTAGGCTGCATGGGGTCTTAATTGCGGCATGCGGGATCTCTATTGCCGCGCACGAGATCTTCGTTGCGGCACACATGTGGGATCTAGTTCCCTGACCAGGGATTGAACCCGGGCCCCCTGCATTGAGAGCATGGAGTCTTACCCACTGGACCACCAGGGAAGGCCCCAAAGGTCTTGAGATGGGAAGATTATCCTTGATAATCCAGGTGGGCCCGATGGAATTATAAGGGTCCTTATAGAGGGACACAGGAGTGGGGGAGTCAGAGAGAAAATCTGGTAATGGAAGCGGAGGTCAGAGAGCAGAGCAGACGCTACACTGCTGGCTTTGGAGTCGGAGACACAGGAGCTGCAAGCCCAGGGATGCAGGCAGCCTCCAGAAGCTGGCAAAGTCTGGGACCGGATCTCCCCCAGAGCCTCCCAAAAGAGCACAGCCCTGCCAGCACCTTGATTTTAGCCAAATGCCCCCCACCCCAGACCTGTAAGAGAATAAGTTTGTGTTGTTTTAAGCCACTCATAGTAATTTGCTACAGCAGCCTTAGGAAACTCATACAGTTCCAAAAACTGCGTCTAGCATTTATTCCTGCCACCTCCACCCTATTCCATCCTTCCCTTATAATCTTTAAAGTATATTTATGGCATATCCTTCCATCTTTAAGAAATATAATCATACATATATATGTGTATATACATATATATGTAATCAACTATATAAATACATAACCAAATGCTTATATCTTTGTACCCCCTTCTTAGATCCGTAGGTTCTATACATGTTCTTCTTTTCCTTGCTTCTTTCACTTAACCGTATAGTCTAGCGCTCACTCCATAGCAGTATGTAGAGTCATTCCTCATTCCTTTTCATAGCGTAGACAATCCCATTATGTGGAAGTACCGTATTTTATTTATTGGTCTCCTTTTGATAACATTGGATTGTTTCTAGTCTTTTGCTGAAACAAATAGTGCTGCAGTACATATATCCTTTTATATTTTTGCCAGTGTGTCTTTGGGATAGATTCCTAGAAGTAGAATTGCCGGATCAAAGAGTAAATGCATATGCAATTTTGCAGATGTTGTCAATGCCCTTGACAGAGGGTATAGCATTTTGCATTACCACCTACAATGTGCAGGAGGGCTGGTTTCTTTCTCCCAAACTTTGTGTATAAATCTTTGGATTTTAGCCCATCTGATAGAGGAAAGATGGTTTACCAGAGTGGTTTTTTTCTTTTAATTTTTATTTTATATTGGAGTACAGTTGATTTACAATGTTGTGTTAGTTTCAGGTGTGCCAATGTAGTTTTAATTTGCATTTTTCTTATTATGAGCGAGATTGAACATCTTTTTTATGGTTAATAGACATTTGCATTTCTTTTTTTATGGGTTGTTCCAGTTACATTTGAACGAATGAGTAAATGAGTGAATATATCAGAATTTCTAGGAAGAAGATGAGCTCTTTGAAGCAGAGCTAAACATCTCCCATTTCTTTGTTTCCCAGCCACTACCACTCTGTCAGACGCCTAACACCGCACCAGGCACCTCACTGGTACTTGGTAAACATTGATTTTAGCAGGCTGGAAAGGAGAATCTGCTGGCTTCTCTTCAATGTCCCTTCCATAAAGGGAACAGCAAGAGCTGGCTTGTGAATATGAGCAGTTGAGAAGCCGATCCGCCAGGTTCTGCCGTGGGTTGTTAGAGTTGGGAAGCTGAGCAGCCGCTGAAGCTTGGGCTGGATCTCATGTCACACCTGCAGCAGCTGCCGCCCCGGCCAGGACTCAGCTCTGGCTGCGAACTGGCTGGCAATCCCTGCGCCCTCTGTTTTGCCCCCTCCCCCCCCGCAGCTGTTCTATACCCACTAGCCTGATCCAGCTCTTCGTGTTCAAGGAGTGGGAGTCTTTGGATGGATACGGAGGGCGCAAGGCAGGGTACCGTGGTGGAAAGGGGACTGGCTTTGAGCCTAGTAGCCCTGGGTTCAAATCCTGGCTCTGACACTCCCTTAGCTCTGATTACTTGGGTGGGTTGTTTAACCTGCCCTGTCTCAGATGCTTCATGGGAAATGAGGATAATGGTACCTTCAGCGTCATTTTTTTTTTTAAATTAATTAATTATTTATTTTTGGCTGTGTTGGGTCTTCGTTTCTGTGCAAGGGCCTTCTCTAGTTGCGGCAAGTGGGGACCACTCTTCATCGCGGTGCGCGGGCCTCTCACCATCGCGGCCTCTCTTGTTGCGGAGCACAGGCTCCAGACGCGCAGGCTCAGTAGCCGTGGCTCACGGGCCCAGCCGCTCCGCGGCATGTGGGATCCTCCCAGACCAGGGCTCGAACCCGTGTCCCCCACATTGGCAGGCAGACCCTCAACCACTGCGCCACGAGGGAAGCCAGCGTCATTTTTAAAAAAAACAAAAGTGTGAAATTGTATTTGTGGAGCACATGATATCTGGCAGCGATGGTTTTGCCAATAAGCATGGTCAGCTATTGCATACCTAGTAGAAGTGAGGCCTGGTGCTTTGTGTTCTTATGAATCATCTCATCATGTATTCCTCATGGTAACCCTGTGAGGTCATCGCATTATCATTCTGCTTACTCAAATGAGGAAACTGAGCGGCAGAGCTCAGGTAATGGCCCACGGTCTCAAAGCTACCGACTGTCAGAGGCAGAAAGTGAATCCAGGTAATTCGCCTCCCAAGCCAAGGTGCTTACACCCCCGCCTCACCTGAAGGCCAGTGAACCAGACCTGGCCACCTTGTGGTGGGTGGTTTTTGGACAGGCTATGGAGTTTGCAGGGTCCAGTGCAAAATGAAAATGTGGACCCTCATTTTTAAAATATTAAGCATTTTAAGATGGCAACCGCAGAGCATTCACCCAAGCACAGGGCTCTTCTGAACAGGGGGCCCACTGGTCACATGCCCTTTGCAGCCCACCCGCTGGTCTTGGCAGGGCTGTGCCTCCCAGCAGACTCAGGGCTGGCGGGGTGCAGCCTGCCTGCTCTGGGGATCCCTCTGAATGCATTGCCAGCCTCCTAACTTCTCCAAAGACCCAAAGGAAACCCTGAGGTCTGCTGATTGGCCCCCAATACGAACCCTGAAAATATTCCTGGCTGCCCTTGGCTCCACAAAGGGCATCACCATGTGTGCATGAAATCTTTACACGTGACTCAGGCTGGCCCGGAACCCTGATGTGCTCAGGTGAGATCAGGAAACGCTCCATGGGCAGGATCCTCACGTTTCCTCTCCAGGATTACAGCGTAACATATTATAATAATAAGTACATCAATTATTATAGTAATCGTAATAATAGTAATAACATAATGACTTCTAACAGTGATTAGTAATTTACTCTGCATTCAGTATTCACGTTTACTTAACTTCTGCAGGCTACAGACTTTCTGAAAAATCAGAAACCAACCTTTTTATGTTCAAAGTTATAACCAGTGTTCTCTTTCTTGTTCTGAAAAACTCTAAATGCTGCAGTTTCCTGCAAAATTCAGTGAAGATTCTAACACTCATCAAATCGTTGACAAACAGGAAGAGCACCCTTCTCATCCCCCACCCAATACACACATACATTAATTAACTACATTATTATAAATATAATGCTGTAGTGTAAGGTTCACAGCACAGACATGTCCTTCCACAGGCCTCTGTCCGGCCAAGCTGCTCGCACCTGGATTCACAACTTGGGTCTCACACACTGGCCCATGTCATCTGAGGAAGAGCTGCTTTGGCCAAGGTCACAGGCAGGTGGAATAACAAGGCACCGCTGTGACCCGCCTTGCAGACAGGAGGGCTGTGAGAGGTGGTCAGAGGGATGTAAGCAGCCTGGCTGGGGGACCCTGAGTCATTCTAGTGGGATGTTGTGGGGCCCCAGCTGGCCCGGTGACCTCGGCATTTATCTCACATGGACTTTGCAGGGGACATTGTAGCAGCTATAAATCTTAGTCCATAAATATTGGGCAGGCCAGAAAAAGAAGTAGCACATTTCTCTACTTTCTTTCACTTCAACTGGTGGCAAATTCAATCTCGGTCATTAATGGGGTTCTCTCTGTCCCCTCACAACTGTCAGGAGTGTGCCGAGGACCTGGCAGATCCAGAGCGGTGGGAAAGCCCTGGCTTTTGACCTGTGTTTGGGCCATAGGTATCTTCACTGTGGCTGGGATCCCACCTTATCATCCTAGGACAGTCATCCTCAACTCAGGGCAATTTCCCTCCCCTCCTCCCACCCCCTGGGGATGTTTTTCTGGAGACATTTTTGGTTGTCACAACTGGCACCTGGTGGGTAGAGGCCACACACACTGCTGAATGCTCTGCAGTGCATAGGACAGCTCCCCGACAAAGCAAAGAATTATCCTGCCCCCAGAAGTGCTGACATTGAGAAACCCTGCCTTAGAGACTCACAAACCTCTATTTTCCCAGCTTTCTGACTTCTGACAACTTCACAGTCTTCCTTTCTCTTCCTGTTGTTCTGAATGTAACTTCCCTTTCCATTCTTGTTATCTTCTAAGGTACCTCACTCTTCAAAGAGCTTAGTCTTTTACCAGCCACAGAGATAAACTGTGACAGGTCTAAGCCAGTTGTGTGCACACCCCAGTGCTAGATAATTCTTGCTTCTCTTGCAGCTCAAGGTTGCCATGTGACACATTTCTGGCCACTGAGATGTAAGGGGAGATGTGCTGGGGGCTTTTGGGAAAGAGACTGCTTCTTTCCTGAGATGTTCTGGAGAGGAAGCTGTCTGGTGTCAGCCCCTACAGCTTCCCTGCCTGGAGTACCTGTGTGAGGATGTGATAAATAGGGCTGTGGCAGCCATCTTGAGACCATGAGGTAAGTCAGGAGACTCACAGAGATGTCTGACCTTGGTGAACCACTGAATAAAGCCTGGAAGCATCTACCTCTAGGCCTCTTGTTAAATAAGGCACAAATATCCTTAGAGTTTAGACCATACTTGATATACTTGGGCAAGCAACTTAACCTGTCTCTGTCTTACTCTTGTGTAAGAAGGGAAGAATAAATACTTACTGCATAAAGTTGGTGTAGAGGTTTAATGAGATTATGTATGTAAAACATATGACTAAGTTTCTAAAATATAATAAATATTCAGTGTATTGTAAATGCCTTTGTTACTGTCACTATTAACTGAATTAATCAGGGATGATATTGCAGGTCTTATGGGAAGTTTCTTCTATTGATTGATCCTCACTTGATTATCCAGCAAATATGTATGAGAGCCTGCCATGCTAATATACTGGAAATAGTAGGAAAATATTTAAAAGGAATAAAATTAGAGGGAAACAATACCCAAGAAGTTGTATATTAGATTCCATCAAAATTCCCTTTTATTTAAGAACAATATTTTGCAAACTTTAGTTTTCTGCATTCCTTATATTTGTCATATCCATTTACCATGTCCATGCCATAGTAGAATACCTGTACTATTACTGACAAAGTTTTTTTTTTAACTAATTCTTTTTGACTAAATGGATTTATTTTAAAAAGAAGCTTTAACAGAATCCAACAGCACATTAAGAGGAGCATACACCATGATCAAGTGGGGTTTATCCCGGGAATGCAGGGATTCTTCAATATACGCAAATCAATCAATGTGATAAACCATATTAACAAATTGAAGGAGAAAAACTATATGATCATCTCAATAGATGCAGAAAAAGCTTTTGACAAAATTGAACACCCATTTATGATAAAAACCCTCCAGAAAGTGGGCATAGAAGGAACTTACCTCAGCATAATAAAGGCCATATATGACAAACCCACAGCCAACATTGTTCTCAATGGTGAAAAACTGAAAACATTTCCTCTAAGATCAGGAACAAGACAAGGTTGTCCACTCTCACCACTATTATTCAACATAGTTTTGGAAGTTTTAGCCACAGCAATCAGAGAAGAAAAAGAAATAAAAGGAATCCAAATCGGAAAAAAAGAAGTAAAGCTGTCACTGTTTGCAAATGACATGATACTACACATAGAGAATCCTAAAGATGCTACCAGAAAACTACTAGAGCTAATCAATGAATCTGGTAAAATAGCAGGATACAAAATTAATGCACAGAAATCTCTTGCATTCCTATACACTAACGATGAAAAATCTGCAAGAGAAATTAAGGAAACACTCCCATTTACCATTGCAACAAAAAGAATAAAATACCTAGGAATAAACCTACCTAAGGAGACAAAAGACCTGTATGCAGAAAACTATAAGACACTGATGAAAGAAATTAAAGATGATACAAACAGATGGAGAGATATACCATGTTCTTGGATTGGAAGAATCAACATTGTGAAAATGACTATACTACCCAAAGCAATCTGCAGATTCAATGCAATCCCTATCAAATTACCAATGGCATTTTTCACAGAACTAGAACAAAAAATTTCGCAATTTGTATGGAAACACAGAAGACCCCAAATAGCCAAAGCAATCTTGAGAAAGAAAAACGGAGCTGGAGGTATCAGGCTCCCGGACTTCAGACTATACTACAAAGCTACAGTAATCAAGACAGTATGGTACTGGCACAAAAACAGAAATATAGATCAATGGAACAGGATAGAAAGCCCAGAGATAAACCCACACACATATGGTCACCTTATTTTTGATAAAGGAGGCAAGCATATACAGTGGAGAAAAGACAGCCTCTTCAATAAGTGGTGCTGGGAAAACTGGACAGCTACATGTAAAAGAATGAAATTAGAACACTCCCTAACACCATACACAAAAATAAACTCAAAATGGATTAAAGACCTAAATGTAAGGCCAGACACTGTAAAACTCTTAGAGGAAAACATAGGCAGAATACTCTATGACATAAACCACAGCAAGATCCTTTTAGACCCACCTCCTAGAGAAATGGAAATAAAAACAAAAATAAACAGATGGGACCTAATGAGACTTCAAAGCTTTTGCACAGCAAAGGAAACCATAATCAAGACAAAAAGATAACCCTTAGAATGGGAGAAAATATTTGCAAATGAAGCAACTGACAAAGGATTAATCTCCAAAATTTACAAGCAGTTCATGCAGCTCAATATCAAAAAAACAAACAACCCAATCCAAAAATGGGCAGAAGATATAAATAGAGATTTCTCCAAAGAAGATATACAGATTGCCAACAAACACACGAAAGGATGCCCAACATCACTAATTATTAGAGAAATGCAAATGACAACTACAATGAGGTATCACCTCACACCAGTCAGAATGGCCATCATCAAAAAATCTACAAACAATAAATGCTGGAGAGGGTGTGGAGAAAAGGGAACCCCCTTGCACTGTTGGTGGGAATGTAAACTGATACAGCCACTATGGAGAACAGTATGGAGGTTCCTTAAAAAACTAAAAATAGAACTACCATACAACCCAGCAATCCCACTACTGGGTATACCCTGAGAAAACCATAATTCAAAAAGAGTCATGTACCACAATGTTCATTGCAGCTCTATTTACAATAGCCAGGACATGGAAGCAACCTAAATGCCCATCGACAGCTGAATGGATAAAGAAGATGTGGCACATGTATACAATGGAATATTACTCAGCCATAAAAAGAAACAAAATTGAGTTATACGTAGTGAGGTGGATGGACCTAGAGTCTGTCATACAGAGTGAAGTAAGTCAGAAAAAGAAAAACAAATACCGTATGCTAACACATATATATGGAATCTAAAAAAAAAAAAAGGTTCTGAAGAACCCAGGGGCAGGACAGGAATAAAGACGCAGACGTAGAGAATGGACTTGAGGACACGGAGTGGGAAGGGTCAGCTGGGACGAAGTGAGAGAGTGGCATGGACATATATACATTACCAAATGTCAAATAGATAGCTAGTGGGAAGCAGCCGCATAGCACAGGGAGATCAGCTCGGTGCTTTGTGACCACCTAGAGGGGTGGGATAGGGAGGGTGGGAGGGAGACGCAAGAGGGAGGAGATATGGGGATATATGTATATGTATAGCTGATTCACTTTGTTATAAAGCAGAAACTAACACACCATTGTAAAGCAATTATAAAGATGTTAAAAAAATAAATAAAAAGAAGCTTTATATCATCAGTATGGTAAATGGAAAACCAACATCACTTGGCATAAGTAAAAAACAGCCAGATATAAATGCAATAAAAGATTCCCTAATGTTACTAAATTAAAACAAAATATTTATTTGTGTGCTACCTAAAATCACCTTGTGCACCACAATCATACCTATACTGCACCTAGAAAACACTGAAGAGAATAATCATACTTAGTTGAAACATTTAAAAACCACCTAAGATTCATAAATGCTGCCAGTGTGTCGTGATATAGAAGTTAGACATAAATAATATGACTATTATACCTAATTATTCCTCAGCAGATCACCATACTTAGAGGAAAATCACTATGAAATATAGTGTGGCTTTCTGGTTAGCAATATTTTCCCCCTCCTTATTAACTTTATGAAACATTTCTCTATCATAATCCCCAAGATATTTCACGGTGAACGTAGGAATCCAATAATTCCTTTCAACAGTAATTTACTCTGCATTCAGCATTCACATTTACTTAATTTTTGCAGGTTATGGACTTTCTGAAAAATCAGTGTTACTGAGCCAGCCTGTTTATGTTCGAAGTTATAAACTGTTTTTTCTTTCTTGTTCTGGAAAACTCTTAATGCTGCAGCTTCCTGTGAAATTCAGTGTAAGATTCTGACACCTTTCAAATTGTCGACAGAAAGGTCACCCCACACCCCCACCGTCCCTGTGCCCTGGGATTTGGGGGTGTATGTCTCTGATACTGTAGGTCCCCAAACGTTCAGGCCCCCTGAACTTGTTGCTGAATCATTGCAGTTCCTTTTCTGATGCTGCCTCCCGCCCTGAACCAAATGCATTTCTCACAATACGTTCCGATTCTTCTCCCGGGCTCTGTCGCTCTCTATTTCCCTTTGAAAACAGTCTGAACTCAGTTTAGCATTCAAGGTTCTCTACAATATGATTCTGACCTGCCTCCCTAACCTTGACCTACTCATCTTCGGCACCTGGCCGCAGACTGAATAAGTACACTGTTCTCTGCACACAGCCCCACTCTCGTGTCTGACCTTTTTGTCCTTGTCACTCCTTCCTCCCGGACACTCCCTCTCTCAATCTTCTCCATCCTTCCAGAGTGAGTTTTTTTTTTTTTATAAATTTATTTATTTATTTTTACTTTTGGCTGTTTGGGTCTTTGTTGCTGCTCACGGGCTTTTCTCTGGTTGCGGCGAGCGGGGGCTACTTTTCGTTGCGGTGCGCGGGCTTCTCATTGCAGTGGGTTCTCTTGTTGCGGAGCACAGGCTCTACGTGCGTAGGCTTCAGTAGTTGTGGCACGTGGGCTCAGTAGTTGTGGCTCGTGGGCTGTAGAGCACAGGCTCAGTAGTTGTGGCATACGGGCTTAGTTGCTCCGCAGCACGTGGGATCTTCCCGGACCAGGGATTGAACCCGTGTCCCTTGCATTGGCAGGCGGATTCTTAACCACTGCGCCACCAGGGAAGCCCTGGCAGGTGGATTCTTAACCACTGTACCACCAGGGAAGCCCCAGAGTGAGTTAATAGTCACTTCCTACAGGAAGACTCCCGGATTCCTTGTCTGTTTACTGCTTTTGGTCAATCTTGTCACCGGCTATACTGTACGTTGTTATTTGTGTACCTCTGAGGGTTTCTCCAGCCTGTTTCTAAGCTTCCTGGGTAAGGAAGCGCTTGTGATTCATTTCTGTATATCTGGGCATGATTACAGGGGTGGCAAGTTGGGGTGACGACAGGGAACAGACAGTAATGTGAGTGGGTAAGGGTCTGACTGAGATACAGCGGGGGTATGGCTAGCTGCCCCTGGTGGGGAGAAGGGATTCGGCCAATTGTTGCCACGAGAGAACACAGCCCAGCGCTGTGGAGCCTCTGTTTTTCCCAGAGGGGGAGGCTGATATCTGGAGTTTAATGTGAAACCTCGTCCAATGGGCCATTCAGCACGGGGTCTCTGGTTTGACACTGTTGCTATCCCAGCCTGCTACCTGCCTTCAGTGTACGTTATGGAGGGTGTGGACAAAGAATGTTGCCTGCCATTTCAGTAAACAAAGGATGTTGTGGGCATCAAGCAGTTGGCCACTGCAGCTGCCCCTGACGTTGCGCCCTGAGGGGACTCAGGATGGAGAAAAATAGGATACTGGCCCCAGATAGTGAAGGTGCGTATCCAAGGAATAATTTCAATGAGCCCAGACTCTTGCATCTTCTCATACATGGAAAAACACTACAATCATTAACTTGAGTTGTCTGTTTCTTATGATTAGGAGTCATTTTTTGGTCTTTGACTACATGGGGGTTTTTTTTTTTTTTCCCAGCAAAAACTCCTATATATCCTTGTTTCTCCTTTACCTCTTTAGAACAGTCCCTCAGAGCCATTTGAAAGGCTGTGATACTGGGCTATAGCCCTCAGTAAGGCTGCCAGATAAAACAATTCTCAACTTTTAGGTGGTGCATTTTTTTCAGTCAACAAGTGAATAACTATATATTGAATAATTTAGAAATGGAAACCAGCTCACCCCACTAGCTACTTTATCTGTCATGTGACACCACTGGTTTGCTGGTGTGTTTTTTCACCCAAATGACTGAATTTGGCAGTAATGTAGGTGTAGTTTATGGGGTGCTTACTCTGGGCAGGCCCGGTTCTAGGTCCGTAGGGGAGCGTGCTCATTTCGTCATCTTGACAGCCGTGAAGCAGACACTATTATTATGCCTGGAGGGATGCGGTGACCTGCAAGGTGGCAGACAGGGCTTGCGTGGGGCCCAGGCGAGATTTCAACCTGGGGCATCACGTTGGAGTCAGGACCGAGCCACGAGGCATCAAGTCAAACCCCAGAGGATCCTGCTGGTCGGGAACAGAGAGCACAAAGCCGTCTTCATTCCAGTGTCTGTAATTGTGTTGATTTAGCCCCATTTTGCCCTTCTTTCTGGGTCCTGTGCTTCTGAGAGTGACTTAGGCCATCTGGATTCATCAGGTTTGTTTCAACATTCAGGGAAGCCAGGGCCTTGCAGATAAGAAGCTGGGGAAAGGCAAGGTAAACACAATTAAGCACCATTAGAGGGTCTTGAAGGGTGAGGGGAGTGACAGTGAAGTGAGAATAAATAATTAGGTTGGAGAGGAAGACCACAGACTGTGAGATTGCTGCTGTCCCGAGGCAACCGGTCTGTGAGATGAATCGCAATTCAGCACCTGTCTCGGCTTCACGTCCTGGGGAAAAACTCCCTCTGCAAGCCTGGCATTGGGGGACCTACGTGATCTGCCCCTGTTCCAAACAAACCCCTTCTCCTGGAACAATTTTCTTTAATCTTCCAACTATTTGGACTCAGGCTAATAATAATAATAATAATAATAGCTAGCATTCATTAAGGGATTATGTGCCTGGCACTATTTTAAGGGTTTTCTATGTTTAAATTCATTTAATAATCCTAGCCACTTATGAGGTAGGTCTATTATTTCCTTTTTTACAGATGAAGGATCAAGAGGCACAGAGAGGTGAAGGTTGCTCAGTGGGATTTGAATCTAGACAGTGTGGCTTGAAAACCTGGGCTCTTACTTCCCGGATGTGGAGAGTGTCCCCTTGGCTCACTGGCTCCCCTCCCCACCCCCCCATCAGTTGCAGTCTCTTCCTCTAAGGTAATGACTGCTGTCAGATAAGGGTATTGTGCCCTGGCCCTTTATCTGTGTTTACAGTAGTATCTCCCTACTTATTCCTCTCTAATCGTCTCTTTGAAGTAAATTTACATGTTAATTACATGCAGGTCGATTTCATTCTTTTTTGTGGTGGTGCTGGTGGTAACATATATATAGCATAAAGTTTGCCATTTTAACCATTTTTAAGTGGACAGCTCAGTGGCATTGAACTCACATTGTTGCACAACCGTCACCACCATCCAACTCCAGAACTTCTTCATTATCCCGAACAGACACTCTATATCCATTAGACACTAACTCTCCCAAGTCCATGATCGCCTACGATCTCACTCGTCTTCTGTAGCTCTAGCTGTGCCAGTGACGCCCCATAGAACATGGCAGAGCCACCTGCTGCTCCCACCTACTGAAAGGCAGAAACACAGCCCTGGTGAGCTAGCCTTCGGCTTTCTTTGTCTGTCCCAAAGCTGTGTCACAATAGTAACACTCCAGCTCCACCATCTGCGTCTCTTGAAAAGTCCCCTCCTTTCCGTGAATACCAGCAACCCAGTGGTCGTCCTTCCATTCAGTTTGTGCAATTTCTTCTACCAGAGTTATTACCTTCAGTAGTTTCTGCTTAATTCATCCCATCCATTTAGTTATTCCTACCTTGGTTCTGCCTCTTCCAGGAAGCCTTCCCTGCTTACTCCCACTAATTCTTATCTCTTTCTTTTCTGAACTTAATAATAATAATAATAAATAATAGTTTCAGGTGTGGTAAATATATAACCTTTAAAAATCCTTACACAAGCTCTTTGGGGGAAAACAATATGGTTATTTACATTTTAAGAGGACGAAACAGGCACAGAAAGGTGAAGTTACTTGCTCCAAGTTAACACACTGACCAATGGCAGAGCCGGTTTCAAGCTCAAGCAGTCGGGCTTCGGAGCCTTGAAATTCATACAGTGAATTTCATGCCTCCTGCTTTTGCCACCTTGCTGTCTGAACTCTTCACTTTGTCACATCATCAGAAACCAGTGGGAGTGATAATAAAAAAAAGTCAAACTCTGATCTAAAAAAAGTCAGAGAACCATTTATTGAATACTTATAATCTATCAGACATCGTGTTAAGCATTTTCTATACGTTATATACTTCAATCTAGTAACAACTCTGTATAATTTGCACTTTAGGGAGAAGGAAACTGGGGTGGGCAGCTTCTGATGATGTGGGCCCCAGTGATCCCCACCCTCTGGTGTTCATGCCTCTGTGTATTCCTCTCCCATTTAATGTGGTCTGGACCTAGTGACTGGCTTCTAACAAATAGAATATTTGTTAGAAGGTATAAGATGTCATGTCTGTGATTAGGTTACAAAGATGGATTTCTTTTATAACCTAATCATGTAAGCGACTCTTCTGGCTCTTCTCATGTGGTTCCTCTGATGAAGCAAGCAGGAAGGACCCAGGTGGCAAGGAACCCAGGGCAGCTCCTGCCAGCTGTCAGCAAGGAGCTGAGGCTCTTACTCCAAAAGCTCCTGAGGAACTGAATGCTTCAAACACCAGAGGGGTGAGCTTGGAAGTGAATTCTTCCCCAGTTGATCTTTCAGATAAGACCACAGGCTGACACTTAGACTGCAGCCCATGAGAGACTCTGAGCAGAGGACCCAGTGAAACCATGCCTGGATTCCTGATCCCTAGAAACTGTGAGGTAACAAATGTGTGTTGTTTTAAGCCTCTAACTGTTGTGGTAATTTTAAAATGCAGCAATATATAATACAGAAACAGGCTCAGAGAGATGAAGACACTTGTCCAAGGTCACACAGCTATGATCCCAAACCTGGTGTACTAATTCGCAGCTCAACTCTCTTGATCATCCCCTCTGTGTCTCTAGGGTCTAGATCACAGTGGCCTTAAATGCTGGTGCAGGAGTGAGGAGGTCCTTTTCATGAAGGCGATGGGAAGCTATGGAAGGTTTTGGCGGGGGGGGGCAATGTGGGGTAAGGAAAAGCATGTCTTCTTGAGTTGAATGTCCAGATTCTAGCCAGCAATGGCCAGCCTGGGGGGCCAGGGACATCTGGATCATGCCAGCAAGACCTTGGAATGTTCTCAGGAGTTAAGCTGAGGGTCAGAGGTAGAGAAAGAAATACCCCCTTGGTCTCCTTCCCATCACGGTTTCCTGAAGATGCGTGAGTGTTCAGAGGGAAGGCAAGGAGAAGTCCAAGGCAGACTCAAGGTGCTGGCACTGTCTCCTGTGACAGTCCCAGAGACCCGAGGGTAGTGTCCTCTGAGTCGGGTGGTCACGGCAGTGGCCTCCATCACTACTCTCAGCCCACGCTCCCGGGCATGCAGCATATCTGCGACCACCCGTGGCCCCAAACGAGAGCCACTTGGGAGGCTGGCGCCTTTCATTTCCTTGTGACAATAGTGCAGGAAAATAGCTTTTTGGACTTGGCCCCAAACTGATAATTAAAGGAACGCTTTATCGCCAGCAAGAGCAGAAGCGTCCACCAATGGCCTTTCAGAAAAAGGAAAAAAAAAAAAAAATAACCTTGTTCTCTTCAGTGTCTTTGTGTTCATATGGAAATAGCTGACAGGTTTGCGAACAGCCCCAGCTCTGTTTATCTCCTCTATGTTTCTGCCAGGGATGCAAAGGGACATACTTCGCAGGCCGAGAGTTTTAGTTTAGTTTCACGTTTCTTCATGAACCCAACGGTCCCATCTGTTCTCTCTTTGTCTTCCTGGGGCCATGTCGTTAGAAAATGCCTTGGGGTCAGCTGTAGAGGGACTAGGCAGACCTAGGCAAGGCCCAGCCATCAGAATTCGGGTGTGAGAGTGCGGGCTTTGCATTTGGATTGCCCCGGGTGCCAGCACTGGTTCCGGCATTTTCCAGTGAATTACTTGAATTTTCCGAGCCTCGGTTTTCTGACCTGTCACATGGTTGTACCTACCACACAGGAGATCATGAGGATCAAAAGGGAAAATGCAGGTAGAGCACCTGGCCTGGTGCCTGGCGTACACGAAGTGATCCAAAAATCTTAGCAAGACATTGATGCTAGTGGGGTTGGGGTGGGGGGAGTTGGGAGGTGGGATAGGGCAAGCCCGTAACCCCCTAAGAGCACACGCATGGACCTCACTCTGTTTAGTTGAAAGGCTCGATGTCCTGGGACTTCCCTGGCGGTCCACTGGGTAAGACTCCATGCTTCCAATGCAGGGGGTGTGGGTTCGATCCCTGGTCAGGGAACCAAGATCCCACATGCTGTGCAGTGTGGCCAAAAAAAAAAATAAGAACAAATGTTTAAAAGAAAGGCTTGATGTCCTCCCAGGAGCACCAGCTCTTGGACCTCCCCAAAAATCGGAGCTTTGTTGCCCTGCCCGTTCTCCACGAGGGGCAATAGTAATTGATGGTAATCAGATGATTAAAATGGGCGCCATGGCTCATGGAATCCACGTTTGGGATTAAGGAAACCGCCACAGGCTGGTTTGTATTTATCTTGGGTTGTTTGGAATGAAAGATCCAATTTGGTGTGTGTGTGCGTGTGTGTGTGTGTACATGAGATTTTTTGGTTTTGCGCTTAAAGATATAATCCTGACTAGAGGCTAAAAGGTCTGATGTGATGGAAGGAGCACTGCAGTGGGGTCTGGATGTCTGGTCTGAGGCTGACACATGTTCCATCGTCCTCTTGTCTCAGTTTCCCTAAGTGTGACAGGAACAGCTGGCATCTCTAACAGTTGCGTTGGTTCCACCACCTACATCTGTATGCCTTTGGGCAAGCGGGTTCACCTCTTTCAGCCTCTGTGACATCACCTGTAAAATGGGACTAATAGCCGCCCCACCTCATGGGACTGTTGTGAGGGTTACATCAGATAATGCTCCTGCCTTTAGTGGGGTGTCACGTACGCGGTGGGAACTTGACTGAGAGTAAGGATGCTGGCGGTGGAGGAGAAGGCCGCCTCTTAGTGGAGCTCCCCGAAGATAGAGCCTGAGAGGGGATTGCAGCGCCTGTGATTTATTGAGGGTGTGCCCCCGCAATAAAGGGGGTGAGGGAAGCAGGATGGAGCAGGGGAAGAACTGAGTAAGGTGGTGGTCTCAGCTTCAGCTGAGCTTCAGCCCGTTCCCACTGCGGGGTGGGTGAGTGGGGTTCTGGCATGTGAACTGCACGGAACTGGTCCCACCTTGAGGCAAGAGGCTAGACTGTGTGACCCTTTGTTAGCCAGTGGTTGCTCCTGGGCTGCCTCCCGGGGTGGAGATGGGGGCTTCCTCGTGCAAGAAGGTAATTTGCTGGATTAGGAGGCAACTGGGAGCTGTTAGAAGCCAATCCTTACTCATCCACAGTAGAGAGGGGTGGGTGCACGCCTGGTAAAGGGGATCAGGGTGGGCACCATCAGGACCCTCGGCACTTCTTCATTCCTAAAAGATTGAGGCTTGGTGGTCCTTGTCTTTCTATGAAAACTCCTGTGGGATTACGGCCCGTGACGGGGGCCGTGGCTGGCATATTGATCGACTCAGCCCTCCCAGGGGGCGTCATCTACCTGAAGTCGATGTTTCTTCATTTCCACTGCCCTGATGGTATCAGGTAGTGGAGATGAAAAGGTGTCTCAGCCTTTTGCACTGTCCTTCTCATCCTTCGCTGCAAATGAAAGCAGGCAGAAACATTGCTCACACAGAGGCCAGAGAGATGAGAGCCTGGGGAAAAAGCACATTACCACAGAGACAGAGAAAAGGATTGCAGTCCCCAGGGAAGTGTGGGACCTTGGCAAGTCATCAGAAGGCTCCCCAGGGGTGTGACTAGAATTATTCTCTGTGCTAGAGGTTGAGCAATTCCAGTCCAGGAGATTTGTTGCAATTTGGTTCTGTCCTTGCAGATAAAGTGGATGGGTGTTAGAATTTGACATATGAAGTCCCCTTGGCTAGGGACATAACCGCAGTGGGCTAGAAGAAAGTGTCTCGGGCTGTAGGGGGTGGGGGAAAGCTCTTGGAATCAGGGGAGATGCAGAACTGAGAGAAGCTGTGTCTCATAAACGAAAGACCTAAAATAGAGCACAGAGCCAGCCACCCTCAAATCAGAGATTAATTAGCCTGGGAGCAGCCCATCCTTGTAATTGGGGCGTGGAACCCGAGGGGAGGTATTGTGGAGCAAATGTCTGGAATGGGAGTTGTGCATAGACTCATTTTTTGGTCCACCCATCCGTTCATCCATCCATCCACCCATCCATTCATCCATCCATCCGCCCACCCACCCACTCATCCACCCATCATCCATCCATCCATCCACTCACCCATCCATTCATCCATCCATCCACCCATCCATTCATCCTCCACCCACCCACTCATCCACCCATCATCCATCCATCCATTCACTTATCATCCATCTATCCATCCATCCATTCATCCACCCGTTCACCCATCCATCTTCCATCGATCCACCCATTCACTCACTCTCCACCCACCTACCCACTAATCCACCCATTATCCATCCATGTATCCATCCACCCATCCATCCTTCCATCCATTCTTCACCATTAATAAAAATTTTTTTGAATAGTTAATACATTCACGTGGAAAAATTCAAATAAAACAAAAGAATAAAAGGTAAGCCCAAGACGGTAGCAACTTGGTTTTCCTCCCTAGAGAGTAACAGTTACCAGTTTCTTTTAGTTCCTTCCGGAAATATTTTGCGCGCACACAAATGTATCTATATGTACAAATGGCAGAAAACTATACTCTTTACTGTGTGCCTTGGCCTTTTAGCATATCTTAAAGACACAGATGGCAACTGTGCCAGCCTGGGCAAGTTTGGGGTGTACCACGAATGTTTCAAGAACCAGGGTGAGTGCAGTTTAATCGCAGACACACGCTTTGAAAAGTTCTGCCGAGTGGCTTCACAGAAATCAAACATCAGTAAGATCTAATTTTTCACTTTCTGTCTGAGTAGGGACAGCTGGAGTTTCATTCATCTGCAATACTTGGTTTTAAATTGTTTTCTTTCCTGCTTCTCCAATCCCCCACATAAATTAACAGGGCATTTTCCATTGATGTTTCTGAGTAACCAGTTTTTCACAACAAAGCCGTTAATAACTTACCTATTGTTATTCTAACAACGTTCACACCTATTGCTAAAAGAGGGCTCCCTTTATCCACACACGTAATTGGGTTTTCATGCCCAATTCTTCATTTTCCCCAACTTTTATTTCAAAACTTTTCAAGTCTATAGAAAAAGTAAAAGAATTGTACAATAACCAGCCTTATGCCCTTCATTTAGACTCACCAGTTGTTGGCATTTGACATTTTTGCCACATTTTTCATTTTTTTCCCAAACTATTTGAAATTAGATTGCAGACATTATGATCCTTCATCTTTTAGGAGCCTGCATCTCCTAAGAACTAGGACATTCTCCTACAAAACCGCAATACCGTCATCATGCTCAAACATTTAATAATTGGTATAATAATTTTATCTAATGTAAAATCCCTATTCATATTTTCCCAATTACCTTTTTATTGTTCTCTGAAGCAATTTTTTTTTTCTTCCTTGACCCAGTCAAGGATCACACATTGCATTCAGTTTTCAGGTCTGTTAGGGTTCTTTAATCTAGAATGTTCGCCACATCCCCCTCCCCTAGCCTTTGTTCTTTCCGCCCCCATGACACTGGCATTTTAAAAGAATCAGCCAGCTGTCTCCTAGAATGTCCAATAACTTGGATTTGTCTGATTATTTCCTTATGCTTCGGTTTAGGATAAACCTTTTTGGCAAATGTCATACACAGGGAATGGTTTTCACTTCCCACTGGTTCCCACTGGGAGGCACATCAAGTCAGTTACTATCCATTATTGGTAATGCTACATCTGAGCACTGTTCAAGGTTGTATCCACTAGTAAAGGTTCTTCTTTCCTTTTAGAATGAACAGCTGAGGCCGTGTGACAATTCTGTTCCAAACAGCCTTTCCTCTATGGTTTTAGCATCTACTGATTATCCTCGCCTAAATCAATAACCATATTGGCAGTTACAGTCTTCTAGTTTTGTTGTTCTTTGTACGTTTATTATCTGGTATTCTTGTGTCAAGAAGCGCTCCATCCACCTGTCCATCCCACTCACCTTTAAGTTTCTTATTTTCAGTATCATTGTGGTATTACAGAGTCTCTCCACTCCCCACAAGATTTGGCCAGTAGGAGTCCCTTCAAGGTGGCTTCTTTGACCTTGTGACATGCCTCCGTCAGTTCTGAGCACTTCCTTACTCTCTGACACAATAAGATGTTGCCCCAGAAATTGAATCAGTCGTTTCTTCTTTTAGAAGGGGCATGGTATTTAGAAACCAGGATCTGGGTGCTAGGTGTGTTTTTTTGATACTGGAGTGTTATTACATCTAGATCTTTTGAGTGGAGAGCTAGGATATGTATATATTTATATCATGAGTTCATAGTGATACCACCAATTTTTCCTCATCTCTCCTCATTTCATTTATATCTTCATTCTCCCACAGTGGAAACCCTAATTTCCAAAAAATTTAATAGAGTTACTCATTTAATCTATTAAACAACACACACAGAATACTTTCAGAATTATTGTCCTGTTACCACAAATCTACTAAATCAAGTTCAGAATTTCTTTGCAGTTCTTTTCGTCCCATCCGCTAAGGGTATCCAGTTGGAATGTGTGTCTAAAAGTTACTTGAATCAATTATTTTCTCTGTGGATTACATTATTTATTTGATGTAAGTTAGAGTTATTTGTTTCTGCTTGTATTCAGTTTTAGGGTTTGCTTCTTTCTACCCCTTTTAATTTAATTTACATGGTTCCAAAGCAAAGCTATATAAAAAGTTATACTCAAAGCGATGTCCCTCCCATCTCTACCTTTGACCCCATTCTCGTCTACACACTATAGCAAATAATTTTCATTAATTTCTGGATTTTTCTTCCCATGCTTTGTTTTGCCAAAACCATCACACACACACACATACACACTACTGTTTTGCACCTTGCTTTTTTCCCTTGACAGTATATCCTGGAAATAACTCCATATCAGCTCATAGACTGATTTTTTTTTTTCATTCAATCACTATCCCATGGATGGGCATTTAAATTTAGATTATTTCTCATATTTCACTATTACTAATAATGCTGCAATGAATAGTCTTGTGCATATTTTTTCATATTTATGGAGTTATATCTGCAGGATAAATTCCCAACAGGGGGCTTTGGTGGGTCAAAGAGTAAATGCGTATGTAAATTTGTTAGATATTGTCAAATTTCCCTTCCTAGTGATTGTACCTTTATGTACTCCTACCAGCAGTGTATGAAGTGCCTATTTCCCCCCAGTCTCACCAGCAGAATTTGATGTTAAGCTTTTGAATTTACCAATTTGTTAGGGGAGAAATATCTCAGTGTAGTTTTAATTTGCATTTCTCTTATTTTGAATAAAGTTGAGCATCTTTCTTTATGTTTAAGTCTCATTTATATTTATTTTCTGTGAACTGTTCATGTCCTTTGCCTATTTTTCCAACAGGCTTTAGGTCCTTTCCCCTCCCTCTATTTTTAAGAGTTCTTCATATAGTTGAGAGATTAGTCCTTTATATATATATAAAGGAATATATTATTAGCTGAAAAATTAGGTGCAAATATTTTCTCTTGGTTTCTCACTTGTCTTTTGAGTTTGCTTATTTAAAAAAATGTATAGTCATAATACTTCATTTTAATTTCTGGTTTTATAGTCTCATAACTCTAGGGTCAATTTTGAGATTTCTCTTTCCTTTGCATGTCTTTATTCAACTAATTACGAAGACTTGATGTTTCCTTCTTCCCAATATTTCTTGAATCTGGTATTTCCTTTCCACAGACCCATGACTAACATCCTAGTCAGTGTGCCCACATGGCTGTGAGATCTGTTCTCCTGGATCTAGGTTTTTTGCTCCTAGGCTGCCTGAATGATCTTCTTAGACCTCTTAATATTGCTCTGAAAGTTTCAGATGTTCTATTCATTTTTGAAAAAAATGTTTTTTTTCCATATGTTCTTCAGATTGGATAATTTCTGTTGACCTATATTCAAGGTGAGCAACTCTTCCTCTGTCATTTCCATTCTGCCATTATACTTGTCCATTGAGTTTTTTATTTCATATACTGTATTTTTCAGTTCTAGAATTTCTATTTGGTTTCTTTTTGCATTTTCTTTTCCTGCTGAAGTTTCCTATCTTTTTATTTATTATGATCATATTTTCCTTTAAATCTTTGGGCAGTTATAGTAGCTCTTGTGAATGGGCTACATTTTCCTATTGCTTTGCATGATGAGTAATTTTGTTTTATATCTTAGACATTGTGAGTATTATACCACAGAGACATAAGATTGTTTTACTTTTCCAAAGAGTGTTTGGTTTTTGGAGTTTTTTTGTAGGCAATTAACTTGTTTGAACTAAAATTGTAAAATCTGTCTCTTGATTGGTGGCTAATACCTCAGTTTAGTTTGGTTTTTTTTTTAACCCTTACCTAGGCTTCTTGGAGTCTTCCCCATGCTATTCAGGGATTAGACAGAGATTTGGGCAAAGTTTATATACAGAATTTTGGGACCTTTCCTCTCTGTATCTCTCCCTTTTAGGATTCCCCACACTCCTCACTTTCCAGTGGCTGTAGTTGCTTTGAACTCTGCCTTCCAGTTATTCAGGCCAGAAAGACTGTGGTTTTTCTATCAGAGCTTTACCTTCCCGTGTAGCACTGACTGTGGCCTGACCTTTGGCTAAAAAACATAAAAAGTCAGGAAACCTACTTCCTGCCATTTCTTTCTTCCAATGTCACCTCCTCTCTAAAATCTGCCTGCCTTGGCTGACTTTCCAGTGCCTTCATGTAGTTGTGTCCTCTGCCCCCTGAATTGTTGTTGTTATTTGTGGGAGAGTCAGTCCAATAGGAGATTACTCAGCAAGAAGCAGAACTCTGATTAATTTTTCGAAAACATTTTCATCTTTTCCCTCTTTGTCAAGAACTGGTTCCTCTTTTACTTGTCATATGTTATAGGTCAAGATGCACATGGCTAGCACTTCAAAATACTTGCAGTTCAAGTTGTCTGTTCCTCTATCCATGATGCCTTTACTGTGGGGATGAACGCAACCACAGAGTCTTTATTTAACTATGGAGAATGAAAATATCAATGTGCTATTTGAAAATAAAGATAATATTTAGAAGAATAACAAGCATGTCTAATTATTTCTAATGATTAGTATTTATACTTACTCAGTGGAGGATGTAATTAAGAGCATGTTCTAAAGGAATACAAACTCCTCAGTACAATTTAGTATCATCTTATCATCTTGCATTCTTTATTACCCATGATTGCTAAAATTAATTCTGGTTTTTCTTATTTTACTTGAAGAAGTACCCTTTTACCTACCTATAACCTAGCTTTAGGCTTGCTCACAGGTTCCCTAGCAACTGGGCTAATGAATGCAGTAAATTTTTTTTTTGTATTCCAGTATACTATGCTATTTTTAAATACCAAAATACTGCCTTTAAAAAATGTAATACCATTATTTTGGTATTTTAAGAAATCTGAAAGCTGAATCATTTACATCTTGAGATTTTAAGAGAGTTTTATGCTGCATTGAATGTTCTAATTGAACAGAAGATCACTTGTTTAGAAAACATCTTTCTCATCTCCCTTATCCTCAAGAGAAGGAAAAAAATATATGTATTTGACAAAGCAAAGCATGTGTTACAAAGATACTACTAATAAAAATTCTCCGTGTAAGTGGGATGTGAACATTGTAGCTTCAAAACTGATACAGGGCACTCTGCAGCAACAGCTGAATCAAATGATTCTGTAACTGTATATGAAGGAATGAAAGAACTTGAAGGTGAGCTGGTAACAATTTCCTTAAAATAAAATTCCAGGCTCCTATCAATAAAAAATTATACTCTCTGTGAAGAAATCAGTTATTCCAAAGGATCTCAAAGATATTTGAATATGAAAGTGTCAGAGGGAAATATTTGGATTAGCTAACTCTCTCCTCTCCATTCCTCTGAGTAGATTTTTTTAACACCTTGAAAATTTTGCACAAGAAAATGCTCGGGACTCAACTGTGACATCATTGATACACACTTTTATTTTTTAATGATTGCATTTAAAGAATCATAATATTTTATTTTAAAATTTCCCGGTTACTAAAAATTCCTTTTAATTTTTTTCAATGTTGAATATGTTATTTTTGTTATATTTTATTAAATTGTATCTGCTAATAATTTGTATTAAAGTATAATATGTATTGCTTATATTTTCTATGCTCATTGTAGTGCTAAACATTTTGTAATGTTTATACATTTATGTCTTCAAATTATAGTGGATGATTCGTTTCGGTGGTTTAAAATAATTTTATTAATTCCATACACTTTTTGATAAAATAGCTGTATTAAATACAAAATGCAGGTATAGTCATTTTCTGTTGGTACCTGTACTCATTTATCTGGCCACTAGTAGTGTTATATCTGCTGTTAAATTCCTAATAGAATATATTTATCTGCACTCAATCCCAGGAAGGCAGGCTGGCAGAGGACAAAGTGCTAATAAGATCACTGTCATAAGAGGCCGTCTGGTGAATGAGAAAGAATGGATTCAGGTGTTAGAGAGAATGCCACCTCACGTTTATATACCAGTTAAAGAGTTCACTCCTCTGAGGCTCAGTTCCCCTGTCTGTAAAGCGAGGATTGATTTTTGTCTACCTTGTGGGGTTATTGAGATTATTAAACGAGCATGTGTGCTAACATGGCTGTCTCCTCAGAGACACTGACCCCGTTTTGGTCTTCTCCTCTCCCTCCTTCCCTGCAAGAGACTCTTTCTCTGCTAGAAGTTACCTGGCAACAGAAAAGGAGTCTGGCGCCATTGCTAGAGTTGGGGTGTCACACGTCTGATGACACGTGGCTCCACTGGGGTCTTTGACAGCCCAGAGTGAGCTCACTACAGTGGGGTCAGGGGAGGTGAGACTGACAGAGGAAAACGTAGTAAGGAATCTAGAGTCAGAAAGCAACTACCCAGATTCACATTTAATGTTAATTTTCTCCTTTGAATGCATCTCAACTGGAAGCATAAATTGAAACAGTGGGAACTGCAATGTGGGAGCCTCTTCATTTGTTTTTGGAAGTGCTATGAGGCTACCCCGAAGGAGCCAGTGGGGCTGTGAGCAGGTATTTGTTTTGAAGGGCATTTCTGCGGAGTGGGAGGGAGGGGTGGAGAAGGGGGCATTTCGGCTGTTCCTTTGGAACTGAGTTGGACCTTGCAAGTGGCTTCAGGAAACCTCCAGTTGACTATTTTCCAGTGACACCATAACACACTGTACCATCTCTTTCCTTGCTAAATAATTCAGAGGTCAGAAAGCTCAGCGCCAAGAAGGCGAGTATGTGGGTGTCATTGTTTGCAGTGATTCCAAGTCTATCCGATTTTTGCAAACCTTGGTCTGTTTATCTGATTCCATGACATAAATCTAATTGGTTTGAAATTTTCAGCTGACAAACCCTGTCTTGCTCAGATGCCACCCAGGCTGTGATGCGCTCTCTCTACAACGTGCCATGCATCACTTCACCAAGTCCGTTTAAAAAATACTGGTGACTTTGTTTATTTCATTAAAGCTTTGTGCCTGGGCTGGCTAAACACTCCTCCGCAGAATGGAGACGTGGATTACAAAGCTTTAATCCCCCCTCCCCCGTGTCACGTACATTTGTTCCACTCTGTTGTGAACAGGAACTCTCTCCCCTAACCACAAGCACAATACGGGGCACATTGTAGGGCTGGTGAATCTACTTTTACTCAAGGTGCCTGAGAGGCTGATTATATCCAAATGTTTATGGATGATTTTTATGGACATTCTGTCCATTTGTTCAAATCAGGACTCAATTCAATCGATATATATTACCCAGCCCTAGGATGGCTACTGTCCCTGCCCCCCAGCAGTGGTCCACTGGTCAAGTGATGTTGGTCCACCATTTTGAATGGACCAATTGTCTCCTAGGACTTGGACTGAACATCCCTCACTCTCCAGCGAGGCACTTTCCTTGGCACTAGGATCCCAGAAGCTGGAACCGGAAGGGATCTAGATGGTCTGCTAAGTTGGTGGTTCGTGATCTCTTTTGGGGCACAGGTCCCTTTGAGAACTTGATGAAAATCCTCTTCCCAGAAAAATGCACATGTGCCTGTATTTACCTTTCATGCCAAAATACATACTGAGCCCCTGCAATGCCCCACACCCTGTTCCAAATGCTGAGATACAGCAGAGAACAAAGTGATAAAACGCCCTGAACTTACCTTCTAGGTTTAGGCGTGGGAAGGATAGACAAAAATAGTAATTAATAAACAAATATATTGTATCCTAGAGTGTGATAAATGCCAAGGAGCAACGTATAGCCTGGGAGAATGGCAGGCACGTCGCTTGAGGAGGGCAGAGACGGTACCACGTTGTGCTGGCTCCGTGGACGTACCCAGAGCCCGACTGATGGATGCTGGCTGGAGGCCGGGCCACTGTCTGCAGGTCAGGACGGTGGATTAAAACCTGGCCAGAGGGGAGTGGAACGGGTATGTCACAGTGACCGTGGGACTCTCTGCGCCTAAAGACTTCCCGGCGGGGCAGGGCAGGCCTGGGGAGAAAGAGGCAGTGGCTTAGGAGTGTCGAGCCCACCCTGACATCTGTGCTGCGGGGTCTTTACCTGCTCTCTCTCTTTCTCCTCCTCTTTCTCTGGCTAATGCTTATTCATTCTTTACATCCTAGTTTAAACAGCACATCCTTGGGGTGGGGTGGGGGTTTGCTGTTCCCCAGACTAGCTTGAGACCCTCCTCCCAGGCTTGCTTAGCACCCTGCACTTTTCTGTCATCACCATGTCCCTCGGCAACTTTTTGGCACTCCTGTGTTTTCTGCTTGATTCCAGCAGCTGGACCGTGGCCTCATGGCACAGGGGCTGGTCTTGTTCTCTGACCTCAGGGTCTTGCTCGGTGCCTGGAACATGGCAGGGCCTCAGTACATCTCGAGAGAAGGAAAGAATGAATATTCACAAAGCATAACAGAAACGCAGAGAAGGTGGCTGACCCTGGGGAGGTGGAGGAGAGCGTCACGCGGGGAGGTGATGTCAGTTACGTACTGAAGGATGAGTAGGCATTTTCCATATGGAGAACGAGGGTGGGCATTTCAGGGAGAGAGAAGAGCAGGTGCGAATGCACGAAGGTGTGGAACTGCACAATATGCTTGCAGAGTAATTTGTGGAGCAAGTCTGGGGAAGGACGTCAGGGGGCGGGGCAGGGGGTGAGGTCAGTGAATCCAAAGTGGTTGGCAGAGATCAGCGTACAAAGGACCTTGTGAGCTGTGTTTGGTTGTGGGCTTTACCCTGAGGGTCACTGGGGGCTACTGGATGTTTGTGAGCCCGTGGATGAGACGGTGAAATTTGTGTTGTAGAAAGATGACTGGGGGTGGTGGACTTGGGGTGGCTGGGCTGGAAGGGTATTAATGCTCACTGTGATACACCTGGAAGCTAATTCCTGTCCTCTCCCCCAGCTCCTGGGACAGGACGCTGGATGATGGGCACCCACCATTACAGCAGCCCTCTCTCCATCATGAGGGGCGTCATGAGGAAGGGAAGCCACGGTCGTCATGGATCAGTGAAAGGGCTTCCCCATCCCCCCTGGCTGCCATCTAAGGGGCTGGAAGGGGACTTATTTGGGGAACTCTCCCCTACTCCCAGCAGACGCGGGGGCTGACCAAGGCTCCACTCCCCTGTCTGGCTTCCAAGACAGCTTGAGCCAGGTCAGGAGAAGTCTGGATGGATCCAGGAAGGGCAATCAGTGGAGCTGATTAAGCATTCAGAATAGGTTGGGCCTCCTCGGGGAATCAACTGCTAGTTTCAGTACCTGTGAAATCCATAGGAAGCAGCTGCCTGGCCACTTGTGACTGGAGATCAGGCTTTCAAGTAGAGCCAAACTTGAAGGTGGACAAAGTCTTGGACCCACCGTTTCTTGAGGATCTGTTATGTGCCAGGTGTTGTTCCATTTCATCCTCATGCAACGCTCCCTGGGAAGTATTACAACTCTCAATTTTCCAAAGAAGAACCGAGGCACAGAGAGGTTAAGGATCTTGCCTGAGGTCACACAGCAGGTTCCTAGTGCAACAGGCAGAGCCTGTACTGGTTCTCCTGGACCAGCTGCAAACTTTTCTGATTTTGTCCCGATGTGTTATCATCGCTCAGCCTAGTCCCTCTGCGAGTGAAACAGCCAGTGCTTATTAAACACCCTCACAGTGCCAGGCACTCTGCATTATGTTATTTTGAATCCTTGCAACAATTCATTTGAGGTGAAGATATTTATCCCTATTTCACAAAGAGCTGAGGCTCTAAGAGCTTGGTCAAGGTCACACAGCTGGTAAGCAGTGAAAGCAGGTTTGAACCCAGGTGGCCTGACTGATCTCAGGGTGGGGGAGAGGGAGTGAGAAGGGTGTGGCAGCTTGAAGCAGGACCCCAGTCCTCGTCTTCGTTGAAAGAATTCAGCAAAGAGACAGAGCTTGTGAAGCAGATAAAGTGTTTATTAGAAGCAAAGTACGTGTGGAAGAACACACGGGCAAACTTGGGGAGTGAGTTACACCCAATGAGGGTGGCTGAGATCGTTTATAGGTGGGCAGTCTTCTGGGTTGTCTCTGGCCAATCATCTTGCTTGTGCCCATATTTGGCCCGACTCAGGATCGTTCCTGGTGAGTGCATGCGTATTCCTCAGTCAAGATGGATTCTGGGAGGTTGGCACGACACGTTGTGGGCTGGCAATTCCTCCTTCCTTTGGCCCCTCCCTAGACTGAGGACCTTCTCTGCACATGTGTCGGCTGGAAAAATCCCCTTGACCACAAGAGTGAGAAAAATGTGGTCGCTTTGTCTTCCACCCAATCAGGGCTCTGCTCCTGCTGGTCTCTTATCTCAAGGAGTCAGCAGGAGACTGGTTGCAGCTGTTCAGCCTGGGGCCCATCTATCTCCTACCTCATGACCTCGGCGTGGGAGCCTGTCTCATTTCCTCTTTCTCCCTCTACTGCTCTCTCTGCAGACAGCACTTCTTCCCATCTAAGTCCTTCCCCAGCCCTCTCTTCCTCCCCATTCCTCCCAAGCAGAATCTCCACCCTGGCACTTCTGCTCAGACCTGTCTGTTAAGGAGCATAGAAAGTGAGCGTGTGCATGTGTTACAATGAGTCAGCAGGTTGTTGAAGCGGAAGTCTCTAGACAGCAGTGTGAGATGCCGTCGACAGAGTCAATTACCGAAGCCCCAGGGAAGGGCTGTTTAGCATCTTGAAAGAATTAACCAACCAGTGCGTAACATTGCAAATGAACCGCCTCTTAATTATATCCGTGTTTCCATTACACACCCCGGCGCGCTCCAGCCCCAGGCATCCGCGGCCCCAGGTTTATTAAATCCCCTTGGCTGCAGCCAGCTTCTCAGGGAGGACAGCCACACTGCACATGTGGGAACAGCTGCTCTGCTTGAACTATCAACTTAAATGTCATGTCTTTGCTTGTGGACATGGCTGCCAGAAATACAGGAAAAGAGCAAAGTTGTTTCAACAGGCTCCGGCCTTTCTGTGTTCCCGGGGAGCTGTCTTCTGCCAGATTCAATTCAGTTCCGTAATAGCTACCTTTGCTGGCATATATCCTGTGCGCCAGGCACTTTCTGTAACTCTCACCTGCACGGTAGGTGTTGTTATCTCCCATTTTACAGGTGGGGAAACTGAGGCTTGAAGGTCATGGGGACTTGCCCAAGGTCATGTATTTGGTCAATTGCAACCAGGGTCTACCTGGTATCTGAGTCTGTGCGTCAGATCATGCCACCCACTGCCCCCGAGTCAACCCAACGTGTGTTTCAAATAACTCAGTTCTTTTTTTTTTTTTTTTTTTTTTTTAAATTTTATTTATTTATTTATTTATGGCTGTGTTGGGTCTTCGTCTCTGCGCGAGGGCCTTCTCTAGCTGCGGCAAGCGGGGGCCACTCTTCATTGCGGTGCGCGGGCCTCTCACTATCGCGGCCTCTCTTGTTGCGGAGCACAGGCTCCAGACGCGCAGGCTCAGCAATTGTGGCTCACGGGCCCAGCTGCTCCGCGGCATGTGGGATCCTCCCAGACCAGGGTTCGAACCCGTGTCCCCCGCATTGGCAGGCAGACTCCCAACCACTGCGCCACCAGGGAAGCCCAATAACTCAGTTCTTGTCTGTGGTGTCCATACCTCTTACCACATAGTTAGAGTTTGTCTCAAACCCTGTTTTATGCCAGTGGCAGTTTGGTGCTTGGCCCCAGGTTTCTGAGAAGTTTCTAGAGGCGTTCATTTCTGTTGTGTTGGGTTGGGTTCTGGCCTTTCTGGCCAACTCTCTCAGCTGCCCCTTATTACACATGGTGCCGATTCAGGGTTGACTCAGAAGGAACAGTCAGTCTTTCTGCCCACTTCCCACAGAATAACCCCACTCCCACCAGGCATTTTTACATGAATTGCAAAATTCGGGGTTGACTCGAAGAGAAAGGTGCATTTGTTTTTCTGGTTTTTTTGGGTTTTGTTTTTGTTTTTTGGCCCGCCGTGCAGCATATGGGAGCTTAGCTCCCGGATGAGGGATTGAACTTGGGCCCCTGGCAGTGGAAGCACAGAGTCCTAACCACTGGACCGCCAGGGAATTCCCTAAGAGAAAGGTGCTTTTGTTATCCCCATTTTACAGATGAGGAAATTGAGGCTTAGGTTAATTTGCCCCAGTTTTTTTACAGGTGAGTGTAGACACAGGACTTGAACCTGGGGCTGCCTAGCTCTAGCATTCCGATTCTTAACCTCTAGACTGGGAAAGTATCGTCACACACTTGATTCCTCTGCGTATGCTCCAAGTCCTCACTGAACGCTGACTTCACTTTCCAAAGGTGGGGTCTTGTAGTGGTCTTTGGTGTCTGATATGGTGCAATGTATCCAGAAGGCATTTAATAAGTGCTGGATGGATGAATGACTAAACAAAATGCGGTTGTTTGAGGCATAAGTTGTCTACTCAGATCCTGCCTTGGAGAGAAAATGCTATTTAAAAGGGGATAGTTTGTAGCTCTTTTCTAGAAACCAGCCATTTGCACACCTCTCCCTGGGAGGCAGTGGATTTCGAAGCTGAGCAATCCTTTGGTCTGGTTTCATCAACATTTCCTTGTCTTTTAATTTGTGCTAAAAGGGCATGAAAAGAAATAAACAGAGCAATGAGGCGGGGTGGGGGGGGCGGGGTGGGGGGGGAACGACGGACTTCTTCTTGGCTCCCATGGTGGGGTAGGCATACAAGATGGACGAGTGCTCTGCCATCCTCTCAAAGTTCACGCTGTTTTTACTCCAAAGTTGTTTTCCCGCATGATTTATCGTGCTCTCTGGAAAATCAATTTTTTCTTCTCAAGACCACAGAAGAATCTCTGTGTTTCAAAACACATTTGTGCCCTTAAAACTAACATATTCAGTCTTACTGCCTCTGGTATCTGTAAGCAGGCCCATTCCATGCTATTTTTAGGGTCATTTCCAGAAAAATAATTTCCTTTTCACTGTGGACTCTGTCAAGCTAAGTGGAGTTATTTTCTTTGTGAAGTTGGATGAGTAAATCCAGTCCTAAAAGATGGGGATTTAAGACATTTCCTGCAGAGATGGGGCTCATCGCTGCGTTTATCTTGTGGATTAAAATAAAAAGAAGCTACCAGAAGGTCAACGTGTCCGTTATGCTTTGTTACCATCTATCAGGTCTATTTTCTTAAGTAGTCAGAGCTGTTTGCATGAATAATAATAATAGCTCCAGCAATAATTGCCTTTGGGTGCTAAAAATAGCCCCTTTCTTGGGGTTGGAGTTGGATGGACCTGGATTCAAATCTGTGCAAGTTACTTAACCTGGCTTCAGCTTCCTGATCTAAAAAACAGGAAGACTAATAGTACCTACACCGTCAGGTTCTATTAGGGGTAAAGCAAGATAACGCATGAGTATCATGATGGATGGATGTCTCCATTAGGTGCAGAAGGCACAGGACCCATGATTCTTTTAGGGACCCACAAAATGTTTCCATTTTACTTTTTTTAAATCATAAGAAAAACATGAATATAATAATAATAGATACATAATAATGAATCCAGTCCAGATTATACTTATCTTTATACCTGCATAGTCATACAATATAATTTTAAACATTTTTATGGAGGAAGGAGCCCATGAAGGCATGGGTGCTGAGGATCCATGAGTCATAATGCAGCCCTGATGTGTATCCATTGGAATTAGATTACCCAGTGACAGTATATTCAAAAAATGGAAGTATATTTTTCTTTCGTGTAAAAGAAGCCCAGAAGTCAGCAGTCTGAGGCTGGTTTGACAACTCCTTGGTCTTCAGGCCCTGGACTTCTGTTTTTCTGTAGCACCTCCTTCAAGTTTGCCTCATGGTGCAAAATGGCTGCTGGAGCTTTAGCCATCATGTCTGCATTCCAGGGATCATGAACAAAGATGGGGCAAAAGACAAAAGGGGCCTACTTCTCAGCTGGGGCAGCTCCCTTTAAGGAACATTCTAAGAATTTTTGCACAACACTGAACTTGTGATCACAAGGCGACAGCTTAGCTACAAGGCAGTGGGGGGAGGCTGGGAAATGTCAAGTTTTGGTTGGATGCATTGCTTTTCCAAACAAAAAGTTTATACCGAAGAAGGGAAGAATAGGGCCAGGGTACACAACTCAGAAGTGAGGAGGCAGTAGCTCTCTCTATGGGGAACACCTTGACCAAGAGGGAGACAGGAGAGAACTGGGCAGACAGATTCCTCCTGCCAGGTACCCCACCTGTGGTGTGGTGCTTGAACCAGGTCTGAAAGAGGAAGGGCATCCCTGCAGAGGTGGGGCTCCAATCATGTGAGAGGGTCAGGAAGGAAAGGATGGAGGGAATCAATCAGGGAATCAATGAGCTCTGTACCCCATACAGTGGGTTCCCTCACTCCATAGGTCTCTGCTCATGTGACCCCTCCCCAGAGAAGCCATCCCTGACCACCGGCTCTCAGTATCAGGCCTCCTTTCCCTCTCCTCCACTCCTTACTACCTCGGGCTATTTTTTCTTTATGGCGTATGTCATCACCTGTAGGTTTACTTCTTTATTGTTTACCTGCTCCGCTAGAATGTAAGCTGTCTAGGAGGCATGGATCTTACCCGTCCTGCTCATCATGGCATCCTGCTTCTGGCATCTCCAGCATGTCGTGCCTGGCATGTGATGGGCGCTCATGCATATGGAATGACTGGCCTGATGTATGAATATTGAACACCGCAGCGGGGACCGGACTAGCTTGGGCTCTGGTACCCAGGCTCTCACACTCTCTTCTACACTCTTCAGCTCTCTTGTTTCATTCATTGTCATCCAACAGAGGCTTGCTGAGAGCCTGCTCTGTGCTAAGTGCTGTTCTGGGCATGGGAACCCTGCAAGAAACAAAGTAGAAAAAAATCCTTACTCTTGTGGAGTTTGTTTGTTTGTTTTTTTTTTTGGCCACACCGCGCGGCTTGTGGGATCTTAGCTCCCCGACCAGGGATTGAACCCGGGCCCTCGGCAGTGAAAGCGCAGAGTCCTAACCACTGGACTGCCAGGGAATTCCCAAGTTTATCTTCTAATGGGAGTCGGGGACAAATAAATATGTCAGCAGATGATACGTGGTGTGGAGAAAACCGAAGAAGAGAGGGGGCTAGCTTCTGGGAGTGGGGTGTGGTCATTTTATAGGGTGTGGCCGAAGGAAGGCTTCACTAAAAAGTGGTAACAGTGGAGCAAAAATCCGAAGGAGCTGGGGAGCCAGCCATGTGGACATCTATCAGAAAAATGTTCTAGGCAGAGGGAACAGTAAGTGCAAAGGCCCTGGGGCAGGAGTGTGCCTGGTGTGTCTGATGAGCAGAGATGGGTCAGTGTGGCTGGTAGAGAGAGTGGGAGCCAGGTGGAGGGTGCCAGGGTCAGGGAAGATCACTTAGGGCCTGTAGGTCACTGTTGGAACTTTGGCTTGTTTTCTGAAGGCTTTGAGAAGCCATTGGAGAGTTTGGGGCAGAGGAGTGGCATGATTTGACTTCTGTTTTAAAAGGATTCCTCTGGCCATGTGTTGAGGATTGACTGTACAGAGTGGGCCTGGAAGCAGGGAGACGAATGAAGAGGCTACTGCCTTATGAAGGTTAATTTCATGTGTCAACTTGACTGGGCAAAGGGATGCCCAGAGAGCTGGTAAAACATTATTTCCGAGTGTGTCTGTGAGGGTGTCTCTGGATGAGATCAGCATTTGAATTGTAGACAGAAAGGTCACCCATATCAACGTAGGTGGGCATCATCCAAGCCTTTGAGGGCCCGAATAGAACAAAAAGGTAGAAGAAGGGCAAATTTGCCCTGTCTGCTTGAGTGGGGACATCCGTCTTCTCCTGCCCTTGAACAAGGATGCTACTGGATTTTGGCCCTTTGGACTTGGACCAGGACTTACTCCCTACTTCTCGGGCTTCAGGTTCGAATTGGAACTACACCACCAGCTCTCCTGATGGCAGGGCTCAGCTTCCATAATCATGTGAGCCAATCTCTCATAATAGACCTCTTTCTTTATATATCTACATATATATATGTATACATATATATATATATATATCTCCTCTGCTTCTCTGGAGAACCCTGACTAATGCATGCCTCTTCCAGGGGAAAGATGACCAGAGTTTGGACCAGGGTAGAGGCAGAGGGGGACATGAGAAGCTGCAGTTTAGTTTGACAGGACGGAATTTTCCCTTCTCTCGCTGAACACTTTCTTAGTCGTGCCACGGATTCCCCACCCCCACCCCGGCCCCACCTCCCCTGACAATCAAGTTCCCATGGGAGAGGCTCTGTTCCATTAGAGGTATATCTTTGTTCATGCCACACGTGGGCAAGGCTCAATCCCCGCAATTCTCAGTGGGTGCAGATGTAGGAGTTTCAGTGGGCAGGCTCCAAGGTGAGTTTAGCCTGCAGACAAGGTGTTAAAAATATCTGAACTTTCTTTACAGGAGCTCGGGCAAAAATATCTGAACTTTCTTTACAGGAGCTCGGGCAAAAATATCTGAACTTTCTTTACGGGAGCTGGGGCTGTCTGTTTGCCCCCAGTGCTCTCTGCTGCCTTTCACACCCTGTCAGTTTCACTAATTTCCATTATCTGGTTTCTGAAGAGGACACGGAAGGTTCATGTGAAGTAGTGTTGCTAAGTTTACTCCCTACCAGCTGGGATCCCTATTATACAGATAGGGATCTTGTTAACCCCATTTTACAGACGGGGGTAAATAAAACTGATTCAGAGCAATGAAATGACTCACCCAAGGCCATGTGGTTCTTACTTGCTGATTACAACTCTTGGCTTCAAAGCTCTCTCCACTCCCGTCTACTGGGTTTGTAGTTGCTGAGAGTTGAGAGGGAATTCTTCCTATGCCAGACAGATGTCATACCCTGCTTGTCAGTAGATGATCCTAGAAACCGAGTAATAGACAAGGGCCTGTGTTTGTATTCTCTTCCAGCTCTCCAGTAAAGAAAGGAAAACATTCACCTGTGTGCTCATCATTTGCACCTTAAGACCCGGGCAGCACGCGGCATGGTCCTACTGCTTACAGCAAAGCTTTCACAGAACATGTGCACTTAAGTTTCCCCAAATGAAGGGCTTCTCTCCAAAAGACTATCGGTAGCACATGTGTGGTTGTCAGCACTTATTTTTACATTTTTACACCCAAAGCCCTGTACCTTCTTACTCCATGCTCCTGCCTAGCCCTGGTCCTTGAAAACAATCCTTAGAAGGTGGTTCTTAGTAAAACTTGTCATATTCAGAATTAAATTTCAGTGACTTGATGAAACCCTTGCTGGGGAATGGGAATGCAACAGAGTTGGAATTATATTCTCAAGTGTTCCTGGAGCCTGCCCCAAGTACCAAGGCATTCAGAAATGAAAAGGCATTTGCCCTCCGTGGGTTTCCAGGAAAAAAAGACACTGGGCAGTCATTTACCTTTTTCTACAATTTCCTAATTTTCTCAATCTGTTCCTATAGCAACCCTAATAGGGAGTGGGTTGCTAGAAAAACATTGGTTTCTATAGAAACAATTTGTTTTATAAGAGAAAAAGTTTACTTGGTAGCGCATGAAATCTAACATTAGGATTTCGGTTTTGTTGGTGGATTTTTTTTTTTTTTTTGTCAGCCTGGAGAATATTTCCCGAGCCACCTACAGACGTATGTTGCATCTTCAGGCTCACATTTTCATCTCATAGTGTGTTCTCATATGGATTCTGGATGGAGGTTGCTGAATCTTAGTCCCTAGGGATCTTTACTAAGAATATAAAATAAAATTTAGGAAATTAGAGCACTTGCATGCTTATATACAAGGGGAAAGACTAAATGATCTCTTGAGACTTCTTAGCAATTTGCTGTTTCTCTTGACTTTCTTGTGAAAACCCTGAGAGGTTTTTACTAGAATCAGATAGGTGGTTTTGTTGCAAGTGACAGAAATCTAACTCAAAATTGGTTAAGAAAAAAAAAGGGGAGGTTTCTATTAGTTTTCATACTTTAGAGTCTGGAGGTTTCAGGTAAGGCTGGATCCAGGGCTCACTAATGCCTAGTTGCTGTCCCTCACTCAGCTCTACCTTCCACTGTGTTGACTTCATTATCAGGCAGGCCCTTCTCATGAGGCTCCAGCAACTCCAGCCATATCCTCTGCAGCTTCCAGCTAAGTGTCTCCAGTGGAAAGGGAGCGCTGTTTTTCCAATAGTTCCTGGAAAGGTCCTGGGAATGACTGTAACTGGACTGACATGCCCACCCCTGAACCAATCACTGGGGACCTGGGGAATGAAATGAGCTGATTGGCCAGGCCTGGGTCAGGTGCTTACCTGTGGGGTCAGAGGTGAGGTCAGCACCTCCCAGCCCCCACGGACTCAGAGGGAAGAAATATTCTGTAGAGAAAAATCAGGAGGCAGAGCTAGGTAAAAGGGGGGTTGGGTGTGATCCAGGCCCCAGTCAGTCACTCCAGTGGGTGATTCCAAATTGCTGAAGTAGACCCATTTCACCACATGCTGAAATTAGACGGCTGCACCTTAAAAACCCACTTCTTCCCAGCTTGGGCAGAGAGAAAGAGAGAGAGAGCCAGTTAGATTTTCCCTTTCCCAATCATCTCGTTTTTCTAATTAACCTGCTACCAGCTCCACCTCGAGAACATCTTTCAAGATTTTTTTTTTCTCCTTCTGAAGGGAGTTGAAAAAAATCAGAATACATTTGCATGTTACCTAAAACATTCTAAACCCGTGTCTTATCTTTGTCACTGCACAGCCTTTTCTTTTCAGTGTTGGTAGCTGTAAAATTACAGTCACCTTCAGCCTCACCGATTCCTTCTTGAAAAGGTTATTTTGGACAGGGGACCAAAAATCATTTGGAAACACAGCCTAGGTCTGTTTTTCAATTGTCTTTTTATCCCAAAGTTTAGAGATTTCTAGAAAATCATGTCTCAGCAGAAGCAGCACATAAACAATCTCATGTAGTCTTTTGGTGGGGGCGGAAATATTCCCTGAGATGACTGAAGGTGTGAATTATTTCAGGGAGGGTGTTAGTGTAATTACTGTTGGCCAGTAATTTAAATTAACTGGATTTCCAGGGCTTATTAAGAGCTTAAAATAGGATTGTTAAAATTCAGAGAGCGTTTTAGTTTGAATTTAATTTCTGCTATGGGGGTTCTTTCATTTTCAAAATGCTATGTTTTCATTGTCATTAGTTTGCAAAGATATTTAAAAGTTTAAAATATCCTTAGGATTTTTTTCCCTTGTTAATAAATTGGGTTAATGATTTCCATGGAGATTACTTCCAACAAAGCTCTTGTATTTTAGCAAGGAGCTCTCCTGTTGGGATCAGATGGGAATCATTTGAAACCTTTAATCTCAAGATAAGACTAAGTGTTTCTTATGAATGAATCCCTGGGTCTCAGCGGGACATTTGAAAGGCCCTTCAGGATAGAAAGGCTTGTGCTTCAGAAGAGAAAACCTTTCAAGTAAGGCTCACAAGTGAGGGACTTTGGCAAGCCTGGTTGTAGGAAGCGTGCTCGTGTATGTGTGTGTGTGCATATGTGCAAATGCATGCATGCATTGGAGGTGAGAAGAACTTGTGTTCTGCTAGGTGAAGCTGTCCTTTGTAATACTGAGAATGAAGGCTGATGTTCAGCTTGAACTCACTCCAGAGTCCTTGACATCAGGGAAGATACACAGAGTCACCCGGAGAAGCAGGGACCAGCGCTGTAAAGCAGGGACCAGTGCATCACAAACCTGGATGCACAGCCACATCGCCTGGGCATCTTGTTCAAATCCATGCTCTGAAACAGTAGGTCTGGGGTGGGTCCTGGGATTCTGGATTTGTAACAGACTCCCGGTGACCCCTGTGCTGCTGGCCCATGGACCTCACTTTGAGTAGGGAGATTGTAGATTGCTTCTGCATTTTGCCTCGATTGGGAAAGGGTCTGAAAATCATATTTTGGATTCTACCAGACCTTAGCAGTGCTGGCTTTGGTGTATCTTGGGACTTTATGTCACACCAGAAAAAGAAATCCCATTTGAAGGGTAAGGCCCAAACACCGTCTAAATCAGAACTGCGAGATGATGTCTTAATCCTGGCGAAAGAATCAGGCTGCAAATGGAGAGAGAGGGAGAGAGGGGACAGCTCAGCAGTGATTCAGACAAAACTCATCTTTCAAAGCAGGAATGGAAATGAAGCCTGTTGTTCCTTCAGAATTTCTTTAAGAATCTTTCTCAGCTAAGGGGACTGTATTCCCCGAGGGGGTGGAGATGTTCGGTAATGTCTTTGTTCATTTAGCTGAAGGCAGATTTCTCTGTTCTCCTTACTGGGGATGATCTTGTACCTGACTCTTTAGATAAGAGGAAGCCACAGTGAAGCATTTCATCAGAATTCTTGATGAGGTGGCAGATTTGGAGGGGAGAAGGCAGCGGGCACCTCTGAGATTCTGGGTGAATCTCAAGGCAGGCAGCCTGTATCAGGTAGCTACTGCTGCATAACAAGCCACCCCCAAACTTAGTGGCTTGAAGCAGCAACCCTTTTATTACTTCTCATGAGTTTAAGGGTAAGGTGGGCAGTTGTGCTGATCTCGGCTGGTCCTGCTGATGTGTTTGTGGTCAGCAGGTGGGTCAGTGGCTGGGGGCTTGTGGTCTAGCATGGCCTGGGCTAGGATAACTCAGACTCAGTTTCTTCCATGTATCTCCACGTTCCCCACAGTTCAGGCATGTTCTCATGGTGGTGGCAGTGGTCCAAGAGAGAGCTACTGTCCCAATCATGCAAGAGGACGAGCAGCAATAACCACATGCTTTTCAGGCTCTGCTTGCATCACACTTATTAATATATCCCACTGGCCAAAGCAAGTCATATATCCAAACCCAGCATCAGAGAGGGAGGGACAACAAGGTCGGGGCAAAGAGTGTGGATGCAGGGAGGCCTTTAATTGGGGCCACTGGTAAAATTAATCAGTTGCACAGCCCTGATTTAAAGCTTGAGCTTGAGCCTATAAATCTCTAAGGACAGGAGGGACGATTCCATTCATTCACTCATGAAACATTTACTGTCTTTCTCTTATGCAAAGCACAGGCTCGTCAAACTTAGCTTGGAAGTTTCACTTGCTCCAAGATCCACACCCACCTAAATTCCACCTCCCAATTGTCTCCACGTGGAAACCGTGAAAAACTTTTGCTCACTCCTCTGGGGAGCTGTGGGGCCTGTGGAATCATAGTCCGTGGAGTGAGGGAGAGGGTCCCCTTCCCAAAGTCCGTGAGGGCAGCAACTGCCCAATGCCATGAGATGCCTGGTAGCTGTGAACAGAGCCTACCTGCCATCTACTCCTGGGGCTGCTACCTTTCAAGATAGAAGGGCCTGATTAGAATTCAGGAGGTCTGTGGTCCACTGAGGCCCTTGGGTTCATCACCTATGGATCCTGTTTTCATTATTATCAATGCAAATAGTTCTTTTTTCACAATTGTGGGGTGTTTTTTTTTTTTCTTTTTTTGATGGATTTAAAAGCACTGTAAACCCTAAAGTGCCATGAAAACGTAAAGATTTCTTATCATTTTGTGTAGGAAGGAGTACCCAATGTAGCATCCTAGTTTGGTAGTTAAAGATGTGCTGGCACACTGGCTGTGGACGGGGGTGAGGTGAGGTGGGCGAGGGGAGGGGGGAGAGAGTAAGTGCAGATTTCCTTGGTGTAAATACTCATATCATGGCTGATTTCTACTGTGGTTGCCACCAATGATTTAATAACCTGTTTGTAAAATTCTTGAATAGGTAATAATCAGAGTTCCTGGATATTTAACAACTTGCCTTCTCAAGCTGGTAAGAGCTAGCTCCAGCTCGCCTGGGCCGTCTCAGGTAACAGACAGCCTGGATTGGAAGCAGATCTGCCTCTTACTCTCTCTGTGATTTCGCGTAAATGACTAAATTATGTCTATTTCCTCATATGTAAAATGGGGATATAATAGTACCTGCCTCGTAGGGTTGAAATAAAGATTAAATGAGATAATGCATATGAGGCATTTGCCATATAGTAAGTGCTCAATAAATGGCAGTTACTATTATCTGTGCTATGTATCTTGGTCAACTGATGGTGCCAGGGTCTGAGTGGACACACTCTCACTGCAAGGTTACCAGTCCTGTCATCTGAAAGTTGTGGGCTCATCTCTTTTACTGCCCAGGCCCATTTTAAGCATCCAGCCTCTTACCAATCATTCATTCATCTTCTCTCGCAGAGCTCGAAGCACTCCCCTTGGGTCAGGCTTTTTACAGACAGCATCCCACTTAGTCCCCACAGCAGCCCTATGAAGGAAGGATACTCTCAATATTCCCATTTTACAGATGGGACAGTTGAGACTCAGGGAGGCTGACTAAGTCTTACAGCTAAGAGTAAGGAGAGGCGAGATTTCAGTCTAGAGTCCTTGGGTCTACACCCCACTCCTACTTTTTCAAAAGGAAAAACTTTTTATTTAGAATAATTTCCTGATTGTCTCTATTCTTAATAATTTCCATGCATAAGAGTCACCTTTTAAAGTATGCAACTGGATTTTTAACATATTCACAGGGTTGTGCAACCATCACGATGATCTAATTTTAGAGCGTTTCCATACCCCTAAAAAGAAAACCCAGACGCCCCCTCTTCTCCCCAGAGAAACTTAGAGACACTGGACATATCTCTGGGCTTCCACAGAAACCACCCTCCATTCAGCCAGCTGGGCCCATGGGTATGTGTGTTTGGGGCGGGGGGGTGAATGGGGGAAGGAGTCAAGCAGAAGCATTTTGCTCACATCCCAGGTCCCAGAAAGCTTCATCTGATTATATTGAGCTATTTAGTCTCCCCTCCCTCCCAATGTGAAGAGGGCATTTTTAATTATTTCCAGGGCTACAGGCCATTCTCATTTTATTGCCTTGTCATCCCTCCAATCTCCCCAAACTTTCTTGGTTTGGGGAGAAAGCAGGCACGTGGAGGGCGCTAGTTCCTCCTTGCCTTTGTTAAAGCTTCTGCCCTCTTCCCTTATTCCCTCTGCCTCCTTTCAGGGGCTCCTTTCAGGGGCTCCTTCCCGTCTTCCACTATCATCTGATTTTAGGCACCAGGATGAAGGAGCAGTGATTGGGACTCCCTAGTGTGTCAATCAAAAATAGAAATTAGTGAGTGGTTTTTCCAGACAAACCTGGAGGCAGCTGTTTGGTACTTAAAAATCAGGCTGTGTTTAACCACTGGGGGGAAAATATGTATCAATTGCAGTCTGATCATAGTATCCTCTAAACAGCCCATTGAATTTGTAAATGACATGTGACACAGGTATTTTTAGCTCCTGTTACTTAGAAGCTCAACAGTTCCCCCCAACTCTGTGTTACATTTCTAAGGTGATAATCTCTGGTTCTGTTAGTTTCACCTTCCTTTGGGCTGTTAAATATGCAAACTGCGTTCATCTCCCTCACCTTCCAGACCTTTTCTTTGTTCCATGGTGGAGGTGGGTGTACAGGAAAAAAAAAAAGGTGGTTGGGCAAAATATTTTATCTTTGGTTGTTTTTTTTTTTTTTTTTTTTTTTTTTAAATTTTTATTTATTATTTATTTATTATGTTTATTTTTGGCTGTGTTGGGTCTTCGTTTTTGTGTGAGGGCTTTCTCCAGTTGCGGCGAGTGGGGGCCACTCTTCATCGCGGTGCGCGGGCCTGTCACTATCGCGGCCTCTCTTGTTGCGGAGCAGAGGCTCCAGACGCTCAGGCTCAGTAGTTGTGGCTCACGGGCCCAGTTGCTCCGCGGCATGTGGGATCTTCCCAGACCAGGGCTCGAACCCGTGTCCCCTGCATTGGCAGGCAGATTCTCAACCACTGCGCCACCAGGGAAGCCCTCTTTGGTTGTTTTTGAGGCTTGAGATTCTTTGATTTGAAGAGCCAGTGGTAGACCCATCTCAAGACTCATGAAAGGTCTTCTGGGACCCTCATCCCAGTGCCCTTCAGTATTATTTCCTGGGTTGCACATTTAGACTTAAAGACCAGTGCTTGACCTTGTTCACAAAACAAGACTTTTCTCTCCTTTGTGGGCTGCAGGCCCTTTCCTAGGGAAGGAAGTCAATGACTACTTAGTAAATGAATAAACTTTGGAACCAAAGTGCCTGAGTACTCAGAGTGCTTTTTCTTCTTTCCTTATTATAAGTTACCCAGACTTCCCCATTGCAATAGTGTTGTGAACAATATCATTAACCCAAATAATAAGAGCTGACTACGTGGCAGGTGCTGTTGCATGTGCTTTACGTGTACAATTCTTTTATCTTCCTGTGATCACAGGTTTCTCACCCTCAGCACCGTTGACATTTGGGGTTGGATAATTCTGTGTTGTGCGGGGCTGCTCTGAGTATTGTAAGATGTTGACAGCATCTACTGACCTCTACTCTACCCATTAGCACCTCCGTCCAGAATGACAACCAAGTATTCTTCAGACATCATCAAATGTGGCCTGGGGGAGAGGGGTTACCTGCAGTTGAGAACCCCTGGAGTGTTTGAGGGGGCAAAAAAAAAAGTAGAAGGAAAACAGTAGGGGAAGGAGAATTAGGGACATAGGAGTGAAACCAATACAGAGGAAAGGCGAGGTATGAGCCCAGAGGGAGAAAGATATTGGGAGTTGGGATCAGAAGCCCTGGCCTTGGTTCTTGGCACTGAATTGGCTGTGGGCACCCTGGGCAAGTCTTTACCTTTCCTGTGCCTTGGTTTTCTCATCTGTAAAATGGGCATCTGCGGCACAGGATTAGTTGTAAAGAGCAAATAAATTCCCTGTTGTGAAAGTGCAGTGCAGATCCAAGTCATTCTTTTCACTGCTACATGTGCTAATGACACGTCTGTACACTCAGATCAGTTTGCCTCTGTCAGCGTCAGCTGGGCTGTGGAAAGAGGAGACTCCTGAATTGAGTGTCCACCCTGTGACGATTAGTAGTACAGCATTGCCTTCTCATTTATGATCAGAGAATAATTAGATTAAAAGCAGGTTTAGATAAGGAACACGGCAGAACACTTGGTGGGGCCAGTCAGAGGTGAAAGAGTTTTTGTGGAAGGGAAAATTGATTTGGGATTTCCAGGTCTAGGTGCCTCTGGATTGCCCCTTATTCCTTTCTTCTTTTCTCTGCAGAGTTCAGCTGCAGGAACTTGCAAGTAGTTTGGAAAATGCAGCATTGAAAATTACACTTGGCAAGTATGGCTTGCTGTCCATGGACTTAAGAAGCAAGAAATAGAGCATTTCTTTATTAAAAAGAAATCTGTTTCAAGCCCGCCTCACTGGTTCTTGGGGCTCCCTGCACCACTCCCACCCCCATCCCTAGGGTAGAGAAAGCTTTGGGGGCCTTATATAGCCCGGAAGGCCTGGCCAGGCCTCTGGTCATCTGTCCACACGTCTTAGCCCTGCCAATCCCAGGTCTGCTGCTTCCTTCCAGCTACTCTTGGTCAGACTAAGACCCTGTGACCATTCCTTTCCAAGGGCACGACACACTCCCACCCACCTGCAACATGGCTAAGGTCCCAGACCCCTGCTCTGTTGAAGGACCACAGTCTCAAGAAATCTTTTTAGGTCATTTCTCACACTCCTCTCCTGTGTTCCTCAGGGGCACTCATGTCCTCTCCTGATTTTCCAGGTCATATGACTGAATCCCGTCCACAAGCTATTTGTCCTTTAAAAGAAAGCCAGTGGCAAGATCGTCTTGCAGACCCTTCCAGCTTTCACTCTCCTGCAAACTCCCCCTCCTCCCTTCTCCCCCCAGCCCAGACAAGGAAGCACAGAACTGGCCTTGCTAGCATGGGGGACAGGAAAGTGAATACACAAGGAGAAACCCAGACATTAAAATTCCAAAAAATGGTCCTGCAAGTTATTTGTCATCTCCTGAATTCTTGGCCCACCTGGGCAAGGTTCCAAAGCGTGGAAAACCATCCAAGGCTAGAGCCAGGAGGTGTGGACATGCTGACGCTTAGCAGATGCTCAATGCACGTTTGGTAAGTGAGAGAATGAATGGGGCTTTTTTTCTAAGTTAGAAGGGTCTGCGGCCCCAGCCTCCTGTGTTCCATGCCCTCAAGTGGAAATTCACCCACTGGGTAAGATGTGGGTTTTGACATTCCCCGCAGCTACCTTCCTCATGTAACAAAGAGCCTTTTTTGTTCCCTGCTGTGCTGCTTGGTACAAGTTGGGGAAACGGCTCAGCCATGCCAGAGGGGCTTTTGCTTCTTTAATATAGCATTGCTGCTCTGACATTTCCCCAGCTCTCCGTCCCCCTCGATCTTCCTGGTTGTCAAGGAAACAGTTTCCTGGACAACCTGTTGACTTATTTGGTTGCCGAGTTTGTATTATCCAGTGTGGGGAGCTGTAGTGGAGAATTTTTTTTCTTAATGTCACCAAGGTAACCGCCAGCAGCCGCTTAATTATAGTTTTAGGTAAAGATGAATTCTCTTTTGCAAATGTTAGTGCATTTTTGGGTTGGGGGAGGGGGATGGAAAACCACCCAGAGATTAACATTCTCTAATTACATGCTTGTTGTGGACAGTTCAGTTTTATTTGCAACTAAACTTGGCTTCATTCAGGATTAATTTTTTTTTCCGCTAAAAAATAAGGAAAACAAATATAACAAGGAGGAAGAAGGAATCAGTTTGGTAGGAAGCGGGCACTGAGTGTGGAGGGTATGGCTGAAATGTAGGCATCGCTAAAGTGATGTCACTAGCGGCTGTTTCCTGAAATGTGAATTTGTTTGTGGCTCTGAGAGGTAGTGCGGTGTAGTGGTTATATACCTGAGCTCTGGAGCCAGACTGTCTGGGTTCACGTCTCACCTCCAGCTTGCTGACTGTTTGACCTCAGGCAAGTGACTTAACCTGTCTGTGCTTTAGTTCCCACAGCGGTAAATGGGGAGGTGGGAAGGAGTTAATCTTTGCTATAGGTGTGCTGTGAGGGTTAAGGTGTATTTATTAGGTCCTTAGAAGAATACCCAGCATGGTATAGGCACTCTACAGGATCAGCCATAATTACAGAGCCTCCTAGTAAGCCATACTTTGCATATGATGGGCTACTGAGGAGGGAGAGATTACTTTTTTTTTTTAATTAAAAGATCAAACTTTTAAGGAATTTATGAGTAACCTGCTTTGAGCTGTGTGTAACTTTGTTTTATGCTCTCTCCTTGGCCGCATGGTATTGATCAAACCAAGAATCAAAGTGGAGGCTTTGGGAGTTACCTAATGTTCCGAGAGTTTGGATTTGTTCCGGGTCTGCTATTTGGGAGACTCGCAGATTTCTTGGACCCCAAACGGCTGGGATTTCAGGAAGTCCTCGGCCGTGCTCAGCCTCCTGCGCCCAGGCCCTCTCCCAGGTCTGGGGGCCAGTCAGGCTGCAGAAACACAGTGCTGAGGAGTGGGCTGCCTTGGGGGTGGGGATGGTCCTCTCGGTCATCCCGCAGACAGGTGAGCCAGAGATGATGGTGATGACCCAGTTCAGCCCACAGCGGGGCATCAGAGGTCTAGATGTGTGAGCCCGGGCTGGCCTTCCCTTATGTTCCCAAGTTTCCATACCTATGAAATCAGGGAGTTTAAATAGATGGTCTCCAGTAGTTTTTCAAAGTTTAAAATACCATGATTCTATAGGGGAAAAATGAGTCACAGATCCGGCATTCGCACCCAGGCCGCTCTGACTTTGAAGCCTGTACTTTCAGCCACGGTCCTAAACTCCTGCTGTCCTGATCGTTACTGAAACCATGGGCTCTGCAGGCAGAGTCCTTGGGTTAGAACCTGCCATTTTCTAGTGGAGTCACCTGGGCAAGGAATGTGTCTGTCCGTGCCTCGATCTCCTCACTGGCCACATAGAGTCAATAACAGTACCTACCTTTCAGGTTGTTGGAACAGGAAATAAAGACTCATTAAAGTGCTTCTAACAGTGTATTCCTCCAATAAATGTTAGGTATGTTCTAATTACTCGATTACACTGTAACAGTAACTGTTCATCTCAGCTAGTTGGTGGCATAGTTACAGCAGAAATAGTTAACGTGCAGCCGGGCATATGCAGAGTGTTGTTTGTATATTTTCTCACTTAACCCTAATCATCATTATACAGTGCTTCTAGAATAGAGTTCCTACATAGGTTTACGTATCATTAATCTCATTGTTTTATAACTTACGCTGTGTAGGCAGGTTTCTCTTCCTTCATCTTTTATAAGTCTCCCAGGGGGGCCCTTTTGAAAAAAAACCTCCTTCATTTGAAATTCAGCTGCATGGGCCAGCCCCCATCAGATCTTCACGCTAAGACCACTGGGGAATATTTGTTTTGTGTGTTTTCTCCCTCTTCCTGTGGATTATGTATACTTTCATCATTTTAGAACAAAGACCTGAATAGCAATGAACGTGCTGGTCCAGAGCAGCTGGAGCAGCTGAGTTTGGCATCAAATGCCCTGTACCCACTGGGATGGACTAATTAAGGTACCCAAGGTTGCTTCTTAGGTCAGTGGCTTCAGAGCATGTGAAGAGCACGCAGTTACCCGGTTCTGTCTGTCTGCCTGCTCCCCACCCCACCCCCGCCCCATATTTTTTCTTCATTACAGTCTTTCACGAGGAACAGCAATCAGGAGCACAAACATGATATCCATCTCTGCTCACTCTCCCCTCCAGGGACCAGAGGAGGTTCTTTCTGGGCATTGAAAATACATCTCACCCATTCCTCCATCCCATTTTTTAAAAAGCCTCAGTGTTAGATTGAAAAGCACACATTCCACCGGGATGATTGAAGAAAGGTAATTATGTATTATTAAATGCAAAAAAGAAAGAAAAAGAAAAAAAGTGGTTCTGTGCAACACCCCTGTGGCTTGGCAGAAATGAAAATAGCAAGATGCTGAAATGGTTTTCCTGCCAGCGGGATGAATGGATGCTTGATTTGAGGTCATCAGCCATGGAGACCGTGTTCAGCGTGAGGGGGTCTCTGAGGACGGGCGATGGATGGCTCCATTGTCGGGGCCTTTGTGAGGACTTGGGCTGCGGAAGGGAAGGGAGGATGGAGTTCACAGAGGAGCTGCCTTCTTGTGTTTCCCTTGGCTCAGAAGGTGGGCAGTCTCTGTGTCTTTGGACAAGTCACCTAACCTTTCTGTGTAAGGGAATAATAATACCTGACAATCAGAATCATTTTATAGGTTTCCAGGTGCTTTAGTGTGGAGTGGAAATAAGCTTGGGCAGAAGGGCCAAAGTGCCTGGGTTGGAATCTTAACTCTGCCTCTTATCAGCTGTGTGACCTTGGGCAAGTTACTTAATCGCTCTGTGCCCCCATTTCCCATCTGAAAAACGAGGATGTTAATGATATAAACCTATGTCATAGTTGTTGCAAAGTGAGTTAATGCTTGTGCAGCAATTAGAACAGTGCCTCCCAAGTACTCTCTTAAATGTTGGTTGGTGTTATTACATCTCTTCCCATCACCAATATTCAAACAGATGAAGGCAGAGAAACTGGCTCAGCTTCATCACCGAACTGCAAAGTGGAAAAAACCAGCATTTAAACTCAGGGCTTGGGATTTGAGATCTTGTTGAATTTTCTTTATGCCCTGCAGCTGCCTTCTGAGAGAGTTTTTAAAACAAATAAACAAACAAACAAAAAACCCAGCACTGGTGATAGCTTGGTAACCATCTAAACCCAGAGTTACACACATGGTTAGATGACTGCGGGTTGAACTTGTAGAACCCAACTTCCGGAACCTCTGCTTTTCTCTGCAAAATAGACTTTGTGATGAGGACCTTGACCCAGTATGGCTCAGTTACAAACAAAACCAAATGGCGAGCGGCGGGGAGGCCAGAATTAACCAGGCCACTGTCCACTGACCCTGGAAGGTCAGAAGGTTTGGGACAGGAGGTGACCTCCCCCCTGTATCTTCCCATAAGAAACTGGCAGGTGAAGTTCAGTTTTCAGAACTTCCAGGTTCTCCGGGGCATCCTCCTTTTTTTTTTTATTTTTTTTTTATAGCTACTTTTATTTTTATTTATTTATTTATTTTTGGCTGTGCTGGGTCTTCGGTTCGTGCGAGGGCTTTCTCTAGTTGCGGCAAGTGGGGGCCGCTCTTCATCGCGGTGCGGGGACCGCTCTTCATCGCGGTGCGCGGGCCTTTCACTATCGCGGCCCCTCCCGTTGCGGGGCACAGGCTCCAGACATGCAGGCTCAGTAGTTGTGGCTCACGGGCCCAGCTGCTCCGTGGCATGTGGGATCTTCCCAGACCAGGGCTCGAACCCGTGTCCCCTGCATTAGCAGGCAGACTCCCAACCACTGCGCCACCAGGGAAGCCCCGTCCTCCTTTTTGATCCTGGAGAAGGAAGGCAGCTCAGACTTTTCCAGGAGGGGCTTCCTCAGCTAAATTCACAAAGCGCATCTGCTGGGCGTCTACCTGTTCTGCTCTGCAGAACTTGAAAGATGGCCGAAGCCTCTCCTTTGAAACAGAGTCATGAGGGCTTCACATTGCCTTTTGATGAGTCCCAGGCTGGGGTCGAGGATGAAGGCAACTGGTGAAGTCGGAATTCCGCCCCCTTGGATGGCTGTGAGCTACAAAGAAGGGAAGACAGCCTGGCCATTTACTCTGGGATTTACCTCTGTACCTGCCTGGTCCCAGGAGGCTTACATATTGACGAGTGTAAACGCTTTCCTTGGGCCCTGTGAGTCAGTTCCCCGGGGACCTGGATACTCTGCACAGCTCAGGAGACTGGCTCCGGGGAACCAAGGATGCTGTGCCCCTAGAAAGCTGCCCCGCCCCCACTCTGCGTGGGGTGGTTTGGGGTCTGGGTGACAGGAGTGTGGAAGGGAACCTGCCACTTGTCTGCTCAATACACATCGATGAGATGCGGGTGAGAAAACTGTTAACATTTGGAGGGAGTTCACTTTGTGTAAGTGCTTTATTCCTATAACAAACAGTGTGGAGTGCTGCTGGGATGCTCTTTGCTTCTCAACATCCATCCTTTCCTTCCTTGCTAAACAAAATGGATTTTATGCTGTGTGGCAACATGCCCAGCTCCGGGTGAATCATGCTTGGTTTAAGGCTTATACCTTTTCTGTTTCTCATTTTTCCATCTTCCTGTGAAACTGTGGATGGCTGTGAGGCCCATTTTAGACCAACGAAAACTATGTGGATGTCTGTTCTGCTGGCTCATGAGAAAGCTTCATTTTCTTAGATAAAAGAAGTAGATATGGGTGGCGTACACCTCTCTCATGCCATTTTTGTGCCTTGCCTGCAAATGTGATGGTTGGAGCTGGAGCAGCCATTTTGTAGCCGTGAGAGAAAGGCCAAGTGTCTTGTTATTCAAAGTGTGGTCTGAGGGCCAGATTGGTAGAAATGCAGAATCTTAGACTCTACCCCAGATCTACTGAATCAAAATTTGCATTTTAACAGGCTCTCCCAGTGATCTGTGTGTACGTTAGAGTTTGAGAAGCCCTGCTTGGAGAACCACAAACACCTCTGTCTTGATGTTGTTGAGCTGCTTGAACCATAGCCAATAAGAACCAACCTCTGCGTTTTTGGTCATGGGTTTTCTGTTACTTGCAGCCGAAAGCATTCTTAGCTGATATAAGCACTTAAAAGTTAAACAGGCTTATGTGAAAAACCACCCTAATTTACCCAAGAGCCCTATGAATGAAGAAAGGACTATTATTATCCTCATATTATTTCCCAGCATAAGACAGCTGATGACCTTGGTGAACCCAGGTCAGCCTGGCCCCTGTACCCGGGCACTGAAGTGGGATGCTGTGTCACATTTTCCACTGGAGCTCTGATGGAGGCATAGCCTCTAAGCCAGCTGCACAGAGCCATCACTGCCACTCAGACGGGCCTATCCATCCTTCCACTTGCCCTGAGCTCAGGTCTGTACTCAGCTGTACCCTGTTTGTCTTGCTTTGTATCACTGGCCTTTCTCTTCCCTCATAATCCTTCCATGTGGCTATTGCTCTCCAAGGGCATCCTCTTGATGTGTCATTAATTTCAGAGTTCAGGGGAGAGTCCAGTACCCTGTGATCCCCCTCACCCAAGGCATATAAGCCTTTCTCATTTATCACCTTCAGGTTTTAAAGTCGGAGACCACTGCTTTAAGGAAGTGCATAAGAATCACCTGGGGGAAGGGACAGACACATTTAAAATCCAGATCCTGGGGCCATAATGTTCGGAGGGTCTGAGCCAGTAGGCCTGAGGTGAGGCCCGAGGAATCAGCCTTTCTCGGTGACGGCTCCCCAGGTGCCTCTGAGGGTCACACCTGGAAGAGCGCTCCTCTGAGCTGGGAAAGTTTGGCAGAGAGATGAGGGTGGCAGATGAAATGTCCTTCCTCCTTCTTTCTCACATTTTCTACAGCTGCTTGATTAATGTGTTCTTTGGGTAGTTGCAGCCCGCTTGGTGTTGGCTGCATAAAAATCCATGGAAATTCTCTGTGAATGCAGTTTTCCTGGGGAGAAAACAAACACCTCTGTACCGCCCCCAATTCAGGCAGCTGAAGTTGGTGGGTGGGTTCCAGCCCTAGGCAAACGTTTGGAGATTGGGGTCAGCTGGGACTCATCTGGGTTGGATGCAGAATAGGAGGCCCATTCTGATGTGTGGTGTCAGGCGATCAAGAAGTGAGGTCAAGAAGTTTCAAAATTAGGAGGAAAGAGTCTTGGGGTCTGTGTGAGGCAGAACGGCCCTGCAAAGGAAACCATGCCCTAATCCCTGGAGCCTGTCGGTGTATTACATTATCTGGCAAAAGGGACTGCCTATGTTGTTACGGTTATAGACCTTAAAAGAGAGATTAGCCTAGAGTACCCGGGTGGGCCCAGTCTAATCACCTAAGCCCTTGAAAGCAAATCAATGTCTCCAGCTGGAGTCAGAGAGATGCCACAGAAGGTGAGGTCAGATTTGAGGCCTGAGAGGGACTTGAGCTGTCGTTGCTGGAGGGGCCACATGAAAAACAGGAGGAGGAATGCAGGCAGCTATTAGGAGCAAAGACCAGCCCTGGGTGACAGCCAACAAGGAGTGGGGACCTCAGTCCTACAACCGCAAGGAGCTGAATTCAGCCAGCAACCTGAACGAATTTGGAAGTGCATTCTTACCCAGAGCCTTCAGTGAGGGATGCAGCCCTGCTCACACCTTGATTTTGGCCTTGTGAGACCCCAAGCAGGGGACCCAGTCCAGCTCACCTGGACTTCTTACCTACGAAAACCATGAGATAGTAAATTTGTGTTGTTTTAACAACACTATGGCAGACATAGAAAACCAACCGAGTCCCATTTCAGAATTCAGGAGAGGACCTTTGCCATGACGTCATCTCATTCTGACCCTCCAGTCTCACCTGTCCAGGTGGGCTCTTAAGGAATGAAGTCATAAAGCACAGGAAAGTCCCACCTGCACCTCACATGAATTGGATTGTTATAAAATCATTTTTCCTGGCTTTGTCATCCTTCCCCACTCCCCTCCTCCAGGCAATATTTTAATGTATTTCCTTTCAGTTATTTTTCTCATGCATTTTATTCACACATTCGAGATGTGCAAGTTTGTATCCTGCTTTGCTCCCTCACATGAAATATTCTCACATCACTGAAGCCTTTGCATAAACCTCACTTTTAATGGCTGCCTAATAATTCATCTGATGGCGGTACTGTAATTTACTTGTCCATTCTCCAATTCTTGGCCTTCAATTTATTTCCTTCCCTCTTTTCCCCAATTATCAATAATTTAATTTTTTACCTAAAGATCCCCTAGCATTTTATATGAAATCCTTATGATAGATTCCCAGAAGGGGAATTACTAGGCCAAAAGGCACAAAAGTTTTTGAGGCTCTTGGTACAAATGCTAAATCACCTCCAGTTTCTGGGCACCATCTAAGCCCCTTAATTTCGCTCTCTAAGAGTGGGTGGGGCCACCTCTTCTCTTTTTGCCTCTTCCACTGCGCTCTGCAGGGCTGGGCACACACCAGGTGTCCCACTAGCTCTGGCAGCTTCATCTTGTTCTTTGTCATCCTCATGGACTCATTACGACGTCTGATCTATAGACAGAAAGGGAAGGCGCTTGGGAAGCCGTGTATCACTCACCCCATCTTGGAGACTCATTATGCCATTAGCCTTTGTCGGAAACATGAATCCCAGCCCACAGCCTTCCGGTGTGCACCAAATACTGCATTTTGTTGTTATTGATGTATTTTTAACCCACCCTTCTCTGAGCATTGGGCTGGCGGGAAATCCGGTCTTGGTCATCCTTGGGCTTTTTCTCACCTGGTTCTGTAAAATGTCTTGGGGGACATCTGAGAGAGCAACAGGCATTGTGTATGGAGGGGGCGCTCCTAATTACCAGGTATCATCTGAGAAATCCCTCCTTTTGTCTGGAAGCTCTGCTGCCTCCAGAGAATGGAATTCTCTGCGAGGAACCCTACTTCGTTGGAGTCCCGCCAGACACGTGGAGCGGGGCAGGGACTGCCACTTTGCAGGGCTCTGAAACCCCGGGATGTCTTCTGTCTCTAGCTTTGCAAATTCTTTCATCTCTCTCCTTGTCTTGTGTTTAGTCCGTTTGGGCTGCTGTAACAGAATGCCATAACTGGGTGACTTAAATAACAGTTATTTCTCACAGTTCAGAAGCCTGCAGAGTCCAAGATCAAGGCACCAGCAAATTCAGCGTCTGGTGAGACCCCACTTTCTGGCTCACAGATGGCCGTCTTCTCACTGTGTTCTCACATGCAGAAGGGGCAAGAGGGCTCTTTGGGTCCCTTTTATAAGAGCACTAATCCCGTTCATGAGGGCTCCACCCTCATAACCTAATCATCCCAAGGCCTAACCCCCTAATGCCATCACATTGGGGGGTTGGGATTTCAACATATGAATTAAGGGGAAGGGGGACGCAAACATTCAGTCCATAACACCTCTGAAACCCATCGCCCTTTCGCTGGGGCTAGAGGACATCCTGCACTCCTCTGCTGTTTTACCTGACTTACTAAAGGCAGAAAGAGACTTTGCTTTGAGGCTGCTTCTCCTCCCACCCTGCAACCCCTCCCCCCCACCCCAGGGCAGGAAGCACAGACGTGTCTCTGTGCCTTCCAGGAACAGGACCCGCCGAAAAAGGTAGGAAGGAAAAAAGCCACAAATTAATTTTCCAAGAAAAATTGTTGTCATTCTCGATAAAGGCTCTGAGAAGTCCTGCAGTAAAGAAACTTGTCTAACTTCCTTTAACCCAGTTTTTCCCCACTTATTTTATCACAAGGCCCTGCCTCTTTCTTACCGTTTCCTAATTTTCTTCAGAGTTGTGTCAAATACCCTGGAAAATACAGGTTTGACCCAATCACTGTATTGGTTGACAAATGAAGAAACTGATACTGGGTAGATCATTTCACCCCATACCCATAATCTGACCCCTATATGAGGCAGGACATAAATATCTATCATCTGAGAGACTTTTCTAGACAGGGTGAAGTCAGTCAAGCTCCTTTTCAGGAAAGCCACGTTTTTGTTCCGTCAAGGGCTCACTGTTTGAAGTCATCCCATTTAAATTCTTTTTTACAAAGCAAAGAATCCAGTTTATCACTTGTGTATCTGGATCTCATGTTTCAGCTTTTGCATCAGCCTGGACTGTGGGTGTCTCAGAGGACCTGAGAAGCCATCATAGAATCAGGGACCTGACCTCGCCAAGCCTTGGAGCCCAATTTCTCTCTCTGAAACCCCGAGTCACATGGCCTTCATTGCATAGGGGGTGTCAGTCTGCAGGGCTTGGCAACTGCTCTCAAGATGTGAATTGTTGATAATGTTCAAGGAGACAGAATGTGACAGATAAAGAAATATCCTGTCTGAGGCTCTCTGAGAATAACTTTGACAGTGGGGAGGAGGGAGCGGAAATAGAATTTACTGAGACTGTTCCAAACCAGAGAGTGAGATAGGTGTTTATTTAAAGATTATATTTACTCTTTAAATAAGTAATACATGCCCAGGACACAAAATTCATACAAAAATGTAAACACGGAGCGTCTCCCTTCCACGTCTATGTCCAGCTCGCCCATTACCCTCCCAGGAGGTGACAACCATCATGTCTTCTTGTGCCCCCTAATGACATCCGATACACAAATAAGCAAATATGCAAATTAGGTGAACAGAAAATTAGCTCACTACACATACTGTTCTGCACCTTGACTTTTTCGCTAGAAGATCGTCCTGTGTCTGTTCATATAAGGGCTGACTTATTCTTTTTTTATCTGCTGAATAAATTCCACTGGATGGCTGTGCCATGATTTATTTAACTGATCCCCTCTGAATACAATTTTACATTGTTGTTTAATCTTTTTACACTTGGTCAGTGGTTCTCAGCTCGGGGTGATTTGGCAGTGTTGGGAGAGATTTGGCAATATTGGGAGAGATTTTTGGTTGTTGTTGGAGGGGGTGGAGGCCCAGGGATGCTGGTAAACATCTTATGAAGCACAGGACGGCCCCGCCACAGAGAATGGTCCAGCCCACAGTGTCAGTCGTGCCGAGGCTGAGAAGTTCTGTGCTGGGTGATCTCTCCAGCGTGTAGGTTGGTCTTGGGGAGTCAGGAGAGAGTGAAGTGTCAAGTCCAAAGTCAGAGAACTGGAGCAAATGCTCGTGCCACGAGAATGCTTCCCTTTTCGGAAGGAGGAGGGGAAAGCTCCCGAGCGTATACCCCCTCAGAGTCTACAGGAGACATGTCTGGACCACCCCCAGGGGGAAGGGCTCCTCTTGTCTCTCATGTACCATTTTCCCCCCTAGATGCTGCCTGGGAACCCCAGAAGAGTGGGTAGAAGATGCAATTATCCTCAACAAACCAAATGCAGTCATTAAACAGAATCTTGAAGCTTTTAATTACCAGCATATTAGCATGTTACAAATGGGGAAGCAGCATTTCGTATATCAGAGCAGAGGCATCGGGAAGAAAAGCCTATTTTTACCCCTAATTAAGAGAATATTATGGAATAGTTAGAGAATTAATTGTACTCCAGTACATCTTTATAAGGAAGATAATTGGATAAAGATTGTTTCTTCCCTCCCACATCACAATATTTGCAGGCAGATGGCATTGTTCGGGCTGAGACAGTGTGGTGTATCAACACATGCCATCTCCTCCCTCAGAAGTAGTTAATACGTTAATTGGCCTCCTCTTCGCAGGATATTATTATGATTATTTACATCTGTGCAGCACTTTATAGTTTTCAAACACGTCCATGTGCACTATCACGTGGCCTCATATGGGATGGCCAGGAGATTATTATCCCCTTTTGACTGGTGATAAAACAGCTCTGAGGGACCGAAGTGACTTGTCAAAGGCCAGCAGCTGCAAACAGGTGCAGCCAGGATCTGAACGTGGGCCCACCCCTGAAACGTCGACTTCTGGACTGTGGGTGATTCTTCATTTTCTCTGCAACCTGGATGGTCCGGTGCAGCCCCCATCCCCAGTGGATGTGTGCAAAACATCCACTGGGAAGGGGGTAAGATAACGAAGGGGGAAGGGGGTAAGATAACGAAGGGGGAAGGGGGTAAGATAACGAAGGGGGAAGGGGGGAAGATAACGAAGGGGGAAGGGGGGAAGATAACGAAGGGGGAAGGGGGGAAGATAACGAAGGGGGAAGGGGGGAAGATAACGAAGGGGGAAGGGGGGAAGATAACGAAGGGGGAAGGGGGGAAGATAACGAAGGGGGAAGGGGGGAAGATAACGAAGGGGGAAGGGGGGAAGATAACGAAGGGGGAAGGGGGGAAGATAACGAAGGGTTGGGGCACCACCTGTGCAGTCAAGAAGACCCAAGTTCACATCCCAGCTCTGTCACTTTTGGTTGTTTGACTTTGGGCAAGTAGATGAATCTCTTTGAACCCCAGTGTCTTCATCTGTAAAAGAAGTATCATGATCCGTGTGTCGTGGGGCTGCTGTCAGGATTCAAGGAAATGGTACCCATAGATGCTCAGCGTGGCTCCTGGGAGGAGGTGGGTCACAGCTATCGTTGTTACTCTGGCCTGAATTTGTGGGCTCGTCAAACGTTTCTGATTGTATCTGGGCTTCACGTGTGCACACAGCGGTCCCAAATGTGGATGGCTTCCGTGGCCATGGTTCCTGACGTGTCCTCTGGGCTGCTGCTTGCCTCTAAGCCCTGCCGGTGCTGCCCGTGCTGGGAGCAAGTCCCTTTGGTCTCTCTGGCCACCAGAGCTTCCCACCTTCATGGTAACTGATCAGCCCAGCAGCTAAGAAGGGGATGGGCCCTGCCCTTGGGAAATGCTCTAGTGGGGGGATGGCCACAGTGGGCTGCGGTGTCTCTGTGAAATAACTCAAGGTTTGGCAAATCAAGAACCTATCTAAGGGGGCTTCCCTGGTGGCGCAGTGGTTGGGAGTCTGCCTGCTAATGCAGGGGACACGGGTTCGAGCCCTGGTCTGGGAAGATCCCACATGCCACGGAGCAACTAGGCCCGTGAGCCACAACTACTGAGCCTGCGCGTCTGGAGCCTGTGCTCCGCAACAAGAGAGGCCGAGATAGTGAAGAGGCCTGCGCACCGCGATGAAGAGTGGCCCCCGCTTGCCGCAACTGGAGAGAGCCCTAGCACAAAAACGAAGACCCAACACAGCCAAAAATAAATATAATAAATAAATAAATAAAAGATTACTAAAAAAAAAAAAAAAGAACCTATCTAAGGAGGCAAAACCAGTTTAAGCTGGTCAATGTTTTACATGCTAAGCCCACATGGTCAAGGCCACCTAACTAAGGTGGGTTTGAGTTCTAGACCTCGTGCTGTCCAAGAATAACGCCTTCCTTTCGAATCCCAGGCTCCGCTGCCGAGCTAGATCCCTTCCTTGAGATGAACTCTCCAGGAGCCTACCCCGGGTGGCAGTGGTTCTTGTCTGCCCAGAATCCCTTCCTCTTATTTCGGTAAACAAACCTCGCTTTTATTGTAAACCGGTGGTTTGCAGGGGAACTACGTGTTTTTCACTGTCAGTCTCTGTGGTTCAAGAAGGGTTAACTTCAGGGTGGTCCAGGTTGAGAATGGCAGCAGCAACTGGGTCCTGGGTTTTTGGGTTGTGAGGTCGGTCCCGGCCACAGCTCGGGTGGCCTATGTTGAGGGGCGCCCACGGCGAGGAGGGCTCAGCTCGCGTGTGGAAGGCCCTCGCCTACTTCATCATGCTTCCTGGGGTGGGAGTGACCCTGCTGATCTTCTTTCTGAGTTTGCAGCATGGAGGGCATAAGAGACCAAGTTCATAGTCTACCCCCATCTCTGTATCAGGTCCAAGCCCTTTCCCTGGAGACTGTCACCATACTGTATTCCATAGCTCTCAGGTGAGTCTGCTTCCAACTGACAATGAAGATGAGTAAGGAGAGCCTGGACCACAGCACCAATGGTTTGGACCATCACTCTGCACATGGACCAGAAAAGTATGTGGGACCTTAAGCTTACCTTCTTTACTTGCATCAAATTATGACCAGTAGACTGAGCTTTTATCCCTTTGCTTATGGCAAGGGATGGCTTAGATAAATAACTTAGGTTGACCATGAAAAAAAAATAAGGGTTAACTCCAGACCCTTGGTTCCAAGAGTGGACACATGATCAGTGAGAATGCTTGTTTTCCTGGCCACAGTTTGGCATGTGACCCATCAGGCCAATCAGAGCCAATCCCAGGACTTTTTAGGGAGTTACTTGAGAAGGGATGATCTTTCTGCTGTGTTTGTTCAGCCGATAGTGTGTACATCTGGGACCGTAGAGGCCATTGTGCCAAGGACATGGGGCATGCCTTCTGAGAATGAAGCCAACACAGAGGATGACAGAGACCAGACATGGCCAGAGACAAATTCCTGATTATATCATGAACACCTGGATCCATCCATGCTTGAAGGTTGCAAGTGTGAGTTGAGTTTCAATCATTTGCAACCAAATGAGTCCTGACTAATTCAGGGTCGCACAGCTGCCCCTAGCCTTTAAGCTTCTCTCAAGCCCTCCCCTCCAGTCCACAGAAGTGCTGCAATTTGCCTGAATTCCATTAATGGGCTGACTTCAAGTTCTTTTCACAGGCAGCTAAAAAAATAGATGCCTTCAAGAGGGGGATGCAGAGAGAGGGGAAAGAAAAAAAAAAAAGTCTCCTAATTTTCAATGCTGAATCTCTCCAGCCTGGCTGAGACACTGTCTTACATTTTATTAGGCTTCTTTTCCCCATTTATTTTCCAAGACCATCTTTGAAACTGGCCATTTTCAAGAGGAAATGACCTAGATTATTTTTTCATGATGGCTGCCCTTTTGCAACCTGGCAGATGTTTAATTAAAATTTTTATTACCTCCTAAAGTTAACATAGAAATTCATGTATTATGGCAGCATAAAGACCCATCTTTGAAACTCTCCTTTTATACCCCAGTCGAGAAAACTATCATTAGCCACATCCTAGCATCTCCTCCTTCAGCATCTCTAGATAGAGCTGGTGCTGTTTGTACAGCCCTGAACTTCAGCTCAGACACAAACTCCGTTATGATACTTCTCTTGAATGCCCCCACCGCCCGGACACAGCCCCAAGCATGTCTTCAGTTTTGTTTTGTTGTTCCCTGCCCTGAGCCCTCTCTCAGCACCTGTGACACTCTGTGCTCCGGCTCGTTTATCTATCTGTCTCCCTTTCCAAGCTCCTTGAGGACAGTGATTCTATCTCCTTCATACTAGAGTGTATAAGTATTTTGGTCTGGATTTTATTCATTGGCTATCTCCCCTCAGCTTAGAACACTACCTAGTACCTAGTATGTGCTCAATGAATACTAAATGCATTTCTGCATCCCTCATGCCTTACAGATGGCTTAGTACAGCAGACGGATGCAGGACCTGTAAGAAGGAAAGTTGTTTCCAGTGTCCCCAAAACCATGTTCTCTGAGGCATGTCCATTGTGGGCTCTTCTCCATCCTTCCATCCACTCAGACACCAGCTGCCTTTCTTTCCATTCATTCATTTCATGTATCCCCCAGACATTGGGGGTTTGATGCCTATGCTGTGTCAGGTGCAAATGGACGAGCATGTACCTGATATTCTACATGAATGCATTCAGTCTTCACCACAGCACTGTGAGGAAGGCACACTGCTCCCATTTTACAGACGTGGAATCTTAAGATTCTGAGAAATAAAAGAGACAGAGATCACCAGATTTAAGTGGTGGAGCTTGGATGAACCCTCTTTTTCTCCAATTGTCTTACACATGCATCTTGTCTACCAGCTATTATAGCAGTTTCTGGAAAAGCAGAAGTTGGTGTCTTATATTTTGAGGGAAAGACGTAGTGAGGCCCCCAGTGGGCTCTCAGGAATAGACAGCTAAAACCTCATTGCATGTGTTGCTTTGCCTTTTCTCCCTGCAAGGGGGACCCAGTCATCTCACCTTTTCTGGGAAGCAAAAGCCCCTCTGTGTTTCCTGATGGACCTGATTCTGAACCTTCTGGGCCCCTAGCGAACACCGTTAGCTGTTCCTGACTTCAGGATGGAAGAGATGCCAAAGGGGCAGGAGAGCTTGTCACACTACCTAGAATGTAGCCACTTTCAACAGAGTTAATGTGAATATAACATACCATTATTGCACATACATAACTGTACATGACGGTGCTAAATAATTCAGAGGGGAAGTTGGCAGCTCAGTGCCTTTTAACAGTAAATAATTCAAGTACTCTTTACATTTCCCCTACCCGTAGCTCAGTCTACCTGCCTGCTGTGGAGAGAGAAGCAGGAGTTGGAGAATAAAGAATGCAAGGACCATGATGACTAGAACATTCTCCCCCATGTATGTTTACATAGTGTGGTGGGCAAGACGATTTGCACTTGCCCTTTGATTTAGGGGCAGAGTAGTTTGGACTTGCAGCATGCTGGCTTTTGTGACATATTTTAAAGAGCAGGGGAAACAAGAAAACAATTTCCCCAGGCATTTACTCTGATTAAAGACTAGCAGGTGTGCTATTGTGTACCCATGCCTTTGTTAGCAATTTAAGTCTCTCTCAGCCAACTGTTCAGAGTGAGTTAGAGGCGTGAGAGCTGTGGGTGTCTTGAGCAGAGCAACATCCTGGTATATAACCAAGGAGTCTGGGTTCTGCCTTACTAGCTATGCAACCCTGGGCGAGTGATGAAGCCTTCCTGTGCCTCAGTTTCTTCTTCCATTAATGGGGTCCATAATAGTACCCCCATGGGATTATCAGGAAGACCAAATGGGAGTATGCCTGTGAATAGTTTAGCACAGATCATGAATGGGCCTGGAGGGTATTATGCCTAGTGAAATCAGTCAGACAGAGAAAGACAAAGACTGTATGTTTTCACATATATGTGGAATCTAAAAAATAAAACAAATATAACAAAAGAGAAACAGACTCATAGATACAGAGAACAAACTAGTGGTTACCAGAGGGGGAGGGGTAAGGACAAGATAGTGAAGGGGATTAAGAGGTACAAACTACTAGGTATAAAATAAATAAGTTACATGGATATAATGTACAGCACAGGGAAAATAGTCGATATTTTATAATAACTTTGGAGTGTAATCTATAGAAATATCAAATTACTATGGTGTACACCTGAATTTAATATAATATTGTAAGTCGACTATACTTCAGAAAAAAGAAAAAGGTTTAGCATAGGGTCAGGCAGTTAGAAACGGCTCCATAAATAGGACCCAATGCCAATAGTAAATCAAACCCCTCCCTTTACTAAGGAGGTCACTAAGGCTCAGAGAGGGAGATGATAAGCCCAAGGTCACACAGCTATATCTAGCATGATGGGGACAGAAGTCAAATCCTTCCAAGTCCTCGGTTTCCCATAGAAGTGAACTTATGACAGAAGGGAGGGACGGTATTGCCTGGTGGGCTGGCATGTAGTGAGGAGACCTTTTTTTAGCTAAAGAATTCTTTGGAGTATTAAGTTTTATCATATAGCCTTTGCTTTTCTCTGTTTTAGTATAAAATAACAATTTCTTTTACCAAACACGTATTTATTTAGCCACCATTAGGTACCTGACATGGGGACTACAGCCATAAACGAGGCAGACTAGGTTCCAGTCGATAAGTAAACCAGTTGACAGACCATTTTATATTGTGGTAAGTAAAAAGGAAACCCTAAAATAGGGTAAGGAGCTAGAAAGTGACTGGCAGCTCCTTCTACTGGGGGCCTGGGGTCAGGGAAGGCTTTTGAGCAGGGACAGGAATTGTGAGAAGGAGCTGGGCATCAGTGAGCTGGGACAGAGCATGGTAGCAGAAGGGTCAGCACGTGCAAAGGCCCTGGGGTGGGGCAAATTCAATGACTTAACTTTCCTTTTTAAAATCCAGAATAATTTTCATGGCTGTATTACTTTTCTGTGACTGCTGTAAGAATTTATTACAAACTAGGTAGCTTAATAAAACAGAAATGTGTTCTTTCATAGTTCTGGAAGCCAAGAAATCTGAAATCAAGGTGTCAGGAGGGCTATACTCCCTCTGGAGGCTCCAGGGGAGGATCTGTTCTTTGCCTTTTCCAGCCCTGGTTGCTGCCAACATTCCTTGACTTGCAGCTGTATCACCCTAATCTCTGTCTCCATCCTCACATCACCGTCTCTCCTCCCATCTGTCAAGCCTGGCTCGGCCTCAGTCTTGTAAGTGGATTTATAAGAGTAATTTTGTCATTAGATTTACAGCCCAAGCAGATAATCCAGGATAAGCTTCTCCTCTCGAAATCCTTAAATTAATCGTATCTTTTGCTATATAAGGTAATATTCACTCTTTTACCAAACAAGGCAGTATTCACAGGTTCCAGAGGAGAGGACATGGACATATCTTTTGGGGGCCACCATTCAGCCGACTATAACCATTGAGGAAGATGTGTCAGTTTCCAGACATTAAATTCAACAATAAAGTGGCAAAATTTGACCTGTTTTGAGTTGAGTCAAAAGAAAACAGTTTCCAGTTGTGTTAGATATTTCTGACAGCTTCAGCTTCTCAGTATTCAGAATTAGCTCAAAATATGCTGCTTGGACCCAGCAATGCAGGCTGAAATATGGACATTTACATTGAAGTCCTTGCAGTCTGTGCTTTCTCTGGTCCTGTTTTTATTTATAGAGAGCTTATGATGTGGCAGGCTCTGTGCTAACCAAACACACTCCTTGGGGAGCTTATTAAAGACAGGTTCCGCTCCTCTCATAGGAATGGTCCTTTAGTGAGGCTAGTTGAGGCCCGGGAATCTGCATTTTAAACAAACACGCCAGCTGGATTCTGATCCAGATGCAGGCGCTCTGAGATCCCCACCCGGAGAGATGCTGATGTAAAGGGCGGGGTGGGGGTGGGGACTCATGTTTAATTATTGGGGGCAGTTTTGGAAAAAATTTCCAGTTTCGCACTCTATTTGGTGTAGACACAATTGAGGTAACATATCCATTTGCAAGAAGGCTCAGGCTTCCTGGAATGCTTTTCTCGTGCAGAGGGCTCAGCTGGTAGAAGGAATCCAACATAGGCTTCTAAGGTTGGAGAGAGCTTTGTGGGGAGTCACGCAGGGCAAGAGCACTGGAGTCAGCTTGGCTCTCCATTTGCTGGCCCTGAGATCTCAGCAGGTCGTTGCCCTCGGTGAATCTGTTTCCCCCCTCTGTGAACAGGACCAGCTGGACTGCCTTGTGCACCTCACCCCCCGGCCTTGAAGAGTCATTGAGATTATTGGGAAGTAACAAATCCCGAGCGTGTCTGGACTTTCCTGCTCTCTGAGGGCTGCCGTGTTAGCCTGAGTTGGCGTTTCTCAGAGGCTGTGACACTGGTGGTGCGTAGGGTCCCCGAGACCACTTCCTGGGCTAACGGTTCCCTAGGAGGACTCAGAGGACTCAGCATATGGTCATCCTTGTGGCTCTGATTCATTATAGTGAAAGGATGCAAAGCAAAACCAGCAAAGGAAAAGGCATGTGGGGCAAAGTACAGAGGAAACCAGGCAAAAGCTTCCAAGGGTCTTTTCCCGCAAAGACCCCCAGGATGCGATTAGTTCCTCAGCTACGAGTTGTGACAATGCCTATGGAGTGTTGCCCACCAGGGAAGCTCCTTAGAGACTCAGTGTGCAGGGTTTGTACCAGAAGCTGGTCACATAGGCAGCCTCTGCCTGGCACCAGATTTTCAGACCCCCAGAAGGAGAGCAGGGGTCCAGCACAAACTACATCGTGTGTACAAATACTTTAGGTGTAGCAAGCCACCGTTGTCAGTTCATGGGGGTGGGACCCCTACCCACATCTAAGTTCCCGTGTGTTAGCCCAGGATCGTGATGGCGGCCTGGGCCAGTGTGGGCCTCCTGGAATCTCCCCTGGGCCAGTTTTGCAGGAGGCTTTGGGCACCGTGGCCCCAGCCTGAGTCTCTAGTCCTCCTGGAGTATTGGTGGGTTCCCTAGTAATCCCATAGCAGACTCTTGTCTTTCCTTAAGTTGGACAGGGTTGGATTTTGTTTTTTAGTAAGGAAGGTCACTTTAAGATGATGCTAAACAAGATTGCACCACAGAGTGAAATGTTCCCTTTTCTACTCCTTTTCAGCCTTTCTGGTTATTTAGGAGAAAGTCTCTGCTCTTAGCATCCTTGGTCTCTTTAACCTCTTTCTAATAGTTGTGAATCTATCTTTTATTTATTTTTTTCAGCTTGATTGAGGTACGATTGACATATAAAATTATAAGATATTTAAAGTGTATATCGGGGCGATTTGATATTACATATACATCGTGAAAGGATTCCCTCCCCCCCAGTGCGATCTCCCTTTTATTTCTATTTATTTATTTAGGCCGTGCTGCACAGCATGTGGGATCTTAGTTCCCTGACCAGGGATCGAACCTGTGCCCCCTGCAGTGGAAGCGCAGAGTTCTAACCACTGGACCGAGAGGGAATTCCCAAGATCTCCCCTTTTTTTTTTTTTGGCTGCATTGGGTCTTCGTTGCTGCACGCGGGCTTTTCTCGAGTTGCAGTGAGCAGGGCTACTCTTCGTTGCGGTGCGCAGGCGTCTCATTGCGGTGGCTTCTCTTGCTGCCGAGCATGGGCTCTAGGCGCGTGGGCTTCAGTAGTTGTGGCGCACGGGCTTAGTTGCTCCGCAACATGTGGGATCTTCCCCCACCAGGGCTTGAACCCATGTCCCCTGCATTAGCAGGCGGATTCTTAACCACTGCGCCACCAGGGAAGCCCAAGATCTCCCTTTTAAACGAAGACGGGGCTTCCCTGGTGGCGCAGTGGTTGAGAATCTGCCTGCCAATGCAGGGGACACGGGTTCGAGTCCTGGTCTGGGAAGATCCCACGTGCCGCGGAGCAACTGGGCCCGTGAGCCACAATTACTGAGCCTGCGCGTCTGGAGCCTGTGCTCCGCAACAAGAGAAGCCGCGATAGTGAGAGGCCCGCGCACCGCGATGAAGAGTGGCCCCCACTTGCCGCAACTAGAGAAAGCCCTCGCACAGAAACGAAGACCCAACACAGCCATAAATAAATAAGTAAAATTAAAAAAAAAAAATTTAAACGAAGACAGCAGACTGGAGGCCAGGATCAGCATCTAGCTAGAATTTAATAACGTGGATATTACAAAGTGTTTACCTTCTATTTATGGCAAGTACTATATGGTATCAATATAACGTTTCCTCTTAAAACCAAAGCATTGAAGAAAAAAAATCACAATCCAATTCATGAAAAATAAAATAAATAATAGTACAATAGTCTATTGTGAACATGGTTCTCGAATGAGAGAATTGGGGGAAACAATGTGCCTGAGACTCAAATTAGACCCAGAAGGGGTCCACAGAAGTTAGTGGAGGGATTCTCAGAAAGCACAGCCAAGCTCCCCGAAACCTGACAGCTGTGGGTAGGGCTGTTCATTCCCCAGTCCCTGCGCTGGTGAGCTGGGGGCCCCTCAACTCTTGCAGGGGAAGATGTAGCTGGTGCCTCCACTTTCCCCAGCATCCCGTCAGTGGTATGGGGCCAAGAGTGACCTGCCTGGGCTGGCCAAGCCCTAGAGCTGGGCCCAGCTCAATGCTCGGCCAGAAACTTCACTCAACAGGCAGGGACGGTGGGCCCTTGTAGGCCCTGGCCCCTCTGCTGCTATACAGTCTGCACGCCCTGGAAAGCAGCCCTGGCCAGGAACTGTGTCTCATTCACCGCTGTCCCCCAGGGCCTGAAACAAGCCTGGCACATGGCAGGCCGTTACTAAGTATTTGTCGACTGACTGAATTGATGAATGAATGAGCGGTATGACTCCAGAGCTGATGGCTTTAGCTGCTACTTCATCTGTGAAACAGAAATAAAATACTTCTAACCATTTATTACTGAGATCAACTTGTCCATTAAGATTTAAAGGCAGGGTCAGGCCAGGAGGCCTGGCAAGGGCGGGAGGTTTATTTTCAGAGCAATTCTAAGAGCCTCTGAGGCTTTGCTGTGGGGCTGTGATGAGCTGGGGTCACGCTGTGAAATTTCACCCAGGTGGCCACGGGCAACACAGTGTAAACTTGGGAGGAATTGGAGCAAGAAGACCCCTGCAGTGGTCCAGATGATGGAGAGATGAAGAGAGGTGGGGGATGCTGGTTTAAACCCATGTCAGGTAGACCCCTGCATCCTATCTTATTTCCCACAAATGCAATGGAGCGGATTTAAAGCCTTCAGAGAAATATCGTTCCCTGCCACGTCCCAGCCCTTCCCCTAATCCTATGGGATGGAAGAGATGGTTTATGCCGAGAGCACTTACACACCCCATAAAAGTCAAGTGTATTTATTTATACATAACAGGCAGGCCTGGAAAGCCCACAGTGGAGTAGTTACGGGAAGAAATGTAGCCCTCGGAAGAAACCTCTTAGAACAAGTGACATGTAGCCGGGGACTCTGTTTGGAGGAAAGGTGTCCCCTCTGTGGAACCTGGAAAGTTACAGTTCGACTTGAATTACTTCTAACTCACAGTGGCTCCAAGGCATGAGGTGAAATGGGTAAAGTGGCAGCATTTCCAGGTGAGTGAGGATAAACCATCATCCATAGAGCAACTTCCCGGCAAAGAGCAACTTCTTTTGGAGATCACCAGACATGAAGTGAGAACAAATAATAATATGGGGAAATACCTCTCGAGTGTTTGTATATGCCCAGCAGCGTTCCAAAGCATTTATATGTATTCACCCATTTAATTCTGACCACAACCCTGTGAGGTTGATACTAATATCTTAGGCACAGGAAGACTAATAATTCGGCCAGGGTCATGGGCCAGAAGGCTGCACAGCCAGGGTTCAAACTTGGGCATCTGGCTCCAGGCCCGTACATTTACCACCATGTGAGGTCAGGGACCAGTGCTGTCCCCGCCTGGCATTCTGATGGCCCTGGCAATGTGAGTTGCCCCTGCTGGCCAAATGCTTGGTGGCCTTTGCAGATGCCCAGAGCACGTCTTACTCTTGAGAACTGACACCCAGACCAGCTTGGTGGCAGGACTTGACGTGGATGATCACATTTGATTCTCACGGCAAGGGCTGCGACTGCCTGTGTGTTACAGATGAGGAAACAGAGGCACAGAATGCGTATACACTTTGCCCTAGTCCCCACAGCTACTAGGCAGCCAAACCAGCCTGGATTTCAGGGCTGACCAAAGCCTTCTCTGTTTTTCTGAAACCTCCAGGCTGTAAGCCTTTATTTCCGTATTTCAAAGCCAGACTATCCTTGTTCATTTTTTTTCTTTCTTTTTTTAACTGAAGTATAGTTGATTTACAATGTTATGTTAATTTCTGCTATACCGCAAAGTGACTCAGTTATATACATATATACATTCTTTTTTATATTATTTTCCATTCTGGTTTATCCCAGGATATTGAATATAGTTCCGTGTGCTGTACAGTAGGACCTTGTTGTTTATCCATTCTGTATGTAATAGTTTGCACCTACTAACCCCAAACTCCCAGTCCATCCCTCTCCTACCCTATCCTTGTTCTTTATATAGGCATTAAGACTCAGAGAGGTTAAACACTCTGTCTGAGATCACACAGCTGGTAAGTGGGGAGATGGAACTCAAATTCAGGTTGGTCCAATTCCAATGCTCACACTCTTTCTTCCCTTCCAAGCAGTTTAGACTGACCACAATTTAAAATTATGGGGCATCTCCCTTTTAAAGCAGATTTCCCATGGGGAGGTGTGTGGTGATGGTCTCTGGCCACACCAAGAACTTGGATTGGGGAGTCAGGGAGATGGGGTTCTAATTCCAGACCTGCTTCTTACCAGCGGCATGGCCACAGCTGGTCATTCTCCTCTCTGAGCCTCTGGGATGACCGTAAGAACACCACCTCCAGACTGGTCATCAGGACGAAGTGAAATAATCCCCTAGGGAAACACAGACTCCCAGTGGCCGGGATTTGTGTCTGTGCTCCCCCAATATCCAAATCAGTAAGTGCTTGACAAATACCTCTACAAGAAAGGGGAGGAGAGGGGAAGGGGGAAGGAGGGAGGAACCCATGTAAATGGTGTCTATTTATATGATCTCATCTAAGGGTAATACATGCTCATTATGGAAAATTAGAAAATGCAGACAGATGTAAGAAAAAAACCTACCCACATTTCCACCATTCAAAGATAAGTACCTTTGACGATTATTCTAGCTTATTTTTTTTTTCCTTAAAAATGTACCTATATAGGTGCAGAAAAATCAGTTTTATGCTGTGGGTCCTGCTTTTTTTCCCCCTACTTAACATTGAATCATAATTGTTTCCCCTGTTTGTTAGATATTCTTTGAAAATCTAATTTTCACAGTTTGGATATATACACGTTTATTTAGCCAGTCTCCTCCTGTTGATCATGCAAGGTTTTGTTGCTGCTATAAATGGTATTGCAATGAGCTCTTTATCTTTTATTAAAAATTGTGTTAGCACTTGGTCAGACTTTCAGAGGCTTGTCCCAAAGGGTGGGCTCCTGGCTGCATTTCTGGTTGGCTGGCCCCAGCTTTTGCCAGAGTACTTGTGTCAACAGCAGATGGAAATGGATTTCACCCTTGATGGGTGGGCCCAGCGCTCAGCCTCTGCCTCTTGGAAGTGGGGCCTGCTAGCTTCTGAAATGTACGAACACATAATCCTTTTTGATCAAAGGGGAATCCTTTCTTTGGCCTCCGACAGGGTCTGCTCTGTTCCTAGTTGCGTGAGTGACATTTTCATTTATTGCCCTTACCTTTCCTGTTTCATGGAACTGGGGAAAAAACAATCTCCTAAGGTCCTGAAGTCTTCAGATCCTTAATAAACCATCTCTGTTGGGACATCACTCCTGATCTTTTGCTAGGACAAAAGAAAACCTTAATTTCCCACTGCTGAGTCTGCCTACCAGCCTTGTTTTGCCTGCATTGATTATCTGCATTGATAAAGTCTTCCGATTTATGAGTAACCAGCTAATGGCTACATCCATTCTCCGGACTGTGCCCAGGGAAGTCTTGGGGGGACCACCTCTTCATATGATGCTTGTATTAATCTACTTTTGGCCTCTCCTTGGTAGAAGGGCATTAACGACTTTTGATAACCCTGTGGCTATTTGTCTTTGGGGAAATGGGACTAAATCCTAGGGCTGATCTCACTTGGGAACAGGACTACCCAGTAACTCAGCTGCAGCAATGGGGGGAGAAAGGAATCTCTAAATACAAACAAAGATACAAAGAGAAGAGCTGCTCTCAGGCAGCAGTGGGGCAAACTGAAGCAATTCAGCCCTGTTTTATGTGTTTTTTTTAATGTTTTGGCATTTTAAGTTCAAAGAAGATAGCTTGGTTTTATTAAATAGTTTCAGTCCAGAGGGCAGACCACATAAAATCGTCCAAAGAAGTCCTTATGGCTGGAGACCAGTACGAATGGCTCTTTACCTGTTTTGCCCTCCATTCTTGCCCCAGAACCTTCTGGAGTGTAATTCTCAGAGCAGATTTGAGATAGAGAATTGATTTAATCATGGGGCTCATGTGAGTCCCCAGCACGGTTTCTTGCTTGCACTGATTTTATTTTCCTAAATCAGTTGAGTTTAGAAATGTAATAATTATACCCAAATCTGCACAGCCATTTTTTTTCCCAGAAAATTGATGTGATCTGTATGTGTTATTTAGCTATAGGACATATTGGAGCAGTGCAGCTCTTACATTTTGCAGAGGTGTTGAATGCCTTGTTTGAGGTATCTGGGTCCAGGAGGGCAGCTGGGATGATTCAGGGCTTGTCTATTCCCAGGTGAATCACCATCTGAGGGGAAGGGCAGCAGGTACCAGTCCTCTTGGGCTTGAATCACAGCCTCAGCATGTGTCGGCTTTGAGACTTTGGCAAGTTACTTCACCATTCTGTGCCTCACTTTTCTCATCTGTAAAATGAGGATAAGAATAGTCCCTACCTCACAGGATTATTTTGACCCATAAGTGAATTACTATGCATTAAGCACTTTGAACCCTGCCTAGTTCATTGTTAGCTGTTATTTATTATGCTCCAAGTGGTATTTGGATTCTTTCAATGTGAATCACTGTGAGCAGAGCTTCTCAAACTTTAATGTGCATATGAAACGTAGGTCTTGTTTAAATACAGACTTTTAAAAAATAAATTTATTTATTTATTTATTTATTTATATTTGGCTGTGTTGGGTCTTTGTTGCTGCGTGCGGGCTTTCTTTTTAGTTGTAGTGAGCGGGGGCTACTCTTCATTGTGGTGCGCAGGCATCTCATTAAGGTGGCTTCTATTGTTGTGGAGCACAGGCTCTAGGTGCGTGGGCTTCAGTAGTTGTGGCACATGGGCTCAGTAGTTGTTGCTCGTGGGCTCTAGAGCGCAGATTCAGTAGTTGTGGAGCATGGGCTTAGTTGCTCTGCAGCATGTGGGATGCTGGACCAGGGCTTGAACCCGTGTCCCCTGTATTGGCAGGCGGATTCTTAACCACTGCGCCACCAGGGAAGCCCTAAATACAGATTCTTATTCAACAGGTTGTAAGTGGGGCCTGAGAGTCCACATCTGCAACAAGTTCAGACTATAGCCAAGCAGCTGTTCATAGACCACACTCTGACGCGCAAGGGCCTTGAGAACTTAGATGAAAACTGCAGATTCCCAGGCCCCAGCCCAGACCCACAGGTTCAGGATTATTCTTGAGCCCTAAGATCTCATGGAATTTGCCTTGCTAAGTTTTAGACTTTTTTGGGACCTGTTACCCCTTCTTTCTTTCCTCTCACTTTTGGAATGAGAATGTCTATCTTATACCTGTCCCACCACTGTATTTTGGAAGCACATAACCTGTCTAGTTTCACAGGTTCACAGCTGGAGAAGAATTGTGCCTCAGGAGGAATTGTACCCTGAGTCAAACCCATATCTGATTTAGATGATATTTAGATGAGACTTTGGACTTTAGAGTTTAGAGTTGATACTGGAATGGATTAAGACTCTTGGGTCTGTCGGGATGGAATGAATGTATTTTGCATGTGAGAAGGACATGAATTTTGGGGGGCCAGGGGAAGAATGAACTTAACTGTGTTCCCCCAAAATTCGTATGCTGAAGCCCTAAGGTGATGGTGTTTGGAGACAGGGACTTTGGCAGTTGATTAGGCATTAGATGAGGTCCTGAGGGTGGGGCCTTCATGATGCGATTAGTGCCATTATGAGAAGCCAGACTATTTTCTAAAGGGTGGTGTCTAAAAATACATTTTTCTCTGTTCCTTTGCCAGTATTGAGTGTTATATATTAAAACCTTTGCTAACATAAAAAAAAAAAGAGAGAGACACCAGAAAGAATTTGTTTGGTCTCTGTCTGCCATGTGAGGACACAGTGAGAAGGAGGCCATCTGCAAGGCAGGAAGAGAGCTCTCACCAGAACCTAACCATGCCAGCTCCTGACCTAGGCTTCCAGCCCCCAGAACTGTGAACAATAAAGGTCTAGTTTTTAAGCCCCCCAGTCTGTGGTCTTTTGTTAGGGCAGCCCGAGCCGACTAAGACACTGGGGGTGGGGCTCAGGGGTCAAGTGTTTAACAAGCTTCCAGGTGAATCACATTCTCCAAAGTTTGGCTGGAGGGAGTTAATTTCACCGTTAGGGCAGGCATGGCTTGTTCAAAACCTGTGTGTGGAATGTTTTGTTTTTTATTTACGGCTTAGGTTTCTCCCTCTCCCCCTTCGTTTTCCTTCTTCTCTCTCTCTCTTTCTCCCAGGGCAGACCATATAACTGGTAGTGGTAAGACTGCTCCTTCTGGTTTTGTCTCCAAGTTTTGCCCCTCCATGTACAGCTGGGTGGCACCTCTATTGAAACATGTGTCATATGGAGACTGTGAAACGGGAACCCAAGGGCTGACTCAGGAAACTGGCAGTCATTGACCAAGTCCTGACCATTCTGGGCGGATTGCTGCAAAACTTGTGGCTCGGGGTTCTAGTGTTATCTACGGTCTGGCCGTTGTCTGTTCGTACAGCAGTAGTACCAGGTTACGTGTGTGTTTCCTCTTTGGTGTAATGAGCATCTTGACAATAAGGACCTTTCTTGCTCTTCTGGGGATTTCCTCAGCACAGGACTTGACATTTGGGGCTCACCGATGCTTGCTGAATGGACGAATAAAAGACAACATGCAGCCACCAAGTCCTGGAGCAGTGAGCCATTGCAAGCCATAGAAGCTCAACAGTTCAAACCTACTGGTCTGGGTTCAACCACCTCATCTTGATTCAAGTCAACAAATATTAGTGATCATGAATCTTGTGTCAGGGTCCAAATCTGAGGCCTGGGGGGCAGGCAGTGAAACCAAATAACTATAATTTAAATTCTCTGTGAGCTTTCCCACTCCTAGCTTATATTCAAGGAGCGATTATACTAGAATGCAACCAGCTGTTCAATCAGTCCTTGTTTTAAAAAAAAAAGAAAAGAAATTGGCCCTACATATCGTAGTTTATAAAATTATGTTAACCAACCTGATCTCATTTAATCTTCAAAACAACACTGGGAGGGAGGTATTACTATTGCCCCATTTTAGTGATGAGAAAACTGAGGCTCTGAGAAGCTAAGTAACTTATCTGGCACCTGACAGAGTGGGAAGTGCACCCAGGTTGGAGCTCAGCCTGTTCCCTAGGCTGGAGCTGGGGCACAGGAAGTAGGGCATGGAGGGATCTGGGCAGGGAGGATAGAGGTGCCCTTTCGTGAGAAGGAGGAGGAGGAGGGATGCTGCACAGGTAGAAAGAGCTGGTATCTCCACACCTCATGCTCCCTCGTGTGGCATTGGAGGGCGTTGGTCTGTCACACTCTCAACACCGAGCACTTGAATGAGAATTTTGTGAGTCTGTCAAATGGCAACAGGTTAAGCATGTGAGCGAATTGATAGATAAGGTGAATCTTATCTAACTCCTGGCTTTCAAATAACCAGCCGGAAGGGAAGCAAAATTCTATGTGTGTTTGCACACGGGCCTTACTCGCCCCACGCCATCCCCCGCCCCTGCCCCCAGGCTTCCAGGTAGAAGTTAGCACCAGGCAGCTAACCCAGGGAGGGAGGGAGCTTCTTGGCTGCTCTGGGCCATCGGAGGGAAGGGGTGAGGCGCCAGGCACTCGGTTTAGCCCAGGCAGAGTTGACTGAAACCAGACGGGTGTCAAATGCCACCCCAGGGTGTCTGGACTGCCCGAGCTATCGACCAGACAGCCTCGTTCCACCTCTGGAGCCTGGGATCCGTTCAGGCCCTGGCAGCTGGGCAGCAGCCTGGTGGGACCAGTTAACCCCACATGCAGAGACCCACTGGGTAGATGCCTCCAAAATCTATGCTGGTCAGAACGCCACTTGGGGTATTTTGTGCCCTTAGGGTTACCGTAGTAACGCAAGGATGCCTAAGACAGATTGGAACTGTCTGATGTTGGAAGAAATTCAATCTCACTGGTAGTAAAAGATAAGCACATTAAAACAAGATGTAGTTTTATTATTTTTCCCTGGCCAGAAAGCTTGGCCAAGATTAAAAAAAGATAACATCCCATGTGAGCTGGGGGCGGGGAAGCCAGCCCTCTCCCACACTGCTAGTAGGAGTGCCAGGGGGCTTTCGGGGGCATCACCTGTGACCCCCAGCCACTTTCCTCATAGGCAGTAACCTAAGAAATAGAAATTTGCACGAAGATGTATGTGCAAAGATGTGTTGGAGGGGTTATATTTGGAGAACATTAATGTCCAACAAGAGGTGAGTAGTTAGAAACGTTTTGGTATATCCGTGTGACAAAATTCCAGACAGTCATAAAATTGATGTAGAGCTTTATGGGTTGCTATGGAAAGATGTTCCAGATATACCGTTGGGTAGAAGATACAGGTTACAAAATAACATGCATAGTATCATCTCAGTTTTGTAAAAAACCGGAACCATCTGTCTACATACAGCTTATATATATGAAAAATGTATAGATGTGAATGTATCGATGTACATATATGTATATATATATGAATGTATATATATAGTGTATATATGAAAAATATTAATAATCGTTATCTGTGTGGTGGGATTATGGGTGAATCCTGTGCTTAAAAAAATTTTTTTAAGGGAAAGCAATTACTTGAATAATGCAAATGGAAAGTCTTTAGAGGCAAAGGCCTCACAGGCTGTAAGGCCTGTGAGGGTGGAGGGACGCATGGTGGCCAAGCGCCAGGGTCATCTTGGGCCTGGGGTGACTCCCGCTCAGACATGCTTTATCTGTGGGGCTCGGGCAGGGGATGTCAGCTCTCTGAACCTTGGTGTTGTCATCTGAAGAAGGGCATCTGACGATCCCTACTTCATAGTGGTGCTGTATGAAGTGGGGTGATATCTGTAAAGTGCCTGGCACATAGTAAGTACTCAATAAATCCTAATTAGATATAAATACACTGTCACTATAGAAAAATATCATAATCTCTCCCCTTCCTCCCTTCCTCCCTTCCTTCCTTCTATCTTCTCTCAAAATACACACACACATAATTCGTCCTGTATCTAAAAGAGCAGACTTGTTTTCTAAAAACCAGTTCTCCAAAGGTGAAAGTGGGAACCCCATCCCTGGAGGTATTCGAGCAGGTTCTGGGTGAACAGGTGGCAGAGGTGTGGCAGATGACATTTGAGGACCAGATGGTTGGGTTGACCAGGCCATTGGAGCCCGGTCTGGTCCCCAGATGGAAGCCACCAGCAGAGTGGATGAGAAGATGGTCTGGAGTCAGGCTGCCTGCGGCTGCATCCAGCTCTACCCATTACCGGCGGTGTGAGATGCCGGGGACGCATCTCTTCTCTGAGCCTCAGTGTTCACGTCGCTAGCATAATCTCTGCTGCGCAGTTATTGTAAGATCTAGAAATAGTAAAATCTAGCTCCTGCTCCTGTGATTATTTTTGTTCTGAAAACAGTGGAACTAGGACCTGAGCAAATATTCATTCATTCATCCATGCCTGTGTTCCCTCCTTGCACAGAAACTTATCCAGTGCTTTCTGTGTACCCAGCTTCTGTAGGCAGCAGGGCCCCTTTAAGACTTCAACATTCCACAGACCTGCTGCTATAGCGGCCCCCCCAAATCTCAAATCCTCATCCCTACGGTCAGGCTTTATCTCCACAGCACCAAAGGGCAGTGCTCAGTCATGAAGCCAGGCTCCTTGCCAGAAAGACATAATGGGAGGCTTTGCGGTGATGTGCAGGCTTCCTTGCGCACGGGGTGGGAAACAAGGAAAAACCTGCCGACTGACTTTCGGATGGGAGGGAGTTGTCCAGGCTGTGCTAGAAAAGACGTGCCAGGATGAATATCCAAGAGCGGGCATCTCACACTTCCTGGCTCTCTGCTCCTGCCCCTCGTCCCTCCTCTCCCCCCAAGAGTCAGAGAGCCAGACCCCACAGACATCCTGCTTCTGAAGGACCGTTCCTTTGTCCTTTTGGACTTTCTGCCTCCTCGTCCGTCCACTTTGGGCTCAGCTGCAGCCTCACCTCTCTCTCAAGAACATCCCCAACTCCCCTGGGCCACCTTCCCCCACCAGCAAACACAGTCACACCTTCCCTGGGGGCTCATCCCTGTATCATAACCATTGCACGTGTGACCTTGTCCTCCACTGGACCCAGGCTCCTTCCAAAACGGGGCTCATGGAAGGTGTGGGGAGAAAACCTTAGAACCTTGATGTCATAGTTTTTTGCATACGTTATGATGTGAAAAATGTAATTGAAAAGTGACATCCATATGCAATTTATAGATAATTAAACGTATAATTAATTATATAACAAACAATAATAAACATACTTAATAATTTACCAGTTATAACAATGATATTTCATAAGTGTATGATTATTTAATGTCTTACAATATAGTATATATTTTGTAATCATATTATATTTAATATAATAATAATTAACACATACTAATTATTAATATATATTCAATGTGGCTGTTCAGCAATTTTTTTTTTTTTTTTTAAAGTTATTTACACCATTTATCTTAATTATTATTTATTTATTTATTTTTTGGCTGTGTTGGGTCTTCGGTTCGTGCGAGGGCTTTCTCTAGTTGCGGCAAGCGGGGGCCACTCTTCATCGCGGTGCGGGGACCGCTCTTCATCGCGGTGCGCGGGCCTTTCACTATCGCGGCCCCTCCCGTTGCGGGGCACAGGCTCCAGACGCGCAGGCTCAGTAGTTGTGGCTCACGGGCCCAGCTGCTCCGTGGCATGTGGGATCTTCCCAGACCAGGGCTCGAACCCGTGTCCCCTGCATTAGCAGGCAGATTCTCAACCACTGCGCCACCAGGGAAGCCCTGTTCAGCAATTTTTTAACTTAGGCATATATGATCCAAAAAGTTCACTACCAACCATTGTAGACTGGGACCACTCAAGAAAAGTGGTCATGTATTACTTATTTTGGGGTTCTCTGTACAGGGCTTGTTCTTGGTTGGGGCTTCTGTATGTTTGCTAAATGGATGAATAAATAAATAATGAGATCCAGCCATCCAGTTGGACTCCTGTCTTTTTGGGAGGCTGGAAGGAACTTAAAGGTTGAGATGGAAGAATCTAACTTACCTCGATTTAAAAAAAGCACAAATATTGGTGGTCACTGTCTATGGGCTGGGGCCCACCTGTGAGGATTAGGGGTTCAGGGACAATGTGTCCCTACCCTCAAAGAACTCACAGTGTAGCAGGGGTAGTAAGACAAATGTGACTGTAATAGTTAAAATTCACAGACAGTGAAATGCACTCCCATTCTCTTTTTTTTTTTTTTTAATTAATTTATTTATTTTTGACTGTGTTGGGTCTTCGTTTCTCTGCGAGGGCTTTCTCTAGTTGCAGCAAGCGGGGACCACTCTTCATCACGGTGCGTGGGCCTCTCACTATTGCGGCCTCTCTTGTTGCGGAGCACAGGCTCCAGACGCGCAGGCTCAGTAGTTGTGGCTCACGGGCCTAGTTGCTCCACGGCATGTGGGATCTTCCCAGACCAGGGCTCGAACCCGTGTCCCCTGCATTGGCAGGCAGATTCTCAACCACTGCGCCACCAGGGAAGCCCCCCATTCTCTTTTAATTTGAAGACTCTATCTGATATTACGATCTCTTTCTCAACTTTGTATAATGAAGATAAGGGACCAGCTGAGAGTTTCCCAAACTTTAGTCACTCAAGTGCCCCACTGATGATTTTTGCCATGTTTGCATAAGACTATATGCATTCAAATGATATTTTCCTTTAACTTGACTTTAAATCGATTTATGGAAAAGGGACGCTGTATCATTACCATATCTGGAAAATAAGTATCCCTTACCCTACATAGAAGGAAACTATAAAAATAAATACAGCAGAGCTAATGTCTGACACTGCATGCCATATAACATTATAAGCACCTTACATGGATTAACTCAATTCTTACATCAACCTAATGATGTAGGTACTATTATTATTCCCATTTTAAAGAGGGGACAACTGAGCCTTAAAGAAGCAAAGCAACTCTCTAGAGTCACAGACATTGAGTTGCTGGGGTTCCAAGGCAGGGGTCTGACTCCAGGATCACACAGGTGACCCCAAAGTAAGTGGTTTTGCTCTGACCACTAGCAGATTCTATAGCAGAGGTTGGCAAGCTATAGCCAATCTGGCCTGCTGCCTGATTTTGTACTGTCCCCAAGCTAAGAATATTTTTCATTTTTAAATTTTGAAATGGTTGGAGGAAAAAAAATCAAAAGAAGCAGACTATTTCAAATTTCCATGTCTATAATGAAGATTTATTGGGACCTAACCTGCTCATTCGTCTATTTACCATCTATGGCTGCCTTTGCTCCAGAACAGCAGAGTTTAGTTGCAAGGGAGACATCAAAGTCTAAGTGATTACTCTCTGGCCCTTTACAGAGAGTGTTTGCTGACTTCTAGGTCTACAAAGAAAGGGATACAATGTTTTGTTTTTAAATTCAGCCATGGGAAACTATTGCCATGGAGCCTAAGGTCTATGGGTTCAAGAGGAATCCTTAAAGAACTAAGACTCTCTTAGAGACAACGAAAAGGATTGATTGAAAGGAATACCTTTCTTCACAGGTGGATTCAGTGTAACTGATTGCCGGGCTCTCTTAAAAACGCCCCTGGCTCGCGTTTCAGAGAACCCTAGGTGCTCTAGGTGATGTCCAAAATCTCTTCCAGCTCAAAAAGTCTGTATTCCTGAGAGCTGGGCCATTATTTCTCCCAACGCTGTGAGTCCCTGGAAATAAAGTGCTTCAACGACCTTGGCTAAAATCCTCCCCCTCTGTTTAGGGCTGAAGGTCTATTTCCTTGCTTAGGTTCATATAAACTGTGAGCTCTTCAGCGTGGCCAGGGAATTGCACCTTTAGTGGAACAAGTTGAATCTGCCCAGCTGCAGTGGCATGCGTTAAAAAGCATCCCCATTCCTGAAAATCCAATTTGGTTTCTCAAAATCTTCACTGCAAATATTGAGCTGGAGCAGAGAATTAAATTTGCTCTGGCTCAAATGTGGTTTGCTGTCATTCGAACAAAATGGGTCTCTCTCCCCTGAATTTGTACAACTTCCTGTTGGTCATTTTGGTGGACTTGCCCAAAGAAAACGATAATTTGCTCGACCCCAAGCATGATAAAAATGACCCTCATTTGCTAGTAAATTGATGCAGGTGGAACTAAACTGATTTAAACCCGGAAGCTAAGCTGAAACCACAGACTTCTGTGCTCAGATCTGGCGGCTCTGGAAGAAGACTTCAGAGGTAAGGGGACACCATTGTTTTTTTTTTTTAAGATGTTCTTTGGGTGAGTAGACCCAATCTTTTTTGATGAGCTTTCTCCTCATTGTCTTTCAAACCAGGACACATTAAACTTGGCCTCTATGTTACTTGGTTCTCCTCACAGGGCCCCCAGGGCCCTGAAAAGTTGGTCTGCCCACCTCTTCAGCCCCAGAGAGGTTTAGCAGCTTGGCTGGGGTCACTCAGCAGGTCAGTGGAGAAGCTGGAATTTGAACACAAGTCTAGCCCTGCTTGCTCCACTTTGTCCCACCTTGAAACGCTGTTAAGAGCCGAGACCCAGGGCAGGGGCTGCTTGCTCTCTGACTCCTTTCTGCTTCCTGCCTGTCTGGGAGACGGTGGGCGGGTCTGGGCCTGGAAGAGTGGGGGGGAAGTGGATGCAGCAGCTTAAGGAATAGACGGAAGAGTCCTCCCTCCCACCCCCCTTCTTTCTTTCGCACAAATGTTTATTGAGGATCCTCCGAACACAGTGACTCTGCTGGGCTCTGTGGATACAGTGGTGAACAAAACAGACTCAATTTCTTGCCGTCCTGAAGCTCATATTCTAGTGCCGGAGAGGATAAACCCTCAGCAAAGCCAGCAGGTCAGAGCCGTAGTGATGTCGGATGCTGGCCAATGCGATGGGGACAAGCTGAGCAGAGAAGGAGGGTTGAGAGTGTTAGGAGGGGACCACGCCGTTAAAATAGGGTGCTCGGGAACGGTCTATGTGAGAAAGTGGTCTCCGAGCAGAACTGAAGGGGTTGCGGGGCAAGTGATGCAGCTCTGGAGGAAGAGGGATCCAGGGAGAGGAAACGGTGCACAGGCCCCGAGGGGCCAGCCAGCCCGGTGTGTTTGGGGAACAGCAAGGAGTGAGTGAGGGGGGCTGGAGTCGAGCAGCGATGGGCGCACAGGTTGTAGCACTTTATTCTGAGCAAAGTGGGAGCCATGGGAGGGTCTGAGCAGGGAAGGAGCAGGACCTGTCTGCCTGCTGTGTAGTAAACAAGGGCAGAGGTGAGGAGACCCGGGAGGAGGTGGTGTCATCGTTTGGGGGAGAGAGAACGGTGACAGGGTCCCCGGCGCTGCTGTGCAGGTGGGCAGGAGCGGACAGATTCCTGCACTACTCAGAAGAGAGGCTGGTCTGGTCTGGCTTTGGTGCTTGATTTCACGTTGGGGAGGTGGTGAGATGAGTGAGGAGGAGGCCCGGGCAGCCCGGGCACTGGGCCCAAGGTGGTGCCAATCGTCTCTACAGTGACCAGCTTCGCAGGCTCCATCCCGTCCATTTCCCAAGGTGCCGCCCGAGTGATCTTTCTTAAATGGGGATCCAGCTGTCTGGTTTGGTTTCCCCCAGAAGCAGACCTTGTGACAAGGGTTTGCGTGCAAGGCCGTGGGGAAGGGAAAGAGGACACGAGAGGGTACGTTGTCAGGGCAGTTACCACGGGGGCGCCCGGAGCTCAGTCCAGTTGGGAGTCGTGTGGGACGGGGAGCTGGGGCATCTATCCACCATCTCTGTGTGCCGCTGGCTGAGGGCTGCAGCCTAGTGGGGCAAGGGCATTGCCCCTGGGCCCTTGGGGCTGGTCCTGCTCGCTGGCCACGCCAGAAACAGCGCTCGAGTAGACTCGCAGGTGTTTGCACTAAGTAGCCTTATCCAGGTAGCATGCGTGGCCAGGGAAGGGGGTGGGGCACCGATCGCATCTGCTGCAGTGGCCACTCTGCCACCTCCTCCAAACCTCTCAGTGGCTCCCTGTTGCCTTCTGGGTGATGTCCAAACCCCCGAGCGTGGCCAACAATCTCCTTCAGTGGGTCTTGCTCCCACGGTCTCTGTGAGGCTCAGCAAATGGTATCTGTATAAGGCCAAGCATTTTCGGCTTTGCTGGCCACATAAGGTCTCAACTCTGCTGTTGGCGCCTGAAAGCAGTCATAGGTAATGTGTAAAGCAACAAGCGGGGCTGTGTTCCAAAGCTATGTTTACGAAAACAAGCATCGCCTGCATTGGGCTTGGGAGGCTGTAGTTTGCTGACCCTTATAGGATGGATGGGAATCAGGTGCGTAGGAATGTGGGTATTATGAGAATGTTGCTAATAATAATTATAAGTAATTACCATCAAACAGAAGAGCTTTTAAACATGCTTCCAGGAAGGTAGGGCCCACCTGACCTCTAATTACACAGCACACACACACATCAGATCCAATTGCATTTCCTGAGTACTGTGTTTTCCTTCTGAAAGTCTCCAAGCAGAATTTATACTTGAGGAAATTGAATTAAAGCCACAAAGAGATCTATGCTTATACAACTAACTGTCTGGTTTAGCCCACAGTTAATTGAAGTCATTGGAGAAGCATTTGAAAGTGGATTTTGTTCTCCTCCAGCCTGGGCCCAGGACCCTATTCTTGTCGTTGTAATCAAGTCCTGTGGTTCTATGGCTTCAGAGACCATCTGGCAGTAGCTGAGTGGATATTTACTTCCGTTTGTCATTTGGGGATAACTTTCTTTTTTTTTTTTTTTTTTTTTTAGAAATTCATGTTCTTTTATTTATTTATTTATGACTATGTTGAGTCTTCGTTTCTGTGCGAGGGCTTTCTCTAGTTGCGGCAAGCGGGGGCCACTCTTCATCGCGGTGCGCGGGCCTCTCACCATCGCGGCCTCCCCTGCTGCGGAGCACAGGCTCCAGACGCGCAGGCTCAGCAATTGTGGCTCACGGGCCCAGTTGCTCCGTGGCATGTGGGATCTTCCCAGACCAGGGCTGGAACCCGTGTCCCCTGCATTGGCAGGCAGATTCTCAACCACTGCGCCACCAGGGAAGCCCTGGGGATAACTTTCTTGATACGCTGAGATCAGCTATTCTACCACCAAAGATAACTGTCTTTAATCAAAGATCTTGGTAAAGAAACATTTAGCCTTCTATACGGAAGGCAGGTTTGCTTTTCTTTATCATTAGGATCCCAAATATGGATAAAAATTCTCAGCTTTTCCTTGTCTTTATTATATACTTCAAAATAATATTCTACTCTCTAGATCAGGTTATGGATTTGGACAGATCTGGGTTTAAATTAAAATTTAGTTATTTACTTGTTATTTGGGTGCCTTGAGAAAATCTCAAAAGTTTTAGGTTCCTTACTTACAAAATGGAAACACCAAGTTCTTCTCACTCCATTTCCCACCCCATGACAGAGATAATCGCAGACATTTATAGAACATTTCTATGTGCCAGGCGCTTTGTTGAAAACTTTACAATCATTATTTTATTAAATCATCCCAGTGACCTTAGGAGGTTGGAATTATTATGATTATCCCCATTTTAAAGATGGGGAAACTGAGGCACAGAAAGGTGAAGCATCTTGTTAAAGTCACAGAACCAGTGAATGTCAAAGCCAGGAACTGAGGACACTGTGATTGGGGGAGGTGCTTTGAAGGGACAGAAAGGGACCACAAATGGGACAGTTCTTGGCCTTTGGTAGAAACTCAGCATGTTACTTATTGAGTGAATTGGGGGGAGACATGTCCCTTCTCTTGAATAGGTTCTCTTCTACATGGTGACCTTTTGGCTTATCAACCAATTTCTCTCTCTCTCGCGCTCTCTCTCTCTCGCGCTCTCTCTCTCGCGCGCTCTCTCTCTCGCGCGCTCTCTCTCGCGCGCTCTCTCTCTCTCTCTCTCCCCTTTAATGTGGCTGGCATAGTGAGACTGGTCTGGGGTACCTCATGCTTAGGATGTGCCCCTAAACCTTGGAAGTCCCTACAAGGTCATGGTGGGGCATAGAGAGAAGGAAAATAGGGAGCAAGCTGCTCTAGACTTCATGGGAAAAGTAGAGGTATTCTTGAGGGTTCCATGGTGTATGAGTTAGGATACGTTCAGTTGCAAGGAACAGTGTCAATACGTAAAGTAATCTGGAGGTGGGTCACTCCATGAGTGGTTTGGTGGCTGGACTATTCTGTTCCACCATCCTGAATCTGTTGACTTTCCATCCTTAGGCTTGTCCCTTGGTCACAGAATAGCTGCCACAGCTCCAAGTACTTCATCTTCACGCAATCTCATTAAAGCAGTAAGTAGGAGGAGCCCTTCTTCATGTAACTACTTCATCAGGGAACAAAAACCTTCCAAGGAAAAAAAACCCTCACCATATCTCTCTTTGAGCCTCATTCTTTAGAACTGGGCTGCATACGTTGCCATAAGCCAACCAAACCAAGAAAAGGGAGTGAAATTACCATACTGGGGGCCATCTAGGTTCATCCTCTCAGGCTAGGGAAGGGCATTACTTTCCCCGAACATGTTCAGCCTTCACAAAATTGAGGTTGTGTAATATGAGCAAGAAGGGCAGGGAGTAGCTTTTGGGTAGGCAAGGAGTACATCTGCCACAAAGAGCCACGGGGATAAGTGGGTAAGAAGCAGGTCATGTGCCCTCCTCTCACATCAGCCTAAAATGAGGGGCCTTGGCTCACCTGGATTAGAGACCCAATACCAGGAATGAGACCAAAGTCCCAGCTCATAGCAGAGTCCTCCGGGCTGGGTATGACCTCAGCTGAATGTGCCACAGTTTCTCGTCTGTAAAATGGTGATGGTTTTAGTACTTGCCTCACAGGGTTGAGGATTAAGTGAGTTAATCTGGTTAAGATGCTTAGAACTATGCTTAGCATGTAACACGAATTATGTGAGTATTATCTGCTATGTTTCTTGGGACCAGGTAGATATGCAAGATGGACGACCGTCTTGGTTTGTTCAGAACTAGCTGGGTTCCTCAATTTTCAGACCAGAACCATCTGGGGCAAACCGAGGGCAGTTGATCACTCCAGAGGGAACACTAATGAGTGAAGGGGGCTGGGAGTGGCGGAGGCAGAGTGAAAGTCATGTACCTCGGTTATCTCACTCTGCCTGGTAGTTGCCATCTTTCCTACCAGTGCAGTCAGAGCTGATTTTTCCAGAGAAGCCAGACAGCTGCACTTTTATTTTAAATCTCTGAATTTTTACATATTTTAAACATTAAAAAAAAAATCCAACCACACTCCTTGTTCCAAACAAAACACATTTGCCAACCACACGGGGCCCTTGGGATGCCATTTCACATCTTCCTCCTCTCTTTTCCTTACATCCCTTACAGAGGGATGTTTCCTGGTTCTGAAACATGCATATTTATTTTCTGCCTTCCAGGAGAGGCTCCTTAACTCATTCTTATTTGTTTCTGCAGGAAGCACAAGACGGAAATTAAAGAAGAAAAATGTTCCATCAGTTTGGTGGGTACATCCACAAAAAGTTTTCCGTGATAAATATCTTTCCCAATCACTCATTGTGAAAGCTGCATGATGCGAAGGTAAATGTGGGTGTGGGTACTGTGGGTGATTCTGTCACTGTCACGGTGGTTTGGGAGAAATAAAAGTTGTTCATCTTAGGTCAATGGGATGGGCAGGACCACCGGCTTTCTCTGCCCCCTCATGGCTAGTGTCTGCACACATTTTTTTTTTAATTGAAGTACAGTTGATTTATAATATTATATTAGTTTCAGGTGTACAGCATAGTAACTCAGTATTTGCAGATTATTCTCCATTATTGGTTATTACAATATGATGTGTATAATTCCCTGTGCTATATAGTAAGTCCTTGTTGCTTATCTATTTTTTGTATAGTAGTTTGTTAATCCCAAACCCCTAATTTGTCCTTCCCCCTTCCCCTGGGTAACCACGAGTTTGTTTTTTATGTCTGGAGTCTGTTTCTGTTTTGCATATACATTCCTTTGAATTATTTTTTAGTTTCCACATATAAGTGACATATAGTATTTGTCTGACTTATTTCACTAAGCATACTATTCTCTAGGTCCATCCACATTGCTGCAAATGGCAGAATTTCATTCTTTTTTTTATGGCTGAGTAATATTCTATTGAATACGTATACTACATCTTCTTTATCCAGTTGTCTGTTGGTGGGCACTTAGGTTGCTTCCATGTCTTGGCTACGGTAAATAGTGCTGCTGTGAACATCGGGGTGCATGTACCTTTTTGAATTAGTGTTTTCATTTTTTTCCAGATACATACCCAGGAATGGAGTGGACGTTACATTTTTTTGCAGCGTATTTGTACTGATCCAATCAGTGGCCTTCATTTCAGGAACTCAGAAGCTTCTGGAAGTGGGAGGATTTGCCCCATTGTTGGTGAGTATTAGGTCCACCTTTGTGAAGGTTCAAGGGCCCACTGACAATGTTTTGTGAATGCTTATGAAAAAGGGACCTCAGTCCTTCTCCAGAATTCTTTCCATGTCTCTCAAGTCCCAGGCGCCCACGTGAAGGTTCTCACCTCCCCCACCTCCTCATTCCGATGCTCATGCGTGTCCCTGTTCAGTCTCAGGGGGCAGGGGTGCTAGTGCGGATGCTCGGTTCCTCAGAGAGTGTTTATATTGGAAAGAGGATCACTGGCAAATGGGTCATCGTAACCCAATGGAACACATCCCAGGGGAGACACTTCAAGCAGCTTGACCGTCTGGTCCCACTCACCCGGCTCCTCCCTGGTTAGGTGATAAGTCCTAGAGGGCTGGGCCCTTTGCCTTGGGTCTCTTGCGCTCTGGATTCCCCATGTCACATCTTTTATTCTCACTATTACCTGTCCATTCCCAATGAAGGAGAACTCCTTAAGTGCACTGTTCCTCAAATTTCACTTCTTTGCACACAACCTTCATCAGTTTTGCCATATTTACATATGATGCAGGCTACTATTAACTTAATATGTTTTGTTTACGTAACGTCACATGAGTTTACTTAAAAGGAAACTTATGTAAATAGAAAGTCAAGATCATGTTCTAAAAGTAGGATTTACCAGGAAACAGAACTACAATGGAAATAATGTTATATACCATCTAGATACTGTTGCCTAAGAGGGCTCTTAACCTGAGACCTGCCCCTTTTTGGTTGAAAGGGAAAATGACAGCTGTTAGAGGACTGTTAAAGACATCCTGGCACCAACCTGAGCCTTTATCCTAAAGGAGGATAGAAAAGGAGCCACCCACTCTCTGATTCAATGCTCTTAAAAGTGGTTCCCCCACCATCCAAAGTCACTGGGGGTCATATATTTTGGAGGATGCCATCCCAGCAGATACTGTACCTTCAGCCCCAGCTCTTTCTAGCCAGGAGATCCTCTACAAGGGAGTCCCTAGCCTGAGTCCTCCTTGAATCAGGAATTTCAGGCCCTGGGCAAATAGTAGTGCTGGGGCCATTGTCACAGTGGGTAGATTTTCTCGATGGGCACTGGCTGTAGGGCTGAGAATCTGCAGAGTGCGATCCAGAAATGAGCTGATTTCATAGTCTTCGCAAGAGGGTCTTATGACTGATAAAGTCTGTGAAACCCCACCTCAGCTTCTCAGCAGCCCCAAAGTGACAGACTTTGAGGTGGGGGATGTTCTTCCAACCCTCACAGGCATCCTCTACAGACACAGAAAGCAACTCTGTTTGCAGGTTGTTTATTCAGTTAACACATATCGAGTATGTGCTAAATGCCAGGCATTGTGCCAGCCCTGGGGGGATCCTGCAAAGCAGAGATGACAAAGGAGGAAACCATTCTTTAATGGATATAGAGCTCAAACTTGACTTTCGAGATGATTCTATTCTTTATGGCTGTTTTTAACACATCGAGGTGCCATGTTCACCTCCGTAACATTTTCATGGGCAACTGAGGGTGTCCTGCTTCTGGCAATGGCTGTCTAGCTTGTCTTGGACCAGTCTTCCTGCTGAGGATGAATGGAAAACCCAAACCGAAAAAAATCCCTTTGAAGGCTTTAGAAAGCTGCTAAGGCAGCCAGGATTGGAGGGGCCAAGATCCCAGAAAAGAAGAGAAGCTCCCAGGGTTGAATCTGATATTTCAAGCAGTTTTCCCTTTGAGGCATTTGCTGATTTGGAAGCAGAGGCTGAGGCTGATGGGCTGAGCAGTATCCTTGGCAGATTTATAGAGCTAGGGCAACAAACACTGGCATTCAGAGCCTGCCAAGGAAGAAGGGCCCTGGTAAACAGCCTAGGATTTGAGCTGGAGCCCTGGAGAGCTGCTCCTTAGGAGTAAAGATGAACTAGAAACAGATCCTCTCTCAGAAAGACTGAAGCCCAGCAATGAGTCATCTGAATCCCTGATTAAGTTGATCTCTTCCTAACCAAGTTGTCTGCCAGAAGCAAAGGTAAATCTTTGGAAAGAGAGTGGAATATTTATTTGCTCTCCCTCACATCTTATTGCCCTGTATTTCATTCCAGCCACAGCTGCCAGAGCTAGCTTTGTACAGATGTCACTCAACAACACTACCTCAGCCTCTGCATATCTCTGGCTTCCCAGGCCAGGGGTTCTCTGGTGCCTCTGCCTGTGGGAACCTGCCTTTCATTCATGCACATAGATTCTGGAAGTAAAAGGGAGTTATCCACTCACGGAGCAACTCTTGATCAATGGGAGATGTGAGTTGGGGAATAAGTGCTTCTTCCTTCCATTCTTCAGGAAGAAAAATTTGAGATACGTTTACATTTTTAAGGAGGTCTTGGCAGGATCAATCACCAGTAGCCCAAGGTAATGACCAACTCAAGGATGTACCCAGCAATTGGCTTTTTCTCTTTCCCCATTATATTCTACACAGAACCCCACTCCTGTGCTCTTGGATTACCACCCAAAATGAACTATCTGTATGCAGGTCAAGGTCTCAGCTTCTACTTTCTGGAGAATCCAGTCTAAGAAAATATGCAGAGGCTAAAATTCTCTACATTTTCCACCTACAATGTCTAGCATACACTAAAAAAATTAAGCAGAAATACAAAAACAAACAAACCGAGATTAGAACAAAAACCAAGAGAAGATACAGGCAACAGAAATAGAACCACAGAAAATTCAGATATTAGTGTTATCTGACAGTATACTTAAGGTAAAAATATTACTAGAGGTGAAGAAGGACCTTCCATAAGGACAAAAAACACACTCCATAAGGAAGATATGGCAATTCTAAATTTGTTTGTATCTGATAACATAGCCCCCAAATCAACAAAACTAAAAGGAGAAATAGATAAATCCCAATCATATTAAGTGATTTAAATATGCTTCTATCAGTAACTGATAGATAAAAACAGCTAAGGATTTAGAATAGTCAATCAACATTATTAATAAGTTGGCCTAATTGCCGTATATAGAACATTGCACCCAAGAACTACAGAGTGCACATTATTGCCAAGAGCTCATGGAACATTTAACAAAATAGACAACATGTTAGGCCATAAGGCAAATCTCAACAAATTTCAAAGGATTGAAATGACATAGAATATACTTTCTGACTATAATAGAATTAAGCTAGAAATTAATCCAAAGATAACTAGAAAATTCCCATATGTTTGGAAAGTAAGCTACCTACTTTTAAATAACTGATATGTCAAAGAAGAAATTACAGTGGAGATTAGAAAATATTTTCAACTGAATGATAATGAAAAGATTAAGCATCAAAGCTTGTGGAGATTTTTACTCAAACCAAGATGAAGTAACAAGGGCTGGATTTACCCTTCTTTATATTACTCAAAAATTAGGGGAAAAAAACCCCCATCTATCATATGATCATATATAACAGTGATAACATTTATCTCTCAGAGAAAGGAATCAATATGAGTTCTATGATTGTCTTGGCTTATTGCCCAGAGAAAGTTTTCACACTGCAGAACAAACTGATAAATTGGAATTCACCAAAATTAGGAACTCTGTTCTTTGAAAGATACTATTAAGAGAAGGAAAAGACAAATCGTAGAATGGGAGAAAAAATTAGTAAATTACTTATCTGATAAAGGGCTTGTATATACAATATATGAAGAACTCTGAAACTCAAAAGATTTGAAAATATACCTTACCAAGAAGATATACCAATGGAAATAAGCACATGAAAAGATGTTCCAACTCATTATGCATTAGGGAAATGCAAATAAAATCACAATGAAATACCACTAAACACTTATGCTAATGGCTAAAATAAAAGAAACTGACCATACCACGTGTTGGCAAAGAGGTAGAGCAACTGCAACTCTCAGACTTTGGTAGTGAGAATGTGAGATGGTAAAGCTACTTTTGGAAACAGTTTGGCAGTCTCTTTGTAAAGCTGAATATGCACTTATCCCAACCATCTCAATTTTAGGCGTTTACCCAAGTGAAATTAAAGCACATATTCACAGAAGAAGCTGTGCACTAAAGTTTGCAGCAGCTTTGTTTTGTAATCACCCCAATCTGTACACTGATGACGTGCACACTTCTCTATATGTGCATTATACCTCAATAAAAAACTAAAAAGTGTCAACTTAGGGATGATATGTATTTGGGAAATTCATTTCATTTAACAAATCATTCACTGGATGCCTTTTATGTACCAAGCACTGTGCTGAGGAAACAGTGAACACGTTAGCCAAGGTCCCTTCCCATAAAGTGCTTATTCTGTGTGTGTATATATGTTTTTATGGCAAATAAAGAATTAAAATTTACTCATGATTGGCAAAGAGCAGGGTGCTATGGGAGCCTGCAGGAGGGGAAACTAACATATCTACAGACAATGGGTTCTCTGCTGAGAACTGCAGGATGGCTAGGATTTAAGTAGGTGAAGAAACGGAGAATAGTGTTGCAGGCACAGGGAACAGCGTATGCAAAGGCCCCAGAGAGGTGAGAGAACTTAGTGCATCTGAGGAACCTAAAGTTCATTGTGAGATAGTGACAGAAAGGTAGAAAGGAGTGTTAGATAGTGGCCAGGGCATGCAGGTTTCTCCGAGCCATGCCAAGGAGCCTGGACTTTATTCTGAGGGCAATAGGGAGCTATAGAAGGATGTTAATGAGTGAGGGGAGTCGATACTAGGGCCATATTTGCTTCTTGAAGAGATAACAGTGGCTTCTGGATGGCAAGGGTGGAGGTATGGAGATCCGTGAGAGGGATGCTACGGTCAGAGGTGATACAGGGAAAAGGATGGGCAAGAAAGAGTGGAGTCTGAAGAAGATTTAGGCTGGAGAATGGGCAGGACCAGGTGCTGAGTTGGTTTGGCAGGTGGTAGGGCTGATGGATGACACCTAGATAGTATTAGATCATTTTCAACAAGTGCTGGTGGAGGGGAGCAGGTGATGGGGGTGCAGCAGCACAGAAAGAGACTCAAACTTCATCCTGCTTTCACTGCACAGCTGCATCCATTATCTCACCGCTGCAGTTCTGCCGCTCCTGGCTCATCTACATCCAATCTTCTGTTTACAACGAAGCCCCAGGGAGGCCGCTGGGCGAAAGCAGAGCCTGGCACTAGAGAAGCATCCTGACAAAATAAAGTCAGCAAGAGAGCGGTGAGTTGCAGATAAAACTGAAATAATCTGAGTCCCGCATTTAAGCTGAGGAGCGAATTCAACTCCTCCGTGCCTCATTTGGGGGTCCTGGAATCACTTTCTGACCTGGACCCTCCTTCTGGACTGGGAATTGATTGGTAAGTGTTCTGGGTAACGTGGGATCACCAGGAACCCGATGGTCTGATACTTGGCAGCAGGGCCGCTCAGTTCCCGGAACCTCCTGGTGGTAATGTCTGTGTTGACCATCTGTTGTTTTGGACAGCCTAGCCCACGTTCCCGCTTCTTCCGGAAACAGCGTCTCGATTTCCTTTTGGGAAAACTTCCCCTCCCTCACTCCCAGTCTACTTGGTTTCATTGGATCTGACCCCACTCCCGGCTGCAGATGGGAGGTGGTGGCCTCCAGCAGCCCAAGCTTAGCCACTCGTGCAGAAAGAGAGGTCTTTTCTTGAAAGTCCTGCAGGGATTGGATGGGTCGTCTTCAGGTCATGTGCCCATCCATGCCCCAGTCGCTGTGGGAGGGTGGACGGGGTGCTCTGATTGGGTGGACTTGGATCCCATGCCACCTCCCTGATGGAGGGGAGGGTTGAATCACAGTTGCACTGCCTCAGAAATGGGCTCCCCTTGGAAATGATGAGGGAAGGATGGTGGGTCACCTCCATCCCTGCCGCAGTTCACAGCAGCCTATGAGGAAGGCACTCATGCTACGTCCCTACAGAGAGGGAGGGGAGGCTCAGAGTGGCTTTGTCACTTGTCCCAGGTCACAGCTGGAAGCGGCAGACCCTCTTAATGGGGGAAGGAGAGGGCTGTAAGGAGACAGCTCAGCATCTGGCTACATAAATATCTCTGTCCTGTTCCATGAACCTCTCCTCTGGGGCATTTCGGAAGGTTCCTCTCCGGGTGTGAAGTGTGGGTCCCTGAGTGGGACCAGGTGCTTGGATTCTGGTTCCATATATGAAAGACGGTGGAAGGAGCCCTGGTCTTGGAGTCACTCACTAGCGGTGTAAATTGGGCAGGTGACGGTCTTTCTGAGCCTCCATTTTCCTCATCTGTATAAGGGGAGCAATAGCAGGATCTCCGTCAGGATTACTGGGGGGGATTAAGCTAGTAAATGTTTGCAGAAGTTTTCTGTTGACTGTGGTAGCCCCATGGGCTTGTTTTTCTCGTGCTCCGGACACCTTCTCCACTCCCTTGTTATTAAGGTGTAGCTGTATCCCAGTACCCAGCGGGCTCTGTTCCCTGCAAAGCAAGTGCTTATGTGATAAGTATGTTGGACGTCGAAGGGGTTAAGTGGCCCTCTGGGACCCAGCATAGCTAACAGTGTCATCCAGGAAGTGTCACAAGCGCTGTGCTACAGACTGCCCATCCTGTCACCTGACCCTCCCACTGCTCCCGGGGGGCAGGTTTGGTGGTTATGCCCACCTCACCAATGAGAATACTGAACTCAGAGAGGGGAAGGAATGTGTAGGAGGACCCTCAGCTAATAAGTGGCTGGGCTGGGGTTTGAACCCTGGTCTATCGGATTCAGAAGCCCGTGCTCTTCAGTCTGCGATAGTCCTTTGTGCTGCTAAGGTGAGGGATCCTGTCATGGTGGGGAGTGCTTGGGCGAGAAGGTTTTGACTGGGTGGGGGCCTTTCTTGATCCACTGGAACAATCGAAATAGGTGCCTTCTTGCCTCTCCTACTCACTGGCTTCTCCAACATCTTGCAGAGAACTTGGGGTGCGACTTGGGGGAAGTATGAAGAGAGACTGGAAAGTCCTTGTGGATTTATGGTATAAGTACTCAGCATGAATGGTTCAGGAAGTCCGTGTTTATGAAACACCATTCATTCATTCATTCATTCATACATGGGAGTCATTTTTTAGGGTCTGTAGGGGCAACAGAGGGACTACAGTGCACATTCCTTGCTGACATGGGCATCTGGTGTTTTGAGAAACCCCCTTCCCCACTTCTTATAAAGCTTAGGTACTCTGGGAGGACCCCGCCCACTCCTGTTCAGGTGGTCAGGTGGGTGGGTTGAGCACTGCGTCCCCTGGCTGCAGTTAGCTGTTCAGAGGAGGGTCAGCCCTGGGTCTTGAGCGGGGGGCACTTTCTTCCCTCTGGGGTTGTAAAGGTGATTGGATGTGAGCCTGGGGATGCTGAGGGCTGTCCGGCCACCTCCTGAGGAGACCCTGTCCACCAGCCAGCATGGAGGACGGCAGAGCTAGGAGATGGAGAGTCCAGAGGAGAGATTTCTTAACTTACTGGTTGAAGTCGGGCATGTCTCTGGACTTCTCGATTACTGAGGCCATAAGCATTTTAAATAATCAACCCACTTTAAGTAGGGTTCCTGCCTTATGTGCACTTGACCACAAGTTCTTTGTGATCTCATTTCAAAACCGAGAAGGAACATCCTTCTACTTTATTGTAATACTTGCATGTACATATAGGTATTTTTGTTCAGTTTATGTTTAAGAGATTTTTCAATATCCACGGGGACCTAGGTTTTAGTTCTGGCTTTGTCCCTAAGTCATAGCATGAGCATGGGCCAACTCCACCTCCTCTGCAGGCCTCAGTCTTCCCATCTGTATAATGAATTCCCTGGGCCCACTGACCTCTCAAATGCCTTCTACTTCTACTCTTACTTTCTATGAATTTAAGACTAGTATCTGTGTGATGAGACAAAATAATTTTAAAAATGAAGTAAGCACTGGTATGTCATCTGCAGGGCTCAGAGTTCTGTTTGCTGAGGCAGACAGGAGAGTGATAGAAACCTGACTGGTTGGGGGAACAGGGATTTGTCTGTAGGAGGCCACGGCAGCCTGGGCACGGGCTGGGCCGTCTCCCACAGATGTGTAAGGCATCAATAATGATTAAGTCTGCCTGTAAAGCTCCCCTCACAGATGGCTGTGGGGCTGCTGGGAAGGATATGTGAAACACGAGACCGGTTGGCATCAGATCGGCCTCTGATACAGGCCTGGGGCTGTGAAGTAACACAGACCTTGAATGCCCATGACCTGCAGGAACAGAGGCCAATATCCCAAGCTAAGGAGATGCAAAAATGCCAGCTCTAGCTCCTCTGTCTCTTGGATTCTGGACGTACCTGAGGTGGATATGACAGTTAGTCTACAGAGACAGCTGGCTTTTTTTCTTGAGTCATCAGTGGGACGCATCTTCCTGGGCTGAGTTAACCATTTACACTCTTGATAGATTGCGTTTGCGAAGGAGAAAAGCATATTTGCTAGGGTGTGTTAGGCTGTGGGTAGCAAAAACCCTGATAACAGGAGCTGAAAGGATGAGAGTATTTGTTCTTTTAACAAGAGGTCTGGAGAGCAGAAATAAAAGGATGCTTCCTACCATAAGAGTGTCACCGGGGACCCAGACCTTTCCCTAGACACCTTTCTGAGTTGTCCTTTTGTCCTCAGATTTGTCATCTCAGAGTCATAAGATGGCTGCCAAAGCTCCAGACACGTCTTTACCTCCTTCTAGGGAGGAAGCAGGGTCAGGCGAGAGGCTCGCTCTTTGTCAGCCGATGTCTTTTGATCTGAGAAGATCCACTTTCTAGCAGCCTTGGAGAGACCCACCTGCTCATACAACTCACTGGCCAGGATGGGGTATACCCCACCCCAGGCTGCAGGTGAGCCTTGGAAAAACCTCTGCCAGGAGGCAGAGGAGAAAGGGGCTGACCGGGGGTGGGTGGTCAACCAGTGGTGGCATAGTGAGAACTCAAGCCCCTGATGGTCCCCCGCCCCCTGTCTGCTTCTCCACGGGGGGCTGAGTCAAGGCTGCCTTGGAGACGGCGCAGCCCCCAGTCCTCTTTTGACTCCACCACTTACCAGACAAATCTCTGTACAAGACAGAGATTTCAGCCTGTGGAACAGAGACTGTTCCAACAGTCCTTTCAGTTGGCTTGAGTCCTTGTCTTGCGAAGTGTAGAATGAACAGAGGTAAATCAGTTCTGTTAGAGAATCTTCCAGTAGAAAATACAGCTGAGGATGGAGAGGAAACTGTGGGGCTTCCTCGCCCTAGGGAGGTTTGCTTCACAGCACAAATAGAAGCAGGGGGGCAACTTCCCCTCACTGAGGGATGCCTTGTACAGAGTTTTGTTTGCAGAAGTTTGCAACATCTCTTGTTAATAGCTGGAAGCCCTTGTTTCAAGGGGCCGTGAAATCACGGTGGTGAGCATGGTAATTAGAAGCACAGGCCAGCACTCCAATCCCAGCTCTGTCACCAAGAAGCCACGGCGCCTTGGGAGAGCCACTTCACTGTTGTTTTTTTAAGTTTATTTTTTATTGAGGTAACATTGGTTTATAACATTATGTAGGTTTCATGTGTCCACGTTATATGTCTGCTTCTGTATACCCTACAGTGTGCCCACCACCAAAAATTTATTTTCCATCTGTCACCATACAGTTTATCCCCTTTACCCATTTTGCCCTCCCCCTGCCCCTTCCTCTGTGGTAACCACTACTCTGTTCTCTTATATCTACGTGTTTGATTTTGTTTATTTAGTTTGTTTTCTATATTCCACGTGAGTGAAATCATACAGTATTCGCCATTTGTAATAAGATGGATGAAGCTTGAGGGTATTGAGTGAAACAACTCAGATGGAGAAAAATGAATGCACGGCTTGGGCTGGATGGCTGGAGTCTAACTCCCAATTCTGCCACTGGCTGTGAGGCTTGAGCTACTAACCTAATCTCTCTGTGCCTCAGTTTCTTGATCTGTAAAATGGGGATAACCATAGTACCTATATAACTCATGGGATTGTCGTGGGAATTGAGTGAAACACAGAAAACATTTTGAAAGTGCCTGGAATGTAGCAAACACTCAGTAAATGTTGATCTGTATTCTAATTCTTATTATCAGATACTATGGCAGGTGCTGGGGACTCAGCAGGGAACAAGACCCTGTCCCTCCCTTTATGGAGCCCATGGGCAGCGGAGGGGTCAGGCAAGTAAACAGGCAGTCACCACCCAGGGTGGAAAGTTCCACATACAGATGATTAAGAGGGAAGCTGGTGTAAGTGGGGGCCAGGAGACAGACCTCATGGCTTGAGATTGTGGCCTCACCCTTCCTGGGTGTAAAAAGGTGATGACCCACCTGACTCCGCGATGGACTGACAAACACCTGACTGCTTAGAGCAGCGCCCGCATCGTCTGCCTGCTCAGGAAGGTTAGGCATGCTTTTTACTACGGAACCCCTGGGTGGAGGTCAAGGGAAAGCTGAGATTTGAAGAATGAGTAGGAGTTGGGAGGAAGTGGAGGTCAGGCTCGGAGGCAGGTGACGGTGGGGAGTTGCGGCCCCAGCAGGATGTGCGGGGGAGGGAGGGAGGGAGGGAGAGGCACGAGGCTGGAGATAGCGGGGGGCCACCCTCCCCAGACAGTGCATCTGCTCATTCCTATGGTGTTCCCCGCCCCCCTCTATGTCCACGCCCTGGGGCTACAGCAGTGCATAGAACAGACGTGGCTAAAGAGTTTATGGGGAGCTAATGGGGAGCCAAGGGAGGACATTAGGGAGGAAAAGGAAGTAAAAAAATGTGCTTTTAAGAAAGACGCAGAGGCTAAATCTGAGCGAATTCAGATCCCAGCACAGATGTGAAAGGGGTCACCGTGGCCCTGTCTGAATAGAGTTGTCATGATAAGGGCCAGCACTGCAGTCCTCTGCCCTTTTCCTCCGTGTAGGTTTGCCATATAAGATGTGGGATGCCCAGTTAAATGTGAACTTCAAATAAACAACGAATAATTTTTAAAGTATAGGTATATCCCCAGTATCGCATGGAACATACTTATACTAAAACATCTGCTCCCTCTGGCAGCCCTATCTCCATGGGGTCACAGGCTGGAGTTGCCTGGCAGCATTTGGAGGAGCCCCAGGTGCTTTCGGGCTCACCCGAACTCATCCCTTAGCCTGATGAGGGCAGGATAACGTCTTCACAAGATAGAACAAGATGGATGCGGAGAAAAGTCAGAGGAGCTTCACCCAGGCTCCTGGGAGCCTCACGATTGGCTTTTTTTCCTGATTCCCAGGTGTCTGTCCCCAGCCCCACTCTGCTTCTGCAGAGGGTTGGTCTGACCCAGCTTGGCCTTTATCCCCTGCCTGGGAGGGTTAAGGAAGGCAGCTTCCTGGCTCAGTCCCATGTTGATTACTGAACTGGTTTGTCCCACATCCCCTTGGGCCTGAAGGGTAGAACGAGATGGATGCAACACAGCCCCTTGTGCTCAAGGAGTTCCAGGACACCAGCTGCCTGCGGAGGTCTTCAGCTGTCTTGCCCAGGCGGTCTTGCCTCCTGCTCCTGGCAGCCGGAAGCTGCCATTGCTTGAGTTTTTAACTTGCTGGCTGGCGTGGAGCCAAGCAATGGGCTTGCACAGAGTGGAAGTCAAGAACAGGCCTTTGGGAGTCCCTCATCTTTTGCTTTGAGCCTCAGTTTTACCACCTACACGTGCACGATCTCGGGCAAGTACTTCTTCTTCCTGAGGTTCAATGTCCGATCTCATAAGCTTGCGGGGAGTTGAACTGAGCAAATGTGTGTGAAATGCTTAACTCCACAGTGCCCGGCCCCTGGACAGGTATCTAGATGGACCCCTGTGGCACCGGCCCAAGAGGTCACGTCTCCACGTCACCGACGAGGAAACAGAGGTTCAGAGAGGCGAAGTCCCAGGGTGAGCCTCTGCTAACTGGCAGAGCAGACGACCCTGACTCATCTTCCTGAAACTCAGCATCAGATAACGAAATGGCAACCCAGAAGGGTTCTCCAACTTGGAGCCCCTGGGCTTCTTTAAAAAGCTGAAATTCATTTGATTACAAGACTAATGCATATTCATCAAGGATAATTTGGAAAATGCAGTTTTGCCAAAAGAAGAAAATAAAACTCACCAGCGTTCTCACCACCCAGAGATAGCCACAGTCGACGTGCCGAGGTGTGTATTTTAAGACTTTGGGGAAATTTTTAAAAACCTAAAACGGAGATCCACTGCACTGCTTTTATTCATTGCCTAGAGTTGAGGTGGGGTTCTCAGCCTAGGACTGCTGACATTCGGAGCCAGAGAGTTCTTTGTCGTGGGGGTCTGTCCTGTGCATTGCAGGACGTTTAGCTGCATCCCTGACCTCTACCCACAGACGCCAGTAGCACCCCCCTAAGTCCAGACAACCAAAAATGTCTCTAGATATTGCCTAGCATCCCCTGAGGAGCAAAATAGGCCCCAGCTGTGAATTGCTGGCTTTAGGGGTAGAGATTCTAAGTCAGCCACACCCGGCTTTCAACCCCAGCTCAGGTGTAGACTCAGGCAAGTTAGCCAATGACTCTGAGCCCCCACTGTCCTCATCTGTGAAATGGGGTAATATCTACTCACCTGGCAGAATTGTGAGGATTGAAAGAGGTGGTTCCTGAGACACGGAAAGCGTTCAGTATGAGGGAGCTGCCATGGCATCAGCGTCCTTGTAGCGGGTGGCTTCTCTGATGAGGCCTAACTTCACAAAGACTCCAAACAAATCAACAACAAAACACTCAGCTGTTTGGAAGGCCCTTAACTCCTGAGCAAGAGGCACGGCTTGTCTTAGGATGGCTACAGGAGTTATGATTAAGAATATGCCTCTAGAGCCAGCCAGTCTGTTTTTGCATCCTGTCTCGGTCCCCAACCGCTGGTGAAACCCGGCAAGCAACTGAACATTTCTGGGCCTCGGTTTCCTCATCTGTAAAATTAAGACAATGGTACCGACCTCATGGGGTCATGAGGATTAAATGAATCCACCCATAAGTGGCTGTATTAATAAATATTATTATTACAAGTGCCCAGTCCTGGGGAGACAGTGTGGGAGGGAAGGGGCACTTTGGAAACCACCAAAATGGGACCTGCCCCGGAGACCCACTGGGTGAGAGAGGGGCTTTAGGGCAAGGAAACAACCTCACCTGACCCTGGCAGAATCACTGTCCCTTGAGATCTGGGATACTGGAATCCACATGCCATAGATATTTCAGCTTAAAAAATTCACTGTGTTCTGGGGGCTCCTAAATGTTTTTTCTTAAAGTTTATTTTTATTATGGGAAAATATACATAACATAAAATTTACCATTTTAACCATTTTAAGTGTACACTGCATTAGGCACATTCACAGTTATGCCACCATCACCACCATCCACCTCCAGAGCCTTTTCATTATCCCAAAGTGAAACTCTATACCCAAGAAACAACAAATTCCCTTTACCCCTTCCACAGCCTCTGTAACCTGTATTCTACTTTCTGTCTTCATGAATTTGACTACTCGAGGGATCTCATCTAAGAGGAATCATACACTATTAGTCCTTTTGTATCTGACTTAGTTGACTTAGCATAATGTCTTCAAGGTTTATCCATGTAGTAAGTAGACTATGTCAGAATTTCCTTCCTTTTTAAGGCTGAATAATATCCCATTGCATGAATATGCCACATTTTGTTTATCTATTCATCAATTGATGGACATTTGGGTTGTTTCTACCTTTTGGCTATTGTGAATAGTGCTGCTATGAACATAGGTGTACAGATATATGTTTGAGTCCTTGCTGTCAATTCTTTTTTTTTTTTTTAAATCAATTTTTTTTTTTTAAATTACACTATACTAGGTGTGCTTTATTTATTTATTAATGGCTGTGTTGGATCTTCGTTTCTGTGTGAGGGCTTTCTCTTGTTGTGGCAAGCGGGGGCCACTCTTCATCACGGTGCGCGGGCCTCTCACTATCGCGGCCTCTCTTGTTGCGGAGCACAGGCTCCAGACGCGCAGGCTCAGTAATTGTGGCTCACGGGCCCATTTGCTCCGTGGCATGTGGGATCTTCCCAGACCAGGGCTCGAACCCGTGTCTCCTGCATTGGCAGGCAGATTCTCAACCACTGCGCCACCAGGGAAGCCCCTTGCTGTCAATTCTTTTGGGTATATACCCAGAAGTGGAATTGCTGGATCGTATGGTAGTTCTATTTTAAAATTTTTGAGGAACCACCATACTGTTTTCCATAGCAGCTGCACCATTTTACATTCCCACCAGCAAAGCACAAGGGTTCCAAATTCTCCACCTTCTTGCCAATCCTAAGTTTTTGAAACTCAGCCTCCCTTTGGATTTTTATACCCTGAAAATAGTGGAGTATGTGTAAGAGAAGGACTTTTCCACACAATAACTCTTTGTTTTTTAAAAAGCTTCAAACATTTCCCATGAGCAGTTGCAGGTTTGAACCTCACAATGCACAGCATGGTAGGCAAGGCTGAGACTGCTCTTTTTCTCCCAATTGGTCTCTCCTTTTTGATTTATTTTGAACCTAGGGAGAGGCTGAAGAACCATCTCAGGGAGTCTAGAAGATTCCAGAACTCAGGTCTCCTGAGCCCTTTGGGACTTTTCCTCTAGAGCAAACAGTTTACCTCTTATTGGTTCCTGGTTCACAGTACATTGCCTTGGGCTTGAAAGACTTTCAATCTGCTTGCAGGCACAGAGGCAGCGGGAGGCTGAGAAACTTCCTACGCCAGCTTCACCCCCACTGCTCAGGGGGTGTGGACATTGCAGATAGATCTTCAGCAGGGATCAGAAGGTGAAGGGAGACGAAAAGCCCCTCGTAGAGTTCTCCCACCTGGCCTCAACAAGCCTCTGCTTTCACAGGTGTTAGAGAGGGTTGAACCTCTATGGTTTGTTTGATGGACAAGATTGCACACATAGTCCTTTCTCATCTGGTTGCTGTTTCACATCTTTCATGAGATAATGCCAGCAGGACAGTTTAGAACACATATTACTTTTTGGGATCTTCATTCCTTCTTGTAGGTTTGAGTGATTACCATTTGGTGTCCTTTCCCTTCAGCATGAAAAACTTTCTATAGCAGTTCTTATAGTACAAGTTTATTGGTGATGCATTTTCTCAGTCTTTGTTTATTTCAAATGTCTATTTTGTTTTCATTTTTGAAGAATAGTTTAACAAAGAATTGTGGGTTGACAGATTTTTTTCCTTCCAACATCATAAAGATGTTATTCCATTCTCTTTTGGGTGTTATTGTTCCTAATGAGAAATCAGCTATAACTCATATAATTATTTTTCTATATGTAACATGTTGTTTCTCTCTGGCTGCTTTCAAGATTTTCTCTTTATGTTTGAATCTCAGGAATATGATTGTAATGTACCTATGTGTGGTTTTCATTGTATTTATCTTGTCTGGGGGTATGTTGAGTTTCCTGGACTTGTAAGTTAATGTCTTTCACCAAATATGGGAAGTTTTTGGCTTATTTCTTCAAGTATATTTCTAGGATTCCAATTATATGTATTTTAGGGCGCAGTCTATTGTTCCACAGGTCTCTGAGGTTCTGTTCATCTTTTTTCAATCTTTTGTCTTTCTGTTCTTCAGATTGCACTGCTTTTCCAGTCCTGAACTCTGTCCTTTGACACCTCAAGCCAGTAAGGCTGCAGCTTTTTGTCACTCTGAGCTGCTTGCAGATTGGTGAGCCAAAAGCCACAAGTATGCAAATCCCCCATATTCAATTCCTACCTTTTAAGGGTAGAGTCTCCTCTACTTTTGACTTCTGGCTGCTCTTCAGAGATTTCACGTAGTTGTTTTTAAAGTATATTGTTTAGATTTTATAATCATGTGTGGGAGGGTTAGTCCAACCAAGCTATACTCCCATTCCTATAGCATTTAATAACAATGATGACAGCAGCAACAACGTGGGGTTTGATGCCAGCAGAAGAAGTTGGACTGTTTCACAAAAATCTGGTCTGAAGGCTGTATTCCTATGTGGCAAAAACTGGTTGGGGTCAAACATGGTCACCCCTCCCCCCATGATTCCCTTGAAGAGAACATGGGTTTTCCAGTTTGCTGTTGCCCCCCCGCCACCACCCAACTCCTTTTTGTCTCCCCTAGACTAAGGCCAACTGTCAATGTCTTTGTATTCTACTCAACATGGTTTTGTGGGCCTTTGTTTCCAATCAAATTCTGTTTCAAGAGTTTTTTCTTGTAGTCCTTCCCAAGCCTGGGCCCAATGCCTTATTCTTTAACCTACTTGCCTATCCCTCCTTTCCTCTATGATACTCTGCTCACAGCAGCTTTCTCTCTAAGCAATGCTCCATGCTATTGTATATCCCCTCTTTCCCTCTAATTCCCCCTTCCTTCCTTCCTTTCTCCAACATTATCTGAGCATTTCCTATGTGCTCAGCACTGTTCTAGGAGCTGGGAATACGGCAGCGAAGAAATCAGAAGGAAATCTTTGCCTTCGTGGAACTGACATTCAGGATGTGACAATGAACAATTCATAATATAGTGATAAGGTTGTGGAGAAAGATAGACTGGGTAAGGGAATAGGTGGTGATGGAAATGTGCAAATGTCTTAGTGTCCCAGCCTCCTGTTTATTCTGTGCTTGTTCATGTTTTTCACCCTTCCAGTGACCGAAAGTGCTCTATATTGGGTCAATCCTAGCTTTTGCCACTTCTTACCTATGTGACTTTGAGAAATCCCCCCACTGCTTTGCCTCATTTTTCTTATCAGTAACATGGAGCTAAGAACAGTACCTACCTCTTAGGGTTTTTGAGAGGATTAAATGAGCTACTACATGTGAAAATGTTTAACAGAGTGCCTGGCATATAGTAAATATTCCATAAATATTAGCTATTATTACTAAAGATATAAATCACCCAGCACAATGCCTGACACGTTGTAGGCAATAAATAGTAGTAATAGTTACCATTATTTCTCCATTTCTGGATACTGACATCCAATTAATTGTTCTTCCTTCTGCCAGGCCAGCAGTGTCTTGTCTCCCTTGTTGGAGCTAATGGAAAGGGGGCAGTAAAAATCAGTACGCCAGAAATTGCACATTGGCAGCACCATTGGAAGCCCCCTGGGGAGAATCCAATAGGGAGTTAGGGCTGGAGGCAGCTGCTATTGGGAAGGATTCCACCTCCAGTTGTTATTGATGTGCAAAATAACAATTCAAGAAGTAAGAAAATGTCACGGCAGGGTTCCAGGGGCGGGACCAGTGCTACTGACCCAATAGAGTTAGGTCAACATTGGAGATGCTTCAAGACATGACAATTCTTTCCTCCCTCTGTCCAACAATACCTTCTGTGCTTGTCCAATATGTTCCTGCCAAAACCTACTCCTTCTTTCCCTGCCATCTCTGGGTGGGCATTATTAGCTTAGGCACATTTTCCCTCCACCCCCTAATGAAGTTCTGATTCCCCTCTATTACCATCATCTGCCATTTCCCACATTCTCTGAAGAGCTCAGGAAAGAAGGCGTCAGAGTCTTGCCAGTCTGGCTGGCTTTGATCTGCTATTTGTCAGTGCCTGGCATGCTTGGTGGGGCTGCTTTGATTTCGTTTTTTAAATTCCTGATGAGGAGCTGGCTTACAGGGAACACATCATTAAGCGGAGCTGTCAGAAGGAATGGCTTTGCAGCACCAGATTGCTTGTAGGTGGCAGGTACCGAGGACTCAGTTCAGGCTCCACCTAAGTGGATGAGTGTTTACAAAGTACCACCTGTGGGCCGTGACTCAGCTACCTCTCCTGCTGCCACAGCCCCACTGTGGACCAGCTGTTCTGTTTCCAAGAAAAGAAGGGCCTGATATGTAAAATGGGGACATTGAAACCTTAGTGTTTCCCTTCCTTGCTGTGACTTATATTAGTTATGAAAAGGTTCAGCTGTGAATAACTGAGACCTAAATAACAGTGGCTTAAACAAGGTAAAGGTTGATTTCTCTATCATGTAACAGCCCAGAGGGAAGCTGTTCAGGGATGGTAGGGAAGCTCTGCTCCAAAAAGTCCCCAGGGACTGAAGATCCGCCTAGCTTGTGGCTTCACTGTGCATGACGTCCATTTCCCAAGGTCACTTCATTGTCCAAGAGGGCTGTTGAAGCTCCTGCCATCATGGCTGCATTCCAGCCAACGGAAAGGAGAAAGAGCAAAAACTGATAACCCACTTTCTTGAAGGACTCTTCCCAGGAGTTGCCCACGTCTCTTCCATTCACATCCCAATTGGTCAGTGCTTAGTCACATGGCCACTCCTAGCTGCAAGGGAAGCTGGGAAATGCAGTCTTTAGTCCTAGTAGCCATGTGCTCAGCTACAATATTTGTGAGCTCTATTACCAAGAGAGAAAGGACAGTGGTCACTGGGGGAGAACTAGCAGGTTGTTTGGGAAAGAGTGATGGTGCTATGGAAAACATTGCTGAATGCATCAGAGGACCTACGATTGCATTTCAGTCCGCCCTATCACTTCCCTGAGTTTCAATATCCTCACCTGTTAAATGGGGATGACAGGAACTGCCTCATAGTTTGTGAAGGTTAAATGATATATTGTATTGGAAGATACTTTTTAAGGTTCTCAAAACATCTGCAAACACTCTAGGACATGCTGTGGAAATTCATTTCTGGTGCTGATAATGTGCGTATCAAATCTGTGGAGGCTTCATATGAAAAAATATGTACCTGTCTCCCGACCTGCACTTGCCCAGGTCTGGCAGCCTGGGCTTTGTAGCTTCGATGTGGCTGGTTGGCAGGAGAAATTAGCTGTAAGGTGCCCAGGACCTGTTAGTGCTGGTTGTGGTGTCAAGAAGTCCAGATGTGGTACAGTGAGAAGTTCTAAAGTGTGATGTGGGTACATTGGTGCACAAGATGATTTTAGATGGAACGCTTAAAACTTTAAAAAATAACCGTATGTTTGTTTTAACGTATCATTAGGAGCAAAGGAGAACTTGACCATCAAACCTGGGACTTTTATGGACATTATTGCTTAGGACAGACTGAGTTTTTATAAAGTGAGTTTACTTAAAGAAAAACTAAATATTTTTTTGTTTGTTTGTTTTTTGGCTATGTTGGGTCTTCGTTTCTGTGTGAGGGCTTTCTCTAGTTGTGGCAAGCGGGGGCCACTCTTCATCGCGGTGCACGGGCCTCTCACTATCATGGCCTCTCTTGTTGCGGAGCACAGGCTCCAGACGCGCAGGCTCAGTAATTGTGGCTCACGGGCCTAGTTGCTCCACGGCATGTGGGATCTTCCCAGACCAGGGCTCGAACCCGTATCCCCTGCGTTAGCAGGCAGATTCTCAACCACTGCGCCACCAGGGACGCCCCCCTAAGTAAATATTTTAATTGGTACTTGGCTTTGGCAGAAACTCAGATGAGACTTACAGCTCCAGCCACACCTTGATTTCAGCCTGGGGAGACCCTGAGCAGAGGACCCAGTTAATCCTTTCCTAGACTCCAGACACATGGATGGAAACTGTGAGATAATAAATTTGGGCTGTTTTAAGCCATTAAGTTTGTGATAATTAGTTATGCAGGGGTAAGAAATTAATACACATGGTTAGAGATTAAGACTTGAGGAATGTCACCCACCTGGTCAAGTTTCTTAAACCATTTCAGCATTTGTAACGTGGTGACAGAAATACATACTTGTAGGGTTTCTGGAAGAACAAGCAAGGAACTAAACGTAAGTTCTTACCTAATGCGTGGGAAATATTAAGCTTAATAGCTGTTAATTAGAACATAGGCTGTTCAGTCAATCCCCACAAGGACCATAGTTGCCCAGTTCCATAACTCCAGGGATGGGCAAACCTTGGCAGATTTCAGTAAAGCTTCAGATTATGCAGCTGGGCAGAACTTCCTTTATGTCCTCCTAGTCATTTAGTTTCTTGACTCTTAATTCTCTTCAACCATTTCAAAAAGGTCTGAATTTGGACCTAAGCCTGATGGGACGTTTGAGGATGGAAAATTCTGAGCAACACACCGTCTTTACCAAGGAAAAATCAGAGGCTGATGCTTTTGTTTGTGGGGTCAGGAACCAGCACACTTAGGGGACAAAGCCTCCATTGCGTTTCCTGATGAATCTTCCTACTGGGGTCTGGGGGAGAAGCTCTCTGTCCAGAAGTTGGATGAGACGGCAACACACTGGATCCCACATCAAAGTCTTGTCAACATGCATTGAAAATAATTTCTTAACAAGATAAGGGTTCCAGTGAGAAAGTGTCTTCATCCGATTTGAGTTTTGCTAAGTAGGAAGACTTAATCGATATTTTAAGGCAACTTCCTTGTAGATAAGAAATTGCCTGGGTCTCTAGTTGAAAAAAGTTCCCAGCTCTTCAAGTCCCACACCCAGAGAGTTGGTTCAGGAAGTCTTAAGGAGTCTCCAGCTGTCTGCATTTATCAAGGCCCCCCAGGGGATTCCGGTGCATGCAGGTATTTGAGGGCTGCAGGTGCACTGGCAAATGTTTCACAGCCAGTTTTCTGAGAAACGCTCAATTTGTAACATTTGAAGATTTCAGAGGTGTAAATATTCCTACTATGGCTGATATCATTGAACATTAGGAAGAAATACGCAGTAGCATACTGTTACATGGTATTTCCATCATACAGTTACAATAGATGTAAATCACCCCAAGAGCACAAAAGTAGTTAAATGTTGTAAAATAATTATTTAAGTTTATATAATTTAATGGTTCGTAGTGGCTCCGTTTACCAACTCGCTCACCAAATTCCTGAAAACTTAACAATAGGCTTTTGCAAACCAGTGCAAGTCAGCTCCAATAAATCATTGACCTGAGGGACTCTGATTTGATTCTAGGCCAGTTACATGATTCCTGGGGGTGGGGCCCGGGAAGCTTAGCTTTAAAAACTCCCCAGATGATGCTGATGTTTATCCGGGGCTGAGAACCACTGACCTAAACCCTTAGTGCTCTATGTGTGGTCCTCGGACCTGCCTTATCAGCATCACCTGGGAGATGGTATAGAAATAGAAAATCTCAGGCTCTGTCCCAGACCTGCTGAATCAGAACCTGCATTTCAGTAAGATCCCAGATGATTCCTGTGCACAATGAAGTTTCGGTAACACCAATAAAGGTAAAGGATTCAGGGGTTCCCAAATGCCCTGGCTGTGACAGTGTCACGGATGTGCTTTAAAATGCAGATTCCTGGGCTCACCACCAGAGGTCCCCAGTCAGTAGGTCTGAGGTTCCAGGGACCACTTTTGGGGTGGGAGGATCTTCCTGAGTGATCCTGATGTACTTCCGGGTCTGGGAACGTGCTGGAGATGATTCACTTCAAACATAGGATGGAAGGGAATATCTAACCAGAGAGAGAAATTCTTCAATCTGTACCTAGTAAACGTCACTGGGTAAAGAGTGGAGAACACGTAATGATGGCGGAGATGCTGTTAATGAGGTCGTGGGCCTGGCGCACAGAGGATGCCCAATCCGTGTCAGCTCCACACGCGCGGAACGGTGCCGGGTGGGAGGAGCGCACACTTCGGGGTTAGAGCGCCCGTCACTCGTGAGGAGCCATCACTTCCTACCTTCTCTATGCCTCAGGTTGGTCCGTGTGACATGGGGATGATAACCCCTTCCCTCACAGGGTTAAACGAGATGATGTGTAGAGGGGCCGAGCAGCCAGCAGCTCGCGACAGCTGTGACCAACACAAAACCTCGGGCATGTGCAGCCACGCGCGCGCGTGTGCACGCGCACGCGTCTGTGCGGGCCTGTGGTCCTCCGGATGGGAGTGCAGGAGGACGGGTAGGAGGGTAGCAAGCTACCCACGCTGGCTAACCCCAGAGTTTGATGCTGAGTTCAAGGGCAAACCGGAGTGCCAGGGGAAGGGGAAAGGAGCCTGGCTAATTAGGCGCATAACAAAAAAATAGCGCTGCAATTTGTAGAGGACAGAAAGAATACAAAGCACATTGTTGCGCAGTGCTGGGTGAGAGAAAGAGGAGGGTGGTGGGAACTGGCGCCCCTCGGCACCCGGGAGGGGAAAAACCACCCAGTGAAGAGGCTGGGCGTGTACTCTTTTCTTTTCTTTTCTTTTTTAACATCTTTATTGGAGTATAATTGCTTTACAATGGTGTGTTAGTTTCTGCTTTATAACAAAGTGAATCAGTTATACATATACATATGTTCCCATATCTCTTTTCTTTACTTTAGTCTTTTCAGTGAAGGTAAGCCACTGACAGCTGCTGAGCGCTTCCCAGCCAGAAAGCCAACTGATAACAGGGACTGTAGTTAGAGATGCAGATGGCCGAAAGTGTGACACCCATGGGTCCTCTCCGGGCTCCTCAATGAACTTGGCAGATATCACCCTGCGGCTTTTCGTCATGACTTTTGGAAAATGCACAGGAACCATCCCTGTCTCAGAGCAGTTTGCAGAGGGATGTGTCTGAGATAGGAGGCGCGTAAAGAGCTCCAGGCACAGGGAATTTAGAGAAGGGGGCTGGTCTTGGTAGCAGCCAGCCTTGGGAAGGTGTCCTAAGTCCTGGAGCGCTGGAAAGAGCTACTGTTTTCCTACAGGAATTTGCGAGAAGGGCAATGATGGAGGAGATTCTTGTTAGAGCAGATCCAGCCCCATGAGGATTGGTGCACAGGCAGTAGGAGTGGAGCTGGGTTATGGTCGTGCGTCTCAGAGATGCTTGAAGAGCACAGGTTCGCCCTACCTGCGCCAGCTACTCCTGATGCAGTGCTTTGTCACGTTTCTATGTAATTTGCAGGATCCAATGTGAAATGAAAAATGTAAGGCCCTGGTTCAAAAAGCAGGAAAAAAGTGACATTAAAGGTACTAAAATATAAAGCTTTTTTCTGTGGTCTCTCTCTCTCGACTTGTCATAGTGTTTTGTACTTGCTATTGAATGTTGTTCTAAGTAAAGCAAAATTAAATTTTAAATGAGCACAAGTTTTATGGTTCATCTTTATATCATGCAAGGCTGTTTAGAATGCAAATATAAGCATTTAACTCATATGTGGAATCACCGAAATTACACGATTTGCATTTATAGCTTATGCAGGAATATATATATATATATATATATATATATATATATATATATATTTTTTTTTTTTTTTTTTTTGCTGCATTGGGTCTTCGTTGCTGTGCGCGGGCTTTCTCTAGTTGTGGTGAGTGGGGGCTACTCTTTGTTGCGGTGCGCGGGCTTCTCATTGCGGTGGCTTCTCTTGTTGCGGAGCACGGGCTCTAGAGCACAGGCTCAGTAGTTGTGGCGCACGAGCTTAGTTGCTCCGCGGCATGTGGGATCTTCCCAGACCAGGGCTCGAACACGTGTCCCCTGCATTGGCAGGCGAATTTGTAACCACTGCGCTACCAGGGAAGCCCCAGGAATAGATATTTCATTCTTGCCAGGAGAGTGGACAAAACTAACTCAACTGCTCTTATTTCACTTCTGGATACGTGCACATCCTCCCAAAACGCTCTACCTTTTTTTTTTTTTTTTTCTAACTGAGAGTAAGGAAGGCCTGAAAGGAAAAAGAACAATGGGTTGTCCTATTTTTCACTTTCCTTCCATGGCATCGTTTTTAGTCAACGTTTGGCTAATATATGAGTTACCACGTTCATTAAGAAAGGATGTGATAGGATTCCTTGGTGTTGATATTTCTTAGGACATCATTGTCTTCTTTCTGTGTTGGAAACTAGTCACCTGCACCATCCCCCAGCTTCACTGAAGTATAATTGACAAAGAAAACTGTACATATTTAAAGGGTACAGTGTGGTGAGTTGATGTAGGTTTACACTATGAAATGATCACCACAATAAGTTCATTAACATGTCCATCACCTCACATAGTTACCTTTTTTGCTTTTTCTGGTGGCAACACTTAAGATCTACTCTCTTAACAAATTTTCAGTATACAATACAGTATTAGCTATAGCCCGCACGAAGCGATTTTGGAGCAATTCTGTGCTCATGGGGCGGTTTGAATCCTCTGTGCGAGGCGTGGGGAGCACACATACTGCGGGCATCTCCTCTGCCTGGGCACCTGCTCCGTTGTCCCACTGGGCTTCACTTACAAATCATAAAGGCAAAGATAAAATTATTAAGAACATTAGGAGGGTGACAGCAGGTTGAACCCACTGCAGGGTCCCTTCTGAGCACGGGGCCCGTGTGGCTGCAAAGATCACACGCCCCGAAGCTGGCCCTGTCTGGGTGCTGCTCCAGGCGTTGTGCAAAGCGGTGAAATAATCAGACCGGGTCTCCGCCTCACGGGCTCACATGCTAAGTGGGGGAGACTCCCTGAAGTGGGAGTGAACGTGGCATGTTTGAGGGGCAGAAAGAAAGCTTGTGGGCATGAGAAACTGTTGGGTAACAGCAGAATGACGAAGTACTAATGAATGGGGGGCAGCAGAAGGAGTGAGGCTTTGGAGTCGGGGGGTCCTGAGTTCACGTTCTGCTTCCATCCATCGGCCACCAGGACGAGGACCCTGGGCAGGTTATGTTCCTTCTCTGAGCCCCCGCCTTTCACATTTGTACAATGTAAGGAAAAGAAAATCATGCTTTGCTGACTGCTTGGGGTTATTGTGAGAATTAAGGAGAGAATGTATTTGGAAATCGTTTGCAAACTCTAAATTGTTATGGACTCATAAGACGTTAGCAAAGGGAAAAGGAGTCAGATGAATAGAAACAACATGGGAACCTAGAGTGACGATGAGGTGTAAAATTACGATCAGTAGCTTTCCAATGTACTGACAGCATCCCGCTTACAAAATATAATGGAAAAGATCTCACTTACAACAGGATCTGGACCTCCAAAATAGCTGGGCATAAATCAGATAGGTAACTCGAAGAACCCTTGTGCAGATGTTCCATGATGTTCCTGGGGACAGAGAAGGAGAGAGTGAATGGAGAGACACACTCTGCTCCTGGATGGGGAGAATCAATAGAGCAAAAGTGACGATTTCCCCATGTTCACCTTCAAATGGGATGCAGTTCCAATCAAAACTCTGATAAAATTATGGAAAATAACAAGCTAAGATACAACATAGCTAAGAAATTTTGAAAAAGGAAATTAAAGAAGGAGCATTTGTAATTTCAGATATCAAAACAATGCTTCACCCCTAACCAAACCCACAAGGCAATAGCGATTAAAATAACCAGGTACTGGCTGAGGAAGGGACCAAAGAGAGAGAGGTCCTAATGGGCTTGTGGGAATTTAGGAACTGATACCAATGGCATCCATAGTCAGTGGAGAAACGATTGTGCGCTGGTACTAGATGCTTTACACGTTCTCTCACTTAACCCTAAGAAGCAGACACTGTTCCCATCCCCATTCTGCAGTGAGAATTCTGAGACACAGAGATTAAGTGACATCTCTGAAGTCCCCAAGCCAGTGAGGAGTGGAGCCGTTTTCTAGCTGAGACAGTCCAGCTTCAGACTTCACAGCTTGAACTACCAAATTATTGTTCCATAAATGATACTAGAATACTTGGGATCTCAATGGGGGGAAAAAGTGAGATTTCCCACCTCATAACATAGATCCCCTACCTTCCCCCACCCAAATCCCAGTCTTAAACATATTAAAACACAGAAGTACCCACAAATTTGGTTTGGGAAGGCCATTCTAAAAGCCATGAAATCCAAAATTATAAAAGATTGACAGATTTAATTACATATGACTTTTAAACTTCTCTATGGAAAAAGATATGAATCAAGTTAGAAGAAAAATTGCAAATCGGGGAAATATTTGCCCCCTACTTGACAAAGTCTTAATATCCTTAAAATGAAATATAAGCACTCTTACAAATCTGTAAGGAAAAGTTAAACAGCACTAGAGAGAAATGGACAAAGGTTATACAACAGGCCATTCACAAAAAAAGAATCATACGTGATCAGTAAACATGGGAAAAGATGTTTCTTTTCAAAAAATATATATCGATTTGACTTCAGACTGTTGAGGAGTGAGGGGGTGGCGGGGTGGCGGGAGGGAGAGAGTTGAGAGAGAGAGAGAGAGAGAGGAAGTGGCCATATTGGTGAGAGTTTGGGTAAACAGAGAGCCTCATGTTTTTGGTGAGAGTGCTATGCCCTCTGTCTGGAATATTCTCCCCCCACCACATCTATGTGGATTGCCCCCTCACTTCCTTTACCTCTCAAGGAGGTTCCTTTCTCTCCCTTATCCAGCTATAATGTTCCCATAACTCTTGTTGTCATGTGACACATTGTAGCTTTTGTATGTGTTGATTGTCTAACTTCCTTCTCTGGACTGTAAGCTCCATGAGAACAGAAACTTGGTTTTGTTCACAGCTATATTCCCAACACCTAGAAGAGAGACCAGCCTATAGAAGGTGCTCAACTAATACATGAATGTGTATGAAGCAATGGATGGATATTGGTGCACTTTTGCTGGAGGGCAATGTATCAGTATCATCAACTTAAAAACGCACACCTCATTTTTGCCTAGAAATTCTACTTCTAGTAATTTATCCTACAGAAATACTCACAAGAGGCAAAATTTCTGTGTGTGTGTGCTTATTGCCTCATATGGAAATGACTCATAGGAAATATTTGTTTGAATAAATTCAGAGCACATTCAAGCACTAGAACACTATACAATTTTTAAAAAGAAAGAGGTAGCTCTAGCTCTGGCTGCAGATAGAGATAGACACAGTATAGATGTGGATACAGGCATGGATATGGATGCAGTGTCCTCAATAAATGGAGACAGTTTACTCCACAATAGTGTTATAGAACGATTCTACTTTTATAAAAGCAGAATTTTTTTTAATTGAAATATTGTTGATTTACAATATTGTGTTAGTTTCTGGTATACAGCAAAGTGATTCAGTTATATATATATTATATAATATATAATATATAATTATACATTATATATAATATATCCAGTTATATATATTATATTATATAATATATATATATAATATTATAGTTACATATTATATATTTTTCAGATTCTTTTCCATAATGGTTTATGACAGGATATTGAATATAGTTCCCTGTGCTATACGATAGGACCTTGTTGTTTAAAAGCAGAATTTATACATATGCAATCTGGGTATAAATGTAGAAGAAAGTCTGGTAAGGCACATAGTAAACTGTAAACAGTGTTTTTCTCTGAGAGATGGATGGAAAACTTTCACTTTAAATTTGTGGGCTCGTTGAATTTTAAAATTTTAATTCAATGAATGTTTCACTTTTTATTTTGAAATAATTAATTATAGAGGCCCAAGCGTGTGTCATTTTTGTAATTTTGAAATGCAGATGAAGAAGGCAACATGTAGGATGGAGAATGGAAGGGACTGGAACTTGATTCCAGTGGAATGGATCTGAATTTTTTTTTTTTAAAGTGAACACTTTTTTTTTTTTTAATTAATTAATTTATTTATTTATTTTTGGCTGTGTTGGGTCTTCGTTTCTGTGCGAGGGCTTTCTCTAGTTGCGGCGAGCGGGGGCCACTCTTCATCGCGGTGCGCGGGCCTCTCACTGTTGCGGCCTCTCTTGTTGCGGAGCACAGGCTCCTGACGCGCAGGCTCAGTAGTTATGGCTCACGGGCCCAGTTGCTCCGCGGCATGTGGGACCTTCCCAGACCAGGGCTCGAACCCGTGTCCCCTGCATTGGCAGGCAGATTCTCAACCACTGCGCCACCAGGGAAGCCCTGAAGTTTTTTACAGAAGAGGATGGTTCTAGAAATGACAGCCGAGTCTGGTTAGTATTGGCCATCACCTTCAACAATTGCTGCAGGGTCCTTTTTCCAGGGTGCGAGCCTGGATAGAAAAGCAAGGACAATAGTTATGGTCGCTCCTGACTTCGGTGAGCACTTAATTAACAGGAAAAGTGTGAGTCCTCGTCCTTTTACAAACACATTTGAACTCTCTGACCTGCCTTTTTTCGCCCTGAGAACCCAGCATAGCATCCTGAATGTAATGGCCGCTGCATTCAACAGATGTTAGTTGCTGATTGGGTTTGAGGTCCAAATGAATCCTTTAAAAAATAATTCAAGTTTTATATGCAGGTTAAAGTTTTTACGTTGGCATGTTTTGCATGGGACAGACTCCTGATTAATGAAGTATCTATGTGCCAAATTATTGTAAATAAGATTTGCACAATAAGAAGCAAAACTTGGATTTAGGATTGTCTGCAGAATACAACCTGTGGAGACCCAGTTCTGCTTGGGCCAAGTCCGGGGCAGAACAGAGCCATTCATTCAGCAAATACCTACTGATGGATTGGTCTGTTTCACACACTGTTCTGGCTTTGAAAATAGAGCAGAGAACAGGAGAGAGAAACATTCCTACCCTCAAGGAATCTTCATTCTAGTTGTGGGGCAGCGGATGAAAACAGGTAGAGCAAATGCCTTATTTCTTGAACTCTAAAATGCAGCCCCCCTCTCCATTTTAACAAGTTTGGGACTGGGGTACATTTTGCAGCCGATGGAGCTGCGATTCTGTGCTTGCTGTTGGGAGGCATCATCGTGATGTGGTCGTCGTGGCACGCCCATGTGTAAACATCATTAGACCCGTTCATGCAGCTCTCACTTCTGCCGAATTATGTGCGCTGTTGGAACTACATGTGTTAATTTCCATTTCAAATGTCTTAACACTACACTCTGATTCCGCATTGCTATTATGTATGCAGAAGGGGATAAGAATAGAACAGCAGGGCGTTTTTGATGTTACTGAAGCGAACATGTTCGTTATCAGAGTGATAATCATCGTTCCATTTTTTATTGTAAAGCAACACTCACGTGCCTAATAGGCCCTCAGCAAGGAAAATGCAACTGTATTGTGTTTCCTTATTGAAATAATGGTAGAAGGATCTCCTGCCATTAACCCATCAGCACCAGTAAAGGCAAGAGAAACAGCCAAACCTCCTTGGAAAGATGAAAGAAAATTTAAAACATTGAGAGGTTGGTGGCACTGATTTTATAATGGATTCAGGACTGTTGTTAAGGAATCATGTCATTTAATTGGCCACATTTATTTTCATTTTTAGTGGGACATAAACTAATGGTGTGTCTCACAGCAAACGACATCTTAGATGCCTGGAGAAATGATGGTGTGACAGATGGCAATAAGTGTTATGGGGAAACAACACAATTCCTTGTGTAAAGGGTTAAGAGCTGGGGATATTGTGATTTTAAAAGTATGATCAGAGAAGACCTCATTATTATTGTAACTGGTGGTGTTATCATTATTACAATATTAAGGCCAAAGACTATGTCTTATAGAGAACTTTATTACTCAAAGTATGGTCTGTGGAACCAGCCATTATAATTTTAGAGATAGCTGATGCTAACTTTGAATGCAGTGAATCCAAATGGAAGGTCTTTGGAAGGCTGAAGAATGCTTCTACTCACTTCAGGAAAATTGGCCTGGAAAGGAAGATGTCTTTGGTCCACATTTTATTGAGTTGATATATTAAGTCTCAGTTAGTCCAGCCCACTTAAACATCTGATCTCACCAAAGTTTCATGTACTACACAGTTTTTACACCACATTCGCTTTTATATATTCAGTGTTTGTAAAGGCATTTATTTATGTTGTGTGTTTTATTTTATATTTTCATGGTCTGCCTCTAACATTTTTGCCTTAGAATTTCACTTCTAACCATTGTCCAATATTAATTACATCTTACGATGGGAGTTGCCTGTAAACACACCATGTAGATAATGCTGTAGCCTTAACATTCCTTGGTAATTTTTCCCATGTTTACAAAAATATGTAACAATGACTGTCTAACACCCCATTAAGTAGGCAAATCATAGTTTACTGGTATGATACTTAGAGGGTTTATTATTGTTATTATTTTTTTTGAAGTATAGTTGATTTACAATGTTGTGTTAATTACTGCTGTGCAGCAGTGATTCAGTTATGCATATATATACAATCTTTTTTTTTTAATTTAATTTTATTTATTTGTTTATTTTTTTTTGGCTGTGTTGGGTCTTAGTTTCTGTGCAAGGGCTTTCTCCAGTTGCGGCGAGCGGGGGCCACTCTTCATCGCTGTGCGTGGGCCTCTCACTGTCGCGGCCTCTCTTGTTGCGGAGCACAGGCTCCAGACGCACAGGCGCAGTAGTTGTGGCTCACAGGCCCAATTGCTCCGCGGCATGTGGGATCTTCCTGGACCAGGGCTCGAACCCGTGTCCCCTGCATCGGCAGGCAGACTCTCAACCACTGTGCCACCAGGGAAGCCCTACAATCTTTTTTTTAATATTCTTTTACATTATGGTTTATCATAGGATATTGAATATAGTTCTCTGTGCTATACAGTAGGATCTTGTTTATCCATTCTATATATGGTAGCTTACATCTGCTGACCCCAACCTCCTACTCCATCCGTCCCCCAACCCCTCCCCCTCGGCAACCATATGGTATTTGTCTTTCTTTTTCTGATTTATTTCACTTAGTATGATAATCTCTAGTTCCATCCATGTTGCTGCAAATGGCATTATTTCATTCTTCTTTATGGCTGAGTAGTATTCCACTGTATATATGTACCACATCTTCTTTATCCATTCATCTGTCGATGGACATTTAGTTTGTTTCCATGTCTTGGCTATTGTAAATAGTGCTGCTATGAACATAGGGTAGAGGGTTTTACTATTGTTGACAATGATACAGTGAGCATATTTCCTTGTCACTGTCCTTGACTCTGCGGGCAAGTGTGGTTCTAACTGGACTGCAGTGCTCCATTTGACTTCAAGATTCTTGCAGCTGAGGGCTACTCCTGACACATCCAAGGGCAGGTGTAGTAAGTGGTCAGTAACTACTACCAAGTGACGGATAGGTGAGTGAACAAGTGGTTTGAGAATCTCAACCAGTTAGTAAATGACTCTCCAAAAACTCTGGGGAATTGTTTGACTTCATGTCTTTGTTGACAACCTGGGTGAAGGATTTGAGAATATGCTTAACTAAACATGTAGATAATATATACGAGGAGGATGAATATCCTCGAAGACAGAATTCAAAGAGCTTTGAACAACTGGAGAAAATGGTATTCAAAAAAGGGTGAAATTAAGTTCTACTGTTTTATGAACAGAAACAATTGTTTCCACATAGAGTAGGAAGGACATAGGTTTTGGAGTCAGAGAAATGTGGGTTCAAATCCTGGCTCTGTCACTCCCAGGCTGTGTGACCACAGACATTCCACAACTCTCTGAGCCTCAGTTTCTTCATCTATAACGTGTTGACATGGGCCCCAGGTGATTCATGGTGATTCATTACCTCTCATGGTGTTGTTACTCTAAGGACCAAATGAGTTAATACAAGTGAAGGGTCTGGCTCAGTTCCTGGCACATAGTAGGTCCTCAATAAATGCTACTTAGTTTAAATAATGACCCCAAGCCTCCAGAGAAGAGCCCTAACAAAACTTGTGCAAAAGCCACCTAGAGGCAGAATAAAGAAGTGTGGATCAGTCATCCCCCCAAGTTGAAGGAGGGATGATGGCTGTGGTGACTGTCCCCCAGATGAGTCAGCACGATTCTGGGAAGGCATTACGAAGGCTGTGAGGCCAGGAAGTCCTCCCGTATCCTGCATTTATTGGAATTCTGAACCCAGCTTTGGCCACACATTCTAAAAAGAGCACAGAGACACGGGAAGGAGTCCAGGGAGGTGTAGCCAAGATGATTAAAGGGTTGGAAAATGGGTTCCATAGAAGGAGTTTGAAGTCAGAGTAACTCAATTACTAAAGCCAATTTAAAGAACAATGTTTAATGTGATACTAATATACATTTAATTTTATTTACTCTTTTACCTCAGGGGCAGGCAGTGGAGGTAATCATATTCCCCATTTCACAACATGCCATATTAGTTATGTATTGCTGTGTAACAAACGACCACAAATTTAGCTTAACTCAGTGTAATTTCACGAGCTCACAATCTGTGTAGGGTCAGGAGTTTGGCACAGCTTAACTGGATCCTCTGCTCAATGACTCGCAAGGCTGGATTCAGAGTGTCAGTGGGGTACCTGGCTTTCTTGAGCTTGGGGCTCTCTTCCAAACACATGTGGCTGTTGGCAGAATTCAGTTCCTTGTGGTTGTAGGACTGAGGTGCCTCTTCCTTGACGTCAAGAGGTCACTCTCACTTCCTAGAGGCCTCTGCAGTTCCTTGCCACGTCCCCTCAGGAGGAGTGGCAGGGCTGTCACAACATGGCAGCTTATGTCTCCAAAGCCAGCAGGAGAATTTCACTCCACTCTGCTGAGAGGGAATCTTATATAGCATGTTATCACCAGGGAATTGGCTATCTGGCACCTTTGCCATATACTGTATTCTAATTAGAGATGATACTTGCCCATCACATTTGCCACCTTCTATTGGCTGGAATGGAAGCAAGTCACAGGTCTTGCTTGCACTCAAGGGGAGGGGATCACGTGAAGGCAGGACTCACTGGGGCTACCAGGCAGGCTGTCATCATTTGCCATGCAAAGCCCCTTCATTTTTATTTTTCAAATTTATGTTTCCTACCTCACTCCTGGTCCCACGCACATTCCCTGCTCACTGCCACCCCCATCCCTGGCATGGGTATCGTGGATGTGATTTATGTACTTGGAGGCGGGTGTATATTGTAAAATATTATTGTGGTTCTAGTGTTTATGTGCTTTTAATTTATAGGGATGACTTTCTGTTATAAATCTCATTCTGTTTCTTTCTTTTTCACTCGACATTAGATTTCAAGATTTATTCGTATTGCCATATATAGTTCATTGCTCTAAATACATTTTCAAACGTGAAAGTGGGATCCTACTATGCATATGGATTAATAGCTTGCTTTTCACTTTTCATATGCCTTTGACATCCTTCCACGTCAGTTCACGTTGATTGTCCTTATTTACTTTTAACACTGCATACTTTTCCATTGAAGGGATTTATTTAATTCCTGCTTCCTCATGCCTGAAGGGTGTTTTGGAGGGATTGGCTGAATGGGACAGAGGGACACTCCTGGGGATCAGGTGTTCCCATCTCAGGACTGGAGGTCCCTCTCTGCCTGGGAGTCACGTGGTCGCCCACCTCTGCTGCTCCTCCCTCGGGCTCAGTTCCCCAGACCGTGGGGAAGCACAGGGCCAAATCTAGTCCTCTCACCCCAGTGCCCACCTGGGTCCAATCAAGAGCATCTCTCTCCTCCTCGCCCGGATGTGAACAACAGCCCCAACCCAATTGGCTCCTGGCCAGCCAATGGGTTTTCTGGCTTTAGGTCAGGGTCCCGCCTTTAGTCCAATCAGAGGGAACCGTTAATATGTTCAAAGCCCCAGTGGTGGGTTGGTTAATTCACTCTGGCTGCCTTTAACCACTGCAGGCATTTGAGTTTGCAACCCTGGCCTTTAGGTCTGCGCCTCTCAAATCCCCATGAATCACCTGGGGCCCATGTCAACACGCAGACTCGGGTTCTCTCTAAGGCTCAGTCTTAATACTGCTGACACTGCCAGCCAGGGCGATGATGGTGAGCTGCAGTTAACAATTACTACATCTACTCTGAACCAGGCCTCACCAGTGCGTTGAGGCATTCGATTTTCAGTAACCTTTGGAGAAGGTGTTTGGATAGCCCAGTAGAGATAACCTGACTTGTTCACAGCTAGTACAGAACTAGACCTGGATTCCGACCAGGTCTGCCTGACTCTAGAGAGTGTGGTCTTAACCCCTTAAGGAGTTGGGGAAGCAAGACATGAACGTTCCAGAAGCACCAGAGGCCCAGGCAGTGAAGGCTGTGGGAGTGGAAGGGAGGAGGTGTCCCTGGGACTTGGGGTCCGGGAACAAGCACTTAGGATGGCTTCGCAGGCTGGATGACATGACGTCTGCCCAAAAAAGCCACATGGTAAACTGACCCGCATCAAAAAGGCTGGCTAGGGGCTTCCCTGGTGGCGCAGTGGTTGAGAATCTGCCTGCTAATGCAAGGAACACGGGTTCGAGCCCTGGTTTGGGAAGATCCCACATACCGCGGAGCAACTGTGCCCGTGAGCCACAACTACTGAGCCTGCGCGTCTGGAGCCTGTGCTCCGCAACAAGAGAGGCCGCGATAGTGAGAAGCCCGCGCACCGCGATGAAGAGTGGCCCCCGCTCACCGCAACTAGAGAAAGCCCTCGCACAGAAACGAAGACCCAACACAGCCAAAAATAAATAAATAAATAAATTTATTTATTTTTTTAAAAAAAAGTCTGGCTGCTATGGTTAGGAAAATGTTTGCAGCTATTAATCTTTAAATAGGAGTACGTTCATTCACCCTCAACAAACATGGAGTTCCTAATGTCTCTCTTCTCTGCTCACAGGGAGTGTGGGGGACAGAGAAACAGCACTGATGAGAGGTGACAAAATAAATGACGAGAATCACTTAATACGAAATAGAAATTTAATAATAAAAATATCAATAACTTATCAAGCACATGTGATGACAACAGGAGGACCCTTGCTGAGCACTTACAATGTACCAGGCAGGATTTTAAGGGCTTGACTTGCGTTAACCCATGGCCACAAGAATCCTAACTGGTAGGTACTGTTATCCCCATTTTCAGGCAGGGAGGAGAGGGTCAGAGAGGCTAGGTGACTTGCTCACAGTTGCACAGGTGAGAGGAAGCAGAGTGATCTTTCTGACTCTCCTGCTCACCTGCAAAGACCCCATGAAGTGGAGACGCTGCAAGGCAGCGTGAGGCAAGGGGTGCACCCAGTGGTACCCAGGTTCCAGAAAAGGCACCTTATGGGCAGGGATGTGTCTTGTTTGTTGCTGTAAACGGAGCTTCTGGCACTGTAAAATGATTTTTTAAACACCTTAAATTATTTTTTTAAATGAAATCAGTAGTGAAACAGTCCAGAAGGACTTCTGAGAGGAGGGGGCTCTTGGATGGAGCTTGAATAATGGGCACGGGACCAAGATGGAAGGATAGAAGGAGATGTCCAAAGAGAGCTCAGCTCATCCCGGGGTTGCCCAGGAGACTGGCAAGCAAGAAAATGGGGGATTTCAGATGGTCAGGGAGGGAGGATGATGGCTTAAAACCAAATAATCTCTCATCTACCCACCCGACTGTGACAAATGGGGGAATCATTGGCCAGAGCCCCTGTGGGCTGGGCAGGCTTTGTCATTGTTCTATCTGCTTCTTGCCTTCTCCCTCCCAGTGTGTGTGTGTGTGTGTGTGTGTGTGAGTGTGTGCGCGCGCACGCGTGCATGCAGTGCCAGAGGCTCAGCGATTGCAAAGACAGAAATAACTTCAGCAACAAGGGAGAAAGAGTGTGAAGAGTGTGACACCCACCCCTCCTCTGGTCCAGGAGGAGAAAAGCCAGCTAACAAGCTCTGAGTAGCAGAACCCGAATCCACCCATTGTCCTAACCCCATGAAGGACCCTGGAAACTTCTCCCCAAGTCTGCATAATGTTGTTCCAGCAAGAAAAGAATCTATGGTGATTCTGTTGCCCTGAGTGGGTCCTGCTGGGGCTCCAGTGGGACAGAACACATGACTTCTGAACGACTGAAGAGTGAGGAAGCAGAGCTCCTTCCTGGCAGTCACAGTAGCTGAGAATCTGATTTTTCTCTCCAAGTTCCTTTCTGCTGTTGCTTAATTATCCTACCTCATTTGACTATGGATTTCCTTCATGAAGGGGGCGGTGGCCTGCTTTGTCAATCTCCCGGGACTGGATCCTTTTTTGGGTTCTGTTGCTGACTCACCCGCTGATCTCTTGAGAGGGGTTTGGTCTGTTTCCAAAGTTTTGTCCTTTCGCTCCTGGGTAGATCAATGCTTAATATCTTCTGGATGTTTAAAGAGTCTTCTGGGTTTCTTTTGATTCATGTCTGAGACAGTGGGGCCCAGATACTTTTAGTTTCTGCTTAATAAGTGTGTTTGTGGCATTTTGGATTCAGGAATCCTCTGTCATCTGTACACGTCTGTGCCTGCTCTGCCGTCTCTGAGGTGTGATCTTTCAACAATAGTAACACTGACAATATAACGATAGCTGCAATTTATCAAGCATCTATTAAGCCCCAGGTACCTCACTGAGAACTTTATTGACTCCTTACAGAATACTCATCAAAAGATGGATTATTGGGGGAGAGCAATGATCAGTGAGATTAGATCTAGAAGCAGCAGGTAGCATCTAATTAAGCCTTACTGGGTGCCGAGGAGGGTAGCATCCTCTCTATCCATCCTCTCCACAAGCCTGAGAACTGGGTGCTGTTTTGCATCCTTCTTTTAGAGATGAGAAGCCAAAGCTCAGGGAGCTTAAGTAATTTACTCAACGTCTTCTAGCAAAGAAGTGGCAGCGCTAAGACTTGAACCCACATCTGTTTGTCTCCAGAGCCCCTGCTCTTAACCACTGTGCTGTTTTGCCTTCCTCGGTACGTGACACACCCAGCGGCTCTGATAAACTCACCTGTGATGATGTGGCCCCGGAGGATGGGCTAAGGGTCCCATCCTCGTCTCTATGGTGGATACTTTAGGGTGCTCGCTGGAGAAAGAGCAAGTCACAGTTTGCTTTCACCCAGCTTGGCCAGTGGGCTAAGGGTGACCCAGGGCCCTTGGGAAATCTGGCCACAAAAGGGAATGATTGCTGGGCCTATGTGACTGCTCGGAGGCCACGGAGGTCTCAAGGCATGGGAGAATTTATTGAGCATCCCCTGTGTGTTGGAAGCATCACCTCTAGAATCTTGTTTAATTTTGACAACAGCAGTATAAAGAAAGGTATCATCACCCCAGTTTTAAAGAGAGAGAGAACTGAAGCTTAGAGAAGAGAGGCCGCTTGCCCAAGGTCACCCCACCAGTAAGTGGAGGTGCAGGGCGAAGTTCAAGACCCAGCCAGTCACTTCCTTTCCCTCATCTCTTCCTTTACCAACCACACCCGTGGACCAGTCCACGTAATCATCGCTGGCCATGTGTTTATCATGTGGAAAGTGGCCATTCTGGTTCTCCAGTGTAGTGTAGGGCAGAGGTCACAAAATGGCAGCCTGCCACTCAACTCCAGGCCACAGATTTGTTGGGTTTTTATTTTCCATTTTGTTTAAGATATAATTTACATACGGTAAGATTCACCTGTTTTAGCATACAGTTCTGGGAGGTTTGACAAATACCCAGTTGTGTAATCAGCACCACAATCAAGACCCAGAGCATCTCCAGACACCCTTCAACAAATTTCCGCCTGCTGCCTCTTCATGGTCAAACCCTCCCCACCCTCAGCTCCTTGCACCCACTGGTCTGTTTTCTGTCCCTATAGCTTTGCCTTGGCAGAGTAGCGTATAAATTGAATCGTGCAGCACGTGACTTTCGAGGCTGCTCCTTTCACTGGCCTGAGGCAGCTGACATTCCTCCACATGTTGCGTGTATCTCTGAGTAGCTGCTGTCCCGTTAGGGGACCGTGTGTTCCCAGCCTCCCTGGTCCCCACCGGGCCTGCATTCACTTTACCTGCCTGTCCCAGAGAGCACTTGAGTCTGAGGCTCCCTGGAAGAGTGCTTGAAGGCAGTGTGGCTTTTGGAAACAAATGACCGGGTGAAGCCCTGGTAACCACTTGCCCCTGGGCCCCGTCTGACTGCACCTCTCCAAGCCTCAGTTTCCCCATCTGTAAAATGGAGGTATCCCTACCTGAAAGGGAAATTGGTGAGGGTTAAAGAAAGTAGTGCATGGTAAGCACTTAGCGTGGTATCTGGCCCCTAGTAGGTGCTCAGTGAACCCTTGCTCTGTTCATTGTCATTAGTGGCTGAGACCAGTGTCCTGTGGGGCAGTCTGTACACAGTAGCAAATGGCCAGCGTGGGTGGGAAGGCTTAGCCACTTACTAAATCATGCAGTGGCCTTCCCCAGGGGGGACGTTAATACACCTGCTATACATCAAGCCCTGCTCTTAGGGCACAAGTGGGATCTTAATGGATGAAAAAAAAGGATTCACAGCAGTGGCATCATGCATCACACCTTGTTGGCTGTCCAGGGCTGGGCCCTTGTTCTAAGTCACAGGCAGCCCATTGAGAAAATCTGGAAAAGCCTTGGGGCTCTCAGTTCTGTCCCTTCCTCCCATCTTAGCCTTTGTTAATCATCTCCCAAAAGACCTTTAAAAAAGAAGAAATGGCAAATAGCCTGGCTTTTCCAAGCTGCTGGTCCTTTCTAGTATGAGCTGTTTGCCTTTTTCAGAAGATGGAATTCCATGGAGGTTAATGTGTGAGGTGGAGGGAGACTCTTGGAGAATTATCCAGAGAGGAACAGGGGTGGGGGTGGCCTGTGCCCTGCCTCTTCTGTGTGGCCAAACTTGCAGAAGGAAAAAAGCTCCTGTGTTGGGGGATTTCCTGATGGCAAGACTTCATGGGACGCCACGTCGCATATCTGATATTGTGGGTTCCGAGCACAGCAGCAGATACGGCCATTACTCAAACAGTCATGTTCTGCCGCTTGGTAGTGAGCTAAGTGTTCATCACTTGCATTGTCTCCCTGGACTGTCACATCCCCCTTGGTGAGGAAAGCAGGGCCGGTGTTAGCATCTCATTTTGTAAGTCAAACTGAGATTCAGAGATGCAGGTAACTTGCTCAGGGTCACACAGCAAGGAAGCAGTGAGTGGTCCTCCTGACTCCTGCTTTTTCTGCTATAGCACAGGTTGGGCCTGTGATGGGATTTGACTATTGGGGAAACCATACAGGGTTTTCATCTGCCTGTGCTGCAGCAGGATTGCCAGAAACCTCCGCGGGGACAGAGGCCGCATCTAACCCATTGTGTGTCACTCTCCTTCCTCATCTTCCAAGGTGTCTGGACCTCACTAGGTGTCTGATCTCAAGCAAATGGCTTCTCTTCTTTTTGCATCATCTGTACAATGGGTATAACCGTCACTATCAATGTGCTGTGCATGCAAGACATACTCTGTAAATTGACAGTCCCCCTCCCCATCACATGCTCATCAAAAAGACCTTTGGGACCGGGTCCAACTGGTGTGGGCTTGTCGAAAGCATCTCATTTCTCCTTCTGGTTAGTACTTGGCATCATTTGATCCTAATAATCGTTTAACTTTGACAAGCGCTTAACGTCTTTGACCTGAGGAATCCTTTTATCTAGGGCCCTCTGTGATTGAGCGCTCCCGGCTTCTGAGGTATTTTTTGCCAGTTCAGAGCCCTGTGGGAGCACCCGTCCTAGTCAGCCCGGCTGCCATAACAAAATAGCAGAGTCTGGGGGGCTTAAACCACAGACATTTATGTTCTCACAGTTCTGGAGGCTGGAAGTCTGAGATCAGGCTGCCAGCATGGTCAGGTTTTGGTGAGAATCCTCTTCCCAAATTGCATCCAGCCACCTGCTTGCTGTGTTCTCACATGGCGGGGAGAGAGCTCTGGCGTCTCTTCCTCTTCATATAAGGACACCAGCCCTTTGGGTTTAAGGCCCCACCCTATGACCTCGGTTAACCTTTATTACCTGCTCACAGGCCGTCTCTCCAAATATGGTCACCTTGGGCGTTAGAGCTTCGACATGAATTTAGAGGAGATAATTCAGTCCATAGCAGCATACTTGGTTTTTTTTTTTTTTAAAGCTTTACTGAAGTATAATTGTCAAATGAAAATTATATATATTTAAGGTGTACAACAATGTTTTGATATACGTATACCTTGTGAAATGATAACCACAATCAAGCTAATTAACACATCCATCACCTCACATAGTTACCAATTTATGTGTGTGGGTGGGATGAAATCATTTAAGATCTACTCTTTTAGCAAATTTCAAGTATATAATATTGTTAACTATAGTCACCATGCTGTACATTAGATCCCCAGAACGTATTTATCCTGCGTGACTGAAACTTTGTACCCTTTGACCAACATCTCCCCATTTGCCCCACCTTCCCAACCCAGGCAACCACCATTCTCTTCTGTGCTTCTATGGTTCCACTATTTTAGATTCTGCATGTAAGTGAGATCGTGTAGTATTTGTCCTTCTGTGTCTGGCTTATTTCCTTTAGCAAAATGTCCTCCAGATTCATCCATGTTGTTGCAAATGGCAGGATTTCCTTCTTTCTGAAGGTGGAATAATATTCTATTGTGTATATGTATATGTATATACACACACACACACACACACACACACACACACACACCACATCTTTATCCATTCACCTGTCAATGGACACTTAGGTTGTTTCCGTATCTCGGCTACTGTGAATAGTGCTGCAGTGATTGTGAGAGGCAGCACCCTTGCTTTGAAGCTTTGTTTTTTTGAGATATCCTGGTAAAACACATAAAAGAAAGGTTGCCTCTGCTTTTGCGGATGGGTACTTGAAAATACAAACTGCTTCTAGAGTTCTTCAACCTCCAAACTTCCCTGTGATCGGCTCAGAACTCCCTGTGAAGCGTTTCCATTGCACATTTGTCTGTAGGGGAGGTATGTTATGGTAAAGTGGTTAAGTTGGAGACCTGGCTCTGCTACTTACTAGCTGTGTGACCTTGGACTAGTCACCTTACCTCTCAGAGCTCCAAATCCTCATTTATAAGAATAGGGCTGTCCCCACCTCACAGGGCTCCTATGAGGAATAAAAGGGATAGTTCTCTGGGGTTAAACAGACCCCAGGTCTCCCCTAGATCCTCACCTCTATGCCTCAATCTCCTCATCTGTCAAATGGACATAATTATAGTTACATGGGTTTGCTGGAAGGACCCTAACAGGTAACACGGGTAAAGTCCGTAGCAGAGTGTCCGGCACATCATGGTAAGAGTTCAGGAATCGTTAGCTGTTATTACTGTGAACAGGACTGTCAAGCCTTGTGTGGTTAAGCTCATGGAGATGAAAGTGGAGAACGCTTAGGTGTTTGCAGACTCCCTCACACATGTTTGAGCCAGCAACACAGAGCAGGTTTAGAATTTGGAGGCTAGCGGATCGGGGCCTGAGAGCCACCCCATCAAGCAGGCTTTGGAAATGTTCATTCACCTCCCAGCGTGTGCCCTGATGAACATTACTTAGTCTTTCTGAGTCTCGGGTTTTTTTGCTGGTGGTGTGGTCATCATTCATTCATTCGATAGATGTTCACCAGGACTTATCATGTACTAGGTGCCACTGCAGACCCTTGGGATGAACCAGGGAACTAAACAAATAAAGATTCCTGCCTTCCTGGAGCTTAGCCTCTAGGGGTGGGGACGGGGGAGACAGTAAACATGATAAATGAAGAAACCGTAATATGTTTGCAGGTGGGAATGGCTACAGCGAAGGCCTGGAGGTGGGATTATGTCTGATGTGATTGAGGAGAGGGTGACAGGAGATGACACAGAGAAGAGAAGGACATGCTGCTGGCTCTGGTGAGGCCAATGGCTTTTACTTTGTGAATAATGAGAAGCTATTTGAGGCTTTTGAGCCAAAGAATGGCATCTTATTTACATTATAAAAGGATACTTCAGGCCGCCTTGTGGCAAATAGACTGTATAGGGGTCTGTCCAGGCGAAGCTGATGGGGGCCAGAATGTAGCAGTGGAGGTGGGGAAAAGTGTGCAGGTTCTGATCGTATATTGAAGGTAGAGGCGACAGGTTTGGATGGCGGGTGGCGGGGAGATGTCAAGGACGACCGAGGATGACTTCCTGTGTTTTGACCTGAGCAACTGGGGCTGCCATTTTGAGATGAGAGACTCATGAGGATGAAGGCTGGGGAGGAGGTGGGTCAAGAGCTTGGTTCCAGATCTGAGCCTTTTAGACATCCAAGTGGAGGTGTCAGAGGGGCAGTTAGATTTATGGAGAACCCTGGCCTGAAGGTAGGCATTTAGGGGGCATCAGATGCAATGTGAAAGAGATAGTCCTGGGACTTCCCTGGTGGAGCAGTGGCTGAGAATCCACCTGCCAATGCAGGGGACACAGGTTCGAACCCTGGTCCAGGAAGATCCCACATGCTGCGGAGCAACTAAGCCCGTGCGCCACAACTACTGAGCCTGCGCTCTAGAGCCCGTGAGCCACAACTACTGAGCCCATGCGCCTAGAGCCAGTGCTCCGCAACAAGAGAAGCCCCGACTCCCTGCAACTAGAGAAAGCCCGTGTGCAGCAACGAAGACCCAACGCAGCCAAAAATAAATAATAAGTAAATTAATTTAAAAAAATAGATAGTCCTGGTGGAGAATTCCTAGGAGGATGTCCGAGGACTTGGCCCTGAGACCCTCTGGTGTTTAGCTGTTGGAGGGGAACAAAGGAGCCAGCAAAGGAGACTGAGCAGGAGTGACCGGGGGTAAGAGGAGGGCGAGAGAGTGGTGCAGGGAGAGGGTGTTGTCCTGGAAGGCAAGTGCAGCCAGGATTTCAAGGTAGACAAGTGTCCACCTGTGCCAATGTGCTGATGGAGGAGGATTGGAAGTGAGAATTAACCGCTGGATTGGCGACACGGAGGCCCTTGGTGAGCTTCACAAAAGCTGCCTCCATGATGGTGGGAGAGAGAACTTGAATGGAGGGGGCTCAAGAGACGGGGAAAGAGGAAGAGGAAGTAGCAGATAGAGTCAACTTTGTAAAGGTGTTTATCTGTAAAGGGGAGCAGAGAAATGGGACGGCACCTGGAGGAAGAGGTGGGTCTAAATGGTGAGCGAGGCCATCAGCTGAGAGTGAGGATGGAGAGGAGGAGAGATGAAACAGCCACCGAGCCACCGCTCGGTCATTGTGGGGAGGAGAGGATGCAGCCCACAGAGGTGTCTAGCATCGTTGTACTCGGTCAGACGTTTTACTTGGAGAAAGGAATTGCCTAGGATTTTTATCAATAATAACATTTCACCGTGTATCAGTAAACATTTCCATCCAGGTTTTCCCTGTCGCCAAAGGATGCTTTCAAATAATTGAGAGATTAAAAAAATATATATTTCATTCCAACGTGCCCCATGTTTCCTGAGCATATGGGTGGATGTATGTGTTTTGTTACCAAAGGAGACATGAGATTCTCTTTCCAGATGTGTTTGAGTCTGTCCCCCATTCCCTCCCCGGGCATCTGGGACCTTCCCCTCTGCTGTGTAATCAAATCTGCCCCCAGCTTCAGTTCCTCCCAGTTCCTTAATGCACTTCTGTCTTAATGCTTTGCTCCCTTGCTTGCCTTCCATCCTGCCTGCCAGCCCCACATCTAGTTCTCCATCAGTTCATAGTTGATCTAATAGAAGCCTCTCCGAGCCTCCCTGACTCCGGGCTCTCCTTGTCCCTATTCATCCTGCCTCAGAAATATTGAAATACTGCATCCTCCATGCTGCTAAAATACGGTGGTGTCTTTGGTTCTGCAGCATAGAATATAAATTACACGGCCTGAGTTCACCTCATTTCCCCAAGACACATTCTGTGCTCAGAGAAGGTTGATCTCACTGGCCCCTGAACACCCCAAGTTCTTTTTACTCTTTTCTGCCTTTTCTTTCTTCCCATTGCTCTTCGGATGAAACCTAATTCCTCACTGTGCCCTTCAAGGCTGTGTGCCTGCCGTCTGTACTCTGCTCACTTCTCTGACACCAAACAACCCCGGCCCCCAACAGAGGAGCACTTTCCCATCCCAGGACCTTCACACTTGCTATTTCTTCAGACCGGGATACTCTGTCCTATCCCTTCACATGCCCACGTCTTATTTACTCTTCAGCTTAATGTCACCATTGGAAAGACCTCTTAACCTTTCCATCAAAATCTTCCACCCCTCCATCTTATTTCCTGTGGCGTCACTTTGTTTATTTGCTTCATAGAAATGGCCACAATCTGAGTTGATCTTGCTAATTTGTTCATCATCTGTCCACCCACTGGAATGTCAGTTCTGTAAGGTGGGAGCTCTTGCCATTCATGGTCACTGGCGGGTCCCCCGTGCTTAGGGCACATATGGTTGTTCAACAAATAGTGCTTCAGAGATCGGTTGAACTTAACCCCACAGTCACTCCCCTTCACGCAGGAGTTCAGCCCTGACCGTCTTATGCATTGCTCGTTTCTCCTGTGTTCGTCACCAAATGTGGCTGTTTCCTGCTGTTGTTACTCTGGGACACTCCCAAAACTCCATCACAGCTCTCATGTGCACTCAGACTTTGATGAGGGAGGCATGTCAACTCTGTTTTACAGATGAGGAAGGGCAGGAGTAGGGAAGTCTGTAGCTTGCTCCCAGCCCCATTACTGCAAGTGATGAAGCTGTTAATTGGTGGGGCATTATGTGGTGTGATGGGGCATGATGGAGCATGAAGGGACATGATAGGGCATGATGTGACATGATGAGGCATGATGGGGCATGACGTGACTGTGTTAATTATCTGAGCATCATGTGGAGCATGTTTTCAACTGTCAGACTCGATACGCTCTTTTGTATAAAGTATTTTTTTTAAGGAGTTCCTTTATTTTTATTTATTTATTTATTTATGGCTGTGTTGGGTCTTCGTTTCTGTGCGAGGGCTTTCTCTAGTTGCGGCAAGCGGGGGCCACTCTTCATCGCGGTGCACGGGCCTCTCACTATCGTGGCCTCTCTTGTTGCGGAGCACAGGCTCCAGACGTGCAGGCTCAGTAGCTGTGGCTCACGGGCCTAGTTGCTCCGCGGCATGTGGGATCTTCCCAGACCAGGGCTCGAACCCGTGTCCCCTGCATTGGCAGGCAGATTCTCAACCACTGCACCACCAGGGAAGCCATCGATATGCTCTTTTGATAACAACTATTTGGTAACATCCCCTTTGCCATCCTAAACTGATGTTGACAGATTATACAACTTACATATACATAGTTTAGAAAATAACAACCATAACATAAAGGAAATAAAAGGAAAATAGCTTATATAATATTGTGTATTTAAGTGAATGTTCTCTGACTAAAGAAAAGCATAATGAACTGGTCATATGCTTTCACTTAGTACATAAAACAATATTCATTCGAATCGCTTTGGCACTTCTTATTTTGTAGAGAAGTAGGGCTACACACACTCACTGTGTGAGTGTGACAGCCACAAACGCAGACCAACGCACGAGTGCTATGTTGTGACTCAAATACCACAGGTGATGTTGCACGCAGGACATGGGGCAGTTCTTCCTCCTGCAGGACTGTGCTGCGTGTGGCAGGGCAGCCAGCATCCTTGGTCCTCACCCTCTAAATGCCAAAGGTGCCCCTGCGAATTTCTAAAATGCCCTACTCGGGGCAGTTCCATCTCCGTCGATACTCACAGGTGCGGGGGAGGGGTTTGAACCCTACACAGCTGGAAGGATCCCCCTGTGGGGTCCCTGAGCAAGTCGGCCTCACTGAGCCTCTTTTTACTAAAAGGGGGTGGGTAATAAATCTTCCCTCTGAAGCATGCTTGAGGATGAAATGACTGGATGTGTGTGCTTCCCCTACCACAGTAATTCGGCACACAGCAGACCCTCAACACCTGCTCATACTTTTCTCCGTACCTGGGCAAAACTTGTTTTACAAAGGGCCAGATAAAAAATACTTTAGGCTTCGCAGGCCATATGGTCTCTGTTGCAACTACTCAGCTCTGCCATTGCAGCAGGAAGAGAGCCACAGGTGACACGGAAACAAATGGGCATGGCCATGTTCCAATAAAACTTTATTTATACAATTGCGGGAGGGGGCCGGATTTGGTCTATGGGCTGTAGCTCTCCGATCCCTGATCTATCCCCATGGAATGTTGGGATGCCACATCATCTGTCTGCAAAACTGGATTAAAATCTCCCAGGAGTCCTTGTTTTTAAGTTTTATCATAATAAGTCAGGAAGAAGAGGGTTACCCGGGGAGGCTGGAGCAGGCAGGCCCCGGAGGCAGTTGCCAGAGATTATGAAGTTATCTACAAAGCGCAGCCACTTCTCATCTCTAGCCAGCTGCCTTCAGGGACCCATGTGGGGAGAGAGAAGCAGGGCTGCTAAGGATCAAGCTCAGTGAAGAGGAAATCATCTCAGGATGAGAGCGTGGGGAGGCAGGGTGAGACCCCGATGCAGGGGACCAAGCCTTGAATGGAGCGGGTGGCACATTCCCAGGGTTCCTGAGGTTCCCAGCATTGCAGAGGGAAATCCGAATTTCTCCCTTGCTCTTGTTTTCTAAAATTCTCTTGTCCATCCCATGCAAAAGAAGAAAAAAAAAAAGTTTAAAAAGGGTCAGAGATCATCCAGCAAGCAGATTGGAACCCAGGTGGTGTTAATCTCAAAGAAAGTGTTGTCTGCATTGACCACCCCGCCCCCTCCTGCTACCTGCGCCTGTCCTAGAATTTCCACTTAAAATTTTGGTGGCGGGCCTGGAGAGAGGAAGCCAGAGAGGGGAGTAGGTAGTTCAGAGGCCACGAACTGGCAGTCTGCCAGACAGCTTCTGCCTAAGGCCAGGTTTGTTTTGATATTCACAGGAAGGGTCTGCCTGCCTAAAAGAAAATTAGGTTCCCCCACAAAAATCCATCTTTTGAGCATCTCCTGAAACATCAGAAGCCCTGGGGACTCTAGGACTGTGTCCACCGAGCAACAGTTGACAGATGGGCAGGGGCTGGGAGTGAGGTGCAGGCTGGCCAGTTGCTAATGCCCCCAACCTTTGTTGTCCCACATCCCGCCTGCTTCCTCTACTGGGGCCTCTGTAGGCATTTGCATTCCAGACTCTGGCAAACAAGGTCTTTCATTAGCTGCGCACTGCCTGGAAGATGAGGGCCGGCCTGGCTGAGGCCACCTGGGCTCCCTACAGCTGATTCTTTCTGGAACAGATGGAAGAATGGGTCTAAAATGCCCAGCTCATCTGCTCCTGCACGGCTTAATCCCCTTGGTTGCTTCCCATTGCTTTTTGGACAAAGACCCATATCCTTAACATAGCCTGCAGGGCCCCAGTGGTCTTGTCTCTGCCCACCTCCCCGGCTGTCCTTCTCCTCCTATGCTGCCCCCATGCCACCTCAAATGCCATAGTCCAGACATGTTGATCTTCTTTTAATTCCTTAAATAGCTTGTTGAGCCCTTTTGTGCTTTTATTAACCCAGATTTTAAATGTACAACTTTGCTGAGAATCACTACATTCTGGCCAATGGGATGACACAAGGCCACCTTGAGCTGCAAGGAAACTGGGAAATGTAGCCTTTCTTCCAGGAAGCCATGTTTTGGTTGAGGTTGACAGAAACTTAAAACAAGCAAGAGAGATGCTTGTTTCTCTCATATAATGACTAGAGTGTAGGTGCCCAGGGATGCATGACAGCTGCGCCGTGTTGGTGATTTAGATGCCCCAGCTCTTGACGCTGTGCTGCACGTGGCCTCATGATCCAATATGGCAGCACATAAATACCAGGCATAGAGAGAGGAAGGAAGGAAGGAAGGAAGGAAGGAGGGAGGGAGGGAGGGAGAGAAGGAAGGAAGGTGAGAAGGAGAGAAGGGAGCCAAGGGGGTATGTGCACCATGTCTTAAGGAGAGCTCCTGGAAGAGGCTTCACAGATCTGTACTCCTCACTACATTGTGTCCAATGGGATGGCACAAGGCCACGGTAAGCAGCAAGGAAACTGGGAAATGTAGTCTTCATTCCAGGAAGCCATGCGCCATGGGAGGAGGCGTAACTACCACATATATGCAAGGGCCTCCAGCAGTCTCCAGTAGTCTTTATGTTCTTTACCACCAGCATTGTTAGAAGCAGGATTTGGATTTAGAATCATCTGCCCCCAAAACTGTGCTCTTAACGATTTTGCTGCATTGCATCCTGACAAACAACACACACAGTAAGCATTTAATATATGCTCATGGAGGAAAGAGATGTGGACTTGGGTTCTCTTGGGAAGTGTTGGTCTGGGTAGGCGGGCTGCTTCTGTAATTTTCTTAGAGTAGGATGTTAGGTGAGTCTTGGAATTTGTAAAATCTTAAAACTGGAGGAAATGGCTCTTCTTTTTAAATTTAATTGATTTAAGTTTGCTGCACAACCCATAAAATGAACACATTTCAAGCATGCAGCTTGAGGACACATGTAAACTCTCCCGGAACAGTCACTTCAATCAAGATATAGAACATTTCCTTCACTTCAGAAAGTTCTCTTTGTGTCCCTTTGTAGGCTGCCCCTAACTCCCAGCCTACTCCAGGGAATTCCTACTTCATTTTCTATCATTATATGTTAGTTTTGCCTGTTCTCAAACTTCACATAAATGGAATCACACCGTTTGGGCTCTTTTATGTATGATTTCTTTAGCTCAGCATTTTTTCTGCATAATCCATGTTATTGCTTATTTCATTAGTTTGTTCCTTTTTATTGCCAAGTACTGTTCCATTTTATGACTGGATCTCAGATTGCTTATCCATGTACTTGTTGATTGACATTTGGGTTGTTTCCAGTTATTGGCTATTATGAGTAAAGCTACTATGAACATTCATGTACAAATCTTTTAATTTTTTTTCTCTTGCATAAGTAAGAGTGGAATTGCTTAGTCATATGATCAGTATATATTTACCTTTGTAATAAGCTGCTCAACTGTTTTCCAAAGTGGGTTGACCATTTTACATTTTCACCAGCCATGCGTGAGAGTTCCTGTAGCTCCACACCTTCACCAACACTTGGTTTTACCAGGTTGTTTTATTTTTTAACTTGCCCTATTCTAATGGATTTGTAGTAATATCTCATTGTGGTTTTAGTTTGCATTTCCCTGATGACTAAAGATGTTGAGCATCCTAGCACATATTTACTGCCATTTCTCTATCTTCCTTTTTGAAGTGTCTGTTCAAATCTTTTGTTCATTTTATTACTGTTTTTTTGTCTTTTTATTGAGTTGAAAGAGTTCATTATATATTCTGGATACAAGTACTTTGTTAGATATAGTGTATTTTGAATATTTTCTCCCATTTGATGGCTTGCCTTTTGATTTTCTTAATGGGGTTTGTGTTGAGCAGAAGGTCCTAATTTTGATGAATTTATCCAATTTTTCTTTTATGGTTGAGGCTTTTGGGTCATGTTGTAAAACGTGCTACGTGTCTGCGGTGTAGATCATCAGGAAATGTTTGCTCGAATGGTTAACTCTTTCAGAGTGGGAGTTGCTTGCACAAATCTGTGAAGACGTGACTTCCCTGGGCTCTCTCTGGTTTTGGGGTATGTGTTGGAGACTGCTCCCCACTCTGACCTCTAACACCCTAGGGGTCAGGCTAATGAAGGGCCCAAATCAGTGAGTGTGTGTGTGTGTGTGTGTGTGTGTGTGTGTGCGTGCACTGAAAACAAGCAAATAGTTTTCATCTTCACTGGGTGAGGTTTCTCCAGGCGCATTCTTGGCCTCGTATTCTCAGGAAATGTTGCTTCATAAATATTGAATTTTGTCGTTACCCTCTGCACACGCCGCCGGCGACTGCTTCCTAGAAATGAATTTGGAGTTGTGCGGTAATTACCCCTGGAAGTGTTCATTCAGGTCTGAGAGCAGATTAAATAATGAATAGGAATGTCATTTCTTCGTTCCAATTTAGAACCCTTGTCTCATTATTTTTCTGGGTGAAACTGAATGTCTGGAAGGGGAGAAAACTTGAGGGAAGGAGGGAAGTGGGTCTGGAGCGTGAGGAGGGTGTGTAGACATACCGCATGATGCTGGAAAAGGGGGTACTGGCAGTGGGGGCGTTGCCCCTCCAAGGTCTGGGATGGGTAGCGGGTTTATAGGGGCCGAGAGGGTCAGGAAGACTTAGGGGTGTGCCCCCAGGTGCTGCTGTCCTGGCCTCGAGACTATCACCATTTCTCATCTCTTTGAGATTTTTCCCTTAGAGGAAACTGTAAAATGCAGAAAAGCATTAAAAGGGAAAAAAATTCATCCATTGTCCTACCATCCTATTAGCATTTTGGAGCATTTCTTTTCCCATGCTTTTTTCTTGGCTGAGTTTTTTTTTTTTAAACATAACTTGAGCCCATACTATAAATACAATCGTATCTCCTGCTGTGGGTGTTGGTTCACCTTTAAGACGGGAGCATTTTGAATAGGATTGCAACCGCTTTATGAACTGCAAGTTCAGCGGGCTCCGGAATCCTTGTCTTTTCCACGCCTGCATCCCCAGCAATGTACCAGGCACTCGGCAGGCGCTCAGCAAGCACGTGTTGGAAGGATGGGTTACTTTTAGTGCCTGTGTATCATTCCTTAATAGCAGCAGCGAACAGTATAGGGTGCTTGTGGTGTGCTAGGTACATGCTAAGAGCTTTCCAGAGCTTACCCTGCACATCACCCTCCTAAGAGACTATTCTTTTCCTGGCTGAGAGCACAAACCCTGGAGCACGTCTGTTCATGCTTGAGAACACATGATTTGGAGCTGGACTATCTGCATTTGTATCCCAGATCTATGACTTTTTAGCTGTGTGACCTAGGATAAACCACTTAATCTCTCTAAGCCTCAATTTCTTCAAGTATAAACAGGCTCTAATACTAGAATCTACTTTGTCAGATTGTCACAAAGATGCAGTAAAATAGCTCAGAGCCTGGCAAAGAGAAATTGGTTCGGACTGTTAGCTCTAATTAATATGATTCTTTATCTGGGTGACCTTGAGCAAATCATTTTACCTCTGAGACTTAGGTTCCTCATCTGGAAAATGGGGTGAGTGTTTGCGATCATTGGAATGAGATAAGACATGTAAAAAGCTGAGCCCAGACCCTGGTTCACAGTTGGAGCTCAGCAAAGACTAGTTATTAATATGTACTAACAATCAAGATCTATGGAGCTCCTACTCCTCCTTCCAAACTCATCCCAAGGGTCACCTCCTCCAGTTGTCTCTCCTGATTTCTCTTCTCCCCCCACCCATGTCTCCTCCACATTCCTCCAGTGCTCTGTGCCACCTCTATCCTAGCACCCCGTGCTGCCCTGTCATCTCAGTTTTAATCTGTCTGGGAACCCTGCGGAACCCTAAAGTCTCTGAAGGCAGGGACCACCCATTATTCACCACTGCATCCCCAGACTCCAGTGTCTGGTGCACAGTAGGTGCCTCACCAAGCATCTGTGGAGTGGAACCGTGATGGGAGCAGTCAGGGAAGACCGTGGGGGCAGCCGGATGGAGGGTGAGAGCTTCTGTTGAGTCATCTCAGAGGGGAGATGTTAGCAGAGGCTTCTGGAAAAATTAGCTGCTTGTCATAAATTCCAACTCTGTTTGGTAATGTTTGGCCAATCTGTCTTTTCCTGACTTAATTTAAAATTGGATGGGAGGGAAAGAAATTTGTCTGAGTGACTCCAAGTTAACAAGCTGTAATGATGCACTGGGAACTGTGTAGTTTGGAGCCATCGATTTGCAGGGAGAGAAGAGGGAAGTGGAAAAAGAACTACTGGATGTTGGGCGGGGTTGTCAAGGGACAGAGGAGAAAGGATTCTGGGTTTCATCAGTGCTTCTAAGCTCTGGATGCCCTATATTACTTATCTTTAAAATAAACTTTACAGAGTATAATTTATATACAATACAATACACCCATTTTACCTGTACAGTTTGGGTTTTGACAAATGCATACACCCATGTAACCACAATCGCTATCAAGACGTAGAACTTTTCTGTCACTCCCGAAAATGTTCTCGTGCTCTTTAGTATTCAGTCCCCCTAGCTCCAGCTCCAGCCCCTGCTCCTGCCTTTCGAAACAACTGATCCTCTTTCTGTCGCTACAGATTGCTTTTTCCTGTTTTAGAATTTTGTACAAATGGCATCATAGAGAATAGACTCCTTTGTATCCGGTTTCTTTCATTCAGCATATTCACCGTCAAGATCCATATTATGTTTTTTGAGATAACATTTAATTCTGCTTCCCAGATAATCCAGCACAACAGATGTGTTAGCTGTGGGTACATTCTTACTCTGATTCTTTTAATGCAGGGTTTAAGTGCCCTCTCCTCCAAGATATCTTCCCTGACTTTTCCCCCAGCAGTGCTGGCCCGGTTGATGACCATGCTAATCATAATTGCCATTTAATAAGTCTTTATCATGCTTTATAGCATTTGCTTTACAAAGGTTATTCTATTATCACAACCCTCATCTGAGTGAGGTATTATTGTCTCTGTTTCAAAGAAAAGGAAATTAAGGGTCAGAGAAGTTGACCAACTGAGCTAACATCACACAACTAAAGAGTAGCAGAGCCAGAGCATGATCCAGGACTTGGAATACAAGAACTGTGCCCGTGACCGCTCTCCTATAGTGCCTTGCAGGTGGACTGTTCTCTTTACCTATAACCTAATAGCTCCTCCTTACACTCCCTGCCACGCTATTTTATAGTTAACTGTTTTACTATCTTTGCTTCCTTATCAGCCTGATTTCTTAGTTGCAGATGACAGAATCTACTCCAGACGTTTAAATAGAAAGAAAATTTATTAAAGGAGATGAGGCGGTTCTCAGAATCTCTAGGAGGGCCAGAGGCAGCTCAGAGGCTACACAGTAAGGAAAAAGCTAAAAATCTCACTGAATAAAGCCCCTGATGCCTCCAAAAGCCAGACACCCAGAACTAGTTTCTTTGGGCTTCTGTGTCTTCAGTTGCTCACTTCTGAAATGAAGTACCACATGACGATGTTGGATTGGTGAAGCCTGTGTCACATAATGATGTGCTGGTGCAAGGAATGCTGGGAGACTGAGCCTCTGGCTTCTGCTATGGAAAGGCAGAAATTCTCCCAAACATGGGAAGGGGATTAAAAAGGAGCTGGACAGCCAGGAAACATGACAAGTGTCCATAGCATTTCCTCCTAGAACATGACTTCCTCTAGGGCAGGGAAGGCATTTGGTTTATTTCTGCATCCCCAGCAGCTAGAACCTGGCAGACATAGTGTAATTACCAAGGAAGCAGATATTTAGCAAATGCATGAACAAGGGGATGCATGAATAAGTACAGATTTTTGACGTAGAGAAGACCTCCTGGCATAAGGAAGACCTCAAGGCGTCCTAGAGGAGGGTGTATGGAGTCATTCTGAGGAATAGTGTCTTGGCTTCAGACTTCGGTCATTCCCTCAAGAGTTGAGGATGACTCAAGCCTAGGGACATCTCTTGGTCCTCAGACCCACGACCTTGAAGCCCCTTCTCTGAATGAGGCAGCTCCACAGACTGATCTAGACACAAGTAGGAGAAGCCACTGATATTTACCCGGACAAGGTATCCTTCCTCTCTGGAAGCAGCATGTCTGTCACAAACAGAGGGACAGCCTGTTGTGTGCCTTGCCCGGTGACAGGCATTTAGGGATGAGGAGGAGGTGGAACTAACATTTATTGAACACCTACTATGCTCCAGGTACTCTATATTCCCTTAAGTCTTGCATCAATCCTTGGAAGTAAGAACTAATATTCCCATTTTATAAATGAGGAAACTGAGTCTCAGAGAGACTGAGTAACTTGCCTGAGACCAAGTGGCTGCTATGGTTTTGAATTCTGTCTCTGCTGCTAGACTTTTTGATTGAAATCTGGCTCTGCCACATACTAACTGTGTGACTTCAGGCAAATACTTAGCCTCAGTGTCCATATCTGAGCATTGGAAATAATAATGCTGATTTCATGGTGTTTTATACAAATTAAATATGATTATGCATGGAAAACACTTAATATGGTGTCTGACACATAGTAAGGGTTCAAAATGGATGTCCAATTGTTTCAGCACAATTTGTGTAAAAGACTATACTTTCTCTGTTGAATTGCCTTTGCATCTTTGTCAAAAATCACTGTATTTGTGTGAGTCAATTTCTGAGCTCTTGTTTCTGTTCCACTGATCTATGTATCTATTCTTTCACCAATACCATATCATCTTAATTACTTTAGCTTTTGAGTAAGTCTTGAAACCAAGCAGTGAGATTCCTTCAACTTCATTCTTTCAGAATTGTTTTGGCTGTTCTAGGTCTTTTCCCTTTCCATATAATTTTGGAATCAGCTTGTCTATATCTACAAAAGAGTTTGCAGGATTTTGATTTGGATTGCATTGAATCTATAGATCAAATTGTAGTAAATTAACATCTTAACAATATTGAGTTTTTCAATCCATGAACACAACACGTCTCTCCATTTATTTAGACCTTTTTGATGTCTTTCATCAGTGTTTTATAGTTTTGAGCATATAGATCCTTCACATATTTTGTTAGATTCATACCTAAAAATCTCATTTCTTGGGTGCTATTATAAATACTATTGTTGAAATTTCAAATTCAAATTGTTCACTGCTAACATATAGGACTATGATTTATTTTTACTTATTGACCTTGCTGAACTCATTTATTAGTCCCAGGAGCTTTTTGTAGATTTCATCAGATTTTCTACATAGATGGTGTTGGGTATAAATAGGAACATTTTCCAATCTATATGCCTTTTATTTCTTTTTCTTGTCTTACTGGATTGGTTAGAACTTACAACAGGATGTTCAATAGGAGTGGTGAGAGAGGAAACCCTTGCCTGGTTCCCATTCTTAGGGGAAATGCATTCTCTTACCACTGAGTATGATATTAGCTATAGGTTTTTTGTAGATGCCCTTTACTAGGTTAAGAAAGTTCCCTCTATTCCTAGTTTGCTGAGGGTTTTTAACATTAGTAAATGTGGAATTTTGTTGAATGCTTTTTCTGTATGTATTGCGATGATCATGATTTTTCTTATTTACTTTGTTAATATAGTGAATTATATAAATTGATTTTTTACCAGTTGATTTTTGGATGTTGAAATAGATTTGCATTCTTGGGCTAAACGCCACTGGCTATGATATCCTTTTTATATACTTTATATGCTGTTGGATTTTATTTGCTACTCTTTTGTTAAGGGTTTTTTCATCTGTGGTCTTGTAATGTCTTTGTCTGGTTTTGGTACTAGGGTAATACTGGCCTCAGAAAATGAGTTAGGAAATATTTCCTCCTCTTCTATTTTCTGGGGATGATTCTGCAGAACTGGTATTATTTCTTTAAGTGTTTGGGAGAATTTGCCAGTGAAACCATTTGGGCATGGAGTTTATTGGGGTTTGGGGGGAAAGTTTTCAACTACACATCCAGTATCTTCAATAGATATAGGACAACTGAGGTTATCTATTTCTTCTTGAGTGAGTTTTGGTAGTTTGTATCTTTCAAGGAATTGTTCTGTTTGATCTAAGCTGTTGAATTTATGAACATGAAGGTGTTCAGCGTGTTGTCTTATTATCATTTTAACACCTGTGGATCCAGTGGTGGTGTACCCTTTTTCATTTCAGATATTGGCAATTGGTTTCTTTTCTTTTTTCTTGTTCAGTCTTACTAGGGTTTATCAATTTTATTGATCTTTCCAAAGAACCAGCTTTTGGTTTTCATCACTTTTCTCTATTGCTTTTGTGTTTTCATTTCATTGATTTATGCTTTAATCTTTATTATTTCCTTTCTTCTGCTTGCCCTGGGTTTAATTTACTCTTTTTTCTCTAGTGTCTTGAAGTGGAAGCTTTGGTTACTGATTTTAGATTTTTCTTCTTTTCAAAGGCAGGCATTTAATACTATGAATTTCCATCTAAGCACTGCTTTAGCTGCTTTCAACAAATCTTGATATGTTTTATTCTAATTTTCATTCAGCCCAAAATTTAAAAATTTCCCTTGAGATTTCCTCTTGAGTCTCAACAAGTTGTTTAGAAGTATGTTGTTTAATTTTCAAATATTTGGGGATTTTCCAGATATCTTTCTCTTATTGGCTTTGTGAATGAAAAATGTTGCTTGCCATATCAGTAAATAAAGGATGTTGCAGCCATCAAGCCACTATACACAACCCTGCCAGGAAACTCAGGATGGAGACAGAGGGGGCTGCCTGCTGCCAAGTCCTCAGCCACTGCAGCCCCCCCGCAACAACTTTGCACCCTGAGGGGACTCGGGCTGGGAAAAGCACAGGATGTTGGCCCCAGATAGCTAAGGTGCACATCAAAGGAATGATTTCAGTGAGCCCAGACTCTTGCATCTTCCTATAAATAGAAAAGTGCTAAATTCATTCATTTGAGATACCTGGTTTTCTTTAGTTAACAGTAATGTTTTGAAGTTCCAACTACCTGGTCTTTGTTGCAAAAACTCGTCTATGTCCTGGCTCCTCCCTTGCCCTTTCAGAACAGTCTCTCAGAGCTGTCTGAGAGGCTGCATCCTGGACTTAAGTCCTCGGTTTTGTCTGCCAAATAAAACATAATTCTCAACCTATAGGTTGTGCATTTTTTCAGTCAACAGCTCCTAGTTTAATTTTGTATGATCATAACTTAATTTTGGAAGAACAGAATTTGTATGATTGCTATTGTTAAGGTTTGTTTTATTGTCCAGATTATGGTGCATCTTGGTGAATGTTCCATGCACACTTGAGACAAATGTGCCTTCTTCTGTTGTTGGATAGAGTGTTCTATAAATATTAATTAGGTCCATTTGGTGGGTCATATTATGTAGGCCTTCTGTATCCAAACTGATTTTCTGCCTACTTGTTCAATGAATTACTGAGAAAGGAATGTTGAAGCATCCAGCTACATTGGTGGATTTGTCTATTTCTCCTTTCAGTTCTATTACTTTTTACCTCATCTATGTTGATGTCCTGTTGTTAAGTACAGACACAGCATTGTTACGTCTTCTTGGACAATGGGCACCTTTATCATTATGCAATACCCTTCTTTATCCCTGAAATAGCCTTTGTTCTAAAGTCAGCTTTGTCTGAAATTAACATAGCTACTTCAGCTTGCTTTTGGCTGGTGTTTGAGTTTCTGGTACTTCAGATGTGCCCACCGAAGGAGCCCAGGGAGGGGCAGGGGGAAGAATCTCTTTTTGTAAATATTCAGCAGTCAATGCATTTGCACAGAACCAGGCTTAGTGCAAGACAGGAATCTGGAGTGGGAGTGCTAGTGATGCCCAGCGCTGGCGGGAGAGCAGGCACCTGCACGAGTTCTACGGCCACCTCCAGCCCTGTGTCTGTGGTTCACTTTTTCAGGCACGGCAGGAGGCCACCATGGCTTCCTAGGCTCCTCTTTCTTGGGAGTTTCATCATTCTGCATTTCTAATCTCTTTTCACAGTCAGAAGCACTTGGTACCCACAGGAACTCACCTTTCAAAATGATGCTTGGTGTGTCCACTGGAGGAAAGGTAGAGGGATTAGCTGGAGATGTGAATTTTATTAAAAAGAAGCTCTTGGAGCTTCCCTGGTGGCGCAGTGGTTGAGAATCTGCCTGCTAATGCAGGGGACATGGGTTTGAGCCCTGGTCTGGGAGGATCCCACATGCCGCGGAGCAACTGGGCCCGTGAGCCACAACTACTGAGCCTGCGCGGCTGGAGCCTGTGCTCCGCAACAAGAGAGGCCGCGATAGTGAGAGGCCCGCGCACCGCGATGAAGAGTGGCCCCCACTTGCCGCAACTAGAGAAAGCCCTAGCACAGAAACAAAGACCCAACATAGTAATCAATCAATCAATCAATCAATCTTTAAAAAAAAAAAAAAAAGCTCTTTCATAAACCCCACTGCTGTGTGGGGTTTATGCAAAGTGGGCTGTGAGGGGAAAGGGAAGCTTTCCAAGTTTCAACAGAAAACACACAAAAGACTAACGTGGATAATAGTGACCAAGGTCATGCCTACAACAGTGACACTAAGTTCTGCACCTTGGTCTCTCGCCAGTTCCTAATTGTTGGTATTCTCTTGGAGTTTTAGCTATAGGGGTGGAGAGGGTGGCAGGGAGTGGAGGGGATATTACTACAGTCCTCATCTATATTCCTCACCAAAAATAGCTTTCCAATTGTAATTGAATATAATTGGAGACAGAGGGCTGGCAAGAGGCTAGCTAACTGTCTACCTTCAGAGCCATGAGGTGTCGGGGGAGAGATGGGGGAAGGTGGGAGGTGGGCAACAGGGTGGAGAAGGAAGGCTGTGTCTGCTCCAATTCTGCTCTATCCCTAACTGTGTTGGCAGTAAGACTAGGGTCAGACAGGCCTGAGTTCAAATCCCACCTGCTAGCTGGGCAACTTAGCTGTTCTCTGCCTCAGTCTCCCTATCTGTAAAATGAGGTTAGTAACATACATGTAGAGCATGTTTGTGAGGATGAAGTAAGATAATCCGTGTAAGTTATCTCTCTTCTCTCCTTGCTTCTCAAGCTTCTCAAAGTCTGGTACATAGACCAGCAGCATTGGCTTCCCCTGAGTACTTGGAGGAAATACAGAATTTCAGGCCCTACCCAGTGTCTGCATTTTAACAAGATCGCTGGTGATTCCAATGCATGTTGAAGTTTGAACTGTGCTACCTTGATGCTGTCTTCTTCCTCCTATGCTGAGCCCATCACATTTTTCGGGTGCTGACTTTTCTGTGCTCCCTGCCCTCTGTTCTCTAAGGGTTTTTCCTCCACCCACATGAAACAATACTCAGAACATTAGCATTTGAAGATGGCAGTTTCCTGTTTCTCCGAGGAGCCCTGACCTCTGTCTAGAGTTTTACGGCTGAATTCCCTCCTTCCATCTGGACCCACCTGCCCCAAAACCAATAAGTCACCGACACTTTGTGCATCTGTTAACATTTGTGTATACATAGCCTTTTGGCAACTTAGATCACATTTTCAAGTGTACCTAAGGGAGCCTGCCATTTAAAGGAGCCCCACGGTGAACATTTCTGCAAACCAAATAATTGCCAACTAATTCATCCATTTTACAAAGCTTGATTTTTGCATATTACGGTTTTGGAACAAAGCAGGCTGAGCTGTTGGAAGCTTTAGTTCTTAATTAGCAATATTCAGGCTAAAAAGATTTTTTTGGTGTGGGTGGAATAAGTCTTTTTTCCCAACCTCAGTGGGGCATCAGAATCACCTGTGGAGCTTTATATCTTTACATTTTAAAAGTACATAAATCTTAAGCCACGGCTTGGTGATACTGACATATGTATACACCTATGTAGAGTCTAGCACCCCAAAACTTCATCTGTCCCTTCCTATTCCATAATACTTCCCCAGAGGGTAACCTTTCTCTGATTTCTATTGCATAGATTCATTTTTCTTGTTTTTGAATTTCGTATAATGGAATCATACAGTCAGTATTCTTTCATATCTAGCCAGAATCTTGGCTTCAATCAAGGAAGAAATGGAAAGTCAAACAAAGCTACATTTTCTCCTCCACAGTGGTTCTCATGCTTTGGCCTTCATCAGAATCCCCTTGTTCAAACACAGGGCTTGTTAAGACACAGCTTGCTGGACCCCACCCACAGAGTTTCTGATTCAGTAGGTCTAGGATGGGGCCCAAGAAACTGCATCGCTATCAGGGACCACATTTTGAAAACCACTGCCCCAGAGCAATAGCCAATCCTTGGGCAGAATCATTCTGGTCTGATTTTGAAAGAGTATGCAGGATCCTTTTGCCTTATATCTAAGTTGTCGATAATTTTTCTATATATTTTCCTCCTGAGATGCAAGTCACCCCTTCACTGTTTTGCCTGTTTGGGGTAAGACGGGAGCCATTGCTATCAGCATTTTTCAGCAATCCTGGTACCTTGATTTCTTTGACAGTCTTGGATAAGGGGATAATTAATTGAGACATTTCTGTTTTCAGTGGATTTTTAATGAAACAAAATACCTTGTTTCTACAGATAGCAGTCCTGAGGCAAAAGGGGAAAAAAAGGAACATTTTTAAGCCTTTGAACGGGCTTCTCTATAAAACTCCCTCCTTGAGCTAAAGGCTCCCAGCTCACCACAAACCCCATGGAAGTCGCCTCCGGGTTATCCTGACTCAGTGATGAAACATAAAAAAGTAGGTTTGTCCTAGGTCCTTTGCTGCTCCTTCCCAGCCCAGAGAGAGGGGGGCAGGGTGGAGACCCCAAGCAGACCTCAAGGCTGTGTCTTAAGGGCACTGAAATCCCCCAGAGAGCAGAAAGCGCCCGGGATTGTTAACTCTCCTTTGAAGAGAAAGATGAAAACCTAAGTCTGCTGACTTGGAAGGAAGTTTTTTCTTTCTAAATTTTTGAACAAAAATCATTTCAACATCTAAAGTTTTTTTTTTTTAAAGGTTTTTCCCATTTCCTTATTTTTAAATGCCTTCTGGCTGCAAGCTATCTGTTAATTTTTCACAGTGGATATTTCTTCCCATAACTCAGGAGCCCACACCCCACCCCTCTGCCCCCGTATCTATTTCCAGAGATATTTTCCGCTAAATTAATGGTTTCCCATTCTAGCAGATTCAATGATTCCCTTTATAACATGTTTTGTAGGGCCTCCTTTACCCTCATGAAATAAAATTAATAGACATACAACTTATCTATATAATTTTAAATAAGGGTGTGTGTGTGTGTGTGTGTGTGTGTGTGTATGTGTGTGTGTTGCCCTAAGTGTAACTTAGTTTATTAGTAATTTATTTGGGAGAAATGAAATGAAATGAATTTCTAGTAAAATACTATACATTGTCAGTAAACATATGCTCCTGTATAACTGCTAGAAGATAAAAAAAGAAGTACTTTGTGCTGACACCTATACGTAGCCCTAGAAAAACAGCAGACAATAGCTACAAATCCAGATATATTATAACGGCCACTCAGATAACATGGTTGGCATTTCTGTAGGTGATGTGATTTTACAAAATGGCGAATAACTCTTTTTAAAAGTTTAAAATACAAGGAGGTACAGTCTTAATTTATATTTACATGATAGTTGATTTCCTGGAAAATCCAGGATTCATCAAAGTCATGTGAAAAATCCTTTTTTATATGTGAACAGGAGTTAAGTTCTAGGAGTTCATTTCAAACACTTTTTTTTCCTATGTGCAAGTCAGGTGGGACATTCTAAAATTGCGTGGGTTTGGGGACAATTCTTTTTGTGGAGATGTCTCATGTATTGCAAGTCACCTAGCATCCTTGTCCCCCGCCCGCCATCACCAGTGGAGTGTCCCCAGTATTGTATCAACCAATACATTTCCAGATTTCCAAAGTGCTCATTCAGGCTGCAGGTGGTGATGGAGTAGATGTGAGAAAACCATTGAGATGGCTGTTGTCTTTATCAAGGTGAGATGTCCTGATGGCCTGGACTAGGTGCTGCCCATGGAGACTGAGAGAGAAGTGGATGGATTCTGGAAGTAGCATCTATAGGACTTTGATCAGGTGTGGGATACATGGAGGGAAGAAAGGGAGATGCCAAGGATAACTTGCAGGTTTCTGCCTGGAGCAACTGGGTGGTCCCCTTTACTGTTGTGGGAAGGACTGAAGGAAAGTCAGGGATGGGCAGAAAGATCATCAAACCCACCTTGGACATTATAAGTGTGAGACGCCTGTGAGGGACCAAAGTGGGGCTGGCCAGTATGTACTTGATTTTTGAGTATGGGGTTAGAAACTAGACACAGGCATAGAGACCCAGTTTGAAGCCCTGGGGATGGATGAGGTTTCCTGGAAAGAGGGTGCAGAGGGCTAGTTGAAGACGACACAGCCTGGGCCCCAGTGAACCCTGACAACCAGAGCTTGGGCAGGGGGAGAGAGCCCCAGGGTCCTCCATCTGCCATTTGTATAAGTCACATCTCCCCAACTCAGTGCTGAGGTCTTTGATGTGGGTCTGTGATTAATATATCACTGTGCCTTGTCAAGCACCCAGCACGCTCTCCCTGATGATACAGCTCCACGCGTATTGATTGATTGGCTGTCGAGAGGTGCATATTGATCACATTATATTGATCCCATTTAGCATTTTCATATTATATTTGAAAACAAGATGAAGCCAATCTGTACATGCCATTTGTTTCCCCAACCCTGATGACATTCAGAAATCCTGAGTAAGCTGTCTGACTGGGACTAAGTTGGTGACTAAAAGGCCCACAGTTAACCAGATTCACTTCATACCTCATGGAGGGGAAATGCTGTTCATTTTAATTACACGTGCCTGCAACACTGTGAGGTCTTAAAAAGGAAGAGAAACCTCTTGTTTGGGGGTCCTGGAAGTCCAGGCCACCAACTTGATGGGGGTATTATGAGATTCTGTGATAGCATATGTATCAGTCACCTAATGCCATAACACTGCTGCATAACAAACCATTCCCAAATTCTGTGGCTGATAAGACTTTCTAATTTTTCTTGCTCATGTGTCTGTTGGGTTGCCTGATCAAGGCTGGGCTCTTTTGGGCTTGGCTCCAAACTGTATTCTTTTTGAAACAGAGGCTACATGAAGTGTGCGCTTCTCATGGCAATGGCAAAGGTCAGGAGCATAAACCTAACTGCACATAAGCCTATGTTTGTGATACATCTGCCCAAGTCCCATTAGCCAAACAAGTCATATGGTTGAGCCCAAGGTCAAAGCATGGGGAAGTACAGTCTACCTCTAGTGGGGAGGACAGCAAAGTCATATGGACACGGGGAGTGGTATGAACTGGGAACCATAATGTAACCTATAAGAGAAAGGATTACGAATTCCCATGACTACCAGGACCAGGCAAGGCATCGTAAACTAGTAAAGATGCTGGGTGATATTGATGCAGGGATATTTTCAGTCAAGAAAGATTTGGCCATGTTCATCACATCCACAAACTTATAAGATCTATCTCATATTTCTTGGAACCACTTGGCCATCAGTCTTACATTTCCCCACTTCTGATAGAAACATGGGTACAGAGAATGACTTTCCTACCTTAAGAATGCTAAGAGCACTGAAAATGGGTGGTGCTGGAGAGGCAATAAGGACTAGTAAGGACTGTGGCAAAGTGGAAAGCACGCACCTGTCTAAAGGATGCAGCTGCCACTTGCTTTCAATCCATTGTCGTCAGATGGGAATGCAGGCTCAGCGTGGCCTGGTCTCTGAGATGTCAAGAGAAGCTGAAAATCCAGATTTTTATGTGAAATTTCTGAACTTTAAAATGTTGAACAAACAGAATCCATTGAATGGTAGGAAAAGGACTATTGGCTACCATCTTATAACGTCTGTTCTCTAAGTTTGGATTTAGGAGGCTGATGAGAGCGATGGCAAGAGTTTTGTTTGCTATTTTCCTGCTCCCAAGGGGCCACAAAAAGAACAGTGGTTTCTGGACACATCTCTGAGGTCCCAACAGCCAGTTTCCCCATTAGGAGTGAGGTCAGTGAGTTCAAAGATGCTAGAATTCTTTCCCTCGAATTCTCTTCTTCCCATAAAAATTCAATTCCACTTAAACTGTAAGGCATAGTGAGTCCTAATTACTATATAAACATTATATACAATTAGAGTGGGGTTTCAGGAACCAGGCCAATTCTCCCCCGGAACATACACTGAAAAGCACATTTTAAAAGGACAAAAGATGCTTTGGGCAGGGCTGTTAATGTGACATCTCCCAGGGCCATTTGGGTCATTTGTTTTTAGGGTCAGAGTATAGCTTCTTCCTGGGCTCTTTGCTCTAGAACTTGGACCCAAACCCTTCTGAGAACATCAGGATGTCTTTCTGGAGATTATATGTAGAGTGATTGTATTTCCTGAACCAGAGACAGGACACGTGGTTAGCTGAGGACCTTCCTGTAATTTACACATCCGAAAGGCTGACAGAGACGTTGAAACTCAGAGGGAGATGGAAGTGATACTTGGTGATAGGATGGCCGGGTGACACTGGTGTCCTCGGATCCTCTCCTGGGACACAGCCCTACTGATGGAGAGGTCAGGTGGTTCAGCCTCTGGTCCTCCTCTGGTAACTGGTCCAGGTGAGACCCTTTCCTCAGACCTGAATCTCAGGGCTCACTAGTTTCCCACGCAAGGCGGAGGCCATAGAGCTTTCACCCAGGCCAGAGGACCGGAGCCAGAGAGAACATTTCCCCCGAAACTGAGCATGCTCGGGGCTTTAAACGAGACCCTGCCCGTATCCACAGCGCATCTCACCTCTCCACCCAGCCCTGGCGATCCAGCGCACCAGTTGACCAGCTGTCCCCTGAACGTGCCGTGGCCGCTCATCCTTCTAGGCCTCTGCGGGGTTTGTGTCCTCTGCTGGGACCACCATCGCTTCCTTTGCCCATTTGTTAAGACCTTGTCACTGTGGTCTGATTGGGGCACTTTCTCTGGTGCCCACCCCCCGCAGAACCCAGCGCCCTTGCCTCTGAGCTCACTTCTCCCCAGATGCGGATGCTGAAATTGCTTACTGGAGCTTAATCAGCTGTATCAGAGGCCAGAGTAGCAATGGCTTGAACCAGGGGTATTCATTTTCTCCTCTTACTCTTGTAGTATTACAGGGGTAAGCAGTGCAGGGCTGGTGTGAGCTTGTTGGTGCAGGGAGCCAGGTGCCCCCTACCCTATTGATTCCTGTTGCTCCACCATTCCTGGGCAGTGTCTTCATCTGTGTAGATCACGCACTGTTACCAGGTCGGAATTCCAACCAGTAGGAAGGGGAAAGAGGGGAGAGGGGATGCCCCCTTCCATTAAGGTTCCCAACTGGAAGCTGCACTTACTCATTCATTTATTTAACATCCATGTACTGATTATTTTTCACCTGCTAGAAAGTGTTTTAGTTACTGGGGATTCAGCAATGAACAAGACTAATAAAAAGTGGTATACTTTTACCCTCCTAGAATGGAGGGTCCATCCTACTGGTGGCAGAAAGATGTTAATAAAATATAATATAATATATATGCTAAGTAGTATGAAAACTACCAGAAAGAGGAAACTTACTTCTTGGGGAGCTTCCAGTGCAAGGAGGGTACTTGGGCTGCGGAGGGAGATTGTACTTATAAACAGTCGACAGAGGGCTCCTTGGTGGTTCCCAGAGGTGATAACCCAGAAGTGCAGAGCTCTCTCCTGCAGGTGGCGCCCCTGAGCTTGCGCAGGGCAACCTGCCTTCGTGATAGTGAGGGATGTTGCGGTCTGGAGGGGACCGGCCTCCGACTCTGAAAGCCCATTTCTCTGCTCCCCTTGGAGTCCTCTTGACAGCCTGGAGCGCCACTCGCCACTTGTATCTTATCCAGAGCCTGGATCATTCTTGTTATCTTCAACAATGGAGAATCCATTTCCCCCAAAGTCTCGTTTCATTCATTTTTCAGAAGCAGAGGCTCATTTCTCTCTGCTTGGATATAAGCCACTCTTGTCACTTCTTTTTTGTTTCCTCATTTGAAGTAGCAGGCGGTTCCAACTTTTTATTTTTCTTTTGGTTCCCAGGTTTGACAGAGAGCTATTTGGCCGCATTACACATCTCTCCCAGTTTCTTTTTGTCTTGCCTCCAGCCCTGCAGCCACTGTGCTGCATCCCCTCAACTAAAATAGAGCAATAATGATACTTACCTCATGACAATTAAATGAAATAGTATGTTAAGTAAGGTTGCCAGATTCAGCAAATGAAAATCCGGGACACCTCTGCCTAATGTGGTTGATAAACAACTTTTTTCAAGTATAAGCATCTCCCAAATATTGCATAGGACATACTTACACTAAAAAATACTATAAATTTTTATATAAAGTTCAAATATATATAGTTATATATATATTTATATATATATATATAAATATATATATTTATATAAATATATATATTTATATATATATAAATATATATATTTATATAAATATATATATTTATATATATATAAATATATATATATTTATATATATAAATATATATATTTATATATTTATATATATAAATATATATATATTTATATATTTATATTTATATTTATATAAAGTTCAAATTTACCCTGAATACCCTGTACTTAACCTGACAATTCTAATATAAGGAGCTTAGCAGAGGGCTTGGCATGTAGTGAGGGTAAGTGGTAATGACAATGATGGTGATACTGATGACTTTAATGTATCCTGGTAAGTGCCTCCCCCATGATGGGGGTGGGGTGGGCATTCATAAGAAGGGAGTCCTAGAACAGTCAAGGCTCAGACTGAGTCTTGAAGGTCTCCATTTATTCAACAAATATTTATTGAGCATTTATTATGTACCAGACTTTGCTCTAGGTGCTAGGGATTCAGCAGTGAACAAAACAGATAAAAATAACTGTCCCCCCCTGGAGTTGAAGTAGTAGTGGGGAAAACAGTCTGTAAAGAAGATAAGTAAAATATCCAGCATATTGGGTAAAAGCTAAGGAGAAAATATAAGACAAAAAGGGGGATATGAAGTGTTGGGATGAGTTGAAGTTTTGAGATGGGTGGGAAAGAAGATCTTATTGAAAAGTCGACTTAAGACGTGAAGGAAGTGAGGAAATGACCCATGCAGATATTTAAGGGAAGATCATTCTGGACAAGGGAAATGGCAAGTGCAAAGGTCCTGAGGTTGGAGTGGACCTGATATGCCCAAGAAACAGTGAGGAGCCAGTATGGCAGGAGCAGATGAGTGAGGGACTGAGAGAGGAAATGCGGGGCTGGCTCATGCAGGATCTTGGGGGACACTTGGCTTTTTCTCTGAGTGAGATGGGACCACCTGAGAACTTTGAGTGACATAACCTAACCTGCATTCAAATAGATCCTCTGGCTGCTTGTGGAGGATAAACTGGGGGGCAGAAGCAGGAAGACCAGGGAGGACGTGACTGCAATGGTCCAGGTGAGAGAGGATGGTGGTTTTGACCAGGGTGGAAAGTTGTGGATACATTGTGAAGGGAGGATTGGTAGGATTTGCTGATGGTTCCAATTTGGAAAGAGAGGTTGAGCACAATGTAAGTCTGACTTGAAAGAGCTGGCGAGATGTGGAGAAGGGAAAGATGTAATGGTTGAGGGGACCTTTGCCCAGTGAACTGAGGAGCTTGTCAGCAGAGCCGGGGACCGGGAAACATCTTGGAACAAGGATGTAACTCTCAGTGCATGCGGGACAACCTGTGTCTTCATCCTCCCACCCACCTCCATCTAACGGTGGTGCTGGGGAGATGTCTGCTGTGCATCTTGCCTCCCTGACCGCTGTCTAGCTGTGACCTGAATTTCCTCCGTGCGAGGAATGCACTTTGCTGCTCTGGACGTTTGCAGCTGGCAGACTGTGTCAAGAGAGATGTGTTTCAGAGCAGGAGGCAGGCTCCTCGCCCTGGCAGAGAGGTCCCCTCCCCAACAGGAAGCAAATGAAAATTTCCTGGGCTGGCTGGGTCTAGCCGCCGTTCCAGTTGTCTACTGCTCATCAACAAACCCCCAAACTTAGCTGCTTAAACAAGAGTCATTTATTTGGCTCATGAATCAGCCATTTGGGCAAGGTTTGCGTGGAAGGCTCCTCTCTGTCCCATATGTCATCAGCCAGGGACCCTTCTGTTTGGGGTTGAAGGACCTGCTTCCAGAATGTGGCTGCCAGGCTGGTGCTGGCTGGTGCTGGGGGCTCAGGAGGGTCGCGAGCCCTGGGTCCTCTTCATATGGTCTCTCCACATGGCCTGGGCTTCCTTGTAGCCGGGGGGCTGGGATCCAAGGAGGTGTTGGGTGACCCAGGCAGAGGCTGTGTCGCCTCTTATGACTTTGCCTTAAAAGTCACGTAGTGTCACTTCAGCAACACTGTTGTTGGAGGCCGTCGTGAAGCCTCACCCAGTGTCGAGGGAGAGGGACACAAACCCCACATCCTCATGGGAGAGGAGAGCATGTGAGTGGGAAATACTGGTTTTGGAAAATACAATCTTCCGTAGCCACCAGCTTAAAAACTGATTGGGAGCAAAGACTCTGCCTGAATCCCAGGCAAAGGTCCTTGCTCAAAAGAGATGACTGTAGGCCTCACCCCAAGGGAGGTCCTAGTCTGATTTAGGGGACCCTATGCTACTCACAGGGGCCGAGTGGAGGACTCAGCAGGTGAGGTTGGTGCAACACAGAAGGGCTTCCAGAAGGAAAGGAGTATGAATGGGGATTTAAACTTTAATACATCATTATACTTATCATCACAGCTCTGGTCCAGACTTTCTGGAAGCACTTTACAAGAATTAAGCCATTTAATTCTTATAGTCTGCTTTTGAGGTAAGGACTCCTTTGTTCAGATAAGGAAACTGAAGCACAGAGAGGTTGAGTCACTTGCTCAAGATTACACAGCTAATAACCTAATAAGAGCTGGACTGGGTATGAACCCACTATACTGTACTCTCTCTAATACTGTAGCTTGAAATCATAGATCTGCCTTAATGAATTAATTTACACAGGAAAGATGGCATGGCCCGACGATTGGCTGACACAAATGCTAAGGAAAGGCCTTGGCCCTGCAGACAATGGTTGGTGAATATGCAAAATCGATAACTTTATAAGGAAAATGTTTAGAGTAGGTTGTATCACTGAAATGTTTTTCTCCTGCTTTAACCAGTGGCTTTCAATCTTGCTGAATAAGACTTCCGCTATATGCACCCATTAAAAACATATCATATTTTTGCAGGGTTCCATTTTACATAAATGTTATCATGCTCTATTATGACCTTGTCAAAGTCAAGGGTTTCTCCAAAGGCCTAATTTTGGCTCTTTTAAAATAAGTGAGGCACAGAAGGCTCAAGACATTGAAGGGTACCAGAAGAAAGCCATTAAGGATTTTTAACTGTTCCTTCCCCCCCAAATCAGTATTCAGCATGACCCAGAAATGACCCCCATGGCCTTCAGCCTCTGCTGGTGAGCTTTCAGTTCTTTTTTCAAATGTCTGAGTAGTTTCTGAATATCCATCTCCTCTCCCTCAACTCAGACAGATGCCCCACATCAGGCTTCAGAGAGGGAGACAATCTCTCCTTTTTATCAGCCCTCCCCCCCTCCGCCCCGCCCCTGGTGGACACGGTGGTGGCAATAACAGGCAGCCACTGTGTTACTAACCAGAGGCCGATTCCACAGACAGCTCTCTCTCTCTCTCTCCCTCCCTCCCTCCCTCTCTCTCTCTTTCTCTCTCTCTCTCTCTCTCCCTCTCCCTCCCTCCCTCCCTCCCTCTCTCCCTCCCTCCCTCTCTCTCCCTCCCTCTCTCTCTCTCCCTCCCTCCCTCCCTCTCTCTCTCTCTCTCTCCCCCTCCCATTCTCTCCCTCTCCCCCTCTGCCTCTCCCTCCCTCTCCCTCTCTCTCAATAGTGACAATGAATAGCAAGCTGCCATGATCTCTGGGGAGAGAGAGAGAGACTCTTCAGAGGAACTTTGTAAGCATTGCATGTTCTGCACGTGGCAATGTGTATAAATGCCTTTGGAAAATATTTAGTGATCGTAAATTATTTAAGGATAATCCTCAATGTGGGCTAATCTGATTTGTTTCCCATCTGATAAGAAAAATCATTCATTGCTATATGCAAAGCAGGAGACTTCAGTCCTGTGATGGGGAAATTGCCTGAGGGTTTTCCCCCAAACACCTTCTCTAACACTGGATGTTGGAGAACTTTCCATGTCAGTTTGGAGAGAACTCCCTCATGTTTTTTAATGGCGGCCTAGTATTCCACATTTTGGCAAGAGCATATTTTATCTGGTTGGTATTGATGTACATTTAGCTTTTTAACAGAGAGACAGGAAGGGATATCAACTAAGAGCCTTTGGTTTCAAGTCCAAGCTCCAGCTGTGTGATCTTGGACAAGTCACTCAACATCTCTGTGTCTCAGTTCCCTCATCTGTAAAGTGGGGATTAGTCATCGCGTCTGTCTCACAGGGCATTAAAAGAGGTGATACACGCAAAGGATGTAGACCAGCATCTGGGACATAGTTAACGCTCAGTACGTATTAGTTAGCAAGACTAGTAGTGGGAATTTTTTACTGGAAAAAGGAAAAATTCACAATGCAGCAATTTAACGCGTTTTGCACACTTCCTGGTCTTCATGTTTCCATGAGTAGGGTTTGAAAGCAGTTTTAACAAACTAACTAGTAAAACTAGCTCATATCTGTTAATGAGAGCTATTTTAGAAATAGAAGAAGAAAATTACCCACCTAATTACTTTTACTGTCTCTGGACTATTTCCACTGGTGGTTCTTTCTCTTTCTTTTTTTTTTTTTTTTTTTTGAGGTCCAGTTCTGTCAGTCTTTATTTCGGTGCATGTATAATGGGGGTCATACCAAATTGAGTTTGCATCCAGATCTTTTTCTTTTCTTTCTTTTTTTTTTTTTTTAGTTTTTTTCCCCCAGCTTTATTGCAATATGATTGACAAATAAAAATTGTATATATTTAAGATGTACAATGTGATGTATGCATGTACATTGTGAAATGATAACACAGGCAAGCTAACTAACTCATCCATCACCTTGCAGAGTTATTATATGTCAGTGTGTGGTGAGAAATACCCTCAGCAAATTCCAAGTATCCGATATGTTATTATTAACTATAGTCATTATGCTGTACGTTAGGTCTCCAGAACTTATTTATTTGATAAACTGAAAGGTTTGGTCAGTGTCTCTTATGCTTTTGCTTGATTCCCCCCTATTTTTTTGAGGCATCAATGGTTTAATGGATGGGGGAACTTACGCATCTGAAGCAAGGTCCTGGAGCGACACCCCACTGTGTACACCCACCGTGTACAGCACATGGCAGGCAGGACGTGGTGGTAGTCTTCGCTCCCGAGGGGAAGGAGAGATTACCAGTTATGGGGGAATTGACGTCAGGTGGGCTCATTAGTTACCAAGGAAACCAGTAGAGGGGCACACGCCTCACCACCCCTTTGGTGAGCTGTCAGTGGCTGGGGCCTGGGACAAGTCTGTAGGAAGGGCAGTCACGTGAGTAGGGTGTAGGTGAAGCCGGCCCTGGATTACCCCTATTTTATTTATTTATTAAAATTTTTTAATTAATTAATTAATTAATTATTTTATTTTTGGCTGTGTTGGGTCTTTGTTTCTGTGCGAGGGCTTTCTCTAGTTGCGGCAAGCGGGGGCCACTCTTCATCGCGGTGCGCGGGCCTCTCACTATCGCGGCCTCTCTTGTTGCGGAGCACAGGCTCCAGATGCGCAGGCTCAGTAGTTGTGGCTCACAGGCCCAGTTGCTCCGCGGCATGTGGGATCTTCCCAGACCAGGGCTCGAACCCTGCATTGTGTCTCCTGCATTGGCAGGCAGATTCTCAACCACTGCGCCACTAGGGAAGCTGGATTACCCCTATTTTAGAGCAGACTTAGCAGCATGAAGAAAGAGGAGGGGGCAGTTGTGTGAAGGAACATGCCCAGCACAAAGTCAGAAACAGAAATTTCAGTACCTTTCAATCCACCTGGAAAAGAGACCACTTGTCTTAAGGTTTGAAATTACCCTCATCCTCTCCCAGGTTAGAATGATTGTAACCTGAGGGGCCTTCGTGACGTTTGGGGTTCACCTTCCCCATCAGGAACGTTGTGTGTATTTGTAGTGGGAGCGTGTGTGCATTTTACATTTCAAACATTTGTCACTGGAGAGCTTCTTCCAGCAGGCCCCTTCGCAGAGCCACGCCTGGAAACTTCTCGGAGTTCAGAGGCATTGATTTCTGAGAGCGCATTAAAGAGGTGTTTGATAGAAGAGTGATTCTCGGCTGCTGAATAAGAAATAGTCCTCATGCATAATGCATGGCCCTTCCGGAGAAACGAGAGAAGAGGAAGTCTAAATCTAGCCTAGGCTGGAAAAAGACAGCGAGTGATTGAGAACCATTCAGAACAGGCTGGCTGCTTTTGTCACTAATTCCTGGTTCCCTCCCCCCTTGTGGAGGAAGCCCCCAAATGGGGGCTCGAGGGTAGGGGTGCTGGTGTCAGGAGGAGCTGCAAGGGCATCTCCTAGGTGGTAAGGAAGAGGTAACAAAAGACAGATAGAGACCAGACACTTCTAGGAGATGTTTTCCAATTCAAATATTCTAGATCCTAAGGAGGTTCTTATTTTGGGATCCTCAGTTTGGCTGTAGTTTTCACCAACTGAAATACAACTACAGAAACCGGGGGAGGGGAGCATCCCCACTGGCCTAAATATATCCCCCAGACGCAGGAAGGAGCCTATTTAATGCACTCAGCGGCATTTCTAGAGTCTGCTGCTGTCCATTCACTGTTGCTTCTTATTTGTTCAATCCTGGTGACAGTGAGGGACTTCCCAGGGCCCTCAACTGCTGGAAAATGTTGAGTTTTGGAAACATGGCGCGAGTATGTTTGTAGTGGATTGAAGTGTCCCCCAAAGAGGTATGTCCAAGTCCTAACCCCCTGGTACCTGGGGGTTAATGTGAGCTTAATGGAGACAGGGTCTCTGCTGATGTCATCAAGTTAAGGACTGAAATAATGGTTTTCTGAATAGGATTCCAAATCCAATGACTGGTGTCCTTACAAGAAGAAAAGAGGACACAGAGGAAAGATGGCCACGTGGAGACAGAGGCAGAGATTGGGGTGATGTGGCCACAAGCCAAGGAACACGAGGAGCTCCCAGAAACTGGAGGAGGCAAGGAAGGATTCTCCCCTAGAGCCTTTGGAGGGAGTGTGGCTCTGGTGGCACCTTGATTTCAGGCTCTGGCCTCCACAACTGTAGGAGAGTAAATTTCTCTTGTTTTAAGCCACTGAGGTTGTGGTGACTTGTGAGAGCAGCCACAGGAAACTCATACAGTGTTCCAGGCCTAAGTCCCTCTGGCCTCATTTTGTCCCACTCTCCTGTCACTTTGAGCCTGATGTGAGACCAGTGGGAGGAACAGCACAGATGTTGGCCTCAGTGCCTGCTAGTGTTTATCTAGGGGGACAACATGCAACATTTCTTTGGATTATATTGCTTTGGGCTTCATTTTTTTTTTTGGCCGCCCTGCGCGGCATGCGGGGTGCAGGATCTTAGTTCCCCAACCAGGGATCGATCCCGGGCCCCCTGCATTGGGAGCGCAGAGTCTTAACCACTGGACCGCCAGGGAAGTCCCCTCTCCTGCCACTTTTATGCTTCAGCCACACGGGCTTTCTTGAAATTTCCAGTTCTTCCCCATTTCCTTCCCCGACAGTGTCACCCATGCTGTCCTCCTGGCTGCTGGCTTCTACCACTGACACCAGCCCCTCCTTTCACCTTTCAGATTGAAGGTCTCCTTTCCAGGCACCACCCTCACCCCAGAGAATATTCCATCCCCCAAACTGTACCATGGACTTACCAGAATGACAGTTTACTGGTGTGATCGACCTGCCTCTCCCACCAGGCCATAGATTGATTCACTCAACAAATGTTTATCGAACCCCTACCATTATGCAAGCGCTAGTCTAGGCAGGGGTGATAGAGAAGTGAACTTTGTATGAGAAATTTTCTTTTTTTAAAAAAAATATTGTGTTCTTATGGATATTGACAGCCTATAACTTATATGGTAGCAATGCAATGTTCATAGCAACATTATTTACAATTGCCAAGATATGGAAGCAACCCAAGTGTCCATCAACAGATGAATGGATAAAGAAGATGTGGTATATACATACAATGGAACACTACTCAAGCCATAAAAAAGAACAAAATTTTGCCATTTGCAGCAACATGGATGGACTTGGAGGGCATTATGTGAAGTGAAATAAGTCAGACAGAGAAAGACAAATACTGTATGATATCACTTAAATGCGGAATCTAAAAAATACAGCAAACTAGTGAATATAACAAAAAAGAAGCAGACTCAGGTTTAGAGAACAAACTAGTGGGTACTACTGGGTGGGGCAAGATAGGGGTGGGGGAGTGGGAGGTAGAAACTAATTGGGTGTAAAATAGGCTACAAGGATGGGGGCTTCCCTGGTGGTGCAGTGGTTAGGAATCCACCTGCCAATGCAGGGGACACAGGTTCGATCCCTGGTCCGGGAAGACCCCACATGCCGCAGAGCAACTAAGCCCGTGCGCCACAACTACTGAGCCTGTGCTCTAGAGCCCGTGAGTCACAACTACTGCGCCCATGCGCCACAGCTACTGAAGCCCACGTGCCTAGAGCCCGTGCTCCGCAACAAGAGAAGCCACTGCAATGAGAAGCCCTCACACCACAACGAAGAGTAGCCCCTGCTCGCCGCAACTAGAGAAAGCCCGCGCGTGGCAACGAAGACCCAATGCAGCCAAAAATAAATAAATAAAACAAATAAATTTATAAAAATATAAATAAAATAAAATAGACTACAAAGATGTATTGTACAACACGGAATATAGCTGATATTTTGTAATAACTGTAAATGAAAACCTTTAAAAATTGTATAAAGAATAAAAAAAGAAAAAGAATAAGAATTAGATGAGAAAACATGTAAAGAGCTTAGAACGGTGCCTGGTCCACAGCCAGAGCTCAGTAGTTTCTAGTTGTTGTTACGGCTCCTGTTATTGAGAAGTTATTACTGGAGAAAAGCATGCAGCCCAAACAGAGCATGACTGAGCCAGATCCTGCCTGTGGACCCCATATTCCTCTGTAGTGCGAGGGAAGAAGGAAGGAAACTGTTGGCTGTGTGGAAAGATGCACACAGCTCTTTGCCTCTGTCTGCAAGTCTCTGGCTCCCGGTCTGTGCTTCACTCTCTGTCTCATACACACATCTCCGCAGCCCCCCGTCGGCCATGTCACCCCACATGATTGACCATGGCAGCCAGCTTTCCCAGTGGTTCTGAGGCCCCAGGGAAAGTTCTCCGAACCCATTGCCTTCCAGGGGTGAGCTGGCAGGAGCCGCAAGCAGGGCACCTCCGGCTGCTGCACCAAATCAGCACAAACTTGGTGGTTTAAAACCACACAAATTCATTATCCTATGGTTTGGAGGTCACAAGTCCAAAATGCGTCATCAGAGGTGTGTTTCTTCTGGAGGCTCTAGGGGAGAATCCATTTCCTTGCCTTTTCCAGCTTCTAGAAGCTGCCTAAATTCCTTAGCTCCTGGCCCGGCATCGCTCCAAGCTCTGCGTCTGTCATCACATCTCCTTCTCTGACTGTGGCCTCCCTCTCATAAGGACACTTGTGATTACGTTACTGCCACCCAGACAATCCAGGGTCATCTCCCAACTCAAGATCCTTAACTTACCCCCATCTGCAAAGCCCCTTTTGCCTTGTAAGGTAACATACTCGCAGGCTTGGGGGATTAGGACATGGACATCTTTGGGGGGACCATTATTTTGCCCACCACATCCCACACAACTGGCCGTGGCGGCCAGCTTTCCCAGAGGATCTGGGGCTTCAGAGAAGGTTCTCAGAATCCACTTCCATCCAGGTGTGAGCTGGCAGCAGTAGCAGGCGGGCCACTAATGGCCCTGGCCAGGTGGCCTGCGTTACACACCTGGTGATGCTTCTCAATCACTCTGGCTTGGTCATTAGACCTTGTTCATGTTTGTTTCTGGCAGATCAACTCCTGTGCAGGAATGGATGGTCCTCCTGGGCGGGTAAGGTTATCTCTGCTTTCCTACATCCATGTGAGGTGAGGAAGGAGGCTCTATTTAACTCCCTTCCCACTCCTCCTTCATTCCCCATGACACTGGGGAGTTAGCAGGCGAAGGGGAGCAGAGTCTCATCAGGGGATGAAATGCAGTTTGAATGAATAGAGTTTGAAGCAGTCCTTGGTGAAGTGTCCTGCCTGGGAGGACGAGGCAGGGCCATTGGATGAGCTGGCTTAATCCAGAGGAGGGATCGGACTGCCACACGGCCCATGGGAGAGTTTTGTTGGGCCTGCATGGTACTTTGAAAAGTTGTGAGTTAGTTGTCAGTATGTATGCATGTATGTATGTATTTATTTTATTTTGGCCGCATCCCATGGCATGTGGGATCTTAGTTCCCCGACCAGGGATCAAACCCACGCCCCTGCAGTGAAAGTGCGGAGTCTTAACCACTGGACCACCAGGGAAGTCCCCAGTTGTCAGTGTTTAAAAATGGGCAGATTTCACGTGAAGATGCTCATCCCAGTGTCTGCACACCTAGAGAGCTCTGGCCACGACGGGCTGCAGCGTGTTCCTGCACGCTCCAGCCCACCTCGCCCCACCCCCTCCCACCTGCCCTGGCAGGTCTCTTGGTGTGCGGTGGCTCCCAGGGCACGGAGCTCTCCACACCTGTGCCCAGGAATCTTGGCCAACCAGCTGAGGGCAGAGGGCTGGTGAGAAGGATAAAATCTTATTTGTCCCAGGACACTTATGTGGGCTCATTGCTTCTCCTCCCAGGTGTCCAATCCTAGCCTCAGTCACTCTGCAGACCAGAGGGTGCAGAGAAAAGGAGCATCTGTGCTTATGGCCTGGCTCACAACCCCCAAGAACCCCAGCACCTGCCACATGCCTGGGCCTCTTGCTGCCACACAGCGCTGGGAGTTAGAACGGCGTAGAGGGTGTCTGAGTTTCCTTTGGCTGCTGTAACAAGTTGCCACAGACAGGGGGCTTCAAACAGCAGATATTTACTCTCTCACAGTTCTGGAAGCAAGACATCTGAAATCATGGTGTTGGCGGGGCTTCACTCCCTCCAAAAGGCTCTAGAAGAGAATCCATTCCTCACCGCCTTCAGCTCTGGCGGCTCCTGGCATTCATAGGCTTGTGGCCGCATCACCCTAATCTCTGCCTCTGTCTTCACGTGGCCTCCTTCTCTTCTGGCCATTCTGTGTGTGTCCCTCGAGACCCCCTCTGCCTCTCTCTGATAAGGACACATGTGATTACACTTAGGGCCCACCCAGATGATCCAGGACAAGTGCCTCCTCTGGAGAGCCTTAATTTAATCACACCTTTTGCCACATCAGGTAATTTTCACTCTTGTACCATGTAAGGAAATATTCACAGGTTTTACAGGTGAGGAAGGGGGCATGTCTTTGGGGGGGCCACCATTCGACCCACTTAAGAGCAGAAGGGCAAGGCCTCTGGTCAGAGTTGGAGTCAAATCCAGGTTCTGATGATTCCTGGTTGCGTGACCTTGGGTAAGTTACTTTACCCTTTTAAGTTTCTGTCTCCCTGTCATTAAAATGGGATTAAGAATCCAATTCATAGAGTTGTTGCAATGATTCAACCAGCTGATGTGTGGAAGGCACACAGCACAGCGCCTGGTACTTAGTAATCATGGGGTTCACGTGAACAGAAAACAAATAACATGCAGACATCAAATGCTGCACATTCTCTTAAAAGACTTGTGATGTTATACCTCTGTATCTTTTGTGAAATAAGTTGAATGTGTCTGCTGCCTTCCCAGGACAGGGACGTTTTCTCCTTTCTGGGGGAAATTGCTGAGAGCAAGCAGGGAAATCAACACGCGTGTTTCTCCTCCCTGATGTTTTCCCAGCGCCGCAGTTCTACTCAGATGTGCTCTTGAGTTTTATTCCTGCTTTGAATCTTCACAGCTGATTGGGCAGGCACCTATTTTCACAGCTGATTGGCTGCACCTGTTTTCTGGATGGGGAACCAAGCTGCAGGGAAGTGAAGTGGCTGGCCCTGTCTCACCCAGCCAGTTAGTGGGGGATCCTCCATCCCTGGACCCTGAACCCAGTGGGATGTTCGCACTCATCACGCAGTGTCAGGAAATTGCTTCCATCTTCTCCCGTTGTTTCGTAAGCAATTTGGGGAGAGTGAACTGAGTCTAAAACTTTGCCTACCTGCTGACTGTAATGAAACCAGTTGGAGAGAGGCACACGTGTTGTCTGGAGTCCCCTGGGCACGTTAAACCAGCGGTCCCCAACCTTTTTGGCACCAGGGACCAGTTTCGTGGAAGACAATTTTTACATGGGGGCGGGGATGGCTCAGGCGGTGACGCGAGCGATGGAGAGCAGCAGGTGAAGCTTCGCTGGCTCGCCGGCCACTCACCTCCTGCGGTGCGGCCTAGTTCCTAACAGGCGGCGGACTGGTAATGGTCCGTGGCCCGGGGGCTGGGGACCCCTGCGTTAAACCACATTCTTGCTAATAGAAGCCAGTAACCCACTGAAACGCCAACGGAACGTTTACTCCCCTGAGTGCCCCTGTGAAATTCTGGAGGGTGAGGCTGCCGCTGTGGGCTTCTGGTAGCCGGGGAACTGGCCCCTAAGAAGCCTCAAGTCTCTTTAGGGATGTGATCGACCTAATTCTCCCAGCCTGGGGGATGCAGGAGGGCGTGTTGTCCAAAGAATGCCAGGGAAATCCTCCCTGGACCTTCTATATGTTTCTTTATAAGACTGAAATGTTTCTGAACACGGGAAAGGAGACTTGACATATCAAGCAGGGTTCCTTTGGTTGTAAGCAACAGAGAGTGACTTTGCATAAGGAATTAGAACACTATGGAAGTGCTCTGGATGGAAGGAAAGGTTGGGGGGAAAAATAGAGTCCTGCAGGTCCAGCAGGTTCTTGGTCCAGGATTGGCCTGATGGTCTCCTCTGGGAACCAGCCCTGAAATGAGCTACCTCTGTCTTCCCTCTGAGTCTTGTTTGTATGACATCATCGTTTTTGAACACTTCCTCACTTTCGGCACAGCAAGGTATTCAGGCTCACCTTGTAAGTGTCCTGCTCTGACCCTGGATTCAGCCATTTCTCAAGGAGCCCTGGTTCCTTTCAGTGGGGAATGGTATTTAGAAACCAAGATGGGGTTCTAGATGCACCCATTGCTACCGGGATGTCACAGCTTCTTAGCCTCTCAGTGGACAGAGCAACATGCGAGTGTGTGTACATGTCTGTGTATAATCTGAGTTTATACCAATATCTTTAATTCCAGCCTAATACCACAGGGCTCCTCTTTGCCTCTTTGCCTTCCACATTGTGTCTTCCATCTCCCACCTTGGGAAACCGGGCTTTCAGCACAATCAAAATATTCACTCATTTAATCCTACAACATACAGAAAATAATTTCAGAATTGTTGTACCCAAACCACTGCAACAACATGACTGCTAAATAGAGTTTAGATGCATTTGAGTCCTTTTTTGTCATCAAACTGAGGGTTGGTAGCCCAAATACTAGGTCTAGAAGTTACTCGGGTTAGCAGTCTCTGTGTGATTATGTGATTGAAATAAAGCTAGTTCCTTTGTTTTTATTCAGTTTTAGGAGTTTTCCCTATTCTTGTTGATATAATTTTTTTAAAAAATTATCTAAGACATTGTCAAGATTCCCGAAGACTAGACCACGTAAAACAGTGGCTCAGGAAAGCATCACCCCCTCACCTGCCCCTTCTACCATGTTTTCACCACCCCTACAGTTTCATTAGTCTTTGGTTGTCAGACCTACAGTACTTCCTTTATCACTGCTGTTCCTCATTCCACCTCTCCCTGTGGAAGTTTGGGGAGCCCCACAGACACCTGGCAAGCCCTTTGGTACCCTCCACCCCCTCCCACAGAGGTCGTCATGGCTCAGACCAGTGCCATCCCTCCCTCTCTTGGATGCTCCCTTTCCATCCTTTGAAATCTTTCTGGTCCGCAGGACAGGTGATGTTAAAAATACCTGTGAGTGTCCTCATTCACAGACCCCAGTTCCTGGAGGCCCTGGGGCTTTCTGCTGCAGTGACTCACCAGCTGATCCTGGGAAACAGGATTGTCTGGGTGCATTTGGTTTGCGGCAGGGTTCACAGATTCTAAGTGAAGGGTGCTATAAGTGGATTCCAGGATACAGACCTTCTTGAAGGCATCCTGGAGAATATTCCATAGAGGAGGCTTTAAATTAAGTGATGTTCAATGTATTATAACAGGAGTGGGGAGGGGAGTTGACTGCCCTGCATATATGCCGAGTGCCCCCTTCCCACTCTGCCCCCTCCTTTGCCTTGAGCCAGCAGCACTAGTTCTCTCTCTGCCTGTCCCCGCCTCAGGTCTCTGTACTTGCTGTTTCCTATACCTAGAATTATCTTCCCGGAGATTTCCATCAGGTGGGTCATTCTTATTCAATTCCAATGTCACCACCTCGGAAAAGCCTTCCTGACTCTATTAGCTCAGGCTGCCATCACACAAGACTGGAGGGCTTGAACAACAGAAGTTATTTCTTACAATTCTCGAGGCTGGAAGTCCGAGATCAAGGTGTCTGCAGGGTTGGTACCTTCTGAGGCCTCTCTCCTTGGCTTGCAGACAGCCGTCTTCTCCCTGCGTCTTCACATGGTCTTTCCTCTGTGTGTGTCTGTGTGCTACTCTCCTCTTCTTATAAGGACACCATCATATTGGACTAGGGCCCGCTCTAGTGACCTCATTTTAATTTAATGATCTCTTTAAAGACTCCAAATATCTGACGTCAGACACAGCCACATTCTGAGGTATTGCCAGGTCAGGACTTCAACGTAAGAATTTTGGGGGGGACACAGTTCAGCCCATAACACTGACCGTTCTATTTAAAGTGCCCCCATCCTGCCCCATCGCTCTTTATCCCATATCCTGTTGTGTCTTCTTCAGAGCATTCATCACTTTCAGAAATGACCTTAACCCATTATTTGATAACTTATTTATTGTTTATCAGCTACTCTACATCAGTGCTGTCCAGTGGGAATATAATACAAGTGCAAAAATCACCATATATATAATTTTAAATCTTCCAGTTGCCACATTGAGAAAAAGGAAAACAACAAAAATGGGTGGAATGAATCTTACTAATATATTTTATTAATCCCCTATTATCATTTCAACATGTAATCAAAATGAACATTAGTAATGAGATAATTTATAGTTTATTGTACTAAGTCTTTGAAATCTATTGTGTATTTTATACTTAAGAGCGCATCTCAATTTGGGCCAGCCACATTTTAAGTGCTCAAGAGCCACACGTGGCTTGTGGCTCCAGATTGGGCCACACAGCTTTAGAGTTTGAGCTCCAGGAGAGCAGTCCCTTACTGCTTTGGTTTGACACTGTCTCCCAGCCCAGAGTAGGTATTCAATATTTGCTGAATGACTGAGTGGATAGAAAATGTGTTATGCACACGATATGCTTCCCTTCCCATACCCAAGGCAGACTTTGTTAAGCAGAGTGGTCTCTTTGTTAATCAGACGTGGGAGAAGATCCTGAAATCCTACAGTAGATGCTCCCAAAAGGTTGGACTTGTCATGCAAGTTGACTCTATTCACCATGTCTGATCGAATCCATACCCAGGTTGCACGCCCTTGTTTAGCACTAGTATTTTGACTGTTAGGTTTGCAGCTTTGTAGCATGTCTGGGGCATATGCATTACCAGCATGAAACTAAGACCCAGATCTGTGTGTCCCAAGAAGCTCCCTGCCCAGGAGGAGTGCTGAGGGCAGTAGGTTCAGTGTTCATTTTGTCAGGCTGGCAGATAGTTTGACGATGGGTGACTTTCTTGCTTCCTAAGCATTTATCCTTCTGGAGTAAGAAACAATTGCAAATTTATTATTATTATTTTTTTTTACCTTGGAGAGTCTGCCATACTTCATTTTGCCTGATTTCTTATTCCTCCTGTTGCAGTGTTGCTGAACTTGATGTTGTACTTGAATCATGAATCAGCTCTTAACCGTGCTTCTAAAATCTTATTCCCAGCCTAGTACAAGCAGACCCAAGCTGACACATTATTTATAAGTCTAATTTAGCTCATTGGTAGTACAGCTTTTCTGCCGGGGTCTGGATGGCTTGTTGGAGGTTGCTTGCATATAGAATTGTTCATGTGTTTGATCGCCTGGAGGATGCACACAGCTGTAGCTAGCCCTGCCGGCACTGTTTTGCAGGCCCCATCTCTCCTGGGTTCCATGGGAGCCCTTGAGGGGCAGCAGGGCCAGGCCAAGTAAGGCCTTGCCGGCCCCAGTAAGGACTTGGGTTTTACTCCAAGTGTGCTGGGAGGTCACTGGAGGGCTCTGAGCAGAGGAGGGGTGTGACATAACTCAAGTTCGACAGGGTCCTTCTGGCTGTGAGAAGGTGGGGGCAGGAGGACCAGGGAGGAAGGAGGCTCCTGCGACAGTCCAAGTGGGAGAAGACGGCAGCCTGGCCAGGATGGAGGTCCCGTGGCGCCTCTTCCATCACCTTCTGTCACCTTCCCCTGGAGGTGGGAGGAGGAACAGAGCTCATCACTGCAATGCTGGGATCTTCTTGAGGAGTTTGAGGGGACTCTCAGTGATTTATCTGCCAAGTTCTTTCTGGAACATGGATAAGAATGAATGAGATGCCTGCTTGGAAGTTGGGACTGTCTTTTGGAAGAGGGTTCTTTTCTACTGATCTGGAGTTTGTGGAGAGTATGAAATTATTTGAACCGAAAAAAAAAAAAATCTAAGGATTATGCTGATCCTCCAAAGAAGCAGTGTGTAGTCAAGCTGGAGGAGTAGAGGAATGTTCCAGAATCCTTTGAACTCCCAAGTCATTGTCCTGCTGCTGCCTGAAATGTCACCATTCGACCCCTTGGGGCCAAGCAGTGCCCTGGTCCTGCTTCCTCTTCTCCCCCCACCCCACGCCAGTCTTTCCGTGCAGACACTGCTGGGCATGCAATTGCATTTTCTATGTTTTTTCCGGCCACAGTGACATGAAAGCAGTAGGACCAGAGCAGGAGGAATCCCTGAGTGAGAAGGGCAGGCGACAGGAGGGACACTCCTGGGATTCTTTAAAATCGCCGTGAAGAGGGGTAGGGCTGCTTAGAAGCCTGTCTGGCACATAATATGTGCCCGGTAAGTATTTGCTGAATGAATAAATAAACTTATAGCTCCAATAGCCCCGAATCTCTTCATAGTGTTGGCATCTCTTAGTTTGATTCTTAGGTGAGAGATTCTGGTTGGTTCTCTTTTCGGCATGGCGTACCTTCTCATGGGCTTCTTGAGAAGGACAGAGCCTTTTTGACAAGAAAGAGAGGAAATGCCTGTATGTCATTCCCTTGTCAAAATCTGAAATCACATCCTGTTACCCACAGCATAAGTCTATGAAGTCTTCACCTTGATCTTGAAGCCCCCTGGAGCCCAGCCATATCCCCTCTCTACTCTCTTGTCTCCAGATTAACCTAGTTCTGACCTGTCTACTCCCCTATGTTCTCACCTTTGACTTGACTCATCACTTTCCCCACCTGACACTTTCCCCCTCTTCTAGCCTCATACAATAAGCTTGGAATTCTTCACTTTGTCTAACTTTTTGGAAGAACTTATATGAGACAGGAATTGACTCTTCCTTAATGTTTGGTAGTGCTCAACCTACAAAACCATCTGGCTCTAGGGCTTTGGAGGAGGAGAGGAGAGGTCTTTAAATGCCATTTAAAATTTTTCTTGAACATACTACCAATGCTATTTTTAGACTCCTATCTGCTAACTTTAATATCTGGAACATTTGTGGGCCTGTTTCTATATTCCCCTTTTTACCTTGGTCTTGTTTCTTGGTATGCCTGGTGACTTTTGACTGAATGTTGGACATTGTGTATGAAAAATTCCAGTCTCTGGATTGCGATTTCCTCCAGAGGTGAGTCACCCTATCCTCTGAGAGGCAGCTGGTGTAGGAGGAACTGAGATGACTCTGGTTACCTCCCCTTTTAGGGTGTCATCCTCTAGACATCCAGCCTGTGATGTTGTCTAGGGCCCATCCTCCTTGGCAGGTCCTGGACTCAGTGATTTGCCCCCTCAGTACTAGGAGCTGGACCCAAACTATGCTCTGTTTTCCAGGTGGTTTTCTTAGGACCCTTGCCATGTGCAGCTTAAGAATTCAAAACATGCCTTAAGGGGAAAACCTTACAGTAATGGGCTCACTGCCCTGCACCTTTCTTCTTTCAGGGATCTTGTACTATCAGCTCCTGGATGCTTTGCAGCTCAGACCTCCAACTTGTGAGCCCTATGGCCACATGTGAGGGGCAGAAGGGCAGAGGCGCTCAGAGGGTGGGCCCTGGAGCCAGGGGGCCTGCCTGTGAGGTCCAGCTCTGCTGCTTCCTAGCTGTGTGACTTTGGGCGAGCTCTTAGACCTCCCAGCCTCCCTGTTGAGTAGCAATAAGAAGATTGTTAAGAAGATTAAATGAGGCTAATTAACAGGCGTAAGGCTTAGGGCAGCACCTAGCAGCAAGGTGCCCGCTAGCGTGCAGCTTCCCACCGCACTGCCTGCTTCGTGTGCCAGGGGCTCTGCTCTCAGACACCCACTGAATGGAGCCTGAGAGCCATTCATCCAAGGACACGCAGCTAGGATGAGCTAGGACCTGGCACTTTTCCTGCCCACGTGGTCTCCCTTTCTGGAAAATGTAGGGGCATCGGGGTGAGAAAGGGAGTGGTCTCTCCAGCTCTAAAAGGCTGTTCAAGCCCTGGGATTCTGCAAAAAGGCTCTGCCTCGAAGAACTAACATCCTTCCACACCCCCACCCTTGTGTCCTAACAGCTTACTGGAAGAGCCAGTGGGTGACAGAAAGCTGCCACATGGTCACCATCTGAGGACTCTGCAGGGTTCTGGTGGGACAGGAAGTGTGAGTGATTCTATCCACTCACCTGGGTGCACAGCAGAGCTGGGCAGCCTCCCCACGCAAGCAGTGGCCTTTCAGTGTCACTCCTGCAAATCGCCTTCTCACCCCTCCCCCATCCTCGCCTGCCCACCCCCAGCAAGAACCGAGGGGAGAGGCTTCTGAGGCAGAGCAGCCCAAGACTCAAGCTTAGAAATGCAGTGGGTTTTTTTAAAAATAGCTTCTGACTTTCTGGAAGCTGTTTTTATCACTTCTGGGTCTCTTTCAGAGCCTCTAGCAATGCTTGCGTTGTTTTGGGAGCTGGCGTTTTCTGCTGGGAAATTTGTTTTGCCACCTCTGCGTCGTGCGATCTTGAGTAATGAAAAGAACACCTCACATCTGGGAAGTGTTTGTTCATGCTTCTCCGCGCCCCATCATCCTGAGGAGGAGGTGTGTTTGGTTCACCCATTTTATAGATGACTAAGCTGAGGTCGGGAGAGGAGGAATTTGCAGATGAGGGTAGCCTGCTGAGTCATTTCTGCAGAGGTATTTAGCAACAGTCAGCTGTGGGGTTGGAGCAGGGCCCAGAGACCCCAGCTGTGCCAGGCACTGGCCACTTCCCTACAGGATCACGGGAAGGTCTGGGGGTGCAGGGCAGCCCTGGGGCAACAGGAGGGCATTCATATCTCAGGGCAGGAGTCACTTACCAACTGGTGCATGTTATTTACAACTGGTGCCAGTATATTGCATTCAGGATTCTTGGGTTGCAAGCAACAGAAACTACCTCTGGCTAATTTAAGCAATAAGGGACTGTTTTAGTCCGTTCAGGCTGCTGTAACAAATAACCATTGACTGGATGGCTTAGACCACAGACATTTATTTCTCACAGTTCTAGAGGCTGGAAGTCTGAGATCAGGCTGCCAACATGGTCAGGTTCTGGTGAGGGGCCTCTTGCTGGCTTGTAGACAGCTGCCTTTTCCTTGTATCCTTACACGTCAGAAAGAGAGTGAGTTGTCTGTTCTCTTCTTATGAGGACACTTAACCCCATTCAAGGGCGCTCCACCCTCATGACCTAATCATCTCCCAAAGGCCCCACCTCCAAATCCCCTCACATCAGGATTAGGATTTCAACATATGAATCTGGAGGGGTCACAAACCTTCAGTCCATTGCAGGGACTTCACTGAAGGATATGGGGGTGTCTCACAGAGTAGATGGGAAGATGACTAGCCAGGCCCAGGAAAGGATGGGGAGCAGAGAACTCCAGGAGCCTCTGTGGCAGGAAGTCTTGGGCAATCCCTTTGGAGTACTGCTCTAGGGCAGAACTGGCTTCAGCATCCTGGTCCCCACAGCATCCAGGAAACGGCCTGGTTGGTCCAGCTTGGGTCACGTGCCCCCCCTTGCTTGAGAGAGGGCAGGGTGCCTTGACTGACAGCCCCACTGTGTGCAGTGGTGGATGAGTGGTGCTCCAAAGAAGTACTGAAGTGTCATTACCAGAAAAAGGAGCAATGAAAGCTGAATAGGCAAAAGCAATAGATGTCTGTTGCAGCTGGAGTGAGAGCAGATCAGAGAATGTCTGGGCTGGTCAGGCCTCTCATTGAGCAAATGGACCCAGAGAGGTTCAGAGATTTACCTGTGATCACAGAGCAGAGTATTATCACCCAAACTGTCTGGGGCCAATTGGTGGGTGATCTTTTCTTCGCCAAACACTGCCTTACTATGAAAACTTTACTTCAACAAACAGGCTCAATAGGTATTGACAAATCTTCTCTTTGTTTTCACTGTACACACATTGTGTGTCAGTCACTGTGAGGTTGCCTTGGACTCATTTTCTCAAATCATCCCCACGGTACTCCTCCTGGAGTAGATCCTGTTATTATTGTCCCATTTTGCAGAGAAAACAGAGGCTCAGAAAGATTATGCACCTTGCCCAGGTACTGGGGCAAGAATTTTTAAAAGAAACTTTTTATTAAAACACATATTTAAGAAAATTGTACACATCTTAACTCTGTTTTTTTTTTTTTTTTTTGGCTCCGCTGCATGGCTTGTGGGATCTTAGTTCCCCGACCAGGGACTGAACCCGTGCCCCCTGCAGTGGAAGTGCAGAGTGCTAACCACTGGACCTCCAGGGAAGTTCCCAAATCTTAACTCTTTAGTTCAGTGAATTTACACCCAGTGCCAGGTAACCAGCCCCCAGCTCGAGCAACAGATCCCGTGGCCCCCTGCGTCCCCCGCCACCCTGCACTCCCGATTGCTAAAACTAAGGATTCACATTACCTGATTTTGAGTTTTACATAAATGGAATCATATACACATGCTCTTCTGTGTCTGGCTTCTTTCAGCTCAAAGTTATGATGAAATTGATCCATGTAGTCTGTGTACTCATAGTTCATCCCTTCTCAGGCTTAGAATAGGATTTCTCAGCCTCAGCACCACGGCCATTTTGGAGGGGATCATTCTTTGCTGTGGGGAGGGCGCTGTCCTGTGCCCTGTAGGACGCTTAGCGGCAGCCATGACTCCTACCCATGAGATACGTAGCACGCCCTGGCTGTGACAACAGAACCGTCTCTGGACATTGCCAAATGTCCCTGGTGGGGCAAAATTGCCCCGGGTTGAGAATGGCTGCATGAAGGTACTGCGCTGTGTGAGCATGCCACGTTTCATTGACCTAGCCTGCTGCTGCTGGATGTGGGGGGCCTGCCCAGTTTGGGGTTATGGAATAAAGCTGCTGCGACCATCCCTGCATATGTCTTTTGGAGAGATCTCTGTTCACATTGCTACCATATGGGCACCTAAAAGTGAACTTCTAGGAAATAGGATGTGCCTATGCTTAGCTTTATTAGATTTTTCTGCCACATTATTTTTCCAAGTGGTTGTACCACTTCTCACCCCACCAGCCACAGAGGAGAATTCCAGTTTGCTCCACATCCTCACGAGGCTTGACTTTGAACTGTGGGTTTCTGAAGGTTGGGGCCTGACGCTTAACTCTTTTTGGTGTCCCCACTGCCTGACAGAGTAAATCACATACAGAAACACTGGTTGCTGAACGACCAAAGACATGAATTCTGTCTTTCTGCTCAAGGTCCTATGACCCTGATGGTACAGCGCTCAGCTCTGGCCACTGGGCAGCAGTTACCCCTCGGGAGCTGCTCCTTCCTGGGGGGATGACAAGGTCTCTCTCCCCTCCACCCGCAGCAGCTCGTGAGCTCTGGGGACGAGGCCACGGTTTCACTTTCTGTGAATTTCATATCCTGACACAGCTATCAAAGCCACGTGTCGTAACTGTGATTTCAAAGGCTTGCTGACACCACTTCCAAGCTCTGTCATTCAAACAAGACTTGTCAATCACACGAGAATCAGCTTCTGCCTTTATGCTGTGGCTATATTTTTACAGCAAGGTGGGGCTCTTTATGACCCTGTTGAACTGTTCCAGCTGTTCTGCATATTTCTTAAATATCAAGCATGACGCAGGCAGACGTGACCTCCTCCTGGCCTTTCCGGCAGACATCACCGCCTCTGTGCCATCATCACTGTCGTCATTGTCATTGTCACCACGCTGCTCAGCCGTGAAGCTTTATATTTTTAGAGCCTTTTCACGCATACGATCTCATTTGATCCCCACAATAAATCTCGAAACACAAGCAGAGCAGTGAACATCCTTTCACTGGTGAGGAAACGGACAGGCAAGTAAGTTGAGACTCAGCTGCCGGATGACACGGGCTGCTGGTGGAATCAAGTCTCATCAACCTGCATACATTCGGATGCTCATGTAGAGTCCAATTTTTCAAACTACAAATGCAGATTGCAAAAATATTTACACTTCTTTTTCCTACAGTTGACCTCAAACTTGCATTCTGCCTGCTGGTGGAAATTGTAATCAAGTCAAAGGAGTCATTTCCAGGTTTTGTTCTTGGTCATTTCAGGTTTAAACGCAGCTGTTTCAGGATTCCTTTACCCCCCATCCCCAGGGTGGCACGTGTGCTTGGAGGGGCTTGTGTTGGGTCGAGATGAGAGGGAGGGAATGTCTGCTTTTCTGCCCTCAGTATCCCCCCATGCTGACCACGGCCACTGATATCTGAGTCCTTACTGGTCTCCAGCTGATGGACCGACACCAACCTTGTCCCACCATGAGCCCTTTTCTGTCCACTGACCGACTCTCTACCACTTCCTTGCTTTCCTCAAGGGCTTAGGAAACTTCCAGATGCCCCCTGAGCTCTCTGGGGCCACGGGAGACGGGAGGTCGCATGTTCTCTCATGCGATGTTGGTGGTGAGGGGAACCTGCAAGATCTTGCTGCTCACTTCCGAGCATGTCCGTAAACTCTCAGGTGGTGTCGCTCTGTACCTCACTCCCAGGTCTTGATGGAGACGGGAGAGAGGAGGGTCCCTTTAAGTGACAAACTAGTTCTTCTCTCTGAACCTCCCAGAATCCACCAAGCCTATGGAATCATGTCATTTTAAAGACACACTCAACTCCATCACATATGTCTTAGAAGGTTTTTTTTTCCCCCTCTGTTGAAATGTACTGCCTTTTAAATCATCATTCATTCTTCCTAAATATTATTTTGGTTTATATATTGTTTATTTTTGTGACTTGTTAGGTCATGAACATTGGCTTTTGCCCTTCCTCTTGACCTTGATCTCTGCTGGAACTCTAAAGCCTACATTTTGAGACTCTCAGTCTGAGAGTGTTTCCTCTTAACTTCGGCTGTTGTTGCTTTAGACTCTCCTACTAGAGGCAGTAAGCTCAGTTTGTGCCCCCAAATGTGGGGAAGGGTGATGTCTCCTCTCCCGGCAAAAGTGATTTATTAGAAATGATAAGTCACTGGCATCAAGAGCAAGACATCGCCTGCCTACAGTAATGATGCTGAGTAAAAGCTTAACGAGCATGCAACGTGCTGTGAAATAAAACATGATTCAGAGAAGGCTCTCCCTTCAGGTTAATTCCAGGAGGGTTGTACGAGCTTTGAGAAATCCTCAGTATTCCATCTCACGTTGAACATAAAAACAGGAATAACAAGTGGAATAAGCACTGTATTGTTATTCCCATGTCTGTGCCAAGTGCTTTTCCGTAGTCACGTGATCTTTCCTTGCTGAGGCGGAGCTGTCAGTACTCCTGTTTTACAGGTGAATTGAAGGGACTTGATCAGGGCCCCACAGAGGTTCAACTCCAGCCTGTCGGACGCACGCTGGTCCCTGACTCATGTTTGGGGCCTCCCACCTTGACTTTCCAAGAAGCTGGACCCGAGGACCCTTCCATTTTCTCTCTGTCACTAAGGGGTAAGCATTTTTACTCCCTTTGACAGTAACTACTTCCAGTATCACATGTTCAAGGTGAAAATGCTGTTCGTGGGCAGTGTGGTTTTAGCACCACTTTTTTTTAAATTTATCATTTCAAAAAAGTAAAGTGACAGGACTTCCCTGGTGGTGCAGTGGTTAATAATCCTCCTGCCAATGCAGCGGACACGGGTTCGAGCCCTGGTCTGGGAAGATCCCACATGCCGTGGAGCAGCTAAGCCTGTGCACCACAACTACTGAGCCCGTGCACCACAACTGCTGAAGCCTGCGTGCCTAGAGCCTGTGCTCTGCAACAAGAGAAGCCACCGCAATGAGAAGCCCGCGCACCGCAACGAACAGTAGCCCTGGCTCCCCGCAACTAGAGAAAGCCCGCGCGCAGCAACAAAGACCCAACACAGACAAAAATAAATAAATTAATTTTTTATAAAAAAGGTAAAGTGAGGAATGTGCAAGGAGCTGGGTTCTTAACTCCAATAACATCCAATGACAGCCTTGCAGCCCTTCCTTCCAGGGGCTGGTGCCAGGTAGAAGTGTTAGGAGAGACTGAGAAACAGGAAAGAAGGAGCCCCCGGGCAACTTTCAGGACCCCAATAGGTTCCTGATGTTAGTGAACTTTAGCGCCCTGTGGGGAGTTTGCAGAAAATGACAGAACTTGGACCTCAGCCCACAGCTTTCAATTCCGTAGCTCTGCGGCGGGTCTAGAAGTTAGGTTTTTCACTAGCTCCCCACTGGCCCTTCAGTGCAGGAGACCTGCAGACCTTGCTTTGTGGAATCCGACACCAAACCTTCCATCCCTGCCAGTAACAACCCCGAGGCCAATCTCAAGGGGACTCTGGACTTTGAACTAGCTTCAAAGCAGCTTGGTGTAGTGGGACCTCATGAAACCTGGAGCCAAATCCAAGCCTCATCTTAAGCAAGTCGCTGTAGCTTCTCTGAGCCTCAGCTTTATCACCCAGAAAACAGGGACTCGCCCATTCCTTCCCACGATCAGCCTTCGGAGCCTATCTGTGCCAGGTGTTATGTTGGCTTTGGAAATTCAGCAGTGGGCGATGCACAAAACCTGCCTCTCCTCCATGCCCCCCTCCACCAAGGACCTCACTGATGCAGGGGAACAGACAAGCAGGGTATGGGGATCTGGGAAAGCCTGGAGGAAATTGCAAAATCAGGAAAGGCTTCCCTAAACACCGAGAGCCGAAGTTGAAGCCTGAAAGACCTCAGAGTGAGCTGAGCAGTGGGAGAGCCAGTGTGCTGCACAGAGGAGCAGCCGCTGTAAGCACCTGACCTGAGCGAACTCACGGGAGAAATTTCACCTGGTTCCTTGTGGCTGGAACACAGCTGGGAGAGATTAGGCTTCAGGAGTGGGCAGGGTCTTGTCAGCCTCGAGAAGCTTGGACTTCTTGCCCTTTGGCAAAGGGGACCCCTGAGAAGATTTGGATCAAGGGACAGAGAGACGGGGAGCAGAGGTGGGAAGACAGGTCAAGAGGCTGCTGCAAGAGAGTAGCCAGGATGGATGGTGGCCTGCTCTAAACAAGCAACATCACAGGTGGAAAGAAGCAGGCTGGAGAGGTAACGGGGAGAGGATCAAGTCAAAGAGACTGATGTAAGTGGAACAGGAACGTAGGAGCAATCTGGGCACCCTCCGTGCTTAACATCCAAAGCAGTGGTAGATACTCAAAAATCATTATTGGATAAATGATAAATTGTGCGAATTATCTTTGTTCTCAACCCTGTCTGGTTATGAAGAACAGATGAGATCTTCATATAAAAGCACTGGAAACTTGTACAAATTCAGAAAGTGTTCAGCTACTAAGACAGAGTCCCAAAATAGTAATGGCTGCAACATAATAGAAGTTTATCTTTCTCTTTCATGCAACAGTCTGTATAAACATATGGGGCTGGTAGGGCAGCTTCACAGTCGTCTGAAATCCAAGCTCCTTCTCTCTTGTTGTTCTTCCATCTTCCATGCATAGTTTCCATCTCATGGCCCAATATGGCTGCTCTAGCCCCTGCCACCACATCTGCATTCCATCCATTTCCATTTTATCTGTGTGCCAGCCAGTGATAAAAGGGAAAGGGCATACACTTCCTTTAAGGACATGACCCAAAGTTGTACACATCACTTCTAGTCATATACTTTGGCCAATACTCAATTATACGACCACACTCACCTGCAGGAGAGGCTGGGAATTGCATTCTTATTCTAGCAGTCATAGTCCCAGCTAAAACATGACGATTCTATTTCTAAAAGGAGAGAGGAGAAAAAACTGAGGGAGACAAATAGTCTTCCACAGTACTCATCATTTGAAACCCATTTAGCAAATTCTAACACTTGTTAAATCTGGATGGTATACACAAGGGGTTGATTAGATTATTATTATCTGTAGTTTTCTGTATGTTTGAAACACTTGATAATAATAAAAAGTGCTATATTGAAGTGAGCATCTCCACCATTTATCTCCATTTTTCTCTGTCTCTGCCAGTTACTCATTGTGATTTGTTATTTGGGGCTACAAATAACAGCATATCTGATTAAGAGTGACTTAAATAAAAGGAGTTTGTTTCTGTTACTCAACAAGAAGCCTGAAGACTGGTGCTTCCAGCGTTCCATCAGCAGTTCATTTGTGTCAGGATCCTCATCAACTCAGTGATTCTCTAAACCTTTCTTCATGGTCCCAAAATAGTTGCCACAGTCCAGATGTCATCTATTCACACCACTGCGTCCAGAGCAGTTTTCTCGACCTTGGCACTGTTGACATTTGGGGCAGACTAGTCCTGGTCGTGGCAGCTGTCCTATGCATTGTAGGATGTGGCCTCTACCCACTGGATGCCAGTGGCACCACCGCCTTAGTTGTGATCATCAAAAATGTCTCCAGACATTGCCAGACGCCCCATGGGGGACAAAATCACTCCCAGGTGAGAATAACTGGTCCAAACTAGGAAAGAAGGGAAGGAAAATATTTTCTCGGTGCAGCTTATTCTCTCTTTAGTGAGAAAAACATTTTCCAGAAGCCCCAGAAGACCTTCCCCTTGATTTCCATGGGCCAGGGTGGGTCACATGCCCACGCTTTACTGCAAGAGACCCTGGAATGGAGCTTCTGCCCTTTTCTGCTTTTCTAGGAGGGAAGGACTCTGCTAGGGAAGGAGGAGGATGGACGTGGCTGTCGTGTGTGTGCTCAGCAGCATCTGCATGATGGGATTGCACAGGAGGGACCAGGTATCTTCCCAGAGGTCTTTAAACAGGTGGTAAGGACTGTCTATGGAGACAGCCTGACTTGAAGGACGCTGCTCCTTGATGATGTTAGTGTTACATGCTTTACACCATGGACATGATGAATTGTCGCCTCACCTCCGCGGGGAGAGACTATTTTTATCCCTCTTACAGAGATGAAGACTTGAGGCTGAGAAGGATGAAGCCGCTTGATGCAGGTCCCACAGCTCCTGAACGGGGGAGCTGGGTGCTATATCTGTCTGTCTCCAAAGCCCATGTGTGTCACAGAGTCCTGTCAGAGGGACAGAAACCACACCAGCTTTTTTCACAGAAAGAATTAGTATAAAGGATTGTTAACTAAGTGTTAAAAAAACCTCAAGAGGCAACAAGAGAACATGAAGGTATCACAGAGGAAGCAACTTCTGGGAGCAGCTGCCACGCCAGGGCTGGGGGGAGAGGGGAAGGAGCTGTTGAAGCCTGCAGGAGGGTCACCACGGGCTCGGCCCCGGGCCTCTGAAGCGGGCACTGGCCAGCTGGTGCTGGTGGCCCTGCACAGCACAGAGAGGCCGGCAGTGGGACTCTTGGAAAAACTACACATGAGAACAGACTGCACCAGCTGCAGTGAAGATGTACTGGGAAGATGCTGAAGCCAGAGCCGGACCAGGAAACAGACAGGACAGAGCGTATGCTCCTCCATCCCCCAACCCCACCAGCCGGAGGAGAAGGAAGGTGGTTTTCAGAGACCCAGCCCAGCACCACAGGGCAGAGCACAGAGAGGTTAGGGGCTCAGGAACAATCCTTAATAATCAGCTCACCTGCCAGCCTTCTTCCCTGCCTGCCGGATGCTGGGAACTAGGAGGGCTTCCTGGAGAGGGCAGATGATTGGTTATCTGCAGGGCTGGGGCCAAGAGATAGGCCTTCAGGATCCTTCGGTGCTCAGGGGGCCGGCTTGAGGGGAGATGCGGCAGGGCCACAGATAAATCCAACTGCTCCCCAAGGCTGGCCGCCGGATTTCCAAACTCTCCAGTGCCTTGCTTGATGTCACATTGCTCTCAGCTATCATCATCCCATTGAACCTCCTTCTACTACATCTTCCTGTACTGCAGAAACTAGAAAGGAAAAAAGAAGCCACTTCCCTAATTCCTTTGCACCTAGGATATTTGGGATGCAATTCTGCTTCTCTAGCTGAGATTTGAAGGATGGTGGGGCCAAGGCCGTCTTCCTGCTGCCTTGGGTTTTCTGGAACCATCCAGTTTTTTCATAACTGCATTTCAGTGACCATTCGCCAATTATGTGCGAGGTTTAGGGGTCTTTGCAGAGGTGAAGGCTTCTTGTTTCCAGGATCACAGCTTCTACTGTGTGTTCTTGAAGCCAGAAGTTCTGACGGCTGCATCTGGGTTGGCACTTTCCTGATGGAGGTAGATTCACCAGCTTCCTTGGTGGGGCAGTTCTGCTGTGTTTTTCCTGGAAAGCCAGCCCAGAGACTGCTCCTTTTGAAATTCCAGTGGCTTTTGTAAGCACGTATTACCTTCTAGTAATTTCTTTTTTAAAAAAGTAGGTACAGTGGCTCCTTGTTTCTGCAATTGAACGCTGACGACTTCAATCATGCCCGTGATCTTCACAACAACACTGATTCCATCCTACCGATGAGAAAACCGAGGCCCATAGTAGTTCAGCATCCAGCTTGAGGTCACACTAAGTAGTCAGTATTAGTGTCAGAACCACAATACGAACCCAGATCTTCTGCCCCCTAACCCTGTGCCTTCCCACGTAATCCCAGGAGGGTGTGATTTTTAAACTGTAGTGAAAGTGCGGTCTGAAGCCCCCATTTCACTTGCAAATCAGAAACCACTTTTGTACTGAATTAATTTGAGCCTGATTCTTGTTTGCTTCAATTGCATGATTAAAAAGGAATAATGATTCTCCTCTGGAAAATAATGATTCTCCTATCAGGTTGAGTGGCTACGATTGGCAGGGCCCTGCACACACACACAGTAGCTCCACGGCGGCTGCAGGTGGGTGCCCTGTGCTCTTGACCCTTGTCCCCAGACCCGGGCATGAGTGTAGGACAAGATGGTACAAGAGGATTCATGATTTATCAGGCCGTTCAGTGCCAGGTGCTCGGCCCCGGGGTGAATCACATGATTGTTGACCATCTCTGTGCAGTGCGGCTGGCCACACCCTGGTACAGATCAGAAAACACCGTTCTTTAAGGTCACAGTTGTTAAGCAGGTGCATGGGGTGGCCGTAGTTTTGACCAGCTCAGCCTCCTATCCTCGCCTTGCTGGTAACAGGGTAACAGCACCCTTGTTTTCCTTTGCAGGGGGCCTTCCCATCCTCAGGCCATGTGAGGTTTCTATCGCAGTCTCCAGGGGGAAGGTCTGACTCAGGCCTGAATAAGTACCACATTCCATCCCTGGATTACAAGGATTTGGTCAGGTGTTAACCTGTGGCCCAAGTGAGCTAAAGGAGAATTGGTTCTGTGACTTCCCTTGAATTATTGGGAAAGAGAAGGTGGTTCTTTCTGTTGGAGTTAAAGATGCAAGTATGGATCTGCTGGGGTTACCACAGGCAGACAGCCTGTCAAAAGGTGGAAACCAGGGAGGGGTGGTGGGGAGGTAGAGCCAAAAGACAGAGAGGAGACAGATTCCCAATGGCATTGTTTACAACACTGGGTCCAGCCCTACCTGAAACCGTTTCCTCCCACCATAGGTTTCTCAGTTATGCAAGACAGTGAATTCCTCACTTTGCTGAAGCCAGTTTGAGTTGGCCTCTTAGTTACTTTCACTTCCCTGTATCCTGAGTGCTATACAGATCCTTTTTCCAGGGCTGTTCCGTGTTCTTTCCACCAAACCAAGCTGTCCCCCTACCTCCCACCCCAGGTGGGCTAAGCTTGGATTGGTCTAAACTACAAACGACTGAACTTCTCCAGGATGGCCAACCTAGCTTCTCATGGGGCAAACACTCAAGATTCAGTCTGTCATGCTTCTTTTATTTCTCCAAATTTTTATTTCTCCAAATTTACTTAGGATTGGCTTAAGATGACACCTACCAAGTTGCCCTGAAATCAGTGTCCCCCCTCTTAGGGCTCTTGCTCTCTGCTTCCCTGGATTGTCAGTGGGAAGGCATCCTGGAGAAGGGGGACAGCTGAACTGAGTTTTGCATTCTTTTTTTTCTTTTTTTAATAAATTTATTTATTTATTTAGTTTTAGCTGTGTTGGGTCTTCGTTTCTGTGCGAGGGCTTTCTCTAGTTGCGGCAAGCGGGGGCCACTCTTCATGGCGGTGCACGGGCCTCTCACTGTCGCGGCCTCTCCCGTTGAGGAGCACAGGCTCCAGATGCGCAGGCTCAGTAGCCGTGGCTCACGGGCCCAGTTGCTGCGTGGCATGTGGGATCTTCCCAGACCAGGGCTCGAACCCGTGTCCCCTGCATTGGCAGGCAGATTCTTAACCACTGCGCCACCAGGGAAGCCCGAGTTTTGCATTATTAATACATTAAAGAGCAGGAGGAGTGCCCTCCAGGGAACCATCAACCTGCATGAAGGCAGATACAAACAAGTGCAAGGTGAAGGCTTCGAGGTTTATGGTGAGGTCAGAGAGCTCCACCAATTTTTTTTTTTTTTTAAAGACTTTCCATTAAAATGTCATATATAGAGAGAAAAATGTGCATATAAGTGTGCAGCTGGGTGAATTTTCACCAAGAGAACACAGCCATGTCACATGCCTATGGATCCAGAAGCAGAGCATAATCAATGCCCATAAAGCTACATGTCCCTTTTCTGTCACTGTGCCTTCCAGGAGGAAGGTCTATCCTGACTTCTCACATCCACACCCTGGGCTAGTTTTGCCTGTTTTCAACTTTATGAAAATGCAATCAAATTTTTCCTCTCTGTCACTGGCTTCTGTTATTCAACATTGTGAGGTATGCACATCCTTATCATCATATGTAGTTATATGTTGTTTATGCTCAATGCTGTAGGGCAGGGTTCAGCAAACTTTTTCTATAAAGGACTAGATAGTAAATATAGGAGTCTTCTCTGGCCATTTGATCTCTGTCACAACTACTCAACTCTGATGTTATCGTGTGAAAGCAGCTATAGACAATGTTTAAACCAGTGGACAGGGCTGTGTCCTAATAAAATGTTATTACAAAAACAGGCAACCTGGATTACAAACAGAGTGCCATAGTTTTCCAACCGCTGCTGTAGAATATTCCATTGTGTGAATTTCTTCATCTATTCTGTTGATGAGTTTTGGGTTAGGTTTTAATTTGAGACTATTTATGAATAGTGCTATGAACATTCTTGTACATGTGTTTGGTGAACATATGTTTGCATTTCTGCTGGGTATGTTCCAAGGAGCGGAATTGCTGGGTTGTAAGTTGTACATATGTCCAGCTTTAGAAGCTGCTGCTCAATAGTTTTGCGAAGTGGTTGTACCAGTTTATTCTCCTTTATCTACAAGCAGCCGTGTCTGCATCCCAGTTGCTTCATTTCTTTGCTAATGCTTGGCATTTTCACATCAACCTTTCAGGTGGGTGCATACTGGTATCGCTTTATGGTTTCAACTTGCGTTTCCCTGATAAGTAATGCAGCTCAGCTCCTTTTCTTATGTTCATAGCCGTTTTGGATATCTTCTTTGTGAAGTACCTCTTCCAATAACCTTTTATGCCTTTTATTTGCATAAATTACCTTCTGCCTCGACCGTAAGTCTAGCTGTCTCCTTCGGAGAGTGTGGCTATTTTCTTTTCTAAACTCAGGAGTCTTCAGGAGCCCATGTTATGCATATGTTACTAATTTGTCTTTAATTCTACTGTGAGATGTTTGCCCTCTAAGAATCTGTTTCAGGTTCTTTTCCCTTAAGAAATTTTGATCCTGTGCTTGCATGTGTAAGTTCTTTCCCAATTCTTCTTCCTTCACTACACGATAGCTGCCAAATAGTTATCTTCTCTTCTTTATCTACCACATTTAGACAAAATAAAACAAACAAAACTATCTCTACTTCAACCTTCATGGGTGCTTTGATTTTGATCTCTCTCCCTACTTCCCCAATCCATCCTTCTCTCCCCCTGGTAGTTCTCTCCTTCCCCACTGGAACTCCCACTAGCCCCTCCTCATCTTATCTCCTTTATTGACTATTTCAATGAATTAAGAAAAAGCCCCATAGCCAATCAGACAAGTTTCCTTCCCAGAGAGCAAAGGCAAAGCTGATAGAATTTTTCTTTAGAATTTAAGATGAAAAGGCTGTGAATATTCTCATGACTGCATATCTTTGTCTTTGCCACTGGTAGGTTCTGTGTCCATAACAATAAATATCTTTTTGAACGTTTTTAAAAATGGAAAACAAGTTAGGGGTCTCTCTTATTTGATTCTTGCAATTAAGGACACTGAGCCCATGACTACCGTGGGAACTTATTTTCGAGGACTCTGCTTCCTGAGGACTAACCACGGGGCAGGTACTATGCGCATCAGGTGTCCCTAAGATCATCCCTAGGTATGATGATTTGCTAAGAGGATTGAGCATATAGTTGAACTCAGGGCTTCTTATGGCAAAAGGATACAGAGGGAAATCCACAAAGGGAAAAGGCACATGCAGCAAAGTCCAGGGGAAACCAGGCACAAGCATGAAGAGCCCTCTCCCGGGGAGTCACAAGACGGGCATAATTTCTCCAGCAATGAGTCGTGACAACACATACAGAATGTTACCTACCAGGGACGCTCATTAGAGACTCAGTGCCCAGGGTCTTTACTGGGGCTGGAAAATAGGCACTCCTTGCCTGGCATATACCAAATTTCCCTGAAGGGAAACAAGTGTTCAGCAGAAACCGCATTGTTTGTGCAAATAGTTTAGCTACCCTTATCAGGGAATGATGGGAGCCTTCCTGAAATCCGCCTTCCCAGATGGCAGCTAAGGGCCAACCTTGTAAGCAGACCTTTCAAAGGACAGCAGCCAGACCTGCTATGGTAACTCATTTTGGCAGAGTGAGGCATTTGAAATTCATAGACCCTCCCAGCAACCCCACAAAGCTGCACAATCATTATCCCCATTTGGAGGAGAAAAGACTAAGGCTCAGAGAGGGTGGAGAACTCTACTAAGAGCTAATAAGTGGTAAAACCTGGACATAGACTAAGTGAAATTACAGACCATGTTGTTCTCACCATGCCCCACTGCCTCTCAATTATTTAATTTTAATATTTAACTGCTTAACAGCCAACCTTTGCTGAGTCTTTTCTATGGGCTAGGCGCTGTGCTAAATGCTTCTCCTACAACAGCTCATTTAAGCCTCTTGAGGGCGTGTTATTATTATGCCCATTTTACAGATAAGAAAACTGAGGCACAGAGATATTGAAAAATGAACATCATCAGGCCATAATAATTGTGGCTATGTGCTGGGTGCTTCTGAGGTCCAGACATGGTGGTAAACATTTTCCATGCTCATTAATCTTCATGATATCCTTATAAGATAGAACTGCAGCAGCTCCAGAATTGGGGATGGGAAGGAGTTAGGGATGGCAGTCTGGCTGGAAGGGGCTTGAGGTTTATATATCCCTTTACCTAAGATTGAGGAAACCCGACTACCCGTGTCAGGGGTGGGGGTGGGGGGAACCTCCAGGGGAGTAGGCGCCACTTTTGTTCCCAGTTTATGGATGAGGCTCAGGACTAGGAAGTAACATGCTTAAGCCACACAGCTCCTGTGGGTCCCCCGGTTCCACTGCACCAAGGCACGTTCCTCCTGCGTGGATCTGCCAGCTTTGCCCAGCTGCTTCTCCTCAGTGACCTCTGTAGAGCAAAGGTGAGCTGAGGGTGGATCTTAATGGAGCAAAGCTAGTATGAGGAGAAGATCCAAAGTTCCAGAAAGCAAGCCTGATGAAGGGCTCCAGGAGTTCAGAGGAAAGTGAGGCAGATGCTTCCAGGAGAAGCACCAGGCAACTCATTCACGCAGTCAAGAAGGAGGGGAGCCGACTCAAGGCTTTGATGAGCTTCCAACGCGAAGTGCCCTGTTTTGTTAGGTGGAGACGGGCCCCATGTGACTTCTTCCTCATTCTCTCCCACGCCTACCTTTGCCCCACCCTGGCCCCCACCCATCAGAGGAGGAACTTACTTGAGCGAGGGAAAGGGCTGCTTGGAACCCTTGCCCTCAGAGGAGAAGATGTGGACCTGGCTGAGGCAGAGCAGCTAAGAACTCCTCCAAGCCCAGGGTGCTAACTGGTGCTTCTAGCAGATATGAGAGAGGGAAACGAGACAGAAAACACAGGGCCAACCAGAGGGCTCTGCTGGCTCTACTGAGTCCCTGCCATGCCATGCACACCTGTCCTGAGGAGATACACTTGGTGAAACATGCCCCCCTCCCCCCGAAAACTGACAACCAGTGTTGATTTTGCCGATTCTAGAAAGTAGTGGCTAATGTTATCATGCTAATCATGCAGTGTAGTGTGGTGTTGAGTTTATTTTCAGGGAAGAATTCACTTTATTTTTATTTTTTTTAAGATTTTTTTTTTTTTTGATGTGGACCATTTTTAAAGTCTTATTGAATTTGTTACAATACTGCTTCTGTTTTATGTTTTGGTTTCTTGGCCCAGAGGTATGTGGGATCTTAGCTCCCTGACCAGGGATCAAACCCACACCCCCCTGTATTGAGAGGCGAAGTCTTAACCACTGGACCGCCAGGGAAATCCCAAGACTTCACTTTAATTTAGAGCATCACGAGGCCTGAAGCTGATGCTTCCATTGCATTTTCCCTGCAGTTTGCAGAGAAATGAAATAAGGCAGCAGAGATTGCCAAGCTGGGCGTTTGCAAGGACTCTGGAGGCAGCCCTTGTGAAGTGTGTAGGGTTGTTTCAAGGGCAAATTAATGCTCAGTGGAGACGCGACTTCTGTCTACGTTTGAAGGCCCATCCCCCCAGCCAAGCACCCAGCACACAGGGGTGACTAAACCTCTCCAACTAGGGAACCGAGGACAGCAAGGTGCTACCTGGATTTTTCAGTTCAGGCCAACTTTGGGTAGGTCACTTCGGCTCTCCAGGCCTCAGCTTCCTAATCTGCAAAATGGAAATAACCATCCTTCCTAAGGCTGTGGTTAAATGAGACAATGAACAGCAAATGTGGGGCACTTTAGCATCTCGCACCAGAAAGTGGTTCATAAACATCAGGTGCTGCTTCTGCTGCTGATGCTATAGTGACCACGGGGTAATACTGAGCAAAGGACGTGAGCGCAGCCCAGTGATGGAGGTGGGAGGAAAGGCTTCCGTATCAGCTCAGGGGAGTCTGCTCCGATTCTCACCTCTGAGAGCCGACAGTGGGTGTTTGCCACCAACCCTTCCTTCCCTCCCACCTTCCTTGAGCTCCTGGAATTTCCTCCAGGTATTAAATACTCCCCTGCTCCCGTGCAGCCAGGGCCTTTGTGAAAGCTGACTCCACCCCCTTGGTCCGGCAGTGACCCCTGATTGGCTTACAGGGATCAGCACTGTCCATTTCCTGCCCAGTCATTGGCTTGCAGGCAAGCATGTGACCTAGCGGATCCAATCAGGGTGCATCTTGTTTGAACCTGCATTCACCTGCCCTGGGTGTGATGTGGAAAGGCGTGCGCGTGGGATGCAGGCAGCCTTGATGAGGATGTTGCTGAGATGGCAGAGCTGAGGAATAGAAAACACCTGGGCCACATGTAGCGTTGTTAAGCCTCGGGAATCATCCAACCTGGAAGCTTGATCTTACCTGCGCTTTCCATTTGGACAAACCAGATCGCCTCGGTTGCGCCAGCCAGTACAAGTTGCCTTTCTCGGTTACTTGCAGCTAAAAACACCCTGTCGTGATGCACTCCTGTAGGTGTAATTGTTCTGCTTTCACGTTTGCCTTGGAGAGGACAGTGATCTTTTTTTTATCCTCTGTCTTCGCAGCTTCTCGCCAGTGTCTAGGATACCTCAGGCACTTCATCATCGTTTGTTGAATTCGTAGGATGTCACTTACCTCATGGAACTTGTAGTCTCCTTGAAAAATGAGACACATGTGTCTGAATCTAAATAAGATGTGAGACAAGCTGGGACCAAGACCCGGCGCTAGTTCTACAGGCAATCGATGCTGTCATACTTGATCTTCCTCCTTGAAGCGACCTTATAATGCTGGACAAACAGGACAAACAGCGGATGCCAAAACCACCCGTATGGACCAACTGGGCTTGGGAAAATATTCTTGGAGACCAGGGGAGATTTTTTTCCTTAAAAGGTAAGTTGGAATTTATTGAAAGTAGGAGACAGGCCGCATACAAAGTGTCCATTAGAACACTTTTGGTTCAAGTGGGACAGAAAAATTGGTCGCAGAAATGGCTTAAGCAAAACAAGAGAGAGAGGGAGAGAAAATGTATTGGTGTGTGAAAGAAAAATCCAGGGGTAGTTCCATCTTCAGGGACATATGTGACCAGAACCTTAGCTCTTCTCTATCACTCCAAACTGCCTTCCTCTGTGTTGGCTTCAGTCTCTCGCTCTGCCTGGGAGCAAAATGACGACGGCATCTGCCACCACTACATCCCCATGGGCTCCCAGCTGCATCTCCTCTACCTCATTGGCCCAAGGGCCCAGCCCAGTACCAGTCACTGTGGCTGGGTGAGGGTTATGCTTTGATTAATTTAGGCTTTGGACACACGCTTCACCTCTTCGGGAAGGTCCCATTGGCTGGTCCCTAAGACATTAGGGAGCACTCTTGCCAGAAGAAGGGTGAGGGGTCCTGGGGACAAAAGCAAGAGCAATGAACAGAAAGAGTGGAAACAAAGATACTCACCCATTTTCACAGCACACACGGTGGAAGGCCTACCATTCCTCAGACTGTGTGCTGGGACTAGGGGACAAATGAGGGACAGGGCCTGGCTTTGAGGAGTTCACAGCTCAGAGGACAGGTGAGAGTTTATTCCTGTCTGGCTTAAAATAAGGACGAGGCATAGAGCTGCACAGGACCTCTGGTGTCTCCCAGCCCCTTTATCCCTTTTCTTTCTGTAGGAAGATGGAAATCCCTTCAGCCCTTATTACAGTGTCATGTGAATGTGCTTAGGATTGGACCAGCTTCTTGTCCTCTCTGCTTCTGTTTCTTCATCTTTAACATCAGGATTATAAGAGCATGTGCCTCCCAGGGCTGTAGAGAGGGAGAGGAGACGTGGTGCCTGGGAAACACTGAGCATAGCACCAGGGTCCGAGTGAGGGCTCCGTGAAGGTTAACTCTGTCCTGTTTCGTTGGGGTGATGTCGATGGTATTGGGACAAGACTGCCTGTAATGTGCTTCTTTTTACTCTTCGTGGAGGATGGATGGAGAAGAGGTTAGAGCCAGACTGCCTGGCTGTGCGTTTGTGTCTTAGTCTGCTTGGGCTGCCATAACAAAGTGCCACAGACTGGGGGTCTTAAACAACAGACATTTGTTTTCTCACAGTTCTGGAGGTTGGAAAGCTGAGATCAGGGTGTCAGTATGATTGGGTTCTGGTAAGAGCTGTCTTCCTGACCTGCAGATGGCTGCTTTCTTGTTGTGTCCTCACGTGGCAGGGATTGAGAGGGGTGGAGGAGGGACAGGGAGGGAAGGGGAGGGACGGAGAGAGACAAAGAGATATCTCTTCCTCTTCTATAAGGTCACAGTTTTATCAGATTAGGACCCCACCCTTATTATTTCGTTTAACCTTAATTGCCTCCTAAAGATCTTATCTCCAAGTATAGTCACACTGGGGGGTTAGGGCTTCAACATATGAATTTTAGGGGGACAGTTTAGTCCATAGCAAACAACTTAACCTTCCTAGACCTCAGTTTGCACATCTGTGTTTCATAATAGACTTACGAGACTTATCTCATAAGTCTATTATGTGTATATAGAAAGTACCCAGTATATCTTCATCGCTACTCTTTTTTTCTCTTACTAACTGGCAACCAAGGACTTTGATTTATCTCAGCAGCCCGCTACAGCATCTGGCTCCATCCCCAGCACATAGTACGTGTTCAGCGATTTTTGGTTTAGTGAATCCATAGCGTACTGCTTAGTTTTCACAGTGTTGTGTGCACTGGTGAGATGTTGGGGTATCAGGCCACTCTGTGTGACACATTAGCTAAGATTCAGATTCAGCTGTTGTTACAAAGAAACCAAAATAACAGTATCTGAATCAAGGCAATTTATTTTTCCATCACATGACAGTATGGATGAGGTAATCCAGAGCTGGGACGGTGGCTTCATGGCATCAGGGACCCAGGCACCTTCCCTGTGATGCCTTGGATATTCCTCTCATTTGAATAACCCAAGATGGCTTCCTCTCATCTGCATGGTCCGTGTTCCAGGTAGCAAAGGGGGAACAGAGATGAAGGAAGAGTGCACCACTTCCCTCCAAAGGCATCCCATTGGACAGACCTTGGTCATGCAGCCATGCCTAGCAAGGGAGCTGGGTAGTGTGGTTGCCGGTTGGGTGTCCATGAGTTCCATCAGAAAGTGGGGATTCTGTCACTAGCAGAGACAAGTGGGGATTGGATATTGGGGCACAGTAGTCTTTGCCCAAGACTTCTGCTTCTCCAGGGTCAAGGGCTAGATCTCTGCCTCATGGATGAAGAAGAGCCCAGGTGGGAGGTGAACTGGGATTTGTCCAAAAAGAGATGTCCTTTAGGAAGATGAAGGCTGTGGAGAAGGTCTTGTTCACGAGCCAACACAGGATCTTCAGTCATCCAGGACCTAGGACCCCCTCCCTTCTCACCCCTCTGCTCTGGGACCCTGCTAAGGCCCTGCCCAGGTAAAAGAAGGAGGCAGTTTCACTTATTGTCAGATCCCCAGGCCCCATCAAAGAGATGGAGGGGCCGTAGGCCTGGCCTGCAGAGCTCTGGAGGGACCCAAGGCGAATTGCACCTCTGCTTCCCTCTGAGTGGGAGATGTGGCTTCAAGGACAAGGAGAAATTTCGAAGTCAAGAGAAAATAGCTTCTCTAGGCAGTACCTTTTTTTAGAAGCAGAGCTTGCTTCCTGTTCCTCTGGGCAGCCCTAGTGCTACACGAGGCCTGGCACATAGTAGGCATGCTACTGAACGAATAATTTCTTGCAGTTTTTCCTCAACTTCTTTAGACTTCAAAGACTTGGGCTCAGGAGGTGAATATTGCCTTATGATTTATTTCGATCACTCAGCAATGTGAGGCCCAGTGCCTGGCACATAGTAGGTGCTCAGCTGTATGGTTTCCCAGCACCTCTGGAAATGCATCACGTATCATCAGGCCTTTGGAAAAGGAGGGTCTCCATCCTTACAACCTCCTTGCTATGGAGTCAGGGCTGACCAATTCTTAAACATGCAGAAAGGGAGAGAGGTGATAACAGCTTTAATAACAGTGATCACCAACTGAGCACCTACTGTGTGCTAGACTCTATGCCAGGTGCTTGACAAGTTCTTTCAAATCCTTCACCAGCCCTTCAATGTGAGGATTATCTCCATTTTCTAGAGGCAACTGAGATGAGGTGAGAAATTAGCTCACCCCTTTAGAACAGACATTGGCAAACTATGGCCCATGGGTCAAATCTGGCCCACCACCGGTTTCTGTAAATAAAGTTTTATTGGCATACAGCCACCGCCATTCATTTACATAATGCGTGCAGCTGCTTTCCCACTACAACGGCGGAGTAGTTGCGACAGAGACCATATGGCCCGCAAAGCCTAAAATATTTACTATCTGGCCCTTTACTGAAAAAGTTTGTCCGGTTTAGAGGAAACATGTGAATACTTTCTTTTTGCCAGGCTGGAAATCAGACCAGGAAAGGCTTTGTAAGCCATGGTGAGGAATTGAGCTTTGTTGGGCTGGCAGAGGATTGTCCCTGCAGGGGGCTGAATGTGTGTTTCACGACAGCCAGTCTGGCTGCTGAATGGAGAATTACTAGCAGTGAGCAAGGGAAACCTATTAGGAGTTTGCTGAAATAATCCAGGCAGGAGAAGGCTGGGCTGAAAGGTCCCGGTGGGGTGAGAGGTTTAGGAGGGAGAATCCACAGGACTGGCACTGATTATCTGGAGGTGAGCGGGGGAGAGAAGAATTAGGGAAAGACTTCAGTTTGGGGAGGGGTTAGAGGTGACGTTCACTGAGCTAAGAAACCAGGAGGAGGACGAGGAGCAGCTGGTGTGGGGAGCAGGGAGTGTAGTTTGCGACGTGTTGAGTTTGAGGTGTCTGTTGGATGTCTCAGCCGAGGTGTCCAGCTGGAGGGTGGCCCTGTGAGTCTGGAGCTCAGGAGGGAGTGCCGGGTGTGCCCTGGAAGGTAGAGAGTTCAGGGTCCCCAGCAGAGAGGGCGTAAAGAATGGACTGAAGAGTGGGGTGCGATTCAGACCCGGGGCCGTGTTCTTGGAAACCCAGATTCTTGTCTGTCCAGCGCCGCGCTTTTCCTCGTGTCCTCCCGAGACCACCTCTTGAGTGTCAGGTGGAGCTGTAGCCAGGAGGGGCGTCCAGAACGAAGCAAAACCCAGCCCGTCCCCCAAAGAGCCAGGCCCTACTCCTAGCCTCAGAAGCAGGGAGAGAATTGTCTGTCTACCTAGAGTCAGAGATCCCAGGAGAACTAGAGGCTGTCACTCTTTCTGAGAACTTGACACCTGTCACACTGACGAGGCCTTTTCTGGTGCCTCGCACCCCCAGCTGTGTTTCCGCTCTGAAGCGAGGCTCTGGGGAGCTGGGCTGCACCCCCACAGGGATGCTTTTCTGGAGTTGTTTCCTCCTGTGGGCTCAGGTGAGCGCTTGCCTGTTGGAGACAGCTGGAATGGGCCCCAGCCTGTCCCCGGGTACCATTTTGAGTATACACAGCATGCAGGAGGCATGCCTGATACGGGTCTGGAAACGGATGGCAAGTGGGAGGCCTGCATGCTGGAAATTCTTTGCACCTTAAAGAAGGCTGAGGAAGTCTTTTTCCTCCAGAGATATGACTACTACCTCAGACTTATTTTTTGCCTTGAAAGATTTCAAGGCTGTCTGATTCTTGGAGTGAGGGGAAGCAGGGCCTTCAAAACAGACTGGTTACCTCCAGCAGAGAGCGGCTCAGGAGCTAGGAAGATGCTGGTTTTCCTGGTGAAATCTCCGGTTGACTTCTGGTCTAATCTGCCTTGGAGTTTTATTTACCTTCTCCCCTTTCTAGCGGAGGATGTTGCCCTCTGTCCCCTTGGCTGCCTTACATGTCTTGACTATCCCACAACTGATTAATGTTCTATGAGTCAGAACCATTTTGGCGACAAGCAACAAGTGCGAGTCCAACTGTCTTAAGCACAAAAAGGAATTTATTGGCTTGGTTCACTGAGATTTTCTGGCATGGCATCTACTTCAGGTAAAGCTGGATCCAGGTGCTCAAATGATATCATCAGAATCTGTCTATCTCTGGGCTCTGCTGCCCTCTATGCTGGCTTTATTCTCAGTCAGACTGTCCCCACATGGTGGGAAGATGGCTGTCAGCTCTAGACTTATATCTACCTGGTTTGGCATTCCCAGCAGAAGGACAGTGCCTCTTGGCTAATTAACATGCAGGGAAAGTCCTGGATTCAATGTCAGTGGCCCCAGCTGGAGTCATGTGACCATTCCTAGCCAATCACCGTGGCCAGGAAAATACTGCATTCTCCTTGGCCAGACCTGGGTCACACGTCCAGCCCTGGAGCTGGGGATCAGGATGACTCCATCAGAGCTACAGGGGCTGCGTGTGGGGCAGGGGTGGTTCTCCAGAGGTGACACAGGGTTCTGTTTCCAGAAGGGGGTGTGCAGGGGACAAGCAGAAATAACAGATGAATAACATTATTCTTGATACCTCAGAAGAGTGATGTGGAAATAGTGTGTGTGAACTGGACTGGCCCTCATGGCACAAAAGGAGGAAGTACTAATGGTGGATTGTTATATGTAAGGCAGCCATTTGCTTGGGGATAGGCCAGGCATTGGAGTCCAGCGGGGGCAGGGGTCACGTGTGTAGGGACTGGGAGCGGGAGGTGGAGGGACCCAAGACCTGGAGCATGAAGAATAGAGGCTCTAGAGTGGGGTGGGGAGTCAGGTCTCCAACTTCTTTTTTCTGTCTCCTTCCTTCACTCCCTCCTCCCTCTCTCCTTCCCTTTTCCCTTTCTTCCTCCCTCCCACCCCAAATGTTTGAATGCTTGCTCTGTGCCAGGCATGCCACTGGGCACTAGGAACACACAGATGAACAAGATGGAAATGTTCCCTGCCTTTTAATGCTCATCTTCTCCTGGGGGAGAGATAATAACAGATAAATAAATGAGATCGGTTTTGAGAGATGAGCTAGAAAGTGACTGAAGTGTGGGCAGCTGCTTTCTCCAGGGTGGTCAGGGAGGGCTTCTTGGAGGAGGTGACATTTGGGCAGAGGCCAAGTGATGAGAAGGAACCAGCCCTGGGAAAAGTAGGGGTGGGAGAGGGAAGGCCTTGAGGTAGCAAAGAGCCCTGGGTAGGGCAGAAACAGCCAACCACCCACATGGGTAGAGCCTGGGGGTAGAGAATGTGCTAGAGGCCAAAGTAGGGCTGGGCGGGAGCAGAAGGGGCAGGCTTGGAAAGCTGGACAAGGAGGTTGGATCTCAGGGCCGCGGGAAGGGAATTGAGCACCGCTGCCTGCTGGTCTAGATGGAGGGGAGCGATGGCGATGGAGCTGCAGTGGCTGTGGCCCCACCTGATAGGAGGAGAAAGAGAAGGAAGATCAACATCCTTCAGCCAACTCTGGACCAGCTGCCATGTACCTGTGTCCCCTAACCTTCAGAATGACCCCGTGAAAGGCAGGATCCCCATTTTACAGATGAGGAAACTGAGGCTCAGTGGGGTGAGTGGCCCAGGGCCTCTTGCCAGCCTGTAATGGAGCTATCATATGAACTCAGGTCTTTTCAACTCCCAGACTCTTCCTCCTACGTGGATCTGCCTCTCACCACACGGCTTGCGAATGAGGCAGCAATCCAAAAGTGATTCATCGCTTCTCTTTTCTTCCCACCGCCCCTCATTTCCTTTCTTAATTTCCACATTTCTGAGCTGAAACAGGCTGATATTTCAATTTGCCAGTAGCAGAGCAGCAGATGGGGGTGCGGGCAGCACAAAGGATGGGAGGCTGAACCACACCTGGCCACTGAGGCTGGCCGCCCCCCGACCCAGGCCAGATGCTCCCACAGCCTAAAAGATGGTGGGGGGGGGCATCCACCAATGACCGCCCCCCCTTCCCCAGCTCCTGAAATGGTTTTGGAGTAGGAAAGAAAATATGCTTCTCCTAGCACGTAAATGTCACTTTACTTCATGCCTTCCTTTTTTTATCAGTGCAATTGGAAAGTAGCTGCTATCTCCAAAGGAACGGTGCTGGTTTCATCTTCCAAATGCCACCACAGTTGGGATGGCGCAAGGCTTAATAGAAGATTATTTTTTTACAGCTTGTGATCTCCCGAGTCTTTGAATTCTGATATCATCTTAGCCAGACACATGAGAGGACGAGTGGAAGATTGCCATAATAAACAACCCATGTGTCCTGCATTATGTCCACTTTTAGGGCCCCTTCACGAGAATCCTGAATTCTGGGATTCTGGGGTACTTGACATGGGCTTAGGCTTGAGGAATTTACTGCGGAAGAAGGAGTTCCTGTTTCACCAAGACATTTTGTAGTAGATGTCTGTTGATTTTTTTCTGCCCAGTCACTTCTGAAAATAGGACTTTGATTCCCTGGGGGCATTACTGCCACCTCTACCCTTGGTTCCTGCATTTTGGGTGAGGATGAAATCCACCTCTACTCCCTCACAAATGCACATTTTAGGAGCGGCCAAATTACCCAAGCCTGGCCAGTGGATGTATTCTCTCTCCAATCTACCTTGGTGACTCAGACATGAACAGGAAATCTAAGCCAGGCCACTTGGATTGGGGACTTATATAAGAAAAGGAAAGAGGAGTCCTACTAGGAACTGGCTGAATGGGTAAGAGACAAACTAGGAGCTGCTGGCAACCAGAGTTGGGAGAGTCTTTTTGATAATGAGGCCAACACAGAGGAAAGCAGAGCTAAAACTTGAGGGAGAGAGAAAGATGGATTTCTGATGACATCACTTGAACACCTGGATCCAGCCATTCCTGAAGCTAATTAATTTTGAACTAGATAGTTATATGAGTTCATAAATTCAGTTTTATGGCAAGAGCACTAATACTCATACCTGTTGGTGTGATCCTGGCTGCATAGAGCAACTTTATCTCTGAGTTTCCACCCCCGCCTCCCCTGCCAACATGTTGCTTCAAAGGGACAGCTCAAAGCAAGAAGGAAGGGTAGGAGCAAAGCATAAGCATTACTCCTTCCCACCAATGCAAACCCCATGGGGGCAAGGGGCAATCTCTGCAAGGTTCAGGTATTCCCTGGGAATCCCTGAGAAGGATGTTCAAAGCATAAATGGCAAGGCTACCTTCTGGGACAAAGTTGGCAGTTGTGGGGAAGGGGCAGGATTCTGGGGACCACAGAGCGGGGAGGCTTCTCGTGTCCCTCACCCTTGCTTTAACACAGGGGCTTCCAGCTTGCAGTCAGTAAGACTTCCTTACAGATACCTTCATTCTGCTTATTCACTCCCAGAATTGCACTTCGACTCAGCAAACGTTGACTACGGACCATGCCAGGTGCTGGGGGTTGACGGACTTGGGTCCCTGGTTCCTGCATCTTTGTCCCTTAGTGACTGAGTAGTGTTGACAGGGTCCCTAACCGCTCAGAACAGGTATAACAATATCACCCACTCAAAGGACTGTTAGGAAGACTTAATGTTCGGCTGCGGGTCTGGCAAACAGTAAGCAACTGATAAGCGTTTGCCAGCATTTCTGTTCCAGAGACGGTTGTATCCTAGTCCGTGTGTGTGTGTGTGTGTGTGTGTGTGTGTGTGTGTGTGTGTGTGTGTGTGTGTGTGTGTGTGTTGGCGTTGGTGGGGGGAGGATGGGGGTGGCTCAAATTTTAAATAGTTATGTAAATGGATTATTTCTATGTTGTATAGTTGATGGTAAGAGGGACAAGAGTCACAAGTACAAACAGCTCCAGGATCCCAGAAGGAGAGGTGTTTGGCCTATAGGTGGGATTCAAGGAAGGCTTCCTGGAGGAGGTGAACACTGAGCTGAGTCTTGAAGACTGAGTAGAAGTTGAACCAGAGAGTAGCAGGAGAGATGCTTACAGGTGTAGCATGAGCAGGAAGTGTGCCCAGTGTTTTGTTACTAGACAGTGAAATATGATGGAAGATGAGCACCAGAGGGTGAATTTAGAAAGGCCATCAGGGAAAGATGAGTTCGGGCTAGAACAGTACATGGAATCATGCAGAAGATCTGCAGGCATGTGTGAAACACAAACGATCAGATAAAACAAATGGGAGTCCAGGTGCACTTTGTTTAAGAAAAGAATATAGGAAGCACATACCCGGATCATACAAAATGATATTCAGAGAGGCAGAATTAAACTCCTTATCCTTTCCTTTTTTTTTTTAATGTTTATTTATTTATTTTCTTATTAGTCATCCATTTTATACACATCAGTGTATACATGTCAATCCCAATCTCCCAATTCATCACACCACCACCCCCACCCCCCCGCCGCTTTCCTCCCTTGGAGTCCATACGTCGTTTGTTCTCTACTTCTGTGTCTCAATTTCTGCTCTGCAAACTGCTTCATCTGTACCTTTTTCTAGGTTCCACATATATGCGTTAATATACGATATTTGTTTTTCTCTTTCTGACTTACTTCACTCTGTATGACAGTCTCTAGATGCATCCACGTCTCTACAAATGACCCAATTTCGTTCCTTATTATGGCTGAGTAATATTCCATTGTATATATGTACCACATCTTCTTTATCCATTCATCCGATGATGGACACTTAGGTTGCTTCCATGTTCTGGCTATTGTAAATAGAGCTGCAATGAACATTTTGGTACATGACTCTTTTTGAATTATGGTTTTCTCAGGGTATATGCCCAGTAGTGGGATTGCTGGGTCGTATGGTAGTTCTATTTTTAGTTTTTTAAGGAACCTCCATACTGTTCTCCATAGTGGCTGTATCAATTTACATTCCCACCAACAGTGCAAGAGTGTTCCCTTTTCTCCACACCCTCTCCAGCATTTATTGTTTCTAGATTTTTTGATGATGGCCATTCTGACTGATGTGAGATGATATCTCATTGTAGTTTTGATTTGCATTTCTCTAATGATTAATGATGTTGAGCATTCTTTCATGTGTCTGTTAGCAATCTGTATATCTTCTTTGGAGAAATGTCTATTGAGGTCTTCTGCCCATTTTTGGATTGGGTTGTTTGTTTTTTTGTTATTGAGCTGCTCTAATCCATTTTGAGTTTATTTTTGTGTATGGTGTTATGGAGTGTTCTAATTTCATTCTTTTATATGTAGCTGTCCAATTTTCCCAGCACCACTTATTGAAGAGACTGTCTTTTCTCCATTGTATATCCTTGCCTCCTTTGTCATAGATTAGTTGACCATAGGTGCATGGGTTTATCTCTGGGCTTTCTATCTTGTTCCATTGATCTGTGTATCTGTTTTTGTGCCAGTACCATATTGTCTTGATTACTGTAGCTTTGTAGTATAATCTGAAGTCAGGGAGTCTGATTCCTCCAGCTCCGCTTTTTTCCCTCAAGCCTGCTTTGGCTATTCAGGGTCTTTTGTGTCTCCATACAAATTTTAAGATTTTTTTGTTCTAAGTCTGTAAAAAATGCCATTGGTAATTTGATAGGGATTGCATTGAATCTGTAGATTGCTTTGGGTAGTATAGTCATTTTCACAATATTGATTCTTCCAATCTAAGAACATGGTATATCTCTCCATCTGTTGGTATCCTCTTTCATTTCTTTCATCAGTGTCTTATAGTTTTCTGCCTACAGGTCTTTTGTCTCCCTAGGTAGGTTTATTCCTAGGTATTTTATTCTTTTTGTTGCAGTGGTAAATGGGAGTGTTTCCTTAATTTCTCTTTCAGATGTTTCATCATTAGTGTATAGGAATGCAAGAGATTTCTGTGCATTAATTTTGTATCCTGCAACTTTACCAAATTCATTGATTAGCTCTAGTAGTTTTCTGGTGGCATCTTTAGGATTCTCTATGTATAGTATCATGTCATCTGCAAACAGTGACAGTTTTACTTCTTCTTTTCCAATTTGTATTTCTTTTTCTTCTCTGACTGCCGTGGCTAGGACTTCCAAAACTATGTTGAATAATAGTGGTGAGAGTGGACATCCTTGTCTTGTTCCTGATCTTAGAGGAAATGCTTTCAGTTTTTCACCATTGAGAATGATGTTTGCTGTGGGTTTGTCATATATGGCCTTTATTATGTTGAGGTAGTTTCCCTCTATGCCCACTTTCTGGAGAGTTTTTAGCATAAATGGGTGTTCAATTTTGTCAAAAGCTTTTTCTGCATCTATTGAGATGATCATATGGTTTTTATTCTTCAATTTGTTAATATGGTGTATCACATTGATTGATTTGCATATATTGAAAAATCCTTGCATCTCTGGGATAAATCCCACTTGATCATGGTGTATGATCCTTTTAATGTGTCATTGGATTCTGTTTGCTAGTATTTTGTTGAGGATTTTTGTATCTATATTCATCAGTGATACTGGTCTGTAATTTTCTTTTTTTGTAGTATCTCTGTCTGGTTTTGGTATCAGGGTGATGGTGGCCTCATAGAATGAGTTTGGGAGTGTTCCTCCCTCTGCAAATTTTTGGAAGAGTTTGAGAAGGATGGGTGTTAGCTCTTCTGTAAATGTTTGATAGAATTCACCTGTGAAGCCTTCTGGTCCTGGACTTTTGTTTGTTGGAAGATTTTTAATCACAGTTTCAATTTCATTACTTGTGATTGGTCTGTTCATATTTTCTATTTCTTCCTGGTTCAGTCTTGGAAGGTTATACCTTTCTAAGAATTTGTCCATTTCTTCCAGGTTGTCCATTTTATTGGCATAGAGTTGCTTATAGTAGTCTCTTAGGATGCTTTGTATTTCTGCGGTGTCCGTTGTAACTTCTCCTTTTTCATTTCTAATTTCATTGATTTGAGTCCTCTCCCTCTTTTTCGTGCTGAGTCTGGCTAATGGTTTATCAATTTTGTTTATCTTCTCAAAGAACCAGCTTTTAGTTTTATTGATCTTTGCTATTGTTTTCTTTGTTTCTATTTCATTTATTTCTGCTCTGATCTTTATGATTTCTTTCCTTCTGCTAACTTTTGGTTTTGTTCTTCTTTCTCTAGTTCCTTTAGGTGTAAGGTTAGATTGTTTATTTGAGGTTTTTCTTGTTTCTTGAGGTAGGCTTGTATAGCTATAAACTTCCCTCTTAGAACTGCTTTTGCTGCCTCCCATAGGTTTTGGATTGTCGTGTTTTCATTGTCATTTGTCTCTAGGGATTTTTTGATTTCCTCTTTGATTTCTTCAGTGATCTCTTGGTAATTTAGTAACATATTGTTTAGCCTCCATGTGTTTCTGTTTTTTACGTATTTTTCCCTGTAATTCATTTCTAATCTCATAGCGTTGTGGTCAGAAAAGATGCTTGATATGATTTCAGTTTTCTTAAATTTACTGAGGCTTGATTTGTGACCCAAGATGGGATCTATCCTGGACAACATTCCATGCACACTTGAGAAGAAAGTGTAATCTGCTGTTTTTGGATGGAATGTCCTGTATATATCAATTAAACCTATCTGGTCTATTTTGTCATTTAAAGCTTGTGTTTCCTTATTAATTTTCTGTTTGGATGATCTGTCCATTGATGTAAGTGAAAAGTCCCCCACTATTATTGTGTTACTGTCGATTTCCTCTTTTAGAGCTGTTAGCAGTTGCCTTATGTATTGAGGTGTTCCTATGTTGGGTGCATATATATTTATAAGTGTTATATCTTCTTCTTGGATTGATCCCTTGATCATTATACAGTGTCTTTCCTTGTCTCTTGTAACATTCTTTATTTTAAAGTCTATTTTATCTGATATGAGTATTGCTACTCCAGCTTTCTTTTGATTTCCATTTGCATGGAATATCTTTTTCCATCCCCTCACTTTCAGTCTGTATGTGTCCCTAGGTCTGAAGTGGGTCTCTTGTAGACAGCATATATATGGGTCTTGTTTTTGTATCCATTCAGCAAGCCTGTGTCTTTTGGTTGGAGCATTTAATCCATTCACATTTAAGGTAATTATCGATATGTGTGTTCCTATTACCATTTTCTTAATTTTGGGGGGCTTGTTTTTTTTTTTTAATTTATTTTATTTATTTATTTATGGCTGTGTTGGGTCTTCGTTTCTGTGTGAGGGCTTTCTCTAGTTGCAGCGAGCGGGGGCCACTCTTCATCGCGGTGCGCGGGCCTCTCACTGTCGCGGCCTCTCTTGTTGCGGAGCACAAGCTCCAGACGCGCAGGCTCAGTAGTTGTGGCTCACGGGCCTAGTTGCTCCACGGCATGTGGGATCTTCCCAGACCAGGGCTCGAACCCGCGTCCCCTGCATCGGCAGGCAGATTCTCAACCACTGTGCCACCAGGGAAGCCCGGGGGGCTTGTTTTTGTAGGTCCTTTTCTTCTCTTGTGTTTCCCACTTGGAGAAGCTCCTTTAGCATTTGTTGTAGAGCTGGTTTGGTGGTGCTGAATTCTCTTAGCTTTTGCTTGTCTGTAAAGCTTTTGATTTCTCCATCAAATCTGAATGAGATCCCTGCTGGGTAGAGTAATCTTGGTTGTAGGTTCTTCCCTTTCATCACTTTAAGTATATCATGCCACTCCCTTCTGGCTTGTAGAGTTTCTGCTGAGAAATCAACTGTTAACCTTATGGGAGTTCCCTTGTATGTTACTTGTCATTTTTCTCTTGCTGCTTTCAATAATTTTTCTTTGTCTTTAATTTTTGTCAATTTGATTACTATGTGTCTCGGTGTGTTTCTCCTTGGGTTTATCCTGTATGGGACTCTCTGTGCTTCCTGGACTTGGGTGGCTATTTCCTTTCCCATGTTAGGGAAGCTTTCAACTATAATCTCTTCAAATATTTTCTCGGGTCCTTTCTCTCTCTCTTCTCCTTTTGGGAACCCTATAATGTGAATGTTGTTGCGTTTAATGTTGTCCCAGAGGTCTCTTAGGCTGTCTTCATTTCTTTTCATTCTTTTTTCTTTATTCTGTTCCACAGCAGTGAATTCCACCATTCTGTCTTCCAGGTCACTTATCCGTTCTTCTGCCTCAGTTATTCTGCTATTGATTCCTTCTAGTGTATTTTTCATTTCAGTTATTGTATTGTTCATCTCTGTTTGTTCTTTAATTCTTCTAGATCTTTGTTAAACATTTCTTTCATCTTCTCGATCTTTGCCTGCATTCTTTTTCCGAGGTCCTGGATCATCTTCACTATCATTATTCTGAATTCTTTTTCTGGAAGATTGCCTATCTCCATTTCATTTAGTTGTTTTTCTGGGGATTTATCTTGTTCCTTCATCTGGTACTTAGCCCTCTGCCTTTTCATCTTGTCTATCTTTCTGTGAATGTGGTTTTTGTTCCACAGGCTGCAGGATTGTAGTTCTTCTTGCTTCTGCTGTCTGCCCTCTGGTGGATGAGGCTATCTAAGGGGCTTGTGCAAGTTTCCTAATGGAAGGACTGGTGGTGGGTAGAGCTGGGTGTTGCTCTGGTGGGCAGAGCTCAGTAAAACTTTAATCCACTTGTCTGCTGATGGGTGGGGTTGGGTTTCCTCCCTGTTGGTTGTTTGGCCTGAGGTGACCCAACACTGGAGCCTTCCCCTGGCTCTTTGGTGGGGCTAATGGTGGACTCTGGGAGGGCTCACGCCAAGGAGTACTTCCCAGAACTTCTGCTGCCAGTGTCCTTGTCCCTTGGTGAGCCACAGCTTCCCCCCACCTCTGCAGGAGACCCTCCAACACTAGCAGGTAGGTCTGGTTCAGTCTCCTATGGGGTCACTGCTCCTTCCCATGGGTGCTGCTGTGCACACTACTTTGTGTGTGCCCTCCAAGAGTGGAGTCTCTGTTTTCCCCAGTCATGCTGAAGTCCTGCAATCAAATCCCACTAGCCTTCAAAGTCTGATTATCTAGGAATTCCTCCTCCCGTTGCTGGACCCCCAGGTTGGGAAGCCAGACGTGGGGCTCAGAACCTTCACTCCAGTGGGTGGACTTCTGTGGTATAAGTGTTCTCCAGTTTGTGAGTCACCCACCCAGCAGTTATGGGATTTGATTTTATTGTGATTGCACCCCTCCTACCATCTCATTGTGACTTCTCCTTTGCCTTTGCATGTGGGGTTTCCTTTTTGGTGAGTTCCAGTGTCTTCCTGTCAATGATTGTTCAGCAGTTAGTTGTGATTCCGGTGTTCTCGAAAGAGAGAGTGAGAGCATGTTCTTCTACTCCGCCATCTTGAACCAATCTCCCTCCTTATCCTTTCTTGATACACTTTCACTGTGATATAAATTGGAAGGCTCCATGTTTAGTTCATCCAAAATTTAGTTAACTGCCCCTTTTTTTCTTTTCCTTTGTGCTCAGTCTAGTTTCACTTGCTCACAGGGTGCTACGGGCAGAGGCCTTGGCCTGGCCCTTCAGGCCTGAGTTCCTAGTGCGGAAGGGCTGCGCTGACCCTTGTAGGGTTTTCTAATGAGGGAGCAGAATGATCATACTTGAGTTTTAGGAGGTCTACCCCATCCTCTGTGCGGTGGGAAGATTAGAGCGAGAGGTGCCCTTTGAGGGAGGAGCTTATTGGTGGCATCTGGACAAAAGCTAATGCGGTCCAGAACCGAGCAGAGGTGATGGTCTAGAGGTGAGGGGCAGAGCCTGACACATATGGGAGGGAGAGGACTCAGCTGGACTAAACATCAAAGCACCATTTCCCTCTGGTCCTTGGTTTCCTTTGGCTGTGGTTTGAAAACACATCACATGTGCCTTATAGAATGATGGGCTGTTTACCAGGATCTCTAAACACTGACATCGTCTCTCCCTAAATTAGCCTCATATTTCTCAGCCAGTCTTCCATACCTGGGCATATTGTGCCTTGGTCAACAGTTGTCTTATTTTCATTTATTTTCTATCCCCAAATACTGATCCCAACTCTTAGCTATAGATCTGATGCTTCCAGTTCTTTATATGTGTATGGCCCTGGACCACTTACCAAATGCTCTCCTGTACATGATCCCACTTTATTTTCACAGAAACCCCAGGTAGTAATTAGGATGGATATCATGGTGCCCACTTCAGAGATAACAGAACAGACGAGCTGGGAATTTAAGTGACTTGCCCAAGATCACACACTAAATACCTGAGGCAGGTATTGAAAGCCCAGTCTTTTTCTTTTTTTTAAATAATTTACGTCATTTTATTTATTTATTTATTTATTTATTTATTTATTTATTTATTTATTTATTTATTTTTGGCTGCGTTGGGTCTTCATTTCTGTGCGAGGGCTTTCTCTAGTTGCGGCGAATGGGGGCCGCTCTTCATCGCGGTGTGCGGGCCTCTCACTGTCGCGGCCTCTCGTTGCGGAGCACAAGCTCCAGACGCGCAGGCTCAGCAGTTGTGGCTCACGGGCCTAGTTGCTCCGTGGCATGTGGGATCTTCCCAGACCAGGGCTCGAACCCGTTCCCCTGCATTGGCAGGCAGATTCTCAACCACTGCGCCACCAGGGAAGCCCCACCGCAGTCTTTTTTAAAAATAAACTTTTTAACTTTGGAATATAAACCTTTCACCACTGGCCAGTATTATATTATTAAACTGTATAAAAACTTAATATATATAAACTATATAATAATAATAAAAGTGTATTAAATATCACATTTAGGTTAATGTGTTCAACTTGAAGACCAATTAGAGAGTTTATTGACACTCTATAGTTTTGGGCATTTTTTTTAAAGTTTGGGGTAAGGTTTGCAAGTATCTATCAGAGCTATCTGATAGTGTGGAGATTTTTATTTCTGTTTTGTGGGGGTTTTGTTTGTTTCCTGTGCTAGTTGCTTGAGCAGTAAGTTAAATTTTGAATGATTTTTGAAATATAGCGAGACCCCTCTTTTGCTGGGGTTAGAAGAGTAAGGCAGTGTGGGAGACGGGGTGAATTCAGCATCTCTTCCCCTTCCCTCTTGGCTGTTTCCTGTACATAGGGGCAAGAAAGCTACCAACCACATTTTCCCAGAATCCCTTGCAGCTGGAGTTTGTCAGATGCACATATATGAGGTTTGCTCCCCTCTTCAGATAGTTCAGTGTGTTCTGTTGTAATATTAAGCTGCTGTGACCTAGCCCATGTTCACAGATGTGTTTCTTGGACAAACTAAAGGAGATGTATGGAGTCTCATCGCATAAGGGGATTAGTTTTGAAAGTTAGTCTGCACGTTAAATGCACATTAAATGCATATGTGGACACGTTTTCATTGACTAATGACCAGAAACTCTTACCCCAAGCAAAAACTGCTCAAGGAACTGAATTATACACAGTGCAAGAATCTAACAACTAGCTATATCAGAACTGTGTTTGGCTGCACATCGCAGAAACCTGACCAACAGTGGCTTAAACAAACAGGTGTATGTATGCAGGCGGGATTTGTTCTTCCACATAAGATGTTCGGAGGTAGGTAATTGCTGATGTTGATTCAGTTGCTCAAAAGTGATGTAAGGAACCTGAGCTTTTTCTCTTTTTTATGTCTTTCTGCTTTGCTTTCCTTAGTGTTTTGGTGTGTTGTTTGTTTTTTGGTTTTTTGCCTCATGGTCAAAGATGGCTCCTGTAGCTCCAGGCATCACATCTATGCTTAAGGCAAGAAGAAGGAGAAAAGACTAGCCTTAGCATATCAATCTTTTTTAATCAAAATGACAAAACTTCTTCCAGAAGGCTCCACATCAGACTTCCTTTTGGGTCTGATTAGTCAGAAGTAAATCATGGGACCACCCCTAGCTGCAAGTGAATCTGGGAAATTTGGGGGCATGATTATCACAGTTGCTTTAAATTAATCATGGCCTACTCTTTGGGCTAAGCACATTGCCTCCCTGACAAAATTAGGGTTCTGTTAGCGAGGAAGAAAGAAGAATGGTTATTAGGCAGATCATTAACTGTGCCCGCCATACCAGCAAATATTTTCTGAGCACCTCCTAGGGGCCAAGCATTGTTTTAGGCCTTCTAAGGGATTCCAGGAAGCATAAGAAACAGTCCCCACCCTCAAGTCCTTGAGTCAAGGAGATGTATCCATCGGGACTCTCTCAGTTGTAAGGGGACAGAAACACAACTCAAACTGACCTAAGAAGAAAGGAATATATAGGTTCATGTAAATGAAAAGTCAGGGATAAGTGGCTTCAGGCATGGTTGGATCCAGGTATTCATATAATGTCATCAAAAACCATCTGTCTCTGGGCTCTGCTTTTCTCTGTGTTAGCTTAGTTCTTGGGCAAGCTTTCTGCATTGAGTGACAAGGAGGCTGTTAGTTTGAGTCCCACACACTCAGTAACAGTGGGCGCGGCTCAGGTCCCAGGCTTGGCACCCTTCAGCTAGACTGGCCAGGTCTGAGTTCTGCATCCACCCAGACCTGAGGGTGGGGTCAGCCCCACCCAAACCCTATAGACCAAGAGTAGGTGGGATTGCCTACCTGAAAGGAAGCTGGGGTGCAGTTACAGAAAAAAGGCAACCTCTTTTCTGGGAGGAATGCTGGGTGGGGGAAAAAACAATGAGATTTTCAAAAGAAGACGAGATGTAAACAGGTGAGAAAGTGCCAGCCATTCAGCAGCAGCGCATGGTCCAGACAAGAGGCCAGTTGTCCTTCCTGCAGCTGACAGACTTTGCTTAGTGACACAAACACACGGGGGCTTCGCTTGTCTGTTGAGAAAGGCTTCGTTTGTATTGCTTCCTCTCTTCTGGCTTTGGCCAGGGTGGCCTGAGCTCCCATGGCCCCACTTGCACAGGATGTCAGCGGCGGCCGACACCAACACCGCTGTCACTGAGCAGCCTGGGCAGCCACAGCTGCCTTAATGACTGAGGCGGGCACCGATCATGGCAATTTATAAGCATTTCAGCTGTAAAAGCTGATCCAAAGCAGCACAAGCGAAGCAAATTCACGAGCCTCAAAATACTGTGATGAGGAGTATTGGTCACGTCAGCCCAGCTCTGGAGTCTTAGTCTCGGGTGTATGCTTGCTGCTTCCCCCCTGACCCTGCTGAGTCCGTCACTCCCACCCAGATCTGACCACTTCGCTGCTGAGTGGCCCTTGTCTGTGCCCGTTTCCTGATCTGGAAAATGGAACTACTATAACTATAGGATTCATTTCCTCTGGCCAAAATCTCAGGGGACTGTAGCAAGGCTTTAGTAGGATAAAGCAGATTAATTTCTTTGCCCAGTGCCCGACCCCAAGTGAACGCTCATGTTGAGTGTGGGGAGGAAGAGGAGATGCACGTGCAGCCAGAAGAGTCCCTTATATTCAGGTGACCACAGTTGACAAGAAGTATTTACATATATCATCTCATTTCATCCAGCCTGGCAGGTATGGCCACCCCTGTGTTGCGGGTGAACTAACTGGGGTTCAGAAAGGCCACGCAGTTTGCTCCAGGTCACACAGATCTGTAAGTAGCAGAGTCAGGACCGGAAGCCAGACCTTCCGACTGCAAGCACCAGGGTCAGGAATAGGATGAGGAGAGTGAGGCACTCGCCTTGGGGGCACAGTGTAAAGGGGCACCCAGAAGCTCAGGGATCAAGATAAGTTATATTAGAATGCAATATTTTAAAAAAAAATCAGAATCAATGCAAAAAAAAAAAAAATCCACAAGGCAAAATATCAAATTCTGAGACAAAACCAGGATCATTCTGAGTGGTCTTTTCTTTTGCTCAGACTCCAGTACAGCTGGGCACAGGCTGTGACTGACCCCGTACTAACTGCAGGCTCCCCTTGCTGGTGGCCGAGGTGGCCCCAGCAGCCTCAGGCCTGCACCCTCCTGCATGACATACAGACAGAAGCTGTGAACGGGATTCTCGTCAACTCAGACGAGCAGGCCTGGGCCTCCTGCTCATCTCCAGAACTGGGAGTGAAACCAGCCCCACCCGGTCACATACAGAGACAGCTGGGGAGGGATAGCACACCCAGATGTTGCAGTGCTATTTCAGTTCCGAAAAGAGGACTGGATAGTAAACATGCAAAAGGACAGATTCTACTGCAATGGAGCAGTGCCTAACGCAAAGGACTTTTGCTCCAGTGGTGGGAGAGCAGGCTTGGGGCAGAGCCAGACTTTGGCGTCGCCAGGTTGGCACGGGTCTCGGAGGCAGCTGGCACTTGGGTCCTTTTCCAGCCCTCATTCCCCAGAGTCTCATACTTCTGCTCAAGGCTGTTTAATCCATGGTTAACATTTTACTCCCACCTCCTCCTCTTCCTCTTACAAAGCAATCTTGCTGAACTTTCAGGCCAATTAGTTATAATTCGAATCTCTTTTGATCAAACCTGTCTATTTTTGCACTACTAATGAATGGGTTTGTGCCGCAGTTCCTCCCCGCAGCAAAGAGTTCTGGGGGAGGAAAGCAGCATGAGCATCCTTGTTTCCTGGGGAAGGAGCCCAGCGAGGTGTAATGAGGGGCCCGGGGCAGACATCCAGCAGTGCTGGCAATGTCTCTTTGTGCAATACAGCAAGGACGGCAGCAAGTTTCTCCTAGGATGTTGCTTCTGGGAACCTCATCTTTGCCATGAGGGCAGGTGGGGTGCTTGGGAGCCAGGGCCAAGCAGACAAGGATGGCCAGAGTCAGAGGAGAGGTCGCGTCTCTGTCAACAGTCTGCAGGAGCTGAGGAGCAGCTGCCACCTGGGCAGGGTCTGTGCTCTCCAGTTTGCCACAGTCCTCACCACTCCGTACTGTTTTACATCCTGTGTTCCTCATTTATAGTACCTGTCTTGCTATTGCAGAATTCCTGTCTTCTCTTCTCCCCCACTGAGACTAAGCATTTGGCATCCTAGTATCAGAGTACCTGAAAACATCACAGGGAAGTCATTAGCTCTCAGATCCCCCAGATCAGCCTTTAGATTGGTTTTCAGCAAATGTTTGCTTTCTTCCTATTTCCCAAGCCTCTATTGTAGGAGTATATTCCCTGCCCCACTGCCATTGGGCTTGACCTTGTGATTTGTGTCAGTCAATGGAATGGGGGTGAAAGCAACAGTGTGCCAGTTCTGAGCCTAGACCATAAGATTAATCTCATATTTCCAATTGCCCTTCTGGTAGCTTCTAATTTTACCCATGAGCATAACAGACTCTTGGATCATGGCTGCTCTTTCACCCTGGATCCTAGAATAAACACCTGTGGAGAAAAGCCAGTAAGTTCTCCTGCATACCTTTGAGCATGAGAATCAATGCTTATTGTACGCCACTGAGTTCTGGGATGGTTGTTACACAGCAAAAGCTGACAGATTCAGAGCTTATGGTCTCTTGAGGTTCGGGGAAAGTGTGGTAGTAATGAGCCTCAGTGGTATTGGGATAAAGGCACTGAGTTGGGGCCAGATCAACTTTGGCTTGACCCTGATAGGATCTTATACTTATCAAACCTTATGACCTTAGGCATGTTCCCTAATCTCTGTGCTTTTGGGGTGTCCTCATGTGATAAACGGGTGCAGTCATTCCTACCTCCTTGGGCTGTTGGGAGAGTTGACAGAGATTGTAACTAAAGCACTTGAGATGTAGTAAGTCCTCAGCACCTTAGTTTCCTTTTTTTTTTTCTTTCCTTCCAAGTGTTGGCAAACTGTTAAGCTTTGAGAACGGCTTTGTGAGTCTCTGTGTCACCAGAAGCCACTTGATAATAAGCTTTAGATTTAAAGGCTCTGGAGTGAGGCTGTCTGGCTCCAATTCTAGCTGCACCGTTTACTACCTGGATGACTTTGGGCAAGCTAATTAACCCCCCGATCTCCTGTACCTCAGCAGGAAATGGGGGGGTGACATTTTCTAGCTCAGGGCTGCAGGGGTGGGAGGATCCCCCGAGACAGGACAGTGCCAGGAAGGCAGGCAGGTGGTGCCCCATGACAGCAACCTACAGCCACGGCCACTGTGGTTAATTATGCAGGACTGCAGCGTTTCTGTCCTACCTCGTCTCTCTCTCCTTCTGGCCAGTGTTTCTCCAAGTCAGAGCCGTGTACCACAAAAAGGACGTGGATGGGGGAAGGTAGTCCTTGTTAGAATTCAGACTCCTGGGCCCTGTCTCTGACCCGTAGCGTCAGTTTCTCCCAGGATGGGCCCGGTAACCTCCATTTCACGGTCTCCCTGTGGGTTGTTTTGCACACTGGCCTGGGTGGTCCACCTCATCCTAGTGCCAACCAGGCTCCCACCCAGAGGGGTGGGCTCATCACTGGCCGGGTGGCTAAGAGTCAGTTCAAGACTCAAGTTCAAGGTTCTTTCTTCCAGCCAAACCAGAGCCACACTCTCTGTTTGCATTGTATTTTATTTTTTGTCCACAAAAAGTGCCTGGAGTAGTTGCTTTTCTCCATGTGCCTCGGTGGTATTGATTGTGTTCCCCAGAGGCTACCTGGTTAGTTCAGAGAAGTGGGCAGGTTTCCAGGGATGGCCCACGAGGGTCTGGGGTGACCCACCCTAGGTGTCAGTGAACGGTGGCCCAACCACCAAGTCCAGTCCCCTGCTGGGCTTTGTGCACCCTGAAAGCTAAGGATGGTTTTATATTTTTAAGTGGTTGAAAAAAAAATCAAACACTTGCAATTGATTTCAATAATAGGAGACACTAAAGGAAATAATATTCTCCCCCCATCAGACATTCTGCTTATTACTAAACATGTATTATTTTTTAAATTGCACTCGGTCGTTATTATAATATTTTGAATTTCATCAGTTAAAATATATGGAGATTAATTTTTTTAATCTTGTAATATAAAACATAATACCTTCAATTTTGCCCTTTGGCCCAAGGAGCCTAAAATATTGACCGTGTGGCCCTTTATAGAAAATGTTTCGCAATATCTGGTCTCCTCTCTAGGAAGAGGCCTCTTAGATTACTCGGCTAAATTGGAAGAGTAAGGAAATCAGGCCTCAAAACTCAGAATCAGGACTTCCCTGGTGGCGCAGTGGTTAAGAATCCGCCTGCCAATGCAGGGGACACGGGTTCGAGCCCTGGGCCGGGAAGATCCCACATGCCGCAGAGCAACTAAGCCCGTGCGCCACAACTACTGAGGCTGCGCTCTAGAGCCCGCGAGCCACAACTACTGAGCCCATATGCCACAACTACTGAAGCCCATGTGCCTAGAGCCCATGCTCTGCAACAAGAAAAGCCACCGCAATGAGAAGCCTGTACACCACAACAAAGAGTAGCCCCCACTTGCCACAAATAGAGAAAGCCCACGCGCAGCAACGAAGACCCAATGCAGCCAAAAATATATAAATAAATAAACACATTTATTTTAAAAAACCCAAAAAACTCAGAATCAGAACTGCCTTCTGACATCAAGGGGATTCTTTTTGTTTTAGTCTTTTCCATAATATCTGTAGCAATTTTTAAAACATACATACACACACACGTCAATAGAAAAGAGGAGTTAACAGGACCAAATGAAAAGTATCGTTTAGAAAACAGCTTTCAAAAGCCTGGGTGATGAGACGTTAGGGAGATGCCCCCAACCCATCATCCTCCTCCCCACATCCCGCCCCACCCTCCGGGTATCTCTGCGCCTGTATCCTTCCCGACACCAGCTTGGGTTGTGGGATTGGGCTTTTCCTCTTTCCCACTTGCCTCCCCTTTCTGGAGTCTGGAGTTGCTTAAGGCAGATGGGCAGGAGCGTTGTTTTGTGATGTAGCTCAAGGCAGGAAGAGATGGTGAAGAACCCGTGGGCTTCACGGGGCCTGACCCCCACTGCTGCCCACCGATTAACCCACCCCCTAAGAGACCCAGCCGCTTCTTAGGTTCCCCATGCTCAGTCCTGAGCATCACATGTGGCTTTCCCTTCCTTTCTCTCCTCCACCTTCGGAATTTGAAGCTCCTCCATCCCATCCCCCAGGTGAAAACAGAAAGCAGAGAATCAACAACGACCCATGATGCTGGCCAGGAAGAGAGGAGGCAGAACCGAGAGGAGGGGGTTGAGGAGAAGCATCCAAAGCACTGAGGGGGGGAGAGGGTCCACGGCGTGGTCACCTGGGCTCCCGACACCCTGGAAGCATCGTGCCGGCAAGTGAACCCCCAGGTGCGGGAGCAGCTCCTAAGTCCCCATCCCCATCACGGACTCAGTGAGGTTTGGAATCTGTCGCTTGACTCTGAGATGGAGAACCAATGGGGCATTATTTCAAGAGTCTGTGTACTTCTTTGCTGGGGCTCAGCTCCCCTGACCACCCCCATCCCCTTCCAGTCAGCGGGGGTAGGGGGGGGACAGGGACCAGGAGAGCCGCAGGCACAGCTGGTCAGAGGGGCGGCAATCAGGCTGCTTGTGTGTGAAACCCTCTGCCTCTCACAGTGTGGGACCCAGAGTCCGGAGAGCCTGAGCCTAAGTAATGATTTATAAACACGCCACTTACAGTTTACCAAAAAAAAGAAAGGAATCATGCCATAACATTATCCTAAAATGTGCTTTTCTCACTTTTCTGGAGTCTTCCGGTGAGCGCGGCCTTATCCATTGAATGGCTCTGTACTTTTCCAGTTTCCTTTGGGTACCAGAATGTATTTTACCCACACCCCCGTTGATGGACCTTTGGGTGGTTTCTGTGTGTGTGACCATGTGTGTGCACAACACATACCATTGCAGTGATGCCATTCAAACATTCTCCAACATGAATCTTACTCAGGCCTAGATTCTTAGTAGTGAAATTTTGGGATAAAAGGGGCTTTCAGTATTTCATTTAAACTGATTCTGTCAAATCATTCTCCAAAGAGGCTGGACCACTTTGTACTTCCAGCAGCAGAGTACCTGGGAGGTCATTTCCCAGTTCCATGATAGACACCAGCTATGATCCATGATCTCAGTTTTAGCCAATTTGTTAGATTTTTTTGAAAATTAGTAACAGTGTCAGAATTTGCACTTTTGAATTATGAGTGTGCTTTTCTATCTTTTTACATATTTTTGGCTATGTGTATTTCTTCTGTGAATTGCCTGTTTATCACCTTTGCTCATTTTTATTCTGAGTTGATTGGAATTTTTCTTGATGTGCGGTAACTCATTGCATATTAGGAATACAAACCATCTGTTGTCTTAGATTAATGCTTCTCTCTTAGGCTCTCGTTTGTCTTTTATGTTGTTTATAGAATCTTTTGGTGTATAAATATTTCTAATTTTAGTCGTGAAGGCTGTAAAGCACATAAAATATTCCTCCACTATATATTCTGTTTTCTATTTTGCTTTAGGAAGTCCTCTCCTACCTAAGATTATACAATTACCCTCAAAGATTTTCTTCTATCACTTTCACAGCTTAGCATTGTCATTTAAATCATTAATGTATCTGATTTCACGTCTGTGTGTCATAGAACCCAGAAATTTATTTAGCTGAGATATCATTTGGGGAGGAATAATAAGTTTCTCTACATCAGGGATCAGCTAACTTTTTCCAAAAAGGGCCAGATAGTCAATATTTTAGGCTTTGTGGGCCATGTGGTCTTTTTCATAACCGCTCAGCTCAGCGGTGGTAGCTTGAAAGCAGCCACAGATAATATGTAAAGGAGTGGGTGCGGCTGCGTTCTGATCAAACTTTATTTACAAAAGGAGGTGGCAGGCAGGATCTGGCCTTCTGGCTATAATTTGCTGACCCCGGCTCTATACTGACTTTGATTTTGGACTATCCCAGTGGATTTTTATTCTGATTATTTTGCTTGCAAGACTTGACTGAATGTTTTGTGTTCCCCCCAAATTCTTATTTTGAAGCCCGAATCCCCAGTATGATGGTGTTTGGAGATGGGGCCTTTGGAAGGTAATTAGGGTTACCTGCACCTCAGGAAGTGACCGTGTTCGGAGATTGTATTTAAAGAGGTGATCAAGTTGAAATGAAGTCATTAGGACGGGCCCTGATCCAATCTGACTGGTGTCCTCATAAGAAGAGATTAGGACCAAGACACGCACAGAGGAAAGACCATGTGACAAAGACACAGGGAGAAGATGGCTGTCAACAGGCCAAGGAGAGAGGCCTTGGAAGAAACAAGCCTGCAGGCACCTTGCTCTTGGACTTCTAGCTTTTAGATCCTGAGAAAAAAAAATTCTGTCCTCTAAGCCACCTAGTCTCTGGTACTGTGTTCGGGCGGCCCTAGCAAATGAATCCCCTCTGCCTCTGCCTGGGCAGGAAACCCCGGCCATACACTCAGCCAGGCCCTGTGCAGGCAGGGGGTGTGCAGGCTCTGGCCTTTGGTCCTTAGAGGCTCTTTGGGAATAGAAACAGGGATTAATCGCGGAAGGGGGAAATTTCCTCTAGTGCTCCTTTCCGCAGAAAGCTCATGGACATGAGTGCCAGGGAGAAGTAGATGGTCTCTCCCTCCTCCAGAGCCGGCAGGGGGAGTGGAGCTTGGGGGACCCAACCAGCTCCAGGAGGACAGAGAGCTGGTTAGTATTCCTGGGCCGGCTTCTCCGCGGCTTTTATCGTCCACTTTAGAGAAGCTCACGTCTCAGCATCTTGGGGGCTAAGGCATTCTGAGATGATCCAGCTTCGTCTGTAGTTTATAATTCAGGGAGGCGGCCGGCCTGGCCACATGGTTTGTCTCTGATGCGACCCATCCAGAGGAAGCTCTGGTCCCGTGGTCCCCCTGGCCACAGGCAGGTTGCAGCCCCCCCCGCCACGGGCAGATCACCCAGGGGAGCAGTGCAGCTCTGGGGTGTCCACGGCCCACCTGTACCTGCAGGACACACTGCAGCCCGTGTGGCCTTGTAGCAGGCAAGCGGGGACCTGGTCCTCATTCCACGTCGTCCCTTTCCTGCCGTGTGACCTCGGGCATGTGGCTCCCTCTTCCACATCCCAGTTGCCGCGTTTTCATGACGCCGGGTCTGGGGCGGATTCACCTTCCGGGTCCCAGCCAGCTCTAACGCTCCGTGCTGTCGTGCTCTCATGGCCAATGTCACTGTTGTGGCAAGTAACTTACCTCTCAGAGCCCCAGCTTCCCCATCTGTAAAGGTGCTATAATAATAGACCCTCTACTGTAGGCTATTAAAAGATTAAATGGGGGGCTTCCCTGGTGGCGCAGTGGTTGAGAATCTGCCTGCCAATGCAGGGGACACGGGTTCGAGCCCTGGTCTGGGAAGATCCCACATGCCGCGGAGCGACTAGGCCCGTGAGCTATGATTACTGAGCCTGCACATCTGGAGCCTGTGCTCCGCAACAAGAGAGGCCGCGACAGTGAGAGGCCCGCGCACCGTGATGAAGAGTGGCCCCCGCTCACCATCACTAGAGAAAGCCCTCGCACAGAAACGAAGACCCAACACAGCCAAAAATAAATAAATAAATAGCGTTCTCTTAAAAAAAAAAAAACCAATGGAAGGATGTGGCTGAGGCTTCGCTGGCCTCACTATGTCTGCCATCTTCAGTTTAAAAAAAAGATTAAATGATGCTTTCCACGTGTGTCTTAGCGGGTCTAGAACATAAGTGTGCAGAAAGCATTAGTTATTTCTATTTAGTGTTATTGTCCTTTACGATTCATTCATTCAACAAATATTTCTTGTGTGTCTACTATATACCAAACACTTCTTAGGAGCTGTGGATACCCCCTCGTGCCTCTTACATTCCTGAAAGGGGAGTCAGATGATGAACCAATAAATAAATGAACATATAATGTGAAGGAAAGTAAAGGAAAATTAAAGAGCAGAGGATGGCAGGCGTGGAGCTGTTTAGATAAGGTGGGCATCTGAGCAGAGGGCTGAAAAAAGCAAAGGAGGGAGCCATGCAGCTTTCAGAGGTTGGCCAACTATAGCTCACAGGCCAAATCCAGCCTACCACATGTTTTTGTAAATAAAGTTTTATTGGCTCACAGCCACGCCCATTCATCGTGCATTGTCTGTGGCTGCTTTTAGCTGTAAGGGCAGAGTTGAGTAGTTGTGACAGACCATAAGGCCTACAAAGCGTAAAACTGTCACTGTTTGCAGATGACATGATACTATACATAGAGAATCCTAAAGATGCCACCAGAAAACTACTAGAGCTAATCAATGAATTTGGTAAAGTTGCAGGATACAAAATTAATGCACAGAAATCTCTTGCATTCCTATACACTAATGATGAAACATCTGAAAGAGAAATTAAGGAAACACTCCCATTTACCACTGCAACAAAAAGAATAAAATACCTAGGAATAAACCTACCTAGGGAGACAAAAGACCTGTAGGCAGAAAACTATAAGACACTGATGAAAGAAATGAAAGATGATGCCAACAGATGGAGAGATATACCATGTTCTTGGATTGGAAGAATCAATATTGTGAAAATGACTATACTACCCAAAGCAATCTACAGATTCAATGCAATCCCTATCAAATTACCAATGGCATTTTTTACAGACTTAGAACAAAAAATCTTAAAATTTGTATGGAGACAGGCTTCCCTGGTGGCGCAGTGGTTGAGAATCTGCCTGCCAATGCAGGGGACACGGGTTCAAGCCCTGGTCTGGGAAGATCCCACATGCCATGGAGCAACTAGGCCCGTGAGCCACAACTACTGAGCCTGCACGTCTGGAGCCTGTGCTCCGCAACACGAGAGGCCGCGACAGTGAGAGGCCCGCGCACCGCGATGAAGAGTGGCCCCCACTCGCCGCAACTAGAGAAAGCCCTCGTACAGAAACGAAGACCCAACACAGCCAAAAATAAATAAATAAATAAATAAAATAAAATAAAATAAATTTGTATGGAGACACAAAAGACCCCGAATAGCCAAAGCAGGCTTGAGGGAAAAATGCGAAGCTGGAGGAATCAGACTCCCTGACTTCAGACTATACTACAAAGCTACAGTAATCAAGACAGTATGGTACTGGCACAAAAACAGAAATATAGATCAATGGAACAGGGTAGAAAGCCCAGAGATAAACCCACGCACCTATGGTCAACTAATCTATGACAAAGGAGGCAAGGATATACAATGGAGAAAAGACAGTCTCTTCAATAAGTGGTGCTGGGAAAACTGGACAGCTACATGTAAGAGAATGAAATTAGAACACTCCCTAACACCATACACAAAAATAAACTCAAAATGGATTCGAGACCTACATGTAAGACTGGACACTATAAAACTCTTAGAGGAAAACATAGGAAGAACACTCTTTGACATAAATCACAGCAAGATCTTTTGAGCCACCTCCTAGAGTAATGGAAATAAAACCAAAGATAAACAAATGGGACCTAATGAAACTTCAAAGCTTTTGCACAGCAAAGGAAACCATAAACAAGACGAAAAGACAACCCTCAGAATGGGAGAAAATATTTGCAAATGAATCATCGGACAAAGGATTAATCTCCAAAATATATAAACAGCTCATGCAGCTCAATATTAAAAGAACAAACAACCCAATCCAAAAATGGGCAGAAGACCTAAACAGACATTTCTCCAAAGAAGACATACAGATGGCCAAGAAGCACATGAAAAGCTGCTCAACATCACTAATTATTAGAGAAATGCAAATCAAAACTACAATGAGGTATCACCTCACACCAGTTAGAATGGGCATCATCAGAAAATCTACAAACAACAAATGCTGGAGAGGGTGTGGAGAAAAGGGAACCCTCTTGCACTGTTGGTGGGAATGTAAATTGATACAGCCACTATGGAGAACAGTATGGAGGTTCCGTAAAGAACTAAAAATAGAATTACCATATGACTCAGCAATCCCACTGCTGGGCATATACCCAGAGAAAACCATAATTCAAAAAGACACATGCACCCCAATGTTCATTGCAGCCCTATTTACAATAGCCAGGTCATGGAAGCAACCTAAGTGCCCATCGACAGACAAATGGACAAAGAAGATGTGGTACCTATATACAATGGAATATTACTCAGCCATAAAAAGGAACGAAATTGGGTCATTTGTTGAGACGTGGATGGATCTAGAGACTGTGATACAGAGTGAAGTAGGTCAGAAAGAGAAAAACAAATATCATATATTAATGCATATATGTGGAACCTAGAAAAATGGTACAGATGAACCAGTTTGCAGGGCAGAAATTGAGACACAGATATAGAAAACCAATGTATGGACACCAAGAGGGGAAAGCGGCAGGGTGGTGGTGTGATGAATTGGGCGATTGGGATTGACATGTATACACTGATGTGTATAAAATTGATGACTAATAAGAACCTGCTGTATAAAAATAAAATAAAATAAAATTCAAAAATTCCAAAAAAATAAAATTAAATAAAATTTAAAAATAAAATCAAAGGAGAGAAAAATTGAAAAAAATAATAACAGGATTAACTGCTTCAAACAAGAATTGCCAAAGTTTAAGAGTATCCTTTGGGAAAATCAGTCCAGCCTTGAAATGACCCTTTTCATAACACGATTTAAAAATCAAATCTTGAGTAAAAGATGTTGTTTGTGTTGTGCTAGAAAAAATTTTGTCTCTTGGGAAATTACTCCAAGATAAAATACTGTTCTGTTGTTCACTCTAAGAATTTAACACATAGCTTTAATTATAACTTAAAATTTTTAAAGGTTTTTAAACAGTTTTCTTAATTTTATATCGCATATTTCAAAAAAAAAGCATAGCATTTGTTGTTGTTACTTACTATGAAATTTAGATCCAAGTTTTAAGTGGAATCTTCTTAAAGGTCATTTTTCTTGTATCAGTTTCTTCAGACATGAAGAACCCCCCATACTTTCCAGTATATACATCAGAAACGTGGAATTCACCTGCTGTCATGCTTTGTCCAATCCTGAACGGTCATGACCCATTGTCACCTGTTTGAAGTATGGATTTGAATAATGCACCTGGGACCATTCCACCTGGCTGCTGGATGAACCTAGCCCACTGCCCAGCATCCACGCCTGAACAGGACATCCTTTTTTTTTAATATTTTAACATGAACTTTATTTATTTATTTATTTTATATTTATGGCTGTGTTGGGTCTTCATTCCAGTTGCGGCAAGTGGGGGCCACTCTTCATCGCGGTGCGCAGGCCTCTCACTATCGCGGCCTCTCTTGTTGCGGAGCACAGGCTCCAGACGCACAGGCTCAGCAATTGTGGCTCACGGGCCCAGTCGCTCCGTGGCATGTGGGATCTTCCCAGACCAGGGCTCAAACCCATGTCCCCTGCATTGGCAGGCAGATTCTCAACCACTGCGCCACCAGGGAAGCCCAGGACATCCTTTTTTAAAAGATCTACTTTACTGAAATATAATTTTACATACAATAAAATGCATATTTGTAATGTGCAGTTAAATGAATTTTGACAAATATAACAACCACCCGTAAATCAAGATAAAGGACATTTCCATCACCCCAAAAGCCCCTCATGTCCCTTTGCAGTCAGCCTCCTGCCCCTTCCCCACCTTAGACAACCACTGGTCTGATTTCTGTCATTATAGGTTACTGTTGCCCATTCTAAAACTTCGTGTAAACAGAAACGTAATGGTATGCAATCGTTTGCACCTGGCTTCTTTTGCGCAACCCATTTTTGAGATTTATCCATGTTGTTGCTTGAATCATCATTTCCTTCCTTTTCATCACTAGATAGTATTTCATGGGTACGAAGAGTGACATTACCAAGTGTCGGCGAGGATGTGGAGAAAAGCTTTTTGGCAGTTTCTCATGAAGTTAAACATACACTTACTCTATGCCCCAGCAATTCAACTCCTTGGTGTTTACCCCAGAGAAATGAAAATATACATCCTCACAAAGACCTGTATCCAAATGTTTATAATAGCTTTACTCATAATAGCCCTCAAATGGAAACAACCTCTAATTGTCAGGGTCCAGTCAGGAGACAGAAGCCACACCAGTGTGAAATAAAATTCCTGTTTTATGGCAAGACAAGAAAAATTTAAACATAAAACATTTTCCTTGCCCTTTGTTCTTCTCTCTCCCCCCTATGGTGCATTGTGTGTCTGCATTATGCATGGACCACACCTCCCCCATCAGCAGAAATACCTGCTCAGCCATAAAGAGCAGTGTTCTAGCATCAACAAGACAACTCCTTAAAAGATAACATTCCTTCTTGATCTTGTAAGGGGCCACGAAGACGCTTAGATCTGGATTGTGTCAACTGTCAATAATATGTCATTTAATGTACAGCCCTCTGTCTCAAAAACTTTATATAACTGTGCCTTGATTTCTAATGGGCAGAACAGTTCTTGGAGCTTTCTGAGATGCTGTTTCCGGGTTATAATCCTCAAATTGGACTCGGATAAAATTTTTCATTTCTTTCTTAAAGCGACTGATTCATTTTTCATCAACACCAGTAATCTGAGCATTAACTAGGAAAAGGCAGTTCACTACTGAAGGGGTAAAAGAGGGTTTTAAAGGATATAGAAATGGCAAGTCCAGGAAGCAGCAAGTAGGGGCTGAGGGAGCGTGAAAAGGGAAAGCAGCAGGAACACAGCAGAGGTTCCCCTACCCCCAGGCAGAGAGTCAGACCTCTCCTAGGGGGAGAGGGTGCAGCTGCCGCAGGGGACATGCAGCCGCCAGGGGGTGCAGGTGAGACCGTCCTGCCGGATGGTCTGGAAACTTGCTGCAAGGCGTGTGGGCCAGAGAGCTGCTGGGCGAGTGCAACTGACCTGCACGTGCATCTGCTGGCATCCAGGCCACAAAACCATCACAAGACCTGGAACCAGGATGAGAAGTCCTTCTCTCTTACTGTGGATCGCGTTGCCCCTCCAGCTCCCTCTACCGATGAAGCCTAGCATCAGGCCAGCCTGCAAAGGAGAAATGTTGACAGGGTCCAGCTGCAGTGTCACAGAGCCGGGCAAAGAGGAGCGGGTTTGGTGCTGGGAAGCAATAAAGTGACAGCCCATAGCCCCAGATTCCATCAGCTGGGGAATAGATGAAAACCCTGCTGTGTCCATACGGCGTGATTCGTGATTCGCTTTTGTACCTTTGTGCTCGTCTGAGCCACTACCCTTGTGTAGTAATAAGAATCGCTTTGAACCTTCAGAGAGGAAGTAAGCAGCTCTTCTGGGATGATGGGTCTCAGATGGTGGAGGTGGAAGGTCAGCTGTGGTGCTGACGTAGCACCAAAGGCATAGATAGTGTTTAACCCCAGGGGCTCCGGAGTCACACAGTGCTGGCTGCCAATCCTGCCTTTGTATCTACCGGCTGTGTGGCCTTGGGAAACTCACTCAACCTCTCTGAGACAATGTTTCCACCTCTTAAAGTGGGAATAATAATAGTACTTGCTCACTTTGTGGTGTTGTAGGGATTGAATGATAAAAAGCAGGTTTCAAAAAACCAGTCTGTAGACCAACTCTGTCCCCCTGCCTGTTGCTCTTTCCAAGGTCCATGACCTAAGAATGCTTCAGTCACCCTCATTTTTAAACGGTTACATTTTAAACCGTTATGTAAGTACCTACATAGTGGCCTCAATTTTGCCTCTGGCCTGCAAAGCCTAAATGATTTACTGTCTAGACCTTGAAGAAAACACTTATCAACCCTTGATTCAAAGCATGTGGGCAGAGAAAGAGTGCTCAGTGGATTTGAAGTGGTGCTGATTCAGCTCTCAAGGAGCTTAGGTCTCCTCAAAGGCCTTCCTGTGTAGCCCTCAGGAAAGTCAAGCACGCTTTACAAACAGCCATGGATAAGGAATACTTAGATGGCACTCACCGTGTCCCAAGCATTGTTGTAAGTCCTGTGTATACAGCAACTCAATCCTTATAACGCCCCCATGAGATAGGTACTATTATTATCCCCATTTTAAAGGTGAAGAAACAAAGGCACAGAGAAGGGTGGGTGTCTCCCTAAGGTCACACAGCTGCGAGCGATGGAGCTAGCTAGCATTCAGATCTTGTAACTGCTTTGTCCTGCTGCACTTGACAGAGCTGGGGCTAGCCCCTAGAGGGTGCTCAGTAGATGTCTGTTGACTGCACACGTGCGTGTGGTCTGAGGGCAGAAAGTAAACCAGTGAATTGCCAAGCTTGTAAGAGAGGAACTTAGGTGCCCATTGGAGCCCGGATGCCTAGTAGTAACAGCTAGGGGCACAGATTCCACACAGCCGCACGGGCTCCTGCTCTGACGGTCTAGCCTCTTCTGACCCCCGTGAAACAGAACATTTATTGCATTCAAGATGTGCCCTCCTTACACATGCGATCGTATTGTCTTCCCTCTGAGTCCATCAAGTAGCTCCAATTGTTACGTCCACTTTCAGATTGAGGAAACACAGGCACAGAGAAGTTAAGTGATTGGCCAGACATCACACGGCTGACTCATGGTTGTACTGGTTCTCACACCCAGGTTTGTGTGACTGCAGGGCCAGGCCTTTTAGTCACGGTGCAGGGAAGGGAGATGGTCATTGGCTACTCAGGGCTATTTGTGAATGCGATGGCTAGCTTGAGTTTTCACAGAAACCCCAGTGAGCAAATCCTGAATTTACACAACTGGGTGATGGGGGCCATGATTCACATTTCCTCTGTGAGCCTTCCCTTTTAAAAGCATGCCCTTTGACACGTCTCAGCTCTGCCAAAGTTCACTGTTTATCTGCTTTTCCAGAAGCCATCGGCTGGGGGAGTCAAGGTTCACCTGTGAGCCAAGGGGGCACGTGGGCAGCCATCCATTCCTGCATTTCGCTGACCATCTGAGGGAGAGATGCTGCTCGCAGCGTAATGCAATGGAAGGCTCCTCCCCGGGAGGGGAGTGTCGGTGCCAGGAAGGACATCAAAGGTAAGGCCAACGCATGGTGTCTGGGGGGAGTGGGGGGGAGATGGGGATGGTGGGTGCGCTGGAGGGAAGGAAAGAGGTTGGGAAGGAGAGAGAAGAGCCCTCAGCCTACTGCATCCAGAGCAGCATTTGTTTGGTGGTTTGTTTTGGGTTAATTTTGCTGCCAATTATCTTGGTCGAGAATTTTATAATTGCAATGAACAGAAACCTGCTCAAAGGAAATCTAGCAAAAAGAAAATACATTCGTTCACTCGTTGAGTATGATTTGTGTCCCTGCTCTGTGCCACACACTGTGCCCTCCAGGTTCTCCTCGGGAGGAGGGTCAGCAAGCAGGTGCCCCATAAATAAACAAGGCAATTGCAGTGCTTTGTGCTCTGAAGAGATTGAACAAGGCGTGTGGCGAAGCAGGAGGGCAGGGAACTTGCCTCTGGGGAGGGAACCTCTGAGCTGAGGCCTGACTGGCGAGAGCCAGCCATTGGCAATTTGGGTGAAGAACTTCCCAGACGGAGGAATTAGCAAGTGCAAATGTCCTGAGGGAGGAATGGACTTTGCGCTGCAGAGCAACACAAAACAAGGCTGGTGTGGCAGGACGGAAGGAAGGAAGGAAAGGGTCAGGAGACCAGGTCGGGGAAGGGCCCAGTGGCCTCCGTTTGGATTTTATCCTCAGAGCAGGGGGCAACCATGGGAGGGTGAGAAGGGCCGATGGGTGTGAGAGCCTCTCTAGGAGGCATGGGAAGTCCGGAGGTGGGCCCAGGCCGTCTCTCTGCTTGGCCACCTCGCAGTCTGAAAGTGGCCACCACGGCTGCCAGCATCTGAGGCCCAAAGGATGCCTGTAAAGCAGACAGGAAGCAGAGCCTTTTCCAGAAGGCCCAGCGAGCTCCCGCATTTATGCCCTTGACCAGAACCGAGTCAGGCGGGCATCCCAGCTGTGAGGCAGGCTGGGAGACAAAGTGTCCAGTGAGGCAAATGGCCCCAGCCCGTCGTGGTTTATCACACAGGCTGGGCACGTGGAGCCACTGTGACAAATCAGGATGCTAAGGGCGAGAAGGAAGAGAGGACCAGCCCTTGACTCTAGCAGAGAAGAAATCTCAGGCCAGGGTACTCAGTTGTAAATTAGAGGCCTGTCCAAAGTGGGGGGAAACGGCCAGGAGGGGGACATCCCCCCACTTCCACCGCCACCCCGTCCCGGGCTGTAGTTGGACGGGAAGTTTCCGGGTCCCGGAGTCAGGGGTCTGGCCGTGTTAGGAAAGGCAAGTGCTCCCTCTAGTGGCTAAGAGGTGAGCCCAGCATCCTCCCCAGGGGCCCAGAGCTGGAGGCCGGAGTTGGGATCCCTCGGCTCGCAGACCCTGGAAGGGGAAGGGCACCAATGATGCTGGTGAGAGCTAACAGTTATGGGGCACTTAGGGTATACCCTCCATTCACCTTACAGACATTAACTCAATCCTTTTGACTGCTCTGTGAGGTTGATCCCATTCGTGCTTCCGTTTGAAGAATGGTGTCATTTGCCCAATATCATAGGGACAGGAATTGGACCCACATCTGTCTCACACAGAGGCTGTACTTCCAGCCAGTGGCTTTGGGGCCAACAGACTACAGCCCAACTATTACCACTGGGGGACCATCACATGGATCCTGAATTACATTTCCTTATTATTTTTAACTTGCTTGTTCAAAAAGCCTTGTCTGAGGCTTCTGGGGGACTTAAAGTCGTCCATGGATGGAGTTTGGGAATCCCTGGGATTGGATATGAAATGCCGTGTGCATCTCTGCACATTTCCCTGGAGAGAGGCCCAGAACAGCCATGAAACAGGCAAAGGGGTTGGGACCCAAAGAAGTCACAGAGCCTCTGTTTCGTATTGTTTTGATGTCTTGTTTACTCTTTCAAGACTTTTGGAGGGGGGTGGGATGGAACTGATTAGGAATGCTTGTCACAAAGTCTTGTCTGTGCCCTAACTGACTTGTGATGAGCTTGGATCTTGCATAAACTGTCTTTTGTTTAACTCTGGAAACATCTTGATTTTGACACCTAACCAGGATCTCTCAGAGGTTGAGGACGGCAAGAGCCATTTAAAACTTTTAAAAGATTTAAAGCTAAAAGGGATGTGAAGATTGTGGTAGAGTTTAAGTTTTTATGTTTAATACAGTAACGCTTTTCAAATAAAGTTCAATGATTACTCATCTAAGTTACAGACAATGTCAGAAGTCTAAGGTGGGGAATTCTATGACTAAATGGCCCAGGCCAAGTTGCCCTCCAGCCCTTCTCCCCACTCTATAAAAGGCACCAAGTAGCTGAATTGTGTCGACCCAGGTGCTGGATTCGAACAGAAATAACACAGCATCCGTTATCTTAACAGTTCTTGGAGAAGCAAGGCCACTTCCGCTGCAGACAAACGAGGTCCTCTGGGCGGGGGCATCCTGGGGCCAGGTAGAGGGGAGAGTATGAGGATAAGGAAACCTCTCACCTCCCCAAGTTGAATTCTGGACCACCTGGCCTCAGAGCTTGGGTTGAGGTTATTCTCGAGCCCCCAGCCCTCATTCAAAGGATGCACCGAAGCTCATTCCAAAATCAGAAGAAATGACTTTGAATTTCCACCTGTTTGGGCAATAATGGGAGGAGTTTGGGCTTTGGATTTGGTTTCAATTTCTGCCCCTTTGGGGCTGTGTGACTTTGGGTTAACCTCTTTGAACTTCTGAGTCTTCCACTTTGTGGTCAGGTTGATAATGGCCCCCTCCCCAGGCAGCTGGAGGAGAAAGTGGGGTTTGTTCAGCTGACGTTGAGAGTGGGTCCCTGAGCGCTGGGGATCTGCCTGGCGCTTGGGACTCGGGGACACGAGCGTGCCAGCCCTGACCTCGGGGTCGTGGTGTAACATAGGAAACACATGGGGCGTTGGGGTTTCTAGAAGATCAGCGCAGAGGTTGGGAACGTAGGGCAGGGCTGCGGATCCCACCACCCGTGGCTCAGAGAAAGGGTCCTGGGAAAAGGCTACCAGTTCAGTGAGCAGTTGGAAACACAGCCCGTGGATTGGGCCAAAAAGGGGATGTAGGACAACGGTGGGCGATCCTAAAAGTCCTTTGTAGGGAGAGGGGGAGAAGCGGTCATCGTAAACAGGGGTAAGGTTTCCTGAGATTTGTACAGGTGAACTCACTCCTAACAGGATCTAGAAAGCCTGTTTCCAGCCCCACTCCACAGCTTGGGGAAGGTCCCCCTTCCTTGGGGAAGGCCTGTCTCCACCTGTGCCGACTTCCTGAGGCCCACGGTCTCCAGCCTCGCTGACAGTGCTCCGCTTAGGGTGGTCTCACCTTCTTGCTCATCCTGCCGCTTGCTGTTTCAGGTCACATCGACCGGAGGGAACACCGAATTCTTGGTTAACTTTCACACAGACATACAAACCACTCTCAAAAGGCATTTGGGAGCAGGGCAGAAGGTCTGGATCAGTGGAGGGACTCACATCTCAGGGACCAAAGACAACTGACACTTCAGGGCTGGACCTCCCTCACCTGAAAAAGGCTCTCGGCCACTCTCCCAGTTCTGCCTCCTCTTTCCACCTGTGCTGTCCCGCTGTGTTCCCTCTTTCCCCCATTCTCCTCTTTGCAATTTTCTCTTCTGAATTCCTCTGTACTTTAGCACAGAGCAACTCAGCACTCTCTTCTGCTGGCCTGACTTCTAGGGTCCCCACAAACAGCTGGGAAAACACAACCCCAGGTGGCGCCGATTACATCATGATCCACATCAGGGGGCTGCAAACCAGAGCCCGTGAACCAAATCTGGCCCCCTGCCTGTTTTTGTAAGTAAAGTTTTATTGCAACGCAGCCACGCCCATTCATTTACTTGTAAATTGTGACTGCTTTCACTATTCAATGGCAGAGTTAAAGAGTTAGGATGGAGACAGTATGTAAACCTAACATGTTTACTCTTCCTATCTTTGCAATTCGACATTTTCATGAAGTGCCTAGCACAGGTGAAGGGCTGGTTAAGGGTCATTGTCACGTTCCTTCCAGTGGCCTAATGTCTCATCCATTAACAAGTTGACCTAACTCCTGCTGCGGCCAGGCTATCAGCCGGGTCCTATAGGCATAGAGATGACCAATAACGTCTGCCTACTCTCAAGAAGCTCGAAATCAAGTAGAAGAGGCTGGGGCTTCCCTGGTGGTACAGTAGTTAAGAATCCGCCTGCCAGTGCAAGGGACACGGGTTCAAGTCCTGGTCTGGGAAGATCCCACATGCCGCGGAGCAGCTAAGCCCGTGCGCCACAACTACTGAGCCTGCACTCTAGAGCCCACGCGCCACAACTACTGAGCCCGCGAGCCACAACTACTGAAGCCTGCGCACCTAGAGCCCGTGCTCCGCAACAAGAGAAGCCACCGCAATGAGAAGCCCGTGCACCACAACGAACAGTAGCAGCCTGCTCGCCGCAACTAGAGAAAAGCCCGCGCTCAGCAGCAAAGACCCAACGCAAGCAAAAATAATTAATTAATTAATTTAAAAAAATAAAAAGAAGAGACGTGCAGTGTGTAAGAGGCACAGAAAGAGGATGAGGTTACCCAGTGCAGGGCTGACCCCTGCAGGCTCCTGTAGCAGCTGGGTTTGGCCAATGGGAGGCCCTGCAGGAGGGAGAGAAAAGCAGGGGTATTTCTTCCCTTCCCTTCTGCCTCAAGAAGCAACACTGCAGCCCTCTGGGCCCAGAATTGCCAACCTTTTCAATTTTTCACAGAAAGCTATGAATCTAGATTTTGTGTGAAATCTTCCCATTTGTGAATATTAGCACTAATTATTCAACTATTATGCAGACTTTTCCGGCTCCATAGGCTGAGAGTTTGTGACTTTTGGACAGAAGGCTCATGAAACTCTCTTCACTTTAAAATGTCTACGACTCTTATACAACTGCTGTGGAGAATAAAATTGTATACACACATATCCTATGAAACGCCAGCTCCACCCCTACATACCGTGGAAAAACTCACTCCATGTACAGGAGCCATGCTCAAGGATATTCATCTCAGCATTGTGTGTACACACGTGTAATAGAGAAATGTAGGAAGCTATCCAAGTGTCCATCAACAGGAGGACAGAGAAATGCCTTGTGCCATGTTTGCAGTGAAAACGAAGTACAGCTACGTTTATTAACATGGACAAATCTCAAAACATCATTTTAGAATGACAAAAGCATAGTATTTTTTTTTTTTTTTTTTTTTTTGGCTGTGTTGGGTCTTCATTTCTGCGCGAGGGCTTTCTCTAGTTGTGGCAAGCGGGGGCCACTCTTCATCGCGGTGAGCGGGCCTCTCACTATCGTGGCCTCTCTTGTTCCGGAGCACAGGCTCCAGACGCGCAGGCTCAGTAGCTGTGGCTCACGGGCCCAGTTGCTCCGCGGCATGTGGGATCTTCCCAGACCAGGGCTCGAACCCGTGTCCCCTGCATTGGCAGGCAGATTCTCAACTACTGCGCTACCAGGGAAGCCCAAAAGCATGGTATTTTATTTTTGTATATAAAGTTTATTCATATGAAGTTTGAAGCATGAAAAGCAATAACGTGTATCATTTATGTACAGGAGCGTATGTTCTATAAATGTAAAGGCAACTATGGGCTTGTTTGTTACGATTCAGGAGGTGCTGATGGCATCTAGTGGCTGGAGGCCAGGGATGCAGCTGAACATCCTACCGTGCACAGGCCAGCCTCCCAGCCAAGGATGATCCGGTCCAAATGCCTGTAGTGCTGAGGTTGAAGCCTTCAAGGGGGCGGGGAAAGGGGAGGGAATAGAAGCCACTTGGAATATCTGACATCTCATATAAGACGTGCAAATGGGCTGTCATGGCTTGGAAGCATCTTCTAAAGGCCAGCTTTCCTGTAGTTCTGTCTGCAGAGAGACCCGAGCTCAACTCCACTGTATTATCAGGGCTGCCATCGCTCAGCCCGACTCGCTGCCACGGGGTCAGAGCTGGTCGTGGGGGCCAATCTGGAGCCCCTACAAGGACTTATTGGGACAAATTCCTGCACTGGCTTTCTTACCCACCTGAGGCCTGATTTCACACTTTAGTAAGAAATAGCATGTTAGAACCTCACAGCATTCACTGGCCAGAGTGAAAGTTACCCCCACCATGTGACAGATGAGGAAACCGAGGCTCAGAGAGGCGAGGCTATTGCTGCAGGACACACCACGAGTAAGAAACTTGAACTCGAGCCTGAGACTCTGGAGTTCAGAGCTGCCCCTGCAGACACCACCTCTCAGGCCCAAAGTCTCCAGGGTCTGGACGTTGGGACAGTGCACTCTGAGCCATGAGTTAGAGGAAGTGGGAGCAGATTAAAGCTCTTCTTTGCGTGAGCTGATGTGTAATCCTCACAATCCCTACACTTTACTGAATCCATCTACACACAGAGCACTATTCAGTCCTCCCCGAAACACACGTGAAAAGCTAAACGTTGTTATCTCCATTTTCCAGAAGGAAATAAGATGGAACCTGCCCAGCGTGACCCGAATAGAAAGGGGCTGAGGCAGGATTCGAACCCAGGGCTCTGGTTCCGCACCCTGGTGCTGCCCTGCTGCACAATACCGCCTTCACTTCCAAGCTGCTTTAGGCCCTTTTGTCCCTTTTGGACCAGTTAGGACCTCGAAATCCTTGCCGATTTATTTCATATCTTAGGAAATGGAAGTGCCCACGAAATAAACTTGAAGATTTCAGACTTTTAGCTAAGCTGTGCCTTAGCTTTTGTGGCTCTGCTGAAAGGTTTAAACCTTTAAACCTTTCAGAAAGGTTTCAGAGGAACTGGCTGTGTGTGTGTATGTGTGTGTGTGTGTGTGTGTGTGTGTGTGTGTGTGTGTGTTTAAAGAACAGAGTTGAAATACTGTTTGCTCAGAGGGGTGTGGAAATTTTTCTGGTGTTTCGTTGGTTACATGCTCTTCTAGGGTGCTAGCGATGGCTCCACCAAACCCTGTTAGACGTATTTTATAAATTTATAAATCTTTCACCTTAAACCCCCTCCACTCAAAAATCCATAGAATTGGAAATCAATCTTTGTTTATGGCAAGTCCGTTAACAGCTAATTCCTTCCCACAACCATCAAATCCATCTTCCCTTGTTGCCAGAAATAGAAGCGACCGGGGTTTTGGTGGGCAGACGGAGAGGAACCTCTCACAGACATGCTGGGTCTGGTGTCCTCGGGGGTTGCCCTTACGTCACGTCTCGGACACAAGCCGTGGTGATGTCACCTGATGCCACGGTGCAGAACTCCCCTCCGCGGTGTCTGTGGTCAGCCCAGGGCCCAAAAGTGTCTCCCTTCCTGGGTTTCGGTGTCCCGATGAAGTCAGATTTCCTGGGCTGTGGATTCAGTTACCGATAATTGCCTTGTGAACTCGCAGATGCAAAAGTAAACATTTCTCGAGCCCCAAGTACACGGAGCTCTGGGGGTGGCCGACCAAGAGGAGCCGGGGGGGAGCTGCCACGGAAGCGATCTGGGCGATGTCCGTGTGGCGTTGGTGGGGCCTTAACGCTCTGGGTCTAGAATATTCACGCCATGGGGAACCTGGCCCGGGTGAAGGGTGGGCGGTGGTGAGCTTTCCCTGGCTTGTAGCGTGCGGGGAAGGGAAGGATGAGGCCCCCGTGCTGGGGGCAGGCCTGCGTCCCCGGAGGAGTGTGGGCTTTCCGCAGTTACACAGAGAGCAGATATGGCAGTGAGAGGGGCCCCTGTCAGGAGTGGCGCTGAGTCACTTTTTCCACCACCTCCTGTCCTCTCTCCAAGTCTGCTGTCTCACGCTGTGGTTGCTCTGTAGGGTGACAGCAGAGCCTGCCCTCGGGCCAAAGGGGGGTCCTGGGCCGGATTAAAGGGACCCATGTCCTTCTCACTGACCAGGGGTGGGGAGAGTAGCAAGACCCCCAGACAAAGAGCTATCATTACATAAGAGCAAAGAATAAAATCCTAACTCCCACATGGCCCTACATAATGTGGGCCCTGCCTAGCACCCTCCTGCCTGCCTTCTGCACCCCTCAGCCCTGATATCCGCCCCCTGCTGTTTCTCAGATTCCTCAGGCTCCTTCCCAGCACCATACCTCAAGGTGTTTGCACAGGCTGTGCCCTCTGCCTGAAATGTTGGTCTCAGGTCTCTGCCCAGTTGTCACCACCTCAAGGAAGCCCTCTGTGATCACTCTATCTAAAATACTATCCCCATAATTTTATTCCATCTCTCTTACCCTGTTCTCCCCCGCCAGAGCCTTTGTAGTTACCTGGCATGATGCCATGTATTGGATAATTTACTGATGGTCTGTCTCCCCCACTAAAACGTCAGCTCTATGAAGGTGGGGATTTTTGTCTGTCTTGTTCACTAGCGTGTCCTCGTGCCTGGAACAAAGCCTGGCATAGTAGATGCTCCATAAAGAGAGGACAAATGTGTGAGTGAGTGTTGAACATGTAATACACAATCGGAGAAGAAATTGTGGCGCTGTGAGCTGGAACCCAGGGCACCAGGGGCAGATACAGCTGTGCTTGCCTTGGGTTGGGGAAACTGGCAGGGGGCGGGGCGGGGAGGTGGATACCGTGAAGAAACTGGAATCATGGTTTTGCCCCTCAGGGGAGGTGATATTTTATGAAATGTACCTGTGGCAGGAGAGAAGTGTGAAGAGGGAAGGCTTTGGAATCTGACTGCTTAGGTTTAAATCCCAGCCTTACTCCTTCCCCGCTCGCTGTGTGAGCCTGAGCAAGTCAGACAGCCTCTCTGAGTCTGTTTCCGTATGTGAAAACTAGAGCTAATAGTACCACCTTACAAGCGATTTGGGGTGGATCTATTGAAATAATACAGCTAATGCATATAGCCCCATGCCTGGCTCATGGTATGCCTGCAGTAAGTGTTAGCTTTAAAAAGCTTTGGTTGCATGAGGGACTGTCTTAGTCCATTCGGGCTGCTACAACAAAACACCATAGGCTGGGTGGCTTACAGACAACAGAACTTCATTTCTCACAGTTCTGGAGGCTGGGAAGTCCAAGACCAAGGCACTGGCAGATTTGGTGTCTAGTGAGGTCCTGCTTCCTGGTTCATAGATGGCCATCTTCTCACTGTGATGAAAGGGGGAAGGGAGCTCTCTGGGGCCTCTTTTATAAGGGCATGAATCCCATCATGAGGGCTCTACCCTCCTGACCTAATCACTTCCCAAAGGCCCCACCTCCTAATACCATCGCATTAGGGGTTAGGATTTCAACATACGAATTTTGGGGGGACACAAACATTTGATCTATAACACCACTCAGCATCTGGACCGAGGAGGAAGAGTGAGCCATGTGTTACTCTGCTTAGACATTCACCGTCAGGCAATCCCAAATATTTAACTGTTTAGGTCATGCTTTTTATTTTTCTGGGAAATATTTTTACTTGCATGCCACTCTTTACTGAAAAATGTAGAACTCTTAAAAGGTAGATACAGTTATAAAGCCTAACAGCTTTTCATGTGTTTGGTGCCTGTGTGGTCTGGAGATGGGTCTGTTAATTATTGCTGCATAACAGATGACCACAAACTTAGTGGCTTTAAACAACACCCAGTTAAAACGATCTCAGTTTCAGTGGGTCAGGAATCCAGGCGCAGCTTGGCTGGATCCGCTGCTTCAGCATCTCAAAAGGATGCAGTCAGTGTCAGCCAGGGCTGGGGTCTCCTCTGAAGGCTCGACTGGGGACAGATCTACTTCCAAGCTCCCTCATGTGTTTGTTGGCAGGATTCAGAGCCTCAGCCCCTCACTGGCTTCTGGGGGGAGCCCTCTTGGTTCCTTATCACATTGCCCTCTCCGTAGTGAAGCCCACAGCGTGAGCTGGCTGTTGGCCACATAAGCCTCCCTAGCCTTGCTTCATCACAGCCAGCAAGGGAGAGTCTGCCAGCATGATTGAAGTCGGACTTAATCACAGTTGGGACATATCCCCCAACACTGAGGTATTCTGTTGGTTAGACACAAGTTACTCAAGGGGAGGGGATCACTCCAGGACATGAAGGCCAGAAAGTGGAGATCACTGGGGTCATCTCAGAAGCTGCCAAAAACAGGGAAGAGCCTGGCAGGTGTGAGCAAAGGCTTAGCTGAGTGGGTTTGTGATTATCACCTCCTTTGATTTGTAATAAGTTCCCTGAACCTGCCCACACCTCTCCTCAGGTCACCTCACAGTAAACCATCTTTGTTCAGGAAAGAATTGGTCTTTCTAAGTTCATGTCAACAGGGGACCAGTAGACACCCATTGCTTGAGGGTGGCTATAAAGGAATTTCTGTGACCTGACAAAGGCAGGCTTCTCGCCATAAAGACCTAGTTCTTGGTGGTGGGGGTGAGGGGGACTGGATTACTTTGCACATGGAGCCAGGGTCTCTAGGGAAGGAAGAGACTCAGATACCCAACCATTGCTCCTCGAGATATGAAGTCAGCAAAGCCCATCCGAGTGGGCTCTGAAGCTCCCACCTAACACCTACTGACTAGGAAGGACAAGAAACCCACATGGGACGTCATCAACAAGACAGGAGCACCTGGCCAAAGTTTGAGAGCCCAAATGAGCTTTGGGGAGGGCTGCTTCCGACAGGGCAGGTAGGTAAGCTGGGATCCCTTCAGGCCCCAGCAATCCTAGTACAATCGGTCTGGGATCAATGGCTGATCACTAGGAGAGCCAGGATGGATGTACATATCCCATGTTCAACAGTGACCCCTAGTGGCAAGGAGAATCAATGCATGTAGTGGATGGTTCAGACTCACCAGTTTGGAGGCAGGGCTGGCCCCCTTTGAACCAAGTAAATCCCAGAGTTCTTGGACAGTGGGAGTGGTGAGGAAGTAAGAAGCCCAGAGGAGGTGTTAGATTTCCTGCCAATGAAGCTCAATTTATTTACTGAAAACATGAAAGCAATCAGGAAGTATTTGGGTACCTTACTGGTCACAAAGATTATAGAATAAACCAGAGGTTAGCAAACTTTTATTAAAAGATTATATAATAAATATTTTAGCTCTGTTCTAACCGATGAACACTGCTCTGGTAACATGGAAGCAGCCATAGACAATAAGTGAAAGAATGAGCATGGTTGTCTTTCAATAAAACTTTATTTATAAAAACAGCCAGCCAGCCATGGGCTGACCCCTGGGATAAACAGTTGAGGTCAGTCTTTCCACCTTTTAAAATAGAATAACTAAATGAATAATTTTTAATTAATTAAATTTCATGACTGAAAGAAAATGTTCATAAAATGTTCTTTCCTCTTTTTGGTTAACTGAAATCTCATTCCTCCATGGATTTGCTAATTGTCCTTTTCTCCTTTAAATAAAATAGAGGCTCATCAGCACATTTTCGAATTGCTATCTCTTTCTTTGTATAAATGGGGAGTTATTTGTTAATGATTATTTTCTCCTTGAGGCTGATGGAAGCTGAATCATGGATGAGGTGAAAAATGAGCTTTCATCTTCTGTGATTTATACTCAATTCAGTCCTTTTCATGCATATATGTATGCACACACGTACAAGCTTAGGAATGTACTATTAGTGGTTGTAAAAGTGAGGTTGCTCATCTTCTGCTCTGAGAGTCTGGAAAAGTTTATGAACATCAAATAGTACCCGCTGGCATTGTCCAACAAGACACATTACTTTCCAGTGAGTGGGCACTTCCCTTCAGTCTAGCCGCATGCTTACAATACAGGCTCAAGCTGGCACGAGGATTTTCCACTAGATGGTCCGGTCTGCGTGCTCCGGCAGCCAGCTCGGAGGTGTTCCTGCCCTCAAAGCCACAGCCAAGTCCAGGGCCCCAGGGAAAAACCACCTAGTGAATTGGGAGAGGAGTCTGGGTCACAGGCAAGGGGATTCCCTCGCAATCCAGCCCCTCTGCCCCTCTCCAGACAGACCTGCCAGTTGTCTTGAGTGTCTTTCTTGAAAATTTCAAGCAGAGCTTTTAACCATGATGTGTAGCACATGTGGGTATTCCTTACATGCTCATAGATTTTAGATATAGGTATTCGAAAACAGTGGAGCTGTGAAAATAGGCTTAGATTTTTCTATTTTAAGGTATATGAAATGAGAATTAGCCTCCAATTATGGGATAAGGGTTTGGTCAGAGAAAGAAAATCAACTGGAGGGATTTATCCTGGGAGTTTGACCTTATGTAAATGTGAGAGCTGGTTCAACAGCATATGTGAACCTGTTTCTTTGAACATGAGGCTGGGTGTCAGCAGGTGGCCGCCACAAAAGAAGGATGGATGAGAATTGGGAGCGGCTGAGGACGAGGAGGAAGCCACAAGGACAGACGAGTCGCCCCACCCAAGGGACCCGCAGGAGGAGGTGGTATTCTTCATCACGGAACCAAACAGGCATCTGCCCAGGATTTGGAGAAGCTGAAAGAAGCGGCTCAGGCGCCGGAGGCCGCGGGCTTGCTGCTGCCCCAGGCCACCCAGCTCCGCCCGCAGAAAAGCAGCTACAGCAGCGCCCGCGGCTCCCACCCTCCAGGCGTAAAAACTGTAGCTCTACTTCTCCACTTCTACCTTCCAGATCTTGCCTTAAATGTCTCCTGTGGCCCATGCTAACCAGCAACTATGCAGGGGAAGGAATTCTGGGAATTCCGACTTCGCTGAGTTGACACAATCCGAATCCACCACAGTTATTACATCAAAAAGTAAATGGCGGTGAGTGAATTGATTGGGGCTTTTATTAGAAATGTCACTCCCAACTGTCAGTTTAAATGTAGACATTTAAAACTTTTATGAAAAAATTCTGGTGTCATAGGAAAGGCTTGGAGGTCAGAAAACCTAGATTCTGTGTTTTAGAATTACTGGCTGTATGACTTAGAACAAGTTACTTAACCTCTCTGAAACCGCATTGCTTCACTTGTAAAATGGGGATTAAAAATATCTACTGCAGACAGATGATGTACACAAAATTTAGCACAATCTGAATTTATCAAGGCACATAAGAGTGTGTGGTACTGTCTTCAGAATGTACCAACCCATCTGAGTCTCTCACTAAACTGTGAATCCATGAAGTCCAGGGTGATGATTAAGTGATGAGCATGAATGAATAAATGAAACATATCCCTGGGTAATAGGCAGAATAGGTGCAGTTACTCCCATTTAAAAATAACAAACTAAACTTCGGTGGTTTATCAATTAAGTATCTAAGCCAGGACTTGATGCCTGACCTTCTAACATCTAACCCAGCGCCCTTTACAACACAGCCTTATGTCTCTCCTGCATATTGGAACATTGTGGGAGTACTATGAGAGAGTGGCTTTGTGTTCAGAAGCTGTTGCTTTTTCTTTTATTTCCCCATGATTCCGAAGTTGTAGCGAATGGTTGGCGTCCTTCACAGGCTGCCCAGGGGAAGGACTTGTTGGAGAGCCAAGCTCCACCTCTCCTCAGAGCAGTCTGTATGTTCTGCTTTGGCTGAGTTCCACCTGGTCCCATTCATCCATTCATTCGGTCAATCATCCAACAAAATGGATTAAGAATGTATTATGTGCCAAGCATTGTTCTAGAAACTGAAGACACAGCAGTGAACAAAACAGATATGGTCCTGCTCTCATGATATTTACATGCTTCTGAGCTGTGGTAGCCAGCCTCCAGGATGGCCCCAGTGCTCCTTGCCTCCCGGTGTTCACACCCTTACGTGGTCCCCTTCCATCCTGGATAGGGATGACTGATGTCACACACACACACACACAAATATAAAGGGGTGATGGAGGTGACTTCTGAGGTAAGCTTGTGAAGACACGGTACCTTCCATCATGCTCTCTCCTGAATCCCTCACTCTGAGGGAACCCAGCTGCCATGTTGTAAGGATGCTGAAGCAGCCCAGTGTGGCAAGGTCCACAAGGTGATGAACTGAGGCCTCCCACCCACAGGCATGTGAGGGAGCCATCTTGGAAACAGACCCTCCGGCCCCAGTCAAGCCTCTGAATTAAACCACGGCCCCAGTGACATCTTGACTGCAACCTTAGGAGAGACCCTGGGCCAGAACCACCCAGCTAAGCTGCTCCCACATTCCTGACCCACAAAAACTCTAAGATAATCAGTGTTTGTTGTTTTAAGCCATTAAGTTTGGGAGTAATTTGTTATGCAGCAATAGATAACTAATACATAGAGAGAGACAGACGAAGCCCCAAATAATGCCAGATTAAGGTTAAGTGCTATGGAGAAAAATAAAGCAGGGAATGGGACTGGTGGGGTGGAGGGAATTGCACTTTTAGGTAAGGTAGGCAGGGAAGGCCTCACTATGAAGTTGATGGTTGATTAAGGACTGAAAAGAGTTGAAGGATTTAACTGTGTGGAAAAGTCTTCCAGGCAGTGGGATCAGCAGGTGCAAAGGCCCTGAGGCCGGAGCTTGAGTGTGTCAGAGGATCAGCAAAGAGGCTGATGTGGCTGGACCAGGTGAAGCGGGGAAGATGGTAAAGATGAGGTCAGAGAGATGACAAGGGGCCTGACTGTGAGGCATGGAAAGCTCTGTGCTGAGATGATAGTGGCTTGTGACCTTGGGTATGTCTCAGCGCCAGGCATGACCCTTCCCATGCATTGCTTCCTTCGATCCTCACCAAATGGGATGATCCCCATTTGCCAGATGAAGAAACTGAGGCCCACGGCGGTTATATTATTTACTTCAGACCACACAGTCAAGTCGTGACAGAGCCAGGAATCAAACCCAGGTCCTCAAATCTGTGGTCTTAATAACAGCTGGAATTTGGGTGGGGAGGGAAGAAGAGGGGGCTCTGTCTGTTCCCCTGAGGAATCACTACACTTCGTGGTGCTCTTTGTCTGAATTGGGGTCTGTTGAATCCGTGTTGTGGGAAGTTAAGTGTGCATGTTTCAGGCCCTGGATTGAGCACAGGCCATAAATGACCCATCAGGGTGGAATCCGGGTTGGGCCCAAGGTGCTGAGGATCAGCAAAGAAGCTTGGGGCAGCTCCAGCCCGAGGGGGAAGCAGGACCAGCCGAGGCCCACTTGGCAGTGGGGCGTGCCAGCTTTGGCGTTGGCTCCCCACAGACAGGCATGAGTCACTGCGGGGCAGCACCACTCGGTCTGCCTAGGACGCGCTGTTCTGCGGGGACCACAGCTCCCACTGGGAGCCAGGGCAAACTGGGCAGAGTCTGTGGAAAAATACTGCGGTGGGGTACACCCTGGCACTCTGCTGTGTTTTGTGCTGCCCCAGATTCGCCCGTGGCCTCCTGCCAACCAAGTGGGATTCAGTACATTAGTTTAAAAAAAAAAAAAAAAAAAAAGCCAAGAGAGCACTTTTTGAGAAGTCCCAGGCCCAGAAGTTAGGCTTTGCTGCTTTCTCTCTCTCCAGGTTAGAATAGCAGCATTATGTGGACCGAGTGCCAGGTATTGGACCAAGATGTACATTGTTTGGTCACATTCAGTCCTCATCCCAGTCTTATGGAGTTGTGCCTTTATCATTCCCATTTTCCAAGTGATGAAACAGAGGTGCAGAGAAGTGAAAACACCAAGGTTAAGAGGGAGTTTTCACACTGTGTGGCCCTCCTGGGGACCTCGCCAGTTAATTCAAAGTCACAGTGAGGGGCATGGAGGGAGCTGAGGGAACCCCCCCTCCCCACTTCAATGCAAGCAACCCGTTCTTATATGTGGGACTTCTGCTTAATAGTATAAATAAACAGGCCTCCCCTTGTTTATTTGTACTAATAATGTAAAGTATACAAGGTACACTCTTAGTTGCCTACTCACTATCTATTTTTCCCTTCTTCACTAACAAAACCTCAGTTTTATTTAGTGTGGCATTGTGTCTAGCTAAAGGACGCCAATCCCAGCCCTGCTTATAGTGTAGGTAGCCAGTGAGATATAAGCTGAAGTCAGCAGATGGGGCTTTTAATAAAGGCTCTTAATAAAGAGTTTATTCACTCACTGGAAGGTGAGCCCTTTTGGTCCTTCCTCCGTTTGTCTGCTTTTTCCTGCTTGGAACTGCAGTGGAATGGCTGGAGCTCTGAGCCACTTTGGACCATGATTCATCATTGAACATGAAAGCTTGTGTGAGATGGTTGATCAGGAGCCTGGGGTATTAATGGTATTACAGCATTGCTGTACCAGCCCTGTCCTGCCCTCTCCGTGAAAGGAATGAAGCTCACATTTTAAAAGCTGTATTTCAGTTTCTGTTACATTGAGCTGAAGTTAAACGTATAAGGCAACATTTATTGGGTGTTTGCCTTATGCTGGTCACTGAGCTAAAACTGCATGCACATAATCACTTTGAACCCTTACAATAACCTGATGCATTAGGTGGGCTCTGGACCCAGGTAGCCTAGATTTGAATCCTTGCCTCTTTCAACTTAGACAAGTGACTGCATCTCTCTGCACCTCATTTGTCTTTGTTCTAAAATGAGAGTAGCAGCAGTATTATCTACCTCGTCAGGTGGTTTAGCAGATTAAGTGAGATTATGTACATAAAGTATATACCTGGCACATAGTAGGTGCTCAATGAATGTCAACTATTTTTTAAAATTTATTTTATCGAACTGTAGTTGATTTACAATGTTGTGTTAATTTCTGCTGTACAGCAAAGTGATTCAGTTGTATACATACATACATTCTTTTTCATATTCTTTTCCGTTATGGTTTATCACAGGATATTGAATATAGTTCCCTGTGCTCTGCAGTAGGACTTTGTTGTTTATCCATTCTGTATATAATAGTTTGCATCTGCTAATCTCAAACTCCCAATCCATCCCTCCCCCAGCCCTTGGGGAAACCACAAGTCTGTTCTCTATGTGAGTCTGTTTCTGTTGTAGGTAAGTTCATTTGTGTCATATTTTAGATTCCACATATAAGAGATATCATATGGTATTTGTCTTTCTCTTTCTGACTTACTTCACTTAGTATGATAATCTCTAAGTCCATCCATGTTGCTGCAAATGGCATTATTTCATTCTTTTTAATGGCTGAGTAGTATTCCATTGTATGTATGTACCACATCTTTATCCATTCATCTGTTGATGGACTTTTAGGTTGTTTCCATGTCTTGGCTATTGTAAATAGTGCTGCCATGAACATAGGGGTGTATATATCTTTTTGAATTATAGTTTTGTCCAGATATATGCCCAGGAGTGGGATTGCTGGATCATATGGCAACTCTGTTTTTAGTTTTTTGAGGAACTTCCATGCTGTTCTTCATAGTGGCTGCACCAATTTACATTCCCACCAACAGTGTAGGAGGGTCCCCTTTCTCCACACCCTTTCCAGCATTTGGTATTTGTATATTTTGTTAATGATGGCCATTCTGACTGATGTGAGGTGATACCTCATTGTAGTTTTGATTTGCATTTCTCTAATAATTAACACTGTTGAGCATCTTTTCGTGTGCCTGTTGGCTATCTGTATATCTAATGAAAGTCAACTATTATCGCCATTATACAGATGAGGAAATGGGTGGATGGGTCCAAGTTTCCACAGCCCATGTGAGGAGGGGGCAGGAATTTGAATTCAGACAGAATTCTGTTACAAAATAAAATAAATCAGATACTCACTGTTAGATGGCCTGTAAGGATTATTCTTGTTTTAAGTTCTGTCTAGTCTAATGTTATACGCATCTGTGAAATAATGAATATGAACTGATATATGTCACTACTTTTCAACTAGTGAAGAAACATTTGGTTTAAAAAAACACTGAGCCCAGCTGTGTGCTCAGAGTGGACAGGGCTGGGAATACAACAAAGAATAAACTGATAAGATAGAGTTTCTGTCCTTCAGGAACCCCCAGTCTGGTAAGGTAAAGGGGCTCATTAACAGGGCTCACACATAGTAATGTATTAAGTATCATGCGGGGATTCCTGAGTTGTATGAGCTCAAAGAAGGGGCTCCTAACCCAGGAATCAGAGAAGGCCTCTGAGGAGGAGGCACTGACATTTAATGCTGAAAGAAGGTGTGGTAGACAGCTTCTGCCATGGCCCCTAGTGATCCCTGCCCACCTTGTCTATTCACATCCTTGTGTCACCCCCTCCTCGTGTGTGGCCTAGACCTGGTGACTTGATTCCAGAGAATAAAATGTGGCAAAATGGGGACTTCCCTGGCGGTCCAGTGGTTAAGACTTTGCCTTCCAATGCAGGGGTTGCGGGTTCGATCCCTGGTCGGGGAGCTAAGATCCCACATGCCTCGCGGCCAAAAAACCAAAACACAAAACAGAAGCAATATTGTAACAAATTCAATAAAGACTTTAAGAATGGTCCACATCAAAAAAAAATTTTTTTAATGTGGCAAAATGATGGAATGTCACTTCCAGGATTAGGTTCTGAACTCTGACTTCCATCCCACTGGCACTCCCTCTCGCCCTCTTGCCCGCTCACTCTGCCAGCTGCCGTGTTGTTGCATGTGCCGTGGAGAGGCCCACATAGTGAGGAGCGAAGGAAGACTTCTGGCCAATGGCTTGTGAGGACCTGAGACCCTCAGTCCAACACCCCACGAGGAGCTGAATTCTGCCACAGTCATGCCAGCAAACGAGGGGCCTACTCAGTCAGGCCTTGGGATGACCCAGCGCCAGAGGACCCAGTTCAGCAGCATCTGATTCCTGACCCCTAGAAGCCTGAGATTTAAAATGTTGTTGTTTTAAGTTACTCTGTTGTTGGGGAAATTTGTTATGCAGCAACAGATGACCTCTACAGAGGGGCAGGAATTAGCCGTGTGTCAGAAGGAAAGAAAGGGAGGGTGGGAGGTCGTTCTGGGCATGGCGACCAGCTGTGCAGGGGCCCAGAAGGAAGAGAGAATGGCTGGATTAGAGAGCAGGCCACAAATGTCCATTCCATGAGGGGAGGAACTTCACCTGTTCACCCACCACCGTATCCCCAGTGCTGGGAATGTGAAGAGTGGGCATGCAGTAGGTGCTCAATAAATGTACGGGAGGCGTGGTCAAGGGAACTGAATGCAAAGAAGAATCTTGGGAGGAGAGCTCAGGGCACATAGCCGAGGCCTCCTGGCCTCCACTCTGAGCCTGGACTGGTCCTCGGGCCCATGGGAGCCTTGGCTGGCACTTCCGTGGGCTGATTGCCGCCCAGTGAGGATGGCCTGGACACTGGGGCTGGAAATAAGGAGCAGGAGCAGAGGGGGAGGCTGACGCAGGCCTGCAGGCCAGGGATGGCCTGGACCAAGCTGGCCGTTGGGGTAGGGGAGACCCGTGACCAGATCTGGGGCATCTATTGGAAGGAGAGCCCATGGTACCTGCCCATGGATTGGATGCATGGGTGGAGGGAAATGGGAACATCAAGGGACACTATTTTGGTCAGAGTGACCTGGTGGATGGTGGTGCTGTGTTTGGTGATAGAGAATATTACAGGTGACCCTGGGCAGGTCACTTAGCCTCTGTATGCCTCAGTCTTAGTCATCAATAAAGTAGGGGTAGTAACTCCTACCTAGTAGAGCTGTTGTAAAAATTAAATGAGATAATGGCTACAAACACCTGGAAAAAAACAAGACACACACATAATTTATATGTAGTATATGATTTATATATTACATATGTGATTTTCTTGAAGTGTAGTTGATTTACAGTGTTACATTAGTTTCAGGTGTACAACATAGTGATTCGATATTTTTATAGATTATGCTTCATTTAAAGTTATTATAGAATATTGGCTTTGTTCCCTGGGCTGTACATTACATCCTTGTATCTTATTTATTTGTATTATATTAGAACCCCGGAGAAGGAACAACCTGGGGTGCTGCAGGGGCACCAAGAGAGGTGTTCACTTTTGGAATTTTTTTTCTCCACTTCTATCACTGGGAAGAAACAAGCCACTCAGAGGAAGTGAGAACCCTCCCGATGAAAACTCACTTTTGCCAGTTGTGGCAAAGGCAAATGACATTATGTTTTTGCTGCCATCTGCAAGTGGCACCCTCCTGAGAAACGGCCTCTCCTCAAACCAGCAGAACCTCTGAAATAGGATACCTCTTGGAACGATTAAGTTTGGGCCCACTTGCATCTTGACATCATTCAGGGTCTGAACGTTCCGTCTCGCCACTACAGATGTATAGATTTCAGGGTTTCGAGGGCTAACGGGGAATTGCGACATACTTGTGGCTCAAGTCATTTCTTAGCTTTCAGACCCAATCGTGCTTGCTCACGTAACAGATGGTTCAGGAGCTTGATGTAGGTACCAACTACCCTGTGTGTCAGATATGTGTTATGTCAGTCCCTCCGACGTTAAGTTCCTGATTGTGCGTGTCATCTGTGCAGTCATTCTAACTCTCCAGATGAAGAATTTCGCCTTCCCAGGAACATTTGGCAATGTCCAAAGACATTTGTGGTGGTTACAACCATGGGGGATGGAGTGGAGAGGGGTGCTACTGTCATTTAGAGGGTGGAGACCAGGGATACTGCTAAACACCCCACAATGCACAGAGCAGCTGCCACCACGGGGAATGTCCCAGCCCCACATGTCAGCAGTAATGACATTGAGAAACTCTGCTCTAGAGCTACTTGTTTGTTGAACAAATTCTGAGTGCCTACTGTACGCCGGGTCCCATTCAGCCCTGCAGGTAAGACTGTGAATGAGACCAGTGAGGTTCTTCCCCTCATGGAACAAACATTCTGATGGAGAAGACGGATAAGAAACTGGTATACAAATTATTATATTTCCTAAGATAATTTCAGATGATGAAAACTGCTGTGTGAACAGGGTCTATGTGTGTTTTCACACACAGTTGTTTCCCTTGTACTTGGCACAGTGCTTGGCATGGAGTAGGGCTCAGTGAGTTTTCACTGATTCCGCAGTGATTAAGACTCTGCTGTTGGTTAACTATGTGCCCTTGGGCAAGGTCATCTCTCCGTGCCTCAGTTTTTTCATCTGTAAAGCGGGGATTATCATAGGACCCACCTGGTAGAATTGTGGGGATCAAATGAGAGGATATGTATAAAGGGCTTGGAATATTCCTTGCCCACAGTAAATGCTCAATAAATGTTAGTGACATTCATTCATTCATTCATTCCTCCCCTTTGCCATGGGTCGACTGTAACAGTCTTTGCTCTGACTCCTTGGTTCCATCTCTGCCCTTCACCTTTGGCAGCTGTCATTGGTTACAAGTGCCCAGAACAGTGTAATAGGCCCTCCAGCTGGTATGAGAAGGATGGTGACGAAAGGACTTGGAGAGGAAAGGAGCATGATTGAGTGTAGTCCGTGTCACCACTGGGGAGGGCACAAATGCAGCTCTGTGTCTACCGATGGCCCTTCAGGGGCGTCATGACAAACATCCGTGGTGACCATTTTTTCATGTCCTGGCACCCTGGTAGCTTACACAGGTCCCCAGCTGGCTTCTGACCTCCTAGTAAGGTTTCCTCTTCTTCCACTGCCAACTTTTTCTTCTTATCTGTGTCTGCTTCCCAAGGGGGAACTATGGCCTAAGGTCTCAGTTCTCCACTTAGGTGAGTCAAGAGCCTTTTGGTCAAAGTAAGAGGAAATCAGTTGAAATGGACTTAAGCCAAAAAAGGAAATGCATTAGCTCATGTAACAGAAAAGTCAGGGCATGGCAGGATTCAGGATGCAGTGTTTCCAGGAATCTCTCTCCCTTGATCTCGTTTCCTCTATTTTGGCTATATCCTCAGGCAAGTACTTCCCAAACACGGGCTTAACCTCCCCACTCCATCCCCACCAACAACTCTGGACTCACATTCAACAGGTTGAGGAACCTCAGCTGAAAGAGAGCATCTCTTTCGCAATAGTTCCAGCAAAAATCTTGGGGCCAACTGCGATTGGCCCATCCTGGGTCAGGTGTCCATTCCTGAACCAATCCCTGCAGCCGTGGGTATGTGGTGTTTTGATTGGCCAGGCCTGGGTCATGTGCCTGCCCTCTGGTCTGGAATAGGAGCAACTCCACCCATACAGTCTAGATTGAGAACAGAGGGGAGGTGTCCCCCCAAAGCAAATCAGGGTGCTGTTACAAAAGGTAACAGCCCAAACCACAGATGCCATCGATACCATCTGATTGAGCATAAAACCCAAAGGCTGAAGTCCCCAATTCTTCCCGACTTAACCGAGTGTGGGGTTAACTGTCAGCCAGCTCTCTTTTTTGGTGAGCAGATGTCAGTGTGGTGGGCATTCCCATGAAAGACAGAAGGCTTCAGGAAGGATAGCGCACAGCTGGGCCCAGCAATCTCCCCAGTGCCAAATGCTTCCTGATATCAACTGGACATCACACCCGCCCCATCGCCTCTTGCCTGGAATGACCTCCTGGCCTTTCCGTAGAGCAAAAGTTCCGTGGATCTCCTTTCTCCACATAAAACTCACCTAAATTTGGGAACAAACTCATGAAACCAGTTTAATCATAAAGTAAACTCAGGGTGAAATCTGACCTATTTCTTTTTTAAGCGAGAGATTTGGACATGCCTGCAACTATTTTGCTGGGTTGTTTTAAAAATTTAAATCCATTTGTATTTGCTGTTTTTAAACTTCTTCCAGTGTTATCTGCTTTAAAATAAGAACAAGAAATAGAAATGACTCTGAACTGTCTCCTTGTTCAATTGTTAATGGAATAAATATAATAAAAGCGTACAAACTAAACATCATGCAATTTAAAAAAACAACTCTTTTCAGGAGGGCTAACTTGGAATAGAAACTGTGGAATAATAATAATAGTAGTAATATTAGTTCAGGTATATTGCACATCTATGAACCAGGCATCGTTCTAAGCACTTTATCAATATGTGCTAGCTTCTAATATTGTCCCCATTTTATAGATGGGGACACTGAGGCACAGAGAGGTGAAGTGACTTGGCTAGGGTGACAGTGGCTGCTAAATGATCGAGCAGGGATTTGAAGCTGGCTAGTCTAACCCCACTGGCCCACAGGCCTAGGACAATCTGGTTCCCAGCCATTGCATCTTAAGGTGACTTCACTCCTTCTAGATGGCTGAGAGCTTACCCCACTTGAACCTGTTTTCAGGTTCATTCAGCAAAGGCTGCATTTTATGACTGCTTGATGTTTTTGTAGTTAAGGCTGAACCCATATTGGTAAATGGACTCTCAAAATTTCTTCCTCTGCCAAAGTTCTGTTAGCCTGCAATCCTCAAAGCACTTCGCATATACAAACTTCAAAGCCAATTACATCCAGCCTGACGTGACCGGAGGGCACCTCCCAAGGCTCTGGCAGAGACGACAATTGACAATGGAGCTGTTTCTAATGATGTTTCATTTTGATCAAACCAGAAAAAATGTGCGACTGCTCAAAAGGCTATTTACAAACTCCAGCTCTGGCCACTGACCCGCATCTAATTCTGCTAATCACATAAACACACGTTTTATCCCCATCCGTGGAATACATTTCCAGCTCATCCCCACCTTCTACCCTCCTCCCATTCCCATCCCCATCCTCACCCCCAGCCAAGAAACCACTTTTGTTTGTCACTTACAATTGCTGTAATTAGCACTGTCTACACAGCAATACCAGTCCTGTTCCCTTTCTTGCTCCTTGTCCCAAGATATGCCATTAAAACAGGGAGCTTTGAGTTTCTGTAAAGTCTAAACAATCTCAAATGTGCAGGGCTGCATTTGTAAAAAAAAGTTCACAGGATGAGTCCAACTTCAGATTTCCATCTATAACCAATTATATCTGTTAGGATTAGGTTTCACTAAATATAACGGAACGCCCCCCCCCCAATATGTTATGCCTTAAATAAGATCAAAGTTTATTATTCTCTTATAAAAATATCAGAGATCCAGATGACTGTCTTTCTGTTCTGCCATCTTCAGCATGTGGCCACCAACTTCAAGGTCATCTTATGATTCAAAGTGGCTGCTTCAGTTCCAGGCTTCACATCTACCTTCTAGGACAGCAGCCAGAAGAAACTGAAGAGCCAAAAGGCCCTCACACCCTCCCTTCTACAGAACCTTCCTGGTAATAACCCCACCCAAGTTATTTTTGTGTCTCCTTGGTCAAGTCATAGTCATGTGGTCATATCTAGCTGCATGGGATGCTAAGAAATGTAGTCTTTGGACATTGGCTGACAATCAGCAGTCTCTGTTACCATCAGTGATGTAGTATGACTAGATCAGCCCAGGAGAACTGGAGTTCTGATCACCCAGAACAGTGCTGGGGACCAAGGAGTCCCCTGGTGCTTCCTCCATCATTCATTGACCCTAAGTCTTCATTACCTGGGACAAACTCCCTTCTTCCAGATCTGGAGATAGGAGTGACTTATTGATCCTAGGTAAATTTGGCTCAGCAAAATGAAAGGAGCAATCTCCTTCTGTTCTCAGGAGTATGTCTCCACTCCTGTGCCCCAGAGGCAGCCATGATCTCTCTAGCTGAGAATCTGCCCCCCTCTTTCACAATCTACTTGACTCTACCCCACCTACTCCAATAGAAAAGTATTTCAAGGCTCTGCTTCGGGTTTCTTTATCTCCCCCAAGGTGGCATTGCCAACGTATTGGCTCTTCTGCTATCTGTTTTACCTTCCTTCTCTTATTCTTAATGCCCCATCAGCTCTTTCTAGAATCCTAGAGATTGGCTATAGGGTGGCGGGGTGGAGCTCAGAGGAAGTGGGATCTCCTTCATGGGGAGCCCAGTGGGATGGCCGTGGTGGGGAGGGGTAGACAGTGGAGTTGATCGGGAATCACTGGGACTCAAAGACCAGAGGGGAGAACTTGGGTTAAAGCAGAGGTTCTCAACCAGGGCGATTTTGCCCCCCGGGGAAGTTTAGCAATATCTGGAGACATTTTCCATTGTCACAGGGTGTGTTCTTGGCATCTAAAGGGTAGAGGCCAGGGATGGTGCCAAACACCCTACAGAGTAGAGCACAGGCCCCCACAGCAAAGCATTATCTGGCCCAGAATATCAGTAGCATTGAGGCTGAGATAATCTGGCTTAAAGGGAACAGAGGATGTAGCTTAATAGTTAAGAGCATGTGCTCTGATGTCAAAAGCTTGGGCAAATCCCAGCTGTGACATGTGGCAACTTTATGACTTTGAACAGGCCCCCTGACCTCTCTAGTTTGTCTGCACATCTGCAGTATTTGGGGCTTTCTGAGAGCTGAAGGAGATAATCCCCATCAAGTGTGTTGTCCAGTACCTGGCACCTAGACCTCCCCCAAGTTTGCGGAGTGGGATTGAGTATGAGAAATACTTACATATACATCAGGATTGCCAGGCTGAGGTTTATAAAATTTACCTCCCATCATGAAAAGCAAAAGAAAACAAAAGGTTGATTCTAAAGATGAAAAACAAGAAACAGAAATCTCACGGGATTATGCAAATACCGTTCCAGGCCGAACCAAAAGACGAGAAGGAAATGCCACTCCACCAAGCTGTGTGCAGGAGGATGGTGGGTGCACTGGCCACCTGGACCCTCTTCTCCTGCACTCCACACATGCTCGCAGCAGTGCTCCTCTTAAGAGTGTTGGAGGTTTGGACCGGGCCTTCCCCTGTCCAGATTTCTGGTTAAATTTGGTGTCACTGAGCTGAGGCTATTTAAACAAAGACTTGACGCGGAAGAGAGAAGAAAATGTTTGAGAAATGTTTCCAGAAAGAGCGATCCAGGCAGAGGAAACAGCAAGAAGGAAGCCCTGAGCAGAAGCACAGCTGTTATTCGGGAGCAGCGAGGGGGCCAGCACGGCTGGAGCAAGAGGAGGATGTGGGGGGGAGTGATGCGGGGAGACCTGGGCCTTCTGGAACTTCACTGGGACCTTCGCTGTACTCTTATTTAGATGAGAAGCTACTGCGAAGTTTTGAGCAGAGCAAGGACTTGATTGGCCGGATTTTGACAGAGCCCTTCTGCTATTATGTTGAGCGTGGGGCATCAGGGAGGGGGCAGGGAGCCCAGAGGAGGCGGCCACGAGAGTCCAGGTGGGAGGGGATGAGAGGAAAACGGGGCGGGGGGGGGGGTGTGAGGAAGATATTCAGGGTATATTTTGAAGCTGGGACCAGTAGGTTTGGCTGATGGCTTGGAGGTGGGTTATAAGAGAGAGAGTCACCATCGAGAGTGACCCCAAATGTTTTGACCTGAGAAACTGTGTCGTGGGTTCAGTAGTGCCCCCCCAAAGGCTGTGCCTGAGTTCCAACCCCTTGAACCAGTGAAGGTGACCTTATTTGGGAAAAGGGTCTTTGCAGAGGTAATTAAGTTAAGGATCTCAAGATGAGATGATCCTGGATTAAGGTGGACCCTCAATCCAATGACAGATGTCTTTGTAAGAAAAGGAGAGGACACAGAGACACACAGAGGAGAAGGGCATGGGAAGACGGGGGCAGAGATGGAGTGATGCATCTGCAAGTCAAGGAACGCCAAGGATGGCCGGGCAGCCACCAGAAGTTAGAGGGGCAGGACGGGCTGGATGTGCCCTCAGAGCCTCCAGAAGGAATCAACCCTGTGGACACTTTGACGTCTGACTTCCGACCTCCAGAACTGGGGGAGAATAAATTTCCGTCGTTCTAGCCACCTAGGTTGTGGTACTTTGTTTTAGCAGCCACGGGACACTCATACCAATGGGAAAGGTGGATTTGCCACTGATTGAGATGGAGACTCTAGAAGGAGGTTTGTGTAAAAGCGGGTGGAGGGTGGGAACCCTAATAAATCCTGTGCAGGGAAGCCATGAGCATCAAATGGAGTGATGTACGTCAAGTGCCCAGCATGCCTGACCCTTGCTGTCACACTTGGAACCTTTTCCCCTGACCTCCTCCCTCCTCCGCTGTCTGAAACGGCCCCTGCCTTCCACTGTGCCCCGTCATCCCGCCTGATTTCCTTCCCAGCACTTAATACTCTCTGGAATAATCTTATTCTTTGCTTGCTTTCTGTCATCTATTTCCCTAACACCAAGGCTCATACTTGCCCTAAACTGAAATTTGCACGAGGTTGGGGGCTTTCTCTGTTTTTATGTCATTTTATCTTTCATTTCTTTGTTTTGCTCTTTATGTGTTGTTTTCTTTTATGACTCCCCAGGGGTCAGAGCAGCACCTGGTCCACAGCTGGCCACTGGGAAGCAGTCCTTGAAGTCAGTTAGCTGGTGTTTGGTGACTGCATTCCCTTCTGCATCTTAGACTGATGGGTGGGAACTGTTACTGTGGTGAAGACCCTCCCGGGCCACTTATTAAAATGCATAACATTGAGGTTCTGATTCACTAGGTCTGGGTTAGGACTTAGAAATCCACGTTTTTAGCAAGATCCCCACATGATTCTGATGCGAGTTTGTCAAAGTGTGAGCCCCTTTATTGGGCTAAGCTCTTTGAACACATCCTCACACTGCAAAGGGCAGAGAGGCTCTGGAGTTGAACAGAGGTGGAATTCTGTCACTTACAAGCTGGCGATGACCTTGAACATGCCACTTAACCTTTGGGGGCTTAAAAAACAGCCTTTATTTATTCACTAATCTCATAAATCTGCAAGCTAGGCAGGGCTCAGCGGGGACAGCTTGTCTTTGCTTTACATGGTGTCAGCTAGGGTGGCTTGCAGGAAAGCTGGCATCGGAAATCCCTGAAGTCTCACTGACTCACAGTTGGTGCTGATGCTGATGCAGATGCTGCTGAAGATGCAGATGCTGATGCTGATGCAGATGCTGATGCTGATGAAGATGCTGATGCTGATGTAGATGCAGATGCTGATGCTGATGAAGATGCAGATGCTGATGCTGATGCTGATGAAGATGCTGATGAAGATGCAGATGCAGATGCAGATGCTGATGCTGATGCTGATGAAGATGCAGATGCTGATGCTGATGCTGATGAAGATGCTGATGCTGATGCTGATGCTGATGCTGATGCTGATGAAGATGCTGATGAAGATGCAGATGCAGATGCAGATGCTGATGCTGATGAAGATGCAGATGCTGATGCTGATGAAGATGCCGATGCAGATGCTGATGCTGATGAAGATGCCGATGCTGATGCAGATGCTGATGCAGATGCTGATGCTGATGAAGATGCTGATGCTGATGCAGATGCTGATGCTGATGAAGATGCTGATGCTGATGAAGATGCTGATGCTGATGCTGGTGAAGATGCTGATGAAGATGCAGATGCTGATGCAGATGCTGATGCTGATGCTGATGAAGATGCTGATGCAGATGCTGATGCAGATGCTGATGCAGATGCTGATGCTGATGACGATGCAGATGCTGATGCTGATGCAGATGCTGATGCAGATGCTGATGCTGATGCAGATGCTGATGCTGATGCTGATGAAGATGCTGATGCTGATGAAGATGCTGATGAAGAAGCTGATGCTGATGAAGATGCTGATGCAGATGCTGATGCTGGCTGTGGGTTCAAACAGCTGGGGCTCCCCAGGCAGCTCTCTCTATCTCTGGGTGATCTCTCTTCATGGTATGTCAAGTGTGGTGACTTTAGGGTGGCTGGGTTTCTTACATGGCAGCTCAGGGCTTCAAAGGTACATGTCCCAAAAGAAAACTACAGAAGCTGCATGGCCTCAGAAGTCACTCTGTGTCACTTCTGCCACATTCTATGGTTAGAGGCAGCCAAAAATCCATATAATTTTCACATCATGAACTATTATTCTTTTTTAAATTTTTTCCCCACCACTTAAAAATGTGAAAACCATTCTCAGCTCCTGTGTGGTACAAAAACAAGGCCAGATTTGGCCCTTGGGCAGTAGTTTGCAGACACCTGAACTAGATAACCAGCCTCAGGGCCCAGACCCTGGTTTGTTATGGAATTTGGGATTCAGTGAGAGAGAGTGAGGGCCAGGAGGCCATCCCAGGGACCATTGCCAAGCTGGAAATTATGGAGCTGTTCCCTTACCCAGCCTGACTACTCTTCACAAAGGCAACAGCCTCTGCTTCTGGGGGTGTGGCCTGTGGGTTCAGGAAGTTGAGAAATGCGGTCATTCCTCTGTGGCCTCATAAGTAAGCCATGGCCTTGGGGGTGGAGGGTGGGGAATGCCAGTTGGATTCAGAGGTCAGCTTGTTGGGAGGTTCATGAGCAGGCAAGAGCTGCCCCTTGGGAGATGCACACCTCTTCTTAGAGCAGGAGACACCATTTCCTCACCTCTCCATAGCTGTGTCCTCATCTGTAAAGGGCGGGGGGGGGGGGGGGTCAGGGGGAGAATGTCTGCCTTGTAGATATGCTGGAGGATTATTAATTAATATATGTAAAGGGCTTTATTGAGCCCTTGGCATAAAGCGAGCATGCAAAAAATGGTAGCGGTTGCTATTTGGGGTAGGCAAAATAGTGTCGTTAAGAGCATTGGCCTCACAGATAATCTTGAGTTGAACCTTGCTAGCTGTGTGACCTTGGCCAAGTTACTTAACCTCTCTGAGCCTTAGTTTCCTATGGAGTTAATAAAACCAGCCTCTCGGGACTAAACCAAATCATGCATGGGCTGTGTTCATGGATTGGAAGGGAGTAAGCAATAAGTCACTATCAATGTGATGGTGATACTATTATTATTAGGCTGAGTAGAGACTGCCTACCTCATTGGGTGGTAGCTACTCACAGTGGATCATGATAGTATTCATTGTTGCAATTTGAAACACTCTTCCCCTCAAGCCCTGAGCCTGATGAGATAGAGACACAAAGGCAGTTAGGGACCAAAACCCCAGCCTTATTCTGGTAAAGCCAGCTGGAGGAAAGGCAGGTCCCCTTCCAGTGCAAGTTACTATCCGGAAGTTGGGGGTGCCCCTTTAATTCACAGGAGAAGGCCGAATTAATCATGCGACCACACTAAACACAGGGGCGGATGGGAAATGTCGTCATTATTCTGGGCAACCCAGTACACAGTGAAAACCTTCAGTTACTGTGGAAGCGAAGGGGAACGGATCCTGAGGTTCAGTCAATCACAGTCTGTTGAACGTAGGAGAAACAACAACAGCAATTCATGATGGAAGTTGGAAAACGGGCCTTGGGTGTGTGGCCACGGTCAGGCTTCTTTCTACTACTGCCCGTACTGAATTTCAGGGGTCCACCCAGACACAGGCAGAACTGGCCACTGCAGGCTTACCCGCAAGGGAGAGGGAGGAAGGGGCTGGGGGATGGAGAGTCCCAATAAATACTCAGCTATTTTTCTACCACCAGTTGGGTGTCACTCCTATTCCCTTAGGAAGGAGAGTTCTGGAAACGTTTCTTCAGAAAGGGCACAGTTTCCTCTGCATGGGCTGAGGCAGGAGTGAAGAAGGGGCATAGGTCTGCCTGCATTTGTCTTTAGACCCTTGTGTACCCTGACCTATCCCTCCCCTCAAAACCCCCAAGCAACCTTCCTCTGGGTGAGTAGTAGTGGAAGAAATTTCTGGAAAGACAGATCAGGGCCAGGCTTAAAGTTCCCTCCATTTCTGGATGAGTTTAGAGCCTGGTTCTGTTTGCAGTGTGGTGCTGTGGGAGTGTTGAAAGCCAGGGAGAGAGAACATGGGACAGATGCTGCTGGAGAAGGACACCTGAGCGGAGGTGCACGTGGGGCAACCGGCCTGTCTGGCTGCCGGACCAGAGAGGTAAGGGTTTCCAGCTCCAGGTGATGGGGCGGGGTTAGAAAGGAGGCTGGCAGATTGCTCAGCTCCTCCTAATTCATACCACATGCTGCTGATGACCGTGGCTTCACTTCTGGAAAAACCTCCCCTAGGGGTGGAGAAAATCTCCATGAAATCTGGCACTCCAGGCTTGCGGCTGGTGGATGGCGGAGGTGAGGCCAAGTGAAAAGAATCTGGGCAGGTGCTAGGAGGAAACTGGGGCCACTGGAGGGCATTTGGGAGATGCGAGCGAGTTCGGGCTCAGGGTCCACGTATCTGTGTGGCCTCGGAAGCACTGCGTGTGCCAAGTCATGGATCCCGAAAGGTGGACACGTGGCCCTGGTGGCACCAGGGACAGTCAGGTGTTGCATTAATGGACATGTTTAAGAAAATGGTTATGCACTTTCATGTTTGCCTTCTTTCTATGACAAATGGGACTAATTTATTATCAATAGTAATGATTTTAAGCTTCCTTTAAAGTACATTTATGTAAGTGAAAAAATTAATCAACTTAAATACACACACACATCTATTTATCTATCTGTCTATCTATCTATCTATATAATAGTGGAGCGGGTACTCAGACGTGGCCCAAATCCCAAGGACCGGCTGGGATGGCTTGAATTTGGCAAGCACCAGTGTGGGTGGTGCTGAGTCCCCAGCACAGATCTCTGGGTACTTGGGGGAGTGCCCCAAATATTTTAAGTGGATTTATAATAAAAGAGGGAAACTGAGGCACTGGTCGAAGCGGTTTTGCCAGGACCCATCATTCAACAGTCTCCCCACCAGGAGGCGCCAGAAAAAGGCCATCAGCAGGCCCCGACTGCCTTGGGAAGGGGCACCCTCTGTCTTTGGGGCCTGGCTGTCTGTCTCCCATCCCAGAGCCTTTGGATGCACCCCCAATTCCTCCGCTCTACCGCCCCGTGTAGAACATCTCCGTCCCATTCTTGAGTACCTTAGCAATTTGGGCTGGCGTGTTGCTCCTCCCTGGAGAGGCGTGCTTGTGGTTTAATCTCCAAGTACAGGGCAGAAAGCTTGGGTTTTGGTTGAAAAGTTCACAGCAGCGTCCAGCGGGTGTAAGAGGGGGTTTGCGTTTGGGGTGTTTTTAACCCTCTATAATCATCCCAGAGCCTCACAGGCCAGTCCAGCAATGCAGTGGCCTTCCCCAGCTCCCCAGTACTACCACATAGTACAGGACGCCTCGACTCTGATTCCCTGCTCAGCCACTGATGGGCTGTGTGACCTTGAGTGAGTGACTGTGCATCTCTGAGCCTCCATTTCCTTGGGATAAAAGGGCAGCAAGAAAGCCAGCCTTCCAAGTGCGATGTGAGGCTGCAGTGACCCCCACGGAGCCCCTCCACTGACATCAGCCTTCCATGCGGCCGGTCACCTCAACAGGTATCCTCCTACTCACCTTGGAGGATGAGGCCAGACTCTGATCTCCCCACCCACCCTGGAAGATGACGGAGGTTGGTACCACAGGAGAACAGCTCAGGCCCATTACTGCGACCACCCATCTAGGTAAGAAAAAGCGGGCAGGGTTCGAGGGATGTATGCGTACGGACGTACATCATAGTAGTATTTGTAATGACAAAAATTTAGAGGCCATCTAGATATCACTTCTTATAAGATTTACTAAATAAATCACAGCACTGCCATAAAGGGGAACACACTTTATGTTTACTGTACGCGTGTCTTTACTGAAACTGGTGGTTGATCACTCAGCTTTCACCCCCCCCCCTTTCTTCTTGCCAACCCCACTTTTTTTAGGTATTGATCCTTTCTGATGCATCCGTGAGACTCCGGGGAAGCTGACCCCAACCCCTAGATCCAGCAGAAAACTCTACTTAATTGAACCCAGGTGTCGGCAAACATATTCAATAAAGGACCAGATAGTAAATATTTAAGGCTTCGCAGGCCACACAGTGTCACAACTAATCAACTCTGATGTTGTGACAGGAAAGCAGCTGCAGATGACACATAAATAAGCTTGGCTGTGTTCCAATAAAACTTTACTCACAAAGCCAGTGGGCCAAATGTGGCCCAGAGGCAGTAGTTGCCCACCCAGCCTAAGCCAATGGTAAACATCTAACCCCCATCGTGATTGGCTCAGAAACTCAATCTGACCCCCGTCAGTACCAAGCGTAGCCCTGGTGGGAGTTACTGGTCTGACCTTTCATGAAGAATGACCGGGAGGCCCTTTGTGGTCAGAGCAGGGCTCTCAGAGGAGGTGACAGCGGATCTGGGACCTGAAGGCTGAAGAGGCAGTCACGTAGGAGCTGAGGACGGGATCCTAGGTGGAGGCAACAGCAGGTGCAAAAGCAAGAAGGCTTTGTTCTCAGAAAGAGGCCCAGTGCCTGGGGCAGAGTGAGGGAGGGACAGAGCAGGGGGTGGAAGGCGGGCCAGTGCTGGGCTGGCTGGCCTGCAGGGGGCGTGTGCTGCGGTCTAGGCAGAAGGGAAGCCATTGGAGAATTCATTGGAGGGTTTCCATAAGTTATCTGGTGTCACAGGCCTCGAGAAACATCCAGAAAGTTATATGACCAGTGTTAATGGTCGTTATCTCTAGGAGATAATTGTCCATTCACATTTTGCTTGACTGTGCTTCTTAATTTGCCCACAACATACGTATGTTGAGAGTCAGAAAAATAAACGTGTTCTCAGCTTCATGGCTGTGCAGCTTGTGCTCTTGCACAAGGCCTCGTGCTCAGATAGGCCCTGCACTTGGCACGTTCGTCATCTTAAAATTCCTAATAAAGTTGTCCTTGAACTTGTATTTTTTACCTGAAGTCCGATGGGACAAGAAACGTGCGTGTACGTGCCCGGAGGAGACGCGCGCCGCATACACAGCGCTGTTGCATTCCGTACATGTTCGCTGTTCCCGGTGACATCAGAATCCCCGGGTACCCACCACACGCGGCAGGTCAGTGAGACTCAAAGCAAGTCCAGGGCAAGTGTGTTACCTACATAACTGAGCCGTACTGGGGGCGCCGTCAGCCCCAAGAGAAAGGGCTTTCTGCCAGAACCAGAACTTGCTTTCAATGCAGAAAGAAGGCAAAGGCAGAAAGAAACACGAACGACCAAGCAACCCCTCCTTACGCGTGTTCCTTCCTTGTATTAGTCAACCATTTACACTGAAAATGATGACTTGGAAGGAAAGGGGAAGACGGTATGAAACCTACAGTTTCTTCGCCCGTCAGTCCTTCCTTACGCACCAGTAAGTGGAAGGTGGAGAGTGGCTGTAGAATGTGCCAAGAAGTGAAAGACCCTCGCCCCTCAGTATCGGGGGTGCACTGGTTCCAGGACCTGCTGTGGTTCCCAAAATCCACTGATGGATTTTGGATGGATCCATCCAAGATGTGACTGTGACTGATGGATCCGTTCTATCAGCCCTTCTATCCTTGGTTCTGCATCCATGGATTCAACCAACCGGGGATCGTGTGGGTTTTTTTGTTTTGGGGGTTTTTGTTTAATGAAAAAAGTCCTCCAATAAGTGGACCTGCGCAATTCAAGCCCATGTTGTTCAGGGGTCAACTGTAAAACAGTTGAGTTCATTTTGTGCGGTGTTTCCACTCCTCTGGTACACGTGCATACATGAGCTAGGAAATAGAAGTTGTGTAATTTTGGTGATTCTGCTTACAGGTTAAATGCTCTTCTATTTGTATTTAGTATTGGGATTGTGCCACATAAAAATAATGGCAAAAATGCATGCCATTCATGAATTTAGTATCATATGAGTTTAATATAATTGAATATAATAGTTTAAAATTGAAATGTTTCCCTGTACTTAGGACATTAAGTGGCAAATAAAAAACACCGTAATAAGTCGAGAGAGAGAGACCGCAGAAGAAAGGGAAAAAACTTCATATTTTAGTACCTTTAGTACCTGTAGCAGCACTTTTTTTCCTGCTGTTCGAACCAGGGCCCTGCGTTTTCACTTTGCACTGGGTCCCACAGGTTGTTTAGTGAGTCCCCTGTACTCTGGAGAAAGAAACAAGAGGAGAAATGCTCAAGGGTGCCGAGCAGGGCTTGGCCCTCGAGGGGTTGGCTCTGAGCCCAGGCCTGGCCTCCCCCCACCAACATTTGCAGAGAGGAAGGAGCTGGGAGATTTGTTTGCACTCAATTCACTTAATCAAGTGGCCCCGCAGGCATCAGCAGTAACTTAGACTTTATCACAATATTTTCTTTGGCTCCCCAAACTTCACCTTCACCCTGAAGGTGAAGTTTGGGGAGGGGGAGCGGCTGCTCTGAGCTCACTCTCCGGGGTCCTCCTGGAGACGTACAAGCACAAAGAAAGCTCATTCTTCTGCTCTTAAAAACAATCAGGCCCTTTCCCTCTGTTATTTATTTTTTCATTTTAATTCCAATTTAGAAAGAGCTGGGGGCCATGACTCAGTCCTTCCTCGCGCCCCTTGGAGAGGCTGCAGACGGGAGCGTGGGGCCCAGCTAATCTCCGGGAGCGATATTTATGACCCTCTGGGAGGTGGAAGGCAGACACTGCAGTGTCAGAGCAGCCAGGAGCTGTGGCCCTGGGGGGGGCCCAGCACCCTCCCGTAGGGACAGCCTCACCATTGCCAGCTCAGCTTCCCCGCAAGGCTCCTTGGCTTCTGGGGCTAGCAGGACTGGGGAGCCAGGGCAACAGGTGGCCAGGTGGCCTTTCCAGGGCCTGAGGGAGGTGTGGTGCCAACGGTACCCTCAAGCACCTTCCATGGTGCCCCTCCCGGCCCCCCAGGACCAGATGGGAGCAACCATACTCTGGAAGGAAGCCTTGTGCCTGGAGGGCCCTCAAGGATCAGGAGGAAAGGAATTGAGAGCAGAAAACACTGCTCCAGACGGTGGGATGATGTCACCCTCTAGGGGGTGGGGCTGTGACATTTACTCACTGGGCTATTCTGAAGCTTTCTCCAGGGTGGCCATCCAGCACACAGACAGAGTAGGGGAAGGAGCTTGGCTTTGCCTTCCCTAGGGGCTAGTTTGAATGCCGGCCCCCCGTCTCTGGAGCACCTCCTTCGTATGGCTGATGCAAGGAGGGCACATAGAGGTACTCCATGCATGTTAGTTTTACTTATAATCAAGGTGCCCCAGAACCTAAAATGTCCCGATTTTTAAATGTCAGTGTGTCAGAAACTGCTGTTTGTCCCCCAAATTGATTTTCTCCTTCTTCCTGGATAATGGCACTTCTGGATTTTAGCTGGGCTCAGCTAAAATCCAGAAGATGGATAATGGCCATCCCGAATAAGCTACACCTTCAGCAGCTATATGGTCTAGAAATATAATGTTATTGTTACAAAGGGGAAAGAAAAGGGGTAAGCTGGTTGTGCTGATAGATTAAAAATTCTTTTTAAAAAAAAATTATTTTATTGAAGTATAGTTGATTTACAACGTTGTGTTCGTTTCTGCTGTATAGCAAAGTGATTCAGTTGCACATATATATTCTTTTTCATTACGGTTTTTTACAGAATATTGAATACAGTTCCCTATGCTATACAGTAGGACCTTGTTGTTCATCCATTCTGTATGGAATGGTTTGCACCTGCTAAGCCCACACTCCCCCTCCATCCCCCCTGCCCCACCACCCCTGCCTTGGTAACCACAAGTCTGTTCTCTGTCTGTGAGTCTGTTTCTGTTTTGTAGGTAAGTTCATTTGTGTCATATTTTAGATTCCACATACAAGTGATATCACATGGTATTTGTCTTTCTCTTTCTGACTTACTTCACTTAGCATGACAATCTCTAGGTCCATCCATGTTGCTGCAAAGGGCATTATTTCAGTCTTTTTAATGGCTGAGTAGTCTTCCATTGTGTCTATGTCCCACATCGTTAGCCATTCATCTGTTGATGGACATTAAGGTTGCTTCCATGTCTTGGCTATGGTAAATAGTGCTGTAGTGAACATTGGGGTGCATATATCTTTTTGAAGTAAAGTTTTTGTCTTTTCCAGATATATGCCCAGGAGAAGGATTGCAGGATCATATGGTAACTCTATTTTTAGTTTTTTAAGGAACCTCCATAGTGGCTACACCAATTTACATTCCCACCATCAGTGTAGGAGGGTTCCTTTTTCTCCACACCCTCTCCAGCATTTATTATTTGTAGACTTTTTAACGATGGCTGTTCCGACCAGAGTGAGGTTATATCTCATTGTAGTTTTGATTTGCATTTCTCTAATAATTAGCGATGTTGAGCATTTTTTCATGTGCCTGTTTTCCATCCGTATGTCTTCTTGGAGAAATGTCTATTTAGGTCTTCTGCCCATTTTTTGATTGGGTTGTTTGTTTTTTGATATTGAGTTGTATGAGCTGTTCGTATATTTTAAAAATTAATGCCTTATCGGTCGCATCGTTTGCAAATATTTTCTCCCATTCTGTAAGTTGTCTTTTCGTTTTGTTTATGGTTTCCTTTGCTGTGCAAAAGCTTTTAAGCTTAATTAGGTCCCACTTGTTTGTCTTTGTTTTTATTCCCATTACTTTAGGAGATGGATCTGAAAAGATATTGCTGCAATTTATGTCAGAGTGTTCTGCCTATGTTTTCCTCTAGGAGTTTTATAGTATTGGTCTGACATCTAGGTCTTTAATCCACTTTGAGTTTATTTTTGTCTATGGTGTTAGGGAGTGTTCTAACTGCATTCTCTTACCTGTAGCTGTGCAGTTTCCCAGCACCCCTTATTGAGGAGACTGTCTTTTCTCCACTGTATATTCCTGCCTCCTGTGTCACAGGTTAATTGACCATAGGTGTGTGGGTTTATTTCTGGGCAAGGTAGGGTCTCTTAAAGATGAGGGTACAAAGGTTTATGACATTGAGTATGAACTAAGACATGCTTCGCCTGGGATCAGTGAGAACCTCTGGGTACCTGGGGCCAACAGGAGGCACAGGGACCTCTGACATGATGCATTCTAATCACCTACCTCCCATGTCAGACACGATAGAGAGGGGGATACAGATAGAGAGGGAAGGGGGTCTGCCCCTGAGCGGACACCCAGGTAGCGGCAGCGCTGGGCCTTGAGAGAGGTGTCACTGCAGGTAAAGAAACAGAAAAATGAAATATGCAAGGGACCCAAGGATTCCCTCACTCACGGGCTGGGTAACCCTCCAACTCCTTTGTAAGTAGCCTTGATGGGGAGATGCCCAAAGGGTCCCCAGGGTGTGTTGAAATGGGGTGGGGAGCCTCTCAGATTTCGCAGAGGGCCCCCCCACAGCTTCCTGAGCACGGCTGCTCTTGAGGGTCCCCTGGCCCCCGGTCCCCATCAGCACCCGTGACTCATGCCTCTGTCATCGCAGGAGAGCTGTTCTCCCAAACAGAGGGAAGAGGCTGCAGTGTGCTCATGGGCAGCTGCAAATGAGGGGTCTCTGAGCTGCCAAACGTCAGCAGAGCAAAGACTCTTTTTAACTAGAAGAGGGAGGCTTAGGAGGTTAGAAGGATGTCCTGACAAATCATTACTTCCCAGCTTGACCCACAGGTCATGGGTTTCACCCTGTACTGTTCTCTTCTGAACCTAAGTTTTTTGAAGATGGAGGCAGGAGCACAACACATAGGAACATATCCTGACTCTGCTACTAACTAGCTGTGTGACCTTAGATGATTTACATAACCTCTCTGAGCCTCAACTGCCTCATCTGTCAAATAGGGGAGATAGGAGTAGTTCCTTGGCAGGGTTGTGAAGATTAAATGAGTAGTGTACAAATCTCATTTGCTTATGAATTTTCGTTATGAGTGTTGGATGAAACACTACAAATGGCTACTTTTATTTTCTTATGGACAGTGTCCTTAACTAGTGTGTTGGTTTCCTATGGCCACTGTAACAAATTACCACAAACTTAATGGCTTAAAACAACGTAGATTAAGGATCTTACTGTTCTGCAGTTCAGAAATCCTGAAGTCGAGGCCAAGTTCCTTCTTGAGGGCAATGCTCCATTCCCTTGCCTGTCCAGCCTCCAGAAGCCTCCTGCCTTCTTGGCTTGTGGCTCTTCCCTCCATCTTCAAAGCGAGGAGCATCTTCAAATCTCTCTGTCATCACATCTCCCTCTCTGACTCCAACCCTCCTGTCTCCCTCTTATAAGGACCCTTGTGATTAATCCAGGATAATCTTCTCATCTCAAAATCGTTAACTTAATGGCATCTTTGAAGCCCCTTTTGCCATGGAAGGAAACATTCACGGGTTCTGGGGATTAGCATGTGGACACGTTTAGGGGGCCATTATTCTGCTTCCACAACCAGTGATAGTGATTTAAGGGAAAAAATGGGCCTGAGAAGCCATCTTTAAGGTGGCTGTTTGGATTGTCATTTTCTAAGATATGCAACAAAGGCTCAAATAACAAGGGTTAAAGCAAGATTAATATCTTTTTTTTTCTCTCTCTCTCCTCCCCTCCTCTAGCTCTCTATCTCTCGTTTTCTTTCTTTCTATCAGGTCCTCATTCTCTCTGACCTGATGCTCTGCCATCCCTAGGGGTGTTCCAGGTAACTCTCCACCACACCTGCAGACTAGCCAATAGGAAATGGGGGGAGGGGAGAGCACACACCCTCTTCCTTTTAGGGACAGACCCAGAAGTTGGAGCCTTGACTTTCACCACCATCCCATTGACTGGAACTTGGCCACACAGCTGCAAGGAGGGTTGAGAAATATGGTCGTTCTAGGTGGCCACGTGCCCAGTAAAAATGGGAGTCCTCGTACTAAAAAGGAAGGAGAATGTTAATGTTAGGAGACAAATAGCAATTCTGCCATAGGGCTGAGAGAGGAGAGAAAACGGAGATCCCTGTCACAGACGTGGGGCTGGAGGGGAGAATAAGCAGCTCCTCCCAGGTGGGAAGATACAGAAATACCCATCACACTCACAGTTAATAGCTTAGTCAGTTTCTAGTCTCATTCCTCTTTCCTAAGAGGAACCCTGCTTTGGTCAAGATCACAAAGCACTTGGCTAAAAAGTTCGATCTCCCAGTCTCCCTTGAGACCATGAATGTGAGCAGAAATCTGGGGATATCGGGAACAGCTTTCAGCTTCCCGATAGAAGTACCCTCCCTTCTTGCTTCTCTGCTCTTCCTCTTCCTACCAGAAGCTCAGGAGTTTCTGCAGGTGCAGAAGCATCTGTCAAGCATGACAAAGGGGTATCCAGGGGGAGCCTGGGTCCTTGCTGATAACACTGAGCCCTACCACCTGTGGACTGCCTACTGCAGACTTCCTTCTAGCAGAGAAAAGCAAACCCCTTGTTTGTTTAATCCTCTTTCCTTTGGCAATTTGGGGTCTCCCTGGCCTGACTGTTTGCTCTCTGCCCTTGTACATTATAGTGGGGCTCGCTGGTAGGTGTGCTCTGCCCACATATACACAGCCCATGGCTTATCCCACCATCCCAAGGAGAGGCCCCTTGGGGAAGGAAAGCATATATAGTTGCAGAAGAAACCCATGCTTCTTAGTCATTAACCAACTTGATCCTTTATTTGTAAACGCAAAACAACATTTAAGGGCTCTCAGGAGATATGGAGAAAACAAACATTACAGAAGGGAAAGATCAGGGCTTTCCTGGTGGCACAGTGCTTAAGAATCTACCTGTCAATGCAGGGGACATGGGTTCGAGCCCTGGTCTGGGAAGATCCCACATGCCGCGGAGCAACTAAGCCCGTGCACCACAACTACTGAGCCTGTGCTCTAGAGCCCACGTGCCACAACTACTGAAGCCCGTGTGCCACAATTACTGAGCCTGCGCTCTAGAGCCCACGAGCTACAACTACTGAGCCCATGTGCCACAGCCACTGAAGTCCACACACCCAGAGCCCTTGCTCTGCCACAAGAGAAGCCACCGCAATGAGAAGAGTAGCCCCTGCTCACCACAACTAGAGAAGGCCCTCACGCAGCAATGAAGACTTAACACAGCCAAAAATAAATAAATTAAAAAAACATTTTTTAAAAAAGGGAAGGATCAAAGTGGATAAATGGAACACTTCACTCTGGAATAAACATAGAGAATCCAGGGAGAAGAAAAATCATTTTCATTCTACTTTGTATCTTCAGGAGGATTCAAGAGACAGTGCACTGATGAGAACAGGTTGTTGTGAAAATGGAATAGTCAGAGAAGAAGGAATCAGGCTTGAAAATGAGAAATAGGATTACATTTGAAAGTTTCAATGAGTGGGCTGAGAAATAAGACATGGCCAATGATAAAGTTAGTGATCTGGAGGACAGAATTGAAGAAATCTCCCAGAATGTAAAGAAACGAAGCTGGAAAATGTAAGAGAAAAGTTGAGACAAAGAGGATAAATCCAGGCGTTCCAGATGCTATGAAATGGGAATTTCAAAAGAAGAGAGAGACTGGAAGGGAGGAAGTAATAAAAGAAATGAGAGGAACATTTCCCTGCACTCCAGGAAAGGCTTGAGTCCTCAGATTACACGCTTCACCTGGTTCCATTCACAATGCATACCTATAGACCTCAGGGGAAATTTTAAAACATTAAGAATAAAGAGGCGGGACTTTCCTGGTGGCACAGTGGTTAAGACTCCATGCTGCCAATGCAGGGGGCCCGGGGCCAATCCCTGGTCAGCAAACTAGATCCCACATGCATGCTGCAACTAAGAGTTCGCATGCCACAACTAAGGAGCTGGCAAGCCGCAACTAAGGAGGACATGTGCCACAACTAAGGAGCCTGCCTGCCGCAACTAAGACCTGGCACAACCAAATAAATAAATAAAATATTTTTTTTAATTATTAAAAAAAAAAGGGCTTCCCTGGTGGTGCAGTGGTTAAGAATCTGCCTGCCAATGCAGGGGACACAGGTTCGAGTCCTGGTCCAGGAAGATCCCACATGCCGCGGAGCAACTAAGCCCGTGCACCACAACTACTGAACCTGCGCTCTAGAGCCCGCGAGCCACAACTACTGAAGCCCACGCACCTAAAGCCCATGCTCCGCAACAGGAGAAGCCACCACAATGAGAAACCCTCACACCGCAAGGAAGAGTAGCCCCCGCTCGCTGCAACTAGAGAAAGCCCACATGCAGCAACAAAGACCCAACGCAGCCAAAAATAAATAAATAAAATTTAAAAAAAAAAAGAATAAAGGGGCTACTCTACAGACTTTTGGAAATAATAATTTTTAAAGTGGTGAACTACCACAGATTGAAAATCAGATTAACACCAGATTTGTCATCTACTCGGATGCCAGAAGATGATGAGGATATGTCTTCCATGTTCTGAGGGTAAAAGAGTTTCAATCTTTTGATTGAACCCTTTATATAAGGGTTCCTTATATAACTAAACAAAATAAAGATATTCTTAGACATCGAAGAATTTAAAAATTCACAGTTCATGTACTCTATTTGAAAACATTGCCCAAGGATTTATGTCAACCTCCTGAAAAAGAATCTAAGAAAGAGGATGGCATATACATTATTGAAAAGTGGCAGTTGAGGGCTTCCCTGGTGGCGCAGTGGTTGAGAGTCTGCCTGCTAATGCAGGGGACACGGGTTCGAGCCCTGGCCTGGGAAGATCCCACATGCCGCGGAGCGGCTGGGCCCGTGAGCCACAACTGCTGAGCCTGCGCGTCTGGAGCCTGTGCTCCGCGGCGAGAGAGGCCGCGGCGGTGAGAGGCCCGCGCATCGCGATGAAGAGTGGCCCCCGCTTGCCACAACTGGAGAAAGCCCTCGCACAGAAACGAAGACCCAACACAGCCAAAATCAATCAATCAATCAATCAATCAAAAACATACGCATCTGATTCAAGATCCTCATTAAAAAAAAAAAAAAAAAAAAAAAAAAAGTGGCAGTTGACAACTGTACAGAAGAGGCAAAGAATACTAGAAAGAAACTAAAATACTATGTGTTATACCTGACACTTGGAAGATTCTCCTTTGAGTGGTAAAGTTTCAGTGACTCGGAATCATATTTCCTTCTGCATGGGTTCATTCACACTTAATGAATATTGTTTACCTGGTGATGTTGTCAGTGCTGTTTATTAGTTTTCAGTTTTTAGAGTCAGGCTATTGACAATTCAAAGAAGATTTAGTTCTAAATTCTAGAGCAGAATTATGAGAAATAATAGTAACACATTGAGACATTATATAGCAGGCACTGTTCTAAGCACTTAGTGTGAATTAACGCTTTTAATCTGCATGACGACTTTATGAAGCAGAAACTATCATTATCCCCCTTTTTACTGAAAAGGAAACTGGAACACAGAGAGGTTAAGTAACTTGCTCAAAGTTACACAGCAAAAAGTGGCAGAGGTGGGATTTGAATACAGACATACTGACCTCAGGGTCCACGAAGTAAAAATAATATAACTAACATACATAAGAGGGAAAGGGTAACAACAGACAAGTCAGAGTAACTACACTATTTTCCTTATCTTTCAAAGGAAGGAATTGTTCAATACAGTCTAAGGTTGATAAATCAAGAAGTAGAAGTAGACACACTGTTAAAGGTAAACTCTATGATCAGAAAAACTAGAAAACCCAAGCCAAGAACTGACACCCCTGGGGAAGTACTCAAGTACTCTGGTGGAAGAAGATTTTTTGTGTTATGCTTTACTTTTTTTCCCCCTCACATATTTATATCCTGAGATACTACATGTGTCTTCATGTTTGCAGCTAATACTTTATTATTGAAAAAAATATTTTATCATGTGCATGTGTTACTGCTATCATTTTAGAAACGAGTTCAATTTTCCAAAAAAAATTCATTTTCTAACTGCGGTGAGTCATCTTGACAACTCTGAGCAGAAGTTACCCATTTTGGAATAACAGTCAGGGTGGAGGGTCTGGAGCCCACCTCTAACCGCCGGCTCAGCCCATCCCCTCAGTTCTGTCCAGTTAAATCTCCCTCCCACTCCTGGGAAAAGTTTGTCTGGCAAAGTCTTCCAAGCTCAGAACCTTGGCAGACACAACATTCCAAAAGGGAGACCAAGAATCCTGGGAAATGGCTGTGTTCGCCCTTCCCCCGGAGGGCGAGTGTGTTGGTTGGTGGGCTCTGGGAAAATCTAGAAGAGGAACTGCTGACACTGCAACTCAAATCATCATCGGGGGCATTTAGCACATTTGTGAAACCCTGCTTAGGTCTGGCAGCGTCCTCCAGCTCCCTGGAAGATATTGTGGGGTGGCAGCCCCTGCAATGTTGGGGTCTCTTCACACTCACCCCTTGACTGCTCCCTGGGTCTGCAGTCCCTTGGCCTCCTGGCTCCTCCACCCATCAGTGTCAGGCCCCCAGAGCCCCCTCCAGAGTCGCTGCCCTGGCTGCAGGCCCCTCCAAGGGCTCCAGACTCTGCCCCAAGCAGCTACATCCCTGTGGTTCTCGCCGTGAGTCATGGCGGGTCTGCTGTGCTGCCTTCCTATCTGGGGAACCGGAGATCGCCTTTAATTCCCTCCAGCTGGGCTCTGCAGGACTGAGGTAATCTGTTCTGGCGCAAGAGGAAAGCAGAGGGTTTGTTGTGTCTTTGTTTCATTCAAATGGTTTGGATGATGACTCACTCCATTTCTTCTTTCTTTCTTTTTAAACCAGGGCACCGTCTAGAAGTCGTTTTTGATTAGAAGTTGACCTCAGAAGTACGCTCGCATCATTTTGAAAGCATCTGACAGCACCACAGAAACTGACTCAGAATGAGAAAGGACGCAGTGGACGAAGGCCAGGACCAGGGCCTTCCCACACGGCTCTCGGGGGTATCACTGGCCTGAGTCAAAGTTGGGATGCCGTCCCCCGTCAGACCCCCGGATACCTGCATGGACATGGGGCCAGCTCGGAGTGATAGTGGTGACTGTCATCATCGTGGCCGTCATCACGTGACACTGGCTGATATTACTGAGTCCTTATTACGTACGTACGGCCCATGCTGTTCTAAGGGAGTTACCCATTCTCGCAGCATCCTGTCAGGCAGGTACCGCTTGGGTTTGCGGTCTGAGTGACATTGTCAGGTACTGCTCAGGAGCTGGGAGGTCAGGGTGGGTAGACCAGGGGTCTCTTTAGGAACACGAAGCCCCGAGGCAAAGCCTGCTTGGCCCTGAGGGAGAAGCTATGAGCCAGCTAGGTGGGAGCGGGTGGCCAGAGGTGGTGAGCAGGGCGTGAGGGGGGTCCAAGGTCGGTGTTGACAGGAAGGGGAAGCAGGAGTTTGGCTGCACCCAGGTGGAGGGCAGCAGAAAGCTGTGGCTGACCGAGGACATGGCTCTCATTAACGGCTACGCCTCCCCGCTGTGCCAGCCGGTAGGCGGAGACAGGTGGGCATGAAGCATTCACTTCCCCAAGTCCACAGGCTGTTGGAAGAGACAGGCTAGGAGAAACGGAGTGGGAGAAATCACCTCCAACCAGGGCGTTCTGGAAAGCTCCCAGCGGGAGGCGGCTTTGGCGTTGAGCCGGGTGGGAGGGGAGGACCAGCGCAGGAGGGAAGCGGGCACCTTGTGTGTTCAGGTGAGTTAAGCACCTGCGAGGAAGAGGTCGCTCCGTGTGGCAGGGGTGTGAGCCGAGGGAAAAGGGAATTCTAGGAAATCCAAAAGGTGGGTGAGAAAATACTGTGAAGGTCTGATCATAGTAGCAACGACGACTGATACTGCAATAGAGGCCTGGCGTCTGGCATCCCTGCCGGGGGGAGAGGCAAGTGCCCCAAAGGCCTGGAGGGCTGAGCTGGCCACTCCTCTGTGAGAGCAGCTCCTTTGATGGGCCCCTAGTGCCTGCATCTTGTGAGCCCTTCTGTGGGGTGTTTGAATACTGATGAACCATCCATGGGTGGCCAATGTGTTGGTTTCCCGGGGCTGCTGTAACAAATTGCCACAAACCAAGTGGCCTAAAACAACCAAAATTTGTTCTCTTACAGACCTGAAGGCCAGAAGTCCAAAATCAAGGTGTCAGAAGGGCCACACTCCCTCCAAATGTTCTAGCTAGGGAGGAATCCTTCACTGCTTTTTCCGGTTTCTGGTGGCTCTGGGTGTTCCTTGGCTTGTAGCCTGAGAACCCCAACCTCTGCCCCCATCTTTACGTGGCCTTTTCCTCCTCTTATAAGGACACTTGTCATTGGACTTAGCCCCCCACCCAGAAAATCCAGGATGATCTCAAGATCATTAACAATGCCAAGGACCCTTTTCCCAAATAAGGTAACATTCACAGGGTCCTGGTGGATATTTGGGTGGGGGACACCATTCAACCTACTACAGCCAATAAGGCCTATTTCCCCCCATTAAGTGGGAGCTTCCTGAGGATGGAAACTGGGCTCGCTCCTTCCTTCCTTCCTTCCTTCCTTCCTTCCTTCCTTCCTTCCCTCCTTCCTTCCTTCCTTCCTTCTTCCTTCCTTCCTTCCTTCCTTCCTTCCTTCCTTCCTCCCTCTCTCCTTCCCTCCCTCCTTCCCTCTCTCCCTTCCCTCCTTCCCCATATATTGAGGGAACATCTGCCGTGTTCCAGGCTCAGTGCTGGGTCCTGGGGAGACTGAAGCAATGGAAACAGATCCAGTTCCTGCCCTCTGGGAGCTGACTTTGCAGTGGAGGGAGGTAGACCCAACAGAAGCAGTTACACCATTGCTCACAGCAGGTAGAACTACAAAAGAAAGCAGGGGGGGGGGGCCAAGACCAGCAGGGTTGGGGGTGGGTCAGGGTGGACCAGCTCCAACCAGGGAGGTCAGGGAAGGCTTTGCAGGAGATGTGACACATAAGCTGGACCCTGGATGCTGAGAAGGACCAGGTTGGAACCTCCCTCTCACTTCCTGGCTGTGTGATCTTGGCCAGTTGCTTTACCCCTCTCTGCCTCAGTTTCCTCGTGTATAAAGTGGTGACGGCAAAAACACAGTCTCCTGGAACCATCCTGAGGACTGGGTGAGTAAACCCATGGGGAGCCTTCACAGCTGCAGAGTTCCTAGTAATTGCTTCATAAGCCATAGCTAATCCTTCTAAAAGAATACTTAAATGTTAACATTATTGGCACACAGCCAGAGCCATGCACCAAAAAATTTTGTTAATAATTGAGGAATATTTATTTTAAAAACCAAACAAACAAAAAAGGACCTAAAATTAGTCATCATGCGAAACTCTGAAACGTCTTGGAGTTCCTTACTCTTATTTTACAGCTTGACTTGGGGCTTGTTCGAATCAGGTTGGGGGCCTGGGACACCTATTCTCTTTAGGGTTTGGGGCTTGAAAATCCTCATAAAGGCCTGGCAGAGGTACCAGGGGATGTTGGCCACTATTTTGGGCAGAGCAAGCTGAGTCCTTGGAACTTTGGGACCGGCCAGCGGAGCCAGGGGTCTCCTACGTCGTGTTGACTTGGCAGATGGATGGAGGTCAGGCTAAAGGTGGTCCTGGGGTGAGAAGGGGCAGAGAGGCCGGGGCACTTGTAGGAGGCCCATGGAGAGCCCCGGGCCCGCAGGCATCTCCTCCCACCTGGGCCTCCGGGATCCGTCCCTCTAGGGGGCAGTAGGGCTCCACCGAGAGCCCCTGTCTCGTCTTGCAGAGGCCGGGAGACGCTCCTCGCCTTAGAATGTGCCTCGGTGTCAGCATCAAGGGAGATTTCTTTTTTTTTTTTTTTTTTTTTAATTTTTATTGGCGTATAGCTGCTTTACAGTGTTGTGTTAGTTTCTGCTGTGCAGCAAAGTGCATCAGCTCTACGTATATCCCCCTCTTTTTCAGATTTCCTTCCCATTTAGGTCACCACAGAGCACATCAAGGGAAATTTCTGCACAGACTTTGCCCTGGCTGGGCCCAGAGGATATATCTTTTCACATTCAGATGTCTGGGGGGGAAATGCTTATTAGGAAGGAAAGCATTTAATGTCACGGTAACACGTGAATGTTTCTAAAAGTGGAAGCTGACAGCTGTACCCACTTAGGGGGCACTTTGGGGTTCCAGCTGCCAGGAGTTCACCCCCCTCCAGCCTGACGGGGGAAGGAAGTTGGATTTCTAAGGCTCATGATATTCACAGGGAGAAGACGTGCGTTTCCGCACTAGTGTTCATGGCCAGGTTCAGGTTTTTAGACCCTCAAAACAGATCTCCTTGACCGGTTCTCCCCCACCCATCATAGGGGGCATCTGCTCCTCCTCCTCTCTTGCTGGGGGAACCAGGATAGCCCCTGGCTGTGTTTTGATGTAGCACTGTGACCCCAAAGATCCGAGACTTATGGGCGGCACCCCCCCATGGTGTGGCCTTGTGGTCCACTCTGGGGGCAGGGGGTATGGGTACATCTGCATGGGGCGCACACAGTCCTGGGTTCAGACCCTAAATCTGCCACTTCATGCTGTGTGCTCATCAGCAGGGGTCCTCATGGAACCTCCCACCTCGCCTGAAAAACAAGGAGAGACCTGCCCTGCAGGGTGACTGTTATTTCTAGACGTGATTCCAGTGACACGAGTCCTGGAATGGGCTTAGTGGGGTGCCAGGCACACGCTGACACTCACCGTCACACCACCAGCCTCCCTTCCAGCTCCCACCCCGCTGCCTACTCCAGCCCCCATTCCCTGACCTCTACCACTTCCCACTTCCCTGGCACTCCATCCCTTCTGTGTTTACTGTTCACAGTCTGTCTCCAGCTGGAATATGAGCTCTCCCCTGCCTTATGCAGGACACATATTCAACATCGATAAATATTGTTGAGGGACTTCCCTGGTGGTCCAGTGGTTGAGATGCCGCGCTTCCAGTGCAGGGGCCGTGGGTTTGAACCCTGCTCGGGGAACTAAGATCCCACGTGCCGTGAGGCCAAAACCAAACCAAAACGAAAACAACAACGTCAACAATGAAACATACATACATACGCACATACATACATGCATACGTAAATATCGTTGAGTGCACGCGTGAGGGAATGGGAGCTCTAACCCAGTTATCTGGGCCTCAGCTTCCCTGGCTGTGCAGTGAGGGTGATGCTGCTAGAAGTCTCTAGGTGGCTTTGGATGCATCAAGCCCTTGTGTGAGCACCTGGCCCAGGCACTCAGCAGATGCAAGTTCACGTCCCCGGTTGTCGGCTTTGTAACACAGTCAGGAGAACGGCCCCTCCACCAGCCCTCGAGGACAGCCACACAGACTCGGCCAGCGGGGCCTGAGCGGGGCCTCTGCACATTGGATCCTTCCACACACCAGGCGGGGAGGCCCAGGTCAGAGAGGAAGACCCTGAGGCTCAGGAACAGGGGGCCACTGGTCTGTGTAAGCGATGCGTGGGGCCTAGGGCGTGTCCGCTGTTCTGCGTGAAGCAGCTGGGGGCTCTCACTGTGGGGGGAGCGGAGCTGGTCCATGGTGGGTGACAGACCCTCACCCACGGTGGCCAAGAGCAAGGGCACACGGGTGGATGGTGGGCATGAGTCCCAGCTTGACTGCTTTTCGCTGGGTGGCCTCGGCAGGTGACTTCACACCTCGGTTTCCTGTCCGGTGGGGTGACGGGAACCCGCCGCTCTGAGAGCTGTGGTGAGACCATAACCAGCACAGGAATGAGAGTCATTACTCTGCTGAATTCAGGGTCGAGCAAAGGACTTGAGGGAAGCAGAGTAACGGCCCCTCAAAGACATCCACGCCCTCATCCCTGGAACCTGGGAATGGATGCTACCTTGAGAGGGGGATTAAGGTTGCAGATGGAATTAATCTTGCTAATTGGCTGACCTTACGATCAGGAGACTAGCCTGGGGGATCCAGGTGGGTCCAGTGGAACCACAAGAGCCCTTAAAAGTGGAAGAGGGAGGCAGCGAGAGAGGCTGGACCTGCCACTGCTGGCGCTGAAGACGGAGGAAGGGGCCGTGAGCCGCGGAATGTGAGTGGCCACCAGAAGCTGGAAAAGGCAGAAGAACCCTGGAGTTTCCAGAAGGAATGCAGCCCTGCCAACACATTGATTGTAGCCCAGAGACTTCTGAGCTCCCAAACTGTAAGGTGATAACTCTCTGTTGTCTTAAGGCATAAGTTTGTGGCAGTTTGTTCGTGCAGTGATGGGAAACTCACAGGAGGGCTGCGTTATGGCAGCCTCGACCCGGGCCTCCCTCTCAGGAGCAGAACATGGCAGAATGAAGATCAGTCTCAGACCTGCTGACAGGGGGTTAAATCTAGTAGAACCCTGGCCCTTTGTAAATGAGAAGAGACCATCAAGATCATCTAGGTCCGCATTTCAGAGCGGGATGTCCCCCAGATTAGTCCCGAGCAATGTTCTGTCCAAAATGGTCCCATGGGTCAGTCGGTTAGGAAATGCTGTGTACACTGTCCACCTTTCAAACAGTCACAGTACTCTTATCTCTGAGAGGCTCTGAGAAGGCCTGCAGCAAAAAGCAAGAAAGGCTTTCTAACTGCCACTCAGCACTTCCAAAGATGTTGTAGCATAAACCTTCTTCCTCCAAGTCTTCCCCCCAGAACTTCTACTAACAACTCAACAAAGCTTGTGTTTGGTGGATGGGCTGATCTACTCAAATCAATTCATGAGACAAATGGAGAAACTGAAGCCCAAACAGGTGGAGGTGCCCTGGAGAAGCAGTGCAGCTTCAACCAGCCACACGGCCCTGGGCAAGTCACATCACCTCTCAGAGCCTCTGATTCCTGATGGATAAAATGCAGACAAGAGGGCCTGCTTTGCAGAATACCATGGATAGCTGTCTCCATCCGTTGGGGCTGCTATAACAAAGTACCATAGACTGGAGGGCTTGTAAACAACAGAAACTTATTTCTCACAGTTCCAGAGGCTGGGAGTCTGAGCCCAGAATGCCAGCATGGGCAGGTCCTGGTGAGGGCCCTCTTCTGGATTGCAGACCATCCACTTCTCCCTGCGTTCTCACGGGGTGGAAAGAGAGCTCTCTGGAGCCTCTTATGTAAGTGCACTAATTCCATCCATGAGGGTTCCACCCTCAAGACCTAATTACCCCTAATTAGGCACCTCCTAATACCATCACATTGGCGGCTAGGATTTTAACTTGAGTTTTCAGTCCATAACCAAGGAAGTGGCCGTTGAAGTGGCCAGCACCCACCTGGTAGGTAGTTAGGCAAGAGTAGGTACTATTTGTATTCGTTTCCCATTGTTGCCACAACAAGTCACCACAAACTTAACTGGCTTACAACACAAATTTATTACATTTCTGGAGGTCAGTAGTCCTAAAATCAAGATGTCAGCAGGGCTGGTTCCTTCTGGAGGCTCTAGAGCAGAATCTGTTTGCCTTTTCCAGCTTCTAGAAGCTGCCCTTGTTCCTGGGCTCACACCATTCTGACCTCTGCTTCTGTCATCACGTCTTCTGAGTCTGACCCTCCTGCCTCCCTCCTATAAGGAACTCTGTGACTACAGTGGGTCCACCTGGATAATTCAGGGTAACCTCCCAATCTCAAGGTTCTTCATCACAGCTGCAAAATCCCTTTTGCCTTGTAAGGTGACATATTCCCAGGTCCCAGGGATAGGATGTGGACATCTTTGGGGACCACTATTCAGCTGACCACGCCCAGGATGCCTCCTTTGCTGGCCCTGCCTTCCTCCTGCTGCAGTGGATTCTCTCTCTCCTTTGCTCCAGGCTGGATACCAAAGGAGTGATTTAGTTCTAACCTGGGCTTCTGGTTGAGTCAAGTGCAGGAGAAAGTTTGCGTCTCCGCAGACATCCCCCATCCCTCTCAGACCATCACCCCCAGGCCATGCAGGTTGCAGTGGAAGAGCATCTTAGAAGGCAGGCTGCAGCCAAGGATTCCAGAGAAAACTGACTGCAAACTGTATCCCTTCACTCATCCAATATTGGAGTGCCTGCCGTATGCCTGGCCCCTCTTGGTGCTGCAGGCACAGGTGTGGACTGGACAGACTGGGCCCTGCCCTCAGGGAGCCGACTTCTCATGGGGAAGAAGGACAGTTGGGGAGAGATCACATAATAGGAACTAGATCAAAAACAAAACAGCGGGATATGAAGATGGAGGATGGTGGAGGTGTGCCCAGTTTGCCATGTGAGGCTGGTGAGCGGGAGGGGCACGGAGGCTGAATCCTGGGATTCTAGGTTTGGCAACAGGGTTGATGGAGATGTCATCTTCAGAGAGGGGTTTACAGGAGGAGAACAACTTTTTGCAGGCCTGTGGGGAGGTGATGAGTTCCGTCCTGGGTGTGACAGTGTGACGGGCCCAAGGTCCATCTGCATGGGGTGTCAGTGGGTGAGGGAATGTCTGAGCTGTAGCTAATGAATGTGGGCATTGTTCATCTCAGGGTGGGTTCCCCATGGAGGAGAAGACAAGAGGACCTGGGGCCGATGCCTGGGGAGCCTCCGTTTGGGCTGCAAAGGACGAGGAGCTGATGGGCGGAAGCAGGGAGACCGGGGCACGGGTGCCCAGAAAGCCAAGAGCAAAGGAAGAGGCTCACGAGGTGGAGAGCACTCAACAGGGCCGAACGCTGCAGAGAAGCCCAGGAAGGGAAGACTCGAGAAGAACCCATTTGGTTCAGCTGGAGGAGGGCCCCAGTGGCCTCGATTGCGGCCGTGTGCCGGGGGCAGAAGCTGCAGAGCAGCGGCGGGGGGGTGAGCAGTAGAGGAAGCCGGGACAAGACGCGTGAACGGCTCTTTCCTTGGCCGGGAAGTACGGAGGAGCCAGGCCAGTGGCTGGAGGTGGCCGTGGCGGTGATGGCTTTTTCCATCTTTATTTCTGGTTTATTTAGGCAGGGGACACCTGGCTTGTTTAAATGCTGATGGTTGGGAGCCAGGAGAGGGGGAAGTGAAGATAAAGGGGAGGGGTTGACCAAGGTGCCAAGTGGGTGGGAAGAGGCTCCTCCAGAATCCCAAAACGGGGGTGGGATGGCCATCTGGGAGGAAGGAACCTGTGCGGGGAGGCCTGTGGGCTGGAAGCAGGAGGTGTGTGCAGCAAGCACGTGGGCACTGGCTCTGGGCGGTGCAGGGATGGGCAGGTCATCATGGGGCTTTAAATCTACGAGTGATGCGGTCCGATTGGAGCCTCAGAACCAACATCTGGCAGCTGAGTGAATGGGTGGAAGAGCCCCATCAACCTGTTAGGAACGGGGCTCACAAGTGTCCATCTCCTCTGTGGAGATGCTGGTGGAAATGCCCATCATAACTCAAGATGCAGAATATTTTGAGAGGTGGTATTCTTTGAAGTTTAAAAACACAAGCTCTAGGGGACAGACTGGGTTTGGATCCTGACTCCCTTCCAACAAGCTGTGTGACCTCGGGCTGGTTACTTGACCTCTCTGTGTGTATTAGTTGCTTGTAGCTGTATAACAGACTACCTCAAAACTTAGCAACTGAAAACAACACCCGTTTAGTATCTCACAGTCCCTGTGAGTTGGGAAGGCAGGAGCCGCTTAACTGGGGCCCTGTGCTTGGGGTTACTCACGGGGCTGTGATCAAGGAAGCGGCAGAGGCCAGAGTCTGCTCAAGGCACGACTGGGTAGGACCCACTTCCAGGCAAAGTCAGCGGCTGTTGGCAGGATTCAGTTCTCCCTGGGCTGTTAACTGAGGCCCTCATTTCCTCACTGTCTGAAGCCAGAAGCCACCTTGAGTTCCAAATGGAGTTTGTCAAGTAGGCAGGTGGATAATTGAGTCTGGAATTCAGGAGAAGGGTCCAGGCAGGAGATATAAATGTGGGAGTCCTAGGCACGTAGATGGTATTTAAAACCATGCAATTGGTTGAGATCACCAAGGAAACAGGTGCAGATAGAAAACAGGTCCAAGGGCTGAGCCTGGGGGTATCCCAGTATTGGGGAGATGATGGGGAACCAGCAATAGATGGTAAGGAGAAGCCGGTGGAAAAGAAGAAGACCCAGTGGAAGCCACATGAAAGAAGCGTATCGGGTTTAACCGCCGATTCTGCTGACCAGTCCTGTGAGATGACCATGGACAATTGACTGCTGATTTAACAACAACCTGGGGTCGCTGGTGACTTTGACAAGGTGGTGTCAGTGGGTGTGGAAGCTGATGGGAAGGAGTTCAAGAGAGAATGGTAGGGGAGAGAGTGGATACATGCCGTATTTCAAGGAGTTTTGCTGTAAAGGAAAACAGGGAAATAAGACAATAGTTGAAGGGGAATTGTAGGATCCACAATTATTTTTTTTAACATCTTTATTGGAGTATAATTGCTTCACAATACTGTGTTAGTTTCTGTTGCACAACAAAGCTAATCAGCCATATGCATACACATGTCCCCATATCTCCTCCCTCTTGAGTCTCCCTCCCACCCTCCCTATCCCACCCCTCTAGGTGGTCGCAAAGCACCGAGCTGATCTCCCTGTGCTATGCGGCTGCTCCCTACCAGCCAACTGTTTTACGTTCGGCAGTGTATATATGTCGATGCTACTCTCACTTCGCCCTAGCTTCTCCCTCCCACCCCATATCCTCAAGTCCATTCTCTATGTCAACCTCTTTATTCCTGCCCTGAAACTACATTCATCAGTACCATTTTTTTTTTTTAGATTCCATATAGAATGGCCATTATCAAAAAATCTAAAAACAATAAATGCTGGAAAGGGTGTGGTGAAAAGGGAACCCTCTTGCACTGTTGGTGGGAATGTAAATTGATACAGCCACTATGGAGAACAGTATGGAGGTTCCTTAAAAAACTAAAAATAGAACTACCATACGACCCAGCAATCCCACTACTGTGCATATACCCTGAGAAAACCATAATTCAAAAAGAGTCACGTACCACAATGTTCATTGCAGCTCTATTTACAATAGCCAGGACATGGAAGCAACCTAAATGTCCATCGACAGATGAATGGATAAAGAAGATGTGGCACATATATACAATGGAATATTCCTCAGCCATAGAAAGAAACGAAATTGAGTTATTTGTAGTGAGGTGGATGGACCTAGAGTCTGTCATACAGAGTGAAGTAAGTCAGAAAGAGAAAAACAAATACTGTATGCTAACACAATTATTATTTTTTTTAGTTTATTTATTTATTTATTTATTTTTGGCTGTGTTGGGTCTTCGTTTCTGTGCGAGGGCTTTCTCTAGTTGCGGCAAGCGGGGGCCACTCTTCATCGCGGTGCGCGGGCCTCTCACTATCGCGGTCTCTCTTGTTGCGGAGCACAGGCTCCAGATGCGCAGGCTCAGTAGTTGTGGCTCACAGGCCTAGTTGCTCTGCGGCATGTGGGATCTTCCCAGACCAGGGCTTGAACCCGTGTCCCCTGCATTAGCAGGCAGATTCTCAACCACTGCGCCACAAGGGAAGCCCCCAACACAATTATTTTTAAGGTAGGGGAAATAATTGCATGTTTGTATTCTGATCGGAATTATCTAGTAGAGAAGGAGGCTGGGCAATGTCTTGAGAAGGTGAGAGGGAACGGAGGGGGGTGGTCTAAGGTAGGAACAGGACGGTTTTTGAAGTATCACGAGGCAAAGCCAAGCGAGCACAGGGGCCCTGATGCTGGTGGGGCAGGTGCGGTGGTAGGAGCTCATGGCAGCTCTTTCCACCTGCTTCCATGTTCCTCCCGAAATAGGAAGCAAGGCCGGGAGAAGAGAGGGAGAGCGGCGGGAGGAGGCGCTGGGAGTTTAAGGAGAGAGAGAAGATGTGAACGAGTCATCCAGGAGAGTCAAGAGTGGAGGACAAGGAGAAATGGACTCTGGTGCCCAGGCAGTGATGGAAGCCCATGCATCATTGGCGGTCACGGGTATGCAGTGCGTTTATGTTTTTCTGTAGCCAAGTTCACGGGCACAGAGGAAACTGAGCATTGGATTTAACCAGCTTGGGTGGGTGGATGATGCTTCACCGTGGGATTTAAGCTGGGAAAGGGGAGGAGGGAGCACATCAAGAGAAAGACGAGTGAAAAAAAGGGTCAAAGGGCAAAAGGATTATAGGTGGCAGGTGGGATGTGGGATTATTAGAGTCAGGTGCTGGAGAGAAGCCAGTGTCAACAAGGGGGTGCTTGAGACTGAGATGATGGGGGAGGGGCTACAGTGATTGGTGATTTCAAGGTCTCCGGCCGTGGTCCTCAGTGCTGTCCTAGGAGCAGGCATCACCTGGGACCTCGCCGGGAAATGCAGGTTCTCTGGCCCCACCCCAGACCTACTGAGTCAGAATCTCCAGGGGTGGAGCCAGCGATTTGTGTTCTCACAAACTCCCGCCTCTCCCCACAGGCTTTCTGATATGCATGAAGGTTTGGGAACCACTGCCCTAGGGTAGAATGGCCAAAGGAGGAGGACAAGTGTCACAGGACCAGAAGAATTTAAGAAATTGAGAGGTCGGGAAGGGAAAAGGATTCCTTAAGGAACATGAAATTGCTGAAAATTGAGACAGGGGTACAGGGACTTCCCTGGAGGTCCAGTGGTTAAGACTCCGCCTTCCAATACAGGGGGCGTGGGTTGGATCTCTGGTCGGGGAACTAAGAGCCCACATGCTGCGGGGTGCGGCCAAAATTTTTTTTAAAAAGGAGGTACAGCTGAAGAAAGTGCCCGGACCCAGGAGCTAAAGTCACCAAGAAATGAAGACAATGGCCAGGTGGAGAAGAGTCTAGAAGTGGCAGAAAACAGTAAGGAGGACACCTATCCCGGAGCCCAGTGATATAAGGGCTGTGGGAGATAGGCAGCCCCTCTGAGGGGCATAGCGGGCAGGACAACGGCCCCCCAAAGATGTCCACTCATCCCTGGCACTTGTGCGTATGTTACCTTACACGGCAGCGGGGACTTGGCAGGTGTGATTACTAATCTCGAGATGGAAAGAGTAGCCTGGATTATCCAGGTGGGCCCAATGTAATCACAAGCGTCCCTATAAGAGGGAGACCGGAGACTCAGACGCAGGAGTATGCGGCTTCCGGGGGGCAGCGGTCGGGGTGATGCCGTTGCTGGCTTGGAAGATGGAGGGAGGCCCACCGGCCAGGAAGCGGATTCTCCCCTCCAGCCTCCGGAAGGGACACGGCCCTGCGGACACCTTGAGTTTAGCCCAGCGAGACCATTTTGGATTCCTGACCTCCAGAACCGTAAGGTAATGAACTTGAATCACCTTAAACCACTATGTTTGTGATAACGTACCATAGACCTCTGCGAGGGAAGCGGGGGCCTCAGGAGGGTGGTGGGTTTCAGAGCAAAAACACCAGGCACACTCGGGAGGAAAAAACTGAGAACGTGGGGTTTTGTTTACGGTGGGCCGTGAGATGTGGAGGGCAAAGGAGCAGCGACTGTGCTTTGGGAGTTGCGGGGTGGGGGGCAGAAGGTGGGCTTGCAGAGCTTCCGAGCGGCTAGTGAGTGCGAGAAGCGGGACTGCTGGAGAGCCTGACACCAACAGGGAGAAAGAGCAAAACGATTAGCCCTGAGGGTGAGGACGTGGGCGCTGGGTGATGGGAAGCGGCGGCGTCTGGGAGCCCCGCTTCCCGACCCTCAGAGGGGCACGGACCTGCTCTGAGAGCGTGGGTCCCCGTCGGGGCAGCAGGGGTGCGCACAGCGTGGACGTCGGAAGGGCTCTGCAAGGCCCAGCTTGGGGGGCGGCAGTGCCCCCCGGGTGCCCTGGCTCCTTTGCATCACGTGGAGGCTAAATGAGACGCTTGGCTCGGGAGCAGCGGGGCTGCAGGTGTGTCTGGGAGGACCAGATGGAGGAGAGCCGCCGCCAAAACGCGTCAACAGTATAACTCTTTGAGCAGGAGCGCCTCGCCTGCCGCAGGTTCCCGTTACCTCGCCAGACTCCCCGGGGAGGTCGCGGTGCACATTCGGCTTGTAAACGGCAGCTGGCCGGCCGCCCTGCGCTCACCTGTCCCCGAGGAGCCGGAGCCGTTGAGCCACAGCAGCCAGTATTTAACAGGCGGGAGGGCCACGGGTGACGGCAGGAAGCCAGAAGGCAGATAAGAGCCTGGCAGGCTCGGGATCGGAGGGAGTGATGGTCTTTATTGCTGTCTGCAGCCAAGGGAACTGGTTCTTTCTAGAAGCCAGCCTGGAGCCCACAGATGTGTAATTAGAAGCGAATGAACTGAGCCAGATGGGACAGAAGAAAGGTTTCTCTTGAGTCAGATGTTTAGGTTTTAAAAATGTGTTAAATATTAGGAAAGGATTAATTTTCCATGCATTCCGGATGAATCCATTGTTCCCAATGTCACTTGCATGTGTGAAACTTGGACACGTTTGTTCATTCAGCACATAGTTCCAGAGGGCCTACTGAGGGCAGGGTCTGGGCATATGGCATTGAACCCGAACAAAGACTATCTATGCTCACATGGAATTTACAGGTGTAAGAGACAGATTGTAAACCAGCAAACGGTTCTGCAAACAGGAGAATCCTGTATGTGTCGTGGTGGGTGTATTTGTGGGCAGGGTGGAGGTAGATCCCACATTCCACGTTGTCAGGGAGGTCTTCTTTGGATGAGAGGTTTGATTTGGGGACCTGAGGGATGAGGGAGAACAGTTCCATGAGCCTCAGGGGTCAGAGCGTTTCAAGTCTTGGGAAAACTGAGGCAGAGGTGGGACAGGGTTAGGATTAGGCGAGGAACAGAAGAGAGGCTGACATGGAGGAACAGAGCTGAGTCTGGAGAAGTGGTAGGCAGGGAAGATCGTCGAAAGTCTTGACAGAAATCTGGATCATTCTAAATGCAAAGGGAAGGTCTCAGTCCTGTGGCTGGCAGGTTACTGAGGCTCTTGCACTGTCTCCGACCTGAGTGACTAAACTGCCTGTTTTTTTGAAATTAAAGTGATACCAGCAAGATGGCAGAATAGGAGGCTTCTACCATCATTCCCCCACAGAACATTGATTTTTTTTTCAGCTTTATTGAGGTGTGACAAATGAAGTTGTAAGGTATTTAAAGTGTACATCATGATGAGATGATAAAAACTGTGAAAGGATTCCCCCATCTAATTAATTAACACATCCATTACTTCACCTATTGATCTTTTTCTGAGTGTGAAAACCTTCAAATTGTACTGTTAGCAAATTTCAGTTACACAATAGCAATATCAATTACAGTCACCATGTTCTACATCAGATCCTCAGAACTTATTTATCTTACAGCTGAAACTTTGTACCCTTTTACCAACCTCTCCATATTTTGCCCAGGCCCCAGAAACCACTTTTTTCTGTTTCTATGAGTTTGACTTTATGTTCTTTCCTAGATTCCACATATAAGTGAGACCATGCAGTATTTGTGTCTCTGTGTCTGGTGTATTTCACTTAACATAATGTCCTTTAGTTTAATCTGTTGTCGTCACAAACAGCAGGATATCTTTCTTTCTCATGGCTGAATGATACTTCATTGTGTGTATATGTATATATACATATATGTTTGTATACATACACGTGTGTGTGTGTGTTTATACATATACCTACCACATCTTCTTTATCCATTGACAGATACTTAGATTGTTTCCCTATCTGGCTATTGTGAATAATGCCACAGTAGGGAACATGGGAGTGCAGATCTATCTTTGGGATCCTGTTTTTATTTCCTTTGGATATATACCCAAAAGTGGGATGACTGGATCATATGGTAGTTTCTATATTTAATTTTTTTTTATTGAAGTACAGTTGATTTACAATGTTGTGTTAATTTCTTCTGTACAGCAAAGTGATTCCGTTTTATATATATATATATATATACACACACACACACACACACACACACACACACACACACGCACACATTCTTTTTCATATTCTTTTCCATTATGGTTTATCACAGGATATTGAATATAGTTCCCTGTGCTATACAGTAGGACCTTGTTGTTTATCCATTCTGTATATAATAGTTTGCATCTGCTAACCCCAAACTCCCACTCCATCCCTCTGGCACCCTCCCTCTTGGCAACCACAAGTCTGTTCTCTGTGTCTGTGAGTCTGCTTCTGTTTTGTAGATAAGTTCATTTGTGTCATATTTTAGATTCCACATATAAGTGATACCATATGGTATTTGTCTTTCTCTTTCTGACTTAGTATGATAATCTCTAAGTGCATCCGTGTTGCTGCAGATGGCATTATTTCGTTCTTTTTTATGACTCAGTAATACTCCATTGTTTATATGTACCACATCTTCTTTATTCATCTGTTGGTGGACATTTAGGTTGTTTCCGTGTCTTGGCAATTGCAAATAATGCCGCTATGAACATAGGGGTGCATGTATCTTTTTGAATTATAGTTTTTCTGGATATATGCCTAGGAATAGGATTGCTGGATCATATGGCAACTCTATTTTTAGTTTCTTGAGGAAGATCCATACTGTTTTCCATAGTGATTGTACCAACTTACATTCCCACCAACAGTGTAGGAGGGTTCCCTTTTCTCCACATCCTCTCCAGTATTTATGTAGATTTTTTTGATGATAGCCATTCTGACCAGGGTGAGATGGTACCTCATTGTAGTTTTGATTTGCATTTCTCTGATAATTAGTGCTGTTGAGCATTTTTTCATCTGCCTATTGGTCATCTGTATGGTTTCTTTGGAAAAATGTCTAGTTCTGCCCATTTTTCAGTTGGGTTTGTTTTTTGTTGTTGTTGAGTTGTATGAACTGTTTGTATATTTTGGAGATTAATCCCTTGTCAGTCGCATCATTTGCAGATATTTTCTTCCATTCTGTAGGTTGTTTTTTCATTTTGTTTGTGGTTTCCTTTGCTGTGCAAAAGCTTGTAAGCTTGATTAGGTCCCATTTGTTTATTTTTGCTTTTATTTCTGTTGCCTTGGGAGACTGATCTAAGAAAACATTGGTATGATTTATGTCAGAGAACATTTTGCCTATGTTCTCTTCTAGGAGTTTTATGATGTCATGTCTTATGTTTAAGTCTTTCAGCCATTTTGAGTTTATTTTTGTGTATGGTATGAGGGTGTGTTCTAAGTTCATTGATTTACATGCAGCTGTCCAACTTTCCCAACACCCCTTGCTAAAGAGACTCTTTTTCCCATTTGTATATTCTTGCCTCCTTTGTTGAAGATTAATTTACCGTAGGTGTGTGGGTTTATTTCTGGGCTCTCTATTCTGTTCCATTGATCCATATGTCTGTTTTTGTGCCAATACCATGCCATTTTGATCGCTGTAGCTTTGTAGAATTGTCTGAAGTCTGGGAGGGTTATGCCTCCTGCTTTGTTCTCTTTCCTCAGGATTGCTTTGGCAATTCTGGGTCTTCTATGGCTCCATATAAATTTTAGGATTATTTGTTCTTGTTCTGTGAAAAATGTCATGGATAATTTGATAGGGATCACATTAAATCTGTAGATTTCTTTGGGTAGTATTTTAACAATATTAACTCTTCCAATCCAATCTTTAATTTTTTTGAGAAACCTTCATACTGTTTTCCATAGTGATTTTACCAATTTACATTCCCACCAACAGTGTATAAACGTTCCCTTTTCTACACATCCTGACCAATACCTAATGTCTTTGACTTTTTGATAATGGCCATCCTAACAGGTATGAAGTGATATCCCATTGTGATTTTGATTTGCATTTCCCTGATGATTAGTGATGTTGAGCATCACTCTATCCTGTTCCATTGATCTGTGTCTGTTTTTATGTCAGTACGATATTTTTTTTTATTACTATGGCTTTGTAATGTAATTTAAAATCAGGAAGTGTGAGGCCTCTGGCTTTGTTCTTCTTGCTCAAGATTGCTTTGGTTATCTGGGGTCTTTTGTGGTTCTATATAAATTTTAGGATTGTTTATTCTATCACTGTGGAAAAATACCATTGGAACTCTTGATAGGGTTTGCATTGAATCTGCAGATTGCTTTGAGTGGAATGGACACAGGATATCTTTCCATATATTTGTGTCATCTTCAGTTTCTTTCATCAATAGCTTACAGTTTTCAGTATACAGATCTTTCACCTTCTTAGTTAAATCTATTCCTCTTTATTATAAATGGGATTAATTTCTCTTTCAGAGAGTTTGTTAGTATATAGAAATGCAACTGATTTTTGTTTATTGATTTTTGTATCCTACAACTTTACTGAATCTGTTCTAATAGCTTTTTGGTGGAATCTTTAGAGTTTTGTATATTATATCATCTGAAAATAGAGGATGATTCTATAGAAATATAAAGCTGATTCTATAGAAATATAAAGGACTACTGTGAACAGTTATACACCAACATATTGGATAACCTAGAAGAAATTCCTAGAAACTTACAACCTGCTAAAACAATTGTGAAGGAAGAGAAAATCTGAAAAGACTGATTACTAGTAAGGAGATTGAATCAGTAATCAAAAATCTCCCAACAAAGAAAAGCCTAGGACCAGATGGCTTCACTGGTGAACTCTACCAAACATTTAAAGAAGAATTAATGCCAATCCTTCTCAAGCTCTTCCAAAAAAATTGTGGAACGGAATATTTATAAACTCATTTTATGAGGTCAGCATTACCCTGATACAAAAGCCAGACAAGGACACTACAAGGAGACTGCAGGCCAATGTTCCTGATGAACGTAGATGCAAAAATCCTCAACAACATACTAGCAAACCAAATTCTATAACACATTAAAAGGATTATACACCATGGTCAAGTGGGATTTATCCCCGGGATGCAAGGATGTTTCAACATACGCAAATCAATAAATGTGATATACCACTTTAACAAGATGAAAGGTAAAAATTTTATATAATTATCTCAATATATACACAAAAAGCATTTGACAAAATTTGAGATCCTTTCATGATTAAAAACTCTCAACTTAAGTATATAAAGAATGTACCTCAACATGTTAAAGGCCACATGTGTCAAGCCTACAGCTAACATCATACTCAACAATTAAAAGGTTTTCCTCTTAAGTTAGGAACAAGCCAAGGATTTCACTCTCACCACTTCTCTTCGACACAGTACTAGAGTTCCTAGCCAGAATAATTAGGCAAGAAAAAGAAATGGCATCTAATTCAGAAAGGAAGAAGTATAATTGCCTGCTTTGCATATGAAATGATCTATTTAGAAAGCTCTGAAGACTACCAACAAATCTGTTAGGGTAATGAATTCAGTAAAGTCGTAGGATACAAAATTAACAAAATCAGTTGTGTTTCTATATACTAACAATCAACCATCCAAAAAACAAAATGATCTCATTTACAGTAGCATTAAAAAATAAAAATTAAAGAAGATACTTACGAATAAATTTAACCAAGGAGTGTAAAGATCTATACGCTGAAAATTATAAAACATTGATAAGAGAAACTGAAGACACAAATAAATAGAAAGATATCCCATGCTCAAGGATTTGAAGAATTAATATTGTTTAAATGTCTATACTACATAAAGTGATCTACAGATTCAATGTAAACCCTATCAAAATTCCAATGACATTTTTCAGAGAAACCGGATTTTTTTCCCCCTAAAATTTGTATTTAACTACAAAAAACCCCACATAGCCAAAGCCATCTTGAGCAAGAAGAACAAAGCTGGAAGCATCACACTCTGTGATTTCAAATTACATTACAAAGCTATAGTAATAAAATGGTATGGTATTGGCATAAAAAGAGACACACAGATTAATGGAACAGAATAGAGAGCCCAGAATAAACCCATGCATATACAGTCAACTAATCTTCAAATTCACTAAGATTACACAATGGGGAAAAAGTAGTCTCTTCAATAAATCGTAGTGTTGGGAAAACTGGATAGGTACATGCAAAAGAATAAAATGGACCCTTATCTCACACCATACACAAAAATCAACCCAAAATGTCTTAAAGACTTGAATGTAAGACCCGAAACCATGAGACTCCTAGAAGAAAACATGGGGGAAAACCTTTTTGACACTAGTCTTGGTAATGATTTCCTGAATTTGGTACCAAATGCACAAGCCAAAAAAAAAAAAAAAAAAGCAAAAATCAATAAGTGGGACTACATCAAACTAAGAAGCTTATACACAGCAAAGGAAACCATCAATAAAATGAAAAGGCAACCTACAGAATGGGAGAAAATATTTGCAAGTCATATATTCCGTAAGGGTTTAATATTCAAAATATATAAGGAACTCATACAACCCAATAGCAAAAAACAAACAAACAAACAAAACCAGTCTAATTAAAATGGGCAAAGGACCTGAATTTTCCAAAGAAGACATACAAATGGCCAACAGGTATATGAAAAAATGCTCAGCATCATCAGGGAAATGCAAATGAAAACCACAATGGGATATCACCTCACAGCTGTTAGGATTGCCATTATCAAAAAGTCAAAGTAAGTGTTGGTGAGGATGTAGAGAAAAGGAAACCCCTAAAAAAAGAAAAAAGAAAAGGGAACCGTTATACACTGTTGATGGGAATGTAAATTGGTACAGCCACTATGGAAAACAGTATGGAGGTTCCTCAAAAAATTAAACTACCACATGGTCCAACTATCCCACTTTTGGGTATATATCCAAAGGAATTGAAAACAGGATCTCGAAGAGATCTGTACTCCCACATTCAATGCAGCATTATTCACAATAGTCAAGATATGGAAGCAACCTAAGTACCTGTCAATGGGTGAATGAATAAAGAAGATGTGGCACATATATATGTACACACACACACACACACACACACACAAAATGGAATATTATTCAGCCATAAGAAGGACATCCTGCTGTTTGAGACAACACAGATGAAACTGGAGGGCATTATGCTAAGTGAAATACACCAGACAGAGAGAGACAAATACCGTATGATCCCACTTAAATGTGGAATTGAAAAAAGTTGAACTCATAGTCCAGTAAGTCCCCTACATATGAACCTTCAAGTTGCGAACTTTCAAAGATGCGAACATGCATTCACATGTCGTCACATTAAGTTAGTTCACGTGTCTGGCGTACATTTTCACGTGCGTGCATCCTCTACAGGTAGTTGTGCTTTTGTGTACTTTATTGTATACAGTACAGTAGTACAGTATATTTATTTCAAGCCCAGGATGTCCGGATGTCCTTTAGCTATAAGGAGAAAAAGCTGTTATAAGCCCAGGATGTCCGGAAGCAAACGTGAAAGCAGCAGTGATGTAGCCGGTACTGCTAAGAAGTATCAGCTGTTGTATTGTACTACTGTACTTTTCAAGGTGCTGTACTGTAAGATTAAAAATGTTTTATTTTTTGTTTTTTATGTATTATTTGTGTGAAAAGTATTATAAACCTATTACAATACAGTACAATATAGCCGATTGTGTTAGTTGGGTACCTAGGCTAACTTTGTTGGACTTACGAACAAATTGGACTTACGAATGCGCTCTCAGAATGGAACTCATTCGTATGTAGGGGACTTACTGTAACAGAGTAAACTAGTGGTTACCGTGGATGGGGGTTGTGAAATCAGGGAGATTCTGTCAAAGGGGGCAAACTTTAACTTCTGAGATCAATAAGTTTTGGAAGCTGAATGTACGTCATGGTGACTAGAGTTAATAAAAGTGTATACTTGAAACTTGCTAAGAGTGTAGATCTCAAATGTCCTCACCACCAAAAAAAGGTAACTGTGTGAGGTGATGTATGCATTAAAGAGCTTAATTTTGGTAACCACTTCATAATTTTTAACATATATCAAGATACTACATTGTATATCTTAAATATACACACTTTGTCGATCATACTTTGATAAATTTGGAGGAAAAAAAAAAAGTAAATGCAAAGGGAGGTTATTGGAACGCTTTAAGAGCGGGTGTGGTATGTTCTGCCCACTGTGCGGCCAGTGAGGGTAGGCGTGAACCAGGGCAGTCAAGGGGCCGCTCTGTCGTCCAGACAGAAGATAAAGGTGGTCCAATGGGCGTGAAGCAAAAAGGTGTGATTTCAGAGATGGATCCACCAAACGTTGCTGATGTGTGGGGCCCGGGGACAGTGAGGGAGCCAGGGTCGCTCCCGGGTTTTTGACTATGCAGCTGCTTAGATGGTATTGCCATAAACCGATGGGTAGGACAAGGGTGTACTAGAGGGTTGTGGGTGGGAAGAGGAGATTGGGAATTAGGAAGATCGGGGAGCATGTTGAGCTAGAGATGCCTCCTGGTTATCAGAGTGGAGACGTCACACAGGCAGGTGCATGAGTCTGGAGTGTGCATGAGAAGGTGTACTTAAAATCTGGTGCCAAGATCGTCCTATGAATGCTTTTCCTCAAGAGCTGTCCTGATGGTGTTAATTACAGAGGGCTCTTGATCAGCAGCCATGTGATCTGGGGGTCTTTCTTGGGAAGCCCCATCAGTAGCTCATAGAAAGCCCTGAGCTGCTCCCTCCCCGCTTAAAAAAAAAAAAAAAAAGTTAAGATCCAATTGTCATAGTGCTTTTCTTACTTTTTAATATACATTTATTTATTTATTTTTGGCTGCGTTGGGTCTTCCTTGCTGCACGTGGGCTTTCTTTTCTCTAGTTGCGGGCAGGCTTCTCATTGCAGTGGTTCCCCTTGCTGCAGAGCATGGGCTTAGCTGCTCTGCAGCACGTGGGATCCTCCCGGACCAGGGCTCGAACCCGTGTCTCCTGCATTGGCAGGCAGATTCCCAACCACTGTGCCACCAGGGAAGTCCTGTCATAGTGCTTTGTGTCTGGAGTTCAGTGCAAAATTTGAGTTTAAAATTTCTAGTAAACCAAGAATTCCTGGAAATCCTGGGATTGGGCAGGGGTTTCCATCTCTTTGGTGATAACTCTGCATTGGGCCATTTACCAAGCTGGACTTCTGAATTTTACTGGGAGGGTGAAGGCCGAGACAGTTTAAGAGTGGAAGCCCTTTTTGGAGAAAGCTGGGTGCAGCTTATCACAGCTCCCAGAGCTCCTCAAACAAAAGAAATGACTTGGCTTTCATTTCTTAATGGTCCCTGTGGTCTGTGCCTCTTTCACGGGATTATTTCATATTCAACCTGCTCTTGCCAAGAAACCGGTTTCCCTTCCATTTATGAACCTGAAAAGCCTGTGTAGGAGTCAGCGTTTTGTTTGCTCCTGGAAGTCTTGTAATTTCTTAATTTCCCACTTGTTACTAAGCCGGTGTTATATATCTGCTCCTTGGTACAAAAGTACGCCATGCTGCTGCAGGTAGGAAGGGACATTGACAGACTTGCAAAGTCTCCCCAAGAAGGAGAGGCTGGACGCCCCAGTGTGTGTTTCCTTTTCAATTCAGGATGTGAAAACTGGATAAGCTCGAGTTTGGGCTTTAACTCTCTAGTTAACTAATTAGGTAGCTAGTTAATTAGTTAGTTACTTATCTAGTTAGAAAAATTCAAGACCTATTGTCAAAGCTCTGAATGCTTCCTTCCAGATATTGGGAAAATGAGGTCCAGCCTTGGGTGAATCTTAAATCTATTAGTTAAATGATGGGAGGTTGTATTGATGGCTAACATTTATTAAGCACGTACCGACTGTGAGGTGGGGACTATTATCTTCATTTTACATCTGGGGAAACTGAGGCCCAGGCTGAATTGTGTGGTATGTACCAAGTGTAGCTCACACAAATGTAGGACACAGGCTTATTTTTTTAAATGACTATAGAGTTTTATCTGTATAGTTTTGTATTTGTATTTTGTTTTCTGCTTAAGATGATTCTGGGTTCTATTTGGGAAAAGCAACATACGGTTTTCAGAAAGTGAGTGAATTTGAAGAGAACTGGTTGTATACAGCTACAGCGAAAAATCTTGAGGGGCACAGTTGCCCCTAGGGTGGGTGGGTGGGTGGGCAGGCGGGCCTGGGGGAATATTTTTTGTGGGGCTCCTGTCTTTATAAGCGATTTGAGTCATCCTCAAATCAACGTTTCAGCACCATTCTGGTGGCCCAATCTCACCCGATCCCACAAAAAATAAAAAGCCTGTGCTGGCCATTAAGAGCAATCTGCTCACCAGGAAGCTCTTCTGGCAACTGGCTGGGACCCTATAGGTGCAGGTCCTGGAGCTCTTTGGGGCATCTTGTGTCCTGTTGACCTTGTGCCCCAAAGGAAATAAATGGGAATGAGCTGGCCCCATCTGAGGGGGACCAGGGGCATCTCAAGCCAGAACTCATGCAGGACCCTGATATGCTTGCGACACCCTACCCCACATGGTACTGGTTCCAGGCACTGGAAAGGGGCTTGGGAAATCCCCAAGAAGTATCCTCAGTGTAGAGTTATGGTGGGGTGAAGTGGTCCCTGAAATACAGGGCCTGGGGCTGAGACCTTGCTTCCCTAGGGTTTAAGGGTAGCGCTGAAGAGTGGGATGACATTTGAACCGTATTACGTTAAGACTTTAAATAGAAATTTTTTCCAAACCTCGTAGATGCTTTAGCTATAAGGAGAAAAAGCTGTTATAAGGAGGAAGCCAGCTGGAAAATTCTAGTATTTATAATATCTAATTCTGTTTGTGGGTTTGATGGTAAAAGATAATTTGGAGGGAACATTGGAATTTTGTAAGATATTCAAGCAGAAGACTGTTTTGCTCTGCAAGTGACTGTTTTGCTCTGCAAGTGACTGTTTTGCTCAGCCCAGTTCCCTGTAAATGCTCTGTGACCCTCTGCAAGCAGACCCAAGGTGGACATTATAAATCTGTTTACCTGGATGCTACTTCTAAAGAGGTCTAGAGACACAGATTATAGCAGAGCTGCAGTGGAGGGAGCAGAGAGAGAATCAGACAAATCCAGGTTGAGCTCATGACTCTGTCACCTTGGGCTTCTGATGTAAGATGCAAATATCAGAGGTTAGATGTAAAATGGATAGTGCCGACCTCATAGGGCTGAGAGGAGCGGTAAACCCACACGTGGATGTGCACACAAAAAATGGTCCTTGATGTACGAACTAAAAATGTAAAGGGGTATTTGAACAGCATCTCTAGAGAAGAAAAGATAAGCCCAAAGTAGCCATTGCTTTCAACTGTTTTATTGCTAAACTATCATGATACAAGCCGTATAAAAATACTTTACATATAGCAAAAATAAACTACATTAAACTGAAGGTTAAAAATGTTTTGCATAGGAATGTGATGTATTCAAACTCCTTTTAACAGTCAAGATTTTCAAAACCTAAGCCTTCCAGTACCACCCTGTGGGAGAGACTTCTATTTGTTGGAGAATTAGCGAGGGCATTCTCAACATTTTCTCCCCTCTGAGGGCTGTAGAGGCAACAGGGGTGAGTGAGGTTCTTTGACAAGGTGTGTCAGGATGCTAAGCTTGTCCCAACCACAGCATCCATCCGTTCGGGCCAATCAGAGTGCTGAAAGCACCTGCTAATAGAACAGCATCATTTGCATCCAAAGCCTGAACTAGGCAGGTGGAGTTTATTCTCATTGGCCAACAGCTGCATAAAGGCAGGGTGTTAAACCTTTCTGCCAGCACCCAACACGCCAGTTCACTTTCAGAAGGGCTGGCTTACAGAGCCACCGCTAGCTCAACAATCACCAGAAAAGTTTGTTTCTAAACAAACTGAGTTAAGACAGTGATGTTGGCTATAACTCAAGGCACTCATGAAAGCTGAGAGAAATTGATGTTTATGATCAGTTTCATGTGATGCTTCTTTTTCTTAAGCATTTAGTTGGAATGCAGGAAAACCACTTGCATTGGCTGGTTTGGCTCCATGAGATTTAATGCCTGAGACCCAAGCTTGGGAGACCCAAGGTTAAGATATGTTGGGTAGCTGCTAAGGGCCTGGCCCTCCAAAAGTGAGTTCAGGAAGGTTTACCCCAACTCGTCAAGAATGTCACAACCCCTGTGCCACTTGTAAACGTAAAGCAAACAAAGTTGTTAACCAGACCCCTGACATTCTTTCAATTCTGAACAAATAAGAAGGTCTTGGAAAGGGTTTGACGTGAAAATAAACTCAAGCCTCCCCTTTAGTCCAGAGTGAGAAATGAGAACACATCAGCTTCCGATCTGTCTACACATGACAGCTCCCGCACTGGCCAAGGCTGGCTTCCTGAGAGGGACGGCTTGGCCACTGGATGTAAACAAGAAAGGCTACATCAGTGCTTCCCAGTTCTTAGAAGGAATCGACTTGATTTGTCTAGTCTGTGTCTTTGCTGGAAAACTCTGGATGTCCTTTGGGTAATGTGTACGGGGGTTTATCTACCAGGATTCAGTTAGCTCTGTAAACATTAGCCTGCACTTCTGTTCTAGGAACTCTCCATTACTCCTGCGTCTTTTTTAGACTCCCCATTTTACAACACAGGCAGTTTTGTTACATCAAAATCACCTACTAGGTCCCTAATTGGAGGGATCTAAACACTTTTCCAGTTCTTAGTGACAAGACGGAGGCTCAGAGCTGAAGTCAGCAGCATCCTCAAGCAACAAATAGGTGCTTCCTTCTTCCACAGAGCCGTTCCCCCTCCTTTCTCTGGAGATGGTTTCTTCTAGCAGACAGGTGACTAACAGCCTCTGAGGTGGGCTTTTGTTTTGGGTTTTTTTTTTTCGTGGAATGATTAACAAATCTTCAAGAATACATCCTTAGGGGGAAAAAATCCTCAATGTATATGTAAAAAGAGACACTTGAAAAAGATTTCTGACCACTTATAAATATTTTCTAATTCCAACAAGGATGCGATATCTTGAGGACAGATAAAAAGCATAAAAATACAGATAAGAAAATAAAATTTAATACCATACTCATTAATTTGGGTTGCTATTATATATTATCAAGCAGCAGTATTTTTGTACAATACAGGAAGACTCAAACTTTGGAAATATACTACATTCAGCAACAGGGCAGACTGCTGTTGGAAGTGCTATATATTTACATTGCCTTGGTTGTAGCAAGTACAAACCTTCACCTAACAGATCCTTCTAACACACGTGCAACACACCCATCTTGACAGTTTAGACATCCTTTTTCTTTCTCTTCGAGGACCTATTGCCTCTTCCCGTACTGAAAATATTTCATGAGCAGTTTACTCTTGGCAAAACTTCCTCCTGGCATCTGTAACTGACAAAACTTTCTTGACTGCTGTCGAGTCTTACTACACATTCTCTTGCCTGTTTATGTCTCAAAACTAATGCTTTTGTTTCTTTCCTTTGCTATTTGGTATAGTTGTTTATGAAAGTGCTTCCTATAATACCCAGCTAGGATGTCTTAGAAAAAGAGTTTGTGAGTGTCTTATACACACACACACGTACATCTAATACAGGAATTTGAACTACTAGGAGGCCCTTTGCACTAACATGGTTAGAATAGTGATGGAAAACGCATTAGTCCTTTTTCACCCCATGCACAATGCAGCTGAGCGACTGCTACAATAGCAGGAAGGCACTTGGGTAAAACATTCAGATAACTGAGGAAAGGCCAAATTCCCTCATGTGCAAAAAATGGCTCCCAGCCAGGTCAAGTGAGAACAAATCGCTCACCAAACGCTTGAACCCTTCCCCCGTGAAGTCAATATTGCTGGAGAGAAAGTTCTTTAGGTAAAGCTGCTTGGATAAGGAACTCTTTATTAATGAGAAAGAATTTTGCATCCCAGAAGCTTTGCGATGGCGGTCAACTTCTTATTGGCATTCTGTTTGTTGAAAAGAATTTTGCTAAACTCTGCTTGGGGTGGGTGGAAAAGTCCCCTGTCCTTGGGGGGGGGTGGGAGGGAAGAAATGCTAGGTCCTGACCAAAAGGGTACAGACATGTGCTGCATTCTGTCCTCTCTCTGGAGCCCCAAACACACCAGGCCAGGGTCACAGGTCTGGAGTTCCTGGCCCAGCTCTCAGAAAGGTTCTGATGACAAAGCCAGGACTTAGAAAACCCACAGTGGGCCCTTAACTGCCACGATTCTCTTCGTAGAGTGATTTTTTCAATCAACTCTGCTAGGCGGAAGGTCTGAGTACAGCCTTTTGAAGAGTGCCAGGAATATTTACACTCTGTGTTTGATTACAGGGAAGCAATTAAATGGCTGAAAAGGAATCCCCAGTTTGTCCTGGGGTGTCTGCAATGAATGTAAACAAACACATCTGTGTGATTAAAAGCTCACCTGCCAAGAACTTGGAAGGTTTTATTTGTTTGCAAAAATTGCCCCAAAGGAGGAAGACTTTGGCAGACCGTGGGTGCACTCAGAGGAGAGAAAAACACTCAGGGCTAAGTTGCACACTCCATACGAGTGGTCTGAGCGGAGCGCATTCAAACGAAGGGCTGGGTGGGAGAGGATCTGCTTCTATTCAGATCACATTTGTGCTGGATGAAGCAGCTAATGCAGAGGCGTCTTGGGGACTGGGGCGGGGGGCGGGTTTCAATGAGTTCAGTTAAAAATAACCAATGAACTTTGGGGCCAAATTGTGAGCTTGAGTATCCCACTTTGAGTCTAGGCCAGAGAGGGAATTCAGCCTTTTTCCTCTATCATGGGGGCGCCCACCCACCGAAGCACTTAGGCCTACCAGCTGCCATACTTTGCAACCGTTTTACTTAACAAAAATACCTGCACTTTTTTCTTTTTTTTTTTTTTTTGGCTGCTTTAGCCCTTCTGCCATTCCTTCTCAAAATTCAATGCACATGCTTGAGATTCTTCTTAACTACTATACTTTCTGGAAAAGCACTTGGGCTGTTAGAGGAAAGAAAGCGGGAACATCAAAAAGCCGCGAAGCTTGTCCGGCTGAGGCGGATGCGGGCTCACCCGGCAGCCTGGGTGACCTCCTCTAGCCCGTGAGCGCGTGCTGCCGGGGGGAAGGGCAGCTAGCCAAGAGGGCCCCCCCGCCCCAGCCTCTGGCCAGCTTTTTGAAAGCAGAGAAGAAAAAAAAGTGTACACGTCATAACGCTGAGAAGTTTTAACAGGTGATCTTGTATGAGCCAGACTGTTCTTGATTCAGAAGCAGAACATTTAAAAATCAAGCTTGAGCTGTGGCCCATCCCTGGTATGGACGGGCAATCCCTAGGGAAGATGAGCCGGCTTCTTTGTTTGTCTTCAGCCTGTAAGCTGGGTCACGTTCCTTTGGTGGCTCTGTTGGAGAACTCCTTTCCTTCAAAAGGGACAAGAGCTGTATCTGTGACCCAAAAAAGTGAAGGCTAAGGGCTGGGGTTTAACTGCATCCCCATCTTCCGTCCCCCGAGTCCCCGGCTGCAGGCTCTCAGCTCTCAGGCGCATTCCAGCGGGTGGTCTGGTTCAGGATGTATTTGGGGTCAGCAGGCACTTAAGATTTGGATGGGACACCTGAAAGTCAACCGAGATGCTCTTTGGGATTTAGAACAAGACTCAGAATGCACAGAGAGAGGAGGCGAGCTCCGGAGTGGAGGGTTTGCTTTCGGCCGGTACATGGTCCCGTGCTCAGCCTCCGGGTGGGGTGGATACCGGGGAGGACGGTGGGAGGCTCCGGGGTTAGCAGTGTGGATGGCGTCTTGCTAATGGCTTCTTCTACGTCTGATTTCGGGCAGGAGGTCCTGAAAACTCCTTCCTGATAATTTCATTAACTATGAAAGAAAAGAGAGAGAGGGTAAGGGCGAGTGAGAGGGCACCCAAAACAGGGATCAGGTTAGCTTTCTAGAACCGAATACAACCGGGCTGTTTTTTAAAACATGTTTTTGTTCTTTGCAGTAACACATTTGACAATCTTTAACATAGGAATGCCTTCCCACATCATGACTCCTCCGCACCCCCCATGATGCTATTTTGTGATATGGGTTTGTTAGTGAAAATTGCCCAAATGGTAACTTTTAAAAATTGCTGTGGCAGTAAATGGAGCTGGGCCACAGGGCATGATTTAAGGAACACTTTCTCCTTCTTGTTATTGAATGCACTTGAGGTGCTCTACCGTATACCAAACTCTGTCTGTTATTACAACATCCAGAAAATACCCACTCCATGACTAAAACACAGTTCCTTGACCCACAAAACTTACGACTCTCAAGAGGGGCCTTTGAAAAGAGAGTGGGTGGGACCACCACAAAGCCTAGCCATCCATGTGAACATAATCTTCATCCCTTTCAGCACAACCAGGAATTCCACGCCCCCCTTACCCCTCCTCACTGGTGAAGGATCACACTCTGAGTCTTCTCAAGTACCAAGTGTCCTCAAGGGGCTCTGGAGTATTCCATTACCCCCTGCCCCAGAAAGCTGCATGGAATTTAGCAGGGAACCAAGAATGCAGTGCCGGCCAGTGGCATCAAGGAGCTCGCTCTGCTCTCCCATTCTGGCCACTTATCTGAGGCACCAGGTCCTAGGATCAAGGCAGTAAGGTCTTAGAACAGTGGCTCTTGCAAAAAGGCTTCCTTCAATGTTCTTGGGGAAAAGTTGCCTTCAAAGGCAGCCCAGACAGCAGGCAGGGGTGTGCACCTGCCCTCAAGTGTGTGTGTGTGCACTTTCGGTTTTACAGCTGGATTGTTTGGACTGGGCCCGGGAGCAGAAAAGGAGGCAGACCCCTCTGGGGTCCCATAAAAGGCAGATGAATCTCCCCTCTCCTGGTGCTGGCACTAAACTCTTCCCGCAGCCGCCGCCTCTGTTTTCTCATCTCAGTCTTATCCTAAAGTTACGGAGATGGAAGAGGAGCAGTGAGGGTTAACTGTGGATGTGCTCAGGGTCCCTCCACCCCGAGCTCTCCTAGGTCCAGGGTGCTTTCCCCTGCAAAACCCCTGCTTGGATAAGTCTGCAACTCCCAGAAGAAGAAGAGAACAGAAACACACTGCTCTGGAGCTGGATAAGCTAGGTTGACTCCCGGCTCCCTCACTACACGGGCTGTGTGACTTTACCCCTCTGTGCCTCGGTTTTCTCATTTGTAGAGTGAGAATCATCATCGCGTGTACCTTTTGGGGCTGTTGTCAGGATGCTGGGTATTGACATATATACAAGCTCCTAGCAGGAGGCCAGGTGACCAGTGTTGTGTAGCTGTCAGTTGTGTGACGGGTAGTGATACCCCACGCTTTGTGTTGGACTCTAAACCCAGTGCTTTACACCAGTGGGCTCTGTTTTGTGGCAGAAAACCCATCAGGCGTCGCTCACTGCTCTTCAGATGTGTGCTGAAAGCAGGTGCAAGGGGAGCTCGAGAGTTCAGGTTCTAGAGCCAGGGGGCCGGAGCTGGAATCCCACCTCTGCTGCCTCCTTGCTTGCTGAAACTCGCCCTAGTGATGTAACTGCTCTGTGCCTCAGTTTCCCCATCTGTAAACTGTGTATAAAAATATGACCTTCCTTCTACAGTTGTTGAGGAGCTTAGATGAGATGACACAGTGAGAAAATTATCACAGTCTGCGGCGTAGAGCAGATGTTGGTTCAGAGAGAGGTATGTGCATATGTATATATGTACGAGCACACGACACAGTATCTCTGGATGTTAATGGATGAGAATGTATGTATCAGAGTAACAACTGGCTGCAAAGTGTGGGAGTGGATCCACTGATGGGAACTCCGGGGATGAATTCGTGTGTTCGGCTAACCAGCTCTCACTGGGCCCTGACTGTGTAGCAGATACCAGCTGCCTCCCAGGGGCCCCGAACCGGAGCTGGAGGAAGCAGGACCCCTCGCCTCTGCAGCCCCGGCCTCTGGGGAGTGTGCAGGGCTGGGCGGCCGGGGGGCCTCAGTGAGGATAGCCGGGCAGGAGTGAAAGCATGGGGCGGGGGGAGGTGGGGTCGGTGCGGCTTCACGCGAAGCTTTTCAAAGCCCGGATTCTGAAGGGTTTCCTGTTTTCTCAACCTAGGAAACGAGAGGAGTCGATCCTCAGTGGAAACGTTCCACGGCCTCGGCTTTCTAAAAATAACTGCTGGGCAGAGCCGCTGGCAGCACCGCCCTCACCAAAGGGTCGTTTCCCTTCTCGGAGCTCGGGGCCAGGTTAGGGGCTGGGAGGTGGGAGACGGTCTAGCTTCCCCCTCCCTTTGGATGGAAACCACCCTGGCTTTCTGAAAGCCACAGTCGAATCTAGAAAACTCGGGGAACGCTCTGCATCGGAGCCCCTCGCGGTCGGGGTAGGGAGGCGGCCGGCCGCCCAGTCGGGCCCCAAAGCGAGGCCCACGCGCGCCCGCTGCAACCTCTCTGGGGGAGAGGAACCTTTTCTTTCTGAAGCCTCAGAGCGCGTGCCCCTGGCCGTGGAGGAGGAGAAAGCTCTAGCGCAGAAGCGCCAGCTGGGTGGCGGCCACGGCAGTGCAGACACATGGGTCTGCAAAGGCGGGCTCCAAGTTCCCCGGAAGGGTCTCCCCCCGATCACTTCACCCCGACTCGAGAGGTCCCTCCTCTGCAGCCTCGCGTCTTTGGGTGGAAGGGAAAAGGGGGCATCGTGCTGCCCTTTCTTTGAATCAACTTCCCGATGTCACCGTGGAACCTCTCCCTGGTAAGGAAAGGTCGTCTGCCCGCTCAGCCCTGTTACCTCCTCTCTGTCACACCTTCAGTCTCACTTCCTCGCTCTGGCCCACTACGTGCTTAAGGTCTCCTTTATCCAGAAACCCTGCTCTGGGCTTGTCTTGCCCCTGATCTGGTTCCCGCTGTGACCTCGCCTCCTACTGCCCTCCCCCTCCCCCTCCCCCCTCCCCCCCTGCAGCCAACCACACTGGCTTCCGTTCTACGTGCTCCCCAGGCCGCACTCATGCCTCCAAGCCTCTGCCCTTGCTGGTCCCCTCGCCGCTTCTAATGCTTTTCTTCCTCACTTCATTCGAGGCTCTGCTCAAACAGTCTCGTCGGTCCCAGGCTCTGGGGACAGTCCGCAGTGCCCCCCGCCGCCCCCCAGTTCTGCTTGGTCTCCTTATCTCCTTCATATACTGGTTTCTGGCAGTTCACTGTTCTAGTGCTTTAGTTTTCTTGTTCCCCCACCGTATCCCTGGCTCTTGAAGAGTGCCTTGGTACATAGGAAGCGCTCAATAACATGTATTACTGAGTAAGCAGAAGCTTAGCAAGGGACTAAGTAGCCTCAGGTCACACTGTCTGCTCTGGGATTTGGCCCCAGGTCTGACTCTCAGGTCTGAGTGTTGAAACCCGCCCTTCTAGGTCACTGCCATCAGTATTTCATTCATCCGATAAATGTTTTGAGCATCTATCCTATGCCAATTTCTGTACCTCTTCTCCCACTTCTTCCCAAATCGGGCCATGGGCAGTTTGCCAAATGGTTCCTCTCTTGTCCAAATCCTGCCTTCCCTCCTGCCGCCTTTCCTGAGTATCACCTTTTCCCGGAAGCCTTCTCACATTCCTACATGGGGTCCTGACTCCCTCCAGAAGCAAACACTGAGTTCTCAAAATGCTTTGCTTGCCCTGCCTGTGCCATGTTATTTGAGTCGCTTGTATGCCCACTGTACCAGGCATAGCAGCATGCATACAGCAGGTGCCTAATGCATGCATCTTAGCCCACCACGAGGACCCCCACACCATCAGCCTAGGTCACTTAGTTTAGGGAAGCTGATTTTTCTGTTATCCAATTGACAAACGGGTTTTTAGTCTGTTGTTTGCCTGGAGCTTTTTCTCCACAAAAGAATATAAGCCATTCACATGTTTTCAGGGCTAACAATGTGCCAGGCACTGAACCAAGCACTGAGTTACTTCTCACAACAAACCTAGTAATACAGTCATCCTCGTTTTATAGATGGAGAAAGAGAGACAGGCAGTCACTTGGCAAAGCAGGTGAAGGGGAGGGATTAGGATTTGAACCCATAGCCCCATTTTATTAACCTGTACCTTATATGGCTCCACCATGTAGGTAAAGAGATTGTGCTATGAGGTTCGCTAGCCATCACCTTTCTCCTGGGGCCCCGGAATCCTCAGCGTCTTTTGTGTGTCAGGGAAAAGGCCAGAGCAGCCTCTGCGAAGTTAATGAGCAGAGAAGGCTGTGTGCTGAGTGGTTAAGGTGGTCGGGGAGCATCACTTTCTCGGAACAGAATTGAGGCCAGTGGTGTTCAGTCTGCCACAAGCACCCCCGACCTTTTGTTACCCTTACAGAGAGACACCGTGATGAAAACAGATGTTGAACATGGCTACAGCCTCAGGGTGATTTCTAAGCCTGACACCTAAGGCTGAAACCAGACAGAAAGAAAAGACAGACGCATGTAAGTATGTAAAAATTATACATTTTTCTTCAAAACTCCAAAAAAGAAATCTGAGGTATATTTAGTATACATGACAAAGGTCAGTCATGTATAAAGAGGTGTTACCAATCAATAACAATTCTAATTAAAATGGCTACAGACATAAAGAGAGAATATACCAGGGGTCAACAAACTTTTTCTATAAAGGGCCAGATAAAAATATTTTCAGCTTTGTGAGCTATATAGCCCCTTACTCAACTCCGCTTTTTTTTTTTTAAACATTGAAAGCAGCCACAGACAATATGTGAGCAAATGGGCATGGCTGTGTGCCAATAAAACTTTAACAAAACAGGCCAGGGGCCGCATTTGGCCTGAGACATGGTTTGCCAGCCTCTAGTATATACGCCAATGGCAAAGAAGAAAAAGAAAGCAAAGTGTGTTTTCTTCCCCTACTTTTCGGGGATGGCAGTCTGGGGAAAGCCAGTGCCTCTTACTATTATTGTTCATCCAACAACTCTGGGTTGATTAGTGGTAAATTTCTTAAAACTGATTTCTGCTAGCATCCCACTCTGCCCCAGGAATTTTCTGGTTCACTTGCGGGCCCGGACACCTGCGTGCTGACTTCTTTCTTTTAGCCGAGCTCGGAGGTCCCCAAGGTTCAGTTTGCAGAAGAATGGCCACTCAGGATTACACACAGAAACCCACACAGATAGACTTGAGGTGCAATTTAAGACTTTCCAGGGCATTTTGACTATTCTAGGCTTTCTATAACTGCTGACTTTGGAACTTAATCCCCTGAGAAAGAAGCAACAGGAAGGAGAGGACGGGCCCCATCTTATTTCTCTCCCAAACCTCAAGCTTGTTTTCTGAAATCTGGTTAGACTGTGTGAGGGCCCTCGAGAGCCTGGAGTCGGCCAGAGAGTCGCTCCTGAACCAGGGAGGCAGTGTTCTGGGGGCCAAAAGAAAGAATCTGAGAGTTAACACAGGCGCAAGTCCCACCCGCCGCCCTTCTCCTGTGCTGCCTTGCTCCGGTCAGGCCTGGGACCTGTGCCGGGGCAAGAGGTGTCTAGACACTAGCGTGGCTGAACCAGAAAGCATGTGAAGTGCTCTCTGGATGCTTCTACCTTCTGTCCTAACTGCTTTCAGGGAAAGCTACTCTGAAGGCCAAGAGTGAAATCCAGGGCTGAAACTCTTGTGCCCTGAGCACCAGGCCTCTCTTCCCCACAAGCACGTGGAAAGGAGCTAAGAAGGAAAGGTGGCCATTGGCCTTGGCTTCCCCTCTGACTTGGGTATCACAATGCTTTCACTTGCTAAGCAACTCCCCAGGCTTTTCTCCCCTCCCAGCCATCCCCACATGCTCTGGGGGCACTTGGGAACTGAAGAAGAGCTTTCTAGAAGGGCCAGACTTTAGCGGCTCAGTGAAAAGGACAAAAACGCCTTGATCGGCCTGTCGCCCAAAGCTGTGGGTGGGGGCTGAAGCGTTACATGATGGTAAATCCCCTCTGAGGCCAGGCAGATCAGAGCCAGCTTGCCAGAGTTCCCAGGCCCCTGCAAGGTCAGAGCGTTGCCAATCCTAACATCAGGGAGGGAAGAAGCTCATTAAAAAGGCCCTTTGACTAAGTGGCTGAGTCTCAGCGCTGATATTTCAGCTGCATTTTTGTCATCCTGTCTTGTCATCCTGATTCCCCGGATGCAAAGTTCTCGGGAGGGACTCTGGCTCATGGTGGGTATCCAGCCAAGTTTCGCTGAATGTTCCTGTTGCCTTTTGCCTGTTGATGGTGTCTGAGAGTCACTGGTGGAGAATGGGCCAGGGAAACCCTCCCCCTGCTAAGGTTCATGCTGCTGTGGGGAAGTTTCGGTACTTCTCAGCAGGCCCCACCCTCTGGGAAACCAGGTTTGGGATGTCAGCTCCCTCCGCTGTGTGTGCTGATGGACGTGAAAGCTGATGGTTGTTCTAACTGGGTTTTCAGAGTGAGCCATCATTGTGATGCTGCAGAGGACTCTGGGTCTGGCCTGTGATGTAGCAAAGCCACTTTCACCAACAGACAGACCATCCAAAAGCCAAGGCCCAGCGGGACAGCAGGAGGCACGTAAGCCAGCAATACTGATGCTGGGCACTGCATGTGCTACCTGATTCCAATCATTGTGCAGAGAATGAAATAACAGCAGCGGCATCTGAACAGCTGAGGCACAGAAAGGTAAAGCGACATCCTCACCGTCCCACGTGGGCTCTCTACCCCCAGAGCCTCCTGCTCCCTGCACAGTCAGGTCTGCATTGGGTCCCAGGCTCTTCTGCGCAGGCCCAGAACCCATTGGGTCCCAGGCTCTTCTGCGCAGGCCCAGAACCCAAAGTCGATGGAGGGGATCTACAGCTAAGGCGAGGGGCTCCACTGAGCTCAGTGGGAAAACCACACCCAGCTCTAGCCCAGGTCCAGAGCCTGGTTTCGCATCCAGAAAGCACGGGGCGAGGGGGATGGTTAACCCCTTCGAAAGTGCACAAGAAGGCCCCTGGGGGGTGGGGTGTGTGTGGAGCTTTGAGTTGATGAGATCAAGACTGGAAATTACCTAAGCACAGGGCACTTCCAGAGGTTCCTGATCCACCCGCCCCCTCTCTCCTTCCCCAATGCAGACTGCCCTGCCGTTGACGGAGAGCCTTCCTTAACTGGAAACACCAAGCAAAGTGTACAAAACCAAAAGGGAGCTGGCTCAGGGCAGAAGCAGAGCTGCCACAGGCTGGCACCTGGCGCTGCTGCCTTCCTTCTCCCTGGAAGAGGGTGATGGGGCCACTGGGAGAGCATGCAGATCCCCAGAGCCTCATTGCCACCCCTACTCCCCACCCCGACCTCCAGCCTCCGAGAATCTCAGGTATGTCCCCTGGAGGTTCCCCCTTACAGAGTGCTGGGGTCTAGCCCTTAAGAGTAGGAAATGTTGGAAAATCAGAGAGGGCCTTCAGGTTGTAAAGTTTTCTTTTACTCAAAAAAAAAAAAAAAAAAAAAAAATTCAAGTTAAGGAAACACACAGCTGGAAAACAAAAGGAAAGGCAGAAGATATCAATTACCTTTAACTTTGATTTCTTGGATCAAAGATCACAGTCATTCTGTTTCATAATATGTTTTGTATCCAGCTAAGGTGTGTGTCTATCAGCTCTGAAAAAGATTTGCAAAACCATTTTTGAGAAGAAAAAAAAAATCACCTTCGACCTCATGCTTCCAACTCATGCTAATATCATCCATTTAATGAGTAGCTCCTCACCCAGGGCCACTGAGAACCCAGGATAGAACTCAACCCTCTGGCTGTAGTTTAAGCCCCAATTCTATATCGTCTTAACATTTGTGCCAGAATTAACCTCAAACCAGGGTAATAATCACTGAGAATGAGGGCCTTTGTACAAAGAAATAGGGATCTCTGAAATCAAAGTTCATCAGCAAGATTATGGTGGTTTGGGTTTTTTTTTTTTTTTTTTAAAGCAAGACAAAATGGCTCAGTTGCTGGCATGTCATGCAGTTTCAAATCATGGCCAACTAAGGAGATAAAATAACACTGGCATCTGTGGCAGAGCAGATCAGGAAATCAGAATTTCATGATGGAGCTACTCAAATGTAATTCTCCCTCATTTGACCCCTGCTTCCTTCTTATGAGTGATACAACCTCAGTGAGCATGCAAATTCATAAGACTGTACACTTTCTTCCTGTTTTTCTCTGGTTGGCAAGTTACTATTTTTATAGCCCCTGCGCAGTCAGAGCACTTGAAGGCACTTAGAAAAGGAGACAGGAGCTATATATTTTACAGGCATTCAATTATATCACATTTTCTCTTCAATTTTAAATAACCCTGTGCTATAGCTGTATAATGCCTACAGCATTCTAAACACTTGTTTTCTCAATCCCTTTTCAATGGCCAAATTAGAAGGCCAGAGTCTGTTTTGAGTGCTTGATGTAGAAATATTTTCTGGGATTAATTTCTTGCAGGGAGTAATCACACCTTTTGCTAGATGTCGCTATACTTGCATCCTTAGGTAAACCAGGATAGTCTCTCAAAAGGCATAAGCTCTCTGAACTCTCATCTTCAAGGCAGAGAACACTCAATAATGAGATCTTTTCTGCAGTTCTTCACTTGCAGGCCTAGACTCCCACCTGTTGGGCTCCAATAGGGTTGGTTTGATTGGGGCTGGATGGGGTTAGTCACGGGCTGCTGCCGCCCAGGACAAAATAATCACCTCCTCAGTAGTGGCTCTGAACACAGTTTGGACCATGCATTTCAGGCCATCTCGAAGCAAAAAGGCCCACTGGCAAATCCAGGTGCCCGTGGCCCGAAGGCAGCTCCCTCATCACACTTGCCTGTCTCTACTACACACGGGCTGGTTCCAAACCCAAGAGCAGAGGATTGTCTGACCACTCCCTCAGGGCCTTAAAAAAAAAAAAAAAGCCTCTATCCTGACAGTGGCCAAATAATTAATGTTTTCAGCCTGGACCTCACCCCTGAACTTCAGACTTAGCTATCAAACTACCAGCTGGGCCTCTCAAACTTAACACGGTCAAAACCAATCTCCTGATCGTCACAATCATCGCCGCCCTGCCCCGCCCTCCACTCGTCCCATCATAGGAAACGCACACTCCCCTCTTCCGGTTGTTCAGGTCAATCTTGGTCACAGCCCACATCCCCTCCATATGCAAATGCTTCTGGATTTACCCTCAAAATAACATCCAGAAACTAACAAACAGCCTCTATCAATCACCTCACTGCACTGGAAAAAATAGTTCCAAGGTGCTAAAATGGCCAAGATGTTTGCACTTTATCCCTCTGTACGCATTCAACTAGCACTTCTGGGGACCAGGTGCCATGTACGTGTCCAAGGTCACACCCTTGGAGCAGCACCTTTGAATCGAGGAGGAACCCCAGGCACCAGGCTTTTCATAGTAGGGGCCGTTCCCCGGGAAGCCCACGCCTGCTCTAGCTCCACGCCCAACCCCTTGTCAAGAGTTCAGAGAGTTTATAAAGCATCAAACTGATAGGTTTGTCTGCAGACTTTTGAGGTGCAGCTTCCTGTTTAGTCACGAAGCAGACACTTTAATCGTCTATTATTTCCTGGTGGGAGGCAGGTACCAGGAGCCAGAGGAAGGGCCTGTTTTAAATTCAACTGAGACCTTTACCCCACCCCGAGCTGCCCCGTTCTGTAGGGGGCTGTTCACGTGCCTTATTTAATCCTCACAGTCATCTCTGGGGGTTGGGGCTATGATGCCCATTTCTCAGGTCAAGTCACTGAGGCAGAGAAAGATGGAGTGACCCTTCCAGGAACGGCCCCAGCTCAGTGGGTGCTAGTCCCAGGTCAGGGCTTCCACATGTGTAAGATCATCAAGCTGCCCTGGGGGCTGAGTTAAAAATGCAGTTTTGCATCAGAAGGGCTCGACACAAAAGCACTCTGTCAATACACCCGTGTAAGTCTCACGACCTCTCTCTGAGCCTCAGTTTCCCCACAAAACGGGGATCAGAATACCTCCCTCGAGAGACTGCTGTGAGGATTGAAGGAGATGATGTAGCTGGCTTATTCGTGGGCAGATGTTTACTAACTCTGCAAGACAGACCCGTAGAGAAGACGGAAGAATGAGAGAGAAGATGTGGAAGGAGACAGACCAGTCCAATCCAATCCTCTGCCACTAACCAAGAATACAATGCTATTTCCCTACATGTTTAAAGAAGAAGTCTGTTCCATTGATCAGCTGTTAGTAATGTGGAGGTAGACATCGAGAGAGAAGGCAGCATCTCGAATTATGATGTTACCTAGGTGACACCTAGAAACCCGCCCAAAGACAGGGAGAGAGGCCTCTGGTCACAGAATCACTGCCCCATTGTTGTGGTCTTTTATGAGGCTACTGCTGAAGACCTATATAGTGATGGTACATTTTTACAATCCTCGCCATAAATCGGTGAATTGTCCTGCTAGTCTCATGGATTAGGTGACGGTTTAGGATATGGATTGGAAATGGTTCACTGATTAATCAACACGGATAATTAACACGAAAGTGCAAGGTGTCAACAGATAAAGTACGAAAATACAGACTCAATCTGTCACCCTGACAAATTCTACAACTAGCTTCCACCCTCCTGAGAGCACAGGCACACCTCTAAATGGGACGGCGTCAGAGGAGAAAACCTGTGTGCATCTGCATCATAGGGGTTAGACAGGTCTAAGGTACGTTCAGTTTAATGGTTCTTTCATGAAAACACTGCGGTCCCTCCCAACCTGTATAGAACGCGCTACCATCTTCTCCATCCTCCGCTTTTTCCATGGTTACACGTCAACTTACAAGCTAGGGAGAAACAACTCAGACTTTCTCTACGCTAAGCTGCCCTGCAAGGAAGGACTAGCCAACTGTATGAACTCAGACCTGAGTTGAGCTGAGCTGCTCTGCCCGGTCCTTTTCTCCAATTCAGCAGAATTTCTTCCGATTACATGCAGCTACGAGGCACCTCTCCTATCACACAACCACACGGCTGCTAAGGTAGCAACCGCAGGCAGGAAAGCATTCTAAACAAACCACGGCTTGCCTCCTGGTCCTCCTGAAGCTTCATCACGGCCTCGGCCACAAAGCAAGCACTGCAAAATGAGCTGCTGCCTTTCAAAAATAAAACAGAAGCAAAAAGAAAAGCACTTGTTTTACTACATCCAGTTGAGATTCGGGAAAGAAACAGCGATCCAAACCCACAGCTCAGCTCAGCCTGCAACCACAAATGAGATGATAAAATAAATACCTAATTGTTTGGGAAGCCATCTTTCTCTTTGGAGGTTGGAGGAATTAACCAAACATTTCTGTTAAGACATTTGCGTTTCCTTAGCCTTGCCTATGCAGCAGAGAGAACTGAAGGCGGGTCAGACACGCCAGGTGGGTTAGGAGGGGGAAGCGCGGAGCAGGAAGAAACATCTCCATCCTGAGCTACTTTCCTCATGTCACAGAATCTCACAAAAGTTCCTCGAGGCCTTTGAGAAGAGGTCCAAAACCCCAGGCCTGCCTCACGCGAACTTTCCTTTGAAAACCAGCACAGCCCCTGCTACTTGGAACAGATTCGCTGGATATTGATTGAATCTTCTAGCCTAGTCTGCACCTCACCCTTCCATAAATTCACCTTCCAGATCATTCTATGTCCTCCCACGTGTCACGACCAGCTCACAGCACAGCACCACCACTCCCCTCCCCGCAATCAAGAAGGGTACCCGTACATACATCCACATGTTTCCAAAGCCCGACGTAAGCCCACGTGCCGTAAGGAGGCAGCCCCACCCACTTCACGCTGCCATCAGTCTTAGGCATTTTGTCCTGAAATTTTCCCCCAAAAGATTTCAATCACATCTGTCTCCCTCTCGAGTCCCTCAGCCCAGTCTGGTGTGAGAACTGACTGACCTGCAGACCGTCCCCATGTGCACTCGGCAAGCCCTAACTACAGGACCCACCTGATAGCCCACCCACACCAGCCTGCAGAGGGAGACGGAGGACGACGGTGCAGGGCCAAGTGCCTGAGTGACGGCAAGATAAACCTGGGACCCCTGGGCTCCCCAGCCCACCCCCTTCCAGGCCCAAGAAGTCACTATCTGCCTGGAAAGAAATTCCACCAGGTTCAAGCCGGGACCAGACCCAGTCCTAAATTTCTCCAAGTGAGATTCACAGGCCCAGGCCTGGCACAGATGGCCAACTCAAAGGCTGCCTGGAGTGACCAGCAAGGACTATGTGTATGTGACATTACACCAGGTGTCCCCTAAGATACCTTAACTCTCCCAGGACATGCAGACAGAACCCTAACTTCTGACTCACCCAGCTCGATCAAACCTTCACCTGTACAGTCCTTGCTGTGGACTGAACTGTGTCCCACAAATGGCCATGTTGAAGCCCTAACCCCCAGTGTGATGGTATTTGGAGGTGGGCCTTTGGGAGGTGATTTGGGTTAGATGAGACCATGAGGATGAGGCCCTCAGGATGGGATCAGTGCCCTGTAAGAAGAAAGACCAGAGAGCTTGTTTGCTCACTCACTAGGCCCAGCGAGAAGGCATGCAGGCTCACCAACACCCGATCGTACGGGCACCCTGATCTCAGACTTCTGGCTTCCAGAACTATGAGAGGATAACTTCTGCTGTGTAAGCCACCCGGTCAGTGGAATTCTGTTATGGCGGCCTGAGCGAAGACAGTCCTGTAAGCGCTGCTCTACCCAAGACCGTTCCTCTCTAATATCTCAAGGTGTGCTCACAGGGCAGGCATCTGCTGGCGAAGCAACCGAGGTTAAGTGATTTGCCCCAGGTCACACTCCGAGGCAGGGTTTGAACAAGGAGCAGGCGCTTCTGTGGCCCCAGTGTCCTCCACACCCCTAAACACACACACACCTTCATGCCATGTGGCTCTGTGCCGGCAAAGCCCCCTTCTCCCTACTGTGCATCCGAATCCCACTTCTCTGCCGCCATCCAGCCTCAATTGCTGCCCGGGATCCTCTGGCCAACAGCTCCTTCTCCCTTCCCTGCCCTCCACTGACCTCACAAATTCAGCCTTTCTGTGTCTGGTAAGGTGGTAAGTATCTGAGGGTGGTGGCCACAGATGGCCCAGTGCAGGGGCTGAGCACAGCAGTGAGGGGCTCACACCAGGGCAGAGCCACAGGGAAACACACAGGTGGGAGCCAGACTGCTGGGGTCCAAGTCCAGCCTGCCATGCCCTGCCATGGATTTGAGGCAAGCCCTGACCCCCTCTGAACCTGCCCTGCAAAAAGTGGGCAATGACGGTTCTTAACAACTTTAGAGGGAATCAATGAGTAGACACATGACAGGTGCTGTAAACAGTGTCCGACACGTTGTAAGTACCCCACATTCACTAATGGAATGTGAGTCAATCGTTTCACTTCTTGGGCCTCAGTTTCCTCATCTGTAAAATGGGAATAATAATGTGCATCCCAGAAAGACGTTGGGCAATGCATACAGTTGGAACGATGCCAAGTTAACAAAAAAAAAACCCCATGTTAGCAGCTGTTCCTATTAACATTGTTAGTACGTATTAGTCCACCCCACAGAGAACATTTGGTTAACACACTGAATTGACTGGTGACCAGGCCACCTTCTCTCACCAAAGCACTTTCACCTTGGAAGCTATTTCTGAATTTTCAGAGTGGGTGGGTCTGAGGTCAGCCCGGCTCCTAGAGGTGCATTTTTACATCCTGCCAAGGGGGGGGCCCCCTCCCAGGCCACCCCACACGGTGTGCTGGCTGCACTGGGCTAGTGACACACACAACAGCCTCTGAGTCACCAACGTTCTGCAAACCAGAGGCCTCCGGAAGCCAGCCCTGGCAGCAGGCCCGCACGGCCCCCAGCAGCCGACATCTTACCAGCAAGACCTTGGGGCTTACGAGAAAAATGCTGCACCTCGTCCCAAACTGTCCTCAGCTCTCAGGATGAGTAAACATGGCAGTTCTGAGGCTCCCGTTTCGAGTAAGAAGCCTAGGTGCTAACTGGGAGGAGGGCAGATGAGCTGCAGCCAAGAAGGCGCCAAGCCCTGAGGGGTGGGAGGGGGTCCCCTGCCCTGAGCCAGCCCCCAGGGAGACGCTCTCATCCTGCTCTGGTCCAGCAACGGGAGACAGGCCCCACCTCCCAGCACAGCTTCCTGGGGCCTTCGTGCCAGCATCCACCCCCAGGCCCACCCTCCACTCACATCAGACTTCACAAGGCAGAACTCCAAATCCACGTGCAACACGACTCCATCAAGGCCGAGAGCGCGCGGTGCCTGAGCTGCTCCCCAGGCATTGACAGGGGAGCCTGGCCACTCGGAAAGACCTTGCGGGGAGGGGGGGTGGCAGGCGGCCACGTTCATCTCCACACGTTCTAAAGGACCACGTGTGCACGGGCCGATGACGCAACATCTAGCGGCACCTTCTATGCAGGACCGCAGCTTTCACATATGTCATCTCATTTATGGCCACCGACAGTTCTGTGGGCACACACCAGTGTTCACAGAAGCCTAGCATTAGCTGGATCAGGGTGAACCCCGCCTTTCCCTTGCACGTGGTTACCATGGTGATGGATCCTGGTTTTTGGGGGGGGGACAGTTAGCATGGCTCAGGCTATAAGGACCCTGTATCTTGAAGCTCAAGACATGGAAACAGGGCTTCCCTGGTGGTGCAGTGGTTGAGAATCCACCCGCCAATGCAGGGGACACGGGTTCGAGCCCTGGTCTGGGAAGATCCCACGTGCCACGGAGCAACTGGGCCCGTGAGCCACAACGACTGAGCCTGCGCGTCTGGAGCCTGTGCTCCGCAACAAGAGAGGCCACAATAGTGAGAGGCCCGCGCACCGCGATGAAGAGTGGCCCCCGGTCGCCACAACTAGAGAAAGCCCTCGCACAGAAACGAAGACCCAGCACAGCCAAAAATAAATAAATAAATTAAAAAAAAAAAAAAAAAAGACATGGAAACATCAACCCCTCATTGGGTTGTTATCACCCCATGAAGGCAGGGACCTCTTCTCTCATTCACTGCCATGACCCCAGCACCCAGGACAGAGCCCAGTACATAGTAGGTACTCAGTTAATTTTCCTGGAGAGATGGTTGAATGAATGAATGAAACGCAAACTCCAAATTGATTTGGATTTAACCAGAATTTGCCCAGTTGAGTCTGGTTTTTGACGGTCTCCAGGAGCTGGTCTGAAACCCTAGTAGGAAGGTTGCTGGCCAGCTGTTCTGTTAGTTGTAGATGAGACCTCCTGATACATGTAGTAGAATAATAATTACTATTATTTTATTAATTTATATAGCACTTTCTACAAAGCACTTCACATATATTTAATCCTCACAGTAATCCCACAGAGTAGGTATTAACTGTCCCCATTTTACAGAGGATGAAACTGAGGCACAGAGAGATTAAGGAACATACCCAGCTTATACAGCTACTAAGTCGCAGAGCCAGGATTCAAACCTACCCAGTCTGGCTCAAGCTATTGAAGACGGGAATTCTTTTGTAATTATCACCTGGCAGTCAGAATTTGCTTCTTTGAGTGCAACTCTGAACAAAGACTGGTCCTTGGGAGACCCCAACTTTTATCAGGGTTACCCAGTAGAAGTCACCCATATAGTATTCAAGGAAAAATGGGGGCGAGCTAACATATATGTTTACTCTAGTTAATCTGGGGGATGAGATTTAAGAAGCAAAGAGTGACTTGGCCCCTTTGGGACCACGATGCCAAGTCCGGGGTACATATCTAAAAGGTGAGATGGTGCTAGATTTTCATAAGACTTAAAGTAGAGCCAAGGCCTGGGGTTCAGAGAGAGACAGCAGCTTCCCAGTTGTGACTAGAGCCGTCCCAGCTTGCTTCTGTTGGCAGTATTCTCCTGCAGAAGAGGAAAGTTGAAGCTCACGCCTCACAAAACCACCAGCAAGCTGTGTTTCTAGATCTAAGGAAACCAAGCCTTCCTGTGGTGTCAATCTGATTCTGGCTTCGGGCTCTGATGGCATATAAGGCACCCTCTCTCCAAAGAAAGTATAACCATCTTAGCCTCCACAGTCAGGGGCCTATCTGATGGGGAAATCCAGGTTATCCCAGAAGGTGACACAGGTGAGTGGCTGCCTCTGTCTGTAACTATCCGCAGCTGGACACCCGCTGGCTTCCTAGTCAGAATTGCATTTGGATGGACTTTCACCAGCCAGCACCAACCCACTGCTGGGACCCAGGGACCCCACTTGGCCTTGGGAAAGGCCATTCCTTTGAGATCAAAGAGGATGCATTTCTCTTCCTCACTCTCCTCTAGTACCCCCAGCCTTCCTTCTACACTCTGAATGCGCCAAGTATACTTCCACCCCAGGGCCTTTGCACTTGCTATTACCTCTACCAAGGGTGCTCTTTCCTTAGATATTTGCAAGGCTCTATCAGCAAGATCTCTGCTCAAATGTCACCTCCTCTGGGATGCTTCCCTTATGGAACAGCAGGCCCCCCATGCCACACACCACTCTCTATTCCCCTCCACCCTGCTTTACCTTTTTCCATAGCACTTATTCTAGCTGGTGTTATCGTTTATGTTTAGACTGTGAGCTCAAAGAGGGCAGGAACTTTGAGCCTTTGTGTTCCCTTCAGTGTCCCCAGTGTTGACCTCATCATGGCCAAATGTGGGGTATTGTAACATCTGTCTCAGTAGAGCAGATTCCGAGAGAAATCATGCTTTGCTGTCATAAGGGAGAAGCCAGGTCTTCTGAGTTTTGGATCATGCTGTCCCCTGCCTGGCTCCTTATCTGACTGGTGAAATCCTGGCTCCAAAGTTCCACAAGGCCCACACCACCCACAGAGCACCTAGCACCGAGGGTGGTACACAGCTGGCGTACTAAACCATGCTGCAAATGGGCTCAAGACAAGACTGTGGAATCTGGAACCCTCAACCTTTGTTTTCCACTCAGTCCAGCTTCAAGGAGGAGAAACTGTTTCTCCATTTGTGAACATCTCTATCCTGAGCCCATTTCATACGCCAACTGGGATGTGGCTAGAAATTGCCCATGAAAAGACCTTAGCAGGAGGCAGGTTTTAAGAGTAGCATATCCTCAGGAAACTGGAGACACTTAGAGATGGGTGGGTCAGCCTTTCCAACTATAGCCCTCTGTCATCTCAACCCTGAGGATGTGTCCACTGAGGCCACTGAGCTTCGAGGGGGGCGGTGGGTTTAGGGACCACCGTGATGAGCTTGTGAGACACAGCCCAGCCCAGCCCATGCGGCAGGGCTGGTGGCCAGAATGACAGCAAGCCCCTGTGAGAAGTGGCTCTAGCTTTACTTCTGTTATAAAAGATGGCCTTGAGCAGGTTTTAGAAGGACCCCACAAACACTCAATACTGTACAATGTCCATTTTCCCCCATTTGAGCAAAGGATTCAACGATCTAAAGTTGACAGAAAGATTCAATGCCATGCTGTGGAGCCTGACAGACTGACTCTCCAACGTGTCTGCAGAAAAGCAAAGACACTTCTGGGGAACAACGGGCTGGGGACTAAAGCTACCAGCCGTCCAGAACATCTACAAAGCGGCTGTAATGAAGAACTGGGGACAAACTCTCCTACAGAACAAAGCCGAGAGAGCACGAAGGGGCCTGCACTTACATGGAAACGATATTTACAACATGGATGGATTACAGGCCCGTGGGGAAAGGACGGACTTCTCAATAGATGGTCTGGGGCCACAACTTATCCACACAGAAAACGATGAAATTAGAAATTTACTTCATACTGGACACAAAAGTCAAATCCAGGTGGATTACAAACTTAAGTGTGAAAGATAAAACTGTAACATGTTGGGAAGATGATACAGGAGAAGCTCTCTTTATGACATAGGGGTAGAAAGGGATTTCCTAAACCAGTGCTTCAGAGAAGCATCCGAATCACTGGAGGGCTCATAAAAGCTCAGGTTGCTGGGCCCAACCCTAGCGTTTCTGATTCAGCAGATCTGGGGTGGGCAGGGCCTGAGAATCTGCATTTCTAACGAGCTTCCACGTGACACGGATGTGGCCAGTCCGATGACACATTTTCGGTAGCACCGTCCCAAATGACACTCAAAAAGCTCAAACCTTTCCAAAAATAAATTTAACGACATTAAAAGTTTCTATTCATTGAAAGATACCACCTCACCCACAGGAGTTTTGCAAACACTTTAGCAATCTTACAGTTTCAAACGTTGGGAGGATGTAGAGCCATGTACTTACTTCTGTGTTGCTGATGGGAGTATAAACTGGTACAACCGCTTTGGAAGACAATTTGGTATTGTCTACTGACGTGGCAGATGTGTACGCCCAGTGACCAAGCAATTCTACTTGTAAGTACAACCCGACAGAAGCGCCTCTGTGTGCAGAGAAAGAACATTCTGGAAAGCACTGTTTGTACCAGCATAGGGAAAAAAACCTGGAAATGACCAAATGTCCACCATCAGCAGAAAGGATAAATGAGCTCTACAATGGACTATTACACGGCAGAGGAAAAGAAAGAATTACAGCTACAAAAATGACAACCTATGAATACCAAGAACGTAATGTTGAAGGAAGAGGCAAGTTGCAGAAAACTACTTACAGAATGACTGCATTTATGTAAAGTTCACAAGCATGCAAAACTCAGTGTGTTGTTTAGAGAATCAAACAAGTGGTAAAACTATTTTTTTAAAAAAAGGAGAGTGACAAACACAAAATTGAGGATAGCAATTCGTCTAAGGTGGGAGGGAAGAAAATACACTCAAAATTCCGCGCTCAGTCCAGGCGTGGAGCATCACGGCTGAGAACATTGCAGAACAGAGACAGACCCCAGACACCTCTGATGGAGGAACATACCACGTGTGAGGGAGCCTCACCCAAAACATCAAACTCAATCTGATCCAGCCACCCATCTCACTACTGATTTACGGGAAATGCTGAGGACAAAGCGACGACCTCGGGGCTGCAATCAGCGAAACCCAGCCTACATGCAAACCACCTGGCTTCTTCAATGCAAAGATGGCAAAGGGGAAAAAGATAAAGGGGGCCTGCACAGATGAAAGAAACGGAAAATACATTTCAAACAACCACACTGTGTGGGCCTGCCTTGGATCCAGAGTCAAGATGAACTGTGGGAAAAAAAATTAGGCCATGTATGAGGCAGCTGAAAATTTGAGCATTGAGTTTGATATTAAAGAATTATTTTAACACACTACTATATATAAAGTAGATAAACAATAAGGATTTACTGTATAGCACAGGGACCTATATTATTCACTATCTTGCAATAACCTATAACGGAAAAGAATCTAAAAAAGGAATATATATATATCTGTGTGTGTATATATATATATATATATATATATATATATACACATACATACACACATATATGTGTAATTAAATCACTTTGTCATATACCTGAAACTAATACAACATTGTAAATGACCTGTACTTTAATTTTTAAAAATTAGCCCCCAAAAAAGAATTAGTTTCACTGTGAGAATGAAAATCAGAGAAAAATTTTTAACGAGTGCTCTTGTAGAGAAACATAACTGAAAGATTTGCAAATGAAAAATGTTTTTAGAAGGCAGAAGAGTGCAAAGGTAATGGTTATATTCTTTTTCTTTAAACTCGGGGTAGGTACATGGTATTTGTATTGTTATTTTTTTTTATATCTTATGTATATTTAATGAAAGTCATTTGGCAGTTAAAGAAAGGAGGGAAGGAAAGAAGGAAGAAAGGGAGAGAGAAGGAGGGAGGGAGGGAGGGAGAGAGGAGGGCGGGAGACGGGACAGAGAAGGAAGGAACTGGGGAGGGGGGAGGGAGGGAGGGAGAAGGAAGGAAGGAAGGAGGTGGGGAAGGAAATGGAGGGAAGGCAGACAAACCGAGACAGACGACCTTGTGCCTACCACACAAGAACTAGGCTGGGGAATGACAGCAGCGTGCCCCGTGGGGACTGGGGGAGGGGGCCTTCTGGCACACTTGGGGCAGGAGAAGGTCACCTCCTCTGAGAGACCCTGTCCAAGGTCTCCTTTCACAGCACCTGTTTCTCTCCTTCATAGCAAGTCTCACCATCTGAAACACATTTCTCTGTTGTATTTATTATCCTTCTTCCCCATGAGACTGTAAGAGCCACAGGGCAGGGACCGCCCCTCATTCACCCAGCACCTGTCAATTGACCTGGCTGGCCTCAGGTGTCAAGAAATCGTGCTGCGTGGGGACTGACCACACAGTTGAATGGAATCCACAAGATGGTCTGTCTTGGTATTGATAGTAGGGGAGAAGGAACTTTGGATAATTCCTATAGCACAAATCGGAAAGAAACGGTTTGATTCATTCAGGAAAAAAAAAAAAAAGAAATCGTGCGGGAGGCTGGCACTTTCTGAGCACTTGCTCTGTGCCAGGTTCTGGTCTAAGAAATCTACATGCATTAACCATTCAGTGTTCACAAGGTCCCCTGAGTAGGTGGTATTATTATTATCCCCATTTTGCAGTCCAGTAAACCAAGACTCAGAGAGCTGAAGGGAATTGCTCAGAGTGACACAGCCAGCAGGTGGCCGAGCCAGGATTTAAATGCAGGTGGGATTCCAGGGCACAAACTCAAAACCCCTCTACCCTGCCTTCCTGCCTCGCCAAGAAACGTTGGTTTAATGGTAAAGACAGAAGCTTTTTGTTCAGACCTAAAATGATCAGAGTTAACCGTTGAAGTCCAAGGAGGACCTGATGGAGCCAACTTATTTCTTCTGCTACCCATTCTAGCTCTTGGGCTGTTCCTTTGCATGCCTGATTTTGGGCACGTGCCCGCAAACACACACACACACACACACACACACACACAACACGTGGCCATATTACAGACCACAGTGCGAGTTAGCACATCAATGCCCTTTGACTTGTTCTCTGCCTGGCACATAGTAGGTAGGTACTCAGCAAAAGTGTGGAGTAGAACTGACTAAATTGCAAGACTTTGGGTCAGGATGCCAAACCTTCCAACACAGAAACTAGAGGTGGCAACCTCTGCGTGAAAACATCCCAGCCCATTTCTCCCTGAGAGACCCATCAGCATGAATGAGCCCCCGTGGGAATTGGAGGCACCCACAGGAGGGGGCCCTAACGTTATCAGTCACTCCTATTTCAGCAGGAATTACTTTCAATGGATTGCTTTCCTTCCTGCCGGCCCCCAACATTAGCCCCACAGAGGGAACCCCCGAACGCCTAGCAGCTCCCTCAGGACAGCAGTTGCCCCAGGGCTGTGATCTAGAGTCTGAATTTAGGAAACTCTTTCCAGGGTGATCCTGGCCACAGTCAGGTGGCAAGAGCCCACGGCAGGGTCCCCACGACCTGCGCTCTGACATCAAACAGCTGCGGGACTGGGGTGGGAGAGGGTCCCGTGACCAGAGAGATGGGCCACTGCGAATGGGGCCAAAGATCTTCCCCAGAAACTTCCCCTTCATCAGAAGAGACAGGAAGCCAGCCTGTGGGGAGCAGGTACCCTCTTCTCTGAAAGGGGCCGGGGGTGAGCGGGAGCAGGGAATTTCTGGGCTGAGGCATGAATTTCTCAGAAGCCTGGCAGCCTGGAAAACACAGGGCTGGTTTCTGTTTTCGGCCCCCAGAAACGCCTGGAACCAGAGGGAGGCCCCACTGGCCGGGAGAGCCCTGACCAGGCCTGGGATGCAAACACTGTGTTTACAGAGGGAAGCCCCAGGCCAGCTCAGATGCCCACTCCCGGGAGTCCCCGGCCGCCAGCTGGGCCCACGGGGACGCACCTTCGGGAGGAGCAGGGGCTGGATGGCGGCAGCCAGAATCGGGGCGTGAGAGCCAGCTGGGCTGCCTCTTGGCGCGAAAAGGGGGAGCGAGCTCGCGGGTCTCCCTGCAAAAGAAGCGCTTCTGAGTCCAAAGGCAGCCCAGGCCAAGCACAACAGGATACCAAGGGGAATGGGAGGAGGGCAGATCGAAGCTGCACCGACCCAGCTGAGAGCAGCTGCCCTGCTCTCCAGGCAGCCCGGGGTTGCACAATCGTTTCCATGGCACTTGGTTTTGCTGTCACAACAACCCCAGGATGGCCCGGGACTGGGCAGGGCTGCTGGCTGGAAGCAAGAAATGGATTTTCTAGTGGGCCCAGCAGCCAGCACATTTTTGAAGGCCTGCCCCGGCCTGGTCTTCGGACTCTGCCTCTGGGACTCAAGTCCACGGGGCAGTCTGAGGCCAGGAGAGCGTGGCGTCGAGGGGCAGACCGGGGGCCCGCGGGAGCCTTCCCGCGCTGTTCCCTGTGCCTTCCTGGCTGCCACCCCACAGAGAACCAGCGGGACATTCGAGGGCCCCAGCACTGTTACTTTTGAAAACTCCAGGCTGGCCCTATGATGCCAAGCGAGTAAAATGCCCCCACTGCTCACAATAAATACAATTTAAATATTGCTGCAAAGGTTGAAGGTGACTGGCTGACATCTTATGTTTACAGGCAGTTCACTGAACATTTGTCACTGCAATTCTATGCTTCCCTTTTCGGATGGAGTTTATTCCTCCACTCCAACCCCCTAAGTCTCTCAAACTTTTCTTCAGGCCTTTTGAAAAGCTCACAGCCCTTGGTTCCAAAGCTGTCGTGAGGCCTGATTCTAGGACCAGGACACAGGTCGTCTCCCCAGGTTTTATATGCTGTCACACCTTGCCAGCAGCTGCTCCAGGGTTTTTTTGTATTTGTACTCCTGAACTCCCAAAGAAATGCATGGCATCCTTCCTCCCCAAAAACCTAGATAAGGAACATCTACATACTTACTCACTGGCTGTGTGACCTTGGGCCAGTTACTTAACCTCTCTGGACTAGGTTCCTCATTTATAAAACGGGAATAATTATAGTCCTTGCCTCATGGGGCTGTTGTGAAGATTAAATATGTTAATATAATGATGTCTTAGAAGAGTGCCTGGTATGCAATAAATGACATCAAAGTATTAGCTGCTATTATTATTAAAAAGAAGTATTATTGTTGTGGTTTTATGATGAATAGTTTTCAATCATTTAAAACCCAGGCAGTGAGCTTCCCTGGTGGCGCAGTGGTTAAGAATCTGCCTGCCAATGCAGGAGACACGGGTTCGAGCCCTGGTCCGGGAAGATCCCACATGCCACGGAGCAACTAAGCCCGTGCGCCACAACTACTGAGCCTGCGCTCTAGAGCCCGCGAGCCACAACTACTGAGCCCACATGCCTAGAACCCGTGCTCCGCAACAAGAGAAGGCACTGCAATGAGAAGCCTGCGCAGCGCAACGACGAGTAGCAACGAAGACCCAACGCAGCCAAAAATAATAAATAAAATAAATTAAAAAAACAAAACAACAAACAAACAAAAAACCCAGGCAGTATATGATCTCCATTTCATTCTGGGATATTCATGCAGTTCCACAAATATATGGTGAGCATCTTATGTGCAGGGAGCTGGGCTAGATTGCACAAAGGCGACATTAGAACATGTTATTAAGGGCTTACTATGTGCAAAGTCAGCCCAGGGGCAGCCGGGGTACAGACTAGTCAGAGACATCAGTCCTTACCACCCGGAGACTTGGACTTGAGGTGGGGGGTGGGGAATACACAAGAGCACCTGAAAGGAACATGGAATAAACAGCAACTGCAAGGGACCAGGTGTGGCTGCAGTACTCAGAGGAAGAGAAAAACCCTACGGCTGCAGGGAGAAGAGAGCTTGTCAGAGCCTCCAAACGCTGCTCAGATTTCAGAAGGCACCAGCGGGAGGGGTGGGACATTCCAGGCGGAGGTTACGGCGTGGGCGCAGGTCCAGAGGCAAGAAAATCTCAGCGCAGCTGTGTGTCCTCCTCCACTCAAAGCCCAGAGGGGTGCACAAGGACGATTACGCATCCAAATGGTGGGAGACGAGCCCCTAACCGGAACTAAAAGCTTCCTATTTCTAAGTCCCCATTTTTTTATATTAGCTTCTAGGGTCATTGCTAGGACCTGAAATGTATCCCTTCCTTTAATCTTTTTTTTCCTCTTAATTTTTTTTTAAAGTAAATACATGCATATGGCAAAGGCGAAAAGAATCCCAAAGCATAAACATACAAACAGGAAAAGGTCCCCCGCTTCTACTCCTATCCCCAGCTGCTCAGTACCCCCTTGTGTGGCTGACTCTTATTAATAGATACTCAGGTTGCTTCCTGAGTACCAGCCGTCTGCTGGTACGAACAAGACTACAGTCGACCTCCCACGCCCCACACACAGCAGGGTGTCCGGAGGGCCCGGGCCAACGTCCCTGACGAGGCTCACTGTGGGGCCTGAGCAGATGGCCTTGACCCGGAAGTGGTGAGAAGATGTTAAAGAAGGGTTGGCACGTCCCAAATGCAGAGACTAAGACATTTCCACCACCCTGGACAGAGGAAGATGATGAAGCTGACAGTTACTCTAGGGAGCACCTGCCATGTGACTGACCCTGCTACACGCACTTTCATATATCACTTCATTTAAACCTGAAGCACTGCTATTAGCCCCATTTTACAGATGGGGAAACTGAGGTCACAGACATTAAGTCACTCGCCTAAGGCCACACCCCAAATTCCTCAGGACAGGTAGGGGAGGAGAGATAGGAACAGAGGAGGGTCGGGTATGAGAGCACTTTAGCACCGGCTGAGTCGGGCATTCCTGCAGGGTGTCCGTGCAGTGGTGTCCAGGAAGCAGTCAGATCAGCGGGTATGGAGGGAAAGCAATTTTCTGACGTCTCATCAGATGCACGGAGTGAAAGGCCCAAGATAAATGCTCCATTCTGTTTATGAATTGAATCTAGATCATTCTCTCACACACATGCCTCCAACAGCTGATTCCCTGGGCCTCGAGCTCCGTGACCCGAGACAAATCACTGCCTCGCTACTCAGCCTGGTCTCACAGCCTTGATTCGGAGATGATAATTAGTCTCTGCCTTCCAAAGGTGCTCATTAAGGGGGAGGGATTATTGTTATGATTATTTCCTGTACTTGCCAGCCTGGCCAACACACCCCCCAAACGGCAACCTTCCACCTGCCAGCAGCTTCCCTTCCCTCCAGGAATCAAATCCAAACCTCTCGCCGTGGCCTCTGAGGCCCTCCGTGGTCTGGCCTGCCCTCAAAATCTCATCTCCTGGGCATGAATCTCAACGACCCCAGACCTCTTTCTGTCCTCCACACAAACCAGCACTTAGACATGCTGTTCCCTTTGCCTGGGATTCCCTTTCCCCACCTCCTCCTTCATGTCTCAGCTCAAGGTCGCCTCCTCTAAGAGGCTGGCCCTGACGGCCGGGTCAGAAGTTATGCCCTCCCCTACCTTCATCTGTTTGTTTTAATCAGAGGACTGAACCCCATCTGAAATTCGCATTACTCATTGATTGACATCTCCCCTAGAGACTTGGTCAGACGAGGCGAGGGCCTCTGTCCATTGCACTCACTGCTGTGTCCCAGCCCCTGGCACAAAGCCCAGAAGACAGTAGGTACCCAGTGAATATCCATTCAAAGAAGGAATGAATGAATGGGCACCAGTAGATTAAAGGCAAACCAAGAAAGCAAATGCCCAAACGAGATGCCTCCTGGCAGTTTCCTGAGGCAGCGGCCTGCCAACCCCATGCCAAAAGAGGCCCTCCCCAGTATCTGTGGGGCACATGACAGTCTACAAATTGCTTTTCACACATGCCTCACCCAAGGCCACAAGCAAGGAAGCGAAGTGGGGCTCCAAGTCAAGCTTCCTTTGATAACAGCTACTCATCAACATCTTCTGACCCTGAAGCCACTGTCCCAGGCGCTCAGCAGGGAATACACTGAACACAGCAAGAAAGAAGTTCCTAGTGGCTTCTCACACCCAGAGAGAGCCAAGAATTCTCCAGTCTATGAAACCGGCCTTTATAGTCAACACTCAACATTATATAGCTGTTGTTTCCATTAGAATCAGGCACTAAACCTTTCCGACTGGTGGTTAACTGGTGGCAATTCTTCCTCCCATGGGGAGAATCAGCAATAACTGGACATGTAAGGGCTCTTCCCTCTTCTGTTTTAGACTTTCTTCATAGACTATAACCACATCCACAGATTCAACCAACCGTGGACTGAAATGTTTGGAAAAAAATTTCCAGACAGTTCCAAAAGCTTGGCAACTGTTTACATAGCATTTACCTTGTATCAGGTATTACAATTAATCTGGAGATCATTTAAAGTATACAAAAGGATACATGTAGGTTATATGCAAACACTACACAATTTTATATAAGAGACTTGAGCACCCATGGATTTTGGTATCTGCAGGGGATCCTGGGACTAATTCCCTGTAAATGCAGAGAGACAACTACATATTTATTTAGCTGTTTGTTTGGTTCCCTAACTAGGAGGTAAGCTTCATGAAAGCAGGGACCTGTTTAATGCATTTCTGTGTCCCCAGGACCTAAAATTGCACTTGGCACATAGGAAGCATTCAATAAATATTTGTGGAATAGATGAAGAAACTCCTAAGAATATTAAACAATACAAAATATCCAACCTCCTTTTGGAGCTATTTTCCCATTATGATCATGCTTCTTGTGCAGAGACCCAGAACCCATTCATCCTGTCTTCCATAGTTAATAGACTTTATTAGCTCTGCACATGGTTGGGTAAATATAAAAACTACATTTCCCAGCCTCCCTTGCAGCTCACTGTGGTCACATGACAAAGTTCTGGCCAATGAGGTATCAGATACAGGGATATATGAGATTTCCAGGTTATACCCTTAAAGAGAAGGGGCATGCCTTTCTTCCTCTTTTCCTCCACCCTCTCCTGCATCCAGGAGCCATTTGGACAGTGCAGATGAGGGTACCACCCTAAGAATGGCAGGGTGATAAGACAGAAAGAGCCTAGTCCTGGCACCATGGGACCAGTATACCAGCCCTGGACTGCTTATGCCTGTGCTGTTACATGAGAAATAAATCATCTATCTTGTTTAAGCTGCTGTTACTTTGGGTGCCCTCTACATCCTCATCAATACATAACTTTCCCCTGCCCTGCAAACTCTATTCTTAAACCACGGTTAAAGACTCGTCAATGCTGCGAGGGATATCTGAGCCAGATGGCACTCAAGAGCTATTTTATGATTTCCCCTTCACACATGTAAGGAACACAACCCTTAGTCTACGTATAGGGTTCTTTCCTTCCTGATGTCTCAAAATATCTGAGCATATTGCTAAGCCAGGTGAAAAAAGGAGAGAAAGTCATATTATTTAGATCCATCAAATGACAAAGACAAAAGGAACAAGCAAAAAAGCCCATTAAAATCTTAAAACATCAGTTATGCTTAAATCTATGAGTTCATAACGGTACCCAAAAAAAAACCTCCTTAATTGATCACCACTGGACGATGTTAATGAACCAACCCATTATTTTAAAAACTGGTAAATAAAGGGAAAGAATCAAGCATTCATCTTGCTTTTCCTATATGAATCCTACCATTGTTGATGAAGGAAAGTTTCTCTTTATAGAAGTTTTCCAGCTAACAGAAGAGGAAGGGAAGACAGAATTAGAACAGAATATCGCCATTTTGCAATCAATGCACCACTGAATTAATGGAGTTTCGGCACTGACCATCAGTAGCTGGTAACATCACCAAGAAGGGGACAGCCTGACGGCACGTGCTTCCTGACAGAAAGATGCGCCCACCTATGAAGCAGTCTTGCCCAAAACAATTAAACCTGAATCCATGAAACCACTAGAATTGACTGCCAATTTACAGGAAATACGGAGGACAGAGGAACATGCTAAAGCTCACCATGGGGACATAATTGGTAAAAACCAGACTGTGAGAAATTTTATAGGACGAACAATCTGGTTTTTGCAACAAATAAATTGCAAAATAATAATAATGATGATGATAAAACCAAAAAAGGGTTCTATTATTTAATCTAGAGGGGGAACCTCTGGAATGACAACAGTCTTAGACCCCAAGGCATCCACGTGCAGTGTGTGGGCCTGGTCTGAATCCTGATTCAAAGTATAAAATAATAAAAACAGAACAAAGAAGGAGGAAACCTTTATGTTATGTGTGAGAAGACTGGAAGTTTAAACACCAGATATTTCATGATTTTAAGGAATTTTCATTAAGTTTCATGTGTGTTATGAGTATTTTCAGAAAATTTTTCTTTTAGAGATACATACTGAATATTTACACACAAAATGATATGGTTTTGGTATCTAGGATTTTTGATGTGTAGGATTTGCTTCAAACTATTATTGTGAAATAGAGACGGTAGAAGACAGAGGTGTAGAAGAAACCCGACTGGCCATGAGTTGACCACAGCTGGAGCCGAGCGGTGGGTAAGTGGGTACACTGTGCTACTCTATATTTATATATATTTACAGCATTTCATCCAAAAAGGTGTTTTTAAATCTTACCCCCGGCCACAAGGAGGGAGAGGGAAGAAAGAGGGAGCTGACACCTCCAGAGTGCCCACTGTGCGCCAGGTGCTGGGTTAGGTGGCCACAGACATAAGTGGCACTTCCAGAAGAGTGCTAACAAATGCAAATGCCGAACGGGTCTGGATGGAAACCTTGGCTGAGTGAGGTCGGCCAAGTATGAGGGGAACAACAGTACCAGCGTGCTGGTAAGTAACAATGGACACTCCATCCATCTTCAGGAGACAGAGGGGGAGGGGGGCACCATGGTCAAGTACACGCTCTGTCTGAATAAAGGAGGTGGTCTCTACTCAGGACCAGCCTTGACTTTGACTCCAGGTAGCCGCCGTGCAGAACATGGGGCCCAGGGTGGCCAGATGCTCGGATTTTCCAAGGAAAGCCGGAAATCTGTATTTTTATGTGCAATCTCCTGGTTTTTAAACGTTGGCATCTAATCCAAATATTTTTTAAAATACTGTGTGGGCCAAACAAAATATCTGCAGGCTCAATGTAGCCCATGGAACACTAGTTGGCCGCCCCCATGCCAAGTCCTGAAGCAGACCACAACTCAATCCATCTGTAAGAAGTGGAAAGGGTGCATTCATCAATTTTGGGTCAATTCTTTTTTAGGCTTCCAATAAAGCTGAGAATTCAAAAGACAGCATCGACTTCCAGAAATCTATAAGAACCGGCTGCGGAACATTTCAAAGGCGTTCCCCACGTCGTCGGCTTATGCAACAGAACAGCACCCTGTCCAGAGTTTTGGAAACTAACAACCAGGGAGTGGCCTTTCAACTTTCCCGGGATGGTGGAACTAACAGGCTTCAGCTGAAACCCATTTGTTGGTTTGCAGAACGCCTGGGACTTAAGTCCAAACCGCTTGCAGCAGACAAGCCCGCCACAAAATCGAGTTGGGATACTCGGCTCTCATTGTAAAACGACCACGGCGCACTCTGCTTCACTTGCCTGGCCGGAGATCTGATTTCATGGCAGTTGAAAGGAATGAGGCCAATGTCATCCTGACACCTGAAAGTGGCAGGATTGGTTGCTGAGGACCTGAACAGACTCTCTCTTCAAATTCGACCCTCGGTTTGCCTTTGACTTCGCCTAGAGAGAGACTGTGGACATCGTAGATGGGCAAAACAGGCCCCAGTCCTGCCTTGAGAGTCACAGTCTCAGCTAGCCAGATCCCAGGGTCAATAACAAATTAAAGAGGTGTCAGGAATGCAGTGGAGAAGGGCCAGAGAAATGGTTTCATCATTTCCCAAGAACAAAGCCCTTCTCGGATGAAAAGTAAAAGAAAATGGTGCTAAAATAAAGTTGAATAGGTCCAGGGCAAAAAAAGAATCCAGAACTATACTCGGGGGCAACAAAAGACAAAATGCACCCAAATCTCAACTCTACAGAGGGGAATAAAACTAGGGCTATTTCATTAAAGTTTTTTTTTTTTTTCAGGAAAATAAACTTTACTATTTATCTGAAATGGGTTTATTGATGGAGGAGAAGGTAGGGAGTACAGGAAGAAATTCAGTATTAAAATAAGATTTGATTAACTGCCCCCCCCCATCTAATTCATAGCCTCAAATAAGTAAATTGCTTTTCAAGTTCTAACTTCTCTAGAGAGAAACAAATTACAGCTCGAGCTGATATTGGGGAGTTACGCATTTTTTAATACACACATTCTGGATTATGTTAGGTGATGGCCTGGGACGAGTGAAGGCCCATCACAAGTACAGTCCTGCACGGAATGGCGTTCACAATAATCACCCAGTTGCCGCAGCATCCTGAAACAAGCCATGTTTCCAGCATGTCCGGCACATCCACTAAGCGGGGAAGTAAGTCCCAGCACTTCTGCAGGCTGTGCTAATAAGAATGAAAGTCTAGAAGGGCCTTGGAAAAAAAGGATGCTGACCTCCGCATACATCTTAACTGATCACCTTATTCCTTCCCCAGGATATTTACTTGTTTCCCCCAGACAATAACCTCATTTTGGAAGTGGAAAATAAACACAGTCCAAACGACTCCAAATCCTTAAAAGCTGGGGTTTGGTGGCTGACTCTGGGGCCGTCGGATGACACCAAATAATGTCTCCTTGGTCCTCTTTCTTGGGTCCTGGCTGCTCTTTGTGGGTCAGAGGCTACTCTGGAATACGGGCTGAGTGGACAGCAAGTCTGAGAACGGACTGTCTTGTGGTTTGGTAGCTTCTGACCTCGAAATGCAAGAACACATTCCTTTGAAAACAGCTGCTTTGCAGAATTTCACAAAGATGGCTGAGCATTTCTGGGTCTGGAGGCAGCTGGAAGGTGGTTCCTTATATTTACATAAGCCAGCAACACAAAGTACACATGATTTGGGATGAAAGGACAGCTAAGTGTCACAGCTAGAAATCTGAGGTTCTTAGAAGGTGGGGAAACATCAAGAGGGGCAAAATAAAGATGCCCCTGGAACAGACACCTACATGAGGTTTATTCTCCTGGGAGAGGGATGCAGACCTTCTACTGGCTCAGTGAAGTGATCTTCAATCAGGAGCTCCTGCAAAATTTGTGGGCTTGTCTCTAGGCAAGCAGTTTTCTGGACTTTGGCATTTTCCAGTGAGACTCTAAATATCCTTTGCTGAATTAACAAGAAGTAGCCCAGCAGGGTAATAAGGACAAAAGCTAAGAGTCAGCCTCAGGGCTCTTCTCCAAAGCCCAGCTCTGCCCCTACTACCTGCCGACTGTCTTAGTCTAGTTAGGAGGCTATAACAAAAAAGCCACTTGATGGCTTATAAACAACAAACATTTGTTTCTCACAGTTTCAGAGGCTGAGAAGTCCAAGATTAAAATGCTGGCAGATATGGCCCGCTTCTTCATTGATGGCTGCTTTCTCAGCATAACCTCACATGGTGGAAGGGAACTAGGGAGCTTAGTGGGGTCTCTCTTATAAGGGCACTAATCCCATTCAGGGGGCTCCATCCTCAGGACCTAAGCGTCTCCCAAAGGCCCCACTTCCTAATACCATCACATTGGGGGATAGGCTTCAACATACAAGCTGTGGGAGACACAAACATTCAGACTATAGCAATGGCCCAGAATTGATGATGATGACGGTGATATTGGTGGTAGTGGTGGTGGCAGAAAAGTATATGAACAACTACTGGAGCACCCACCATGCACACCGGGTACTGGTCAAATTGCTTTCCTTACAAAGGATGCTCCCATTTCCATGCATGCAATAACCCTCAGAACTGGGGGCCATTATCATAAGTGGCTTACCTGAGGTCACAAAAGAGTGAAGTGGTGAGGCCAGACTGAAAGCCAGGCAGGATAACTCCAGAAACTCTGCACCCAGCAGGCCCTGAATCGAGGCTGGACCCTCGGACCAGACATCCCATTCCAGAGAACGGTCCCCTGACGTACCCGCCCATTCACTGAGTGACAGATATGTATAAGTGCTGCTTGTGGTGGCCAGAGATACCCAATTCCCCATCCACAGGGGACCTGTGTGTATATTTTACTACCTCTTGTAGAATAAAAGGGGAAAAGAAGAAGATATGTTTGCATGTGCTCACGATTACATACAGAAACTCTAACATGCATTCCCAACGGGGATGATACCACCCCAAAGGGGTGAAAGTTGGTTCTATTACAATGGTTTGTGGCCCTGCAAAGGCCCCCAGTACCTAAACAGGTATACAGTGCATCTATGGGATTGACAGTTCATGGGGGTGGCAATTAGGAAAAAATTATCTAAAAAGAAGCCTGAGTAGAAAGGGTGGCAATAGTGATCAAAAGGCTAAGAAATACTACTCTAGAAGGCTCGAGAAAACTAGTGTCAGGGAGCAGAGCAAAAATGGGAGTAAGACTTTGCTGGATATCTTTTTATATTGTTTTGTTTTTTCAAGCATGTGAACATAGTGCCTCTATAAAACACAGATATTTTTACGTGATCTTTAAAAAGAATGCTGACCAAAGCCCTCAACAGAAGCCTGGACTCTACTGGTGCCCACTAAAGGCGGCCGTGTGAATTAAACTTGGCATTGGTGGTTTCCGGCAGTTTCTGGTGCCCCGCACAGCCCTACACTACAACACCTGAATCAGGCTCTCCACGGTGCCGTAAGCCAAGCAACCATTCTGCTTGGTTCTCATCAGAATAGAGAATCCCTGCATGTCACCCTCCACCAGCACCACCGCCGCCAGGGTGGCTGCCAGAAGCCGAGCTCTCCTGGGCCAATACGGCGGCCAGGCACATGGCCGTTGTCAGCAGCAGCCGGGCTGTCCGTGGGCTTTGCACGCCTCTCCAAACAGGAGCTGCTTTGTCACAGGCTTTGCCGGAGGCATGGACCGGCCCCAGTTAAAGATCCCTGACCTGCTGAACAAAGCCACGCCAGTCACAGATGGCTCTTCCACCCTCGATTCCTTTCCCACTTCCTGCACATTGGAGGGTGCGTCCCTCTGTCCATTCTTCCCTGGCCTGTTCTCACACTCTGGCCCATCCAGCCTCTGGGTAAAGAGCTTTTGAAAAGGACACCCTGGGACCTTCTGCCAATGGCCCAACTAGCAAAACTTGGGCCTGCGGTTGGGCCCTGCTATGCTCCACCGAGGATGCATAGCAGGGGACATGCTAACTGGACTTCCCAGCTGTCCCTGGGCCCAGGGCATCGTCCCCTTGTGCAGGTAAATGTCCCGAGGTCCCTGAAAGAAGCTTGGGAAGGAAACCTTGAGCCAGTGCCCTGGGGGCTTTGTCCCCTACTTTGGCCCACATGGAAGAGACAGGGCATACAGGCAAGTGGTCCTCATCGCCAAAGACCAGAATAGCCAATTTTCTATTCTCCTATGCAGATATACTGTAAAAAATTTGAACCATGTCCTACAAGAAGTCAATTAAATTCACAAAGAAAAATAGCAGCTAACGTTTATCGGGGAGTCCTTTGGGCCAAGCCCTGTTCTAAAAGTATGATGCTCATTAACTCAATACAGTCTCACCACAGCCTCATGAGGGAAGAGCTGGGATTATGTCCATTCTGTGGATGGGGAAACCGAGGCACAGCAAGGCTAGTCACTTGCCCAAGGTCACAGGTAAGTACGAACGCTGATATTCAAAGCTCCATTCAACATGTCTTACAGAGACATGGCAAGTAAGTCCTGAGAACCGGGAACAAGGCAAGGGGAAGATTCAAACTAGACCCAACCGAGGAAGGAGAATGCCTGCGGGCAGGCCACTACCCTGCACACATTTTATGCGGTGGGGCGGCACCTTTGGCTCCACCGCCTGGCAGCCCCAGGAAACCACCTCCACGGAGAAATGCACAAGGTGTGGCCAGCTCCTCCCGGGGCACCCGCGTGGCTTCCAAGAGTCAAGGGAAAGCTCTTGGCGGCTGCCTAACCTCCATGGGCGAGTTTGGGGTTCACTCCAACCTGCCGTGTTCACTCCCGGGGCGGAAGAGAGCACGCAGCAGGGAATTGAAATTGGGCCATGTCTGGGCCCCGAGGTGAACAGCACGTGTACCCTCCACTTCTCTGTGGCCTGAAAGGCAGCCTCTGTGAGCCACAGATCAGTGCGTTCTCTGGGGCTTTTCCCTACCTTTTTTCCACGGGGAGTATTCCCATCTAACAAAAAAGGTCAAAGTATTCAAGTGTCCAAAATAAAGGCAAGGCTGGAAAAGGCACCACAAGAAACTTCAAGGGAAGCAAGGTTATTACAATCATCACCATTACTATTAATGGAGCGAATATTAATCGTTGAACGTCTTTTAGGAGCCTTATTTCCAAGTGCAGATCTTAATGCATGCTTGACAGTTTGAGTATCTGAACAGGAGGTGTAGTTTTCATGGGTAAGAAAGTAGAGGCCCAGAGAGTTTAAGTAACTGGTCCAAGCAGGGGTCAGAGCAGCTGATACCCAAACAGCTCGCAGCCCCCTGGGTCTGCAGCCTGGAACCCCCATAACTAGGCACCTTCATTAGAACTGAGGGCAGGTCCCAAGGTGAGAAGATATAAAGTGAACTAAACTTAAAACCACTTTGTACAACCCCCTGCACTGCTGTGGGTGTATAAACTGGTACAACCACTTTGGAAAACCATCTGGTAAGGGTTTTAAGGGTTTTAAACTCCTGACCTTCTGTGTGGGCAGCAAAAGAAGAGTTCACGAGTGCTCATGGAAGGCTTCTTCATAAAATTGGAAACAACCCCAATGTCTATCAACAGGAACATGGACACAGAGATTGTAGAATGTTTCCCCAGTGGAATAATCCATGACAACAAAATGAATGAACCTCAACTACAGCCAACAATATTGCCGGATCTCACAAGCTAGTGGTTGACAGAAGGAAGCCAGACACAAAAGGGCACAGCTGTGTGAATTCTGTTTCTACACGAAGGCAAATTGAACCTCTGGGGTTAGAAAGCAGGATAATGGCCACCTTTGTGGAGAAGGCAGAAGATTACATGTCGGGGTGCTCCTGGGGTGCTAACAAGATTCCATGTCATGCATGGTCTGGGTGGTAATTACCTGGGTGGTCCACCTGGTGAAATGCAGAATACACTATTGATTTCTGAGTGTGCCTATATTTCAATATTTAAATATATAGAAATATTCAGATTTATTCAGTGTATTTCAATAAATGATTTTCAAGTATGAAGAATAGGAAAGCAGATTGAAAAACAAACTGGTTTGTGCTCTTCCTACATGTACACACACACACACACACACACACACACACACACACACCCCTGGCTGCCATCCTTACAAGCCACTGGCAGAGGCTCTGGCCAATCACTGAGACCTCATCCTTCTCCCTAAGACATTTCCAGAAAGGGATGGAGGCTCTCCTTTCAGTCCCAGGCCTCACCCCTGTCCCTGGGTGTGCTTGTCCGTGGCTGAGTCTCGAGGCTGCCGGCGTCGGCTCACTACCCCAGAGCCCACGGTGAGATGGCCTGATGACCTGAGAACCCCCAGCTCTTTTGAGAACGTGTCACCTGAGGCAGCCGGCAGGAGTGCCCTCCGAGTCCCAGCTCCCCAATGCCTCTCTGGCCTGCCTGCCCCCCACTCCGCCCCATCCCAGCACAGCACAAACACTCCCTACCTGCTCCAAGCAGGCGCCCTGGGCGGTAGCAGGTGGAGCCGCCCTTTAGTTCTAGGCAGGGGAGGGGATCAGAATTCCTTGTGAACTCATCACATTTTGGCTCTTCCAGTTAGGTTTCCAATAACCGCACTAGTGGACAGAGGCACAAGGCAACCTTTTTAAATGTGCCTCCCCTGCCCCGCCCCCAACATTCCCGCCGCAGGATTCACAGTCCAGTATCTGGGTGTGTCTAAAGCCAAGTAAACCCTTTGTTTTCCACCTCTGCCTCCCTACTGTCCATTTTCCAAATGCAGCCAGTGATCTCTTCAGAAGGTAAATCGAATCGCGCTGCCCTGCTGCCAGACACCCACCGACACTAGCCCAGCCTCTGACCTCACAGCCTCTGCCGCCTGCCGTTCCCGCTCCCCTAAACACCCTTCCCTCCGATCTTCCCCGAAGCCCAGCTCCCTCAGAGCCGGCCTCGCTGTGCACTCAGTCTCAGGGGGCCAACACCACCTCCACCCAGCGACACTCCGGCTCCTGACCTTGTGTGCTTTCCCTCATGGCTTTTTATCACCATCTGAAATAAGCTGGTTTATTACCTTACAGGCTAACATCTGCCTCGTTTACCCAAAAAAACACCCCACGAGAGCAAGGACTTTTGACTCGCTCACCAGCGCACCCCTTAGTCCCAGAAGGGTGCCTGGCCCAGAAAAGGCAACCAGTTGCTGCCTCTGGGTGAGAGGGAGGGAGGCTGGTGAAGGAGGGATGGAGAGGAGGGCTCCCAGTTCACAGGGTCGGGCTGCTGCTAGGAGCCGAGGCTATTCGCCAGGTACGACCTGGGGCTTTAGAACAAGAAACTGGTTACAGAGGAGACAAGGGGACAGAGAAAAAAACAGTGAGTGTGTGTGTGCAAAGCATGCATTTCGGAAGAGTGCCGCCTGAGTTGGGGCGGGCAGAGGAACACGAGGAGAGGAGTGAGGGTATTATTTTGCCCTGAAATATCACTTATCTTGTTAGCTCAAAAAGAGACTTTTGGAAAACGTCTCAAGTCTTTGGAGTGGAGAAAGCAGAAGCTGCATTTTGGAGTTCCAAGAAGAAAGGGGGCCAAGGCAGCCGGCGGCGTCTGTGTGCAGGAATGCAGCTGGGGAGGAAGAGAGGTGGGGCCAGGTGGGACGCCCAGACCAGACAACGGATCGCTCTGTCGTTAGCAAAGGGTCGGGGAAAGATAACCAAACACTGGGGCTTCCCGGGATCACAGGTGAGCAGCGTGGTCCACTTCTAAGATGATGTGTTTGCATTTGGACCCATATCCTCTGGTGACTCTTCTCTTTCCAGCTGCAGAACCTTCCTTTGACCCTCAAAGCACTTAAGCCCAGCTCTCACAAAGTTTCCAAGGAAAGTCTAGTTTGCCAAAAATCCCAAAAGGCAAATGAATGGCAGGTGAGAAATAGCCCCCACCTGGGAAGCACGTTCCGCTGGAGTTTGGGCAGCCAGAGCTGTATTTTGTGGGGAGACCTCCTTTGGGGAATTGACGAAAGGGATGGAAAACGACCTAGGATGCCTCCCAAACAGACTAGAGAAATGACCCAGGGATTTCCAGTTTACCTGTCAGAAAGAAATGCCAAAGAGCTGAGAAGTCTGAATCCCACATTCACAAAGCCAACAGTGGAGTCTGAGAATGTTTCGTGAGTGCACAGGCCAGACGGCGTCTGTGAGAGGGATCTGAAACCCCAGCAGTTAGGAGACGATGCTGCACCCCTCTTCCTGGCGGCTACAGCGGTGGTGCAGTTCGGGGCTCACCACTGGCCAACAGGCCACACGAGCACCTCCCCAGCAGAGGGACCTGGGCTGGGCAGAGCCTTGGGGACAATTCCAGTCAAGCACGGAACATCTAACCAGCAGCCACATTGCTGCCTTTTGGGGACCACACGGGTGGAGATTATTCTCCTGCCCTGTCATGCTCTGGCCCCCGGAACGTGAAGCCCCCAAATTGAGAAGACTGAATACAGCACATGGGACGGGGCAGTGCTGGTTCTGAACTCTGAGATTCCTTCATGTTATTTCTCCCGCACATCAGGGGAGAGGGGTCCCAGGCCTGCCACGCTGTATAACTCCAAGGGCCCCTGTTCACACAGAGTACAATCAAATACAATGTGAACAGCACGCCCTGGAGTTGTGAGGGTGATCAAGTAATTTTGGCAGGTGCTACCTCCCCCTCGTTTTAGAGATTGATAATGTCCACTAGCTCAGTAAAGGCTCTGAGAAGTCCTACAGTAAACAAGGTTTTTAAAAACTTGGTTTTATCAAGTATTTTTTGCTTTCTCAGCCACAGAACCCTCATTTCAGAGAATACCTCCTAAAATCCCAGGGAACTGGGCTTATGGAGAATGTACTTAAGAAAAGGCTCCACCAGGAGAAGCAATTTCACTATCTTGGTTCTCAGAGACAGCCTTAGAGCTGACTCGTGTTACTGACCCTCTGGGAGGTCACCCTCACCACGACCTTGAACCTGCCTGTGTTCAGAAAGACACTTAGGAGGCCCCAAAGGGTCTCCATTCTCAGCTGCTTTCTCTGTAACACAAACTTCTGTCTGGGGCTACCACAGATACTTAAAGGTTACTCATGACCATGTGAGGCCCCACTTGGAATCTGATGCATCACGGAGAAGCACGGACGGACTCCCATTCTCTACCCGAGACGCTCACCACTGGTCTACAATGTGGGATGAGGGACAGGGTGAGTGGGAGGGGCTGGCACATTTCTCACTCTAGAGACTAAACCAGCGCCGGACAGAGAGTCCACGGGGGAAAGTTCCAGTCCTTGCTCTGGCATCATTTATTTATGAAGCACCTCTGCCCTGATCTAGCCCCTGAGCGCACATGTGGAGAGAGGTCCAGTTACAGCCCCGTTTCATTTACCCTCTCACTCGGGTAAGGCATTCTGCATTAGTTGAATTTTCTACATGATAACCCCCTTTCAGGTAAGCACCAAAACTTTATCTTCACCATTTTGGGTGTAAATTGTTCAAAAGTGGATGACACCTTGGTCTCTCTTTTAAAATAGAGCACAGGTGCCCCGAACTCAACCTGTGTTTGATTATTCAGGACTAGACAGATCAATTATTAACTCAGCAATACCTTGAGGTCAGCCCTGTAAGGCACGTGGGGCAGTCTGACCCTATACTAAGTGACTCTAAGCATCTTTGCTGGATGCATTTGGGGGAAGTTTTTGAAAGACTGTTTTACTAGAGAGAGGACACGGAAACTACAAGAAGTCACCGAACCCCCAGGTAACCCGGATCGTCAAAACTTTGCATAAAGGAAAAGTCAATAGTCTCCGAGTGAGCACCAAAGGATTCCTGCCACTGGAGTGTCTGATATCTAGCACCTGGTCTTTGTGATAACTACGGTGGCTATTTTGAAGTTTTCTGCCTTACTTCCTACTTCTTGGCTGGGTTCCTGAGAGGACATTTTCCTAAATAATTGAGGTTTCAGGGTATATCAGATGCTACTGCCGGTAAAGTGCGAGGCCGGAGCTGTGGATGGCCGCCAGCGGTATAGGCTTTCCTTCTCCCATTCAGAAATTCAAACCACCTGTCTTCTTTCTTCTGGCGCCCCCAGGGGAAGGCTGCTCTGCCTGCCCCGCCCTCTCTGTCCTTCACCCGCACCTGGCTGACCCCAGGTGGGTCCTGCCAACACAACTGGCCCTTCCTCCCTGCGATCACAGACCAATGTCACACACATGGCCACTCCAACAAGACTACCCTCCAGCTGGGCCCCCGCCAACAGACTCAGGCGCCTACAGACACACAAAGCTGCCTCTGCCTCTTTTCATTGGTCCAGCCACCCCATCAGCTGGGCTCACCACAATGGAAGCCCGCTGCTTCCCTCCCATCAATGCGCGGCTCTGTTCCACTGGCACAGGGCAGAGATATGCCCGCAGCCTGCCCGCAAGCCCCCATTCATGCTCCCTTCCGAGAGAGCCACTTTTCAACGAGATTTCTCCTTCCCCCGGCCCCATCCCCCTCCCCCAAACACACAAAAGAGGGCTATAAAGTGGGATTTTTTTTTTCTTTCCGGGAATAAAAGGTTAGCTTTCCTTCCTTTCTGTTTCCCTATCCTTGGTCTAAATTTGGCAAGTGGAAAGAGTGGAAGCAGTTAAACTGACCCAGTTCGTGACCCAGGGGACACTCCTAGGGCCGTAAGTGCCCTCATTTGCTCTTTCTGTTGCAATGGTTGTAGGGGAGCAACTAAAACTCCTACCACCCACCCCAGAACTCCTGCTTGGAGGTGATTCACGCACAGTGTTGGGTGAGGCCTTAAAGGTTATCTTATTCAACTCCCTTAAATTAAAGAAGGGGACACTGAGGCCCAAACAGGTGAAGGAAGATCCCCAGGCCACACAGTAAACTTGCTGGGGAGATGCTTCAGGGCACCGAACTCACGGGTAGTGAGAAAAACAAGCATCTTACCGTCATCCAAGTAGGTCTGGTCCAAGTTCTGCTCCTGTTTAATTGTCACGCCCGCGGGTAATACTTCCTTTTGGTCACTGACTGGAGGTCCGTTTTTGGCGGCTCTTTGGCTTGTGGCATTCTGCTGCTGAATGACCGTGGGGTAGGAGCCCGGGCTCAGCCTCTGACCTTGACTGACAGGGGGTGGGCCGGGCCTGGTGGTGCCGGGCGCGAAGTTCTCGCAGTACACGATGTGCTGGAACTCCTGGTGGCTTCCGCAGCGCAGCTGCTGGTTGGTGGGCGAGTAGTGGATCACCGGTGAGGCCTGCTGGTTGGCTGGACTGGAGTGGAGCAGGGCCGAGCTCTGGCCCTGGGAGCCAGCGTGCACTAGCACAGAGCGGTGGGCATCCGCGAGGGACAGGGGGGCGGCCATGAGGGCCGGCTGCTGGTAGCCCAGCAGGCTGGGGCTCAGGCTCTTGCTCCGCTGGTAGAGGACGGCCGCTGGGTTCTGCTGCTGGTAGCGGGCGTCGGGGGATGAGAGCCCTGAGCGGAATTGCTGGCAGGGAGCCATGGTGGCCACGAGGCAGGAGGGGGACTCGGCCACCATTGGGTGCTGTGGGTAGTAAGGCTGGCTCCCCAGGCCCCCGTGGGCAGGGCTGCAGATCAAGGTGGGGTCGTATTCATCGGTGGGCTCCGTCTTGATGGCTGGGACTGAGAGAAGAGAAAAGCACACGGGGTGCACCATTCTTAGTGCCACAGGGGTGCGCAGAGGATTAGCAGACAGCGGTTAGGAACACGGCCTTAGGAGTCCACAAGGGTGGGATCAAAGATCTAGGCTCTGTCACTTATTAGCCTTGGGCAAGAGGCTCCCTGTGCAATTGTCTTCGGTTAGAAATTTTACCCTGGGTGATGATCTTGAACCATAGGTCTTTCTGACAGTGCAAAAGTGGCTGGTGGGTCTGTGTCAGCCCTTGTGCAGCCTTTTTGCCCAGGGGGAGAGCTCGGGGAAGAATGCTTGATGTAAAATTATGCCTCCGCCTCCTCCTCCTGCTCTAGCAGCTCCAGCCCCCCTCCCCTGCTTGCTGTCCTTCATCATACTCACCACCAGCTGAAGTATCTGTGCACTTTACGTGCTCACTTATTATCTGAAACCCCCCACTAGAATGTCAGCTTCTCAAAGGGGGGATTTTTTTTCAGTGCTGGATCTGCAGCACCTAAAACCGTACCTGGCACTTAATCAGCACTCAGATATTTTCTGGACAAAGGAATGACCAAACGGTGACTGTCAGCCTCCTTAGTTTTGTAGTACTTTGGGGGAATGAGGCCTGCTGGCTTGGGCCTCAGTTTCCCCATCTGTTAGCTGGCAGGAACAATCATACCTACCCCATGGGGTTGTGGGCAAGATTAAATGAGATATGTGTGCATGTATGTACAGTGACTGCATACAGTAAGTGCTCAATGCTTGCTGTTGTTGCTACTGTCACTATTACTACTGTGAGTGTTGGTGAAGTCACCGTTCCCCTCTCCCCACCCAGGACGGTCACCAGAATTCGAACTTCTCCGACATCATTTACCGAAGCACCACCAGGCCCAGGAACTGAGGAATCAGTTTTCTTTTCACTGGAGTAAATGAATTGGTGACAGGACCGTAATCAAATTGGGGGTGGGGGGCGGGGGCTCCCAAATGCTGGGGGCTGGAGGGGGCAAAGGAGTTTCAGCATCTACAGCAAAAACGCAGCTTTGACTCCAACTTCTCAGGAAGCCACTCAAAGACCGTCTCCAGGTACCCGGGCCTCGAGTTCTCACTCGAGCCAAGTTCAGGCAGGTGACTGCTGATGCCCAGACCCAGGGAGGCCTCATCGCCACACAGGAGGGGCGACAGCACGTGCCACATAATTGAAAACCTCCATGTTACAAAGGATCGTTGAACTGCGGTCTAGAGCCCTCCCAGAGATTCTCCCCCAGTTCTGGGTCCCATTAGGCCTTTGCCACTCACGGCACGGAACACCAGTCGTGGGACAATGGAACCCTCACGGTGCCACACAAACCTGTGGGCGCACGCACCCCACCCAAGCCAGGCCCTCACTTTTGTGCTGCCGGCAGCCCAGAGGCTCCACGTGAAACTGTCACAGGATGGAAATTACACCCTGGCTGACATTCTCAGATGGTAGGTTTCCTGGAAAGGCTGCTGGCAGGCCTGTCTCAGCCTTGGGAAGTTTGTAGCCTCTTTCTGCAGCCCTAACCACAACCCAACATATCAGTAATATCCACATTACTTAATATCTGAATCCCCTTCCGTCAGTATTATCTTTCATCTGAATTCCCTGTTAGAACATCGGCTCCAGGAGGGCAGGGATTTTTGTTGTGTTCACTCTTGTGTCTCCAAGCTAAAACAGTGCCTGGCACTCAGATATTTTCTGGACAAATGAATGAATGCAAAATGGCTCTCGTCGCCCTTCTTAGGACTGTAGTGCTTTGTGAGAATGAGGCCTCCTGGCCTGGTTATCTGCCCAGCAACTCCATTTGGCCACCGGGTGACCACCTGCTGTAGGGTCCCTAAGATTCCACATTTTAGGGCACATTCACCTTCTACCCCTATTGTGATCAAATCTAAAACAGGGATAGGAGTCATCAGCTTTGCCACCTTCTGGTGAACAAGTCTACATGTGCCCCATTATTATTCTGCCCTCGCAAGAAAATATTAATAACAACAATAGTTAATATTGTTGATGTGCGCCATCCTAAGCACTTTACGTGCATTTGATTTATATAACTCTTATAAGGAAGATGCCACGTGACAGATGAGGAAACTGAGGCTCAGAGAGGTTGAGTCACCTGCCCTAGGTCACCCAGCAGATCGCGTGCATCCTCACCCAGATGCCGATGCTGCCTCTCCACGCACAGGGGGCCTTCGGAGAGAACTTCTTACCTGGGTGGTAGGTAAAGTGCTGAGGCTGACTTCGTTTTCTTTTCCCGTTGATGACGTAGAAGTTCACCTTCACGGATGTCCGAATGTGCTTGTTCCGATACTCAGGGATCTCAACAAAAAGCATGTTCTGAAAGAAAGGAGTTGTCAATAATTTAACTGCAACCACATCTAAATTGCCATCCAAGGTCCTAAGCACAGTGAGCCAGCCCATCTAGAAGGCCTCGTGGTGGGGAGGGATAAATTGGGAGCATGGGATTAACAGATGCACAGTACCATATATTCAGTATAAAACAGATAAACAACAAGGAATTACTGTATAGCACAGGGAACTATATTCAGTATCTTGTAATAACCTATAACGGAAAAGAATTTTTAAAAAAAGAATATTGATATATACATATACATGACCGAATCACTTTGTTGTACAACTGAAACAAACACAATATTGTAAATCAATTATACTTCAATAAAAATAAAGAAATAAATAAAAGTAAAAGGACTCGTGACACGTTCCGTACATTTACAGGCAAAATTCTAATTAAGGGGAAGTTGACTTTTCAGCCGCAGCGAAGGAAGACTTACCACTTACTCTATCAAGGTATATGAAGATGTCACTGCTACAAATCAAAAGGGCGTGGTGCTCAATAAACGTGTAATTCATTCATCAATTCAATACCCACTGAGTGCCTTTTAGGTCCAAAGCACTGGGACTTTGATGAAGGAAGGGGAAAAAAGAGGGAAAGAGAGCACGAGGGAGGTGGGGAGGGGAGCACAGGGTGTCTGGTCATCATGTCTGGGTGCTTACAGGCTGGCTCTTGTCTTTATCCACCGTGGCCTCCATCTCCCAAATCTGCTGCCCATCTGGAAAAATTTAAAAATGACAGACTTTGAAGGAACTATTAGCAACCGAGATTTTAAGACAAAAACTCACCAACTTATATGTATCTTGGCTTACGTGTTAGATTATTTCAGTAAAGTACACCTGCGCGTTTGCATTATGTATGCATATATGTACATATATGTATTTTTATTTCTATAAACGCATATTTCTTTTTGCAAAGAGAAGGCACCTTGACAAGAGAAAACTGGGCAACAATACAAGATACGGGAAAAAATAGAAATTGCCCGTCATCCCAATACCGTTATCTTTTTTCTCTATATTTGAATGTCTACATATCTTCCTTTCTTTAAAAAAAAAACAAGTATTGTTATACGCTTTACTTTCTAATACGCTTCGTTCAACCAAAGACTATTTCCAAAACACTCTGCATATGCCAAGACTGTCACAGGGGCCCCATTACAGATCCCTGGCTGTCCCAGACATGACTTCTTCATTGTCTGAGAACACAGGTGGCTCACATATTCTGTCCTAAAGAGGCTTAAACAATGTCCTGGCTCGTGAGGCCTTGGAGTGAGTGGAAACACAGGCACCCACCCTTCACCTTTCAGTCAGCAGAGAGCCTGGCTCTCATGTGACTCATTACAACAGGCGCTGAGAGGTTTGCTCAGGGGTAAACCCTCCTCCCCTGGAGCAGGGCACTGGTTCCCCAGTTCGGGGCCAACAAATTGGGCCAAACAAAACTCTGCATTTGCAAATAATAGATTTTTTTTTGCTGACCACCTACATCGGCCAGTGGCAGTTTTCGGCTGAAACAAATCATTTCCACAAGTGTTTCCAGGGTGTTTTGTGGAACACTCGCTCTGAAGAATATTAAATGGGTTTATGAGAAAGGAAAGCAAGTTCTACCAGCTAGTAAGAATTTGGAAAAGGCGGAGTCAGAGTCAAGTGGGTTTCTTTACTGCAGGATTTCTCAGAGCCTTTAATCTGCTCAGGTGCAGCATTAACTCTCCAAGGTGGGCTGGGTATGTATCATGTCCCGACATTTAGCCAAAGCATCCCGCCTCTTGGTAAGCAGTATTAGCAGCCTCTGTGATAGGTTAGATTTGAACCCGTACAGTCTCGGCTCTTAAGGTTCACCCAAAGAAATCTGGTTTCTAAGCATTATTTGAACTTGTATAGGACATACTTCCCAAAATAATAACTAATAAAAGGTCTTGTGACTGCTACCAGAGCTAATGCAATCTAGATGATCTGAAGAAAGAACAAGCACTGAGCCAGTTGGAGCCTTCTCCAACAAGTCAGTCTGCAAGTCTTGGCCTTACGGTTCTATTCAGTGCAATCCCTGAAAGGACTAAGGAAGATACAGGTTTATGTCCAAAGGGAAGAGGAAAACATGGCTAGTGTACTGACTCTCACTATGGTGTGAGATCCCTGAGGGAAGGACCAAGTTATAGCTGTCACGGTCTCCCCAACACCCGACATACTGTAGGTGCCTAGTAAACATCTCACGTCTAGAGCATACGAAAGTGTCAGCGGCTCCAAAGGCTGCTGATGGGGCCAGGATAAAGCCAGGAGCTGACACCAGCCACTGCTCAGAAGGAAGCAAGAAAGGATAGACGGATAGATGTCAAGGAATTTGAAGTTGAGTCATCAAGATAGGGTATTTCCAGTGTGTAAAGCCCGGGACAGAACTCTTCAGAGAAAATCCTCGTTTCTTTATCAAAGACAGGTCAAAGGTCATCCAACAGAGACACGTGTCCCCCTCTCAGGTGGTGGTACGAGCTAGGCACGGGTCCTCATCAAAAAACCACGTCTTTATTCACTAACTGCAGTGCAAGCTCTAAGTCAGAAGATCAAGTAATAAATTAATTGAGGAAATGAACAGCATGTCGATGTCTGGTGTGTCACCCTCGCCCTAGCCTCTCAGTGGCTGAATTGAGTTCTGCCATTGATGGTACCATGGCTCTTTGGGTTTGGTTCATTACCATGTATGAGCGTCACTCACTTAGAAAAGAAAGGACCATTTTCATGTCTCAAAACTGGAAGGAGAGAGAGAGAAGTACCCAGAAACGTGATTGGGAAGTATTAAGCTGGGTCCATAAAGCTGCCACCCAGCTCTCTTCCTTGACTCACGCCAATAAGTGGGAGATGAAGCATAAAAAATACAAAATAACAGTGCGATGAAAAGGGTGTCACCATGAGGAGAGTCCTCAAAGTCCCTTCCCCTGGTCTAAGGAGCCCTTCTCCCCAAATTTCACACTTGTCTCCATCTCCGGCGAGCATACATAATACACAAAACTCCACCCAGCAACAGCCATAGAATTCTAGGGTACAGGTGCTAGACAGTAGCCTTAAAAATTAGCCAGCCCAACACCATCAGATAGGGAAACTGAGGCCCAGAGAAGGAAGGGGGGCTGTCCAAAGACATGCGGTAGACAGTTATTAAACCAACAACTGGCACAGTCCAATAACAAAGGGAATGCTTTCAAGGAAAGAAGCTCAAGGTTACTAAGCAGAGAGAAGATGCCAGCTTCCTGGGAGGCTGGAGAAAGGTCCTACATAGGGACGATCTTTTTATATCGCATCCACCGCGTAGGTTCACGCACATCTTCTCAAACCTTTCCCTGCTTCCCCTGTGCCTCCAGAAATACCATCTAAAATCTCACGGCGGCCTTGAAGGCCCTGCCCCACCTTGCTCCTGCCTCCATTCCAGCCTCTTGGGGCACCATTCTCACCCCACCTACTACTTTTTTTAAAAGCCAATTGGCCTCACCCCAGAGCTCTGGCTTGTTTTGTGGCCTATAGAGAGTGGCTTAGCGGCTTTTTAATTAGCTGCTGCCATTTCAAAATGAGATTTCACCAGAAAATGAAGTTTTTGCTCCTGAAAAAAAAAAAAAAAAGAAAATTCAGATGATCTGGCCGTTCTGGGCACCCCTGACAGGAACTGGACCACGGCGGCCTCTCCGGACGGCGCTGCAGGCGCCCCTTCACCACAGCCCCTGCCCTGGCCCGCACGTCTCCCACCCACTTTCCAGGCCCTACCTTAGTGGACCTTTGAGAGACAGGTACCTCTCCCCACACCGTGACGAGGGGAACTGGTCAGGGTTCTGCAGAAAGGCCCTCCACTGGGATGTGCCCGAGGTTTTCTCAGGACTGTACGACATTTTGGCCAGAAGAAGCCACCGCCCAGTATCATCTCAGGCAGCGTCCCACTCTGCTGCTGTATACCGCTCCCCCCCCCCCCCAAAAAAAATACAAAGACCCCCGGCCCTTTCCTATCTGTCAGGACAGGAAAACTCACTTCCCTTCCTCCGGGACCACAGGCCCCTTGCTCCAAGGACCTGACCTTCTCTTTGCTTCAAAACCAGAACCACGTGCCCAGGAGGCCCTCAGCCAGCACGCGGCCCAGAAAGGGCCCCGATGCATCGACACAGGGCTCCCAGCGTGGGCTGCAGAGGGTCGTCCCTCCACCCGCTCGCTGAGAAGCCCTCCCAGCGCCATCCCTCGAGCTCCAGCCTGGCAGCCCGGCGGCCACACCCCAAGCTCCAGATGTCAGCCCAGGAAAGCAGCCCGTGGGGTTTAGGAGGAAATGCCTACTCACCCCAGCGTCCCCCAGCGACACATTTACTGTAGCCCCCAGCCTTCTCGGGCGTGTTCCGTGGCCAGAACAGACTTCCCCTCTATGGGTCACCAGAACACTCTCCATTTTATCCTACATACCCCAAACTCCGGAGCAGACAGACCCAGCTTTGAATCCCTCCTTGTGTTGCCCCCAATTAGCTGTGTGAACTGGGATAAGATGCTTTACCTCTCTTTATCTCTTATCCAAAATACAGGGATAATCACAGCACCTATACATCACAGGTTCATTCCAAGAGAAGAGACCCAGACAGAGTATAAACATTCAACAGACATTGGCAAGCATTAGCAGCAGGGCTAGCAGCAACAGATGATATAAATATTGGCTCCTTTATCATTTTTTGCATTTGTTCCACGACTGAAAAAAAACACAAGCATTTTTCAATCAGAAAATAATAAAAAACATTCTCTGATTGCAGTTATAAATACATTTGCCTGCAGGCATGGGCTGGAGGGAATTTACAAAAGGACAATGTCTGTTACAGGAGACAGGTGGCATGGTGCCTGAGTTTCTTTCCTTTCAAAAATGGGTGTTTACACCATTATCTCAACTTTTTAATAGCCCCAAGGGCAGCTTCAGGCATCTAGCCTGGCTGTGCATCTCCCGTGGTCTCTGCACTCCGTTCTGAACAAACAAGCCCTCAACGGGAAGTGAAAGCTGCCGTTGTGTCCTTGATGTTACATAGCATATGGAAGACACACCAAGGGGGCTGGTCTCTAAGGGGAGCACGCGGCTTACAAAATACCTCAAGGCCATTTTCCTGGGATCTTCTTCCATTCCCCCACCCCACATGAAATCCCAGCTCATAGGTCCTGGGTTTCAGCAAGAGAACATACTAATCCCATCCTCTGAATGGAGCTTCCAGGAGGCAGTGGAATTCACAGTAAATGCTGGCAGGACTCTCTCAGCCTGATGTTACTCTGTCTGGGTTCAAGTCCCATCACTGCCATTTACTTGCTGTGTGGCCCTTGAATGGTATCTTAACCTCTCTGTGCCTCAATTTCCTCATAGGTCAGACAATAAACTTAATTTCTTGACTTCAAAGAGCTGTGATAAGAATTCAAATAGAAATTATACGTAAAATCCTTAGCAAAATGCCCAGCCCATAGTGAGCACTGTTATCACTATTATTATTTTAGAATTTGGTATCTCACATAGGTCCAACTTTAAGGAGAAAGAATTGGCTGGCCATCTTGACCCCAGTATTCTGGTGGGTATCACAGCTTCTCGTTTCAGTTCTTTGCATTACACTTCTCATTGCAAATAAATAAATTGGCCATAGAAAGTATTGATAGGGGACAGACTGAATCGATCATGGGCCATCCATACTTGGTATGGAATATCAGGTATAGAAATATATTCAAATAAGGACGGTCATGTTTTCTGACCTAGAAATGCATCCCTGCTATATTAAAAAGCAGAATTTTTTTTTCTTATTTCTTTTTTTTTTGGCTGCATTGGGTCTTCGTTGCTGCACGTGGGCTTTCTCTAGTTGCAGTGAGCAGGGGCTACTCTTTGTTGCAGTGCGCGGGCTTCTCATTGCGGTGGCTTCTCCTGTTGTGGAGCACAGGCTCTAGGCATGCAGGCTTCAGTAGTTGCGGCACGTGGGCTCAGTAGTTGTGGCTCACCAGCCCTAGGGCAAGCGGGCTTCAGTAGTTGTGGCGCACGGGCTTAGTTGCTCCGCAGCATGTGGGATCTTCCCGGACCAGGGACTGAACCCATGTCCCCTGCACTGGCAGGCAGATTCTTAATCCTTGGGAAGATTCTTAACCAGGGAAGTCCTAAAAGCAGAAGTTTTAAAGTGTAGCAGACTAGTACATGAGGCATGACGTCACTTTGTGAGTCTATAAACATCTCTGCTTATGCTTAAGGAACCTGTGCCCCGAGCTGCCTGGACAGTCACAACCCCACGCCTGGGACTGGATGGATGAGGTGAGACCTTCACGTCTTCCTTCACATGATTCAAGAAACATGGTAGAATTATGGGTGATTTTAATTGATGTGCATTTTTAAAATAAAGTTTTTCTCTTAAGAAAAAAGTATATTGGGGGCTTCCCTGGTGGTGCAGTGGTTGACAGTCTGCCTGCCAATGCAGGGGACATGGGTTCGAGCCCTGGTCTGGGAAGATCCCACATGCCACGGAGCAACTAGGCCCGTGAGCCACAACTACTGAGCCTGCGCGTCTGGAGCTTGTGCTCCGCAACAAGAGAGGCCGCGATAGTGAGAGGCCCGCGCACCGCGATGAAGAGTGGCCCCCCTTGCCGCAACTAGAGAAAGCCCTCGCACAGAAACGAAGACCCAACACAGCCATAAATAAATAAATAAACAAACAAACAAACAAATAAATAAATGGATCATCACATTAAAAAAAAAAAAAGTATATTGCAACTGCTTGTTGATTTGTCTGTCTCCCAGGAGCCCCCTGGGGCCACGATCTTAGAGGGAGGATGGGCATGGACCCCCAGTGTGGATTAAGCTCCTACAGCACAGCAGGCCCCCTGCAGGCTGCTGGGGCCTTGACGCAAGCCACACATGCCCTCTTGCCCTCAGTGGCCCCCAGACAAGGAGGCAGGGCCCTGGGTCCCACTGGAGCTCAAAAGAGAAATGGATTGAAGGTTCCTCACCTCTGCTGGGATGGGGACACTGCCTCCTTCCTCAGCCTCTGACCCCCGACTCAGCTCCGGACACACTGGCCTCCTCTATCCCTCCAACAACCATGCCTGCCCTTCTCCACACCTCACCAGGACCAGTTCCTCCCCATCCTTCAGGTCCGGCTCAGGGAGGTCCCCCCATCCTCTGTCATTTTCTTCTCCTACCTTCCACTCTCTGACATCATTTTATCGGCCCACTGGTTTTCCATCTCTCTCTCCTGCTAGGCTGAGGGCTCCCGGAGAGCAGGGCCACATGGCAGTCTTGTTCTCGGCTTTCTCCCCAGCACTACGTGTCTGGCCCTTAATAGATGCTCAATAAACAATGGTGGACTAAATATACAAACTGACCTCAGATTCCCCAGTGCTCAGCCCACAGCCAGAGCTCAGGAAATGCCTGACCACTGGCCTCTCCAGCAAAAAGACCCCACAAAGAGGAATCACCGAACCCTTGTTGAAGAGTCCTTTCTGGGAACGGACTGAGAAGGAATGAGCCTGGAGTACAGATGCAGACAAGGAATCAAACTCAACCAGAGCCACTCAGCCCGAGTTCTAGATAATCCACCTCCCGATCCCTACCCCAGGTCTGGGACTTGGAAAACCTGCCCAGAACAGAAGAGGCTCAAGAAGACCAAGTCTGCTTCTCCTGCTCTGGCTGAGATGAAATAAAGGACTTCGGTCTTTCAAGCAGATGTTCGGGCAAACTTCCCCTGTCCTAAATTAACACGGGCTGGCAGCCAGCACAAAATAGGCTCTTCCAAGTCTTTACTCAGAGGCAAAGAGAAAAGAGCCAATTTCTTTGGGCAAAGAGGTTGGGTCTAGAGAAGACTTAGCGAGACTCTGCAAGAGAAAAAAAAATGGGGTGGGAGGAAGCGCATGGCCCAAGTAACACCACAGCCTTTGTTTTAACTTGGCCGCAGTGCCAGGGGAACATGCCTCAATAGCCAGTGCGTCTGTGGATGGATGGCCCCTATACTTGGGTTCGTTGAGTGGATTCTCTTTGCAGGCAGCTCTTGAACCCTACGATGGAGCAAAGCAGCAGGAAGCAGCAGGGCTGGCGTTGTATCCGGGCTGGAGTCTTAGCAGTCAGCCTCGTGTCAGCAACAGGCTCATGTCAGCACTCACAGTAGAAACGCGCACGCTTTCAGGAGGAGGAAAGCAAATCCGTCCTCAGTGGGGCCGTGAGCGTGCCACTGGGCTCGAGGCAAACGGAGAGGAAATCAAAGTGTCTGCTTGGGTTAGGAAACCGTGTGTGACGCTTCCCAGGCCTGGCCCTGCTTTTAAAAATTAGCTAAATGAAGAGGGTTGAAGTCATTTCAGTCTGCTCTTTACGACTGCTAAGTAGCAGAAAAACCCATGCTTCCTGGACGCACGGGCTTAACGAGCCCAGCAGATGGGGGGATCGGGAGTGGCCCCTTAGTTAGGATTTCACCCACCCGAAATGGTACCACTGCCCCTGCGTATTTCCTGAGAGCTGGAGAGGAGTGCCTTGATTCCCACACCTCCCCCTCTCCTCCTGCCCCGCCACTTCCTGGTGGGCTTACCTGCCCTGTCCCCCACCTGCACAACTGCAGCGGCTGCTCAGTCACCTCCCAGCTTCCACCTGTCCCCGCACCCCAACCCCCAAAGACCATTCTCTATCCAGATTGCCAGAGCAACCTTAAAAATGTAAATGAGATCATGACACCCCCTCCCTGCTTAAAAGCTTCCAAGAGCTACTCGCTTTTGGAATGAAATCCAAACTCCTCGCCACGCCTACATGGCCCAGCATGACCTGACTGCCCCCCCTCCCCGGCGACCTCTCCAGGCTTGACTGGTGTCACACTCCCACTCACTCTCACCCTGCACCAGCCGCCTGGGTCTGCTTTCAGTTCCCCAAACACCCCAAGCTCATCCCCATGCTGAGACCCTGGCACAGGGCAGTTCCTTCTGCCCTGGACACTCTTCTGACCATCCACATGGCTCCCTCTTTCCCGCCTTTAGGGCTCTGCTCAAAGCCACCTCTTCAGGGAAGCCCTCCCTGACTGCACTGTCCATGGTTGCCAGATTTAATAAATAAAAATACAGACCGTTCAGTTAAATTTGAATTTCAGAAAATGATTTTAACTACCAGTTTGTCCCAAGCTCTGTGCCACTGCACAGGACATACTCATACTAAAGAAATGCACTGCTTGAGATTCAAAATTAACTTAGCATCCTATATTTTTCCCTTAACTTCCAGCCCCTTTGCTCTTGCTCCTAGGACTGGTTTCCCCGTCTTCACAGCACTCGCCCTGTCTCAAAGTGACCTGCTTATAAACAAGTTTGAGACTATCCACCCGCTGAGGGCAGGGATCTCGTATGTCATATGCCCCCAGTGCCTGGCACAGAACCTGCACACAGTAGGGGTTTAATAAACATCTGGGAGCAACTATGGAAGTCCTGGGGGCTGAGTGAGCAGAGGAGTGAGGCTAAAAGAGCATTAACAGGTCATTTACATAGAGGCCGGATTTCAGCTCATCTTTCATGCCTCCAGGGGCACCTCTTCTCAGCGATGGGATGTCATCTCTAGATGTCCCACACCAGCTCACACAGTCACCCTGGGAACCGGGAAGTGGGAGTTTGGGACCCCGCCTTCCTCTGACGTGCCCTGTCACCTCAAGGAAGTCTGCCAATCTCCCTCGGTGAGTTGGCTTCCCATCTGTAAGATGGGGGCAGGGGGCGGGCCATTAGTCATGTTCCCTCCACTGTATCGGGTGTGACAGCAGGAGTCTAAAGGCTCGGGGTTGAGAGGAGGGGAGAGACCCACCCGTGCCAGGAAGGACTCTTCTCCCAGATAAGAAACCAACACAGGCCTGCCTTCCCCGCCCTCTGTTAAGTAAACTGAGCTCCCAGAGGACACATGGAGGGTCAGCTGACATTTTCTGGACACCTCCTATGGCCCGACACTTTCAGATCCTTGATCTCCTTTTATTGCTGAAATACCACCAACACCATTTTAGAGATGGGGAAACTAAGTCCCAAAGCACATAATATGAGGCCTATCCAGGCTTCAAGCCAAATCTGCTGGATGATCCAAAATCCAGCCTGCTGACTCCTTAAATACATACAATTTTTACTTTAAAAAAAAGGTATGCAACCACAACTGTAAGGGGGAAAAAAAAAAAACACAAGAGGGTGTCAGACCATTCATTAATAAAAGATATCATGATTTTCTTGACGGAGGTGGAAATTCCAGCCTGCTAATTGCAAATTACAGAACGTCTGTTGGTGCCAAGAATAATTTCTGATGGTGGAAACACTAGGACCCGAGTTAATTAGAAAACATTTCTCTGTGTCCTCTTTTTCAGGCCTTTAAACAGCAGGATCCTTTCACTCCAAAGTCTGTTCTCGCATGCAAGAGGACTTTTCAGCCCTCTGAAAATAAGACCATTTTCTCTATCTCCAGTGGGGCTCCCGAGTGGCGATCTGGCCTCTGTCTTTGGAGGAAAGCTCTGTGTCCCAGCCAGCTGTGTGTAAGGGGTGGGCTCCAGCTCTGGGGGCCAGTGACACCGTGGACGTGAGTCACCAAGGGCAAAGGTCTACAGGGCCTTAGTCATGGGCAAGCCCAGCTTGGAGTCTGACCTTTCCCAGAGGGAAGACCAAGGCAGAGAGACTCCCAGACCAGGTCAATTTTTTCAGAAGACACCAGACCGGGTGAAGCCCAACCCACGGAGAAAAACAGGTGGGAAGAGGAGGTGTCTTCTCTAAGCGAGTTCCAATGTTTCCAGGGCACTAATTCATGGAAAAGTACTTAATTTAGCAAAAAAATTTTATTTTAAGCATATGCATTTGTATTTATTAAACAAAGCTCAAAATACAACCTTTGGGAACCTCCAAGTCATAAAATGACTCACATTAGGATATGATGACTCAGTGGGAAAGAGGGAATTCCACCACCCACGCCTCCTTTCTAAAAAATCAATTTGCCCTCTCAACAGGTGATTGGAGCCTCTGCCATCAGAGTGGTCCAAAAAATCGTCCAACAAAACAAAACACAAGTTCTCTTCAAACAATTTAAGTTTCAAAGCTGAGTAATCCGACGCGGGCAAGTTTCCAACCTACGCCCCCGCGGGACACAGAGAGCCAGGGAGCTACTTGGCTGGGGCCGGGGGCCTGAATTAAGAAAGATTTACCAGCTGAAAAATTCCAAAACCCTGTGTCATGTGGAGGAACCTTCCAAAACATTGGATCCCACCCAGGCGCAGCGAGTCGCTCAAAGCCATGGCAACCCGGTTTCCGCTGCCACATCACTTTTATTTTTGTGTCCTTAGATTTTTTCCTGTTTTGCAATGTTTTGCTGGGACCCCCGACTCCGCCTGAGGCCTGGGTGGCCGGGCGCCAGCGTTACCAGCTGAAGTCAGGAACAGCCTGGACTTCCCGGCGTGACCTTCGCCTAGAAGGTTACACATTTTTTAAATTTCACAGAATATATAAAGGCTTTTCAGCAATTATTGAAAATGGTAAATAGTAAAGATGCTGATCGTTCTGCTGGGTTCCTCTTTGTCCTCTTGGATGTGACTAGAGAGATTCCTTGGGGATTGATGATAAATGTTGCCTGGGATTCCAGCTCTGTTACCTGCTGTGAGCTGACCTGGGGCCCATGGCTTGACCTCTGTGAGCCTCAGTTGTCTCATCTGTAAAATGGGGGTAATGCACCTGCCTCTCGGGGCCAGTGTGACTATTAAAGGAGAGGACAGGGCTTCCCTGGTGGTGCAGTGGTTGAGAGTCTGCCTGCCAATGCAGGGGACACGGGTTCGAGCCCTGGTCTGGGAAGATCCCACATGCCGCGGAGCAAGTGGGCCCGTGAGCCACACCTACTGAGCCTGCGCGTCTGGAGCCTGTGCTCCTCAATGGGAGAGGCCGCGATAGTGAGAGGCCTGCGCACCACGATGAAGAGTGGCCCCCGCTTGCCACAACTAGAGAAAGCCCTCGCACAGAAACGAAGACCCAACACAGCCATAAATAAATAAATTAATTAATTTAAAAAAAAAAAAGGCTAAGTTGACAAGCCTTGTTTAAAAAAAAAAAAGTTGTTAAAAAAAAAAAAAAGGAGAGGACACATTCATTCAACAATATGTATAAGAACCTACTAAGTGCCAGGGGCTGTTCTAGATGCTGCACATACAGCAGCAAACACCAAGTCCCCGTCCTCAAGGAACTCTGACGTGGGAGACATCAGAGACAAGATAATTCCAGTAGAGCTAAGTACTACTGGGAAAACAGGGCAGGGCAATGGGACAAAGAGGGACAGGGCTGTGGCGGAGGTTGAACAACTTCAGAGCAGTTGGTCAAGAAGGGGCTCCTTAAGAAAGTCACCCTGAGCTGAGACTTGTAGGAGCAGGAGGCCACAACCCATGAGGAAACAGCAAAAGCAAAGGTCCTGTGACAGAAAGGAGTGTGGGGTGTTTGAGGACAGAATGAAGACGGTGTAGCTACAGCCAAAGGAGCAAGAGGGCAAGTCAAAAAAGCTGAAATCAGAGAGATGGGCAAGGGCCAGCACATACGGGCTCTTGGAAGTCATGCAAATGATTAAAAATGGTAATAAAAACAATATAATAATCATTATTATTACTGCTGCTATAAATAAGATGCCATTTTCCAAAACATCGAGCTTTTCTAACTTAAGAAACACCACGCTACCCCTCTCCTACTGTTTTTCCACCGTCCTCCAATTTGTCATCCTGCTGGAGTGGAAACTGCCAATTCCATTTCAGTCGACGGCTATAAAAAGAACTTTGGAGCTGGTGGTGCCGATGAGCCAACATGGGGGCTAAGATTAGCCCAGGAGGCTGTCCACCTTTCCTTAATGTGAGAACCAGCTGGGGTTCCCCTTCCTTGGAAAACTTCAACTGTTCCACTCCGCCCCACCTCGCAGCGGCCCTGCTGGCCAAACTGTCCATGGAGATGGGAACGGGGCTGCGTTTTGGAAAAAAGAAGTTGAGCAACAGGGATTCCCCCTGCAGAAGGCAGTCCTGGGCTGGGAGGCAAGTTCTTGGGGTCAAAAGAGCAGGACTGGCTTCCTGCAAACACAAGGCAATTCCCCCCTCTGTCTGTCAGAGCCACCCGGAGCCAGACAGCCCACCAGAGAAGCCCACCACTTCTCTGAGGGCCCGGGGACACCTCAGACACCCCGGCTTGTCTGTTGGCATCGATCCAGGAACCGTATTCACCCCAGGTTCTTTTACATTAGACACGCCACAGTCCTAAATGGACCTACCTGGCCTCAGTGACTTGCTGCAGAATTCAAGAGTCTATCTCACCACAAAATGGTTCAAGTCAGTGGCTCAGAGAAGCTAAAGGATCTTCAGACAAATTAACCTGGTTCTGAGCTTTTTCAAAGTAGAAAAGCTGAATGATCAAGGATACAGATGCTAGAGCCAGGCTTCCTAGGGGCCAACCCAGCACTGCTATTTACCAGCTGTGTGATCTTCGGTAAGTTATTTAACCTCTCTGTGTTCAGTTTCTCATCAGAAAATAGCTATCTTGTAGGGCTGCCATGAGGAATCAGATTGTTAATACATATAAAGTGCTTAGAACAAGGCCTGGCACATAGTTTATTATTACTTATTCGTGTTTTTCAACGTCTCTTGGTTCCATGAGATAAAATCGTACCCATCCTTGTCCTTCCACAGCCAAGATATAATGATGATGATGATGATAATAATAAAGGCTGACATTTAATGAGCATCTATAATGTGCCAAGCTCTATGCAAAGAGCCTAATCTGTATCATCTCATTTAATCTTCTTGTCTCTCAAGTGAAGTCAATCATCTGTATTTTACAAAAGAGGAAATATTGGCTCAGAGAGGTGACATGACTTACCCAGGATGACAAAGCTACCAAATGTAGATCATGGGTTCGAACCCAGGCCGTCTGACCTCAGAGCTATGCTGGTAACCACTGCAGCTTACAGCCTCCCAAAGTCTGCCTGCCAGGCCCGCACTGGGGCAGTGTGGGTCCAGTAAACGATGTCTATGGCCTAAGCAATGAGAATTCTGGAGAAACCGTAAAAATAACAACGAACACTCCACAAGCACGCCCGATGTGCTGAGTGCCCACTGCTTGCTTATGCATTTAAACTCTGGGAGGGAAAGACTGTTATTAACTCGCTCACTGGAATCTGAGGTCCAGGGAAACTGAACAACAGAACGACGCTGTATTATCTGCAGGTGAGTCCCCTAACTTCTCCAGGCTTAGCCACCTGCCTCCCGCGGTGTCCAGTTAGATGAGACAAGATGCAGAAAGCAGCAGGCAAAGGGCCCGCCCACAGACAGCGTTCAATCAGAGAAAACTATTATCATTCCTCTTCTTATTAACATGCAATTTTTCAAAGTTGAAACAGACTGTGGGTTTTCCTCCCTTCAAGAGGTAAACCGAAATTTCTTCTGAAACCAAGAGAAGGAAAGCTAGAGAGTAAATGCCTTCCATCCATCCAGCCAGCCAGCCAGCCAGCCAGCAAATACCTATTGGAGGCGCTTGAGTAGCCTCACAAGTAGCCTCACAAGCTCCCTAGACAGTTTAAAGCTGTCTGGCTCCTAACTCCACACGGAACTTGGTAGCACCTGGCCTCCAAGCCATCCCTGCACACTTCCAGCAGCCCCTCAAGGAGACTGCCAACCTGGACACAGAGGACAAGATGTCGGTATATTACTAGCATTTCCCCTCTGCCAATAAGGTGCCTTGAAGCCATACACTTCTTGTGAAAGTCAGCAGAAGGCCAGCAGGATGATTTCCTGGTCCTGAAGATCCGTCAGGTAATGTTTACTTGGCCATTTACATTTCATGCCACTCTCCTGCTCAAGAACCCGCCATGACTCCCTATTACCTTACTCACATGCAGACTAAACCAAAGCTGTGTCTCTACCTGGCATCAGAAGACCTCTCTGCTCTGGGCTTCGCGTGCTCATCAAAGCACTTCCTGGTGATAACCAGCCTCTACTCCAGCCACACAGGTTTGCTGTCTGTCTCATGAGAGCCTAGTAACTTCTTGCCACGAGACTGCTGTTCCACCGCCTGACAAAGTCTCCTCCAAACTGTATCAAGACGCTTAAAAATGTGCATGCCCCTTGAATCCACTACACCACATGTAAGCCTCAACCCTAGGAAATAACAATAACAAACAGCATTAGCTAATACATATCAAGCACTTACTATATACAGTTGGCCCTCTGAATCCACAGGTTCCACATCCATGGATTCAACCAACCACAGGTAAAAATATTCCAAAAAAAAAATTCCAGAAAGTTCCAAAAAGCAAAACTTGAATTTGCCATTCACTGGCAACTATTTACATAGCATTTACCTGGTATTAGGTCTTATAAGTAATCTAGAGTGATTTAAAGTATATGAGAGGATGTGCATAGGTTCTATGCAAATACTACACCACTGTATACAAAGGACTTGAGCATTTGCAGAGTCTGGTATCCACGGGGATCCTGGCACCAATCTCTTGCAGATACTGAGGGACAACTGTACCAAGCATTTATGAACTCTTAATCGTGTGACCACCCTATGAGGTAGAACTGCCACCATTCTCTTTATACAGAGAAGGAAACTGTTGCCCAGAGAGGTTAAGTACCTTGCCCAAGGTCCCCCAGCTAGAAAGTAGTAGACCTGGGCTTTGAACACAAGCAGACTGGCTGGAGAACATGAGTCCCTACCTAGCTGACCAAAGGAATGTAGAGGATGTTCATCACTGAGTTACTTACAATAGCACAGAGTTGGAAGCAGCCTAATATCCAATAAAGGGAGAATGGTTAAATAAAGTACTGGACAACCATATGACAGATGCAATGCACCCACTTACACATCTGCGTTCCTCTCCCCTCACGGCACCACCACAGCCCCTCAAACCCGCAGGGACTGACCACGTGCCTTCTGAACCACTCAAAGCCACCTGTCCGTCTCCCCACTGCCACAGCCTTACTTAATGCCCGTTTTTGTTTTTGTTTTTGTTTTGGCAATGGCTTCATCAAACCTCTTTAAAACCATCTGCCTTCTATCATGCTTCCAAAGTGTAAGGAAGCAGTTGTCACACCCTAGTCACAGGGCCAGCCCATCCCAAGAGGAGGCTTTGTGTGAATTGGGAAGAAGCACCCCTTCTCCAAGACACTCCGCTTCCTCCCATCAGAAGTTTAGTAACACACAGCTCCAGGATGCATCCAGTTTGCATGGCAGCCCCCAGAGGAGTTGCCCTCATGCAGCGCAAAATCCCCACAAGTGGACAACCTGCCCGTGATAGCCTGTGGCTCATCCTCAGGGCAGTAAACAAACAGACAAACACCCCTTTGAATTAACTGGAAATCATGTCATAGGAAGAAAAAAAAAAAAAAAACTCAGCCTAGCAACCATAACTATCAAATAAATTATATAACCTGACATTTTTCCTACTTTTGTTCACTGTCTTTCTACCATGTCTTCATTGGTAATCACATTAACAGACGGTCCATATAAGAAAGAATACACAGGCCCAATAAACAGAAACATTAAACCTCTCATAGCAAAGGAGTGCCAAGTCAAAAAAGTACCAATTCAGCAAATATGTTTTTAAATTAAAAAACAAGGCACTTCTGGGATGGGGTGAAACCATCACTGACACAGTACTGGTGGACGTTTCCAATTTGTATATTTCTGGAAGGTAATTTGAATTCTAGAAGCAATAGGTATTTAAAGCTCTCGAAATGACTATCCAAAATTGCACTCTGGAATAAACCCTAAATAAACAAAAAAGATACATGTGGAGATTCATGTATAAGAAGATCAATATTTAAAGCTCTCGGAATGACTATCCAAAATTGCACTCTGGAATAAACCCTAACTAAACAAAAAAGATACACGTGGAGATTCATGTATAAGAAGATCAATTAATCCTACAAGTATAACAAGATGAACTGCAGTACTATTTATAATAAAAATATGAGCAGCCAATATTTGTTGACTTACAATATACCTGGTGTCATTATAATTACCTGACATGTATTAACTCATTTAACCCTCGTGACAGCCCTATGGGGCTATAACTCTTGCTATTATCGTTCTATACATAAAGAAATGGAGGCACAGAAAGGTCAGGTAATTTGCCTAAGATCACAGAGCAAGCAAGTAGCAAAGGCAGGATCTGAACCCAGGATATCCAGGGCCAGAGCATGCACGATTAATCATTGTGTTGCTAGCCCTCCCTTCTTGACAGTAGTAAAAAACTGAAAAGAATGTCTCCTGATGTGAAAATATAATTTTTTTAAAAAAGTTAGGGGTGGGCAAAACTTTATCATCCAAAAAAACAAGCCAGGATGAGTTAAAATACATTATAACACACTCATGCCATGGTGAACCGTGTCGATATCACGATCACTGGAGACAAGGGAAATTTCTCATGGTAAGGAGAGCAGGATAGGAAACTCTACACAATGGGATCTATCCCCCAAATCAATGCCACTGGAAAGAAAAAGATGGTCACTTTTGTATGGTGCTCAGAAGGCCCCCTGACCTGTGGTCTTCTCGGTAAACACGACTTTGGACTCGGCCGTGAAGTTCTGTCCCGTGAGAATCATCTGCTGGCCCCCATAGACCAGGCAGCTGTCGATGTCTTGTCTTTCCACCATGGGCAGCTCATGGGCGGATCGCTGGGCTGCGGGCGAGAGAAAAAGAAGACACTGTGATGACAGGAGACGCCCATGCAGAGTCGTCCAGTGATTTCACGGGAACGGGACACAATGCACTCTGCCCACCTTTGCCACTTGTTGTCATTGCAAACGTGGAAGCCTCACCCCTGGCAACCAGTGACTATGCAAATGTTATGTTCTTGTCAAAATGCCCCAAGTAATTTGGGCTAATTTTCTCCTAACAACACGTTTCATTTTCATGAATCAAGAGACAGATGCCTGTTCTCCTTTTAGGGAGGAAAGGAGAGTAAGAATTTGATTTTTTTTTTTTCATAAAAGGATGGGCAAATCAACTTTTTTGTAAGAGATTTCCTTTGCTAGAATGTACTCTCTTCTCCTGCACTTGATGTCAGCAACACACGAAGGGCTCACGGTTGTAAACTTTAGGACCTGATTCCTAAAGGTTTAGATGCCTTGGCCTTGGAATTCGTTTGCCATCCTGAACATGATTTGCCCCCATCACTTCTCTGACCACACTTCCTAGAACTCCCCCTTGCTCACTCTGCTCCAGTCACACTTCTAGAATGTTCTCACCATCTCTCAAACATACATAGCATGCTCCTATCTTTCAATGTCTGCCCTTTCAAGTCCTTCTCTCTGGAAGGTTCTTCCCTGATGACCCGCATGGCTGCCTTCCTCACTTCTTGCAGGTTTCTCCTCAGATGTCACCTCCTCAGAGCAGCTTCCTTACCCCTACCCTTCCACTCTCCCCCTCAGAGTTAAAACAGCAGTACCCACCCTCTCTCCATCTGTCTGGCTGTGTCTCTCCCTCTTTCCCCTTTATCCTGCTTTATCCTGCTTAATCATTTCCAAAGAACTTTCCACTTTCAGACACACTACATGTAGCTTTATTGGTTCATTTGTCTTTCGTCTCTTCCCCGCGAGAACGTGAGCCCAGGAGGGAGGAGCGTTGCTTTGTGCATGCTGTGAGCCCAGGGCTGGGGACAGTTCCTAGGACTTAGCAGGGGATGCTTGAGATGGATGGATGCAAGTATTGATAGATGGAAGGAAGGGAGGAAGGGAGGAAAGAAAGAGAGAGAGAGGGAGGGAGGGAGGAAGGGTTGATGGATGGATGGATGGAGATATGTATGGATACAGATGTGTCTCAATATATCTTGACACACATATATATCTCGATATCTCTACATATCTGCAACTACATCTTCATCTGTATCTACAGTGAGGAATGGCACAGGTTGAGTGTTTACCCACAATGACATACTTGAATGCTCATAGTAACCTTCTAAGGAAAGAAGTACTAAAATTATTCACCTTCGGGGAGCAAACTAAAGCCTAGGAGAAGTCAGATGTGGTGACGCTTAGATTTGACCCCTCCAGAACTGGTTTGTCCAGCTCCAGAGCCCCATCTCCTAGCCTCTCCAGCCAACCAGTTCTTCTGAAGGTGGGCTGCAGGAAAGAATGAAGACCCTCTCCAGATGCCTTTCCTGGGCAGGGTGAGAAATGGGTCCCATCCAGCATGAGGGACCATCTCCTCGGCCTCGCCTTGGCAGCGTGGGCCGAAGAGGCCGGCCCTCCCTGGGTGAGTCAGCCTGAGCTCCTGGCGTTCCTCCCAGAGCCCAAGAACTGGGCAGAGGGCCAGCCCTTTCCGTGCCAGGGGCCTGCGGACCTCCCCATCCGGGAGCCGGGGACGCAGCCACGTGAGGCCCGAGGCGCAAACCTAACCCTGTCCTCCTGGCTGGCCTGGGCCTCCAGGTCCAGCATCCCCTCCCTTCGGCCCCGGAGCCACGTTGAAACCAGTCCCTTCAGGAGCAGCCATATACTTGGTGACATTTAAGGAGTCTGCTGTGGACCAGACGCTCCCAGACACTTTACATTGAAAATGCAGCCGGATGACTCTCAGTGATGCCCCTGCCGGTATCTTCCCATCCCAGGCTCAGCCCAGGCTCTCTGTTCCCAGGGCCCCACCAGCCAGCGCGGTTCTAAGGGGCTGCCAGTTAAGAGTACATATTAAAAAGGCCTCTCTGCAGAAGCTGCTAATTTCTCCCACATGGGCCAGGTTATTAAGCCTTTCTTTCAATAGAGGAGTTTTGTATGACTTCCTAATTGAGCTGCCACCAATGGGGATTTATTAGCAGTGAAAGCAGCAGTCACACCGCCTAGAAGAGCAGGTCCTGGCTTTTGAGATCTGCCTTTGATGCGTTTGGGGGGCCAGTGGGGGCTTTTGGTCCCAGGGATGGGTGGGGAGGCGGCAAGAGCCATCCCTCCCATTTTGCAGGTGGAAAGCCTGAGTCATGGCTCCTGGGCAAGCCGGCCAAGGGCTCACAGCCAGCGAGGCCGGGGACTGGACGTGGCCATGAGTGCTCAGCAGTGGGCGGGAGGCTGGGCCGGACGGCTGCTCTGTGAATCACTGTGCATTGCTGTGAACACAACTCGGCTATTTCCTGAAGCAAACTCATTGCTTCTCCCTCCACAGCCTCACAGTTTCAAGCAACTAACTGATTCTCCCTTTGCCAAATCTGCATTTCCTGCTCCTTCTCCTTACTGAAGGAAAACTATCTTTTCTAATGAAAATTTAAAGAGTCCAGTCCGGCTTCCTGTAAGCTTTTATCTGGACTCCAGTCTTGCAACGCGAAGGGTGGGCCGAGCACATCAGCATCAAGGGAAGGGGGGGGGCGGTATTATTAGAGGTGCAGAACCTCGTGCCCCACCCCAGACCTATTGAACCCACATCTGCAGCTTAACAAGGAATCCAGGTGATTCTTACGAGCTATCAAGTCTGAGAAGAACTGCTTAGTGCTGGCTACACATTAGAATCAGCTGGGGAGTTGAAACAATAATGACCCCCCTGGCCCTAATTCTACCATTTTACAGACAGAAAGACAGAAGCTCAGAACTCGGCTTCATGGAGAGGCAGCTCCTGCCTGGGTGAGGCTGTCGTGTTGGAGGGTCCTCAGTTCCAGCTCAAGTCCCCACCAGGTGATCCCTGCACAGGGCTTCCCAGCTCTAAACCTCACTTTTCCCATCTGAAAAATGGGGCTGTTAGCAGACCCATCTCACAGGCTGTTGTGAGGGTTAAACGGGAGAATTCACAGAAAGTGTACTTGGCTCAATAAATACCGGCCAGTATGGCGAACGACACGAAGAGCTGTAGCTCCTTGAGCAGCTGCCCTGTGCTCAGCGCCGGGAACCACTGTTGTCTTGTCTTAGCTATTTCACCAAATAAGTACGGACCGTGTCCACGTGTTTACACACAGTACTGCTCTCTTCACTGCTGTTCTTGGTGGATCCTGACCCAAAACCCAGGTTTCTTGGCCCTGAATCCCAGCATTTTTCAAAGCGAGCTTCCCAGGTCACCTGCAGCCGAATCACCTGGTTGGGGGAGGCGCTTAATAAAAATGCAGCTCCCCAGGCCACACCCCCAACCCCCGGCCCCAGAATCTCCTAGAGGAGACTGGACATTTGCATTTAAACAATCTTTCCAGGTGACTTGTTACACACATTCTGTTTGAGAGCCAGGTCTCTCACTTAAGATGCCACCTGAGGACAAGGAGACCTCCTCCAGGGGAGGCCCCCCGCATCCTCAGAGAGCCCAGAGGCAAAGCAAATGAATCCAATTAGCCTCTGAAAGAGGAACTGAAGACAGGCAAACAGCAACCAAAACTACCCTCCTGGGGTCCACTTCCTTCTCTCTCTCTGATGCAGCCTCCAACACCTAGGGCTACTAATTGGGGTGACACGGTCCAGGACCTATGGGAGAGCTCTCCACAAGCCCACTGGGGCCCCCCAGGCCTGAACCACCACCCGCAGCCGTCCCCACTGAGTCCCATTCGGCTCTTCAACCACTGGAGATTCCAGACCCTCCAAACCCCAAACCCTGCAGTGTTCTAACCAAACGGGGCCGCCAGCTTAAAGCCAAGCCCATGGCCCAGGTCTCACCTGTGGGTGGAGGCTAGACCCTCAGCTCTGGCTTAAGCATCAAGGTGGCCCTCGAAGCCAGGAGACTTCCTCAGGCTTCCCTCCTGCCCCTGGATTCTGGCACGTGATAAAGTGGCTTGGGGCTCCTATGTTTTATGAGCTCTGAATCAACAGGGCGCTGTTGGTTTAGCCAGTTTGCGTGTTTACTTTCACTAGCAACAGTGGCTGATTGGGAGCACAGCCGGAGGTAAAGGCTCAGAGAGGGAAATTCACACCAGGCGGGGTCCTCCAGGTCAGCCTGGACAGGGGACTGTCTGCAATTTGCCCTGTCACAGGGCTGCCTGGCCAAGAATGACGATCTACCCAAGAACCTCAGGAGAGAGGCGGGAGAAGCTGGTCAGGTAAATTTGGTTGTGCAGAGTGGGTGGGTTCTGCTAATAACAGCAAATAATTACAGCTGCCATAGAGAGTGCCTTGGATTCCAGCACTTTTTATATATGTTTTTGTTTATATTATAAAGCACACACATGAAGAAGCAATTTACGGTCATGTGTCAAAGTAAGGATGCTGCCACGTGAAAGCCTGAGTTCGAAGCCCAGCTCGGTGACATCCAAGCTTTGGGACCTTGGGCAAGTCATTTAATCTCTCTGTGCCTCTGTTTTCTCATCTATAAAATGGGACTCATCATAGGGCCAACCTCCGAGAGCGGTTTGCAGATTAAATGAGCTAATGCACAGGAAGTGTGTGGCACCTCATCAGGGCTCAATGAATGTCTGTTATGTTTATTTTTATTGCTAAACTTCATGAGACCACAAGCAGGAATGATTCCCATTTTGGAGGTGAGGGCGCTGAGTCTCCCAAAGGAGAAGTCACATGCCTGAGCGCTCACAGCTATGTAAGGCGGACAGGCAGAACTTGAATCCAGACTGTGCGATTCCCCTACCCAGAGGGACCCCTTTTTAGTAAAATGGAGAAGGACCCACTGGGAAAGCCGCCAGCCAGCCCGGACCAGGAAGAGCGCCCCCTTCAGTCTCACTCTGGCCCAAGCACTGACCACCACCCCCACCCCCCCCCCCCGATCCCAGCTGCTGTAAACCCTTCCTGTCTGTACATCAGGCCCTGTCCTTGGCTGTGAGCCTGGCCCAGCTGAGCCGGGCCTGGCCCAGAACATGGTGCTGACTCAGGCCTCGCCTGGGAAGGGCCGGGAGCAGGGCCGGCAGACTGGCCCCTCAGGCTCCCTCAGACCCCGCCTTGGCCACTGATGGGTCTCCCCTGGGAAGCGGGAGGCTGGGACAGAGGAACCCAATTCTCCCTGAGTATGGGGTTCACCTCTGGGAGGGACCTGTCAGCATTCACGGCACGGGACTGGGGTGCAGTGTCTGCAAATGCAGGGGGTCCGCAGTGCGTGAGACCACCTGCCAGTTCTGACCTCAGAGGGTCTCGGCTTCCTCATACGGAAAAAGGAGCACAAACACCGGCCCTGAAAGACTGGTACCTCTCGTCCAACCCCCACAGTGCTGGGTCCATAGGAGGGGCTCTTATTCTTCTCCATTCCAATATATTAACAAGGAGCCCCCGCAGAATATTCCCACATATCTCCAGTAACCAAGACCCTTCCAGGGGACTCCACGAATCTCCATTTGACTAATGAGCTCCCTGGTCACTGGGGGACCCAGGCAGCCCAGACAGAGGACATGGGTTTTAACCCCCAGCTCTTGCCCCTTCCCTTGCCAGCCACGTGACTCGCAAATCAGCCCTTCTGAACCTCAGCCCGCTAGATAGAAGCTCAGAGTCTTTGAGTCTTCCCAGGCTACGATGAGGGTAGAAACAAGTTAATAGACGTGACAGTTGGGGGCAGATGGCACTTGGCAGCTCTTCAATAAAGGGGAGTTTTGCCTCCCCAGCCCCGCCAAACTAGCTCAGTAAAAGGCCATAATCGCAGGGTCAGGTAACCATATCAATCAGTGGAGAAGCCACCCCAATCCTGGGCTCCCCCAAAACCCAGCTTTCCTGTAATCGCCACCCAGCCAACCCACAGCACCAGACAGATAATCATCTAAGCTCCTCTAAGCAGCAGGGCATGCGGCTTGCTGCCAGCTCACCTGAAACAATTAGTGTTTGTTAAACTCCCACACCTACTGCTGCCTGGACTGTGGGCTCTCGGCAGTGACAGAGTGGCAACCAGAGGTATGTAACGTCTGCTCTGCAGAGCTACAGGGAGGGCTGCAAGTGGGAAAGTATGAGACATACCAGAAGAGAGGCATTGGGGTTATTCTACTCTACTGAGATAGGTACAAGAAAACTGAGGCACAGCATGCTAGGTAACTTCCCCGGGACTAAGCAGCTAGTAAGTGGCAGAGGCAGGATGTGAACCCAGACCCACAGTCCTAACCATCACCCTAACCCTGCTTCTTCCCATCATGTTGGTTTTCTTATGTTTCTGAATGTGGTCCCTTAGTCATTGCTTAAAAGACACCTTAGAGAGCCGGGGCAGACAAAGTCCTGGCCTACCTGCCCTCTGCCCAGTGCCCAAATTTCACCCAAGATTTACTGCTACAGGGTCTCGAGGGAGACAATCCATTGCAGAGTGGTGGGAGGGTGCCCACAGTTCCCTAAGGGTCGCTGAGCTGGTCTCCAGTTTATATGAGATGACGTCACCCTTTGGGGTTCTGGCCCAAATTAATCCGTCACTCGTGATGTAGCTCAACCTTTGTGTCCTGGGATCCAGCAGGACATGGTCATCACAGTTGGCTTGGCCCCTTACTAGCTGTGTGACCATAGGCAATTAGTTTAACCTCTCTGTGCTTCAGTTTTCCCATCTATAAAATTGGAACAGATGCTGAGTTCCTGGTGTCCTCACAATGATTTAGCAGCAACAGAGAAAGTGCTCGACATACAGTAGGTGACTGATAATAGTTCCTTGTCCTTTACCTCTTCCCCCCCATGTCCCCCTCATGTCCTTCCTTCCTTCATTTGGTCTTCAAGTATTTATTAGCATCTACTATGTGCCAGGCACTGTGCTAAACAAGTTTTAAAATATAAATCACATCATGCCAGTCCCTTATGTAGAACTCAAGGCTTCCCGTTTCACCTAGTATAAAATCCAAAGTCCCCTGCTTCCTCTCAGACCTCACCTCCTACACCTCTCCCTACCCCTGTCACTGCACACAGCCTCCCCGGCTGCCTTTCTGTTCCCTGACGATGCCAAGCTTATCCCTGCCTTAGGGCTTTGCACCTGCTCTCCCCTCCAGCTGGGCCATGCTCCCCCATCACTCAGGTCCAGGTTAACACGCCATCTCTTCAGAGAGGTCTTCCCTGATCAGAATGACTAAGGTTGCTGCTCCCCCACCCCCAAGTCACCAACACATGATCCTTGTTATTTTCGTCATGACAGTTAGCTCTGTTTGAAATGATGTCTCTGCCTGCTTGTTGACTGTGGGGTTTCCCCACTAGAATGTGACCTCCATGATGGCCACGACTTTGGTTTGTTCACTGCTGGATCCCCAGTTCCTAGTACTATATAATGCACTCCAAATATATTTTTAATTAAAAGAATAATGTTAAGCGGCCTATAAGAATTATGTGGGTCGTTTTGGCTTCTGGAAGGAGCAGATGGGCAAGAGAGCATCTCTGATTTATGAAGCAAAGCAAAATCAATTTGCCTGCCTGATCTCACTAATTCTAAGGATTTCCATAAAGCACTGCTGTGTGATCACCCATCTTCCACGTCAGACTTAGGAGAGTGAAGTGGAGGAGTAAAGGGGAGGTGGTGAGGGAGGGAACAGTCTTCGGTTGTCTAAGCTCTCGCTTTCAGAAAAAGGCATATGAAACAACTGAATTTCCATATGGAAAACAATGGAACTGGACCCTATCTCACACCATACACAAAAATTAACCTGATATGGTTTGTATCCCTAAACCTAAAAGCCAGAATCAAAAAGCTTCTAGAAGAAAACAGAAGAGAAGATGTCTGCTATCTTCAGATAGGCGGAGATTTCTTGGGAGAATATAATGAGTAATAATCCCCAAAGAAAAGAAAATAATAAATTAGACTTCATCAAAATAAAATATTGATGCTCTTAATAAGACACAATTGAGAAAATAAATAGGCAAGCCACAGACTGGGGGAAAATATTCATAATACATAAATCTGACAACAGGTTCATACCCAATGCAAAAAGAACTACTGTGTATTAACAATAAAAATATGAGTAACCCAATAAAAAATGGGCAAAAGCTCTGAACAAACACTTCACCAAAGAAGACACAGGATAGCCAATAAGCACACAGATTAGGGCTCAGTATCATTAGTCTTTAGGGAAATGCAAATTATGGGTTATGCACAATGAGATACCATTTTACTCACTGTAATGGCTACAATTAGAAAGACTGACAAAGCCAAATATTAGTGAGCAAGTAGAATTCTCAGACACTCTTGTACAGAGTGTAAAACGATTTGGAAAATACATAAATTGGAACGTACGTTTTTTTTTTTTACCCCGTGACCCAGCAATTCCATTGCTGGGTATTTACCCAAAAGAAATGAAAGCATCTGTCCACAAAGGCCTTGAAGGGGAACGTTCATAGCAGCCTTATTCATGATCCCCAAACCCCAGAAACAACCCAAATGTCTATCAGTGGTAAATAAACAATCGTTATATTCATACAATTGAATACTGTTCAGCAATAAAAAAAAAAGAATGAACCACCAAATCACGCAATAACAGTGATGGATCTCCAAAACATCATGCTAAGTAAAACAAACCAGACACAAAAGAGTCCATACTGTACTATTCCATTACATGAAGTTCTAGAATGGGGAAAGCTCATCTATGGTTATAGAAATCCGAACAGTGGTTGCCTGTGTATGGGGCTGGGGAGGGGGCATTGGCTGAGGGGTAGGAGGAAACTTTCAGGAGCGAAAGAAAACGCCCTGTATCTTGTTTTGAGTGGTGGTCACACTGGTGTATACAATTGTCAAAACCACTGAACAGAAGATTTACGGTCTGTGCAGTTTAGTGTATCTTAATTATACCTTGGTAAAACACATTTATGTCATGAAAAGGCAGAGACTAAAAACACCATGTGAGAAAAGCCATTTTCTAGTCCACACCTCATACCCATGCCCCCAATTCCTGCAAAACGAGCAAAGTGAATTTACACTCTGTGCTCTGAGCGGGCAGGGCTGGAAATTGCTTTAGGTGTTTCCTGAAATGTGATGAACAGAGAGGCCCCTTTGCGGGGCAAGGAGAAAACCCAAGGAAAGTTCTCACGGGAGAAGACATCTGCCCGTGGGGACACATCCACTCTGTCTCATGGCTGCCTCTCTCTCCTGCTGGGCGGCCTGGGGACACTTGTTTTCACACTTTCATTTTTTTCAACAAACATTCTAGAGACAGTTGCTATGTGCCAGGCCCTGGCTAACACCCACTGGTCCCTAACCTTACCTAAGAGAGACTGATAAGTAAATTGGGTGTCAGTGCACAGAGAGGGGACCCCATACCCTGTGGGGTGAGGGCAAGCTTCCTCCTCAAGGGGCCATCTAAACAGGGGCCTTGGATAAGGAGGGGTTAACTAAGCAACTGAAGGGTGTGGGCACCCCACCCCCCCGGCAGTAGGTCTCTAAATTTGCCTCATGTCAGAATCACTAGGCACCTCTGAAAGTCTCCGGGTTCAGGCCTCAACGCAGACCAACTAAATCAGAGTTTCTGGGGTGGGACTCAGGCATCATATTTTTTCTTAGAAGTCCCCAGGTGATTCCAACATGCAGCTAAGATTGTTCTGGATGTAGGTGACAGCATAGGCAAAAGCCTAGAAGCCAGAGGAAGATGCCAGTGGATTTGGGAATTGAGGAGCACAGAGAAGACTGAAGTCGAGAAATGCAGCTGAGGAGGTGTAGTGGGTTGAAATGAGCCCCCATCAAGACTTCCTGCCCACCCAGAACCTCAGAATGTGACCTCATTTGGAAACAGGGTCTTCAATGATGTGAATAAGGATGAAGATGAAATCATCCTGGATTGGGGGGTCCTAAACCCCATGAGAGTGTCCTTAGAAGAGACAAAAAAGGGCACACAGAGAAGGCCACGTGAAGATGGAGGTAGAGATTGGAGTGATGTGTCCACAAGCCAAGGCATGCTGGTGATCGCCGGCCACCACCGGAGGAGAGGGGCCTGGAACACACTCTCCCTCAGAGCCTCCAAGAAGGAACCAGTCCTGATGACACCTTGATTTCGGGCTTCTGGCTTTCAGATCTGTGGGAGAATCAATTTCTGTTGCTGGAAGGCTCCCAGGTGGTGGTAATTGGCTTCGCCAGCCCTGGGAACTCGCAAAAGAGGGAAGCGAGGGCTCCACCACCACAAGGGAACTTGGAGTTGAAGCTGAGCTCTGAGGAGCCCAGGAGTTAAGGAGAACCGTCCCATTTCAAGGGTCCCAGACGAGGAAAGGCTGCCCACAGCGGTGACCGGGTGTAGGGTCTCTGTTGGGCAAGACGAGGGTGTTCCCTTCTGACCTCTTCCACGTTCTCCTACAAGTGGGAGGAGGGTGGGGCAGCCTCCAGAGCTTGGGAGACCAGAGAAGGTTCGAAAGAGTCTCTGCTGAGAATAGGGGAGGGAACTCAAAGGACCTCCCTGGCAACACTGAAGATCCGCTGGAAATAGAAAACTAGAAACATGGGGTGTCCCTCTGTGCACAAGTGCGATTTGACCTTGGGCACACTGGCCTATAAATAAATAGAAGAAATCTGCCTTTCTAGCAAGTAGCTCCACTTTCCAAAGAGTGGCCTCCAGTAGCTTGTTCAAGACTTTTCTACTAGATTCTGAGAACTCACCCTTGATCCCTGAGACGTCACATAAAAGACATCTCCAAAGTAAATAAGTTAGCCTTGCAAATAAGCACCAGCCCACGGAGTGTTTTTCTTACCAACCTACCTTCCCCAAGGGGTGTACATGAAGTCAATTAGTCAACAAATATTTATTGTACACATACTGTGTTGATATATGTCACAGACTAATTTGTCAACAAATATTGAATACCTCCCTAAGGATCAAACAGTAATTCAATTAGTCCATAAATATTTATGGAACTGCCAGGCACTGATCCAGGAAAACAGAACAAAGAAGGAGATCAAAATGACAGAAGGCTCTGCCTTCCCTCTGTGAGAGGGAAAGTGGCCCATCGGTAGCTCCACTTGATATTGCCAGAAAGGTTGGTGTCGTAGAAACCAAAAGAAGCTATTTCACAGAACTAGAAAGTTGGAGACTCTGCCTCTGCTACCTACCGAGTAAAAATGAGTAAATCACCTTAACAAGAAATCACCTTACCAAGAAAGTCTCAGTTTCCTTATCTGTCAAAGCACAGTAGTTGAATCAGCCAAACACTTTTTCATAAGAATAGGAAAACCAAAAACAAAAAACTGCTATGTTCAAAGTTCAATCAACTTTTAACACCCTGAGGATCTTGCTGGAGGTGCATGCAGCCAGTGATGATCCTTAAAGTCTCAGATTGACAGGAGATAGAATGACTTGAAGGGCCCAAAGATGGAGAGGAACAGGAGCTCCTATAAATGGTCCCTCCTGAGGCCTCCTGATCCCCACCTTGCTACAAACCACAGCCCCATCCTGGAGACTGAGTCATTTGCCAGAAAGGCAAGACCTTATCTTCTCAAAATCCCCCAAATCACTGAGGAAGAGCCTGAGTTTCCTTCCCCAAATGTCTTGAGATGTTCAAAACCAAGACCAGGGTGGGGCAGTCACCACGACTAGCACTTGGGGGGCAGGGGTGGGGTCTGCTGGGCAGAGGAGGGGAATTCCTCCTCTGTTTCTGCGACAATGTTTTTCAAACACTTGTTTTCCCTTGTTGTCTGCTGTTGGGTCTTCCTCCTCTAACTTCAGAGCACAAACTCACCACCACATTCAGCCTGATCCCCATCCTGACTCACCAGCCTGGAAGAGATCACAGGCCTCCTTCATCCTTTTCCAAAGACCAATCAAGACCAGGTTCTGGCTTCTCTACCAAAGAGGGTCCACCCTCTCCTCTTGCTGGCTGAAGGCCAGTCTTCCTCAATGCTTTCTGCATAAAATATTCATACTTTCCCTTTCCTCATTAGTGTCTGATTAAGACTACCTCTGATGAATCCAAGCCACGTGCAGTTCTCAGCTGACCTACAGAGGATTTCGACTTTGTTGTTGCTTTTTTAAAAATCAGGAGATTATTGGTTTATCTTAAAAAAAAATCAGATTTGGCCACACTGAGTCGACACTCCCTCATAGAAACACTGGCTGGATTTGGGTAACAGCAACTCATTTAGGTGGGGAATGTGCCACCCTGGTCCCCAGCCTCTACCACTACTACCCACCCAACCCACTCCACTTATGTCCACGACCTCCCTGGTCTCTGCAGGCAGCTGATTTTGTGACATCTAATTATGGTAAAATGTCCAGTAAAAAGGGGAAAAAAAAACCCTGAAACATAACTGAATATGGAACATTATTGTAAGAGCACAAAAATATTAGAAGAACGAGACTTTTGAAAACTAATAAAAACAGCTTTTGTTTCTGGAACAATGCTTACTTCTTTCTTTATGCTTTTAAAAATGACTTCTAAACTCTCAAAAGCTGAGCAGACAATAAGCTTTGTCACATCTAACTACAAAATCCAACAACAAACTTGCCCAAAGTACCTAAGAATGATCTCAAAGTGATTTCTTCTTTTGAAGCCTAATGGAGCTGGGCCAGGTCTCTGCTCAGAGACCTTCCAAACAGCAGATCTTGGCCACTCCTTACTGGATTCTGAAAATCTTCTGCATCTTTGTGTGGGTTAGCTTACACCAGACCGTAAGTTCACTAAGGACAGAGAAGACATCTTGCTCATCTGCAGGCCCCCAGCACAGCACCAGACACTGAGCAGATTCTCAGTAAACACCCTGGGATGGGCTGAGGGTGATGGGGACGTGTGGCTCCTCCGTGCCAAAGCTCCTGCTCAAATCCCAGCCCTGCTGAGACAAGTTACACCACCCCTCGTCTCTCTCCCTCCTCTTCTCTAAAATGGGCATCATGACACCAGCTACTGCCAAGGACTGCTGTGAGTATTTAAAGAGTACTACACACTGAGCACTTAGCCTAGTGACCAGTGGAGTCAGTGCAGTAAGCGAGAGCCACCGTGATGTTATTATTATTCTACTGAAAGAAGAGAAGAGGAAAAAGGGACTTCCCTGGTGGCACAGTTGATGGGACTCTGCGCTCCCAATGCAAGGGGCCCGGGTTCGATCCCTGGTCGGGGAACTAGATCCCACATGCATGCTGCAACTGGGAGTTCGCATGCCACAACTAAGGAGCCCGCCTGCCGCAACTAAGACCCGGCGCAACCAAACAAACAAATAAATCTAAAGAAAAAAGAGGCCACTAAGTACAGTGAACTCGCTCCAACTGCATCTACCCTTTTTGAGACCAGCACAACACTTATACATTTCAAATCTTCTAAACCAAGCTGTAGGCTACTTATCAGCCATATTATTTTTGACAGTAAACCCTCCACAAGTAAATAGAAGCAGAGAGAAACCCTGAAATGTGCTCTGTCTCTCGCCCCTTTGGTCATCTTGGGCTACCGCTGACCCCTGTGGGTCACACATTCTTGCTGGGTACCTTGCCCAGGCTACACTGCCCAGGGTCACATACAGTGCACTTGTCAAAAACCGACCCTGCCCAGAACCCAACTTACAGCACTCGATGGGGTTAGATGCTGTCTGCAAGGAGACGATCCTTCCGCTGGACTCTGGAATGTGCACCCGGAACACCAGCCTCACCCGCGTGTTCTTCCTCCCGATGTCCGTCTCGCCTTTCCGCAGCTCAATGTCCGCATTCCGAAGCTTCAGGATCCCCGCACAGTCAATGCTGCCGGAAAGTCAAGAACCCCACTGACAACTGACCATCTCGGGGAGCAGGAAAGGTCACCCACAAGGGGGGCAGGGGATTGCAATACACGGATAAATTTTTCAGCCAGGAATTTAAACCAAAATGGGGGTAAAACACAAAGTAATTAGCAAAATCCCCCAGTGGAAATTACCTCTCTAGGGAGATTCGGCTTGCTTACTTTTCTACTCTCAAAAGTACCTGAAAAACTCAAATACGCAACTGGGAAAAATTGATTATGGACTATGCAATAGTAAGAGTAGTAATATGGACATTAAATACCTTGAATTTGATAAATGTACCGTGGTCATGTAAGAGAGCATGCTTGTTCTTAGGAAATGCATGCTTAAGCATTTAAAAGTAAAAAGGCATGATGTCTGCAACTAACTCACAACTGCTTCAGGAAAAAATAAAGAGAGGGGGAGAAAAACAGTAATAAAGCAAATGTGGAAAATGTTAACAATTGGTAAATCTGAGCGAACAGTGTAACAGGGGTTCTTTGTACAATTCTTACAGTTTTCATGTTTGAGATTATTCTGTAATAAAGTTTTTTAAACTCCAACACAGGGGGGGAAATTTTTCCCACATTTTAGCCATATGCATATCAGCTCTGTGAGGTTACACCTATCTGCATAGTTGTTTAATAATTTTAAGTCAAATAAATTTATAAATGTAAATAAATTTAGCCTCATCCCAAGCAACATAATCCAAAGATACATAAGTATTCTTCCTCTCAATACACATGAAAAACATCTAGGTCTAGAACTTTTCAAATGGAAACTTTTAAAACAGAAACCTCTTTGGGTCCTTCACAAATTGGGAACCACCGTCTATGGTTGCTTCCATCAACTCCACCCTTCTCCCAAATCCCTGCCACTTGGCCCCAGTCACTTCCCCATGAAGACCCACTGCCCTCAGCCCCCAGCCCTTACGTTGCCCTCATGTTGTTTTTTGGCTCCAGCGGAATCTCCAGGACTTTGGTGTTGCCCACGATCTTCTCGTAGCTGGTGGTGGTGACGGTTTTCCCCGTGATCCGGTGTACCTGGTAGAAGGCATGGGGCTTAAGGATCCGCTCGTCGGCCGTCCCAATGAAGATCTGAAGCCCCAGCGGCTTGTTTTCCATGTAGCCATGGAGCTGAGGGGGAGAAAACAAAACCAAATTATTACAGCACCATTAACATACAGGGTATGGTGGCTGTAGTCCAACAAACAAAAACATCAAAGAAGCTCATGAGGAGCAGAATTGCTGCAATGTCTAGAGTCATGGAGAACTGGAAGCAACTTGCATGTCCGGCCAGAGGGGAGTGCTTGGATAAATTATAGGGATCCTCTCTAAAATGGAATATTAAGCAGCCCTGAGAAAGAGTGTGACAGATCAGAATTGCATTTATGGAGAAACAGCCAGAAACTATGCTTAATTGGTGATCGGGGGTCAGGGGGTGGCAGTGAGAATAGAAAATAATTGGAAAAGATAAACCAGAGCTCTTGACAATGGGTTGCCTAGAAAGAAGGAACTTTCAGTTTTTATATGACTATATTCCAATTAACAAGTTAGATTTTATGGTTTGAAAAAAGAAAGAGCAAGACAAAAGTACCGTCATCTAAACTGATAGAAAATTAAAGACTGGAAGAAAATATGTATAACATATAACATGCAAAGGATTAATACATATAATACATAAAGAATGCCTACAAGTGAATAAGTAAAGGACAAGATTCCTGGCCATCCTATTTAAAATCGAGTCCTACCCCCATGGCTGTCCCTAGCTCCTTTCCCTTCTTTTTAATCCCATAAAATATACTATATATTTTCTCAATTCCTTTTGCTTAGGTCTTTCTCCTACAACTAGACTATCACCTCATTGAGGGCAGGGATGTCTATTTATTTAACTTGCCACAGAATCCCTAGCACCTAGACTAATGCTTGGCACACAGTAGGCATTCTAGTAGTAGTAGTACATATTTGCTGAATGAATTAATAATGAATTTTCCAACAGAAAATTGGACAAGAGATTTGAACAGGCAATTCACAGAAAAACAAATGACCATTAGCATAGAAAAGATGTTCAACTTGCCTTGTAAACAGGAAAATACAAATTAAACAACTATGAGATATCATTTTTTGCCCATTAGATGGGCACCCATGTAGATATTTGATAATATCAAGTGTTTTGGAGGCTGTGAGGACACAGACACTCTCCCATAGCTGATAGGAACATAAACTGGTATAACTATTTTTGGAGTAGCAGCTATTAATATTAAAAATACATATTCCCTATGACCTAATAAATCTACTTCTCAGTATGGACACCAGATGAAATGCTGTGCATGCAGGAGATATGCACAAAAATGTTTACTAACATGAACAGAATAATTAGTTTCATCCATTAGGCTTATGAGTAATACATGTCCAGGCTATGAAAGACTACAACAGTTAAAAAAACAGTATGGTAGAGATCTATGAACTTCACCCAGAAGATCTAAGACATACTGTTAAAAAAGAAAAGCAATTCATAAAAAAAAAATATGGATAGCAGAATACAACTTATTTTTTTTTAATGCTGAATGTTTCGATCCATTCATTTATACTCATGTAAATGCAATAGGAAAAGGTGTGGAAGGATGCGCTCCAGACTGACCACACCATGATCACTTCTAGGGACGGAGGAGGAGATCAAGGTTGAGAAGGTGATCAAAGAGGAATTTAACTTCATCCACAGAGTTATAGGCAGAAGAGCTGCCTGGAAACTTGTGGAATTTAACATTGGTTTTGAAAATTATACATAAGAAAAGAAAAAAGGATGTTGAGCTAAGAGTTAGAAGGTGGGTTCCTGTCTTGCCACTCCCCAGCTGAGAAATGCTGGGCAAATCGTGTAATCCTCTGCACCTCTGCTCCTTCCTCTGCAAATTGGGCGGAAGGCGGGGTTATGACAAGTGACAACTCACTGAGACCCCACCCTTCCACAGAGTTCTACAAAATTTCAGTAGGATCTCCAGTCAAATGCCCAGAACCAAAGGCTCCAGGGCAATAGATAATCACACATGGTCTAGAACTGCATTGTCCAATATAGCAAGTAATACAAAAATTTAATTGAAAGGTCAGTTTCTCAGTCACACGAGCCACACCTTTCAAGTGCTCAGTAGCCACAGATGACTGTTGCCATAATGAACGGCACAGATACAGGACGTTTCCATCATTGAGAAAAGTTCTTTCAGACGATGCTGGTCCAGAAAGATGGTGTTCTCTTGTGCCCCTCTAAACACTGGACCAAGAGGCGAGCTAAGGGTGGAGCAGAGCCAGACGGCAACCTTCTTCAGAACCTGCCAGGCTGACACCTACAACATTTACATAAGCATCTGATACACACCCGAGAGGCACCCTGGGGCAAAGGTAGAAATGAAGTCAGTCTCTTATCTTTCTCCCCTATGCAAATTGAAGAACAGGGTACTGTTCTGGACAAAAATCAAAGGAGGAAGGGCAGCTTTGAGGACAGATTCTGTTTTTGTTGTTCTTGCCTTGCATTTGGACCCAAGATAAATATCTTTCCTCACCTCCTGTCCTGGATTTATCAGGAGGTGGTAAACACGGTATCACTCAGAATCAAAGAGGAGAGTAGGTAGGATAGATAGTGACCCTAATGGTCTGAGGTTCCTTCCTCCTTCCCGGGGTTCTAAGAGCAGAAATTGCAGGCTGCATGCACTCAGGGTAAACAGCCACAGAACACCTGGGGATAAAATCCGTCACATCCCAGAGGAGCCCAGCCACCTCTAGTCCCCTCCCCTGATGGCACACTAGCCCAAGCCACTACTGCCTCTCCCTGGAGTGACCACCACCGCTCCCTAACTGACCTCTTGCTGGTCTTTAACAGAATAGCCCTCTGATCTTTAAAAAATGCAAAGCAGACCCAGACGTCCCCCTGCTTACAACCCTCCAAAGACTTCCTGTGGCCGGAGAATAAAATCCAAACACTTGGTACCATGGTCTATGAGGCTCCCAACAGCCCAGCCTCTGTCTTCCAGCCCTTCCACCCCATTAGGCTCCTGCCAGCACCAGCCATCCTTCTGTTCCCTGAGCACACCAAGCTCTCTCCGACCTCAGGGCCTTTGCACAGCCATCTTCTCTGCTGGCATACTCTTCCACTGGTACACTTAGCTCTCAGATCTTCAGGTCTTTCCCAAACCACATTAGTTACATACACCCAGTGCCGGAGCCAGCTATTTCAGCCTTGCAGTTGGTTAAATTTTCAGGAATTTTAAGAGCCATTGGACATTACTTTGATAGCCTGAAATCAGCCACGATGAGAATATCTGCACCACAAAAATTGGCAAATGCTACAAATCGGGGCTCTTTTTTTCTAGAGAAGTGGATGTTAAACATTCACTAACATGCTGCAGGAATAGTTACTTCGTTACCATCTGAAATTTTCTTGTTAGTTGTTAATTTGCTTAGTATCTCTCTTTTCCACTTCAACAGGAAGTCCATGGTAGGAGGAAGCATGTTTGTTTTGTTCAGTGTGATCAATAAGCATGTGGAATCAATAGACACCATCAACAACCAGGCAGCAGCTAAGTGTACACTGTCCCCAGGCCAAGCACCACACTCAACGTTTTACATGTATCACAACAATTCTAGGTAGGAGGGGCCCATTTTATAGATGAGAAAACTGAGGCCGGCAAAGTCCTGGCAACTCGCCCCAGTGGACACTGTTAGTACAGGGCAGGGCCAGGATGCGGACTCTGGGCCTTCAGGCTCTAAGTCCATTCCCAGCGCACTGTCTGTGCCCTTGGCATCTGATAGATCCACAACTGCTCTCTGATCTACAACTACAGCTCAGAAAGTGCAGATTAGGTCCTCAAAGGAAACATGAGCAAGTGCTAAATTATAAGATCAAGAGTGCTCTTCCTGCTGAACAAGAAGGGGTGGGGGCAGGGGAGGAGGAAGGGAGATGGAGGGAGCCAGAGAAACAGGCAACGGCAACCAAGACAAACAACGTTGCCCCTCAAGAGAAGAACCCACTTCTTTAAGCAGGAACTTTGTGTGTCCCGGAGCAGCCCCTGGTTGAGCTGGACTAGCTGATGCCACGTGAGCAGACGGAACCCACCTCACCCTCGTGAGCGCCCCCTCCCACGTGAGACAGGTCTCTGCTGTCAGAGGCTGTGGTAGAGCAGGAAGGAGAAAGGATTTCACGTTTGGTCAGACGTACCCAGCTCTCAGTCCAGGCCCTGCTTCTTAACAGCTGCTGTGTGACCTCAGAGCAGTGACTCCACCTCTCTGAGCCTCCATTTGCTCCTATAAAACAGGCACATCACTTCCCACTGCCCAGGGCTCTTTGAAGGCTAAAGAAAATGACCTTTATAGGGCCCCAAAGCCCAGCACACAGGAGGTACCCATGAAACGAGAATTCTCCTTGTCATCGGAGGATGATGCAAATCAAAACATGGAGGTGATAGGACAGAACTGAATGGAGAAGCGAAGAATGAATGTGAAAGACTCACAATGTGAAAAACAACCCAAAACATCCTCATGTGTGGTGAAACCCAGGCACTCATTCCATCGTCTCTGTGGGCAGCTATAGAGCCCCTGACGTGGAGGGCTGGGAGGAGGAGGGTGGGGGAAGAAAGCACACCATCTAGCGTGGAAGAAACACTTCCCTTCCCATCCCCACCCTCCCCTTCCCTGAAGGTGGTAGAAGATGCCCAGGGCGTGTGCATTCTGGAGGAGCCTTGCCAGCTCTCCGGAGGTTTGATAAGACCATATGGCTATTTACTTGCTTCTCCAAAAACTGAGTGATTTGGGTCTTGCAAACAGAACTTGATGCCTTGGGATGGCATGACCTGCCCTCAAGGTCTCAAACGCCCCGCTGCCCCCATTTTAGAGGCCAACCTCTTTCGAGGGTCTCGAGGCCTCTTTCCAGGCTTCTTCAAAGATAAGGTCATCTCAGGAGCATGGCAAGCAGGGTGGCCTCCCAGCCATAGCAGACTCCCGCCTGCCCACCCACTGGAACCTAGAAGCTCAAGGTCAGCCAACCTCCAAAGCAGAAGAGGCTCTACTTCCTGCAGCCAGGGTGAGAGCAAAAGTCTTCTGCTTTTTGCGGAAAATTTCCCAAGCAGTCTACAAGATTCCAGGAAGAAGGGGTGCTTCTAGGGTACATCATGAGGGTCTGCTGCACAGCTAGGGGGTGTCAGAGCTGATTTAATCTGCACAGCAACACACAGACGGAAAAGCAAGGTGATCCCTTTTTTTGGGTGAGAAAGCCAAGGCTCAGCGGGGTTAAGTGACTTGCTCGTGACCCTAAGCTCCAAAGCCATCAAGTGGAAGCTCAGGGATGTGGGCAGATTTGCTTCCCCTGTGTCGCAGCTGCCTCCTGACGCTCCCAGATGCTGGACTATGTATATTACGACAGGCAGGTCCATCCCACCAGCTCAGCCAAAGGAACCCAGACTTGAAATGGTCTCCACATCTCAGAGACCCACCGTTTCCCAGAGAAAGCTCATCAGAACCACCCCCGCCCCCAAATTCAAGCTCTGCCCCCTCTTAGCAGCAACTGAACTGTCCTGATGCACAGGTAAAAGGGCATCGGTACATGTTGATACTTGCTTTCCCTTCGTCTTGTTATAAAAGTAATAAGGGTTCATCATTCATTGCAGCAAAAATAGACAATATAAAAATATATATATTATACAGAAAATACTCTCTCAAAATAAATAAGCATTTTAGTGTACATCCTTCCAGACTCTCCTTCTAGGCACTTAGAGAAACATATCTGGGATTCTATTCCAGATACTGTTTCCACTTAACAATATAATGTGACCATTGCCCTTTGTCATTAAATGTTGTTCACTGGGACAACCTCAAATAACTGCATAGTATCTCCCTGGGCTTAGACTGGCACAAGGCAAGTGAGGTGCCCGGGCACATGATTTAAGGAGGCACCAGCTCTCAGGGCTGTGCAAATGTTATCTGAGTACCTGAAAGTGAGTGCTACCTTAAATTTTGCCCTCCCCTGCATCCCTTGCTTCCATCCTATGTTTGGACTCACAGCTTAACCTCTACAGTTGGGCATTTAGGTTGTTCAAACATTCCCCATTATATAATGTTGCAATGAGAACTCATAAATGACACTTCCTTGAAAACAATTTTTCTATCAACTCTGTTCAGAGTTTTTAAATACTCTCAGATGGATGAGGCGGCCATCAAATCTGAAATGTGGGATTGATTTTCAAAATGGCAACGGGCCAAGGAAACTGTTTTGAATTTTACTAAAATCAAACTTTAACAATGTTAAGTAGCATTTTTTTGTTGAATTTGGAATATTAGGAAATTGGTATCGTCCTCAAATATTACACTGTGAAAGAAGGGAAAAGCCCATGGGGATGTTTTATTGTAATTCCCAACTGCCACACAGCACGCAGGGAGAAAGTTTTTTACAAATACACGTGGATCTCAAATTCTGCTTTTATTTTTGGATGCAAAAATTGCAGAACATAGCTGCTACCCCAAGCCCACTCCCATCTCTCTCTCTCTCTCTCTCTCTCTCACACACACACACACACACACACACACCAGGAAAACTACTCCATGATTTTACTCTTATTTCAGTGATGCCACCAGCATTACATATCCATCTAATGAGCACATATTAATAACATCATTAAAAATCCTAATTCACGATAACTCCCTCTGCCTCACCTCCATATTGGATCCACCTGAGAGTCCTGTCAATTTGATTCCCTAAAGTGCACTCAAATCCATCACCATTTCCCCATCCATCACTTCCACCCTAGTCCAAACTACGACTATTTCTCTCCTAAAGAGTTTCCCTGCATCCCCTCCAGTCCCCATCCATGACTTTCTACCCTGTGGCCAGAATGACCTTTTATAAACTCCCAGCTCCCACTGACTACACCACCATGTGCGATCTGACCCCACCTCCCATCACACCCCGACCCCCTTACCAGGGGCTCCCTGTGTCTGATCTTTCAGAAACAATCCCCCCGTCACCCTCTCCACCACCTCTGCCCTAGGTAATTCCTAGTCATACTGCAGAATGTGACTCAAATACTATTTCCCAAAAAAAGTCTTTCCTTGCTCCCCGGACAAGGCGGGGCGTCCCAGTAATAGTCTTCTTTGTTATATTTCTCATAATTGCAAGATATAATTAGGTGCCCAATTAATTGTGGCGTGCCTGTCCCCTTTCCATCCTCCTAAAGTTCCCTCAACAATTCAACTGCCCTTTTACAGAAGAGGAATCGGAGGCTCAGAGACATGAGGTCCCCAACCAAGCAAGCAGCAGTGCAGGGATTTGAACCCAGGTCTGACGCCAGGAGGAATATTTCCTTCATCTGCACTATGTGCGACTGATGCAAAAGACAGAACAAGGGTGCCAACCAGGTAAAACGTGACCCGGTTGAAATATGTAAACCCAAGAGCAGAGCCCACAGAAACAGGGTGTGCCCAAATCTGTCGTAGACAATTTTGCAGTTATCTTTCAAAATTACAAATGTACACTCCCTTTGCTGTAGTAATTCCACTACTAGTAAGTGGGTTATCCCATGGATGCCCTGGTAGATGTGCAGAGAAAAACTAATGACAAGGTTATTCAATGCAGCGCTCTTTAAAATAGCAAAATATTGGAAATGACCTAAAGGTCCATGAGAAGAGTACTGGTTAAATCAGTATTGGGATATTATAGAGTATAATACTGTTATTAAAAAGAAAGAAAGAATGAGTATGCTAGGGACCAGCATGACAGTGAATATGAATGGCAACCCCTGGAGTTGTGCAGTGCACACTCTGGGCAACCACATGGGGCACCCTAAGGAAGCTTTTTATATAGCAATATAGAATAATCTCCAAAATACACCATAACCATGAGAACAAATATATCTGTGTTTTTAAGGTGGAGAAGGGGTGTGTGTGTGTGTGTGTGTGTGTGTGTGTGTCCAAAATAAAAGTAGAAAAGAAATCAGGTCTTAGTTTAAAATGCCCACTGGACTTTGATCATTCCCCGTAAGGAGCTCTGTTGTCCCATGACTCCACGGTTGTAGCTCCCCTAAACCCAATATATTGGTTACAATTCAACTCAAATGAATGTATAACATAAAAAATAAAGCCAAAATATTCATTCAAAGAAAGAGAGCCCCCCCCTCTGCTTTTCTCTTTGTAAACCTTGACATTTCTTTTAAAGGCCACAAAGAAGGTAAACTAAAGCGATGAAGGTACAAATGCACGTGCAACGTCCCATCCCATCCTGTGAGAAAAGTAAAGACCCAGGACCCACCCACAGAGAGGTCAGGAGCAGGAGTCCAAGGTGGAGGCCTTCAGCAAAGGAAGAGGCAGGCAGAGGTGCCAGCAGGGGCCCACACCAACAGAGGAGCAAACCGCACACCACATCCAGGGGAGCAGCAAGTCTTGGTGGCTCAACGTTTGAAATCCAGCGAGAATCTGCTTCTCACAAGCCCGATTACCACCACTAGGGTCTGAGCTACCATCAACTCTCGCCTGGACCATTGCAGTAACCTCCTTCCAGGGTCTCCCTGCTTCCATCCTTGCCCACCCCTTCTCCTCCCCCTCCACGTGATCTTCTGCACGCAGCAGCTAGAATGATCTTTAAGACTGTGCATTAGATCTTGTGGCTCCTCTGCTCAACCCCTGCCCCCGCCCACCCCGCCACAGCAAACATCTTTTTCGGATCAAAAAGCCAATGTCTTCAATGTGACTCAGAAGATCCTATACGATCGGACCCCTGTCCTCCCTCTCCAGCCCTCCCTGCCCGCTCCCTCCACTGCAGCCACACGGGCCTCGTCCTCAGACAAGCCGGGCACACCAGGCACGCTCCAGCCTCAGGGTCTCAGCACGTAGAGTTCCCTCTGCTTGGTGAGCTCATCCCCCATCCTCCCAGGGCCCATCCTCCGCGTCGCCCAAACCTCTCCCCAAACGACCCTTATCAGAGAGCCCTTCCCCGACCACTCATCCCAACGTGGCACCCCACGCCCATCTCACTCTTCACCTACCCACCCCGCTTTATGCTGCAACAGCCATTTATCATAGCCTGACGCTGCGTGATATATTTATTTGATTTTTTTCCCTTCTCCGGTCCCTCCCCGACTAGAGCATCAGCCGCTTACCTGCCCGGCTCACAGAGGCATCTGCAGTGCCTAGAACATCACGCAGGTGCCCAACACGTGAGCGACCCTAGGAGGGAGGGGAGCCCCACCAGAGGGGTCTGAGTGGCTATCATCCCTCCAGACCCTCCCCTCCCCCATGACAAAGGGCGGTTACGCTGCCCACGCTGGAGCCAGGCAACTAGCTTCCAGGCCCACAGCGAACTCTGTCCAACTCGGCTGGTTGGACGACGGACACCGGGACTGCCCTGCTCCAAGAAGAGGCGACAGCATCTCCAGCGTGTGATGGAAGAGGAGCCCCATGTCTGCTTTCTCACCCAAGCGGGGATCCCGCTGGCCGGATATGTCTTCAGCCTCGCAGGGACACCTCTGTGACCAGACGCCTCTCTGCTAGCGTCACATTCTATTTTATTATTGTATTTTCTTTTTTATTTAAATTGAGATAGAGTTGATGTATAATATTCAAGTTTCAAGTGTACAACATAGTGATTCACAATTTTTAAAGGTTGTATTCCATTTATAGTCATTATAAAATATTGGCTCTATTCCCTGTGTTGTACAATATATCCTTGTAGCTTATTTATTTTATACGTAGTAGTTTGTACCCTTAACACCCCCTACCCCTATCTTGCGCCTGCCCGCTTCCATAGGGCCACATTTTAAAAATCACATGGTGAGCCATAAAAAGAGAATGAGACACTTTGCACGGGCTCGAAAACAAAACAAGTCAGTCTCTCTCAGTATTCTAAATTAAGAATCAAGTCATTCTATATTTCTCACATCACTGGAAATTAAAAACAGACATATCTACCGCAGAGCAAGCACGATGACTGAAGAGAGAGTCTTGATGGCCTGAAACATGCTAAATTTGTTTCCAATTACCATGTCCACATTTGAAACCCCAAGGAAGCCATAGAAAACAGAGTGGCGAGATCAGAGGCAGGCACATTAGCCTAATGGGATTCAGGACCCAATGCTGCACCCCATTCTCCTCTCCCCACAGCACCGCCCCCCAGGGGTCTTTGAACAAAGAAACTGGATCACTTTGCCCCCTCCCTCCTGGAGACACCACCTTTCCCTTCTCTGGTCCCACCTGCCCCACTGCACTCTCAGCCCCCTGCTTGTGGTCCACTCAACAGAAACGTCAGCTCCGCCACAGCTCCCCACCAGCACCCCCATCCTGACCAACTATCTCTCCAGGCCAAGGAGTGACTGAGTCATATAGGAGATGAGTCTGGAAGTGCTGGACTGAAATATGCGAGCCTTCTCGGGGTGGACCTTTGGAAGGAGTTTTGGTTTTTTGTTGCTTTAAGAAGCCAAACGAGTACTTTTCACATCTTCACTCTGTCCCATGCCTTGGGTAGAACCAAGGTAACACTGAGATTAAGAGCATGAACCCTGGAGAAGCCAGACCATCTGGGGTTACATCCTGGCATGGGCACTGACTCTGTCATGGTAGGGAAGTTAGTTTACCTCTCTGGGCCTCAGTTTCTTCATCTGTATATGGGACTAATGACAACGTACTCTCACTGGGTTGCTGGGAGGATCAAGTGAGTGACACACAAAGCATGTTGCAAGCATTCAATAAATATCAACTTTCACGACTATTCTTTCACCTATGGCTGGTGACTTTGGACAATGAAATTCCTCCTTCTGGTCTAAGTTCTTGGAAGAAATCATCTTGAAGGTTATCTTTCAAGCTCTAACATGTGATAATCCTCAGGTGCATTTAGAAAATCCAAATGCCTCATCACAGTCTACAAAACCCTGCATGATCTGGCCCTTGCCCATGTCAACAACTTCATCTCCCCGACCCTGGTCCAGCCACACGGGCCCCCTTGCTGCTCCTTAAACAGGCTGAGTTCGCTCCTACCACAGGGCCTTCGCACTTGCACTCCCCCAGCCTAGAACACTCTTCCCTCAGGTCTTCCCATGGCTGGTAATCCCCTGATTCTTTAGGTCTTAGCTTAAATTCAGGGCCTTCTTTGAGCAGCCTGGCTAAAGCACAGCCTCCCCACTGTCGCTCCATCATTCCTGCTAATTTCCTTTGAGAAGCGTTATCTTATACATTTGCTCATCGCTGATTGTCTGTCCTCCCCACCCCACCCCCTGCTAGAATGAAAGCTTATTCATCACCACATCCCAGCACCTTGAATAGTACCTGGCATATAGCAGATGTTCAGTAAATATTTGCTGAGTAAATAAATGAACAGATTAATTTTCAGGTTCCTATGTGGCTCAACATACTGCCAAGTGATTCATCCTGCAGTGACCCTGAGAAAGGAGGCTTATTCATGTCTAGAAGAGAATCCCCATGTTTGGAGTCTGCATGAATTCACTACCACTTGAGCCAGTCTGCAGGAATGTGTCTCACCATGAAAGAGACATATTATACCAGGCTAATTCCATTGGAAGTCAAAGAGGAGACAAGCTCAGGCTGGAAAAATGAAGTGTACAATCTCTTCTCTAGCAGCATTTAGGAATGGACACAGGGAGAGACTGAGTCAAAAGTACAGTGACTCGGCAGCCTCTTGGAGATGGTGAGGAAAGGTGAGGCATAGGCAATGTCCTCTGCCACCTGTGTGTTCACCCAAAGACCAGACAACAAGAGAGACTATGCTTCAAAAACATTTTTCCACGAGTCTCTCGCTCAGGGCACCAACCTGATATTGAGGAACAAAGTGCCTGATGTCTGCATGGGACCTGGTCTCTGGGAGAAGAAGGGAAGGGGGAGAAACTGAGTCCCCCTGGAGGGAGCAATTGAGGACTGAAGGCAGCTCATGAAAACCTTGTGCACCTATCTGACCCTGACCAGTGGTACCCAACATGGCAGTGTGAACACCCAAGGATGCTGGGACGAGAATCCCACAGCCGGCTCCAACAGCAGCCCCTCTGAACACTTTGATAAAACATCACAAAGAAGCTGCAGCTCAGCCTCACATAAATGTTCCACCAAAGACAGGGTCATCTGGGCGAGGCATAAACTTTGGCCCTTCCTCTTTCCCTTGGGCCAAAAGCTGAAAAAGAACCCAGAGATGGTGGAGTGGGAAAAGCCAGGACTTGTGAAATGCAAGACAGCCAGCTGAGCCAGTCAAGGCATTAAAAAGGTGAGTTATTCCCAATCAAATGACACACCTCCCCCCACCCCCACCAAAGGCCACGCAGGTCTCTCTGGATCCAGACCAAAAATTCTGAGTCACTTTTGCCACAAAGGGGAAAAAAAGGAGAAGGCAGACGTGATGTGTACCTTTCCGCACTCTATTTTGGGATTTTAATATCCAATTTCTTTCGTTTCAAAGGGTGGGTTTTTGGAGGGCTCTGCATAACTTTTGTACCGTGCACAGGCTAGACGGCGCGGAGACAGGCCTCTGTCGGTGACCTGGGGAGAGGCGGGGCCCCTTTGGCAGAGCAGCAAATCGCATCATCCAGGAACAAGGAGCCCGTTCTTGTGCGGAGCCGCTCGGGGCCGGCTTTCATAACATGATGGAAGCATGTGGGCCGATCTGACCTGACTCACCTCTTTCTGGAGGCAGCTCCGTGCTCATTCACTCATTCATTTATTCATTTATTCATTCATTGAGCAGAGGGCCTCTCAGGGAAGGGTCGCTAAGCTGAAAGCTGTTCTCACAACAATGACCACACAACCCTTGGGTGAAGAATCGGGTGCCTCTCTGGATGGATGGTGACACCTGGGATTATCATTATCTCACAATTTGTTTAAGATGCGGGGTAAAAAAAACAAAAACCAAACTAGTGAATCAGGATTTTTCAGCCTCAGCACTATTGCCTAAGGTTGATTTGGGGGCCAGCTCATTCTCTGTGGGGGCCTGTCCTGTGCATTGTAGGGTGTTTAGCAGGGTCTCTGGTCTCTACCCACAAGATGCCAGTAAACTGCTCCCCCGCCCAACCCAGTTGTGTTGACCAAAAATGTCTCTGGACATTGTCAAACGCCCTCTGAGGGACAAAAATCACCCCACTTAGGACCACTCTTCAATTACACTGACATTTGTGGGGAAGGGCCTTTTTCTGCAGAAAATCTGTATTGGAACCCTATCCGCAGTCCATCAGAAAGTGCAGTTGGCAGAATCTTCAAAGGGCACCTCTAATCCTTCAATCTCTCACCTTCTCTTCCACCTTCCCTGGGTCCCAACACCACCATCTCTTGCCCAGACCACTGTACCCACCCCCTTGATAATCTCCCTGCCTTTCTCTTGCCCTCCTCCTACCTCACCATCCTAAATACACTCTCTACAAGCAGCCAGAGGGATCTTTTTAAAGCAAATCAGATCACATCACTGCTCTACTTAAAACCCACCAATGGTTTCCCGGTGCATAAAGAATAAAGTTCAAATTCCATGCCCCGCAAGGTCCTGCATCACCCAATTCCTTCCTCTCTCTCCAGCTTTAACTCCTCCGGCTCCTTCCCTCGTCCACTACAGGCAGCCACACAGGCCTCCTTGCCAGTCCTCAGACACCCAAGCTCTCCTGCCTCAGGGCCTTTGCACATGCTGTTCGCTCTATAGGGAAGGCTCTTTCTCTGGTTCTCATCTGACTGATTGCTTACTGTCATTCAAACATCAACTTAAATGAACCCACGTCTGGAGAGGAATCCCCTGACAATGCCAATATAAAGTAAACCACCTCTCCAGGTATTCTCTCCTATTACCCACTCTTTCCCCGGAACACACGTCATCACAATCTGAAACGACCCAACTTATGATTTAACCTGTTCAACGTCTGTTTCCTCATTGGAATGAACACCTCATTTTTCTCCTTCACTTATAACCTTTGTTATAAGAAAAACAACTTATTAAAAAGTAATAATAGCCACACTTTGGCTAGTCTTGCAAGCACTGACTTTCAAGGCCCTTGGCCCCTGACACCTCCATGGCTCCTTAGAATATGCTCCATCTATGAAGGCCAGAAGGACCAGTGGACCAGCGTGCTCATCTGGATTTTCAAGATAAGGAAACCAAGGCTCAGATTCACTTACCCTTTTACTGACTACAGATAAAGTGCCTACAATGCGCCACGCAGAGTTCTAGGTGCTGGAAACTCAGCACTGAGACAGACCAGACTAGCAGGAGGGAAGGCTGGAGGTTTTTGACTTTTGGGTACAGACATGCCCTCAAAAGAGAATCTCAAAGGTCCCCAGGGACCATCCATCATAGGAGACCTTTCTTGCCCTCTCATCAGCTGGCATCTTCCATGGACCTCTCCTAAAACCCTGCTACATCTTCAAGTTTAATATTCACCTCTCTAGACCACAGGCTATGGAAAATCAGGTAATAAATGAAGGACCACAGCTCTCAAAACTTTAAAACTGTATTATAAAAACTGTTTCAATATCTTTCTTCAAGGTTACCTGTTGTAGCAGAGACCACTTGCTCTCTATCCGTTACCCATCTTCCTTTCCTTAGTAACAGGATCCCAGTTATCTTAGGTGGCAACGAGTCCAGCTGAGAGTCCACACTTCCCAGCCCCTTTGCAGATGAACATAGCCACGTTACTAGGTTTGAGTCAACGAGATGTAGGCAAAAGTGTGGAGAGGACTTGCAGAAAGGTTCCTGAGACGAAGCTAACCCAGATGGGGAGTGGGCCCCTTTTGCCCTGTCTTCTTTCTTCCTTGGAGTTATACTGCTTGGAATATGGATGTGATGGCAGTGGCTCCAGCAATCATTTTGGACTATTAGGTGACCCTGAGCGGGACAGGAAGAGAGGAGGGGCCTGGATTCCTGATAACTTCATAGTACTTCAGATGACCCATCTCTAGAGTCTCCCCATAAGAAAATAAGCTTTTGAGTGTTTAAAGCAACTGTCATTTTGGGTGTCTGATAGATGCAACTAAACCTAACTGAAAGACCCATCATCCCATCACCCATCCCATCATTTCCTCCATACCTTCACGTCCCCTCAACTGCATCTCAATGGGAATAAGATGACCATGCTTAGGTGAGCTTCAATTGAAAAAAAAAAGACTCAAGATTCAAAGAGTAGATGTATTGGTGCACAAGTCTGCTTTACAAAAGGCTTCATAAAAAATGATTTCTCTTAAGAGCCAGTACTGAATGTGAATCTGAAAGAAACTGCCATACACAAAGAGTCAAAGATCCAACTGCTCAGAAACATTTCAGGCAACGACACCCAAGTCAGTCTGCTCTACCTCTTATGCATAATTGGAATGAGTGTCTAGAAAGGCTGTCTGACACATGCAGGGGTGACGATAGTGTTCGCTAGAAATAAAATTGCTGCTTACTTTCTGTCTGGTTTCCGAATTGCTTTTTCCTGGTAGAAAGGTGCCAGGCCTGGCAGCTTTCTAAAAATTTAAAATTCAAGTCAACAAATATTTGTTGAGCACTCTCTATTCACAAAAAAAAAGCCACACTAGGGAAAATCTGTATAACAGGGGGATGCTATAATTAATCATAATAATAACAGTAATGACAGTAGCAGCTAATAATGTATTGAGCATTATTGCTTGCTAAATATTGGGCATTGTTCTAAGTGCCAATATCTATCAACTCATTCAGTCCTCATGGCAACCTTCTGAGGTAGATACTATTATTTTACATAAGAGGAAATTGAGGCACAGAGAGGTTAGGCAATTTGTTCAAAGTCACACAGCCAGGAAGGGAGAAGTCAGGGTTCCAAGCAGGCAGGTCGGGCTCCAGGGCCCATTCTCCTGACCCCGGTATGATATTCTGCTCCTGTTGACTCAGAATGGAGGAGACGGCACACCCACAAGCGGCCACACAATGTCCCCAAACCTCGATCATTCTCTAGCCATGTTCCTGAGCTTTTACTGAACCATTAGTTACTGAAACTTTCTCTTTAAAAGGTAACTTGTATATCTACTTATAGAAACTTATTTTAAAATAAATTTTACATTTTTTACATAATATATAAATACAAATATTTATATAATGTATACTATATGTATACCATAAATAGTTATACAAACTATTATGTATAAAATAAATAAGTACAAGGATATATTGTACAACACAGGGAAAAGAGCCAATATTTTATAATAACTATAAGTGGAGTATAAACTTTAAAAATTGTGAATCACTATGTTGTACACCTGTACCTTATATAATATTGTACATCAACTATATCTCAATTTTAAGAGTTTAAAAAATCAATAAATTCAAGTTAAAGCTACTAGAAATATTTGGATAAATAATAACCCTCTTCAAAAATCTTCCATAAACAATGCCGGCAAAATGTTGATAGCTGTTGAGTGATGGGTATATAGCAAGTTCACTGCACCATTCTCTCTAATTTTATGTATGTGTGAAATCTGCCATAATTAAAATTTTAAAGAACATAAATAAATGAATTAATTAAATAAACTTTATGTCACTACCACAAATAGGAACCCAGGATCATCAGTCAGCAATCAAAGGTGCACACAAATACACAATAAAATACCAGTGCCAAGAAAATAATTATAAATGTTTTTTAAAATGCTAAGTACCACAGAATTCATCGACCAGGGAACCCCAGGAAACCCCAGTTTGAAGAACACTGACTGACACATAAGTCTGTCACAGGCAGTGCTAGGGGAAGAGCAGAGCCAGGGTTGGGAGCCAGGCGATCACCAAGGGACTTGTTAAAAAACTACCTGGGTCCGCACGCAGACACAGGAGAGGCTCAGGAAACCTTTTGCTCAAGGAGCCGAGAAGCTCTACAAAAAGAAAAAGTACCACTGCCCTGCCCGTGTGCTAGCAGAGGGGTCCTTTGTGCAGAGAAGGAAGTGGAAAAAGAAAATCCACCAATGTATAAAACTTCGATGCATTTTCCTGAAACCAAAAGTGACCATCTTCCAGGCAGCTGCTTGCCTGTCTGTCTTACGTGTTCTGTGTGTGCAACTGCAGGGTCTCCAGGGTGGGCTAAGTGTTTAACAACCAGTTCTCCACAGTAATGTTTGCCAATTTCCGTGGTGTAAATACTCCCACCATAGCTGATTCCAGTCTACCAATGCAATGTCACCGGATTTGGAAAGAGATGTACAATGGCGGACCATACAGACTATTTCCCCTGTACGGAGACAATGGATGTAAATAACCTCAGGGGCGCAGATGATAGGAAAATGTAGCAGAACTCCTGAAAATTTAACAATCGGTTCCCACGAGCCAGTACAAACTGGCAGGGCCACACCCCTGGGTACACGCGGGTCTCTACACACGTCTGTTCTCGTGCACATCCGCTCATGTATCTGTCTGTCCATTTCTCTCTCTTCCCCCACTGATGGAGAGCGTACACACACTTGCCCCCAGCCCACGCTCCGTGAAAAGCGTAAAGATCTCTCTGCAGTCTGGCCCCCTCTCCACTCGGCCTCCCCTCATCTCCCTGCTGCTCCTCCTCCAGTCTCCTGCGCCCCCTCCAGTCTCCTGCGCCCCCCCCATCCCACCCCCCGCCGCGCCACAAACGCCCCTGCGTACACCAGCCTGGGCTCCTCTGGGGCGGCCGTATCCCTGGCCCCGATGCTCCAGGCTCCTTCTCACCCCAGCAGGAGCTAGAGCCTGGTCTTTCAATCCAATCACACACATCTTCCTGTCTAGACAAGGCCGCTGGCTGCGGGGGCCCGGGAGTGAATGAATTCGTAACCCTCCACACCCTGGCGGGGCCATGCTCTCGCCAGGGCTCCGTGGGGCTAACCCAGGGGGCGGGGAGGGCGGCCAGAGGACCCTGCTCGGACCTGGCAAGCCCGGGCTTGTCCCAAAGCCACAGGGGAGACTGCACTGCTGCCGGGAGCAGGTGTGCGTGAGTGTGGCCGGGCGTGTGGCGTGCCACCCCCAGAGAACCGGCCGTTGGCAACGCCAAGGATCATCCATCATCCTCGCGTTGAAAAGTGGGAAAACAAACAACAAAACCCCGGCCCCGGCCTCACTTAATGTGAGCCAAATACAAAAGTCGCAGGAGAAAGCCTTTCCTCTTTGCGCTTCCCTTTTCCGGTCCGGAAACACCAACAGGCCAAGATAAGGGCGGCGTGGGGCCCCCCTGGATGGTTTCAAAGGGTTGGCACCCACCCACCCCCGGGCCCACTCCCACCGCTAATGGCCTCCCCCGCCGCTGGAGCCCGCGGTGGGAGCGGGAGGCGGCGGAGCTCCACGCCAGGGGCTTGTTAGAGGTTTAAGGCTCACGTAGCAGCAGGGAGGAAACGCAGCCTGTCAAGAGGCGTGATAAAGCGTCTCCTTATCGGGAGCTTTCCTTTTAACTGCCTCCAGTGAGTGCCGGGGCTGCGCCCCTGTCAAGGCCAAGCATGTTCCTTTCATGTCGCCCTGCGTCCTCCGGTCACCGCCGTGTCCGCGCGCACACGCAATTGCAGCACTGGTGCTGGCGTCCTCGGCTTGGGGCCCGCATCTCCAAGAGGACAGGATACTGACCTGCAAGCCTGGGCCTCTGGTTAGCCATGTGACATTTGCAAAGTCACCCAAACCTTCTGGGCCCTGGTTTTGTCATCAGGAAACCAGAAGAAGAGATTTCAAAGCAGTAGAAGCCAGGGATGTGGACTTGGTGGGGGGAATGCGGTTGGGAGCTGGCCGACCCAAGCTCAAGTCTCAGCTGTTGAACTCACTGGCTGGTGACCTTGGACAAGCACTCAGACCCTCCAAAAATGCTTCTACGTGTGTAAAATGGAAACAGCGCCTACCTATGTCATAGGCTCATGAGAAGGAAATGAGTTATTACATATGCAACTCTTAAAACAGTGCCAGCACATAGTAAGTGCTCAATAAACGTTATCCATCATCTTCATTTGATTTTCAAGGGGCTGTTGTGGACACGGAATGAGGTTTGGTGGCATCATGTCACAACTGCATGATGTGAAATCAATGACGTACCAGAGAAATCGTTCTGGTCTTACAGGCCATTCTGCTCACCTTCCCACTCACAGGGTGAATGGCCCCAGAAGGACATGGTGAATCTACTATCCTCCATCGGGGAGAGATCCTCCCCTTCTGTGATTCTCATTTGCCAGGCTATGGACACAAGCCAGCTCCTCCACCTGAGGCAGCTCTGCAGAAACAGCGCCCTGGCCCAGTGCCCCAGAAAGACCCAGCTGTGCTGATCCCCCGACAGGCCAGGGAGCAGAGGCAGGACAGAGTCCAGCTCGGTCCACACACGGCTCCCTCGTCTGTGCCAGTGTCAGCACCAGGGCCCCGGGCATGACGCTCTCCCACTGGGATGAGCAGAAACACCGAGCAAAGAGCCTGGCCCGGGACATGGTGGCTCTGACCACCAGCTTTCTCAGGCCCCGTCTGTGTCTCAGATCTAAGATTGGTCAGAACACTGGCCCCCATCTGTACAAGGGGGATAATAACAGGTACCCACCTCGTGTGGCCTCACTGCCATGAGGATTAAATAATACATGTAAAGAGCTTAGAACGGCACCAGGCACATAGTAAGTGCTCAATAAATGTCAGAGTTACCATCATCACCAGCACCATCGTCATCATTAATTTCAAACCTTCCTCTAAGGTAGCTCAGTGTCATCATTCATTAATTTGGCTCATTAGTCTCCTTAGAAGAGAGAAGAAGGGCGGGGCCCACGCTGCTGCGCATGCCAAGCCCGGAATCAGGCACTGCGCCTCCAGACGATAGCTCAGAGAGGCTAAGTGAGCTGCCTAAGGCGCCCAGCTCGGAAGGGTTACAACTGGGAACGAAAAGCAAGTCCAGAGGCTTCCCCAGCCCGTTGCTTTTCTGCTACACCTGCTCCTCCTATTTCCTCTTTGTTTAAAAATCATCCTTTTACTTTCAAGTGGAAACACAGCACACATCAGTGATTCTCTTACACTTCACTCGTAAGAGGTTTGTTATTTCATGCCCCAAAGCCCTTTCCTTTGCTGCCGTTTTCAGATCTCTGTTCGTTCCGTGGGCAGCCTACCCCGGCCAAGAGTTGAACACGGCCGCATCCGAGTCCTGAGACTCGGGACCTGTGGGGTGTGAGGGGCTGGAACCTGGCTGGCAGCAGTGAGGCACCACTGCCCCGGTCACCTCACAGCGAGGGAGAGAGTCTCACCTCCCACGGCAGGGAGGTGAGAGGCCGAGAAGCCACAGTTTGCCAAGAAGGACTTTTGGAAGGAAAGGGAAATGAAGTTTGTTGTAAGAAGGAAACGCTCACTCTAACTCCTTAAGGATTAGCGAGGCCTGGGTGGTTGCCCAAACTCTGAAGTCCTCTTTTAACGGAGAGAGATGGTGACGGAGAGGACGGCCACTTATTGTACCGAACGTGACAGCAGACGGGTGTGCCTGCCGCCTGCAAGTCACCCACACTTGGAAAGGAGGCCAGCCTGGGACCTAAATGGACACCCAGCCACCTGACGGTCACTGGGTTGTCAGAGCTGACCTCCAGATGGGCAAAGTAAGCCTCCACCCAAGTCTGTGGGGCTAGAATCCCAGCTACCCCAAAGCCTCCTTTTTTGAACGGGATTTGAGTGTGACCCTAATACTCAGCTCAAAGAGAATGCGGCTTCTCCATCATTTCAGGGGAGAGGAGAGACAAATTCCATCTCAAATGTCCGAGATGAAACTGAGCGCTGTGTCAGTACCATATGTGTCCTGTCTGGGGTTCAGCCTCATCCAGTTCTGAGCTGGGATTTCCTCTGCCGACTGGCAGAATGCAGATAAAATCTGCAGCCCTCATTTTTTTAGCAAGTGTGGAATTTTGAGGGGCCGAGAGAAGCAAACTAGCTCCCTGTTCTCAATCCGTGGGGTTCAATTCCATTACTTTCTGAGCTCGAAGCCCCATGACAAACACACCCATCCCCACTCCCAGGTGCAGCAGCTCAAATCAACCCCGCTGGCCAGGTCGACACCCCAGCGTGTCACCTGAAGAGGAATTTAATTCAGGTCTCAATTATCCCTCCTTCTTCCCTGTGAAAAATCTGTGGATCAGAACAGACCCCCACCTACCTCCTTCTACTGAAATGAAGGACAGTAATGTGAGAAAGGGAAGGTCAACTTTGTAATTCAAAGTCTCACTTCTATATTTAAGAAAAATGACTTTGGGTAAATGCTTAGACATTAAAGTCAGTGAAACCTGGGTTCATTTCTCCAAACATTTCCCAAAACAGGTAACAAATCCCTGTCCAGGATCACCAACAAGGTGCCCAGAGGAACCAGGTAAGGACTTGAACGAGCAAATTGGGCCTGGTTAGAACTGGGGGGATCTGGGACTCCAGCCCTGGTGTAAAGGGAGGGCAGCCCCCAGCTCCTGACCACTGTTACCGTGCAGGATGCGGGCCCAGTGTTGCCAGATCTTCTGATTATTAACATCAGCCAGAAATCCAACTTTTTATGAGAAATCTCCTAATCTATAAATGCTGGTAACTAATGTCAACTGTTGTTTGAAGCCCTGAGCTGCTAAAACCATCTGTGGACAGACTCAGGCCTCGAGCTCTTAGACAGTGTGCTGTCAGCTCTGCACGCTTACCAGGCTGTTCCTGAAGCCTGGAACATTCTTCCTTCACATCTCTCAACACCCCAATCAAATGTCACCTCCTCCCAGAAGCTGCCCCAGATTCTCTGAGGCAGAGTGATCTGCTGAACCCAGACCTTCACCATCCCCTCCCTCTATCACATCCCTTATAGACTTTACCCTTATCTCAGTTACAAAAACAAACAAACAAACAAAAACTAACATTTATGGGACTCATTTTACCAGGCGCTCTGCTTAATGCTTTACAGTCGTCATCTCTTTTTCAAGTACCATCATCATCCTATAGCCACAGAGAGGTTAAGTAACTTGCCCAATGTCACACAGCCAAGCCAGTAAGTGGCAGAGTCAGGATTCTAACCCAGGCCATCTGACTCCATTACCGCCTCCTATTAACCTCTTTGTTCAACTGCCTCCCTCGTGACCTCAATTATTCCCATATCCAGTTCTCCCTATCTCAGTAGACTGAGCGCTCCCCGAAGGCAGGGACTGATCGATTTCTCTCTCCATCCAGGGTGCACAGCTGACACATGGTAAATATTTGCTGACTGAAGAAGGGTTGCTGCCCAACCTGACCTCCTAGATACCCCTGGAAGGCTCTGGGGGCGGGTGTTAGGGTGCCATCCAGGGGCACTGCATCCTGGTGTACCTTGTTCTCAGCAGCTCAGCCGGGGCGTGGCAGATGCGCGCAAGAGGTGACGCAAAGCTTCCCACTGAAAAACGTCACTCCCATCCTGGCCCTGAGAGGGGACGCAGGTCTGACCACAAGGCAGGACTCGCACCCACGTCCCCAGCGAGTCACAGCCTCCCAAAGTCCGCCTGCCACCTGGAGATGCACTTTCCAAGGTTGTGCCTCGGCCCAAGGAGAGGGCAGCGACGGGCCCCCCTGACCTCATCCCCAACCAGGGATTCAAAGTCAAGGAGCCAATTCTTCTGCTCCCCTGTCAAGAAAAATAACACATCCACCAAAAAATAAACACACGAGAAAAGAATGCGTGGGAGCAGGGCACACGGGTGTAGAAGAAAGAGCAAGAGTACGTGGGGTCTCTAGATACACACTTGGCAGCTGCTTTGGGGGCACCGTCTGAACTCGGTGTGATCCTGTTTCTGTACAACCAGCCCTTGGTAGAGATGCCCGGCTGAGCACGAAACCACCTTTAACCCCCGCACAGGAGCCCACGTTCGGATACCCCCCTCCCCCCGCCACTGGCATCCACTCCGAGCGCAGTTCTTGCAGCTCCTTCCACCCACTGGGCCCTCCTCCCCGTTGCTCCAGGGGCAGGACGGGCTGTGGAGGGTATATCGGAACAGGAAGAAGATGGGCTGAGATCTGGGAGGCGGCCTGTGTGGACAGGGCACTTGGGACACAATAAACAAGCCTGTTGCCTTGTTCAGGGCAGGACCCCAGGACCCCCGATCCCAGCGCAGCCCTAAAAGCATGAGTTCAAAGTTAAAGTTAGACACACGCAAAGCTGCAGCCCCCAGGGGAACTCGGAGCTCAACAACAATCCTCTCTTTGACTGAAAACCACAAGGAAACACCCACGGCATACTTCTTGATTAAAAAAGGAAAGTGAAAACTAAGGGTTTTTTTTTCTTCTTCTTAATCATTATAAAACTAACTTGTGCCCATTCCATCAAGTCACGACTTCTGTTTGCCGCAGGCAAGGCCAAGTCACGTTGGGCAAAGAGATGAGGGGCCGCGGAAGCCTGGGCATGTCCCAGTGCTCTGAATTGGTCCTTCTTAATTGTTGTACTTCCTTCCTTCATTTCCTTTAGCACAGGAAAGCCACCGAGGGGCCGCCCGTGTCAGCACACCCGTCACCCCAACTCCCTGGGCACTGTTCATCCAAGAGGCCAAGGCAAACCGGGGCTCACTAACACCTCCAAGGAACAGCGGTGACACTCACTTAGCCAACGCTCATGCACAGATTAAGTGCCTCTAAGTGACAGGCGTTGTGCTTGGGACTGGGATGGAGCAGTAATGGAGGGCTGATGGGGGGATAAGCGGGAGGGAGGAAGGGATGGAAGGAGGGGAGGAAGGAAGAATATATCAGGCTATGAAAAAAAACACCGTAAGTAAAAAGGGAGGGGATGGCAGAGCAAGGGGTAGCTATTTTGATAGAAGAATCAGGGAAAGCTTCCTTGCAGTGACAATTAAAGAGAGACTTGAGTGAAGCAGAGAAGAGGGCTGTGTGGATATCTGGGAATGTGAATAGCAAGTGCAAAGGCCCTTAGGCAGGAGCCTGCTTGGAGAGTTTGAAGAACAGTGAGAGGCCAGTAGAGTGAAAGTGGAGTGAGTGAGGCAGAGCAGAGAGGCAGGCAGGGACCAGATGACACAGGGCCTTGCAGTCCACGGTAAGGAGTCTGTGTGTCCTGGGTGAGAGGGGAGACACAGGAGGATTCAGAACAAGGGAGTGCTGTGGAGCCATTCACATCTCAAACAGATCCTCTGGCTGCTGTGTGGGGAGCAGACTGGGCAAGGGGCACAAGTGGAGCTAGGGAAACCAGTTAGGAAGCTATAGCTGTCTCCCCAGACAAGGGAAGATGACAGCTCAGCCCCAGGAAGCAGAGGGAAGGTGGTAAGATATGGTTTAGCCAGGGACCACCAAAGTATCAGCACCACCCTCCCTGGCACAGATACACAGACCTGTAACAGATGCCAACAGGTAAACAGGATGCACATAAAAGTTCACAAAGCAAAGAGAAGTGTGTGAGAAGGAGAAAAAGATCAGAAATCTGAAATGGTTCCACTTACTACCTGCATAAGCCTTACCCTGAGCAAGCCACACATTTCTTGGGGGCTCAGTTTTCTCATTATAACAGGACCCAATTCATAGGGTAACTATGGGTAATGCAAACTGGTACTTAATGTCTGGAATGTTGTACATGCTTGATAAAAAATACATTCCTAACCTCTGCTTTTAACAGTCTGAGTGGTGGCTCTGCCAATTTAGTCAGTGTGTAATCTTTATAATTCACATAATTTAGTCACTGTGTAATCTTTATAATTCACATCATCTCTCTGAGCCTCCATCTGATAAATGCAAACCAATGATGATGGTACCTACCTCAAGTCCTCAGCGTGAGATTGAATCAGACATTGGCTTAGCAAAAAGTCTGGCCCTCAGTAAAACAGTAACTGAGGCCCTCAATAAAATGGTAGCTGAAGCCCTCAGTAAGATACTAACCAAAGCCCTCAGTAAAATGGCATGAATCTGACACACCAGTCATTCAGCTAGATGATTTCTAAGTCTCCTTCTAGCTCAATCATCCCCAAACTCTAAACAAGCCAGCTTCAAGTCCATGAATGAGTCAACCCTGGAGGTAGGAAATGATGCAAGCAAAGGCAGGCCAAGGTGGAGAGAAGCTGGAACTCCCACCTCAAAGTGAACAGAGCTAAACGCAGGCACCTCTACTCAGGTGATATCTATTAATCTGAGACACAGAATCGTGTAAGGTTAGTGGTGGGAAGGAGCTTACGGAGCACTACCCCCTTGTTTTGGATCTGAGGCTCCCACAACGCAGGGAGAAGTGTGTGGGCTGAGGTTGCACAGCCAGGCAAAGGCAGAGGTGGGAGCTGACAAGGCTCCCCGCGCTGTCCCAGCCAGTCTGGTTGGTTAGAGGGTAGGAAGGAGAAAACAACAAAAACCCCATCTGCAAGAAAGAAAATAATTGAGTAGGGATGTCTTTTAGACTAGCAGAAATGCCTTTCTTGCCATCAAGAGTTAAATTCAAATGGCTTAAAGGGCCTGGTAATGTAAATGAACTGAGCAACCAGTGCAAAGACAGACGAATGTCCCTAACCTAAAGACATTCACACTCAGATTTTTTCTCTTTTTAAGAATTATACCACCAGGGCCACTGCTAAGATGCCTGGCACTTTTGTACAAATTAGGAGAAGACACGTCTTCCTCTGCACCCTTAGAAGGCATGTGTCAGAACACTGTCTTGATAAATATGCAAATGTGAATGGTGCCCTCATGATATGCAGTGCTCTTGTGCAGTGCACTGCCTGTGCAACTGTACCCAATGACACATAGAAGACTTCCCTGGGCTGCGAGTCGGGGACCTCTGTCTACATTCCATGGTCATATAAAAGGCACTGAAATGCCACAGCAAAGGTCATGTGAGAAAAAAAAAACCATGTTCACTGTCAATACCTAACTCCTAATCAGAACCCACCTCTGAAGTGATGTCCAAAAAGCACACCAAGAAAGCTCCCGCCTCAATGCCTCTGCATTAGCTATTCCCTCTCCTACAGCACTTTCCCTCAAGACAGTGACACAGCTTACTCTCTCACTGCACTCAAAATTCTGGTTAAATGTCATCTCTTCAGAAAGTTCTTCCCTAAATAGCATCCTCACCACCTCACAATCATCTTCCATCCTCCCATCCTGCCTTATTTTTCTTCTTATTGCTTTTTACCAACGCTAGGTTTACTGGTTTGTTGTATATCTCCCTCCACCCGAACACCAGCTCCGTGAGAACATGGGATTTTGTCTGTTCTGTTCACTATTCTATCTCCATCTCCAGTCAGCAAACTTTTCCCATAATGGACGAGACAGTAAACATTTTAGGCTTTGCAGGCCACATAGTGTCTGTCGCAAGGACTCAACTCTGCCAACATAGCACAAAGGCAGCCACCTTTTTACATATTTACAAATTTACATATTTATGACAATATGTAAATAAATGGCATGGCTTTGTTCCAATAAAACTTTATTTAGAAAGGCAGGTGGCGGGCCGGACTTGGATGGCATAGTTTGTTGACCCCTGTCCTAGAATAATGTGCTCCAGACTCCAATATGCACACAAATCACCAAGGCATCTTGTAAAAGGCAGATTCCGACTTGGCAGACTGTGAAGCCTGGGATTCTGCACTTTGAACAAGCCCCCAGGGGAGGTCTGTGCTGCTAGCCTGTGGACCAAACGAGTGGGGAGCACCCAGCACAGGGCCTGGCATGTGGTGGAAGCACAATCAGTATTTGTTGAATAAATAAGAGATAAGCAGAAAACCACTCAATCCTACTCCACACTCTTCCTGCTACTTTGTAACCATGGCATCCTGCCCTTGCTGATACAATCCATTGCTTTTATCTTCAGTGTATCATTTTCTGATGGAGAGAGAAAGCATATAGGCATAGACGGGGGATACAGCCAGTGTATGCTGATGGATTATTTTACATCATTACGCCCGGGATCAGGTAAAGCCAAGGCATAACAAACATTTACTTGAGGCAGTTTCCAAAAATTGTATTCATTAGATCAGTATTTACAGTTTTATAATAAATGTCAAATTAGGAAGATGGGATTCCTTCAACAGAAACCTAAGCTTCAAGGGGAGAGGTCAATTTGGTTAAATAAATGATGCCAAGAAGATCAACTCAGCTTCACTTCCTATTTGGAAAATCACAATGTGATGCCTTTTTAAGCTCCACAGTAATAACTGCTTTGATCATTTATAGGGAATTTTAAGTGTGCGGGGCATTCTGCCCATGATGATGCCCATGATGATGGCGATGACAACAATGGATCCAACCACAAGGACAGACACAAACCCTCTCTTGAAGGACACTCAAGAAACTGGTGACGCTGGGGCCTCAGGGAGAGGAGGTGGCCGCCGGCGTATGAGGAGGGAGTCCGGTCTTGCCCTGTGCATCTCTTGTATCTTTCAAATTCTGCATCATGTGAATGCATTTCCTTCCCCAAAGTTAAACTGTAAAAGAAACCAGAGCAGCCTGCACTTAGCACTGTCTTTTACACACATGCTCGTCTCCTAGATCCTAAAAGAGAAGTAACTTTCTGTCCAATTTGCCGTTGGGGACCTTGAGGCCCCAGGAGGTCAGATGATCCTTGTTCACAGTCACACCACTAGTGTGGTAAGAACAACTCAAGCTGAAGGACAAGGATGGCCAGGTAGGTCCCGTGACCAGCTCAGCACAGGTGGGATCATGGTTTGCATTTGGGAGCCAAACCCTCTGGAGACGCTGAGGTCTCAGAGCCCAAGTGCAGGCTACACTGGCCTCCCTGGGCTCTTAGGCTCCAGGCCTCATACCAGGACATGATCGGGAGTGTCCACAGAGGCCCGCAGTCCATGCCCCCCACCAGGCCGCACAGCCCCGCAGGCCGGCTATTGTTCTGCACCTGGGAGGGGCCTGCTGGCTGCTGTGGCCAAACCCTGGGAGAGAAGGAAGGCAGGTGGAGGAGAGGGGAGCAGGGAGACAGCAATGGACGGCATGAGCCTGAGCACCCTGACAAGGGAAGAATTTGCCGTGATGCTCAAATAGACTAGATTTATTTCCTGAATTTTTCAAAATACCTAAGCAACAACAGAAGCCCCTAGGCACAACCTGGAAAATTATCTTAGGATCATCAAAGATTTCTACTTCTTCTTTGTGGCCGAACTAGTTAAGTGTGCAGGCTTTGGAGCTAGATGCTCTAGGTCAATTCATGGCTCACCCACTTCCTGTGTGACCTTAGGTAAGTTACTAAACCTCTCTGTGCCTCCAAGTACTGCCTGGAAATCAAGGTAGTATTATATCCATTTATACATGGAAGGCACAAAAAGCAATTCCCAACCTTACTTGGAGCTTGGTAAATGCTATTTTCCCCCTAATGTCATGAAAATAACCTGATACAGACTCAACTAAGGAAGGGGGGGCAGGAGCTGGGTACTATGAGCTTAAGTGTGCAAGCGTGAGGAAAAGACTGAAAGGAAAACGCTGAAGCAATGACACTAGTTCTCTCCAGGTGACAAAGGGTGCTGTTTGGTTTCTTATATTTTTCTGTATTTTTTAAACAATGAATACACACTAAGACAAGAAAAATAATTGAATAAAAATTACATATATATGTGTGTATCTTATGCACAGATACACACATATATATATAGTGTCTATGCATGTGTATATTTACATATATATGTATCTGTTTATATAAAAAATATATAATCTATGTATGCAAGTCTGTGTATATATATATATATATATATATGTACATATACATCCACACAAACTTTTTCAAACCTGTGTCAGAATGTTCAGAATCAGCCACCCCTAGGTAGTGGGTCTGAGGACCATACACAGCAGGGGAAACAGTTTGGCCAAGGAGGCCAACAGCTGGGCTTTTAAATTCAGCTTCACCACGTGTGGGCTACATGACCCTGAGCGAGTCCTCTGACGTCATCCAGGGCACGTGTCAGTAAATTATGGGCACTCGTATCATTCTATCATCATTATCTAGCTCATGCCCATCCCAGCTCCGGGATGACAGCATGAAATCCAAACTTCCACGTGAGAACAAAGGCTCCCTCTTTTTAATCCTAACAGGATGGTGCGGAGGAAAATAAACAATAACAGGGAATAGTGACAACACGCATACAGGGAGTGCTTGGTGCAAGCCAGGCCCCGTTCTACGCACTTTCCCGTCTTAAGTCTTTTATCTTTGCAAAGACCCTAGGAATTGCCCCCTCTGCTGAGTGGTGTGACCTTAAGCCTCAGTTTCCTCACCTGTAAATGGGGTTAATAATAGCACCATGACCTCCTGCAACTGGCACACAGGGGAAGCTTGGTCAGGGTCACTAGTGACCACGTGCCCCCTGGGGAAGGCACGCAACACCTCTGAGCCTCATTCACAGAGCAGGGGCAGCAAGCCTGCCTGAGCCACTCCACGTGACGTGCTTGTCACACAGTAAGTGCTCAATAAACAGATGCAATTATGGGTAGAGTCAGCCCACAGTTTTCCAGGAAGCTCAGATCAAGCAGCTTTTACCTCCACGCTGTCTCCCAGGATGCAGAGAATGGCTCTGCTGCTCTCACAGAGGGAACAGGGCCCGTGTGAGAAGCCATCACCTCCCCTCTCTCCCGGGGCATGTTGGAGCTAGCAGGTACTTACAATCCACCTCTAGCAGATGCCTCCTTTCTCACAGGACCAGAGACAGTCTTTGTTTCTCCCGAGGTCCCTCAGTGAAGAAAGTGAAGGCCACTATGGGACCTGGATGCCCAGCGCTGGGTCCAGGGCTCAAATCACACCACCAGCCGGGTGCTGCCCAAAGATGCTACAGAGCAGCCTTTCATGAGCCCTGTCCCGTCTTGCCCTCAGGTTAAGCCCCGGCTGGAGCTCTCTGTGCTGGGGCTTGATGCAGAGCCGGCTGGGAGCAGGTGATAGATGAATGAATAGGTGCGTGGAAAGATGAGAAGCCAGAAGCTAAAAGCCAAAGTCAGGGCTCCAGTGCTTACTGGCTGCCTGACTTTAGGTAAGTGACATTAGCTTCCCCCCTGCCTCTTTATCCATCTGTACAGGGGGAATAATAGCACCAACTCACTGAGTAGTTGCAAGGATGAAATAGTAACACGTATGTAACAAACGATGTGTAAATAAACAACCCTCAATGTGTAAATAAAGTACCCTAAGTTAGTCTCAGATGTGGTTAACTCAACCAGAAAAAAACCTGAACAGACACCAGGATCTAATCTTAGGCTATCAGAGCTTAAAATACCCCAGATCCATGTCAATCTTTCTCTCTCAACCAAAGAACATCAGCAGATTAAAAGACCACTTTGTGGGACTTCTCTGGTGGTCCAGTGGTTAAGACTTCGCCTTCCAATGCAGTGGGTGTGGGTTCGATCCCTGGTTGGGGAGCTAAGATCCCACATGCCATGGGGCCAAAAAAACCAAAATGTAAAACAGAAGCAATATTGTAACAAATTCAATAAAGACTTTAAAAATAGTTCACATCGGGGCTTCCCTGGTGGCGCAGTGGTTGAGAATCTGCCTGCTAATGCAGGGGACACGGGTTCGAGCCCTGGTCTGGGAAGATCCCACATGCCACGGAGCAGCTGGGCCCGTGAGCCACGATTGCTGAGCCTGCGCGTCTGGAGCCTGTGCCCCGCAACGGGAGGGGCCGCGATGGAGAAAGGCCCGCGCACCGCGATGAAGAGCGGTCCCCGCACCGCGATGAAGAGTGGCCCCCGCTTGCCGCAACTGGAGAAAGCCCTCGCACGAACCGAAGACCCAATACAGACAAAAATTAATTAATTAATTAATTAAAAAGAAAATCCTTAAAAAAAAAAAAATAGTTCACATCAACAACAACAAAAAATCTTAAAAAAAAAATAAAAAGCCTACTTTGTACCCAAGATCATGTGGGGCACTTTTGCTTAGAATCCTAACAACTCTTAACAAAACAAAACAAAAAATCTGAAAGATGTAGGTCTTTCCTACTTTCTAAGTGAAGAAGCTGCAGCCCAGACAGTTACCCAGAGTCCCAAAGCTAATGAATGCTAGGACTGCCTTGCTCCAAACAACCTGCTCTTTCTGCTACCAAAAGGCAGCACAGGGCTTCCCTGGTGGCGCAGTGGTTGAGAGTCTGCCTGCCAATGCAGGGGACACGGGTTCGAGCCCTGGTCTGGGAAGATCCCACATGCCGCGGAGCAACTAGGCCCGTGAGCCACAACTACTGAGCCTGCGCGTCTGGAGCCTGTGCTCCGCAACAAGAGAGGCGGCGATAGTGAGAGGCCCGCGCGCCGCGATGAAGAGTGGCCCCCGCTCGCCGCAACTAGAGAAAGCCCTCGCACAGAAACGAAGACCTAACACAGCCAAAAATAAATAAATAAATAAATAAAAATTTTAAAAAAGGCAGCACAGATTGATGGTTCAGTGTGGGCTCTGGCTTTAAACCTCCTATGTCTAAATCAAAGCCACTGCTCACCAGCTGGGTGACATCAGCCAAGTTGCTTAACCTCTCTGTGCCCCAATTTCCTTGTCTGTAAAATGAGAGTAATTCTACCACCTGCACTCCATAGCATCGCTGCAAAGATTAAGTAGGTCCCTCTAAGGAAAGTACACGGTAGATGCTGGGTAAGCGTACCTGTGTCATTGTTACATCACAGTGCCTGGCGTGTAAGAGGAATCCAAAAATTTGTTTATAGAACAAATGAAGTTTCCTCTCTATGTTCCCACTGGTTGCCAGACACACTGCAAGCCTCAGACTTAATCTCTCTTTTTGGAACAATTATTCCTCCAAGATTCTGGAAATTTTCTGTTTTCTGCTTACACTGGGGGCGGCGAGGGGCAATGTTTGACACTCATTCATGATAATTTATATTCTCATGTGAGCTGAAAGCACCTCTTGCTTCCCTCGGTGTGTTTCTGACATGCAGACGTGTTAGCACACAGCACCATCCAACCCTGCACCTCCTCATCCCTCCACACCTGTACCTGTACAGGCTCCGCCCCCCCCCCGACACCCTCTCTTCTGCACCTGGCTCACCCCTGGAGGCCAGCACCCATCTCCACGCTTTTACAAGGCCTCCGTGACCACTCCAGCCTCAGCCAAGGTCACACGCCAGGGCTACATCTGGCCCACAGATGCACTTGGTTTGGACTGTACCCTTTTAAAAGATGTTTTAATTAATGGCCAGTGTTATCATCAAGAGACTGGTATAGACAAAGAGAGGGTAGTGAGGATGGGTCCTCCTGAAGTCGGCCTCAGCATCCCCTCCCCACCCCATCCTCACCTTTAAAGGAAAAGGCTGGGTCAAGCCAGCCCTAGATGTCTTCCCTCTGAAAACAGGAGAATCTCAGTGTGATGGGCAGGGCTGCTCAACCCTGGGTACTCCGGCCTCCGCCAAGACTACAACCACCCACGTGCCTCCCGCCCATAACTGATCTCTCAAAAAATCCAGTTTGCTTGACTTTCAGAATATACCCAGAGTCCAACCATTTCTCATGCCCTCCACTCCCCAGTCCTGGTCCAGCCACAGTCCTGTCTCGCCTGGACCACTGCAGCAGCTCCTAGCCCATCTCTGTGCTCCTTCCCCCAGCCCCCCCCTCGCAGCCTGTCCTCATCAGCAAGGCAGCCAGAGGGATCTTGCTGAAACCTAGGTCAGACCCGGTCTTCCCGGCTCCCGCCTTCCTGCAAGTGAAAGTATTCAATGTCCAAGGCCCAAGTGTGCCCATCCTCTTTCCTCCGGGCCTCTCCCCCCTCCTGCTCTGCCCTGACTCAGCCTGCCTTTCTCACGCAGGCCCCCTCTCTGCTCCCAGACCGCACCCAGCGTGGCCCCGGCTGGCCAGGCCGCCGTGAGCACTCATCCCCAGAAACCTGGACCCTTTAGTCCTTCAGCTCCCCCTTGGCTCAAATGCTACCTTCTCAGGAAGGCCTATCTGACCACACCCAATTCCCCTCGCCCTGGCAGTTTTTCCCATAGTACTTATCACCTTCCAACGTACTACTGAATTTTCCTATTTATTAGATTTATTGTTTATCTCACTGCAGCCAGAACGTCAGCGCCACGGGGGCAGGAATTTCTGTCTGTTTTGTTCACGGCTGCATTCCCAGCGCCTGGAAGAGTGCCGAGCACCTAGAAGGCGCTGGGTGAATAATTCGAGCAAACGAATGAATGAGCAAAATGCATCCCTGATGACCTCAGACCACGTGCTCCTCCTCTGAAGCTTGAGGATCACTGTTTCACTCGTCTTCTCCTTTCCTTCTCCAGAAGGTCTCATCGAACCTCTGTAGTGCTAAGCAAACGCAGCAGCCCTGATCAAGACAAATTAGCATCAGCAAGACCTGCTTCCTGTTTCATGGAACCAGCCTCACCGAGCACAAAATTTTATTAGTCAATGGAAGCCAACACGCCCAGCCAATTGCCAGAGAAGCGCGGCTCTCTGTCACGACTCCAGTTTCGCCCGGTCAGGAGGAAACCCCATCTGGCTTCTTTCTCCCCTGTCTTAGATATAATTTAAAGTGAGTCGCAGAGAGTACAAAAGCCAAAATCCAACAGGATGAAAATCACTGTCCCGTAATCTGTTTTACGAGATGAAAGCTCGGAGACTTTACTAGCCTCCTCCAGGATGGGAAGGCGGTAACCTGGACAGGTGCGCCCCGGCCCCCCACTCTTCTCTCTGCAAAGCTCATTACTGTTCCCCAGGATGAAATCGAGATCAGGTTTCTGCATCTGCAAGGAATTTCTCCTAAAGGAACTGCCCATGTTTTTTCCATATGTCTGAACATCTGTTTGAAAGAATCAGGAGTATTGTCTTTGGAGGTGTGTACTGTGGTTAAACAATCTCATATTTTGACTACTTTATAACGAAAAGGATGGCTTTCCAATCCTTCTTTCAGTTGAAAACATGTCCCAGAGAGTGGTAAGAATAACGTTTATTGAAAACCCCAGCACAAAGATGGATGAGGAAAATAATGAGGTGTCCTCTACCGGGAATTTCTATGCAGGATTATGGTTAAAGGGTCTGGAAGCAGCCAGGGAAAGGATTAAATGACAGTGGCATTATACAGGCAACTCTCAGCTGGGGTATTATGAGATCCCATAAGCTGAAGAGCTATGGAAACGCTTAAAGCCCAACCTTGCAAAGCTGCCTTTGAATGGCAGTTTTGTCCACCAAAGGACCACTGCTTCCTATCCTGAAACAGAACGAGGAGATGATGGCAGGGTTCCACCAAAAGGCATGTGGCTCTTTCAAGGTGAATCAAGTGGTTCCCTTTCTCTGATCCCTACAGGTCAAAGTCACGTCAAAGAACTAAGATTCCCAGGCTCCTCAGAAAAAACCATAAACTTGCTCTAGTTCCACGGGATTTAGAGCTTTATAGGAGAAATGTCCAGGGTCTGGCTGCGAACAGAGCTCCTTCCCTAACTGGACAATTCTTAGAAATCGTATAAACATAGCCTCTTTCCTACTTCCCTTTCTACTGATAACCCTTAACGTAGCACAGTCCTTATTAACCCCCAGAGGCTATGAACTTGAGGATATTTGCCTTGAGCTAAATCTAACTCAAATTTTGATTTAGTAGCCAAAATATAAAAATCAGAAATTATACATAAAAATTCAGATTCCTAGCTCCCCTTAATAAAAACTGTGAAACCTGGCAACTTTGGTTCCCACATGGCATAACCGAGGGGGGCTGAGTACCAGCTGCCTCCTTCAGAGAAGGTACATACTGTGCTGTGCTCTACTCCCCACCACTCCCTATTGCTCCCTGCTTGGCCAAGGCAGTCATTTCCTTCCATCGTCTGGCTCCCACGAGCACTCAGTTTGTAATCTTGTTTCTGCACTCACTTCTTTGGTTCTCTCCTTAGTCCACTCCTTCTAGAGAGATGCAGCTTGTTATTGAGGGTATGGGAAATAAATCCTTACAAGTGGATATGCACTAAGCCCTGTAGTGATGGCCTGAGCGTTAGAAAGTCTATGACTCTGCTTCTGAGCTCCAGACTCATATACCCAACTGCCTACTTGCCGTCATTGCTTGGATGCCCCACAAGCCCTTCCCCAAACTGAACTCGTAATCTTCCCCTAGGAAAATGCCTCCCCAGGTCTTCCCACGTGGCATATGACACCACCCTCTACCGAGGCACTCCTTCACCCCCCCACACACCTAAGCCAGCACCAAGTCCCGAAGCTCACACCTTGGAATCCATCCCCTCCCCTCCCAATGCCACCTCCCAGTCCTCACCACCTTGACCTTCCAGCCGGCACTGCCACAGCCTATCAAATTCCCCTCCCTGCTTCTTCCCGTAGAGAAGCCCACTCCTTAGAGGGAAGCCCAAGTGATCCCAAAAACATTAAATCAGAATCATCTTCCTCCCCTGCTCAAAACTCGGCACTCCCTTCCCCTTGCCCTGAAATAAAACCCTAGTTCCTCATCTTGGCTTATGAGTCCTGCCAACCATCACCCTCCAAGCTAAACTCAAGTGGCACTGGCCCTCCTTCGGCTCCTCAGACACACCAAGTTCTTCCCAGCCTCAGGACCTCCGTGTGTGCCGTGCCTTGTGCGTGGAACACGCTCCCGCCACCACCAAAAGAGACAGAGACAGAGAGAGGAAGGGCAACATTCCTGTCTTTGCTGGCTCGATCATCTGCTCCAGGCCCCAGCTGGTAAGTCACCACCTCAGAGGGATCCTCCCTCCCTCTAAAGCAGGTCATCCAAGTAGTACTTTCTTGGCACGGTTTGTTTTGTCAAAGCACTTACCACCACCTCCCGCCCCAAGTTGTGAATCCAACAGATGAACTCCTAATCAGCTGTCACGTCCTACCTTGGAGTCCAGGTGTCATCCCAGATGGCCCTCATCTGGCCTCCCTGACACACCCACATCTCAGCAACGGTCACACCAACCATCCTGGTCTACTTGGCATATCTGGTGCCCCTTGAGCTACATCACGGCAGGAACTGTGTCCATCTCACCCATCATTACATTACTGGCGCCTAGCACAGTGCCTGGCACAGAGCAAGCCCTTGACAAAATGTTCACCGAATGAATGAGTCATGAGATCTGAAAAGCATTTAAGGTTTGGAACAAACTTTCTTCCAAGATCAAGTGACATTCAAGAGAGAGGAAAGAAAAAAGAAAGAAAAACAGCTGAACACGGCATATGCTTAAGATATGAAATTTTACATGTAAAGAAAGAGAATGAAATGGTCATGTACTCATTTTATTTTCATATAAAGAGGAGCATAAAACCACTAGGCATGCAAAAAAAAAAAGTGAAGTTTTATAGTGTGGCAAATAAAAAAGAGAAAGGTGAGGACCAATCATCGAGAGGGGGAAAAGTGAGCCATGGTACAGTACAGAAATAGAAACAGATGGAGAGATAAGGAGAGAGACAGAGATCAAGAAAGAAACCAGCAGAAGCATCTAGGCAAGGTACAAAACAGGGCTTCGCTGCTCTTCTGGGAATGAAAGGGCAACCCTCCAGATTTCGAAAGGGGTTTTCGCACCTACTTAAAGGTTAAGAGCCCTTGTCTTCTTAAAGTCCCCTCTCCTCTTCATTTTTCAAAGAAGTTTTTAAAAAACTGACTTCCTATGTTAAAAATCAGGGGTTAGCACATCTCGTTTTGAAGAGAACCCAATCTATTCAAATGATTTTTTTTTAAAGACTTCACTTTGTGTCTTTTTTTTTAAAACATTTTTATTAAAGTATAATTACTTTACAATGGTGTGTTAGTTTCTGCTTTATAACAAAGTGAATCAGTTATACATCTACATATGTCCCCACATCTCTTCCCTCTTGCATCTCCCTCCCTCCCATCCTCCCTATCCCACCCCTCTAGGTGGTCACAAAGCACCAAGCTGATCTCCCTGTGCTATGCGGCTGCTTCCCACTAGCTATCTATTTTACATTTGGTAGTGTATATATGTCCATGACACTTTGTGTCTTTTGAGGATATGGCTACAGATTTTTAAGTCATACGTTGAGTTTTCAAAGTTACGAACAAGAAGAGGGGCGGATCCTGGGGAGCTGTTGGAAGGAGGGGCGTGAACATCAAGCATAGCGTAGTGGGCATCCTCGGAACTGCATGTCCAGCCCATTCCCTTCTCTGGAACTTTCCATGGCCCCAGCCCCTGATGAACGGGTGAGCAGAGCCTTGCACTACACATGGTCTGACCTCTCCGGCCAAGCTAACTGGACTGGGGGTGGCACCCTTCCCCACCCCAGGGCCAATTAGAATCTCCCTGAGGGTCAGGACTTGGGCTCCAACGAGCTGGTGAGGGGCTAGAACACGGACAGCATAGAAAATCGATAGGCAGGAGGGCCTGGTGGGCATTTCTCCACCAGGACTTCCCTGCCTGGTGAGAATGAGGCGGCAGGGAAAGCTGTTCTGCAGAGCGATGTGGAAGACAAGGAAAGCTGTGTAACAGGCAAAGCCAGACACCTGAATCCAAATCCTGAGTCCACCATTCAAGAGCTATGATCTTGAACAAGTTCCTGGACATCTCCTTGACCGAACTGTAACTGCTTCTTAGGGCTTTTTTGAGGATTAGATAAGTTAACACAGACGGCACTTGGAATAGGGTCTGACATGCGGTCAATGCTCACTAAGTGTTAACTATTATTAGCATCATCTTGCTGAACTGTAAGTTCATGACAGTGAGGGTTTCTGGCTGGTTCGTTCATACCACATCCCAGAATCTAGAACCATGCCTGGTACATAGCAGTGCTCAACAAATGTTTGTTGGATAATCAGAGAACAAAGATACCACATAGCTCTGAAAGGACAGACACCATGGACAGAGCCTCCTAAAGCTTCTCCTTGTTTCTTTCCTGCTTTTCCCATCTCAGGGTAAAAGCCAACCTCTCCCCCATGGCTACTCGGGCCCTGCCCGCTCGGGCCCCCTCCTCTCTCCCTCTGGCCCTTCATAGTCTGGTTCCACTGGCTTCCTCAAGGTCCACTGACACAGTTTGCTTCCTTTGGCCTCTAAGCATTTGCACATACTGTTCCCTCTATGCACCATCCTCCACCCCCGTCTCTTCTTCAAGGAAATGTTAACAGGGAACTCTTCCTCCCTCTACACTGGCTCCTCCATTTTACACACCTAGAGCCTCGTGCACGTTTCCTTCCTGCCACTTGCCACAATTTGTAATTTTATCATTTGCATGATTATTTTTTTAATTAATTTATTTATTTATTTTTGGCTGTGTTGGGTTTTCGCTTCTGTGCGAGGGCTTTCTCTAGTTGCGGCAAGCGGGGGCCACTCTTCATCGCTGTGCGCGGGCCTCTCACTATCGCGGCCTCTCTTGTTGCGGAGCACAGGCTCCAGACGCGCAGGCTCAGTAGTTGTGGCTCACGGGCCTAGTTGCTCCGCGGCATGTGGGATCTTCCCAGACCAGGGCTCGAACCCGTGTCCCCTGCATTGGCAGGCAGATTCTCAACCACTGCGCCACCAGGGAAGCCCTTGCATGATTATATTAGTCAATAACTTTATACCCCCTAGATCATGAGCTCCATAGGGAAGCTAACCACCGCTTCTCTTTCAGTCTTCATTGTATCTCGGCATCAAGCACAGTATATGGCAAAAGGTAGGTGGTCAACAAATACTTGCAGAATAAATCCACTTGTTGAATGGATTGACTGAGCAAAGAAATAAATCTTGGACTCATGACCATGAGTCCAGGTTCTTCTTGAGCTGAATCTCCTGACCTGATGATATGTTACCCCAGTAGCCTCCCCATATAATCCCCTTTTTCTAATCTGCTTTGAATGAGTTTCTCTCTCTGTTACAACCAAAGACTTTGACTCCAGCACACACTAACACCACCTCCAGGCCAAGAGGTTCCCACCCTAGAGCAGATAAGCCTTGATCGATGGATAATGATATGAAGACTTTCTTTTCCAAAAATCAGTTTTCAAGCATGACAGAGTAAATAGTACCAGACCAGCCCTACCACCATAAACAACTATAAAATAGGACAAAAGTTGATAAGTCAATTGCTTTCAGGCACTAGACAGCAGGCAGCGTAAGACTGTGGTCCATGAGAGAAAGGAAACATAGGAGGTGAGCCCATGTTCACTGCAGCTCTCTGCCTGGGGACAGTTTCCCTCCCACATGCAGGGAGTGGAGTTCAAGCAGAACACAGTGGTCCTGCTCAGTTGGGGAGACAGAGTTCAGAGTCCCAGGCTGTAGAAGCAGCTAGGATCTGTGGGTAAAGCATCAGAGAGGAGGAAGGTGCTAGGGGAGCTCCCCAAGTCCTTGGCCAAGGGCTGGGCTGTGTAAGCACAGGGAAAGAAAGTGCAGAGTTTATCAGAGAGAGGCAGCTATGGGGTAAAAAGGGAAACAGAGAGACTAGAGGTTGAGCAGGGCTGGAGTATTGGAATTCCAGCCCACCAGAGAGGAGTGACCTCCCCACAAAGCATCCAAAAAGACTAGGCCTTAAGAGTAAGGTCATGCCTTAGAGTAAGGGCTACTTTAGACCTGCCCTAACATGGTCTAAAACCTAGCCTCAACTAGATCCACAAAAGAAGGAATTTGATGGCTAACCCCATGAACCTGAAGGGCATGGGGAACACCCTGGGCTTTCCACAGGTCTACCTTAACAAAGGGTAAAATCAAGCCTATAAAAGTTCAATGTGATCAGCCAGTAACTGAACTACCTTTAGAGGAAGATAACAAAATCAAGAGTCTCTACAATGTCCAGTACACGTCATCATCACAATGTCAGTATACAGTCAACAATTACTAGACATGCAAAGAAATAGTAAAATGTGACTTGTGGTAAATGAAAAGAAGCAACGAATGCAAACAAAATCCCCAAAAGGCTGTGATGTTAGATTTAGAAAAAGCAACTGCCAGGATTTATAAGTTCTTAATATTATCATTAAAGTCCTTAACCAGGTATATACACTCAAAGCTACCTGTGAAGATTTTAGGGTTAGGGGTTTGTATGTTTGTTTTTTGTCTGAATTGTACTTGTGTCATGTAGTTTCAGTGGATGCTCAAGAATCTGCATTTTTAACAACTACTCTAAAGGGTTTTGATGCACCATCAGATTCTTATCATAGAATACTTTTACTTTAAGGCAAATTTAAAAGAGTTAAATTAATTTAAATGTATTAAAGGGCTGGTTAATTGAGTTGGTTGGTGGGCACCAGTCAGCAATTCCTGGTTAACCAGACTATACAATCAAGAATATTTCAACTCAATATGTTGGAGAAAAAAAACAGTTCTCCACTTATTTTGAAAAAAAAATCTGAGGTTAAATCAAAAGCCACAGACATAAAAGATAATGCTTAAGGAAAAACCAGGAGGAAATGCTCAGAGTATAATGTAAAGTGAAAAAAAATCAAAGTACAAACTACTATAACATCAAGTATAAAAATGTACAGTGATAGACATTGCCATGTTTATGAATAGAAAAAAAGGCAACAGGAAATATATCAAAATGCTAATAATAGTTATTTTAGGTATTTGACTCTGCGTAGTTTTAACTTTTCCCCAGTTTTCAATATATTGATTTTCCTCAATGGACTCTCATCTGAAATTTAAACACAAAATGATGGCTTCAGAAACCTTCAATAGAGAAACCTCTGCAAAATTCTAGTGGTCTCTCAATCAGAAAGAGAAGGAAGAAGAAGCTTGAGCATGAATATCATTTCTATCCTTATCCAGCTCAGTAAGACTTTTGTCTATGGCTTCTGAGTAGCTGGATTAGCTTCTGATACTCAGTCTCAAATTTCCCATCCCTCAGAGGAATAAGAGGCTAAGACACATACCTCAACCTAATAAGCACCAAGCAGTAGCTGAGCAGAAGTAAATCACCCAGTGATAAATGAGGACGCAAAAGGAAGAGAACTCAAGGCCATACCTGAACCACAGGGTGGCCGCCGGTCGGAGCTTTGACAGCCCCTCGGCTGCCTTCTGTCTCGTAGTGAGCTCGGTGATGTGGCTTGGGCTGCACCTCGATCCTCAGCTCATAGGAGCCTGACTGGTGGGAGAGTGGCCACTCAAGTGGAGGGAGGGATGCAGTCACTGGGATGCTGAAGGAGGAAACAGAATCAGTCATGTGTACAATAAATCATATCCCGTCAATCTGTACAATAAACATAAATGGTCCCTTTTCTGAAAATCATGTCCAATGGGCATATGATAAAATGTTGGCTGTTGGGAGGCACACATTTCTCAGACATGATAGGTAGGGCTCTTCACAAGGTAGAGATCTTTTTCATTCTCTTTCTTTGTTTTCTCTTCCATCTTGATGAAGACAGAATGACTGACATCTCAGTTTATGAAGCTAAGTTCATAATATGATTGTTCTAGCATGTTCTGAACCACTGTAGCTTATTTTCCTCTGGAAATTTTGAAGAATATCACCTCTCACCTCTAAAGAACATCCCTTAGCCAGGATGTTTTCCCTTTCCAAAGGAGTAAGTGTGGGAGAAGGAACACTGAAATAGAAATCAGGGGCCCCACTGTGTCACTAACTTGCCATGTGACGTTAGGTATGCAACTTCATCTTTCTTATCCTCAGTATCCTGTAACCACAAATGGACTAGATGACATCTGAGAGTTTTTCTAGCTCTTATTTCTACGTCTGATGTCTCAAATAAAAGTAAATTTAGGGAGAGGCCATTCCCAGTCACAATCATTACTTCTTGGGTCAAGTGTAGAACATCTAACCACAGAGAGGTGTCTGGTTTTGGTATGGATGAGCCAAACCACTCAGACTTCCTACAATTAAATGAGGAGTAAAGGTCAAGAGCATGACTGGAGTTACACACCCAAGTACAAGTCCCAGCTCCACCTCTACCTACCTGTGTGACTTAGAGCAAATGCCTCTATCTCCCTAGGCCTTAGTCTCCTTCAACTGTGAAATGGGGATACTGAGATCATATAAAGAGCTTAAGCACAATAACTGCTCAATAACTATTAGCTATAATTATTTTTTCATGTAATATAATGTATATTTCAAATAAATAGTTACTTCCTGCAGACGATCTGACTACAGTATTAATGGTATCGGATATGTATGCTTTGGCATCTGAATTTGTAAACTCTTTGAGGGCATTACGTTAAGTTTCATTTTATTATACAGTCTCAACCCTACCCAGCACACACATCAGGTACTTGATATGAGGTTAGAATTAGGTCATTGAAGAGGTGAATGAAGTCTTGACAATCTATCTAGACCATTCACTCAGAGCCCAAGAGAACCTAAAGACATTTTCCCAAGATCACAGAGCAAGACACAGCCAAGGCTCCAACTTAAGTCTCTTCACTCCCGGTCCAGTGCTCCTTCCACATCTCTACACTGTCTCTTATCTTATTAATTTATTTAAAATAGGCCCAAGAAAATACCTCATTGATGGAATGAGTCTAGAGCAATGCCTGAGGTTTGCTAGGTCGTCAGTGAATATTCAGTGGGTGGGCGGACGAATGAATGGAAGGATAAATGGATGAATGAACAAGCAGTTTTACTTCAAAGAACACCCGTATGTTCAAAGTAGCTTTGAAGTTGCAAATGCATGGATTTGTGTCACTATGTCCTGATTTTTCACATGCAGGAGAAAACATTAATCTAATCAGGACAGTCTTTCCTGCTAAGCCCAAAACTGCTAGAAGCTAACATTATCAACTGGACTTAATTAAACATTTGCAGGGAGGCCAATTCTATCCCTTCTCTCTTACAGCAATTCCAAGGGGAGAGTGGAGGGGGGCAGAAGCCCCACAAACACCATCAGTGCCAGAGCCGAACTTGAACATACAATCCAACTTACAATTCCATCCTCACTATGCAAGCATATCTCCAGCCCTTCTTTATAACCACATTGCCTCCTGAAGCCCCTTTAACTCTGAAGTCTCAGGTGTCTAAAGTGCCTTTATTTCTACCTTAGTTACAGTTCCAAGATGCCTTCAAGCTTCTGTCTACATCCAAGGTGCCATATGTGTTAAATACTCTTATTCTCATGTATGCAAGTTAAAATTGTCTAAAGTTAGCAAAATAAGGTTCATTAAAAAATCACTCCACCCCTGTATGAATCAAAACATTTAGTGAGTAGAAGATTCAATGGAATATCCCTAAGTATCAACTTCTAATTTTGTTTGGTTCTGGAATAGGTGTTTGACAACCAAAATATAATCTTAAGACTCAGACCACTGGAGCCAGTCTGACATCCTGCATTTGAATTCCAGCCCTCTGCTGAGTTATCCACACTCCCTGAGATAAATATCATCGTGAGACTTCTTTGAATACTCTATCTTCTCAATCGAATAGAAAATTCTTGCAAATATCTCACTGGCTGGCACAGATTGGCACTTGCTAGGGACTAAAGGATTCTAACTCATCAGAACCTCTCAGATCAAGCCACGTAATGGAGAGGGAAGGATTTTATATACAGTAAAGTCTCAGATAAATGCCTCACAATCGTATTTTATATTAATGTTCCTCCTCACTCCCAAATAAGTCATGTTTTGGAGACTGATCAAGGAGTTGACCAGAAATAACAAGGTGTCAGGAATCTCGAATTCTGATTTCCAACTTGGTCATGAACTAGCTGGGTGCTGATGGGTGTATCACTTCACCTCTCTGAGCCCCAGTTTCTCAACCTGCACCAGGCGTTGATCTTGATCAGCATTCCTAAGGTGGTTCCAGGAAACTTTAGTCTCAGAACTCCGTGGTCAGATGGCCTTTGAAATCACCACACATTCTGTCCACAGCAGGGAGCGGTCCCTACACAAAGGTGTCTATTAAACTCTATTAAACCCAGAAACTCCTTTCCTTAAGGGACTGACTGACCTATGATGGCACTAGTGTTCTCAGAACCTGCTTTGGAGGAAACATCAGACCAGAAGCTCCATTCAGTCCATTTCGGTCGGGGTTGGGGGCAGGTGGGCGTGGGGAAGCCAGGCCCAGTGGACACGGCCCTAGGCTACTCTCAACCCCCCATCAATCAAAACAGCTCTACATTACCTATTTTGGCATTCAACATTTTATTTGAAAAGAAGAGGCTTCCATTTGCTAAAAGCAAATAACACTTTGAAAACCATTGGGATAATGGGAATAGCATAAAGCTTAGATTCTTCACCTAATAAAGCAGATAAAATAATCTCTGCTCCTAATCTGTGTACCTCATTTTCCTTATTATCAAAATGAAGATAAATATATAACCAAACCAGGTTTATGTGAGAATAACATGAAATAATCCAGAGAGAGTACTCAGAAGTGTGCCTGGCACACAGCTAGCATCCTGAAATGTTGGTGATTATTATTGTCACTATCATCACTCTAACAGCTATTGGGGACTCAATCTCCTAGCACACGGCTCATCAGTGAGGAAGCAACAAAGTGCTTCCTCTATAAGGATAAGATTCCCCGATAACAGTAACAGCTGTCTCTTTCATGAGCTCTTACCTATGTAGGTCCTATGCTAAGAGTTTGATATATATTATCTCACCTAATCCTTAAAAAAACAAACAAACAAAAAAACCATGCGGTAGGTACTATTATTATCCTCATCTCACAGGAAATGAACCAAGGCCCAGAAAGGTGCTCAATGAGAATGAAGGTCCTGATTGATTAGCAATGTCTGCCCTGGGCACGGCATCCAAAAGGTGCTCAATGAGAAAGAGGGCCCTGCATGATTAGTGATGTCTGTCATGGGCACAGCAGGATGGCAGCAGCAGACATGCCCATGATCACACAGCCAGTGAGTGGCAGAGCCAGGACTCAGATCCATCCCTGGAGACTCCAAGCCTACATACTGCTATTCACGCATCTCTTCAGCTTGCCAAGATTTTAAGCTCCTTGAGGATTATGGCTCCCACATTTTTTGAAGGCCTCCATATCACTGATTGCAATACTGAGGCACATAGCAGATGCCAACAAACATCAATTCCTCTTATAATAAGATAGCAAATTCCACGTGTTCAGGTTTGCTTTGAGCTTACTAGAACGTCAGCTCCACGAAGGCAGAATTTTTTTTCCCATTTTGTTCACACTGTCTCCCCAACACCTGTAACAGTGCCTGGCACATAGTAGGTGTTTGATAAATACTTGTTAAATTAGCGAATGCATGAATGAGCTCAGTGTCATATGAGCAATCACATGCATCCGATGACTGCATCCTCCTAACAACCACCCAGTACGTCAGGAACACACCCATTTTACAGATGGGAAAACTGCAGCTCAGAGTTTTGTTTTGTTTTGTTTTCCCAGAGAATTTAACTTCCTTTTCAAGGTCTGGCAGCCAGTAAATGGAGAGCCAGGATTTAAGACCAGTCTAGCCAACTCTGAATCCCATGCTCATAACCAGAAAACCTTCTCTTAAAACTGGACCCTGGAATAAATCGTTTTCAAAGCCTGACTCACCTGCAGATGGGAATGGCGGGCACCAGCTGCTTGGGCCAAGTTGGTGGCACCAGCAAAATGGACTCGGGGGCTGAGTTCCTCCTCTCCTCCTGCTCGCAGGGCCCCAGGAACTCCACGGCCGGGTAGATGTGGCGGGGCAGGCCAGCCTTGGACGGGGCGGTGGACACCGGCGACGGGTCGGGGCTGGTCTTCCACATCTTGGTGGGGATCCCACAGGGCGAGTCGGCAGCGAGGCTGTTCAGGGCATCCATGAGGACGGCAGAGCCAGCCGCGGGGGGGTACCCGGCAGGGGCGCCGTCGTCCCGGGGCTGCGGCGAGGGGCTCCGCGAGCGCTGGGGTGAGGCTCCGGGCAGCGGGGCAACCAAGGCCCCAGCGCACGAATGCCTCCGCTTGGTACCAGGCGACGAGGAGCGGGAGGCCGGACGGGGCACGGGCGAGTGGCGGCCCAGGCAGCTGTCCTCAGCGAGGCCGGTTCGAGGTGACATTATTGGCGAGGTTCTGGGGGAATAATGAGCAGGGATGTTTTGAAACTGGGGACACAGGTCGTCGGGCCCGCCGTTATTGGGCGAGACGCAGGGCGAGGTGTAGGGGGAGAAGGTGTCGGAAATGAAGCTGGCAGAGGAGCCGCTGCTAGCGGGGCTCAAGCAAAGCGGCTCGCGGTAGCCCTCGAAGCCGGGCACGGGCAGCGTGAACCTCGGGCTGGCGCCCACCCCCGGCAGGGGCGGCTGCTCCACCAGGAGGCCAGTGTCTCTCACGCGGAAGGGCCCCCCTGCCTGCATCAGTTCGTGGGATGGAGTGATCTCGATCCGAGGGCTCAGGCCCGAGGCCCCCGCTGGCTTGGCAGGGCACAGAAAGTTCTGGGGCCCTACCCTATCCGGCTCTCCCAACCGGCGGGGGGGCTCGCCAGAGAGACTGGCTAGGGGGCTGTATGGCTTGAGGCCATAGTCCAGGACATCATCGGGGTATGCGAGTCCGGAGGGTGGGCTGGCGACCTTATGTGCATTCGGTTCTTCTGGAAAGAGAAGGGGGGAGGGAGGGGTCTTTTTAAGCCTCTAAAACACAACTCCGGATGCAGAGCAATCACAGATTGGGTTTTGTCTCCTGTTATTTTTTATTTTTAATCCCCACCACACCAAACCCCAGAGCTAGAAACTCCTTCCCTCACAGAAGGAAAGTGAGGCCACTTCATCCCAGATTCCTTGAACGGAGAGATCAAAGCGGAAGGATTTTAGTGCAGGTGCACAAGCACAGCTGGTCCAAGCCGTGCAGCAGCAGCCAGAGACCTGGATGGCTGGCTGGGCTAACGGCTTCCAAACTTTTGTTTCAGTGCAACCCTTAAAAGAAATGTGATTTTATTTCACAATTCAGTTCACACCATCATATTCACTGGCAACTGAAACAAAAGCTTCCCAAAACAATACTTACCCTGCTACGTATGATGCACTCTTATCTATCCTCCTGTCTGGGGTTATTTTGTTTAAATTCTGGTCATAACTCATTAAACAGATTTCCTGTCCCACCAGTGGGTCATGACCCACAGTTTGAAAAACACTGACCTAGGCCCATCTGCTCTTTCTACCTGTGTGATACAGCTACAAGATGCAGGGGGAGGCCGCAGCAGCTCCGGAGACCATGAAGCTCTGGGTTCAAATCCCAAATGTTTATGCCCACATGTAAAAAAGTGACTTAATTTACAACCAGGACTCCTGAGCCCTATCTCATCTTGTGCCATTTTACAGATGAGGAAACTGAGGTCCAGGGAGGGGAAGAGATTCACCCAAATACAGAATGAACAGGATTAGAAATCCCCCAGAAAAGCTACTTGGCCCCCAAAAGACAGAGCCATAGCTATAGAGCCTCCCAAACTAGTAAAATCAGTGGATACAGAATGATCTAATTTTTTTCTTTAATCGTGGCCACCTAGCTCAGGCTTCTGCTGCCACATTGAAAGAACCCGTGGCTGGAGAGTGAGATTAGTGAGGGAACTAGCTATTTGTTCCCACCATCCCACACCCCGCTCCTCCTGCAAGCTCCCCAGCTCAACAGAGGCCCCTCCACCCTCTCTGTCGTTACTTGGGTCAGCCTCGACTCTTCTCTCATGCCCTTACATCCAATCCATCAGCAAAGCCTGACCGATCTATTAAAACGTGAACCAAATTCATGTGTCACCACCTCCCGCCACCCTCTTCCACTTGGACTGTTGCCGTCACCTCCTCCCTGGTCTCCCCATTTCTACACTCACCCTCTATGGTCTGTTCTCCACGCAGCCGTCTATTGAAATGTCCATTGTAAAGTGAAACCCACTTTAAAGGCTTCCCTAGATGTCCCCAGGACAGTCCTTAACACACTCGTCCCCTGGCCCTGGCCTGTCTCACTACTCCCACCCTCCCCACTTTTCCCCAAGCTGACTCAGCACCAGCCCTGCTGACATCCTCACGATTCTTCAAGCAGCTCCTGGTGTGGAGCTCCCTCTCCCTAGAAACTCTCCCCCCAAGATCTTCACCTGGCTGCTTCCCTTAATTCCTTCACATGCCTGCTCGGTCAGCAGCTCCTTACACAGGCCCATCAAAAGGATCATCTCCATCCCCACCCCTGTGTCATTCTCCACCCCATTTCCCTGCCGTCTTTTCTCCACTGACACCTGTTAGCAGCTCACATCACATCAGATATTATCTGTTTAGAGAATCGCATGCTGCTAGATCAGGGGCAGGCAAACTACAGCCCCTGGACCAAAGCTGGCCCACAGATTGCGTGTGTAAGTAAAGTTTTATTGGAACAAAGCCGCTCCTATTTGTTTACACATAGCCTGTGGCCGGCTTTTGCACTATAACAGCAGAGCTGGTTGGTGCACACAGGTGATCCTCCACTTCCTCGGTGCCCTTTCTGGGCCATCCTGGGGTAAGTGCTATCTGGTTTAGCTGAGCTGATCTCATAGGGTTCAGGTGGTGCCCCACCCCAGGTGAGAGCCCAGAAATGGCTTTCCACAGCTCCTAGGATCAAGATAAACAACCTCAACTAGGTCAGCCCGGTTGAGCCTCTGCCTGCCCCTCTAGCCTTGCCTCTCTCTACCCTCTCCCCCTCTCCTCTCTCTCCGGACTGCAGCCAAACTGGCTGTCATTCTCAGAAAATGCCAAGCTCCTTTCTGCCTCAGGACCTTTGCACTTGCTGTTCCCTCTGCTCAACAACTCCTCCCCCACCCAGCCCTCTTCGTAACTAAAACCGCTCCTTCGCTGAAGCTTGGCTAAAGTGTCATGTGCTCTCAGAAGTCCTTCTGACCTTCTTGATGAGATCAGACCCCACTCACACTTCCCTGCTCTGCTCCACTGCACTTCTCACAATTCTAATTCAGTAATTCTCTGGTTACTTGTTTATCATCTGCCTCTCCCCCAACTCCCAGCCCCACCTCCACCAATCAGTCAATTCCATGAGGACTCTCTCACCACCCCACCCCACCCCCCACTGTATTCCTAACGACTGGACAGGACCTGCCACAAAGCAGGCCCTCCAAAAATATCTGTCGGTCTGCTGAATAAAGCATGAAATATTTAAACTACTCCTCAAAGATGCTAACATCCAAACCAAAAGGTAGAAAGACATCACCTTAAGAGAGGGTGATTTGGTAATATCTATCTAAATTCCAAACGCACGTATACTTGGAACCAAGCAATGTCACTTTTAGAAATTTATCCAGCACATGCGCAAAACCAGGTATGCATAAGTTTAGTCAGTCCAGCCCTGTTTATAATCCCCAAAGACTGGAAGCAACCTACTGTCCATCAGCTGGAGATGGGTTAAATTCTGTCATTCACATAGTGAGATACAATACAGTTACAAAAAGGGTTGAAAACGTTCTTTTTACATTGATATAGAATGACCACAAGATATTGTTAAAGATGCACACAGTATGCATAGGATAGAAACAGAGGGTGAGTGTGTACACACACACACACGTACACACACACAATGCTTATGGGTACACAGGCTTTCCCTGGAAGTTACAGGTAACAGTGATTTCCTCCAGGGAGAAGAACTAAGTAATTAGGGGCAGAGGCAGAAAGGAGACTCTGATTTCTGTACTACATTGAGGAATAGAAAGATAATTTCCAAAAGGCACATGTTTTTATTTTATTTATTTTAAGGGGGCGGGGGGCAGTGACATAACATGATACATAGCAATGACACCTGGTTTAGGAAGCAGGAAATTGCGTTCTAGTCCTACTCTGCCACTAACTAGTTGTGTGACCTTGGAAAAGTCCCCCACCCACTCTAGGTCTCAACCTCCTCATTTGTAACCAGACGGCGTTAAACCAGATCAGTCTCCTTGGCTGCTTCTGGCTCTGACATCCTTTCATTTTTCTAACTAGAGTCTGTAGGGTCTAGGGTTCTTGTAAAGCTGCAGTTCAATATAAACTTGTGCCTGCGCGCGCGCGCACGCACACACACACACACACACACACACACACACACACACACACACACACACACACACACACACACACACACACTGCCTTCCTGGCAGGTAACAGAGCATAGATTTTTAATCTAGGAAGAGATCCAGGTCAAATCCATGTCCGACAACATTCAGATAATCCATTGCCCTGCGAACCAGCAAAACAAAACACAGAAAGCCTCTTAGCAAAAATTCCAGCCTTATCAGAAAAACTGCATTACATCTTATCAGAAACACCCCCTCGGGGCTGCTGTGAAAGTCACAGAAACTTTTTGCCATAAAAACACACATCACTAACACTCCGGGGCAGCAATGAAAAAGAGAAAGGCCAGTTTGCTGAGCAAAAGCATTTAAAGCATTTACATTGGTTTTAATTAATCCAAGCAGCAGAGTTTCTTTTTCTTTTCTCTCCCCAAGAGTTTGAAAGCTTACCCACAAGCAAGTAATGGAGGTAATTTATAATCATTTAATTCTCATTTCCCTGGGTATTTGACAGTAATTCTCACAGACAAAAGGCTCATGATTAAAATATTTCTTTAAGTAGCTAGGATTCTTCACTATTTCTCCGTAAACAACTGCCACCCTTGCAGATAGCTCCCTCACTGTGCCCACACAGCACTGGGCCAAGTTCATTTCATCTCAGAAGTACCAGATTCTCTCAGAAGGGTTTCCAAAAAGCTTGCTTTTCTTACCAGTTGCATGATCTTTGCTATATTCATGTACCACCAGTGAATATTATTCACTTAATATTTCTATTTAAATTCGTTCGCATATTACTTTCTTTTTTTTTTTTTTACGGAAACTTTACACCCATGCCACAAATGGAAAATCAGTGTCACCTCCATAAATAGAAGGTAGGGTAAAACTACAATCAAAATAAAAGTTACTAAATTCAAGCAAGACACTGTTGCTAGCCAAAGGCTCTGAGCCTGAGGCCCACTTTTTTTCCTCCTTGACGCTCTTTATTTAAATAAGGTATCATTTATACATACAGATTTTGAGTGCAGAGTTCAGTGAGTTTTGCCAGATGTTCTACACCCTTGTCACTACCACAATCATGACGTAGGACATTTCCACGACCCCAGAAAGTCTGCCTTTTTTAAATCTGGAAGTGGGGTGGGGGGGGGAGGAAACGGCAAGTGTCAGAAAGAAAGGCGTTAAAGACACAGTAGCAACTGATGGAGGCCTCACTCCTGACTCAAGAGAAGGCGCCCTGCCAAGGGGATGACCCGCATATGCAATGTACTCATTGGGGCGGCCCATGAGACCATCCCACTTGCCGTGTGAGGTACCCAGCCCACACTCGAGGCATTAGGATTCCGAAAGAGGCAGAAGGTGGAGGCAGAGATGAGGGATTCAGAGGTTGCTGCGCTCAGTCCTCTGTGCCTCCATGCTTTTGCACATGCTGTTCCCCATGCCCAGAACACCCTTCCATACCTCCTGTCCTCACTTTTCCTAGCAAGCCACTATTTGTCCATCAAGATTTCACTTGGGCCACCTCTTCCTAAAAGCCCTCCCTAGGCTGGATCAGACACTACAGACTCTGTAGTGTTGCCAGAACCTAAAGAGTCGTGTAGTGAAGCCTATCAAGTATAGATTCACTTGTCTGTCTCCCTACTAGACAGTGAGCTTTCTGAAGGCCGATAAAGGCTGATCATAATAACAACAGCGGCAGCAGCAGCAACAGCAGCTAACATGTGCTGAGAATTTATATGCCAGGCTCTGCTGTAAACACATTACCTGTAGTAAATTATTTAATTCTCACAACCTATGAGACGGGCACTGTTTACTCTCCTTTTATAGATGGGTTAACTGAGGCACAAAGAGGTGAATTAACTTGCCCGAGGTCTCACAGCTTGAACCCAGCAGACCTGAGGCCAGGGGTTCTCAGCCTCAGAACTACTGACACTGGGGGCTACAGACTTCTTTGCTGTGAGGCTGCAGGACGTTCAGCAGCACCCCTGGCCTCTACCCACTAGAGGCCAGGAGCACCCCCTCCCCTCTCTCAGTTGTAACAACCAGAAGCACCTCCAGACATTGCCGAATTTCTCCTGCGAGGCAGAATCACCCGCAGCCGGGAACCACTGCTCTAGGCCCCACGGTTCCGGGCCCTGCACGCAGCCGAGGCCCCAAAGAATGTTGGGAGTATCCATCCACGAGTCAAACCTGAACTGATTCCGAAATGAGACATCTGCTCCCCGTCAGCCCTAGCAGGTAAATCGTTTCTGCAGCAGACATCTGAAAGTCGAAATATCATCGCCCTTCGTTCCTCAAGTTCCCAGGTGCTCACCCCAACATATAGGCCCCATGAATATTTGGGGAGATCTCTGGCCACTCTCCAAAAACCACAAGACAAGATTGCTGCGGAGGCCACTCCAGCCCCGCCCTAGCAAGGCGTCTGCACTGAGGGCCGGGTCTCGGTCCATACACAGTGCTAGGGGCCCCCAGCTCCACGGCTCACCCCTCCCCCTCCCCTGCCCGGCTGTGTGACCTGGGGGACCTCTGAGTCCTCGTGTATAACAGTTGCTGAGGTTGGTGACAATACCCACCTGATGTTTCACCTTATCCACATGAAGCCCAAAACACACAAAATAAACACTCAGTAAATAGGGCCTTCCAGTATACTCGTATTATCATTATGGAAAGAACGATCTTCTAAGTGAAAATTCTCCCCTTGCTCTGCTTTCATTGCCTTATTTTACAACTTGATAAAGTGTGACACACACTGGCCCCCAAGTGCCTTCAAAAGCATTAAAGAAGAAAAACGGAAAAAATTTTTATAAAAATAAAATGGACTGGTCAGCACTTTGGGAATTCTCTTTTTCTGCTAGCCTTCAGAAAATATGTGGAGTAAGTAAAGAATGCCTGAACACCCCCTCCGCTCCATGATTTGTACTCCCTCTTCTCGGGTACCTGGGAGCTGATCAACTAAATCTTACTAAAATGTTAGTGACACAGTGAGCTAGTTGCAGTAACAAAAATGATTCTCGCTAACACATCTCTACCATATACTTTATACCAAGAACCACTATGTATGCATTTAGCATATACTAATGTTTGTCTTACGAAAGACCTACGAAGCAGGTGATAGAGTTTCCTCATTTTATAAATGGGGAACGTGAGGCTCAGAGAGGGTGATTAATTTGCCCAAGGTCACACAGCTTCTAAGTGGCAGAGCCAGATTCAGTCTCAGGCAGCCCACCCAGCTCCTCCACCCCCATAACACATGAAAGGGGATATTTCCTGGATGGTGATACCTTAACTCCAACACACAGAAATGAGGTGTCCCCAGAATAGGAACTGCTCTGGAGTCCCATCATGAGGTAGGCTGCCCTAGACAACTAAAGACACGGATTCCTTTCTTCTGGAATACTCACAATCCCTCCATTTGCCCCAGGATTGAGTCAACGATTATTTAAAAATCCCACTCAGGCCACAAGGAGCTCTCTGCCAGTGCCTGCCCTCTTGGAGCCTCTGGCGGGCATGTTGCTCACCCTTAAGGACACACGGCCAAGTCTGAGACAGCCGCCAGCGCCAACTCACCAGCCAACAGATCGCTTTTGAAAAAAGGAACAGCAAGAGAACATCTTCTCTGCCTAGAACTACAGGCGGGTGGAATTTTCAGGAAGCAGAATAGAATGACCAAAATAGAAACCCAGCTAAGGAACCTACATGAGGCATCTGTCCTTTGGGGAAGGGGGAAGGGGAAAGGGACTGCACGAACCGGTGCTCTCAGGCTTGAACGACTTGGAGGAGAGAAGCCAGGGCACGGTCCGGAGGCCAGACGCCCCTCAGGCTGGCAGCAGGGCCCCAGAGCTGCGGTCCATCCCTGTCTGAGGTGATAGACCCACCGCTCAATGAGCTCACACCCCAAGGTGGTGTGAGTTCCGGGCGCTGGGTTTGAGACGTCACAGTCTGTTGCCACGGCAGCATTAGGATGCCACAACCTGGCACCGTACATGTGCAGCCAGAGGACAGGGGGGAAGGTGGAGGGAAGGAATCCCGCCTCCCTCCATCCCACTCCTCTCATAACCTCCTCTGTGTCAGGGGCTGCAGGAAATGCCAAGAGGAGCAAAAGGTGGATGGATTTTTCATCTGGCAGCTTGCACCACCTATAGGAAAGACCTTCTTTGAAAAGTTACAGGTTGCGCTTCAAGTAATAAATTCAGCACTTAGCAAACTTTCCAAAGGGCCCCCCATGCCCCTACTGCCCCCACCACGCACAAACGCCAAACAGTAACTGGATTCCCAATCAATGGATCGTGTGTATTAATAATGACGGAGAATCAGGTTGTCACACCCATCACTCAGAGATGACATACACAGAAGCAGGGCATGAGAGGTGAGAAATTCCATCCAGATAAGTCAGGTCCAGAAATGCCAGAAAGGGAAGAGAGGCAGTTTACCATCCTGTCTCGTCAATGTGGAACCACTAGAAAAAGCCACCTTGAACGCTATGCTCTTTGCTGACCTTGCCCAGCTAAGGCAGCTGTCTGCCTTCACCAGACAGGGCAGCAAGGAGGGCTCGGTCCTGCCTCCCAGGCAGCCTGCCATGAGGCCAGGCGCCTGGGACACAGGATCCAGGACCCGGGACAATTTGCAAGCACCGAGCCTTACAGACTGGCTACTGGCGTGGCTGTCTGCAAAAACACACGCACCCGCAGGCTGACACGTATTCCTTTTGGAGAGAAGCAGAGACATGTATGGAATCTGCAACCCATGTGCCTCAAGGTCAGCTTTTGGATGGGGGCAGCAGGGCCCAGGCATCTGGCAGACATGAGACCTCACCTCTGTCCTCAAATTGGGATAGAAAGAACCGGTTGCAAGTCATTCCATGGGGCCCTCGTGCTTTTAAGAAGTTCAAAGACCTTCTTATTTTTATTCGTTCACTGCGCCTCGAGCTTTCCCGTGTATTACCTCTCTCTCTGGGGTTTACAAGCACCCTGGGAAGCAGGAACCATCAACTCCTCTGTGTTACAGAGGGGGGCCCTGAGACTCAGGGCCGCGAGGATTCACTCAAAGTCACAAAAACAATCAGGGGCAGAGCTGGGGTTCAAACTGAGACATCATTTAAATGCAGTCAAATGCACAGATATTAGAAGCACACCTCGTGCCTTTTTACAAATGTATGCACCGTGTACCCACCAATCAAGATATAGAATGTTTCCATCCCGCCAGAGGGTTCTCTGGTGGCCCCCCCCAGCCAATAACCCTCATTCAGGGGACCCGCTCGCCTGCCTTCTCTCACTATAGCCTGGGTTTGCCTGCTTTGACCATCGTATAAATAAAACCGTACGAGATGTGCATGTCACCGTTTTCCTCAACCTTATGTCTGAGATTTAACCATGTCGTATGCAGCTGCAGTGTCTTTTGCATCTCTGTGTAATAGTCCATCAAATGATGACATCAGACTTTACTTGTCTGGTCACCCTGCCATACTGCCTCCGTTTTTTCAAGAAGACAGCCATTTGAGATTGAACTTGTGCTTCAGGGAGATCCGTCTCTAAGAAAAGACAGTCTCTCCGCATTTGTCACGCAGGGCTCAACAGAGAGCGACTTCCTCGCCAAAAGGAAAAGGAAAGATCTGGTCAGAAGAATTAGCCAGAAGTAGACCTCAGATAATCCTCCCTCAGAAACAGGGCTTGCGTGGCTACCCCCGCCTCTCCGTCAAAGCCCTGCACAAGGGGACATGGGAGGGGGCACGGCCACCTTCCTTGCTTTCCTTCCTCTAACTCACTCAGCAAAGGCCCCCTCACCTTTACGCCAGCCCCTCAAAGAGCTGTACCCTTTATGGAGTCCTACAACCCCTGTCACGGCCTGCGAAGCTGATTTCCACCTTTCCTTCAGGCAACTTGAAATCCAAGTGGAAACTTCCCCTTGAAGACAGTGGGGCCCCATAACCCTTGGCCAGGGGCAGAGACTTAAAATTAATACCTGATTGACAGATGGGTGCTTTATTTACACTCGTCCCCAGGAGCTTTCACTTTGGTGCCGTGTTCCCCGAGGGCGGGCACCCTTCATCCATCGTGGCCCCTGCCAAGCCCGGTCATTAATGACATTCCTCCTTTCTCCTTGGCAACGGAGGCGATGTAAGCCGTTGCGGATTTCAGACCCTCATCCCACCTTCTTAGGATCACACAGGTAAACAGCCCCTTTCTGAAGTCTTTACAATGACTTTCGCAGGCACTGCAGACTTAAAGCGTTCCCCACCTCCTCGTCTAACGGTCACCCTTTTTCAGCACACCCAAGCAGGTTTTGTTTTGATAAGGACCTTTATAAATCCTGAGCTTTGCAGGCAACTTTCTTACTTCAGACAGCTCACTCAGGCGTGGCTCAATTAAAATTCACACAGAAGGACTGGCTTTTAGAAATACGTCGTATTAACTAAAACAGGTCCAGGTGAGAAAATGCTCTTTCCCAAAACCTCAGATTAGGACGCATGGAGGGTCCCCAAATGCCAACTCGGGAAAAGCAATCTCTCTGCTCTTCCTGTAGCTTCCCGTCTACCTTTGATATATTTCTCTTGCAGAGGAAAAAAAGCACTAAAAGTCCAAGGCACAGGACTTTAGATCTAAATGCCAGTCCGTAGGAGATGCAAGGGACAAAGGAACACGTTTACAAACCACCACAGGGATGCCACTGGCAAAATCCATCACGTGGAGACCAGCACAGGAAAAATGACCCTGCTTCTTCAACAAATAAACGGCAAGAAAACAGACTGATGGGGATTTTTATAAAATAAAAGAGACATAAATGGCCATGTCAACCAATTACAATGTGAGGATCTTGGTTCAAACAAATTAACCATAAAAAGACCCTTGTGAGACAAGCAGGAAATTTAAACACTGGACATTTGAAATTAAGTATTATTCCTTTTCAGGTTTGATAATGGTATTTGATTTTTTTTTCAAGAGCCCTTATTCTTGAGCTACATACTATTTATTAATAAAATATTATGCCACCTGGAATGTGACATAAAGTAAGCAGGAGTGGAGATGCAGAGAATACATTGAGGCAGAGATGAAATAAGATCGGCCTTATGTTGATGATTGTTGAAGCTGGGCGCATGGGAACACGGGAGTTAACTATACCACTGTCTCTACTTTTCCATATTTTTGGAAAAGTTCGTAATAAAAGTTCAGGAAAAAGTCAAAGGCAGTTCCTCTTGCTTTGGGGGAACCCATGTGGGGCTCTGCTCCAGGTAGGAAAGCTGACAGCCCCTGACGCATCCCAGGAAGAGCCTCAGGGCCGAGTCTTGCCTTCTTCCCTGAGCTCAGTTTGGGAACCATCGGCAAAAACCGAACCTCGCACCAGCGCAGGGAAGCCGAGTTTGGCTGGAGCTCTGCGGAGCCCCGTGGCTATTTCCTGTGCTGGGCAGAGAGGAAAGAGGAAGTCCCTTCGTGGGGGGAAGCCACAAGGCATCCATCACGCTGCACTTTCCAAGGCTGCCTCTTCCTGGCCCTGGCTCAGGGGGTCCTGGGGGGGCCAGGGCAGGACACCTGGGGAGGCCCTGCCTCTCACAGAGGCAGCCGCAGGGAACCTTGCAACCTGCGAGTCAGGTCAACTGAGAAAGCTTTTGCAGCTGGCCAAGTTCTGGGGCTGAGGCAGGGGCCCGATGAGTCAGAACTGATCGTACGTAAGTTAGATAACTTGCTGTGATGCCGACTGAAGCCCAACGGCCAGTGGCTCCTCTCCAAAGAGCATCTTCTCTTAAGACTCAGGATTCATCAAAGGCCAAGGCAAAGACTCTCTCCTCCAAAGAACCAATGCTGTCAAGAAGTCAGGCGAGCCAGAAGACATCTCAGAGCCCACCACCACTGCCACCTGACACTCACACAGCCCTGCTGCCCGCGCTTAATCACACTGCCTCGTGGGAACCTGCCATCACCACCCCCATTTCACAGATGAGAAAACACAAGCGCAGAGGATCGAAATCACCTGCCCTGAGGCATACCACTAATAAGGAATTATGCAACTTTTCATCCATTTATTTGGCAACGATTTATTGCATGCTTGCTAATGCCAGGTACTTTTGCTTGGCCAAGGTCACGCAGGTAGGAGACAGCTAAGTCAGAATTTCAAGCCAGGATTTCCTGATTTCAGATCTGGTGCTCTGACTTGCTGAGCCAATGGCCCCTGGAGTTGGGGGGAACATGTACCCCAGGAGGCATGCACGACAATCCACTGGGATGTAGAAAGAAATACAGGAACAGCAGAACTCCCGTTTATATTCTGTCCTTTCCCACTTTGATTTTTGTTGCATGTTTTATGAGTATAATCCCATTAGGACAGCAGTGAACATACAATTGATAAGTATATAAATATCAAAATATATGAGGTGAATGCACCCCATGCTGGCGTACAGGGGACCCAGGAAAGCTGGAGTCAGTGAGATACTGGCTGAGCTGTAGTGCTGAGGGCAGAGACCTGGGATCCTAACTGCCTGGGTTCGAGGCCTGCCCTGCTATGTACCGCTCAATGACTCTCAGCAAAAGTTAACTGACCCCCAAGGAGTCTGACTTCACCAGTCCTGGGTACGGCTGGAACAGTCCAGCGTGTAGCCAGGATTGAGGACCACTGGCCACCAATGCTGCATTTTTCCAATTTATTCAACCCCATCACCGTACAGGACTAAAAAGCCTTGGGAACCAACTCAAATAACACAGCTTTAAGATTTTAAGAACCTCTACTCCCGATCAAAAGCTAAGGCCACCTTAAGAACAGAAGGCCTTTAATTTGGAAGCTGGGATGGCATGTGTGCGATAGTAAAGCGTGATTAAGGCAACTTTCTCCCTAGTTCTTCTGACTCCCTTGACAAGGCCGCCGCTCAATTCAGCCCTCATTTCACCTTTCCAGCTGCACCTGGAGACACTATTTGTACAAAGCAGGCTTATTAAGGCCTGTCCTTAACTCGACACAGACGGCAACGTCTCTGAATGTCACATGTGTTCAGCGAACTGCTTGCTTAGGGTAGAGCTCTATTTTTAGTAAGCACCAAAAAAAACCCATGATACTATATCCCAGCACCTCATTTGTCCCAATTTGTTTACCAGGCTGTGTCCCACATTGGCCTGGGGGCCAGGCAAGGGCAGGACCACATCTCATTCGTCTCTGTACCCCTACAGGGCCTGGCACAAAACCAGCATTCAGTGAGTGTTTGCTGAAAGAATGAGGTTTAAATTGTGCCCTGTGAATGGGTTGAGAGCAGGTGGCCCTGAGTCGAAGTGCAGGGGACGTTAGGGCTCCAGCAGGGCCTGTGACTCTACTTGGAAATGGTATAAAAGGTGCGCTGGGGGCAGAGGGGATGCTGGTTGGGGTGGGGATTTGTCGGGGGGGGGGGAGCAGTGCATGAGAGTGTGCACATGTGCAGTGTGCTCCTACAGCGTATGGGATCTGGGGCTTTTATCAGCCTTTCAAAGGGCTGTGACCCGAAAAGTTTAAGGATCACCAGAATAAACTTTACAAGCAATGACCAGGAGTCCATTTTCCTTTCTGAAAGGTCAAAGTTAACGCCACGTGCATCGGCTTACCAGGAATCGGAGGAGGGACACACCAGACCCACTGAGGTAGACTAGAAGTGAGCACTCCCAACATGTCGGTCCCAACACAGCCCAGAGGAGATCTGGCACCTCTGGAGGTGACCGGGTATTCCCGGGACCAACCCGTCTCTCCCAGTGTATTACAAGTTGGGAGAAGTAAGAATGCATTGAATTCACAAGCACACACACAGAAATTAAACTTCTGATCTGTCTGCTAACAGCCAGCACACCTCTCCCCTCCAAGGTGGGCTCAGTAGCACTTAGCACTGGTCAGGACTCCCATAGCCCTGTCCCCATTCTTTCTATCAATATTACTACGTACTTAGCTCTCTCCCTCAGTAGAAAAAAATAAGCGTTTACTTTGAATGCCTCTAGGCAAATAAATCTGAAAATCCAGATAGGTGAAATAAATGTCTTAGAAAGATAAAGTTTACCAAAATTGACTCCAGTAGAAATAGAAAACGTAAACAGACCGATTCTCATAGACACAATCAAGAAAGCTATCGCAGAACCACCCCCATGAAAAGGTACCAGATCTAGATGGCTTCACAGAGGAATTCTATCACAACTGTAGAAACTGGATAGTCCCAATAATACACATGCTGTTCCTGAACATAGAGAAGGAAAGAAATTTAAACCTAACCTAACAGCATACCAAAAAGGACATTACAGACAAATATCACTCATACATACTGCTAAAAGAAATCTTGAACATTATCCAGTAGATGCCGGCCCCATCACCATAAGAAAATACTACACAGTGAGCAAGTGGGGTTGATACCAGGAATATTTCAATATTAGGAAATCTATTAATACACGTGATCTTAGAAGAATAAAATCATATTTTTCCATAGATGCTAAAACATCTACGGCGTAACTCAACTCCCATTCTTAATCAAAACTCTCATGAAAATAGAAATGGATGAATACTTCCTTAACGTAATTAAATACATATGCCTCGATTCCAAAGCCAACACTGAAGGCACTCCTGCTGGGGTCAGGAACAAAGCACAGATGCCTACTTTCCACTACCATGTAGATGCTACTGGAGGTACTAGTCAATGCAATTAGACGAGAGAAAACAATTAGAGGCTCGAACTCATTGAGGGCAGGGACTGAGTCTCATTTCCTATTATATCCCCAGGATCTAACACCATAGGTGCTCAATAGTTAGACGGATGAGTAAATGAATAATGACTCACATTACTGAACACCTCTGTTAACAAAATCAAGGCTTTAATAAAAAGCTAGTAAGAAATCACATTCTGTGTTAACTGATTTAAATGGGTTAAGCCATTCAAGGCAAACAACACTATGAGGTGAGTACTATCATTTCAGTCATGTGACAGCTGAGCAGACAGAGGTCCAGAGAGGTTAAATGACTTTTCCAAGATCACTCTGCTGGTAAATGTTTTAAATTCCAGTCTTGCATGGTACCAGGCCCCTAACAAACTGCTTTACATGTGTCTCTCATCAAGAGAGGGAATGCAGAACAGAAAACAGGCTCTGGAGCAGGACCACCAGGTTCCTATTTCAGCTCTGCCATTTACCAGCCCTGCTTTCTTGGGAAAATTCCTTCACCTCTCTGTGCCTTTGCATCCTCCTCTGTAAAACGAGGGTGACAACAGTGCCTACCTGCTAGGGTTGGAGGGGTACTACATGAGCTAATAAACATCTGCCACATGTTCAAGCTCCATAAAATGAGCACCCGACTTCCCCCAAATTCCCTAAGTGCCGACACCAATTTCTGACAACATCTGTCCCATAGGCAGTCCTCTTCCCTCCTTGGTTTTTTGCCAAGCCCATGCCCAGAGTTAAGGAGAACACCTCATGTGCATCACCAACATATTGTCACCTGGGACAAAGCCCAATAGCAAGATAAGGGCTAGTGTTGGCCCTTGGGGAGGTCCATCATGTGGAAGAAGAGAGAGGGGACTGCTATTAACATTTGGGTGAGCCAGACCCACATCTGGTACAGCTCGCTTTAGCCTCTCAAGGCTCACGACATCCCTTCTCTTCCTGAGCCATGATGTTTCTGTGCTGCCAGCTTCCCAGCAAGGGGTCATTATTTTACAGATTTCAGAGCATAATGCCTCACTCCTTAAGTGGGGCTGCACACAGTGACCTCTTTCCAAAGAGCACAGTTCGGAAAGGAGTAACCTTACAGTGGAGGAACCTGCCAAAGGCTACCTCAGCCAGGTGATCAAGGCCATCATCAATAGTGATAAATCATGCTGATAATAGGTACCCTTGATATGATGTGATGGAAATGGTCACTTTACCTCTGTGGTCTCCCTCCCCCAAAACCCATAGCCCTGTCTAACCATAAGAAAAACATAAGAGCCCCATTGAAGGGACATTCTACAATGTACTTGATCCGTACTCCTCAAAACTGTCAAGCTCATAAAAAAAAAAAAAAATGACAGTCTGAATGTGAATAAAGTATGGACTTAGGTTCATAATACTGTATCGTAATATTGGCTCATTAATTATAACAAATGTATCTACTAATGTAAGATGTTCATCATATAGGGAGCTTGGTGCGGTGCTGTGTATATGAGAACTCGCTGTACTATCTTTACAACTTTTCTGTAAATCTAAAACTGTTCCAAAAAATAAAGTTTATTTTTAAGAAGTAGATTGTGGGGCCTTCACTGTGGTCACTTAGACACCCATCTGGCAGCCACCAAGCACCCCTTGCCAAGAAAAACTATAAAAAGCACCTCCCATCGGATTTGGCTTGGAAACTATTTCCCCGGAAATCTCCCCCCACTGCAGGAAAAAAAAAAATTCGTTGATTGTGAATCTGGGAGGGGTGTAAGTATTAGTTCCCTGCAAAACATGAGTTTAATCTTAACAAACAGCAAGACCACTGATGCTAGAGGGATCGTTTGCAGATTCTTAACCGTATCTTTTCAAAGCAAAGGATGGCCTCCGGATTGCAACTCAAGAAGACTGGTCTCTTTGGCTGGATAATTATTTCCACCTCCAGCCGAAATAGAGAATAATTACGAATTACCATCTTCACTTGGTATCCGAGTGAAGGTCATCTCCGAAGTCAAAGCAAGCCCCTCCCCTAAGGAGTTTCACCTGAAGACGCTGTGGAAGGAAAGTTAAAACTTCTCTGCCTAACCCAGCATCTCTGGGAAACAGCAAGCCTTGGAGAGTCCGGAAAAGGCCTCCTACACACAGCAGCCAGCACAACCCCTTCCTGCTTTCCCTAATGCAGCCAAGCCCAAGTGCATCTGGAAGTTACCACCAGGCCTGCCCCAGAGGCTTCAATAAGCATTGGCTGGGCTAGGCTGTCAAAATCAGGAAGCCTGGTTGGGTTGTTTTTTTTTTTCCAAGACAACCTGCTAACCAGAAAAATACAGTGAGGTTGGGTGTGCGACCTTCTCCTTCTGAGCAAGGCTCCTGTTAAACACGTGAAATGACGGCCCAGCCTGGGGAAATCCCCGGTCCCCAGCGTAGAGGGCACTTGAAGGCACCGACCGACAGGTCGCTGAGGCAGGAACAGCCTGCATCTTCCTGAATCCACAGGTCGGCTCCCCGCAACTGCCCACAGCCATGATGACCGCGGGGTGGGGGATCCCTTAATAAAGCTCACACTGAGCCATGCGGGGTGATGTGCAAACACAGCGGCAGACCCGAGGGAGGAAATGGGCCAGCCGCCTAAGATGAAGTCAAACCACCCTCCAGCATTAGATACAGACAACCTCTTCCTTAGTGTCAACACAAAGTCCCCAACGACGGGCTCGCACGCGCTGGTGCGCGGAGGTGGGAGGATCTGCTTCACCTGCCCTCTGTTTGCACCAGCCCCTTCCCACGAACTCCATGCTTTGGCTTCCTCATCTCCGCCCTCCAAAGGCAAACCAGTAGCTTCCGCTGCCCTCTGACGACCAGCAGCAGGCAAGAGGCCAGCTGCGACCCCTGCCACCTTTTGCTTTGCTATCAGTGACAATCAGGGAGAAGTAACTGGAAACCGACGCCCTACCCGGCAGTGAGCCTAGCGCCCCCTAAAGGCGGCTGCAGTCCCTGACGCCTCGCGCCCTCCCTCTCAGCCGGGGGGAGAGGCACCCCCCCCCCGCTCCAGGGCCCCCAGTAAGTGTGACACGTGGGGCAAAAAGGGGCCCTGTGTCCACTGCCCAGGCCCAAGCCCCAGCCCGGGCTCGGAGGCCAGGCCGGGGCGAGCCTCCACCGACCTTCGATAGGATTCAAATAGTCATAATCGAAGAGGATGGAGAAGTCGAACTCGTCTTGGGGGCTGCCTCCAGGCTCGTGGCCCGGGGCGTCCCCGCCGTCGGGGTCGGGCTGCGGCTCCTGGGCGTCCATGGCGCGCAGAGCGGCGGGAGGGCGGCGGGCGGGGGGCGAGGGCAGGCTCGGCTGTCTCCTGGGCCCTCGTCGGGGGTGGCGAAGGAGGCAGGAAGCGGGGCGGAGAGGCGGGTGGAGCGGCGGGGTCACTGCCCTCGTGGGAACGCACGCCGGGTCCGGGGACGGCGCGCCTGGCGCAGTGGGTCCTGGACGCTCCCGCGGGAGCTGAGCGGCGGCGGCAGCGGCGCGGGCTTCCTGCTCCGGGAGGCACCTGTTGCAGCCCGGGGAGGGGAGAGGGGAGGCGGGGACAGCGCGGCCGGGTCGGCGGGGGCGGGGCCGCCACCCAGGGACCTGGGGAGGGAGGGGGGAAGGGAGGGGAGGAGTGGCGGGCGGGCCCAGGAGGAAGGAGGCCGCCCCCTGGCCCTGGCCGCACTACCCGGGCACCGCGCGTAGCAACCGGCCGGGGCCACCGCCAGGCACTCTGGTGCGGCCGCTGCTTCTACCCTCCCCGCGGTGAGCTCTGCGCCCCTGCCGGACCCAGGATCCGGATGAGAAAGCCTCTTGTCGTTTGCCCTCTAGGACCGGCTGATCCCAACCTTTTTCCTCTTTTCTAATCTAAGGGGGCGGGGGGGGGGGGGATGGGGGGAGGGAGTGCACCCACGCCCTTCTCGTGCAGACTCGTGTCTCCAGGTGCCTCTCTGCCCACAGCTGTGGCATGATTTTCACCTACATCAGTCACCTGCGTGCCCCTGAACTCAATTCCCAGGACCTGGGAAAGAATCAGAGATACTCTCAGAGCGCAAGTCCCACCTTTACATCTATACCTGTTGGCCACCTGACATGGGCCAGGTGCCGGGGACCCAGCATGAACCAGACACTGCTGGGGCTCAGTTTCTGGTGGGGGAAGAGTCATGAAGGAGATAAACAGGGGAGCAAAGATCATCCCCGTAGGGTGTCAGGAGAGAACTCACCAGAGATATAGGGTAAAGGCTGGGGGTTGAGGAGGCTTTGGTCACTTCGGTGGTCAGGTAGGGCCTCTCTGGGAAGGTAGCATTTGGTTGAACCAGACTGATGGGAAGATCTGGGGGAAGAGTGTTCCGGCGGTGGGAACCAAAAGAAAGTAAGAGCCAGAAGGTGTTCTCGTGTGGGAGACCAGGAAGGAGGGCAGTGCAGGTGGAGAGGTTGGCAGGTGACAAGTACGCCTGGATGCTTGTTAAAAACACAGATTCCCAGGCCCCTCACTGGAGCTTCTGAAACCCTAAGTCTGGAGTAAAGGCTCAGGGTTGTGTATTTTTAAGCATGCACCCAAGGTGAATGTTATGAACAGGTACATTCGGGGAACAGTACATAAGAACCTACTACCACCCCCCATGAAACACTTTCAGGGGTCTCGGACCAAGTTAGCTAAAGTCAGAAAACAGACTCACGGAGGGAAAAACGGTGAGATGACAGCAGTGGCCTCAACCCTTATGGCACGTTAGCGACACGTTAGCATCACCTGAGACACTTTAAAAAAAAAAAGCCTGTTTCCACGTTTCAATCCAAACCCACTGAACTGGAACACCCAAAGCTGTTGTTGTTGTTTTTTTTTTTTTTTTAATGACCTCAGATGAATCTAAAGGGCAGCGAGTGTTGAGAATCGCTGGATCAGAAAAGTAGGTGGGAGAGGTTCAAGGAGTCCCTGAGAACCACAGCTTGATCTCAGAAGGGGACTGACTCTAAGCCTTCCCCACGTGCCAGAAGTATAGAGAAGATGCACTCTTCAGGCGGAGCCATCTCTGCTCCGTTAAGGGGTTTGTGTGAAGCTGTCAATCATCATTCATTCCACAAATCTTTACTGGGCACCTGCTAGGTACCTGGCACCACTACAGATCTTGGGGATGCAGCCATCAGCAGGACATGGTCTCTACCCTCATCATGTTTCTATCCTGTTAGCAAAGAGACACAGCAATGAATAGGGCTTTCCAAATTGCACTTAGACCAGTGGCTCTTAACCCAAGCTACACATTTGACTCACCTGGAGAGCTGTTAAAACACTTCAGATGGCTGGGCCCCAGGAGGGGCCAGTTATAATCAGAATGTTTGAGGCCCAGGCATCAGTACTGTGTAAAAGCTCCCCAGATGCTTCCAATGTGTGGCCCGAGGTGAGAATCACTAGTTTAGACACAAACTCCATTCCAGGGTCCTGGGCCTGGCTCAAGATTTATGAACTTTCAGAGTCTTGGGAAGCACTTTCTGGTTGTCAGAACATAAACAAATCCTCTTCTTTGTTTCCTAAGCATAAGCATACGTATACTGGGTGTATCCAACAAGCATCTTAGGGGTGGCTGATAAATTTAGGTCGAGGAGAGGAGGTGACCCAGGCTGTGACACTTATAGCCAAGTATCTAGAAGGAGAGGGATGCTCTTGGGTCCCTATGACAGGACTCAGAATCCAAACCCTGAAACTTGGTCAGGGATAAACAAAGGAACCAACCAGTCCTTGTGATACAGAAAAGGAGAAAGGCTGGTGTCATCCTCAAGTGTCCCTGTTCATCCCTCCATCCATGATGATTAAATGCCTCTAATCTAGTGGACATCTATTGATTTCGCCTCCCTGGCATCATTCCCCACTTCTTCTGATAACAACACCCCAGTGTGTTCCTTTGGGAAACTACTCTTGATACAATCTTGGTAAAATTATCAACCCAGCTGTCCCATACTCCCCTGGCAAAGAAGTGAACAAATGATCCAGGCTTGGCCAACTGGAGAATTTTATCTCAACTAGCCTACGAGACCCATTAGGGCAGGGGCCATGAGTGGCTCACTCACAGCTTTATGTACAATGGATGTGTGGATATGCAGATGGATAAATGAATGGATAGATGAGTGGATGGATGGATGATGGATGGATGGATAAATGGATGAATGGATGGATGGATGGATAAATGGATGAATGGATGAATGGATGGATAGATGGATGAATGGATGGATGGATGGATGAATGGATGAATGGATGGATGGATAAGTGGATGGATGGATGGATGGATAAATGGATGAATGGATGGATGGATAAGTAGATGGATGGATGGATGGATAAGTGGATGGATGGATGGATGGATAAGTGGATGGATGGATGGAGAGTAGATGGATGGATGGATGGATAAAAGAGTTTGACTGTCCTTGTGTATATAAGATCCTTATATTTCTCTTTAAGGGCCCTCCTCCCTGAGGCTTCCTCTGGCCACCCAACTGTTTGGGCAAGAATCTAAATTCTTACCCCCAACTGATATCCTCTTGAGATACCCAATAATAGGATGAGATAATAAAGGTAAAAATCACTTTACAACTGATAAACTGCTACAAAAACTTCAGCCTTATGAGAATGGTTCAGGACATTCTAAATAATACTCTAATTGTCTAAGTTGTTCCTCTGAACAGTGGATATATTTTTAAAGTTTCTAGGATCTGCACCAAATCAGAGTTCTTTAAGGGAAGGGGTTCAAACTAGGCCCTGACCCATAACAAAGTTTCTGCTAGAGCAGTGGGAAGTGAGAGCGTTTTCTTCTCTAAAGGCCACTTTGAAGGGTGCGGCTTGGGTGTGGGGGAAGGCATATTTTCATTTCCAAAATAAATAATTTGTGCTGTTCGAAGCAAGGGCTAGGGGCAGAATACATGACCTTTATGCATTCAGAGGCCACAGCAGGAAGGTGGGGGGTGGGATGGAGGCCTTGACAGTGCAGCTCTGTCAACCTTCCCTCTGCCCTGCCACTGGCCTCCTCGCGGAGGCCCTAGCCTTTTAGTTTTTCTCTGGGTTCCCCAATAAAAGTGCAATGTGAAGCTCGTGAGGCCACTGAGAGTTTGAAACTCCTAGCACACATCTGACCCTGGCCCAGGAATTCAGCTCCATTCAAAAGCATTTACTCTAGTGTACAATTACAAACTGAGGTAAGTGCCGTGAAAGGAAAGATGCCACAGAGCTTATATCAAGGAAACCTGATGTTGACAGGGAATTCAGGGAAGGCTTCCCTGGGGAGGTGATATTGAAGCTGAGAACAGAAGGTTGAGTAGAAGTTAGCCAGAGAACAGTGAGGGGAAGAACAGCCAGATGGGAAAGTATGTGCAAAGGCCCTGAGGCAGGAGGAAGTAGGACGTATTGGAAGAACTGAAAAAAGACTGGAGTGACAGGTGCTCAGGAACAGACAAGAAGATGGTGTGAGGTAAGGCTGGGGGGTGAGTGGGGCCCGAGGGCCCGTGTGGAGAATTTTGGACCTCAGACCAACAAGGAATGACTCAAGTGTATTAGGCACATACATGACAAGATCATATTTGGGGTTTTAAGCGGTTGCTCTGGGTTCTGCGTGGAGAAGAAACTGCAGGGGGCGAGTATTGAAGCAGGAAGCCCAATTAGGAGGTTCATACAGTCATCCAGGCAAGAGAAAATGGGGCATGAACTATGGTGAGGGCAGTTGAGATAGAAAACAGTGGAACCACATGAAAGATATGCATACTCTCATCCTTGAGTTATCTCTTTTCCTCTTCTAGGCTACCTCTTAGAAGGCAGCATAATCTGATTGCACGTGAATACAAATACCTGAGGTGTACCACCCTCTGGGGCCCTCCCACCCCACCCCAGGTGGCTCTGAGTCCTGATGCCCCTTCAAGTTGGCCCTGGAAGGACCCCGCCCCCATGCAGAGCTCTGCCCTCCTTTCCCCCTTCTGGTATAAAGCTCATTTTTAGCCTCAGCCTGGACCCCTCCCCTGAAATCTGGGCTCACATATCCCACTGTCCACCCAGCATCTCCATCTGGGCATCCAACAGGCCCCTCAAAATACACGTGTCCAAACCAACCCTATTATCCTCCGAAACCGCTCCTCTCCCACTGTTCCCAGCTCAAATATCACCCTCCCATTCATCCCATTCCCCCACCGAAAACCAAGGAGTAAGTCCTTTATTCCTCGCGTCTGCTCACACCCACATGCAAACCCTCGGCAAGTCAAAAACCCTCAAAACGTAACCCAAATCCCACCGTTTTTCATCGACTTCACTGTTCTTCCTCCCACCCCAGCAATCCTAGCCCCCCACCATCTCTCACTCGGACGAGTATGATAGCCTCCTCCCTGGTCTCCCTTCTCCCTCCTCCCTTCCACATTGGCCCTTACATGGAGCAGCAAAAGGGATCCTTTCAAAATATACATCCAATAAACCTCCCATGGCTTCCCGTTAAGTTGAGAATTAAACACAAGCACCTTGGCCTACAAGGGCCTAGATAAACCACCCCCGCCCCGGCTCCCTTTGGGTATCATCTCTTGCCATTTTCCCTTTTCTGACTCCCTTCTGCCACCCTGATCGTCCTTGAAAATGCCAAGCACGACCCCACCCCAGGGCCTTTGCACCTACTATTCCCACTGATATTTGTCACTTCCTTGCTTTGTTCATTCCTCAGCTCAAATGTCAGCTTCCATGACCATCCCCATAAAAACAGCATCCCCTGGCCTCCTCTGTCCCTTGATCCTGCTTTATGTTCCTCATAGCCCTTATCTCTGCAGCATGTTTTATTCACATGTTCATCTTTTACTCATTCCAAACCCCACATCCTGACAACCCCCATCGCAGTAAAAGCCTGACTATAAGTAGGCACTGAAACGTGTTTAATCCGAAAAGTAGGAATTTTCTTTACCAGATTCCAAAACGCGATCTCCCCTCAATTTAAACACATCCTGGGATTACCACCCTAGTCGCTAATATTTTAATTTATAGATGGATGCATTTGACTCCACCAGGGCTGGAACCAGAGTGAGGTGAGTGAGGCAAAATTTAAGAGGGCACCAAAAACCTCAATAATTGAACATATTATGTTTTCATGAAATGTTTTTTAAAAATCAAAATTAAAGCAAAAAAAAATCCATGGTGAGCAAATCGTTACATTTCGAATAAAGACAGAATCAGTAATAGTGCTGTGCAGAGTCGTACTGGACCCTGAAGCAAGGGAAGACGAGTAATACTGATCCCGTCTTTATTTAAAATTTTTAGTTCTATTTTTGGTTCATCTTGGATGTTTTGCATCAATTCTGATTTCTAAAATATTACATGAAAATATTATTCATTTTGATCACTTGAGTTTTTCAGCACCCCCTTCCACGTTGTCTCCCCACAAAGCCATTTTCCGGGAATGAGCTCCTTACGAATTGGGGGAACAACAAGACAGTTTCAAACTTGACTTTCACTCCAATCCATGATCGACATCATCTTTTAAAACCTGAACAGGACTTCTCTGCTGTGAGATAACTAATTTCCAGGAGGCAACTGTAGCTGAAGGCAGTTTGTTGAAATTGGCGGCCCCCCCGGGGCAGGCACTGAGGGTAAAAGCTCTAGGAAAGCAGGGATCTCCTAAAAGCCAGAACCCAAATCAAGGTGTGGACTGTAAAAAGATGCCACATCAGGCAGCAGTCGGTGGTCACAGGTCTGCAGTAGCTCGGCCAAACCCATCCTGCAGGCGTAGTATGTTTGGCCTTGCCCGTAGTTTTTTTTTTTTTTTAATCTGAACTAACAGTTTTTTGAGAGGTTTCATTTAAAAATCCAAGTGTCCAGTGTCTCCCCAAAAATGGGAAGATCAGGCCACAATACGCAGGGTCTGGATTCCCAGGTGGATCCGTCATCTGGGGTTGAGTAGAGGCTGCCTCCTTCAGACAATCCTACAGCTCTCAGGTCACCACTGCCCCACCCAGCTGCCCCTGTCCGTCCCCGTGAGCATGTGAGCTCGAGACCTTGGTCTCCAGGCTCTTGACTCCTTCTCCCTAGGCCCTGCTCACCTACTTTGTCCTGGCTTTGTTTGTCCTCTTCATTCCTTGCCTCGTAGCACGTTCCCCTCTGCCTCATAGAACTGATATTTAACAGGAGAGCACGATCAGAACACTCACCTAGCCCTTAAACTACCGTCCTTGCCTTTTATTAAACAGGAGGTGCTGCCATCCCTCTGCCGGGGGAGCTTCGTCTTCTACTGCATCAGAGCCTTAATGGCAGGCAGCAGAGGGTGGATTAGTTAGGGGATGGAGCATTGGTTAGTCTTTGCCCAGCCCCACAACTATTTCTCAACCATCCACCCTTTCCCTCTCTCCGCCATCACCCTTCTGTCACCCAGGCTGTCTTCCTAGATGACCGCACCCCCAGTATCGTGACGCTCATCTCCATCCTCTCTCCTGCCCTGGTCTTGCAGACTCGAACATCTGTGTCGATTTCATAATCTTTGAAGTCAGGGAGTGGCGCAGACAAGCAAGCTGACTTCGGGGATCTCCAGGCCACCCTCCACCAGCCTCCCTCCAGCACAATCACGCCCCAGAGCATCTCCCACCCTCCCACGCCCCCCAGAAAGCACATGGCATCGGCTCTTGCCCTCTCTCTCTTAAATTCCTCTATCAGCACAGTCACTAGACTTCATGGAAACTTTTAGTTCCTTTGCATGTAAATGGCTTCACACACAATTGTCTCTTTATCCGACTTTGAAAAAAAACCATCTTTATCTGACTTTCAAATGCAAATGAGAGCTTCTTATATATCTTGGATATTCTCCACACCACCTAGCCAGTGTCTTGCAATAGCAGGTCCTCCACAAACCCCTCTGAACTCATTGGTTGAGTGATTGAACTAGGTCATCCAGAAAAGACCCCAAAGATTTGGTAGGAAATGGATTTATCCCAATCAGGAAGGACACTTGAAGGTTAGTAGGCTGAAGGAAAGTAACAACTTGAATTTAAAACAATAAAATAATAGTGTAAATGGCAGCTAACAGGAACTGACCACTTTATATACACTGAGAGCATCACAGCCATGATCTCCAAACCTCGAAGCACCCGCCATGTGTAAAGACTACTATCACCCCCGCTGTTCAGTTAAAGAAACTAAGGCACGGAGTAGGTTGTGATGTTACTTTTGAAGTCACACATGCCACCACGGAAGTGGTTTTGTCCCACACCAGTCTGATACTCATTACTGAGTCACACTGTTTCTGGGTTATTAGCTAAGGGTGGATGCACTAAGGGACATTTTTGGACCAAGATGAAACGCTGCGAAAAGTCTTATAACTCCCAGTGATAGCAGAGAGGGAAAGAGGAGCTGGCGTGGGGAATCCAGGCTGGGCCAAGAGGAAGACCCATTGGAAGCAGTTCATATCATTCACAAAATTAATAGCATCTACCCTCAGGTGCCAAAGACAGGGACCATCCCTGCAGAACCCCAGGGCTCAAGGGAACACAGTTTGAGAACCAAAAAGGAGAACACTCTACAGACAGGGAAGTACCAACTGCTCCCCACTTCCTCCTCCCCACACTGGTCCCAGCCCCTGTCATCTCCTGCCCAGGCCACCACCTGTAGCCACCATAGCCTCCCACCTGTATCCTAAGCATCCACTCTTACCTGGCTAAAGGACATTCTCCACGTAAAGGTCTGTCAGTATGATCCTACGAAAAGGTTAATGAGCTCACACCCTCTGCTGCTTCAAATTTCCCCAAAGCCTCCCCATCCCCATTACCATGAGAATGAACTTCAAACAGCTCACAAGATCCTGCTGGGTCCTGCTCTGGCTTGCTTCCTTGATCTGTCTCCTATCACACTTCCCCTCTCCCCCCTTTCTGTTCCTGCCATACTGGTCTTGCTGTTCATTGACTACCCCAAGCACATGTCTCTCCTCAAGGCCTCCGGGCTCTCTGTTCCTTCCGCCTGGGATGCTTGTTCCCCAGATCCCGTACAGGCAGATCCCTCACCATTCAGAGGTCAATGAATAAGACATCTCTTTAGAGAGGAGGGGACCATCCAGTGTGAACTAGCAATCCCTACTATTGTGTGTTGAACGATTTCCCTCTCCCAAAATATGTTCAAGCCCTAACCTCAGGTACTTGTGACTGTGATCTTATTTGGCAAGAGGGTCTTTGCAGATATGATCAAGTTCAGATGAAGTCCTTAGGGCTAACGGCTCTAATCCAATGACTGTTGTCCTTACAAGAAGAGGACAGAACACATGTACACACAGGAAGAAGGCCATGTGAAGACAAGGGCGGAGAGTAGCGGGATGCAGATAGAAGCCAAGGAACGCCGAGGACCACCAAGGGCCACGAGGAGCTAAAAGAGACACAGAAGGATCCTGCCCTAGAGCCTTCAGAGAGAACATGGCCCACTGACACCTTGATTTCACACATTTTGTCTCTGAAACTATGAGAGAGTAGATCTCTGTTGTTTTAAGCCACCCAGTTTGTGGTAATTTGTGATGGCAGCCACAGGAAACTCATACACCCACGCACTACACACCCGTATATACTGAGTCATTCGCAGCCCTGTTCCCCTGTTTTGGTCTCTGGCACTTAACACCACTCCACACTATCTTGGATATTCCTGGTTTATTCCCTTGATGTTTGCCTGGTGAGGGTAGACACCAGCAGTCTTGTTCACTTTATCCCCAGCATCTTGGAGGCTTACTGGCGCATAGTAGATGCTCAAAACGATGAAAATGAATTGAATGGTCAAGGGGGCGTCTAAGAGGAGATGGGAATGAGGTGGGCCTTGAAGAAAGATGTGAGAAAAGGGAGCGGGGACCCCGGGCGGAAAGACTGGCAGGGCTGAGGCAGAGGGAAGAAGTGGACCGTGCCAAGGAGTAAGCGGACTGGCGCGGACTGGCTCTGACAGCACCGGAAATGGGAGCGCTGGAGCTTCGGGCCAAAGAAGCACCCGGCGGGGCTTTGGCCACTGAGAGAGGCTTTGAGGAAATGAGTCTCTGTTGGCATGTCCCAACCGGAAAGGGAAGGGATGGGGGCCGCCAGGAGCTCCTGAGTGGCCCAGAAAGGCAAGGTGGAAGGCAGGAGGAACTCCCACTGCAAACTCTGTGGAGGGCGGGCTCCTGGAGGGGCTACAGCCCCTCTCTCCAGCTCACCGTCTGGCCGGGTGATCCTGCTGCAGGAAGCAGGAGAGATAGGCCCGTGCGGCCCTTAAATGCTGAGCTTTCGGCATCAGCTCTGTCCTCTAAATGCCTTGACCACGCCCTGTCTTGGTCTCCTCCTCTTGAAATGGGAGGATCATATTCTGTACCAACCTCTCAGGTTATTTTGTGAGAATTCACTGAGATCATTTCTGTAAAGTGCTTGGCCCTACAGTACGTGTCTGGTAGGGAAAACAGACCCCCTTCTGGCTATGATTATTCAGCCTAACAGGGATCAACGTGGTGCAGTGCGATTGGTTCCAAGCTTTGCAATTAGCGATGTGACCCTGGGGCAGTGGCTACCCATCCCTGTGCAAGATGGGGTGCTCACTGGCTGGCTGAGAACCAGCGAGGCGGCCCGTGGGAAGCTCTGGGGATGGGGCCTGACACACAGGTGGCACTCAGTAAGTGTTGGCTGCTGTTTTTGTTGTTCGGGGCTGACTCATTCCAGAGAACAACATGAGAGCGTGTGCCTGGTAGGTGACCCAGCACGAAGCCCGCCTAGGTCACCAGCCCTTGGTGGGAAAACATGGAAGTCAAAACCACTGTCATTGTCAAAAGGAAGCAGAAGCCAGTGAGCCAGAAAGACGGCACAGTGCTTCGGAGTTTGTCTTGTTTTTTATAATTTTTTTTCATGTGGACCATTTTTAAAGTCTATATTGAATTTGTTACAATATTGCTTCTGTTTTATGTTTTTTGGTTTTTTGGCACGTGGGATCTTAACTCCCCGACCAGGGATCAAGCCCACAGCCCCTGCGTTGGAAGGCAAAGCCTTAACCACTGGACCGCCAGGGAAGTCCCCAGAGTTTAAGTCTTAATTCTGTGGCCTTAACAGGTCAGATCACCCCTACTGTGCCTCATTCATTCATTCCTCCATCCATTGAACAAAAAAAGTACTGAGCACCTACTAGGTATCAGGCACTGTTCCAGGCACTGGGGCCACAAGGGTGAATAAGACAGTTGTGGTTTCTGGTTCCCAGAGTTCAAGTCTGGAGGAAGACAGAGACAGGGCATGAACAACGACCACCAGTGTGATGAGTACAGGGCGGGGCAGTGCCAGGGCGGAGGCCCGGGGAGCCCAGAGGAGGCCTCCTCTCTAGTCTGGGCAGTCGGAGTCTCAAATTCCTGTTCTAGCAAAGGAACAAAAATAGGAACCTGCCTGGCTTCTTCCAGGTTAAGAAGTGAAATAATCACTCATGGGTGTAGTAAGTGAGAGCCAGCCAATGAGAATACGTGTGGGAGGCACTTGGTAATTGGTTTTTTTAGGTTGGATTTTTTTGTGTGGGGGGGGGGGATAAATATTGAATTAATGAATCGTCCAGTAATAATAACAGCACTTAGTAATTAAGTGGGTACTTTGAGGTTCATATTGTTTACTAAAAGATTGAAACTCTCCATAGATTGGTAAATGATGGCTGTCATCCCCCGCCTCAAGGGTCCCTGCTGCCTTGAGACCCTCTCTACAATTCAGCAAATAAAGGGTTAAAGCCTGGCCCAGCAGGGGAGTCTCTTGGGACCCTGCTCCTGCTGTGCTGATTGGTTGATACTCAGTTGTTCAATATATTAACCAATATTCCAGACAATATTACTATCACTTTTTTTATATGTGGGGAAACTGAGGCACAGGAGAGTGAAGTTACTTGCATGAGGTCATGCAGCCAACAAGTGGCAGAGCCAAGATTTGAACCTCTCACTCAGATCTCAAGCTGTTGACGTCTTGGGTGTAGAAACATTACCTGGGATCCACTGGAGATTCACAGAAACCGGAGACCTGGCCCTGTCCTCAGGAGGCTTACAATCCAGCTAAGGAAAGTCTTAATAAAGGCAGTCGGAGGAGCATCTGGGAAAGTAAGTGATTCTCCCTGAAGTTCTGGGAAGAGAAGGAGAGACCCGGAAGGCCTTGCTGGTGGAGGGGCCATCTGGGTAGCCAGGGAGGGGCTCAGCCAGGAGGAGGGGCCCTTGGACGGGGTCTCAGTTCTGCGTGGACAGAAAGTAGAGCTGGCTTTACAGCCTCCTGGCCATATGGGGAATTTTCTTCCTCTAGTGGAAATGGAAACACTGTGCTTTCATTTCCCTGAGGCAAGGCAAGGAGTTCTCCCTGACTCACCCTCTGCTTGGGACAAATCAGTGGCTGCCTCAGTTTCCCCGTCTCTAAATGATGCTCATACCCTCCACATCCTCCCCCACTTCCTTCTCTCCCAGGATATGTCAAGGAACAACACGGTGTTGGCAAAAAAGCCCAGGACAAGGCTCTGGTCTGCCTCAGTTTCCTCATCTGTCAAATGATGTGATAAAAAATTATGACAACATTAGTAAGTTCCAGAGACAGCACAGCATGTGGCCAAGGGCCTGGGTTCGAATTACAGTCTCCACCACTTCCCTGCTAGGTAGCACTCAGCCAGTTACTGCCCCTCTCTGTGCCTCACTCCACTCCTCTGCAAAGGAGACACTGATCACAGCACTTGTGGTGTACAGTGGCCCTGACAATTAAAAGACTTGATACTTGCAAAACACTTTGCCCTGCCGCTTCCAGTCAATACTCATAATATGGCTGCTCTCACCCCTGTGGAAGGCAATAGAGCCCTTACCGTGTGCCAGGCATTGTGCTACGAACTTACTGTGTGACCATGGGCGACGCTGGCTCTCATTGTCCTCAACTGTCAGAAAATAATAACATCCAGTGTGTATTAACTGCACGTTAAGCCCAGAGGTAAGTGTTTTATGTGCATGATTTCATACGATGCTCATGACACCCCTGTGAGGTCATCACTATTCCCTTTTGCAGGTGAGGAAATGGAGGCTTCACAAGCCATAATCTTAGCCCAATCTGTGTCACTGTGAAGCTCCAATAAGTTATAAAGTCCCTTGATGAGAGGTTTAAAGTACTGCATCTCTTCAAAGAATTTTCGCCGTGAAATCCAGTTTCTATATCAATACAAGTTACTGTTTTGCATTTTCAACAGGAATTGCAGCTAATGTTTATCCAGCCTTGACTATAAGCACGGCAGCATTTTAGATGCTTTACGTGCGCTACCTCACTGACTCTCACTATCTCTGTTAAGGGAGACATTATTATTGGCTCCATTTTACAGATGTGGAAACTGAGGCCCAGAGAGGTTAAGTCACTCACCTAAGATCACACAGCTGCAATGCAGCTAAGCAGAAATTCTAACCCAGGCAGAAGGCAGGGAGTTCGGGTCTGGGAGTGAGCAGAGCTCACCCTGGGTTTGTTTATTCCTGAAATATTTTCCATCATCCCACTTCAGATAAAACTGAACACACCTCTTTCAGATCTTCAGTTTTTCCCAGGGCCTTGACCCAAAACTGCACAGCAAGGTCAGTATTTTCTTACCATGCAAATATTTCTATTTGCTATTTAATGACCCCACCCAACTGCATGCACCCTCAGATCTGCCCCTACACTCGTGGTGGTGTTTGAGTTTGAAGGGCCGTTTGGGTTTCCCTCAGGAGGCCCCAATGCAGGGCACGGTCGAAGTGCCTCTCACTCCAGCTGCCTTTGATGCCTGGAGTTGCATTCTGTGTGCCCAGTTGCTCTGGCATGCCAAGCGTCGTTTGCCGGGAACAATGCGGTGCCCTGTCTCCCACATGTGGACACACAAACTGGCACGCACGTTCTCACAATCCCTCCACACATGAGCGTGGGCTGGGGAGGTTAGGCGATGCACATGCACACACAGAATACACACACTCCACCTTGAGAGAGGACCAAGTTCACAAACCTGGAGCAGAGGTGTAGCAGCGTCAACAAAATGTGAAGCTTGTGTGAGATCACACAGTAAAACAGACGTCCAATTCCTCTTCCCGGCTCTCACTCTCTCCTTCCGAACTGACCTAAATTTGGCGTTAGTCTGTCCTCCCACCCCCACCATCATAACATCAAATACTGTGTTTCAGTATATACGGCAATAAAAAGCAATTCGCGTCCTTAATATGTCTGTCGCCTGTCTCAGAGCATCCCTTTTACAGGTGATGCAATATTAGTAACATTTTTTGGCCATTATGTCATAGGCTTAACCACTAGCAGAGAACAGGATAAACTGGTACCAGTTAAAACGTTCAAAGCGCTGGCAGGGTCTTGCTTTCAAAAGTGCAACTCAACTAAAAATATATGTCACTGAGGTCCGCTGTGGCAAAGCGCACCATCTACCTAACCCGAGGCATTTGGTCCCACTCCGGTTTTCAAAAAAAGCCCCTTAGGTTTATTTACTGAAATTGTCATTTCTCCCCCCCACCCCAGAACTTTAATCAGCCACGCAGAGCACAAAACCTACATTCAACTCTGATTTTATGACACGAAGCTAACTCCTCCTACGCATATTTATTTCATTTAACTCTTGCAGCCCTGCCCTCCGGGCAGTGCCCCCCACTATTTGCAGGGCTGGCCTCTGAAAAACACATCACATCGCCTGGTTTCCACTTTTAAAGTCAGATTCATTAGTGTACAGCCTAAACGCCTCCACAATCCCAGCCAGATGGGATATTTTCATATCATATTTGTATACGTTAAGCCCCTCCCGTAATATCCAAGTAGTATGATTCCAGGACGAACTCCAGGAGGAGGGAAAAAGAGACAGAAACACGGAAAATAGAGTGTAATCGGATCGCAAAACAAACTGATGGTACATTGCACTTTAAAGGGGGAGCTGGAGGACTGTATCCATGAGACACATCAAAAAACGGGAAAGAAAATTGTTTAAATGTCCCAGAGCATCTGCTGCTCTGTTAAAAAGCAAAGTCTTCATTACTAGATTTACGAAATAGTAAAATGCCAAGCCTGTTCTCCTAAAAGAAAAAGAAAGCTAAATAATGATGATGATAAAATGATGGTGATAATAATAACACAGCTGAACGGCATCCGCTGTCAAAAGCCCAGCGCGGAAATAGTTAAGCAGCCCGCGGTTAGGAGCGAGAATCCCTCCCGGTGTCCCATGGAGGGGACAATCCTTTTGACAGACTGGCCTGGGGAATCCCGCCTTGGGACACTTCGCTGCCCCCGCGGGAAGTGGTCTGAAGTCGGCTGCCCGGTCTCCCCTCCTTGGCCAGGGAGAGGGAGCCTCTCCTCCCGGCCACGCTACCTGTGCGCCCTGGGAAACCGGAGTCCCCGGGCCTCCCCGCGACCTCAGCCAGGAGCTGAAAGCGCTGCCCGGGGAAGAGAGCAGAAGGGAAAGGACTGAGAGGTGGGAGGAGGAAGCGTCCGGAATAGAGGGGGAGTCAGTTACCTTGGTCCACAGACCCCATGATGCGGAGGGGATGGCAGTGCCCCAGTCTGAACGCAGCCTCTCTCTGCATCTGGAGGGGATGGGGTTTCGGCGCGCGGGGTGAGAGGGGTCTGTTTGGGTAGACCAGGAGCCAAGGGGGCGCCGTCCTCTCTAAAGCATGCTCGCGGGGCTGCCCTGGCCGAGGAGCCTGCGAGCGGCCCGGGAGCTGCGCGCCTCCCGCCTCCAGGCTCCCGGCTCCCGGCGCGGCGGAGTCGGCGCGGCTCGGCGCTCCGGCTTACTCGAGAGGGAACGCGACTTCCTTCCCCGCGCTCCGTGTTTATAGGCTTTCAATGCAGTAAAATAACGGGATTCCCTCACTGTTTCCTCCTGTTTATCCAGCGCCATGGAAACCACTGGATCCCGTCCATCTCCAAAACTAAGGGCTTTCCTGCAAACTTCACACTCAGGAATCCATGACGTCGCCTCCTCCGCGGCCAGCCAGCTCCGTGGCTCCCTCGGCCGCCAGCACAAGTCCCTGATTGTTCGGGAGAAAAGTCAGGGAGAGGGAGCGATGCGGGCGACGGCGAGGAGAAGGGGGTGGGGGCGTGGGAGTGTCCAAGTCGGCCTTGCAGGAGCTCCAGGAGGCTGTTTGCAAGGATTGCTCCAGCCGCCGCCTCCCTAGCACGCTGCAGCTTCGCATAAATCATGCCCAAGACTCCCAAGCACCCCCCCGACCCCCCCGACCCCCACCCCGTTTTCCAAGCGGGCATCTCTCCGAGAAAGCCGCCCAGGGCTCAAATCAACACCCCAGGTGGTCGAGACCCCCGGACACTGACCCAGGGGCCCTTCCCAGTCCCTCGGGGCCTCTGGCTGCCCAGATTTTTTTGTGCTCAGGGCTGATGGGGAGGAGGAGGGACGGGGGAGAAGGCGGGGGGAGGGGGAGGAGGGAAAAGAAATAAATAACGGTGCCTTATGTCAACTCTCCAAGATTTTTTTTTTCAAAGAGGTCTATTTTTAGATTCATTTAGAAAACCCAAGGTTTCCAGTGATGCTCAGAGGCTCCAGCAATAATGAAATGGCCACAGAGACGCGGAAACCAGGCAACCCATGTGTTTACTCATGCTCTGAATAAACAGGAAAATAAAGGGAAGGGATGTCATGAACTTTGCACAGCCTCCAGAAGAAGGTCCAGGGGATGCCACGCGTGTCTCCCGTCAACAGGCCACAGACCCCGGAAGGTCGGTGGGGAGGTCCTGCTGTCAAAACGCTTTTTCTGAACGTAGCCTGGATTTGCCTCTTCACCCCCCGTGCAGGGTGGGGAATCGGGGGCCCCCAGATAAAGCCAGCTTTGAAAATGGCCCTTTCAGATGCTGTTGTGGGCTCTGATAAAACTGTGGGTCGCACCAAGGCTGGTGACTCATTAGCCCCTCCCCACTTTCTCACAGACAGACTTGAACTTGAAGAAGCATTGAGAGGAGCTGGCTTCATCCGGGGGACCACTCTGTATTCCACACCTTGACCCATAAGAGCCTCGCTGGGCTCTCAGGCATGACCACTCCTGCTGGAGACGCGGTCCCACAAAGCCCCCCAGCCCACCCACCTCACTTCAAAGCCCGCTTCAGCCAGGGCGGCCTCCAACTTGAGTAACACTGTTCCCCCAAAGAGCAGCCATATCTGCCCACCTACCATGCTACCTTACCTCAAACACCTTGCAGCCACCCTAGAAGCTGGGGAGCGTTCTCCCCCACTTTGCAAAAGAGAAACCAAGGCACAGAGAAGGCAGAAGGCTTGCCTGCTGGTTTCCGTGGCAGATACTCACGTGCAGCCTGGAAGGCCATGGAAGAGATTCTTTTCAAGGAACCCTACTGAGGAAGCCCCAGCCCCTGAAGACTCTGCATCCCATCATCTGAGGCAAGAACAGGGTGACCAACCGTCCTGGTGTGCCCGGGATTGAGGTGGTTCCCAGGATGCAGGACTTCCAGTTTTAAAACCAGGAAAGTCTTGGGCACAAATGAAACTCAGCACTCAACTTCCTTTCGCAGTGATCCACGCGGCAGGCAAACCTACAAACCTTCGTCTCTGAAGACAGCCAACATACATAGCAGTGCTCTGAACAGCAACTCCTAACTCAGCACCTACTATGTGCCAGGCCCTGAGGTAGGGTCCTCGATCAATTCCTGTCCCTTGACCCCCTGCCAAGTAATACATTGACACTGGGAGGGCTTAGCCCAGCACTGTGTGCTAGAGTAGCCACTAGCCACGTGTGGCTCTTGAAATTTAATTAACAATTAAGTAAAAGCTAAAAGCCCGTTCTTTGATGCATGAGCCACATTTCAAGTGCTCAAAAGCCACATGTGGCTAGTGGCTACCAAGTTGGACAGCACAGAAGAGAACATTTCCATCACTGTAGAAAGTTCTGTAGGGCAACGGGGGCTTAGGCAACCTGAGAGGCAGGACAAAGTGCAGGCTCTAGACTCAGATGCCTGGCTCTGCCATGGGGTCACTTACCCACTCTGTAAAATGGGGACACTATTAGTGCCTTCCTAAGGGTTGATGTCGGGACGTGGTGCTAAGGACATGAAGGTATATGGTAAACGCTTAAAATGTATATATGTGTGTGTGTATAGGGTTGGCCAAAAAGTTCATTCAGGTTTTTCCATAAGATCTTCCGGAAAACCCCGAACGAAATTTTTGGCCGCCCCAATACTTTAAGCCTTCCTACACTCAAGGATTGAGTGGCCATTAAGCCAGGATTAAGACTGCTCGACCTTGCAATCCATGCCCTTCAACTCCAGGCTGCCCTTTATTAAACTCGGCTGCATCCAGGGCATGAAGCAGCCTTTTTGCAACATCTAGTCCATTTCACCATCCCACTGAGCTTGATGCTGGGAGCCCTGTTTACAGATGAGCAAACCGAGACTCCGTGAGTTGATGTCCACACAGTCAGTCCAGATCGGAACCCAACTCTGTTTGGCCACAAAGCCCATGTTCTTGGCACCACAGCCCCTGCCTCCCAGAGGCCTCCCCGGGAGCCGAGGTCTTGGAGGCCAGAAGCGAGGCAGGAAACGAGCACGCTGGGCCCTCCTCTGCCAGACTCATTATCGGGGATAATTTTAGACTCAGTCCCACCCAGGCTCAGGCCTCGGAGGCGAGTCCCGATCTCCACAGGTGCCGAGAGGGGGACGCCTTTTGGAACTGGGTAGAATAAGCATTAGCTCCATTTTTATAGAGCCCACTCTTTGTCACAGTTAAGCATTTTTCCCTTTTAAAGCACATTAATACTACAAGGAGTGAAGCCGGGGGAGTGGCAGCTGAGTCACCTAATTTGCCCTTATGGGCTGCAGCTTTCAGCTTCTTAGTTTAGCTGCTCTTCGGTTCCTCAGACAATTTCTTTCCTCTCCCAGTGCCAGGGCAAGAAATATTTTGTCCTTTTGAACTGAACCACCCACTGTTTTTCACTTCTCTCGAGCACTCTCCCTTTTTTTAAGGGATGCTCCGTGGGGGGGGAGAGCTTCCGCCCACAAAATTATCCACGAAAACTCCCCAAAATAGAAGCTCTCAGCTGGGGTGGGAACGTGCCAGCGTATGAGGAAAAAGCAAAAGAGAAGCTGAATCAAAGCAAATAGAAGGCGTCCAGGTGGCCATGGGGAGAAAGGTCCAGGGAGACTGCAAGACATCTGGGCTGAAGGAGACCTTGAATCACCGGGGAAGCCTTTTATTAGAATCTCTTCCCTCCAACAGCCTCCCAAATAAGAAACGCAGGTATTTCTGCTGAGACATCACTTACTGGTGCTACCCAGACAACTGATTCAACACCAGGAATATTTAAGAGGACTTGGGCAGCTTCAAGGAGAGCACCCACTGGTCCTCTCACTGCGTTTATAGCCCAAGTGCCATCCTCACCTGTCGGTCACCGTGACCGCCAACCCCTTTATGGCTGGAAGGTAGACAGCAGTTAGAATTGGTCTGGACTCCCACGTGTCTCAAACACAGAAAGTGGGACAGACCCAGATGTATGAGAACCAGAATGGTGAGGGTTACTGATCTCTTATCACACGACCAGTTACTGAGTACTTGCTGTGGGGCAGGTATGAACTCATTGACTCCTCTGAACAATCCTAGGATTATCATTTTACAGAGGAAGAAACTGCAGCACAGAGAGGTTATGCAACTTGCTCTAGGTTGCACAGCCAGTAGGTGGCAGAGATGGGATTAGAACCCCAACCACCTGACTCTAGAGCCCGGGTTCCGACCCACCAGGCAACGCTGGCTCTCAAGTGTCAACTCAGTTGCTCCACTGGATTATAATTACCTTCAGCATAAAGTCCAGAATCCCATATGTGGCCTACTAAGACCTATCAAATTTACCCTACCCCTTCCAGCCTCATCGCTCACCTCTGACACCTTTGAACTCCAGAAGTACTCAGAGCCCCCAATCATCTGTGTCCTTCCTCGCTACAGGGCCTTCCAGCAGGCTGCTTCGTCTCTCCTCCTATCCCCGCTCTTCTCTCTTTACTTGGGTAATTCTACTGGCCTCCAGTGGGAGGAGGGCTTGCCTTGGATAGCACTTCTTTGGGGAGGTTGCAAGCTTCCTCATCTGTAAAATGGAGCTATACCAACGTCTTAGGGAGACATGAGGATGTGATGACATTGTGTCTAATGAAACACTAAGCGCAGTGCCTGGTATAAAGGAAGCACTCAATAATTGTACTAAAATTACTATCATCTTGCCACTACTTACAGCAGTTTTACAAGTACCCAGATCAATCAAAGATACCATTTCAGAGATTTCCCATCCCTCTTAGAATACAATCCAGATACCTCACCATGGCTGTCATAGCCAGCCTCTAAGAAGGTCCCAGTGGTGCCCACCTGGGTATTCTTGTTCTTGTCCAGGCCCTCCCACCCTGTGTGACAGTAGGACATTGACAAAATGGCAGCCTGTGACTACTGAGGCTAGGTTATAAAAGAAGTGTGGCTTCTGCCTTTCTGTCTTGGATCACTCACTCTGGGGGCAGCCAGCTGCCAGGTTGTGAGGACACTCAAGCAGCACTTTGGAGAGATCACATGGTGAGGAACTGAGGCCTCCTACCAACAGCCACAAGGACCAACTAAGCTGCTCCAGGCCCACAGAGATATTACATGCTTGTTCCTTTAAGCCGCTAAGTTTGGAGGGAACAGCAAACTAATACGAAGGCCACCAAGACCTGACCCAACCCACGTGTCCAATCTCATCTCCCTCCCTCTCCCATTCACTCACCTGCTCCAGCCTCAGGGTCCTTTCCTACCTGGTCCCGCCTCGTGGCTTTTGCGCTTCCTTACTCCTTTACCTGGAACCCTTTGTCCCATGATCTCTCATGGCCGGTTTCTTTCATCCTCTTGGTCTCAGTTGTCACCCTATGAACACATTCTTCCATGACCTTCATCTCTAAAATCTGCTCCTCTGCCCTAAAGCCCAACCCCGCTCCACAAATCTCCATCACTACACCTGTTGTATTTCTGTAGAGCAATAGTAAGCAAAATAAGTGGTGAATCACCTACCACAAATAAATTACATATTCACTTGTCTATCATATGTCTCCCCTGCCTCCCAACTAAAAGATAAACTCTACAAGGGCAGGACTTTGTTTTATTCACTGCTGCCTCCTCAGCACCAAGAATGATGCCTGGCATATGGCTGGACCTCAAAAAGCTTTGATGAGTAAATAACAGAATGTAAAATTGTCTCATCGGTTTGTTTACTTGGTTATGACTCAGACTAGGAAAAGAGGACCATGTCTGTCTTACTTGGGGCTTGGAATGATGTCTGGAACTGGTGGGTACTCAGTAAATCATCCTATCATATGTCTACTGAGTGATGTCTCTGTGACAGGCTCCCTCCCAAGCCCTCCTTATATACCAATTCATTTGGTCCTCACGACAACTCTGTAGGAGGAAGACTACTATTATCCCCATTTTGCAGGTGAGGAAACTTAGGCACAGAGACCCAAGGTCACCAAATAGTAAGGAGCAGACAGCGTGAACTTGGATAGTGGCAGCCTGGCTTCGGAGCCGTACTCCCAGGTCCTCTCAAGGTTTGTCGAATGAATGGCAGGCAGGCCTGAGTGTCTGGCCACCTTTTCAGCTGGCCGGGGAGGACCCTCACTCCGTCACGTGGCCGAGGAGATGGATGAGATGCTCAGCTGGGGTTGGCAGGGAAGAAGGAATGGGGCGGTGGCTGGGTAGCTGGAGAGGCTTTCCCCGTTTCCAAGCGATGGAAAGGTTCACCTCATCCGGAAAGAACTCCCAGTTCCCTGGCTGTGGCAGGGAGCGAGGTGTCTCCCCGGCCTGGTTCGTTTTAAAATACATTGTCTTGCTTTTAATAGCCTCCCTGATCTTCTCTTGGAGGTTCTCATGACTGCCTCTTCCCAAAATAATACCCAGCACCACTTTTTCCAACTCACAAGTGCTGAATCTTGCTACCTCCCAATCAGCCGCTGGCTGCCAACCCAGAGCCCTGGTTATCCCAGGGTCCCCCAAGCCGGAATGTGACCCAACAGGGAGATTTCCGAGGCATTTGGAGAGAACCCCCGACGTTCTCTGCCAGCTCACCGGGCTGCTGACAGCGAGTTTCCAGCAAGAGCCTGCCGCTCCGCGGGGCTCCCTTCGCTGCAGAACCGGGATGTGACAAGAGGCCAACGGCAGCCGTCGGGATGCCCCAGGCCCGCAGGGTTGGGGAAGTTTTTCCTAGAAGCTGGAGAGCTGACGTGGAGGGAGAGGGAATCGGCTTGGCTTGCCTTCCTCCTTCTGCCGGCAGAAGAAAGAGAAAGGCAGAGAAAGGCGGGGAGAAGGAAAGGTTTATCTCGTTTGCATTCTTCTGGGAGCTAAGCTTGAAACATTCAGGCCTTTTGTTAAAAAAAAAAAAAAAAAGGGACTGAGGTGCATATACCTAGAATTTTTCTCCTCCTATTTTAAAAATCAATAGGCCTGTCTTGTTGCTTTGTTTATTCGTTTCACAAATGCTGTCACATACCTGCAATATTCTGGGCACTGGGGCTGCAGCCACAAGAAAAACAGATACAGGATGCTGTCCTCATGGGGGCTTACAGTCCAGGGGGGAGATCAAGAGAGAACACGTGAATACAGACGACATGGATGAGTAGTGACATATGCCAAGGAAGAAACAGAAAGTGGAGCTATGATGGGGAAAGGAGCCAGTTTTAACCAGGGTGGTCAGGGAGGGCTTCACTGAAGAGGTGACATGAGCAGAACTGAATGAAGTACGAGAACTGGCTATGCAGCTAGCTGGGGAACTCATTGAGCACAGAGGGAACAGCATGTGCAAAGGCCCTGAGGAAGTCTCCTCTATGGTAGTGAACCTGCTGTCACTGGAAATATTCATTCTTTCATACATTCAACAAGTTTTCTGGGCACCTGCCTTGTGGCCCTGAACTTGCTGCTGGGGATACAGTGAGGAAACAAGACAGAGTGCATGTCTTTGGGGAACTCTCCATCCAGTGGGGGCAAGAAAGGTCAACACACATTACAAAGCGGGGTTCTAGTGCTCTGATGGGAGAGGCTTGGGGAGCCAAAAAACACTTGAGAGAGCAGCATAACCTAGTCACGGGGGTGGGGGTGGGGACCGTCAGGAAAAGTGTCATCTAAACGGCATCAATAATAATAATTGCTAAAATTTATTGAGGGTTTACACTTTGCCCTTTTCCAAGTGTTTGACATGTATTAACTCATCTAATCCTCATAACCTTTGAAAGAAATTCCATTTTTTTTTTCAAAGATGATGAAAGAGGTTAAATGACTTACCACAGGTCGCATGGCAGAAGAGCCTGGAATCAAACCCTTAGAGACAGGACATATGATCCACTTCCCCTTCTCCCCTTCCTGCTAAAATGGAGACTTGATGGTAGGAGCTCAAGCAGCCATTTTGGGCCATGAGATAGAAACTGTGTTAATGAAGACAAAGATGCCAGATGGAAGGAGCTCAGGTCCCTAAGGATCATGGCGCCTCCATATCAACCCTGGACCTCCCACCCAGGTTCTTTTGTAAGAAAAAAACAAATATCTACCTTGTTGAATCTCCTGCTATTTGTGGATCTTTGGTACAACAGTTGAACTTGCTTCCTAGTCAATATGATTTTCACTTTAAGAGTATAAAGACATCAAGTACAGAGACACTGAGTAACATGGATCAGATATGTACTTCAGAAGATGGCCATGGGTGGGGTTAAGAGGCTCCAGAGGGACTTCCCTGATGGCGCAGTGGTTGGGAGTCCACCTGCCATTGCAGGGGACAGGGGTTTGAGCCCTGGTCCGGGAAGATCCCACATGCGACGGAGCAGCTAAGCCCATGCGCCGAAGCTGCTGAGACTACGCTCTAGAGCCCGTGAGCCACAACTACTGGAGCCCGCACGCCTGGAGCCCCTGCTCCACAACAGGAGAGGCCACTGCAGTGAGAGGCTCGTGCACCGCAACGAGGAGTAGCGCCCGCTCGCCGCAACTGGACAGGGCCCACACGCAGCGACAAAGACCCAACACAGCCAAAAATAGATAAATAATTTCAAAAAAAAAAAGAGGCTCCAGAGCCAGCTGGTCTGGGTGCAAATCCCAGCTCTGCCTCTCCCCAGTTTTGTGACCAAGCTACTTATCTTCTCTGTACCTTGGTTTCCTCATCTACAAAATGGGAGTAATATTACCCGATGGGAGAGCTGTTGTGAGGAGTTAGCACGCATAAGGGTGCTTAAAATAGCACCTGGTACATATTAGGGAGCCTTAGGCTCTGTGAGTGCAGCTGGAGGAAGACACTCCTTACTTGAGCCCTTTGGTCTCCATGAAGAACTAGAAAAGCAGTTAGAACCTCCCTCTCCCAGGAGGCACTGGTAGGTACCTGGGAGCCCAGAAAGATGCCTAGAAGCAGCTCCAATCCTTCATTTGCAGTCAGAGGAAATGGGCCACGAAAGAGAACACCCGATGGGGCAGTAACCCAAGATAACACCACAGGGTCCCAGGGAGCTGCATCTGAGTGGGGCGTGGACCAGGCCACGTTGCAGGGGCCACCTCAGCACAATCCAGCCCAGTAAGCTGTGCCTGGGAGCCCCGCACGGAAACGCAGCAGGAGAAGCACGCTGCCCTTTCCCCCGCCGGGCTCCCTAGGAGATAAGAAGCCCCAGCTTCCTGAGGATGTGCTCTGAACCTTCCCACTGGCTCCTCTGGGCTTGTCAAAATATTTCTTTGTGGAGTCATCCCGTTTTTCCATTAATAAAGGTATTTTTGGGCTCCTGGCAACAATGGGTGAATGTTACAAAAGAGGTCGGGCCTTCCAAGGTAAACAGAGCTCATCCCGGACCCCAGTCAGCCGGCTCTGGGCTGCCAAGTCGGGGGAGTAGTGTTCCTATTCTGGGGCTCTCTGCGTTCTGAGCTGTGATCCAGCCCAGGAGAGCAGGCTCTGGGGCCATCTGCCTCTGTGGGCAGGACAGAGTCTCACGCTAGAGCAGAGGGGCAGTGCCACGGCTGTTCAGGATCCCCTGGGCTTTCTTAGTGCAATGCATGCCACGTCCATCCATCTCCTGACTCCAGCTGGTCAGTCGGTCAGCACACAGCTGTTGATGTCCTGCTCTGGGTCCAGTACCACACAGACAGAAAAGACATGGTCTCTGGCCTGGAGGAGCACAAGCCTTGCAGAGTGACAGACGTGGAAGCAGGTAGACCCACAGGTGCGTGGCAAATGTCTCCCTGGGGACAAGCAAAGGGAGGGGGGAGGGGCGCATACAGCACAGTGATGAAGCCTGTGGGCCCTGGGTTCTAATTCAGCTCCACCACTTACTGATCGTGGGGCCTTGGGGCAAGTGACTCAACCTTTCAGTGAGCCAGTTTCCTCATCGGCAAAATGGGGACAGTAATGAAAGTTAATATTAAGAACATGCTCAAAAGAGAACCGTTCACAGTTCAGGGTTAGCTATTAAATCACTGTTGTTAGAGCATCCTAAATGTCCATCAACAGAGGGATGGCTAAAGAAGAGGTAGTGCATACGTGCAACGGAATACCACTCAGCCATAAAAAAAGAACGAAATAATGCCATTTGCAGCAACATGGATGGACCTAGAGATTATCAAACTAAGTGGAGTAAGTCAGAAAGAGAAAGACAAATACCATATGATATCACTTACATGTGGAATCTGAAATATGACACAAATTAACTTATTTATGAAACAGAAACAGACTCACAGACATAGAAAACAAACTTATGGTTCCAAAGGGGAAAGGTGGGGGGAGGGATAAATTAGGAGTTTGGGATTAGCAGATACAAACTACGATATATAAAATAGATAAACAACAAGGTTCTACTGTATAGCACAGGGAACTATATTCAATATCCTGTAATAAACCATAATGGAAAAGAATATGAAAAAGAATATGTATATAAGTGTATAACTGAATCACTCTGCTGTACACCAGAAACTAACACAACATTGTAAATCAACTATACTTCAATAAAAAATAAATAAATCCAAAAAAAAAAATCATTGCTGTTAGATAACTAAAGCATACTCTGTAAAGGAAGCATTTGCCCTCGAAAATCTCTTACCAATTTTTATAGAAACCTTTCTAAATTTCATTACACTTTATAAATTGTTTACAATTTGTTAAAGAAATCAATATTTGTTGAATGAAGAAATGAATAAGTAAATGGATGGAGGGATGGATAGATGGACTCAATGTGTCAGTGACGGTATTAGTAATCTATCGTTGCATAATAAATCACCCCAAAATTTAGTGTCTTCAAACACAATAAACATTTTTTTCTCCCACATAAACTGAGTGAGAAATTCTAGAGCAGCTTGGTTGGGTCTTTTATTGCATTGAAGTCAAGATGTCAGCCAAGGCTGTAGTCATCTGAAGGCTTGACTGTGGCTGGAGGATCCGGTTCCAAGGAGGCTCCCTCCCTTGGCTGGCACCTGGGTCCTAGATGCTGGCAGGAGGCCTCAGTTCCTCCCCATGTGGGCCTCTCCTCAGGCTGCTTGAGCATCCTCTTCGCATGGCAGCTGGCCTCCCTCAGAGTGAGAAAGAGAACCAGGCAGAACCAGAGGCTGTGACCAGTCACAGAAGTCATTTCCATCACTCCCACCACATCCTGCTCCCCGATGCATGTTGCTAAGTCTAGCCCACATTTCAGGGCCAAGGAGCAAGACCCCGCCTTTGCCTTTTGAAGGGCAGTGTGTCAGAGAACTCAGATACAGTTGAAAATCACCACAGTGACCAAAGAGATTCCTTAAACAGACCAGAAGGGCTTCAAATACCAGCTTCTACAGACCAAATGAGAATACACTGCAGGAGTCCATTCATATGAAACGCTGGAACAGTCCAGACCAATCTGTAGGATGGCAGTCAGAGTAACAGGTGGCTGCGTGGAGGGTGGGGTCAACAGCCAATGGCAACAGGGATGTTCTGTATCTTGACTGGGGGGTTGGTGGTCAACAGAGTTTGAACTGCACACTTTAAATGTGCATTTCATTGTACGTAGGTTATGATTTAGTAAAACTGACTTTAAAAAAATACCAGCTTCCTGACTCAGGCAACTAACTGTTCCTACAGTTTCTTTGGTCTAGGTCAGGAGTTGACAAACTATGACCAAATCTGGCCCATTGCCTGTTTTTATAAATAAAGTTTTATTGGAACACAGCCACACACATTTATGTATGGGTCATCTCTGGCTGCTTTCCTGATAAAATGGTAGAGTGGTACAACTGGGTTGCAACAGAGACCAGATGGCCTGCAAAGCTGAATATATCAACTATCTGGCCCTTTACAAAGTTTGCTGACCCCAGCTCTAGAGGAAAATTAGAAACTTAATACTACTTTAGACACATTCGTTTTCAGGGCCAAATGGATCCAGTTTCCCAATCTTTTTACCCAAAAACTGCCCGGCTCCCATGTGTGCATGGCAACTTCTCCCAGAGGCAGGCAGATGTGGGAAGATCCACGTCCTCCGGAAGATCCCTCAATTTATTCCATTTGGGAACCATCTGATGTTTCTTTAGAAGCTTTTTCTGCAGCCCACTCTTTAGTGTCTGGGAGCTCTGCCTGGGCTGGTGAATCAAGAAGATGGTCGTCAAGTAGAACCTGGCCCCACGGAGCAGGAGCCTATGACATCACTCCTTGGGGAGTGTTTATATTCCATGAACTGTGTTTATCAACATGCGGCCTTCCTTCCCTCCGTCCCTCCGTCCCTCCCTCCCTCCTTCTTATGAAGACATGCCAGTCTGCTGGATTAGTTGTGTAGACTAGGTTCTCTCAAAGTGAGCCTTTTGCATGGTGCTGACTCAGTTTGTAGTCAGGCAGACGGTATACAATTGCACTGTAATCAGCTTTAAGAGCAAAACTCATTAAAAACCAAAATGCGAGCCATGAATGGAAGGCTGTAGGGAGGATACTGTCTGCCACCGGCCTCTCTTCCCAAACCTGAAAAGTCAGAGCATGGGACACAGGCGACAGACAATCTCCAGGCCCCAGTCCTGACAGACCTTAAACCCTGACCGGGGAGGAGGGTCCTGAGGGTGAGAGGGACCTTATGCCGCGGCCTGCTGGGGGTCTCCTGCTGCAGGAAGACTCCCTCTAAATACCCACTGGCTTTGCCCCGAGCCCTTAACATCCCTTCCTTCTTGCTCTGGAAATAGTGCTGCCATTGTTATTTGGGGATCAAACCTTTCTGACTCGCAGTTCATGCTGTTCAGGAAGGACTGAGTCTGTCCCAGCTTTGGGGACGTGCATGTGACCTGGGTCCAGCTTATCAGCATCCAGAGCGACTGGCTCAGGCCAGTGAGAATCAGCCCTGGGACTTTAGTTTGAACCAGTAGAGAAGAGAATCTCACCCACACATTTTCTGTCTTTCCTCCTGAGATAGAAGGATGTAAGCCTGGAATTGCTGTCAGCCTGCTCGGTGCATTGCAATCTAGGTAGCAAGATGTCAGAAATGTAAGACCACAGAGGAAGGCCAAGAGATAGGAAGAGATTACGTGCTGCTGACAACATGTGAGCCTCTGAATCCAGCCACGCCTGAAGCCAGAGGAAACTCCTGTAGCTTCTCCCATATATGAAAACATTTCTTTTTCAAGTAAGCTAATTTGAATTGGATGTTCTGTCATTTGCAACATCTCCTATTCCATCCATAGGAGTTTGAAATCTGGAACTGGGGCCTCAATTGCTGACAGGGGCCACCTTGTGGCCCTGAAGGAAAGCAAGGACAAACCAAGGGAAACACAGAGAAATGAGGCTGGAGCTTTGATCATACAGCTCCTGAAACCCTCCTTACCACTAAAGCTCCTGCTAATGAGATGATACACTTCCTTAAGGTTTAAGCCAGTTCAAGTCAGGTTTTGCATTACTTGGGGCCAAAAGTGTGCCCGGTGACACAGTCAGTTTTTTTACATGTAACACAGAGATGATCACACGTATCTCAAATAACGGCTGTGAGGAATAGGGACCAGCTGTGTAAAGCTCCAGCCCAGAGCCGACAGACCAAGTAGGGACTCAGCAGATGTTCCCTTTGCTTCTGTGACTGATTTTCTTCCCCTCCCTCACAGCTGGCCCCATGCAGGGCAGGCTGGGGGTCTGCCAGGTAGGATGGGACCCTCCATGTGCAGTGGTCCCTGGCCCCTTAGATGCAATCAAGGGTGACAGTTTAAGGGTGAGCCTGGGGGCAAGTGGGGCTAGGACTTCACCCAGACCCACAGTAGTGCATGTCAGTTGACCCACCTTCTGACAAAACAGCCCCCAAATCTCTCTGGCAATTCCCCAACCCTCAGTCTATACACTTGGCAGTCTACACACTTGCCTGTGGAGGCAAGATGGTGGGCCCACGGTGAGGAGTGTCAAAGGATGAGAACTGGTATGCCTAGATGCAGATCTTAAAAGGACTTTCTCTCTAAAACTTTTTTTCCTACCTCCTGATCAGCACCTTGACTCACCATGGCAGTAAGAGCAGTGAAATGGGTGCTATCACGAGAGCTATCTTGAAGCATTTCATTCCAGTTCCCAAATGGAGCTTTATATTGTGTTTGTCATAAATCCACATATTCTTCTCTTCCGGACCACTAGAACTGCAAAGTAGAGCTTGCTTCAATATCTGAGGGCAGGACACCAGGACCCTCACCCTTCTGTGGACATTCCGTAAAAACACACAAAACCAATGCCTCCACCAGATCCTGTGCATCATCACGAGGAAACACAGGGCCACCTGCTGAAGATCTGATTAGAAAGAAAGGGGAGCACCTTGAGCAGCGAACGTGATAGAACAACTCAGCAAAACGGTCTTTACACTACTAAGCACAGCTGTTATTCTTGGGGATGATACCACAGATGCCGTCAGAAACTGGATTCTCCAAAACATAGAGATTGTGATATTGAGGTTCTCGGGAATCAAAGAGAATTGTTAGCCCATGCTCCATGTGCCATCTGAAAAAATGCAATCTGGTGTAGTCACCAATACAGTGAAGTAATAACAAAATGTCTTTTCATATACACATGAAAGAGAGAGAGATGGGGGAAGAAAAAGAAAGAGAGAGAGGGAGGAAGAGAGGGAAGGAAAAAGAGAGGAAGAAAGGGAGCAAGAAGGGAGGGAAGGATGGAGGGAGCAGGGGTATCATGTGACCAGGGCCGAAACCAATCAGCACATGGAACTCCCCTGACCACTATGATTGGTTCAGGGATGAGCACATGACCAAGTCAGGGCAAGTGTTTATACAAAAGGCCTTCAACCCGGCTTTGGACAGACTCACTCTTTCCTGTTGGAAATGAAGGTGGAAGAATGTGACCAACGTGGCAACAGAAGGGGCAAGCTGGAGTAGAGTCAGTGTGGTGAAAGCAGAGCCAAGAGAGTGAGAGAGAAACCAAACCCCAGCCCCATTGCTGGAACCCCTGAATCCAGCTGAGCCTGAAGTCCACCCCTGGACTTTTCAATAATAAACTCCTTTTTTACTTAAATCAGTTTGTAAGGTTACACGGGGTATGGGTTAAATTTGAATTTCAGATAAACAACGAATAATAAATTTTTAGCATATGTATGCCCTATGCAATATTTCGGACAACTTTATGCTAAAAAAGTTATTTGTTGTTTATCTAAAATTTAAATTTAACTGGGTGTCCTATCTTTTATTTGGCAACCTTACCAGCTTGGGCCAGGTTTCAGATTACTTATACCCAAGCGTGTCTTAACTGATGTCCAGCCCCACACCCTTCAACAAGGGCACCGAGGTGCCCACTGGCCCCAACTCCCTCCACAGACCAGCCCCAAGGCCCAACAGCAGGAATTTGCACTATGTGATTTCTCACAAGGACACCACCCCTGGAAGTAAAGACCCATTGCCAACCTCCTGTTTAGAAATGCCTCCTACGGATCAGGGCTCCCCAGGGCATTATTCTAGGAGGTAAGCAAACTACAGTCCGCATTTTATAAATGAGTAGACTGAGACTCAAAGGTTTTGCGCTTCACATGGGGTCAGCCACGTTTCTTACCAAGCCTGGTAGGGAGCTAGGGAGGGAGCTGCTCCCCGAGGGTCTTTTGGAGGGAGCCTCGTGGCCACTCTCTGGACAGAGGCAGGAGGCCTGGGGTGTCTCAGTCACTCTGGCTGGGATCACAGAAAACCCAGTGGCTTCCTTCCCTGAGGGGTTTCAAGGGCCTGGGCACAGGGTAAGAGAAGGGACATCATGCTGACCCCAGACAGCCAGGGGAGTGGGGGACGCCGGCAGGTCCCGGGGGGGCAAGTGTTCCCTCCGACTTCCAGTCTCCTCGGCGTTTCCCAGGCCCCTCTCCTCCAGGGATCCTCACTTTCAACTTCGGTTTTGCTTTTTTTTTTTCTTTTCTTCTCTCTGTTGTTACCACTTTATAAATAAATAAATAAAGCAAACCAACAAAGCAAACATCTGGAAAGCTTTGTGGAAAATGGCATCTTGCTCCGATGACCCACCCTCCCTGGAGTCAGAATGCAAATGCCCGCAGGATTCACAAGTGGCCCCCAAATGTCAGAGGTGAGACGCCGGCCCCTCTGTTCTCCTACCAAAGCCCCGTCTTCGCCTGGGGTCATGTCCTTCCAAAATCACCACCACCTCCAAGGAGGTGGTTCCCAACGCCCTGCCCTGAACAAGTGCCCCACAGGCTCATGGGCCTCCGTGCACTCTGCCCAGCACACCCCCAATCCCATCCCATCCATTTCCTCCCACTTGGGTGTCTCTTTTCCTCTTGGGCAGTCACTGCTCCACCTTGGACTTACATCTCATTCCTGACCCATCACAAAAGCCTCTTCTCCCCTCACGTCACGTCTTCTGCTTTGCTCCAACCAACCCCTCTCCCACCACCGCTGCCAAGGGTATCTTCCCAAAGAATAGTTTGGACAATAATATCACTCCCCTGCTCAACAACCCTCTATGGCTCCCCATTGCCTCCTGAAATAAATACCAGCTTCCTCACTATGGTGTTAAACCTTCCTGTGGTGGATGTCTGCTGTTTTGGTTTTCCAACATTCCTTTTCTCTTCTCTTGGCAACTTCACTCTGGGTTTTCTTGGGGGAAGAGGGGGGAGTCACACATCGCCCCCCTTTGAGTCCACGTGGTTTGGGGGCTGCCTTCAGTCTCACGTCCAGGAGGGGGTTGTGTGACCCAGGCTGGGCATGTGCCACGTTCCCCTGAACAAAGGAGTTGGTTCAGGGTTGGCCATGTGAGCCAGGTCAGGCCAACCACAGTCAACACCAGGTTTCTGGCTGGAACTGCTGAGAAAGAAGGGCTCTCTCTGTCTCTGTCTCTTTCTCTCTCTCTGTTGGTGTTGCAAGGCAGGCCAGAAACTGCTGAGGGCCATCTTACCAACACAAGGGCAGAGCAAACTCAGAAGAAAACAGAGCTGTGAGATCAAAAAAAAAGTGGTCTATAAAATATCTTAAAGTCCCTGGATACAGCTGTGCCTGAAGTCAATGCTACCCACTCACTACATCCCTCTCTTTTTTTTTTAAGTTTGAACTAGTTTGACGTGAGTTTCTGTCACTGGCAACTAAGCAATATTGTTTCAGCTTCCTTTCTAGCTGTACTCCCACTATTTCCCTATGTGTCTTTATACTTCTGAGAAAATGGCATCGTGAACAGTTAGTGGAATGTACTCCACCTTCCAGCCTCTGTGCCTTTAGTCCTGCTGTTTCCTTGACTTGAAATGCCCTCCTGACATCACTGTCTACCAAAACACTAATTCTTCTTTAAGGCATTTCTCAAGCAAGCTTGCAATCCATGAGAATGTCATAGCTGCCATTGCCTTGCTTTCTGTCCCTGTAGTGCTCTCAAAGAACTTATCACCCATCCTTGAATTCCAGTCATTTGTACACCTCCTATTCCTTCTCAGAGACAGGGACTTAGATGACAAGAAGACATCTTCATTCAGCTCTAAGCACAATGCACGGCACAGAACAGAAGCCCAGGAAAGCATCTTTGCCCTCAAGGCCGCCTGGTGAAACATCCCAAGACTCACTCACCTGAAGCCTTGATTTTGTGGCAGATGGTCCGCCTGCCCCACATCTGCTATCACACCTTTTCACACCAGTACCCCCATTTTCCTGTGGGGAACCATTCCATCTCCATTCCTATTCTTGTGGCTTAGGTGGAGCCCAGCCCGCCTCTCTCTGGCTCCAATAATGACATGTGGCCCAGAGCTGGCCAAGCAGGGCATCTCACACTTCCAGCCACAGTGACTGTCTCAGGGTTGGATGAGGGACCAACCAATGAGATTCAAACCTGCTGGAGCTAATGAGAAGGAGCCACTCTGTGGACTGGGATTGGAAAACTAGTGGGATGTGAGCCTAGGTTCCTGGGGCCACCAGTAGGAGAGGTTCTGCCTGGAAAGAAGCAAACATCAAACCAAATAAAGCCAGGCGATAGAGGCAGATGCCTGATATCAGTTTCATCCTAGATCCAGCCATGCCTGAAGCTGACCCTACTCTGTACTTTTTAGGTACATGAGTCAATAAATTCTCAATTAATCGGGCTTCTGTTGCTTGCAACCATGAGTCTCAGCTGATACAAGTTCCACATCCTTCTCTCCATCATCATGCCTAACCCAGAACACAAGTGGTCCATAAATATTTAGTCACTGATTAACTGAGGGCAGGACACACTCTCTGCCTTGTCACTATCCCCTCTCCCTCCACTCCACATCCCCTACTGTTAATCTAACTAAGATCTATCCATCTTTCAAGTCTCAGTTTAACTATGACTCCTAGAAAGGCCTTTCCTAATACTCCCAGAAAAAAAAATTATGCCTCCTCCTAATTTGGAACAGGCAGGAACCAGGAGACTCAAGAGACTCCCTGAGTCTCTCCTGGGCCTCATAACACCCCAGGCTTTTCCTTCATAACACTTCTTACAGTCGGCGATTCCTAATTGTTGACGAAAGTAGATTATCATTCTACGTTCATTTCCCCTCCAAACTGCAAACTCCACCAGGTGAGACACTGTCTCTTTTACCACTGCATCCCCAGAGCCAACATGGAGACTAGCACAGAGTAGGTGCCCAGTAAATGGTCACTGAATTAATAAATGCATTGACACCACTCAGAAATCAATTACAAGATTATGTGACCCATGTTTCTCAATTTGAATAAAGATGGTGGAACTACATACCCTATTTGCACCTGGTCCATTGAAGGAGGGCTCCAGGAAGAACCAGGCTGGGGAAGGCTTGGAGGGAAATTGCCTCTTTGTGCAACTCCACAGGGGTTTTAGCGTCTTGAATTTGATCAGAAAGCCCAACACAATTTGTGGTTCATTACTAGGGACCCTAGCCACGCCCTGAAGCAAATGTCAAATTTCACACATTTAATGAACTCCATGCTTGAAATATGTGGCCTGTAAACTCTGATTTACACTGCTATTAAAATCCATGGTGCCTAAAAAGGAACGTGAAAAGTATATATTTGTGCTAAGAGAAGGGCCTTTTCTTAATTTCCCCGAGACGTTAATTCACTCCAAGGTGCATAAACGTTCCCTAAAGCTTTATTTCAATAGCAATATTTCTTTCAGCACCTCAAATTTAGTTACCAACTTTTGAGAAGAGTGGTTGTGTTAGGTCACACACGAGTGGAAAAGTGTCACCATGTAATTGTCTGCTCTCGGGAAGGTAAGCGGAGTTGACAGCTGAGGTGGGGACAGCCCCCAACTTGCACAGCCAAGTTTACTTGGCATCATCATTAAAACCTGCCTTACGTCAACATCGGTGCAGCCATCGTGCCTGGCAAGGTGAAATTTTTTTTCATCTCAGCCCAAATCTTTATTTACTGGATGCTACCACCTGGTATTTCTTTCTTCTCCAGGTTTGCCACCGGCTTTGGCACATTTTAGGTAAGTTTCATACCTGGGGCGGCTGAGCTACGTGGCAGGTCACAGATGGCCTCCCTCTGGGGGTGTTCCATGGAGCAATGAGGACACAACTTTTATGGCCACTTCCGGACTGAAAAGGACACCCTGACTCCTACCCCCCACCTTTCAAGCTCCACTGGTTCAAAGAAATCCGTCCAACAAAGAGAGAGAAAGCACTGTCGACCCTGCTGGGGTCAGCCAACTGCCACCCCCTCTCCCTGGTTTTTGGAAGAGCAGGGGTCAAATCTGATTGGCCGTCCTCCATTCCCCTCTCGCCAGTGATTGGTTTAGGGGTGGGCGTGTATCCCAGTACTGGCCAATGAGATGTAAGAAGGACTTCTAGGAGAAGTTTCAAAGCTGATCAAAACAGATGGCCGAGGAGAGTGTGTCCCAATTTTTCTAAAGTTCCAGCAGAGATTCTGAGAGTCACCCTGGTGTGGAACTCAGTGCCTTCATTTCAGAGTAGGAACTGAAGCCTGGAGAGGGAACGTCTTGATCAGGGAGTTCAGTGGCAAAGCCAAGATTATTACTGTAATAGACACAGTTATTCTTTGACCACCAAGCATCCATTTGCCTTTTCTTCTTGGGGAAACAAAAACAATCCCCTTGAAAAATTACCTCTTCCCCAGGGCAGACAATCTGGAGGAACTGTAAGTCAAAATACCCAGCTATGTGACCCAAGCTGGATTCATGAGATTCCCCCACCAGGACTTTGACTGTGTAGTGATACGCGGTGGGGTTGGGTGGGGTAGATTAAAAAAGCTGGAGGTGATAAAACAAGCTGCAGGAACCTGACCGGAGGTGGATTAGCTCCTGCCACCTGCATCCCCAGCATATCCTGGTTCCTGCCTGTTCCAAGCCCAAGTTCCAGTCTGAGTCACTCTGCATCCTGGCAATAAATTCTCCCTCCCCGATTCTTGGCTTAGCTTTGCCAGTGCTGATTTCGGTTGCGTGCAAACATGGAGCTGTGACTGACACAGAATGGCTTTATGTGTTCATGCACCATGCCAGGCATTTCACATATATCAGTACATTCATTTCTCCCAACAAGTATTATCAATTAGGGACTGGGCACTCGTATACTCAGACACATACTCATTTCACAGATGAAAAACCTCAGGTTCAGGGTGCATTATTTGTCCAGCATTTCATAATTAATAAGTTAATAAGCCAGGTCTGGAATATAAGTGTATCTTGTGTTCCTTATCTGTCAAACGAGTTTAATGCCACTTAAACCACACGGTTACTGTGAGGACTCAACAAGACAATACAGGTGGAAAACACAGCATACACACTCCCATTTGGAAGCCATGTAGCTCTTAGAAGTCTTTCTTGAGAGGCATTTCCTGGGTCCAGTGGAGATTCTCTCAAGAATTAAGAGAGTTTTCTCATGGGTTGATCCAGCTACCAAAAGCCACAACCCTGGACTTGGAGAAAGAAATCAGTCATACTTGGGGCAAGCAATGTGGTCTGGGGCATGAGCCACATCCTTGACATCTCTGGTGATGGGAATCCCAGCAGGTCCACTGTCTAAGCTGGCCTGGAAAGTTCAGAAAGCAGCAAGTTCTGGCATGGAGACAGGCCCAGGGGGGTAAATGGACGCCTTCCTGCTAGAAAACAATACTCACTTCCTGCCACTCATCAGCGCTGGCCGCCATTGCTCTTCTTTCTCTTCCTTGATACGCTGAACACTTCCTGCCACAGGGCATTTGCACGTGCTATTTCCTCTGCCTCAAACACTCTTTTCTCATATCTATGAATGCTGGTTCCCCTCACCTTTCAGATTTAAGCTCCAAATTCACCTATTCAAGGACACCGTCCCTGGCTACCAAGTCTAAAATGGCCACACACACTCCTCACCCCTCACCCCTATCCCACTCCAGTCTCCCTAATGGCATCCTGATTTTATTTCACCATAGTAATTATCACTGTGAAATGCAGTTACCTTATTTGTTTACTTCACTTATTCATTCCACAGTTATTGAACACTCACCATGTGCCACCTTTTTCTAGGTACCCAGAATAGCAAATAAGTCAAAGAGCATAAATTCCACTGGACGATACTGAAAATAACACTCTAATAGCACTAAGTGCCTGAGGACAAATACAGCAGGGTAAGGGGCTAGAGAGTGACAGGGCTGTAACGTTAGTGGGGCAGTCAGGTAAGGCCTCTCTGAGAAGGGACATCTGAGCAAAGACCTACATGATGCCTGTTTGTTTCTCCATCTAAGACAGAAGGTACTTCAGAGAGCAGGGGCCATGGATGTCACATCCTCAGTGCCTAGAAGCTGCCTGGCTCCCAGTAGGTGCTCGTAGATGTTGAACGGTGCCTCCAGACAGCCCAGGGGCTCTCTTCCCCAGTGACAACATCCCTGCAATGACTCATGACTCGAGGCCTCTACCCCATCCCAGGGCTGACTCTGCTCATAATTAGAAGGTGGGAACAACCACAATGACAGCAGCTAGAAAATGTGGCAATTCCCTGGGAACTGCTATGTCAGGAACGGAGGTAAGGAGGGTCCTTGGGAATGATGAGAGTCAGATAAACAGAGCACTCGTCATCTTCACTGACATTTCTCAACCTCTCATGACATGCCATAAAGGAATGCAGCTTGCTGGACAGACTCAGGCTGTTGCTTTTACTGGGAGCCTTGAAGTTGAGGGTTAAAGCGGATTATAGCTCCAAAGAGGCAGCTGCCTCTTAGACAACAGACCTGGGTTCCAATCCTCACCCCACCTCTTACCTAGGAGCTGTGTCACCTTGAGCCAGTCACTGAATCTCTTAAAACCTTACCGGTAGAAAAGATAACGATCGTCTCCCCCTCTTCAAAAACATTCTGTATGTGAAGCACTTTGCATAAAACCAGAGCTGCTGTTGAACCAAGACCCCCCCATACCAGACTAAGAAATGATCTGATGCAAATGAGAACCACAATGAGATACCACAATGCACCCACCAGAGTGGCTAGTATGAGAAATATTGACAACAAAGAGAATGAATTGACAAGCTACAGGTGGGGGGAAAATTTTTGCAAATCACGTATTCAACAACATACTTCTATCCAGAACGTATAAAGAACTCTCAGAATTCAACAGTAAGGAAACAATCTAATTTAAATGGGGGGGGGGCAGGGGGAGGGGGTGAGACATGAATACCTCACCAAAGAAGACATGTGGGTGGCAACCAAGCACAAGAAAAGATGTTCAATGTCATCGACCATTAGGAACATACAATTAAAAATCATGAAGAGGGGGCTTCCCTGGTGGCGCAGTGGTTGAGAGTCTGCCTGCCAATGCAGGGGACACGGGTTCGAGCCCTGGTCTGGGAAGATCCCACATGCCGCGGAGAAACTGGGCCCGTGAGCCACAATTGCTGAGCCTGCGCGTCTGGAGCCTGTGCTCCGCAACAAGAGAGGCTGCGATAGTGAGAGGCCCGCGCACCGCGATGAAGAGTGGCCCCCACTCGCCGCAACTAGAGAAAGCCCTCGCACAGAAACGAAGACCCAACACAGCCATAAATAAATAAATAAATACTTCAAAAAAAAAAAAAAAAAGGGAATGAAGAGAATGACCAACTTAAAAAATGTGAATCAAAAAGTCATTACCTGTGAATTCCAAGTTCAGCAAAAAAAAAAAAAAAAAAAAAAACCTCAGCTTCTAGAAATAGAAAAAAAAAAAAATCATGAAGAGGGACCACTGCACATCTGTTAGAATGGCTAAAACAAAAGGACTGACAATGCCAAGTGCTACCGAGAATGTGGAGCAACTGGAACGCTCATGTGTTACTGCCGTGGAATGCAAAAACAGTACAGCTGCTCTGGACACAGTTTGGTAGGGTTTGTCTTTTAACAGACTTATTAAGATATAAGTTATATACTATAAAATTCACCCATACGTGGTGTATAATTAAACGTGTTTTAGTGCGTGTACAGTTGTGTAACCATCATCACAAGCTAATTTTAGAACTTTTTCATCATCCCCAAAAGAAACCCCCTACCCATCAGACGTCACACCTATCCTCTGATCTTCCCCAGCCCTAGGCAACCACTAATCTACTTTCTGTCTCTATAGATTTGCCTCTTCTGGACTTTGCATATAAATATGCAATCATACAACATGTGGCCTATAGGGACTGGTTTATTTCACTCAGCATAATGTTTTCAAGGTCCATCCATGTTGTAGCATGTGTCAGTACTTCATTCCTTTTTATGGCTGGACAGCATTCCACAGTTATGGATAGACCACATTTTGTTTACCCGTTGATCAGTTGATGGACAATTGGATTGTTTGCACTTTTTGGCGATTGTGAATAGTGTTATGAATATCTGTGTTGCTATGTGGCCCTGCTTCATCCTCAGTCTCTCTCAACGATGCTTTTCTCATCTGCAAAATGAGGATAACACCTCATAATCACAGAATGAGGGGCAGGTGGGAAAGCACTTTGCAACCGTAAAATGCCGTGACACAGCAAGGCCCACTTTTTCAAGTCAGGTTCCTGAATCTTCCAGAATCCACTCTTAAAACTCAATGACCGGGGCTTCCCTGGTGGTGCAGTGGTTAAGAATCCGCCTGCCAATGCAGGGGACACGGGTTCGAGCCCTGGTCCGGGAAGATCCCACATGCCGCGGAGCAACTAAGTCTGTGCACCACAGCTACTGAGCCTGTGCTCTAGAGCTCGCGAGCCACAACTACTGAGCCCGCGTGCCACAACTACTGAAGCCCACACGCCTAGAGCCCATGCTCTGCAACAAGAGAAACCACCGCAATGAGAAGTCCACGCACCACAACGAAGAGTAGCCCCCACTCGCCGCAACTAGAGAAAGCTCACACACAGCAACAAAAACCCAACGCAGCCAAAAAAAAAAAAAAAAACCTCAATGACCACAACACTGTAAATCAACTACATTTCAATAAAAGTTAAAAAAAAAAATTCAATGACTTAATGCCACCGAACCGTATACTTTAAAATGGTGAAAATGGTACACTTTGTGTATATTTTACCAGAATAAAAAAAACAAACTCAAAGTCACCACGGTCCAGGTCCTGGGCTGGCTGAGGACAAAACCGGAAGTCAGTTCCTTCCAAGCCGCCTCTCCACATCCCCTAAGAGCAAAGCCAATGAGGAAGCACCACCCACGTGGGCTCCAGCCACCCCCTCCCCCTTCACTTCTCTCAAGCCTCTTGGTTTATTTTTTCAAACTCAAGCAGATTTTGCTTTCTGCTCTATTCATGAATTTGTTTTCATGTGAAAAAAATGTGCTAAATGATTTGCCAATTCAATGACTGACTCTCATTCTCCATCCCAAATTGCGGAGTCAGTGGAGTTTGGGGGACGTCCTCTTTCTCCTTTGGCTACGTCTACCCCCAGCCCTGAAGGGGTGTAAGCCTCAGGTAGGGATGCCCAGGCCAGCCCAGCATAAGGTGGGCAGGTTCGTGTCCCACACGGGGAAGAGGAGCCGCTCAGAGCAGGGCAATTTAAAGGGAAAGCACCTGCAAAGTCAAGGAAAGGTGAGCAGAGTCAAGGTGGGATATTGCCTCTGTGCCCAAACCTTTAACTCTTATGAGGACTCTATCCAGACGGGTGACCTTGGTGTTTGGAAAAAACACGCACGTGAACCCATCTCTATGAAGGACTTTGAGCGTCGGGGAGACGGCCTCCCTCCACCTGCAGCCCGCCCTCCCTCAGAGGTCTCAAGTGATGACAACAGCTGTGCCAAGAGCCTCGTTGCTGGCTCTCACAGGTGGTGTTCCTGGTCCTAAAAACAGGCAGGGAGCTGAAGCTCAGAGACTCTAAGGAATCGGCCCCATATCACTCAGTAGGTGTGGGACTGGGTATTCAAACCAAGTCTGTCTCGATTCCAGCTGGGGCCATGGCATGGTGCCCTTTCTGCCTCCCCCTACCCCCCGCCAAATTCCAGCCCGTCTCCTAAAATGTCATTGCGTTCATTTCGACTCCCGCCCACCATTAGGCCCAGAAGAAAGGTAGTGCATTCTCTTGGTGTCTCCCTTAAGTATGAAGCCATTTTAGAGCAAAAGTCTCCACGTCTGCATCAGGCAGCCTGGCTAGCGGGACTTTTTCTGGCCTGATTTTCTCCAATTCTGATGGTGATGAGCTGCCTAGTAAAATTATGCTAAGTTTTGTGCACAGCGAGTAGCATCTTACACGCTAATTACTGGCCACGTCTTTGAAGAATTCCTGTGCGATTTCCAGGGTAATCAACTCACCTCTTTCCTTGGGTCTGATTAGTAGTTTGGGCAAACTGGAGCCCCCGGCCCCGGCCCCACTCGAATCAGCAGGGCTCTGGATGTCGTTAGCTACTCAAATTGCCTTCTAAAAAATCTGTTTCACATAAAAGGACAAATGAGAATGAGTATTTGCCCATCTTTAAGACACTAACTACATTCTTTTCCACAGCCTGTTCTCGTTATTATTTCTCTCTTCAGGAGGAATTTGAACACAGCCTGGGTTCCCGCACGCAGTTCATGACTGCAAAGCGCTTCCTCTTCGAAATCCGACCCAAGTGGGCATATTCTGGAAATGTGGCATCTTCGAAGAACGTGACCCAGTTCATTCTTATCTACTGGTTCTCCCTCCAGACTCACCTTCTAAGTCGGAGGTGGCCGGCTTTCCAGGGCTCGCCCAAGAACAATCACCTCTGCCCACTGCACCCCAGGCAGGGCTGAACAGAGACCCTTTGTAGTATTTGCTGGAAAAGCAAGAAGAAACTTCATCCAAGGACCGCCTTCTTCTCCTCTTTATATAATAGTTAGTGTCGTTTATGCCAATAAAGTCACACAGAAATACTGGGCATGGCAGTGGGTTGATTCCAATGGGAGGGGTCTCGCCTCAACCCCCTTGGAACACAGAGGTGGAAACAAAGACAGGAAGGGATGGGTCAGTGAGTAGCAGGGAGAGAGTAAACTGGGGCCCCTTGGACAGAGTTCAGGTTCTGACATAGTTCGTGGGCCAACTTTAATAATGCTCGCTTGGTTCTCATACAGCACTCAGTGAATGAATGCCATGGGCCGCGGGCCCTACCTGCCTCCCCACCCCGCCCTCATCTCCTCCAACCTCCCTCTTGGTCTCAGCACTCCGGCAATGTGCCCACCTTTCTGCTCCTCTGACACGCCCAGCCTTTCCAACCCCAGGGCCTTTGCATACCCTGCTGCCCAAACACCATTTCCCCCAGAGCTTCCCACAGTTCCCTTCCTCTCATCCTTCAGGCTTCTCCTCCAGTGGTCCATCCCAAAGGGCCCTTCTCTGACCCCCATCACTTCCACTATCCATACTTTAACCATATCATCACTCTCTTCTTCTCCCTCTCCCTGCTTTCTTCAGAGGACATTAGAGTCTGTATCTGTATGTCCACTGTCTCTCCCACACACAAGAAGATAATCACTATGAGGGCAGGAACTGTCCCTCTTGCTCTCCACTGTTGCTTCCTGCCTGAAGAACAGTACCCAACACATAGTAGGTGCTCAGTAAATATTTAGTGAATGAATGAATGAATACATCAGCATACTCCACACAACTCCCATCCCTCTTTCTGGATTCTGCAATCTTCCTTGAAGAAAAAAAAAAAATATTCCTGGGCTTATCTGGACCCAATAAAAGAAAAAATGTTCTTCTCTTAAATCTCTTGAAAATGAACAGCAGAGGCTTAGGAACACAAAGTTCTCAGTGTAAGCAAACAGAACCTGCAGGCTGAGTTCTAAGAAATGAGACCTGGCTGGTCACCGAGCATAGGGTGTGGGGCTGGTGACTTCACATATGATTCAGTTACCCCCAAATTTTATGGGGAATCCATTTCAAAATCAAAACCTCAATATGGAAAGTGGAGGGTGGCTTTGCTTTGGCATTCTTACGAGAAGGCAGGCCTTCTGAAAAGATGCTACGCTGTAGATAACTCATCCATAAAAGGGGGAGCAGGAGGGAAGGGGAGAAACCCCAGGATCGGGCATACTTCTCTGCTAAGGCTTCAGATGAAAACCGATCCGGGAGTGCGTGATCCTCCAAAAATCTGCCAGCCCCCAAAGTACTTAAGTTATCCCTCCAACCACAGCCACATGGAGAACGAAATTAAATCCCACGGAAAGATCTGACTTTTTTTTTTTTTTTAACATTATGCAATGTTTGGATGAAAAAAGGGGGGGGGGATATCAGAAGAAAAAAAACTCATCGTTTTCCCAGAGTTTAGCAAAGCTATTTCTAGCTTTTAACGATACATTTCACCATCACTTCACGGGTAGTTTTGAGAGGCGCAAAGGAGGGACTGTTCTGTTATGTAACCCATTTAAAGTAGGAAATTAGCAAGTCCTGAATGAATTCGGTTACTGTGCTCCGACTTGTGGAAAGTTTGGAGCGACTACAGTTCTATTTTGAGGTGAGCAAATCCATCATTTACAGATCAGCTCACAAATACTGCAGGGTTTCATGTCACCCTGAAAAGTTTCATAACAAAAACAGTTAAAGTACTTGAGGTGTTGGGACATTTCGTCTCTAAACCTTATGAGCCTGAAGAGTGAGGAGGGCAAGGATTCCCAGTTGCCAATTATTCAAAAATGCAAATATCTGAGATCAAATAAATATTCATCTCACCCCCGCCCCCATCTTTTTTTCTTTTTTTCTTTTTTTCCCCCAAGCTAAGTCCAGCAAAATAGTCTGGTCAACAACATAAAAAGAAATGTCTGTTTTTAACGGAGCCGTTGGCCATGAAATAAATTCTGAAGCTATGAAAGCAGCGTCTTGAAACATAACAGTTAGGTATGCTGCGCCCGCCGGGCTGGTGAAAACAGGAAACAGAAATGTCTTCTGATCCTCAAGTTCCCCCTAGTGGCTCGGATGGAGGAGTGTCTGCACATTCATGGAATTTCACAGCAGGTAAAAGCGGTCTGAAGACTTTACATCGATGGCACGCGGTTAAGGAAAAGTACTGCCCTCTGCTCTTGAGCGCATGCATCCTCCACGTGCCCGGGGAGCCGCTGTTGACTGCGGCACAGCTAATGTACAATCCCCTCTCGACTCCATAAACTGAGAACGGCCCTTTCAGCGGAGAGCCAGGGAGAGGAAGCCAGGAGCCCGCACTGCAAAGAGCTGCTAATTAAAACATTTGGCCAGTTGGATGTATAATCAGCTTCTTGAGACAGGAGTTTACAGCTGCTGGGCTCCTTTGGAAATGAAGACAGACTCTTAAAAATGGCAAAACTGACACTTGCAGACTGTATGTGGGTTTCTCAACCTCAACACTTTTGACGTCGGTTTGAATGATCCTCTGCTGCGGGGCTGCCCTGTGCAGTCTTCATTAGATGCCAGCAGAGCACCATCCCTCCAAGTTGTGAGAACCAAAAGTGACTTCAGACATTGCCCCATGCCCCCTGCAGGCCACAGTCACCTCTGGCTGAGAATCACTGGATTCGATGAATAAAATACCATGTCCTCTGTATCCTACACAATAGCTTAAAAACCTCTTTTCCCTAAAACTTAAGTGACCGGGTTCCTAAATCTTCTATCACTTGATTAAAAAAAAAATCTATACAAAGCAATCAAAGACTGGGTGTATAAATACAATGTGAATCATAAAATATGTTTGCTTTTTTTATATAGATCACTTTTTGAAATTCTAACATATCTGGAATAGACAACAGTACAGAATAATAAATAATGCATGGGTTTGGGGCTTTTTTTTTGCTGAAATTAAAATAATTCTTTACCTGGAGAAAAAGCTATTTACATTTTATGTACCATGAGATACATACAACATAGGAGCATTATAATAACAAGCTCTCATTTTGACACCAGAGTTTCATGTCCCTGCACAAATTAAAATGATCCCCAAAGGCATAAAGTACACAAGCTTTATTGGGCAACAGCAACGGGCCACGCTGGCAGACAATGAAAATAGAACCGCTCAGAATCTCACAGGATCACATGTATGTCATCACAGGATCAAGAATTTAAATCATCTGGGAGCTCCTGCTAAATTAAAGTTCTGTACTATCACTTCCCTCTAATCAAAAAACGCTGTCCTGGTGAGTATCTGCCATGAGGATTACAGATAATCTACTAATGAGGAAGTCAAGGAGTCCCAGAGGAATTCAGTCAGCCCCATTGCAACAAAATAATAAATGAGCCACAATTTTTGTTTTTTGCAAATACCACGCCCCCTCCCCTCCTGCCCCCCAGCAAACACACTATTCACTGACATCGCCCAGCGACACCAACAGACTGTGTCTCCAACCAATACTGTGACGGAGAAGACAGATTCCCAGGAACGCCGCGCTGGTGTGAGAAGATGCTGAGCGTCTCCAAGTACTGCAATGCTGCTCACCTGCTTATCGGTTCCATCCAAGAGCATAATATATATATTTTTCCAAGACACAATGGACTTAACTAATGGAAATATTTCCTAAGACATATATATAAATGACCAAAAAAAAAAAAAAGCTTTATGTTAAAAGAAGGAGGGAGAAATAAAGTCTGTTGTCTTTGCAAAGCTCCTTGTATATTTCTTAATGAAAAACAAAACCGTGACAGAATTTTAACGCAGTGAAAACCAAGTATGTCTTCAAAACACTTGAGGTGACATCATACACTCACACATACACACGTTTCAAACACACCAAAAAGATCCAAGATAAAAGTGGCTGATAGGTGTTGGCCTTAAGTAAGATAGAGCAGAAGATCACGTAGGTCCCATCTGCAATTCTGGCGCAGGTTTATAATGCTGCCCCATAAAGGCGCAAGGGCATTCCCATTCCCACCCCGGGAAAAACAAAACAAAGTATAAAAGCAAAGGTCTAGAGGAAGAAAAATAGGCATGATCATGTCAATTTCCAATGCACACAAAAGCCCAAAATACATTCAAAAGTACTGTCAGCATAACCTAAGTTTTCAGTGGAAAACATACGGAGGAAAGGGTAAGCAGACGTTGGTATTTAAGATCACTGCTACGAAAAAGGGTTTCACTTAAGGGAAGCGAGTCTGGGATCTGACTATAATAAAGCTAAAAGTGGGAGGAATCCCGGCCCTGGGCCTCCCAGCTCCAGGCGGCTGTAAACAGATGGTCTGCTCCAATCTCAAGATGCTCCTTGCGATGCCCTTCACCGCTTTAGGGCGAAGTCCTCTGCCCCAAGCAACCCAAGTAAGTGCAGCCAGTCTCACGGAGCACGATAAGCAACACACACATGCATGTGCACACTCTCAGATTAGCACTGAAACGGGCAGATACAAGAAAGCACTCAAGATGGAGACACTTGTCTGGTCATTTTCCTAGAGAAAGGGAGGGAAAAAGAGACACCCAACGGATTCCTCGCTTTCCCACACGCACAACCGTCACCAAAAAATATAATAAAAGTCATCATCAAATAATAAAATTAAGTTACTCTGACAGAAATACCTAATGTTGTCAAAGGGCAGGGGGAGGTGTAATTTTTACTTTGAGGAAAGTATTTAAACAGCGCTGATTGTGTGCCAGGGGCCTCTGGCTGTCGGAGACTTGGGGCCGCTGAGTTCCAAGGCGAGGGGACCTCCAAGGTGTCAACGGTGTTTCCTAAGTTCCTTCCAGACTGGTGAACGGAATCCTTATGCTTTTTATGAACTCAGCAGTTTCCTGTAAAATGGCTTGGATTTTTTTGTCTGTGCCTTTGTCTTCTCTCCACAGCTAAGCTAACACGGGAAGTGCCTGTGTACGCAGATCCTCTGTTGGGATCATGGGCTGATGTGTGCACGTCAGGATCGTGTACTCTCAGCTGACTCGTGGCGCCCGCCACGTGGGTCTCTAGAGTTTGAGAAGCACACGTGTGTTTTCCTAGACACTCCGGACCCCGGAAGGCGGCGGGAGCAGGCTGCCCCCTGGCAGGGCGGCTCTCCAACACGGTCACGGTCCCCACTTGCATTTTAGTCCCTCTCACCCTTGGCCGCCTCCGCCAGGGTACGGTCGAAAGGCAGAACGAGGGGGTCTGTTGATGGCACAAACGCACCTGCGACCTCCAGGCACAGCTTCTTCTGCTCCTCTGGGATGCTTTCTCCCTCCCAGATGCCAAGCAAGAGTTTAGGTGTTGACTTTCAAAGTCAACTCAAGCACCTGGATCAAAACTGGGAATTAAGGAAAAGACCAAAGAGACTATCTTCATTCCCTGTCACTGCTGGAAGCATCTAAAAATTTCCATGAGACCTACCTGTAGGAGCCATCACCTGTCTGTGAACAAGGTCAAGTTCACGGTTTGAGAACTGGGCGTAGAAGTACCTTTAGACTTCTGGTTATACAGGCTGACTTCCAAGCAGACACACAGGTACAAAAACGCTGAGCACTACGTCCTCTCACTCCACCTCTGAAACCACATAAAATCACCCAGCAAAGACGTCAGACCTGCTCGCCCCTTCTCAAAGTTTTGGACAAAGATCCTCTTCCTGAATAACCATTCATTCAATACAACATTTACCTCCTGTAAATGTTTTCTGTGTGGCAGAAATGGCTGGGACAGAATGGGAAAAATCCTGCAAAACTGCAGAATCTTAAAACTAAAATAGAAGTGATGTCATAGCCAATTTCACAGTGCCTGCAACTTACTGTCAATTCTATAAAGTTCTAAAAGGGCAACAGAAATACACGAGCATATCGAGTGCACCAAAGTCAAGGGCCTCGTGTCCCCAGCTCTCCAAGAGCAGGCTTACCCTAGGGTGGTAGCCATAACTTACATCTCTGAAGCACATGAGGAAGAACCAGGCTGAAGGGCTGGAGGGTATGTACTCATAAAGAATTAATCACAAATCTAAGATCTCGAGCACGATCAGCTCTTGCAGATCCACCAACCTAATCCTCTGGCACGCACGTGTGGCTTCTGCCAGGAGAGACTTGAAAACCCAAGAAAGCTTTGCCGGGCCACATCCAGCGCTTGAAAATTCTCTTCTTCCCCTGAAACAAGAAGCCACAGCTTTATAGGAAACACACATGCGTGGGCCCCACCCTGGTGGGAAGAGGAATCTCTACTCCTGGCTGCCTTCCAGCAAGTTCCCCTTGAAATCTGTAGGCTGCGCAACGGAGCCCAGACCCCAGAGCTGTGGCCCGGGCCTCCTTCCACTGGGACTCCTCGCTCGAAGCTGCCACTGATGAATGGCAGCATGCTAAGACGCCTCTGCCTTTGTCACTGTGTCCTCAGTAATTCCTCCTAACAGGAAACAGATTTCTGTGGACGTAAAGAGCCCCAGTCCCTGACCTTTCCACTTTAGACGTAGAGGGTCTGAGCCACATGTGCTACGTTGCCTAAAGAATTAGCTGAGTCTCTTGTCACACTGTTGACACGTTTAGGGGCCGTTCAGTGGCACGTTTCCTGCTAAAACAACTCTGCTGAAATGTCTCAGAGTGTCCTCAGATAGCCACAGGCTTTGTAATTGTTACCAGATCCGAACAAAGCAAGATAACACCTTTGAAATTCTTTTACGAGGTGACAGGTGATGTTAACTCCAGGGCCACAGATGCTGAAATGGAGGAAGGATAACACACCGGATTTACGGTGCTCTCTCTCTTCTGCTCTCTTCTCATGTGGTTTTCTGTAATCCTAGGAATCCAGTGCCGTTTCGATAAGCAGGGCTGCCTTAGAGAGGATATTTAGCATTTCCAAATTGAGATTACTGTCCGGTTAACTTCTTACCAAATGTCACCGTCTTTTCCCCCAAACCTATACTGAGAGCTTTATCTTTGTCTGAAACCAGTTTTTTAAGAGCAGAAAGACGTAAAAGTGCACACACATTGGGATTGTTTAAAACAACAACCAAAAAACCCTCTACAGTCTTCGACTAGACAGAAACTTTTATCACATGACAACAAAATTCAAGTCATAAGGAAGCCTGCACAGTGACCCATGAATAAATCTCTCGGCTGAGTCGCCGGTTTTCACACAGTCACATTCACTCGACTGTGAATCACCAGGGGCTCAGACAGGCCCGCGTGGGGCCCTCTCAGGCGCCTCCCTCCTGTTTATGCGGTGTCGGGCTGCGTGGAAGCGCAGAGCCTCTTCATGTCAGAACTGCACGTGGAAGCCACCACTGCACAATCCACGGGTGGTGGTGGTTAATAGAAATGCAACTTGAACTCTGTCCGCCAGGAGAGTGCGGAGACCGGGGTCCTCTCCCGAGCGCCCGGCCTAGGACGTGAGCTTCGAGTAGCTGGGAGGGGAGAACCGCCTTCGCAGGTACTTGAGGACATAGAGGGGCAGACAGCTGACCAGAGTGATGACAGACACTTTCCACAAGAAGGACAATGTGGCAATGAAGTACACGTCTGCAAGCAAACAGAAGACAGCAGTGAGCGGGCGGGAACGTGCCACCCAGAGCCGGCGGGGCGGCAGGGCCATCGGAGGGGACGCGGGCCCCTCTCCCGCAGGGGGTGTGCTGACAGCACCCAGGCTGCCGGCCTGACTTCCCTTCCCTGTCTCTCTCCTCCTCTCTCTGACCTGCTTCTGGAGCTTCCCGACCTTCCGTGAAACGCTGTTTTCAACAACTCTGAGAAGAAAACCGTGGGCAAAAAAAATCCCCCTTCCAAGTGTTTTTGATTTGGAATCTGACAGCTGGAGTTTTTCTTTCTGAACCCGGCAGAAAGTGACGCTCAAACACACAGTTCTTCCCAGCAACTTTTCCCCTTCGCCTCAGCAATGGTCACAGAAGCCAGAGCCGGGTCTGAGGGTGGTGCAAAGGGGGGCGGAGACCCCTTGTCAGGAAGAGTGTGACCTGGAGGGGCGGGGAGCTCCCCTTCCTGCCGCCACACAGTCAGGCCTGCAGTTCCGAGGTTTGTGCAGCAGAGGAGCGACAGCTAGTGATTTGCAACAGTACCGGGAGTGGATGCCTGGCAGCCGCCTTCCCTGCCTCTTGAGCACAGGCTGGGGGAAATGCAGCGGGCACTGAGGAAGCACCTACTAAGTGCCAAGCCCAGGGTCCCGACCACGGGCCCAGTCCTATGACTGGTCCACATCTAAGGTGATGACCAAAGCCTCTTGAGGGCAGAGCTTGCATCTTCTAAGCCTCTGTGACTCCCTGGCCTCAAGCCACTGAGCGCACAGTAGGTGCTTACAAAACCTATTCAGAGAGACTTTTCAAACAAGTGTGAAACTGTTCTAAGACTTCACTTTTCACGGGAGTGCTCCTTTTTCCTTTATCAAAACCTTCTTAAAGAGCGTTTACTGATAAAGAAGAGGCGTGATAGAAGATGCTTTCATGATAAGGCAGAGTTTCTCAAGCTAATAACACTGGTTAAGTCCTGCTGAACTGTCATTTACTCTCTGGATTCTCACCATCTCCACAGCTCCACGGAGCCCGGCACAGTGACCAGCTCCCTGGAGAAGCCCACTAGGTCCTTGAAGAACTGAATGAATCCCCTTCTAAGCCAGCAGGCACGCTGGCACGGCGTGGTTTTAAAGAAAACACTCTACATTAAGATCATGCCCGCCAGCCTCAGTTCCAAGAGGCTGATTCTCAACTGCCACTGGTCCCAAGGGACACCAGTGAGAAAAGGGCGGGCAGCTGAGTAGAAAGGCCTGCTGGACAAAGGGCCCGGGACACAAGCGCTGGGGAGGCTGCCTCCCTTCCCAGCTGCTGAGAGCCCTGGACCTGATGGGCGGGCCCTAGGTGCAGGGGGGTCTCACCGATAAATTCGTGGAGGAACACCAGGGAGGCGACGTAGCAGGCCAGGCTGAGCAGCTCGGCCACCGTCATGAGCCAGTGCCAGGTCTGGATGGCCAGGGCCACCATCAGCAGCTCCGTGAGGATCAGCGACGTGAAGGAAATCGCCACGATGTGCACGAATTCCGACTCAAACAGCAGCAGCGCCCCGTACATGATGGTGCTCCCTGCAGAGGCGGAGGGAAGTCTGGCTGGGGAGGGGCTTCTGCTGCCCACGCAGCCCTCCTTGCTGGGAGCCGACGCCTCCCCCGCCTTCCCCACCGAAGGCTCACCCCGCTCACTCACATCTGACTCCTTTTGTTTTTCCCATTCAGACATGAAAGGTACCATTTGTTAAAGGAGGTTAATGAGTGGTACTTTATGGAGGTCTGAAAGAGAGGCATCACATTCTAGTTTTCCTACGTTCCCTTTTGGCTGTATATAAGAGAGAGTTTATTTTTATTTTATTTTTTTTTTAACATCTTTATTGGAGTATAACTGCTTTACAATGGTGTGTTGGTTTCTGCTGTATAACAAAGTGAATCAGCTATACATACACATACATCCCCATATCTCCTCCCTCTTGCGTCTCCCTCCCACCCTCCCTATCCCACCCCTCTAGGTGGTCACAAAGCACTGAGCTGATCTCCCTGTGCTATGCGGCTGCTTCCCACTAGCTATCTATTTTACGCTTGGTAGTGTAGATATGTCCATGCCACTCTCTCACTTCATCCCAGCTTACCCTTCCCCCTCCCCGTGTCCTCAAGTCCATTCTCTATGTCTGTGTCTTTATTAATAGAGAGTTTATAATTGCATAGAGAAGGAGAGGAAGAGATAGAGGGGAAAAAAAGGAAAAGAGGCAGAGAGAGTAACTGTCTGGATTGGGTGGAACAAGAAATAGAAGTTTCTGTGTATTATTTTAAATGACAGATGTAGTCAGCCACAGAAGAACAAATACTGTACAATCCCACGTATATGACGGATCTAAGTAGTCACATTCATAGAGACAAAGTAGAATGGTGACTACCAGGAACTGTGCGGAGGAAGGAAAGAGGCGTTTGTTGTTGAATGGATACAGAGTTTCAGTTTTGCAAGATGAAAAAGTTCTGGAGATCTGCTTCACAACAACATGAACATACTGGACACTACTGAACTGCGCACTTAAGAAGAGTTAGCTGCTAAATGTTATGCTTTGTCTCCTTTACCCCCCTCCCTGCCCCCAAACACAAAAAATGATACGGACAACCAAGCAAGACCCTCAAAGAATTACGCACCTGCACTGAGGAGAGAAAGGAAAGTGGGGGAGGGTCCAGATAAGTGCATTTTCCTCCAGAATTGCAGGAACTCAATGGGGAATGTCTCACGTTGATCAAAAACACTAGCCGCATGAGATTCCTGCTCAAGAGCAGGGCCAGGAGACCCTGAACCCCAAAACTCCTCAAATGACTGCCTATTACAGTGCTGGGGGTGCAATGAAGCACCACTGCTTGTTATTATGAACTACCATGCAGGATTTGCTTTCTTCAACCAGCTACATACATGTCACTTTGCTATACTTCTCAAAAAAAAAAACCCTCAAATTGTTTCAATGACCATTTAGCCTCCTAACAAATTCAACGGTCTACACTTTTTGACCACACATCCCATCAGAAAAAAACACTAAGAATGAATCCCTAATGGACGATGTGGATTTCTAAATTATCCATGTGTACCTGTGCAGACAGACACAGAGAGGTAGCAGGACCACTGTGCAAATATATCAGGTACATTATAAAACATACATGACAACAGAAGTTCTAAAAAGATGAAAAAATAACTACAAAGAGAGGTTCTGACATTTCCTTTTCATATTCCAGCAAGTCGCCTTACAAAGCCTGTACAGTCTGAGGGACCCTCTCTGGAGGCCACAGAAGTAAATATGTTGTTCAAGAACTACAACTTGACTTCAGAAAAAGTATCAGAACATTCCAGAAAGCGACCACTTTTTGTTACAATGACTTGAACACCCCAGCAGGGTTTGATTAGTATTAGTTGTACTTTTCTCTGACTTTGTCTCAGTTAAGCGGACAGCACCTCCTCACATGTGCGCCTGATGAGCAAGGCCTTAGAACCCGAGGAGGGGGGCTCCCTCGGACACAATGCCACACTCCTTACTGCAACCTCAGGATGCCAGCTGCTTCTCTTTGTGTTCTACAGACAACAGAATGGTGAAGTTGACCCTGGGGCCAAGGCCAGAGCATAAGACGACAGGTGGTTTCACCCGTCCTTACCTTGATAGATGCTGATCAAAACCCATATCAAGAATGTCTTGTAGGACAACGGCCGTCCCTGAATGAGAGAGAGGAAGACAGAGCGGGTTAGCGTGCGGGGCTCATCCAGGGCACGAGCCACCGTCAGGCTACCCTCCACCAACCAGACAAGGCAACCTGCCTGTTTTCATCAAAACAGTGGCTCACACACATCAAAATACATTAAAGAAATGACGTTTTTTTTTAAAGAGAATTGATATTAGATGGAAATATTGGGTTGGCCCAAAAGTTCGTTTGGGTTTTTCCGTAAGATGTTACGGAATAACCCGAACGAACTTTTGGGCCAACCCAGTAAATCTGCTCTTTATCAAAAACCCCTTGAGGACCAACAAATGCAATTACACACACACATTTTTCAGGAGTGTACACAAAAGCATTTCCAGGAACAGACACAAGCTGCAGCTACAAAATGGAACTGTCAGGGGCTTTTTAAAAAGGCATTAGAAGGTTTGTTTTAAAAGTTGACATATCACTGTACAGTTTAATATTCTTTACATGTGCATATCGTACTTTAAGAAAAGACATACTCCCATGCCTTCCTCTCAAAAGAAAGCCACCAGTTCAAGTGCGTTCACATCAGACATGGAGGGTCTGTGTGAAATATGTTAAAAGAGGGAGGGAGGGAGGGAAGAAGGAAGAAACGATGGATATGGAGGAAGGAAGGAAGGAAGGAAGGAGGAAGGGGCTCAGTGAACCTTGAGGAGATCCTTGTAGAGCTCAGGGTACAGCATGGCAACTTCTGACTTGACATCTTTGTCCAGGACCAGAGAAAACACAGGAAACATGGTATAGATGGTGGAGTACCTGGGAGAAAAAAAATCACCACAGGTAATATCCAGCCAGTGGAGTACGAGCCATGTGCTGCCCCAGCCTCTGGAGCCCCATTTCCATTCCTTCATTCAACTACTACGTACTGAGCACCTGGTATGTGCCAGGGCCAGTTCGAAGCACTGGAGATTCAAGATGAAAAAAGCAGACCATAACGCCTGCCCTCGGACAGCTTCCGTGCTGGTCGGTGAGTCAAAAAACAAATTCAGTGAACTATACCGTGTGCTGGAGGTTAAGTACTGAGGAGGGAAATACAACGGGGAAGAGGGAATGAGACATGGGGTGGGGTGGTGCAATTTTAGAGAGGGTGGACAGGAGACGGGGCATTTGAGAAAACACCCACAAGAGGTGAGGGGGAGGCCATGCCAATATCCGAGGGAAGAGCATCCCAGGCAGAGAGAACAGCAAGTGCAAAGGCCCTGAGGTGGAGGCATGTCTGTCCTGTTTGAAGAACAGCGAGGCTGCCAGTCTGGGTGGAGCTGAGTGGGTGAGGGGGAAAGCGAAGAGATGAGAACCAAGAGGGAAGAGGGGACCAGATCATGGGGGGGGGGGCCACATGGAGCACGGCTCAGGGAACCCCTGGTTCTATTCTGGCATGTTCTGCTGCTCTTCCAGGACCTGACAAAGGACAGGCCATTTTTCCAAGTAGAAGCAGGCAGAATTCCAGTGCCTACTCTCAGGCTGAACGTAAGAAGATGGAAGGCATGCTTTGCAAGACTCCACTGGGAACAGTCGGCCTCCCTGTGTTTCCCACCTTGGTAACCAGGGGAGCGCCCTGCCAGCATCTCTATCTAGGGCATGTGGTAACCAAACTCCACCTACCTGGGGAATTCAGAGATGGGCACATCCTCTCAAAAGGTCAAAAGGAACGTCCTAAATTCCAGGTCAGGAACGGGGGGTGGGTTTGATAGCAAACGTAGCAAACGTCCAAGGGACAGCGTGCCTCACAGGTCAGTGGCATGCAGTGGCCAAGCTCTATCAGGGGTGACCCGGAGAGAGCAAGGCTCTGGCCGCCTTAGAGACCCACCAGCAGGACGGTCCACTATGGGCAGCCATGGCAGAGAGGGTACTTTCCAGATGCCCCTTCCACTTTTTCTAAGACCCCTCAGTGATTTCCTAAGAAATCACAGTCTGTGAAGCTTCACTCTTGCCTGGTGTGCCAATCAGCTGACAACCTCAGGCTCTCGTGGGCGAGCATTCTTCAACCATCAGGTATGAATGGACCACAAACAGATCGGACGCTGCATCCGCAATTTGGTTACGGGCTTACCAGTTCAAAAACGTATTCATTCAAGAAGGTTCTAAACCAGACTGCCAGACCTGCCTTGACTTGGGGACTGAAGGGTCTTCACATGATGCTTCCTCCTTCTTCTGTGGCATTTTAGGGAGGTTTCATTAAAAATTAATACCTTGCCTGGACTTCCTTACCCAATGATGAGGAATCCTTGATAGAGAGGAACGGAGGCAAAGTAAAACACGGAGGAAAACACAGCCTGTGCCGAGGAAAAAGGAGGATGTTACCAAAAACCATGACCAAAGCCCTTGTGTTTGTAACAGAAAAATAACAGCCATTGCTTACAGAGCACTTATTTTACACCCGCACGGTTACGGTGCTTTAAGTATATTAGCTCATTTAATTACTACAGCAACCCTGTGAAGGAGATACTGTTATCATCATCCCCATTTTACAGATGAGGGAAGTAAGGCACAGAGAGGTTAAGTGACTTGCCCAAGATAGCACAGCTCATAAGGGACAGAGCCAGGAGTCACACCAGGGAGTTTAGCTACAGGGTCCACTCTCAGCTCCTCTGTGAACATTTATTAAGTTACACAAGCTGGACCTGGAAATACTTTGTATCTGATCTCAGTGAATCTCCAGAAGAACGCATGAGATCAAGTCCTAATATCCCCTACATTTTACAGAAGGGGAAACTGAGCACATAAATGGCCCTGTGGGACTCAAGCCCAGTTCTGTCTCCAGAGCCCACACTCCTGACGGCTCAGAATTACCACCTCTCTGGGTGTACAATCGATAAATGAGTTGGTGGACGTATTGGAAACAGGTAGGGGAAAATATCCTCCACTGTGAGGATATGCACCAGTTACCCTTAGGACCGCAGAGAAGGCTTCACTTCTCATATTACATGTTTCACTCTTCTTGGAAATTTTTACAAAGAGCCCACAACCTGCTACTTTTGCAATTAGACAAAAGCAATAACGATATTTACGAACCCCTACTGAAAGGTCTGCTTCCGGATTTGGAAAATATTAGCTACTGGCAGTGAAAAGTAGGCTAGGGAGATAAAATCAGGCTTGATGCTCTGTTACTTCCTTCTCTGAACACCTACCCGCCAACAGAAGCAAAGTGACCTCAAAGCTAATTTCTATCAGTATAAAACCTATGGGAGGCCAGGGACAACTGTTGCCTAAAGGCTTTTTAAAAACTGAACGTGGAGGAAAAGGCTGGGCCAGGCTAGTGGTTAAAAAGAGCGTGGGACAGAGACCCCTTCCCTGTATCACCCGCTGTGGGTGTTCGCTTGGCACAGAGCTCAGAACACAGGTGGCACCTAGAGCCATGGTCACGGGCAGCCCCGGCCACACCCGGTCGTGATTTCAGAACTGAAAGGTGAAATCCGTTTTTCAAATGACTTCTCACCCAGGCTGGGCCACTGCACAGGAAGGGATGGTTATAAAGACGTCAAGAATCCGGTGTTCAGTCTTACAGATCAACACCAGGAGCCTCGTTCTCTAAAAGGGTCAGACTGACCATAAAGCCTTCACCCTGGAAAGAGCACCGTGGAAAATAAAAATGCTATGTCTTAATCTATCTAAGAGCCCACCGTCAAGGTGCAATTCGAACGGGACTTGCTCTCAGCCAGTCACTTTCAGCACAGTGGACAGGGTTAAGGGCGTTTTTTTGGCTTTTTTTTTTTTTTTTTTTTTTTCCCTACAGCACAAAGAAGAATTCCTCATGCTAGAATTTTTTTTCCTGAATCGATGTTCATGGTAACATACAGGCATTACAGAAGTCAGCTCATCCAGGCCAGCTTTTGTGTGTTTGCCCAGGGACAAGCTGATTAATCTCCCAGTGATTAAAACCATGACATTATCCAGTTCAGTTGATGAGCTAACATAAAATAAAAGTACAGATGTGGTCTGATGAACCGTAGCAGCTGTTGGCGTTTAGACTGTGTTGATGAAAATCACTGTAAGCCTCCTTCCCTCATAAATGCAATAGATGCTGAAAACATAACCCCACCACCACCACCACCAAAGGCATGGATGAGCCAGTGGATGGTGAATTCTCATGTACACCACGCAGCACCACTCAACCCTTTAGGGCAGGGTGTCTTTCGTGTATGATTAAACACCTTTCCCACAAAGTAAAACATCACCTTAGGTTTATACATTAGCCTGTTTTGTTTTTATTAATGATGGTAAGGACGACTTCAGCACCTGATGCCTTATAAAACTCTCTGCTTTTCAAAGTAGCCCTGTCTGAGGGGCAAGGGCCAAGATGCTTGAATGGAGTGATGGAGAGGTCTGATGCCCACTTTACAGGTGGAAAGACTGAAGCCCAGAGTGCTAACGTGACTTGCTCAAGGTCTCAGAGATACCTGATGATATGGGTTCCAAGATGTCCCATTCCTATGTTCTCACCACTTAACTGGGGGTATTTTTCACCTAAACGCCCAAGGAGGAAAGTCAGCTAATAGTTTTTCAACACCCAAAACGTTTCCTTTCCCTCCCTTTGGCCTCTTTCCTAATACAACTTCATCGCCACAGCCTGATGACAGACTTTGAAGGAGCTGGGGAGAGAGAAGATGGGAAAATACCTTACACATTCTAGAATCCTTTTGTGAAAAAGCAAGATGTAACTCCCTGAGAGGACTGACGATTGGGATAACTACGCTGGACCCCCAGCCAGGCTGCACTGGAGGCAGAAGCGAGATGCCCTGGGCTGCGCCGCCCTCGCTAAGCGCCCCCCCTGCATGTGGAAGCAGCAGCTGGCCCTGTGGATGGAGGGCAGAGGGGCACACCTGCATTAAGAGCACAGGTACCGGAATCCCCTGCCTGGGTAGACTAAATCCCTGAGAGACACTGCACCGATTTCTCGCCCACACTGAGCCTCAGCCTCCCCATCTGCAGAATGGGCACAGGCTACAGTGAGGACTGCAGGTGAGCCCGCATTGTGAACACTTAGCCTGACGCCCAGGGTACAGGAAGCACTCAAGAAAAGCAAGTTGGGCTTCCCTGGTGGCGCAGTGGTTGAGAATCTGCCTGCCAATGCAGGGGACACGGGTTCGAGCCCTGGTCTGGGAAGATCCCACATGCCACGGAGCAACTGGGCCCGTGAGCCACAATTACTGAGCCTGCGCGTCTGGAGCCTGTGTTCCGCAAGAAGAGAGGCCACGATAGTGAGAGGCCTGCGCACCGCGATGAAGAGTGGCCCCCGCTTGCCACAACTGGAGAAAGCCCTCGTACAGAAATGAAGACCCAACACAGCCATAAATAAATAAAAATTTAAAAAAAAAAAAAAAAAAGAAAAGCAAGTTATTCTTCTTTTGTGGCTGCTCTCTGTAGGTCCTTGCTTCTGCATGTGGAAACCTCAGGGCCGGAGTATTCACTCGGCACTTAACTCTGCATCTTTGCCTCTGGTAAACTAAGGATAACAACTCACCCCAGTGTGAGCACCCGGGTCATTTACACTACCGCCCACTTGGTGCCAAGCCCTGGCAAGGCACCACTGCTAGTGCTCACATCCGCTCCGCACAGCAAGCACAGCCTTCGCCCCCAACACAGGAAGGCTTCGGGGCGGCCACTCCAAGCTCTATCGCCCAGAATGTGGCGGGGGGTTGGGGGAGGGGCATTGAAACTGGCCAGGCCGGGGTAACAGCTCCGAAGTGGAGACTAATTCTCAGGCCCACGGCAACCACACAGCCGTGCGCACCTGCCCACCCACCTGCATAGTGCTGATGCAGAGGCTCCTGTGGATCACAAACTGGCTGAGGGCGGCCGAGCGCTTGTAGCTATTCCGGCCGTGCACCATGAGTAACCGGCCAAGGTGCTTGAACTGAGTGATGGAGAAGTCCGCAGCCAGCGAAGCCTGTTTTCCTTCCTAAAATCCGACAAAATTGGGCACTGTCAGGAGTACAAGAGGTCAAGGCACTTTTTTTTTTTTTTAACTGAAAAAGCAAGAAACTGTAAGGAGATTTTTGAAGAACTTCAATAAAGAGGTTCTTTGGTTTCCAGCTATACACGGTTGGTGGTCTGAGTCTAAATTTGATTTTAAAAGAGGAATTTTTTAAAATAAAAAACATTCATAAACGCAGATACTCATAATTGGGAGGTCAAACGGATCTAGTATTAAGCCTTGGGGGTTAGGCCCAACCCATAATGTGTATCAGAAGCAAAGAATCATTCTAAGATAGGCATTTAGAACTCAGCTCCGTTCAGAGTTAAACATATGGCAGAGGGGGCACAGCTCATGCTACCAACAATACTAAATTGAACATTCCCAAACATACAGCTTTGCATGTTCATAGAACTGAAAATAATTTATAGTGCAGCCATATTATGGGATTCTCTAATTTTAAAAGGTACATGACGGATGCCACTAATGGGACAGACGGACATCACGGCCTCCTGTTGTGATGCGACAGGCAAGCACAAACTCCCCTTATGTGCTCCTCACACCAAAAACACAGAACCTGAATCAAATCCATCCGACCCACAGACATCATGGGATGTTCCACAACTGCCCCAAATGCTTCCAAAATACCAAAGTCGTGAAACACACCGCCTCCCCCCACAAAAGAGGTGGAGAGAAGTGTTCTCCATTCAAGAAGAGTAAAGAGACACGAAGACGCGGGAATAAATGCAGTGCGTGATGCTTCACTGCTTCATGGAGATTTCCTTTTAAACACCTTGAGGACAACTAGGGAAGTGAGACCATGAATATTACATAATATTATCATACCAATGTTACACTTGGGGTGATGCTGTTATTCTGCTTATGCAGAAGAATACACCTGCTGTTAAGAGATCCAAGCTGAAGTATTTAGGGGTAACATATCCGCAACTTACTTTCAGCTGATTCTGAGAAAGCGGGAGAGAGACGGGGGAGGAAGAGCGGCGGGAGAATGCTGCAACTGTTTACAACTGGTAAATTACAGCCAAGAGTAGACAGGTGTTCACTGTGCTATTTCAACTTTTCTGAAGGAGTTACGTTTTTCAAAATAAAAAGGTCAGGCAAGAGTTACATTTTTCAAAATAAAAAGGTCGAGGCAACATACAAAATGGTGGATCGACATGTTCTGATGTATAAAGAGATCTAAGATATAACAGATTTAGGCAAGCTGCATTAAAAAAAAAAGCATAGTATAACGTTTTAGATTTTACATTCTAAGTGGAACTAATGTATATACATGTGTAAGATGTGTGTATGCATATATATGTATTTATGTGTGTGTATATATAATATTATATATATACCCATAACTACTAGTATAGAAATAGACAAAAATTCTGGAAGAATAACCAATGTTACTAGTTTTATACCGCCATCTAAAAGAAAGGATGCACTTTATCCATTTCTAAATTGTTTCGGGTTTTTTTTTTTTTACAGTGAGCACTTTTTACTTTTAGACTCCAAAAACCAAAGGAATCAGAATATAATTCTGAAGAGTAGGGAAAATGTTTTAGTACTATCAGCATCGTGTAAAGAATTCCATCTATTAAACTCAAGTGTGCTTCTTAAAACCTGCATTAAAGGAATCCATACAGATTTCAGACATAACAACTCCTTCAAGGATCACTTAACTCTGCAATTTCAAGTAACTGTCAACTGGATGAGAACCAGAAAACCAGGAAAAAAAAAAAAAAAAGGTGGAAAAGAAAAAACATTTTTGGAAATTCCAAATGCAGGAATGTATGGAAGGAAACACATATGGGAGCATCTCCAGCCCTCACTCACGGCCTCTGTACTCTTACTTTACACACTGTGCTAACAAACGTGGTGACCAGCCTCCTTGCCTACAGTCACTGCAAGATCACAAACGAGAGAGGGCAGGGTAAACTATACACGGTAGGCACACAGTTGACAGGGAAGAAAAGAAGAAAACTACTATACTGTAACACACAAACTTAGCCTTTTAATGAGGGGCAAACCCACTGCATTCTTCCATAATCCCCAAGAGATCACCCCACAGTGTGATAATTAATGCTTTTACTGACAACACTCCTAGGAAAGAGTCTGAAGTACATTCGCTGCACCCTAAGAATGTAGCAAAACACCTTAAAAAATTAGGTTTTGGCAAGCAAAGACTCAGCATCTGTCTGTAAGATAACAGTGCTAGGGATCTGTGACCTGCAGATAGTAATACTAGGTAATTATGATACATGATTCCTTATGCTCTGTAATTGTAATCTAGAATTTCCAGAAGCATTAAAGCTGTGTCTTGGAGGGAAAATGAAACTCCAGCTGGTGGAGGAACTCCCAGCTAACGACACAACCACTTCACATCCTAACGACAACCACTCGGCAGAAATCAGCGCACACACGCCCCCACCCCCACCCCACGGGCTCACCTTTCCCTCGACACCCACACCGCAGTCAGATTCCTGGATCATACTGACGTCATTGCCTCCATCACCTGCGGGTCACCCAGACCAGAGAGAAGAGCCAGGAAATTAGGGAGAGGCAAGAAACATAACCTCGCTTTTCATTGTTACTTTAAATAATCACACACGTGCTGCCTTTCACTGCATGCTAAGTGTCTTTTCTGTTCTGCTCCACTTAATCGCTCCAGCAACCTGCAGCATCAGGTTCTTATTTTAGAGGCAGAGGAGCTGAGAGTCAGAGGAACCAGGTGACTGGCTGAGGGTCCTGGCCATTGAGTCATTGAGCAAGGGAACTGTGTCCGTGCCACGTGGGCACTTACAACACCGCACGCCCTGCCTCCAAGGTGTGGGTGTCCCGTCATTATCAGCAATGACAGATGTTGCAAATAGGGAACGCTTACTGTGAGTGCAGCAAGCACTTCTTAAATGCTACTGCCCCTCTGAATCCTCAAAAGCACCATGTGAGAAAACCACTGTTACTCTCCCCTTCTACCAATGAGCAGACAGGCTCAGCTGGGGCAAGGAAGCCCTCCGGGACCCTCAGCTAGGAAAAACCAGCAGTTTGGACCCAGATTCCTCTCCGCAGTGTGGTCTTAGCCCCCAGGCATTGCTGTGTCCCATGTCACTGGCAAAGGAAGCGCAAGCTAAGGAGGAAAGCCTTCGGCATGCTTCTCGACTCTTTCTCAAAGCAAAATACTTTTAAAAAATAATAATAATAACAAAAATAGGGCCAAAGGGGGAGGGGGTGTCAATGTTACGGCCTGAATAAAGTGGCCTGGGAACCTGAACACCAGGGCAGCAGGACCCCATCACCCCTGGGGAAGGTCGCTCTGCGCAGCCGCGGCAGCCCTACCTACTGCACACGTGAGTTTCCCCGTGCGCTCCTGGAGCAGGCGTACGATCTGGGCCTTCTGGGTGGGCGCGCAGCGGCAGCAGACCACGGCCGGGCACTGGCAGGCCAGCTCCATGAACTCGTACTCGTAGTACTTGAGGCAAACCTGGCGGGGATCAGGGAGAGGTGGTGCGTCGGCCAAGGCCCCTCCCACACGGCAGCTCCCGGGAGGAGCCTGCTGGCGGGGGTCCCCGTGCCCACCTCCAGGGAGTCTCCGGAGATGACCAGGGCACAGTCGTGCTTCCTGCGGAAGGCGTTCAGCTCGAGGTGGGCCTCGCCGCGGTTGGTCACCTGCAAGGAAAGACAGGATGACGGAGGCCTTGCTCTCCGAAGCTGGTGGAACAACAAACAGTGGCTTCCCTGCAGCCTCGTGAAGACCATGGCCACCGGCCTGGGACCCCACCCCTCCCCTGCCCCCAGAGCCAGAGCCAAATTAGATCCTGTTTGCTCTGACTCTGTGGGAATCCAGAGGGCCTGTAGGCCAACCATCCCCTCGTACTTCCCCCAGGATGGCTGTGACCCACATAATAAAAATAAGAGCACAAAGCCACTGTGCTTTCATTCTGTGCCAGGCACTGTGCAAACAAGCACTTTTCAAGCATTTTCACCCCATTTGTTTCTCACAAGGACTCTTCGAGGTGCATGATGATAATAGTTCTACTTTACATCTAAGGAAACTGACACAGGGCAAGATTTGTTAGCCTGGCTACAGTGTCACAGCCCGTCCACTGCAGAGCAGGCCTTGGAAGCCAGGCATCCAGCAGCGGCTTTTCTAAGAAGGACCAGGTGTTAAATATGACACGCTCTGTGGACCATACAGCCTGTCACAACTACCCAACTCTGCCGCTACAGTGCCAAAGCAGCCACAGACAATACGTAAATAGATGGGTAGATCTTGTGTTTAAATAAAACTTTATTTACAAAAACAGGTGGCCGGCACATGGGCCATAGTTTGCAACCCCTGAATTCTAGAGCATACAGTGTGTTCTCACTATGTGCAATAGTTATGTTCTGGAAAGTTGCTGTGAATACTGAATTAGTGATTTTTTTTTTTTTTAAGTATTTATTTATTTATTTTTATGGCTGTGTTGGGTCTTCGTTTCTGTGCACGGGCTTTCTCCAGTTGCGGAGAGCGGGGGCCACTCCTCATCGCGGTGCGCGGGCCTCTCACTATCGCGGCCTCTCCCGTTCCGGAGCGCAGGCTCCAGACGCGCTGGCTCAGTAGTTGTGGCTCACGGGCCCAGCTGCTCCGCGGCACGTGGGATCCTCCCAGACCAGGGCTCAAACCCGTGTCCCCTGCATTGGCAGGCAGACACCCAAACACTGCGCCACCAGGGAAGCCCTGAATTAGTGATTTTTAAACCACTGCTCCTGGGGGAGATACAGGGCTAGCTAGGCCCCTATGAGCCTCTGGTTACAATATTTTTGTCCATCAGTCAATACATAACCTCATTTTCTATGTGCCTCTGTTTAAAGACATCTTTGAAAATATGTACTGTTGAAATAAGTCAGAGAAAGACAAGTACTGCATGATATCACTTATATGTAGAATCTAAAAAATAAAACATATTAGTGAATACGACAAAAAAGAAACAGACCCACAGATACAGAGAACAAACTAGTGGTTACCAAGTGGGAGAGGGAAGCAGGGAGGGGCAAGACAGGGGTAGGGGATTAAGAGGTACAAACTACTATGCATAAAATAAGGGGCTGGCGGAGTCAAGATGGCGGTGTGGGAAGACGCAGAGTTTGTGTCTCCCCACAACTAGGGAACCTGCTGGACGCTGGCGGGGGACCTCAACACCCCAAGAGATGGGAGGCATGCTCAAGCGAACCGGTAAGACGTGGGGGGACTGGGGGGAAGAGAAGTGGAGGCCGGACAGGACCGGCGCCCCTGAGGGGTGGCTGAGATGGGGGAGGGGTTCCCACGCCTGGAGGGACCCTCAGGGGCTCAGATGGGGGGGGTGGAGTGCACCAAGCGTTTCCCCTGACCAATCGGCCAGGGAAGTCTGCCTGGCTCTCAGGCCGGGTCCTACGCCCTCAGAGGCCCCCTCCAGGCCCCATTGGTCCTGTGGGTGTAGGAAGGAGGCCGGGGGAGAACAGGAGAGGCAGGCGGGAGAGGTCCTTGGGGACTGGAGGAGAGCAGCAGAGGGCGTTTGCCCCACCCACACGAGCCCTGCTGGGCTCCCAGGTGGGGTCCCCCACCCTCTGAGACCAGAGGCAGGAGGCAAGTCTGGGCCCCTTCTGTTCTGTTGAGCCTAAGCCCCACCCCCTACACCCCCAGGGCCTAAGCATAGGCCCTGCCCACTGCCCAAACCCCACCCCTGCTTAGGCCCCGCCCTCCACAGCCAAGGCCTTTTCCACCTTTTTTTTTTTTTTTTTTCTCCTCCTCTTTTTTAGTATTGTGGTTCTGTTTTACCTTCTGGTTGTTGTTTCATCTATATTTTTATTTTTATATTCTTTCTAACATATCTGTTAGTTTCCTAGTCTAATTTTATTTTTTACTTTGTTATTGTTCTTTTTTTTTTTTTTTTTTTTGCCACCCCACACGGCTTACAGGATCTTGGTTCATGAGCCAGGGGTTGGGCCGAAGCTCCTGTGGTGGGAGCTCCAAGTCTGAACCACTGGACTAACAGAGAACCCCAGACCCCAGGGAATATTCATCAGAATGAGGTCTCCCAAAGGTCCTCATGTCGGCACCAAGACCCAGCTCTACCCAACAGCCTACAAACTCCAGTATTGGAAGCCTAAGGCCAAACAACCAGTAAAACAGGAACACAATCCCACTCATCAAAAAAAAAAAAAAAAAAGAGACGGCAAAAAAAATATGTCAGAGATGAAGGAGCAAGGTAAAAACCTACAAGACCAAATAAATGAAGAGGTAACAGGCAATCTACCTGAAAAAGAATTCAGACAGTAAAGATGATCATGAATCTCGGAAACAGAATGGAGGCCCAGATTGAGAAAATACAAGAAATGTTTAACAAAGATCTAGAAGAACTAAAGAACAAACAGAGTTGAACAACACAATAACTGAAATGAAAAATACACTAGAAGGAATCAATAACAGAATAACTGAGGCAGAAGAATGAATAAGTGAGCTGGAAGACAAACTGGTGGAAATAACTGCCGAGGAGCAGAATAAAGAATGAAAAGAACTGAAGACAGTCTCAGAGACCTCTGGGACAACAATAAATGCACCAACATTCGAATTATAGGGGTCCCAGAAGAAAAAGAGAAAAAGAAAGGGTCTGAGAAAATATCTGAAGAGATTATAGTAGAAAACTTCCCTAACATGGGAAAGGAATTAGTCACCCAAGTCCAGGAAGCACAGAGAGTCCCATACAGGATAAACCCTAGGAGAAACACACCAAGACACATATTACTCAGACTAACAAAAATTAAATTCAAAGAAAAAAATATTAAAAGCAGCAAGGGTAAAGCAAAAAATAACATACAAAGGAATCCCCATAAGGTTATCAGCCGATTTTTCAGCAGAAACTCTGCATGCCAGAAAGGACTGGCAGGATATACTTAAAGTGATGAAAGAGAAAAACCTATAACCAAGATTACTCTACCCAGCAAGGATCTCATTCAGATTCAACAGAGAAATCAAAAGCTTTCAGATAAGCAACAGCTAAGAGAATTCAGCACCACCAAGAGAGCTTTACAACAAATGCTAAGGAAACTTCTCTAGGCAGGAAACACAAGAGAAGAAAAAGGCCCACAATAACAAACCAAAAACAATTAAGAAAATGGTAAGAGGAACATACATATCAATAATAACCTTGAATGTAAATGGATTAAATGCCCCAACCAAAAGACACAGACTGGTGAATGGATACAAAAACAGGACCCATATATATGCTGTCTACAAAAGACCCACTTCAGACCTAGGGACACATACACACTGAAAGTTAAGGGATGGGAAAAGATATTCCATGCAAACGAAAATCAAAAGAAAGCTGGAGTAGCAATACTTCTATCAGATAAAATAGACTTTAAAATAAAGACTGTTACAAGAGATAAGGAAAGACACTACATAATGATCAAGGGATCAATCCAAGAAGAAGATATAACAATTATAAATGTTTATGCACCCAACATAGGAACACCTCAATACATAAGACAAATGCTAACAACCATGAAAGGGGAAATCGACAGTAACACAATAATAGGAGGGGACTTTAACACCCCACGTACACCAATGGACAGATCATCCAAACAGAAAATAAATAAGGAAAAACAAGCTTTAAATGACACAACAGGTCAGATAGATTTAATTGACATTTATAGAACATTCCACACCAAAGTGGCAGAATACACTTTCTTCTCAAGTGCACACAGAACATTCTCCAGGATAGATCACATCTTGGGTCACAAATCAAGCCTCGGAAAATTTAAGAAAATTGAAATCGTTATCAAGCATCTTTTCTGACCACAACGTGATGAGATTGGAAATCAATTACAGGGGAAAAAACTGTAAAAAAACCCACAAATACATGGAGGCTAAACAGTGCACTACTAAATAACCAAGAGATCACTGAAGAAAACAAAGAAATAAACAAATACATAGAAACAAATGACAACAAAAACACGATGACCCAAAACCTATGGGATGTAGCAAAAGCAGTTCTAAGAGCGAAGTTTATAGCAATTCAATCTCACCTCAAGAAACAAGAAAAATCTCAAATAAACCATCTAACCCTACACCTAAAGCAACTAGAGAAAGAAGAACAAAGAAATCCCAAAGTCAGTAGAAGTAAAGAAATAAAGATCAGAGCAGAAATAGATGAAACAGAAATGAAGAAAACAATAGCAAAGATCAATAAAACGAAAAGCTGGTTCTTTGAGAAGATAAACAAAATTGATAAACCCTTAGCCAGACTTGTCAGGAAAAAAAGGGTGAGGATGCAAATCAATAAAATTAGAAATGAAAAAGGAGAAATCACAACTGACACTGCAGAAATACAAAGGATTATGAGAGACTACTACAAACAACTATATACCAATAAAATGGACAACCACGAAGAAATGGACAAATTCTTGGAAAGGTACAATTTTCCAAGACTGAATCAGGAAGAATTAGAAAATATAAACAGACCTATCACAAGTAATGAAATTGAAAGTGTAATTAAAAATCTTCCAATAAACAGAAGTCCAGGACCAGATGGCTTCACAGGCAAATTCTATCAAACATTTAGAGAAGAGCTAACACAGATCCTTCTCAAACTCTTCCAAAAAACTGCAGAGGGAGGAACACTCCCAAATTCATTCTACAAAGCCACCACCCTGATACCAAAACCAGAAAAAGATATCACAAAAAAAGGAAAATTATAGACCACTATCACTGATGAACATAGATGCAAAAATCCTGAACAAAATACTAGCAAACAGAGTCCAACAACAGACTAAAAGGATCATACACCATGATCAAGTAGGATTTATCCCAGGGATGTGAGGATTCTTCAATATATGCAAATCAATCAATGTGATACACTATATTAACAAATTGAAGAATAAAAACCATATGATCATCTCAATAGATGCAGAAAAAGCTTTTGACAAAATTCAACACCCATTTATGATAAAAACTCTCCAGAAAGTGGGCATAGAGGGGAACTACCTCAACATAATAAAGGCCATATATGACAAACCCACAGAAAGCATCATAATCAATGGTGAAAAACTGAAAGCATTTCCTCTAAGATCAGGAACAAGACAAGGATGTCCACTCTCACCACTATTATTCAACATAGTTTTGGAAGTCCTAGCCACGGCAATCAGAGAAGAAAAAGAAATAAAAGGCATACAAATTGGAAAAGAAGAAGTAAAACCGTCACTATTTGCAGATGACATGATACTATACATAGAAAATCCTAAAGATGCCACCAGGAAACTACTAGAACTAATCAGTGAATTTGGTAAGGTTGCAGGATACAAAATTAATGCACAGAAATCTCTGGCAATCCTATACACTAACAATGAAAAATCAGAAAGAGAAATTAAGGAAACAATCCCATTTACCATCACAACAAAAAGAATAAAATACCTAAGATAAACCGACCTAAGGATGCAAAAGACTTGTCAGAAAACTATAAAACACTGATGAAAGAAATCAAAGATGACACAAACAGACGGATAAATATACCATTTTCTTGGATTGGAAGAATCAATATTGTGAAAATGACTGTACTACCCAAAGCAATCTACAGATTCAATGCAATCCCTATCAAACTACCAATGGCATTCTTCACAGAAATAGAACAAAAAAATTTTACAATTTGTATGGAAACACAAAAGACCCTGAATAGCCAAAGCAATCTTGAGAAAGAAAAACAGAGCTGGAGGAATCGGGCTCTCCGACTTCAAACGATACTATAAAGCTACAGTAATCAAGACAGTATGGTACTGGCACAAAAACAGAAACATAGATCAATGGTACAGGATAGAAAGCCCAGAGATAAACCCATGCACGTATGGTCACCTAGTTTATGACAAAGCAGGCAAGAACATACAATGGAGAAAAGACAGCCTCTTCAATAAGTGGTGCTGGGAAAACTGGAGAGCTACATGTAAAAGAATGAAATTAGAACACTACCTAACACCATACACAAAAATAAACTCCAAATGGATTAAAGACCTAAATGTAAGACCAGACACTATAAAACTCTCAGAGGAAAACACAGGAAGAACACTCTTTGACATAAATCACAGCAAGATCTTTTTTGACCCACCTCCTAGAGTAATGAAAATAAAAACAAAACTAAACAAATTGGACCTAATGAAACTTCAAAGCTTTTGCACAGCAAAAGAAACCATAAACAAGATGAAAAGACAACCCTCAGAATGGGAGAAAATATTTGCAAATGAAACAACGGACAAAGGATTAATCTCCAAAATATACAAACAGCTCATGGAGCTCAATATCAAAAAAACAAACAATCCAATTAAAAAATGGGCAGAACACCTAAATAGACATTTCACCAGAGAAAACATACAGATGGTCAAGAGGCACATAAAAAGATGCTCAACATCACTAATTATTAGAGAAATGCAAATCAAAATTACAATGAGGTATCACCTCACACAGGTCAGAATGGCCATTATCAAAAAATCTAGAATCAATAAATGCTGGAAACGGTGTGGTGAAAAGGGAACCCTCCTGCACTGTTGGTGGGAATGTAAATTGATACAACCACTATGGAGAACAGTATGGAAGTTCCTTAAGAAACTAAAAACAGAACTACCATACGACCCAGCAATCCCACTATTGGGCATATACGCTGAGAAAACCATAATTCAAAAAAAGACATGTACCACAATGTTCACTGCAGCATTATTTACAATAGCCAGGACATGGAACCAACCTAAATGTCCATCGACAGATGAATGGGTAAAGAAGATGTGGCACATATATACAATGAAATATTATTCAGCCATAAAAAAAAACGAAATTGAGTTATTTGTAGTGAGGTGGATGGACCTAGAGTCTGTCATACAGAGTTAAGTCAGAAAGAGAAAAACAAATACCATATGCTAACACACATATATGGAATCTAAAAAAAAAAAAAAATGGTACTGATAAACCTAATGGCAGGGCAGGAATAAAGATGCAGACAATAGAGAATGGACTTGAGGACACAGGGTGGGGAGGGGGAAGCTGGGGCGAAGTGAGAGAGTGGCATGGACATATATACGCTACCAAATGTAAAACAGACACCTAGTGGGAAGAAGCCGCATAGCACAGGGAGATCAGCTTGGTGCTTTGTGACCACCTAGAGGGGTGGGATAGGGAGGGTGGGAGGGAGATGCAAGAGGGAGGGGATAAGAGGATATATGTATGCATATGGCTGATTCACTTTATTGTACAACAGAAACTAACACAGTATTGTGAAGCAATGATACTCCAATAAAGATCTATTAAAAAATTTAAAAATAAAATAAAATAAATAAGCCACAAAGATATATTGTACAGCACAGGGAATATAGACAATATTTTATAACTATAGATGGAATATAACTTTTAAAAACTGTGAATCTGTGTTGCACACCTGAAACATATAATATTGTACATCAACTACACTTCAATAAAAAAAATTTTAATTAAAAAAATATATTTATTGTTGATTCATTAACACTAGACTAATGGCCAACAGGACCATAACTCATGCCTGGAGGAAGCTTATCTCCGGGAGGCTCATCACAGCCTTCCTGCACTCAGGGATATATGGTCAGTGCCCAGCTCTGTGCTGGGGGCCATCTTAAAACAGTGAAACTGCTAACAAAAAACCCCACAAAAATGCAAAACACGTGGCACTGAGTAGACCGAAAAGGACCCTTGCGTCCGTCTGAGAGCTGAGACAAGAAGGCAGAGCAGGCTTCCCTGGTGGCACAGTGGTTAAGAATCCACCTGCCAGGGGCTTCCCTGGTGGCGCAGTGGTTAAGAATCTGCCTGCCAATGCAGGGGACACAGGTTCAAGCCCTAGTCTGGGAAGATCCCACATGCCGCAGAGCAACTAAGCCCGTGTGCCACAACTACTGAAGCCTGTGCGCCTAGAGCCTGTGCTCCGCAACAAGAGAAGCCACCGCAGTGAGAAGCCCGTGCACCACATCGAAGAGTGGTCCCCCACTCGCGACAACTTGAGAAAGCCCGCGCATAGCAATGAAGACTCAATGCAGCCAAAAAATAAGTAAATAAATAAATTAAATTAATTTATAAAAAAAAAAAGAAAGAATCCACCTGCCAATGCAGGGGACATGGGTTTGAGCCCTGGTCAGGGAAGATCCCACATGCCGTGGAGCAACTAAGCCCATGCGCCACAACTACTGAGCCTGCGCTCTAGAGCCCGCGAGCCACAACTACTGAAGTCCACGCACCTAGAGTCCGTGCTCCGCAACAAGAGAAGCCACCACAATGAGAAGCCCGTGCACCGCGACTAAGAGTAGCCCCCGCTTGCCGCAACTAGAGAAAGTCCGCGTGCAGCAACAAAGACCCAACTCAGCCAAAAATAAATAAATAAATAAATTTTAAAAAAAAAAAAAAGAAGAAGAAGGCAGAGCGTCGCCCCTCTCCACCTCAGCTAGGAACTCACTCGTCGGATGACTCAAACTTTCCACTGCTGTGCATGCGTCCACATAGGGCTCTGAAAGCACCCCGAGTATTGATTCTCGGGTTACAAACAAGTTTTAGTGAGTGGGTGAATTTGCAAATACAGAATCCATGAACAATGAGGAGCCACTGTATCTGTCTCTACACGATGCTGGTCGTGCTAGTCCCGAAACTGCTGGATTTCATAAAGCTTCAACAGGCTGTAGACCAAAGGCAGGGGTACAGGGGGAGACCCCCAAAACATCTAGAGTGCCTCCAGTTGTTTGGCTTGGTACCTCTGATGACAGATAAGCAGGACCATCACATCTGGCCCCAGAGGGGACCTAGTGCCCTCCCAACTCCCAACTCAATAAGGCCAATCACAGTCCTTGGCTTCGAGCCCTGGAGCGGCTCCTCGTGCCCGCACTGTTCGGGCCAAGCGCTGGCCACCAGGGCAGGGAATGCTCATTTGCCACCCAACGCGCCTCCTTCTAAAGGTTCCTCAAGGGTTTCCTTCAGGAGGGCAGACAGGCCAGTATCTGCGATCTGGAACTGATTTCCTACCCAAGGACTTGGCTTTGAAGCGTTCAGGGCAATCCCAGACTTGTACGTACAATCTCACATGTATGAGCTCATCTGCATCCTTCACGCTGCTCGTGCCTAACTCCCGTCAGCTCCTCAAAGGGACCACAGCCAGCACCGGGTTAAGAACACAGGTTAACACGGGGCGGTAACCAGGCGCTCCTGCACCACCACCGGCAGGAATCGTTTAGCCTCGCCTGGGTCATTCAGTGATCCCACCCAAACCAACGACGTGCGCTCCCGCCACCTCCCCCAGGGGTCCACGCGAGGCTATGAGGTTATAGGGCAAACGGCAGCATCACCCCACAAGGCCCCAGAGCAGAGAACGCTTTACCAGCCGAAAAACGTGGATGTCTTGGTTTCTGGTCACCAGATGTGCATTCTTTGCTGTGCATGTAGCTGTCTCCAGTTTGTCCCCCGTCAGCATCCAAACCTGAAATTACCGCATGGAAGGGGTCCCCTTGGTTAGCGTTTGAGGCTAGCCTGTCGCCTGTGTCAACCGAGTTTCCAAACACATCGAGCTGAACTTGATACATTCCATTTACCTCCTTGAGGCCTACTATGTCCCCAACGAACCACAGGAAAGGCCCCAGTTCAAGGGCTTCAAGACCTTGGGCGTCCGCCGCTGGTGGCAGCAAAAACTGGTGTGGCATTTTTGAAAAACTGGCCACATGCTGCAGTAGACGTCGTGAAGCTCAGCCTCTGCCCTCCTAATCCCCGTTCTGGAAATTTTTCTTAAAGCAATAAATAATCTCAAAGAAGGGGAAGGCTGTATGGACGAGGGGTCACTTCCATGTCCCACAGGAAACACTGATTTGTCACGTTCCATAGGGTCTTTCTACGCGGCCGGCTGCCCTCGAGCAACCTCAGGGGGCTGAACCCTAACTAAAACGCCGACAGTAAATGTGCCAGGTTCTTCCTCGCCTCGTATCTGAGCGCTGTGCGTCTCACTGCTGCGGGCTCAGAGAGGGCAGGTGACTTGCCCAAAGCCACAGAGCTAGTTCCTGTCCTGACCAGGCCCAGAACCCAGGTCTTCAGAGCGTAAACGGATGTGCTTCCTACCCTGCTGATTCACCCATTAACCCTCTGTTCTCTCTGCGCCCAGTGGGGAAGTGGGGTGGGGGCCTTAGAGTCGTCGGACAAAGGAAGTCCTGGCAGCAGGGGAAGCACAGGAAAGAAAATAACCACAAAGGTTCCCCGAGTGTTTACCGTGCCAGGCACCTGTTAAGGGCTGTGCATCGTTCCTTCGCAGTAACTTTATGAGGTGGGAAACGGAGGCCCAGGCCTCAACCTTCCTGCTGACATCGCCCCGCTCACGGGCACTCCTGCCAGATGCGGGCCCAAGGACGCAGCCTAGAGCTGCTCTGGGCAGAGGCCGGCAGCTTAACCTACGTATTTTCAGGAGCTGCTGGCCGGTGAGTTTGCTAATCCCTTGCTCGTGTCCGCTGAGACGGGGCCCGCTCCCCAGACGCCCTCTACTGGCGCCTCCGGATTAAACTACTAGATATGTATTTTTTGGCCCCAAACAAAAATGTAAATATGGCAGTTTGTTGGGGCAGATGGTCACTCTGTTGGGTGGTCATTCAGTTACCCAGACCAAAAGACAGATGGTTGGCTGGCCGGACACTCAACAAGAATATAACAAACACCGCAAATGCGCGGGACACAGCTGGTCCTGAGAGCTAAGGAGATGCTCTCGGTCCTGTCTCCGTGCAGCCCGGCATGCAGAGGGGAAGCCGGCAACAAAGGCGGACACACAAGACGTCTTCCAAAGCTGTCAAGGATGGGAGGGCTACAGGTCACTGTCCGAGCCCGGTTCCCTGTCACTACTTCCATCCTCTGCCCCCCCCTCCCCCCATCTCTAATTTTCACCCTCCGCTGACGGGATCACTGGTCTAAGTCTGGAATTCACTGCCATGCGGCAACCTATTTCAGCAGTGGGTCCAGGTAGGCTCACCCTACCTTGATGCCGGCATTCCTCAGGGTCTCCAGGGTGGGCCTCACGTCCGCCTGGAGCTGGTCCTCCACCCCTGTCAGGCACAGCAGCTCCATCTCCATCTCCAGGCTCTCGATCACTGTGGCCACTTTGAGGGAACGGTCGTGCACACTCAGCTTGGCCTGGACATAGCGGGCCTGGGACACACCAGGGGACACTGTCACCGCTTAGGATGGGGAGGTGCAAGGCGGACCAACTGGCAGTGGGAGCGTCTCATCCCCCCGCACAGGGCAGGGACCCCAGCACCTGGGTGAACCTCAAAGGGGTGAAACTGAGACCTCCAGCCTCCTTCCCAGTTCATCAGTCCAGACGCTGGAGCCTGACAGACCGGAGCTCCACCCTTTGCTCTACACTCACCTGCTGTGCAACTTCTAGCACGTCACTTAACTTCTCTGAGCCTCAATTGTTTTCCTCCCCGAAGAGGCAATAACAGCCCCAACCTCACTGGGTTTTTACAAGGATTAGTACAACTCAAGATCTCAAAAGACAGTAGGTTCTCCCCACACAGCATATGCTCCGTAACCAAGAACTCTTGACCACCAGGCTGTCTAAAGACAAAGTCTTACTTCCAAAGACCATCGACCCAACCCTTCTGTTTATCCCCTCTTTACGGTGTTAACAAAGATACAGCTGTCACAAAGCATATGCCTTTAAAATTGAAAGAAAGGTAGAATTTATCAGGGCTAGAACTCTCGTTAAATAAAACTTTACAAAGAACTCAAGCACATAAAAGAGACAGACCCAAGCATGGTTTCTCTGGGTGGAGCAGGACAAGGGCTGCAGAAGCCTTTCCCCCAACCTGGTCTCTCTCCCCTTCAGTCATGTGTAAATACGTTCATTCAGCTTTGTGCCAGGACTGGGGGTACAACAAGGACCCTCCCCTCAAGGAATCATGGGACACAATCCATGGGACGAGATGACAATTAACAAGACATATTGATACTGGAAGCCTTGGCAGTGAAAGTCAAAGATCGAGTTCAAATCCAACATTTTTTACAGCTTAAAAAAATTAGGGCTCCAAGAAGGTTTACAATTTCAAATTTGAAGGTGTCATTTCAAATTTTTCAGAAGGTTTACAATGACTATCCTAAGTGTTGGGGTACAAGAGCAAACCAAACTGATAAAGTCTCTGCTCTCAAAAAGATTTTATTCCAGAAAGAAGCTATCAAAAAGAATGTGAAAATATATACATAAACAAAGTCATTACAGCTGGTGATAAATGCATTGAAGAAAGTTCAACAGAGTGATGATGGGGAGTGATGAGGTGGGGCTGCTTTAGATGGGGGATCCAGGAAGACTTCTCAGAGGAGGCGGCATTTGAGCTGAGACCCAAAGGAAGTGAGGGAGGGAGGCCTTGGAGCTCTGTGAGGGAGGAGAGTACTAGGCAGAGAGAAGAACCTGGTGTGCTCAGAAATGACGTCAGTCTGGCCAGAGCAGAATGAGGGAGGGGGAGATGGGGAGGTGGGTGGGGTTAAAAAGTAACAGAAAAGTCACAGAACCACTTACCTCAAAGTCTTGATACTGCTCCTCTGCTAGAGATTTCTTTGCCACCACAAGCACCCGCAGCCCTTCCCGGGCCATGTTTCCACACTGAAAAGCAAACCCCGGTCAGCGGAGAGCTGTGCTAAGAGCTCTGTATCCCTGACTCTCTCTGGGGAGGGCTGGAGGCTGAAGTGGACGCCGCTTCCAAGGGGACAGTGCAATGGCAAATCAGAACGCTGCTTTCCCCTAAAGCAATCTCTCTCAGCAAACCTTCCAAAAAGGGGTCTCAAAATTTAAGTCAATGCAGTAAGATCTCAGAGACTAATCTGGATTTCTGGCTCGTTGGAAAAACTGAACCTCTGACAAGAGCACTTTCCCAAATGACCACAGCCAGTGATACTGACAGGTGGCTGTTTCCACACGGTCCCACGAAACACAGCTGTCAAGTGAAGAATATTCCAACACGTTCAACGCACAAAGTGTGATGCTGTCAGGAAACACATCCCGGCCCGTTTCATTCACCTGAGTTACCTGTCTGGCCCCTGTCAGCATTTGGGTTTGTTACTCACTAATTGGAAATATGATATTACTAAACATAAAATGTGAATTCTGCACCTGGAGATGGGAGATGAAACAGAAATGGCCTGATAAGACTGGAGAGTTCCTTCCCTCCCTGCTGCAGCCAATTCCCATATCACAGACTGGGACAAGGCAGCCTGTGACGGGGCCCCACAATGCCCGCCTCCTGGTACCCACACCCTTGTATGTTCACCTGCCCTGAGTGTGCATTGGACCCAGTGCCTTGCTCCTAGCAGACAGAATGTGGCAAAGTGAGGGGAGGTCGCTTCCAAGAAGGTCACTTCTCTCTGTTTCATCTCTGTTCCCACGTTTGCTCTCTCGGATGAAGCCAGGACCACGTGTACGCTGCCTTGTGGAGAGACCCACATGGCAAGGAACGTGGCTGCCTCCGGCCTAGAGGCACTGAGGAGCTGAATCCTGCTCATGACCACTAAGTGGGCTAGGAAGTGGGTCCTGCCCCAGCTGAGCCTTCAGATGAGACCCCAGCCTCAGGTGACCCCTTGATCAAAGCCTAAGAGACCCTGAGCTGAGGACCCAGCTAAGCTGTGCCTGGATTGCTGATTCGCAGAAACTGTAAGAAATAACACGCGTCCTCCTAAGCTGCTGAGTTTGGGGGTGATTTGTTACGTAGCCCCAGAAAACGCATGCAGGGACCCACCTCACTATTCCATGCAAGGGACAGACTCCAGGGCACGCATCCGAGGCCCCGTTTCCACACCCCACGTCATGCTTACCTCTTCCTCCAGCCAGTCGTTGTACTGCACGATGCCAGCCATGACGACATCCGCTCCCTTCATGTAAAACGTAATCTCCCCAGTCGATTCATCCTAGAGGGGGGGCCGGGAGGAATGAACACCCAAGAGGAACACTTGCGTTCCGCGCCAGTGGCCGCTTCCCATGAGAGATGCTGCACAAAGTGTACTCAGTGGACGCCAGTGTTTTCTCACTTGGCCGAAGATGAAAAGTGAGAGGGGAGCCTCACTTTGGGGCAAAGGCCACAGAAAACAAGAAAACTCAAAGCATTTGGAAAATCATTAAATGATGAAAGCAAGATCAAAAGGATTGAAGAATTTTGTTTTTGCAGTTATTACTATTCTAACGGGAACGGACTGACCCTCACGCCATAAGATAATTTTAAATTTATACGCGGGGCTGCCAGTATTGCCAAAACGTGGTCTACCAGAAAGCGTTGGGAAGTAAGATAATTCTCGAGATCAGGGTTTCTCAGCCTTGGCACTGTGCATATTTGGGGCTGGAGAATTCTTTGTCGTGAGGGGGCTGGACTCTGCATTGCACCATCTCCTGCGGCATCCCTAGCCCACTAGATGCCAGCAGCAAACCCCATGGTGACAACCAAAATGTCTCCAGACATTAACAAATGTCCCCCTGGGGGACACCTTGCCTCAGTTGAGAGCTACTGCTCTAGACAACGTGGGACCCTTACGTCTACCTGAGGACTCAGCTAGAGAGCAAAGTACCCAGATTTTCAGTTCACACTGACCAGATTTTCTGGGGAGAGGGTGACATCACAGCACAGGCATCAGATGCTTAGACCCGGCAGCAGCTCCCAGCTGTGTGCACCTGGACAAGCTACTTCTTTTCTCTAGACCTCAGTTTCCTCCTCTGTAAAATCAGGATCCTAACAGCCCTTACCGTATAGCTTGCTGGGGCTTAAACGAGATCACCTGCATAGAGCAGGAAGCAAAGGGCCAACATCCACAGAGAACGCTCACCCAGTGTTATTATTCCTGTTGGGGTGACAGTCACTCCTCAAGACCCTCAGCCGCACTGTTTGTAGAAAACAAGGTTTAAGCCGGGGGTCTGAATGGGGGTGGTTTTGCCCCCAGGGGACTTCCGACAATGTCTGGACACATACTTCATTGTCTCAACTGGGAGGTGCTACTGGCATCTTGTGGGTGGAGACCAAGGATGCTGTTAACCGTCCTACAATGCACAGGGCAGTCGCCGCAACAGAGAATCATCCCGCCCCAAATGTCAATGGTGCTGAAGCTGAGAAACCCTGGCTTTAAGGAATGATGGTGAAATCGTCAATGCTTATCCCATGACTCTTTCCTCACAGACCTGCATCACAGGGAGGCTGGAGGCAATGGAGGTGGGAAAGGCTAACTGAGCACGGCCATCACCACCTTGTGCCTAAATTCTGCTACCCCAGGAAGCCCAGAATGCATGCCTATAAGCTCTTCATCGAATAGGAAATAAGTACCCAAGGCCAAATCAGTGGTACAGTTTCATCTACTAAAGTAACTTCTGAATGCCTCTGATCACGGACAATCTTTTAGAACAACATGCTTACTCATAAAAGCACCCACAGGCCACGAACAGGCACCTGCACTTTAAAAGCATTAGAACTGCAGGCTGCTTCTTTGATGGATTGCATCTATGCTTGCTTGTGACTCGGGCCAACGACAGCCGTGGGGTCTGAACATGAAAGCATCCGAGGTTTCTTTTTCCTTTCGCCTTCACCCAAATGCTGCTATGGGAAATAACGTCCCCCTCCCCAGCTTCCTCTACTCCAGAAGGGGCTCAAGAGAACTCGGACATCTTGTCCAATATAAATACCGTATCGACTGTCTCCTCCCGTTAGTCATTTCCTCCCACCGAGTTCATCACAAGGTTACTTCGTTCCCATATTATGGCAAGATTACGCTATAAATTTACAGAGATCTGCCGGTTGTGTTGCATTGTTTTGGGGCCTCATCTTTTTCCACTGTGGTCTGACTCTGGCACCTGTTCAAAGGCCTCTTTTATTCAGACAGTGACAAGGATATGATCTATACCAATGATCCGACTTCAGCACGCCAAGGGGGAAGGGTGAGGGGAGGGCAGTGGAACATCTTGTAACACAACAGAAACAAAACTGGCGACACAGAGACAAACACACAAGCCCCAACGAAACCGGCTTCTCTAAGCTCACTGACCTTCTCAGAAGACAGATTCACACAAAGACCAGACCTTGCTTGGTGAGGGTAAGAAGACGCTGCACAGAACCGTCCACGAGCTCACACATGTTTAAGAGGGTTGGTGAGCCAGGTGAGAACAAAACTATTACTGTCAATAGTCATTAAACCAGGTTGAGAAGCATTTTATAACTGAGGGAAAACTTCCTCACATCAGGTAACTGGACAGTTACTTTCAAACAACAGACAGAAAAGATGGACACATTTAGAACAGAGTTTCTCAGCCCTGGCACGATGAACATTTGGGGCTGGAACATTCTTTGATATGAGGCTGTCCTGACCTCTATCCACTAGATGCCAGTGGCACCACCCTCCGAGCTGTAACAACCAAAAATGTCCCCAGATGTGTCCCCATGTCCCCTGGGGGCAAGACGGCCCCAGGATGAGAATCACTTCGTGAAAGGAGAACAGTGAGATTCGTGCTAAGTGGAGAGCTAGCTCCACAGCCCTGGGCACGGATTTGCACCCTGCAAAACCAAAGATAGAGAGGGAGACAGGTCAGAAAACAAAAATATTAGCAAAATAATATGCATCACATTAAAGACAGCCTAACAAAGATGGATGTGCACAGATTCATTGTTGGTAGGGAGAGATGGAAAACAACCTAAGTATCCAAGAAAGGAATATTTGATTAAATAATGCTACATTTTTTCAGCAAAACACCATGCACACATTAAAATCATAAAAACCATGTTTTAATGATATGAGAACATTTTCACTATACCTATTGTTCAATGGAGGGGGTGGGAGTTTTACAAAGCTTTAGGTGGAGTTTGAAGCCAGTTTTATAAAATTGCGTGTGGCTATTTACACTCATTTATGCTTAGAGAAAAAACTGAAGGGAAATTCCCTGAAAAGGCAAGAGTGGTTGTCTTTGGGTGATGAAAATACAGATGAATGGTTCTGATCCCCTCCTATACATACTTATCTGTTCCGAATGCTGATTTTTTTTTTTTTTTTTAAATTTTATTTATTTATTTATGGCTTTGTCAGATCTTCGTTTCTGTGCGAGGGCTTTCTCTAGTTGTGGCAAGCGGGGGCCACTCTTCATCGCGGTGCGCGGGCCTCTCACTATCGCGGCCTCTCTTGTTGCGGAGCACAGGCTCCAGACGCGCAGGCTCAGTAATTGTGGCTCACGGGCCCATTTGCTCCGCGGCATGTGGGATCTTCCCGGATCAGGGCTCGAACCCGTGTCCCCTGCATTAGCAGGCAGATTCTCAACCACTGCGCCACCAGGGAAGCCCTGCTGATTTTTTAAAAATATAATCTGGGAAGGGTGGAGTGCTATTGCAAAGTAATGATAGATTTGCCCACCCAACAGTATCCCATACTCCCAGACACAGATCCCGTTCTTGCTGTGGGAAGATAGAGGGGTCACATCTCATAAAATATGACGCATGTCTGGGAATGATAGCCCTTTGCAACTAAAGGAAGGGTGACGCACTCAGCCCACTTATTCTAGAATGGCTGATATCGGGACTATTTGATGATGATTCAACCCTCAAATGACTCCAGCATAGTCCATGGCCCTAGAACTTGGAAAAATAAAGGCTGGAACAAAATAAAAGTAATTCCATAGTAGATAATGACTCTAATTCCCCAGGAAACACCCACCCACAGGATTCATGTGGCTGCTTCCAGGCCATGGATGTTCTTGACATCAGACATGCACTCAAGATACGGTTTAAAAGCCACGGGGCAGGCTAGGTGCAGACCAGTGGGAAAAGCAGCAGCTGCATGGGAGGAAAAGCCCCCATCCCACTCAAAAACTGCCAAGGATATATGTCTGGTAGAGTCTGAAGACTACTGGCATCAGGGACATAAAAATCCCTTAAAATGTGTCGTTTTCAAGGCACATTCGTACTGTGTGTCACTGGACCATCAGTGTTGCAGCTCATGGAGCTGCTTCTAATTTTTACCTGGAGAAACAGTATCTTCAATGACTCCCACGTTCCCCACCTCCTGATGTGTTCACACCCCTGGGTGATCCAGGCCCACCAAAGTGGTGGGCTGGACCCAGGGACCTGCTTCTAATAACAGAATAAGGCAAAAGTGAAGGGAGGTCGGTTCTGAGATGACGTGCCTTCTGTCTTGTTCACACTCTCGCAGACTCACTTGGATGAAGACAGCTGATGTGGGAGCTGGTCTACGGAGAGGCCTGTGGAGCAGTGGATGAGGGTGGCCTCTGGCCATCAGCTGGCACAGAACTAAGGTCCTCAGCCCAACAACTGCAAGGAACTGACTCTTGCTGACAACACTACCAAAGTAGTCTGCAATTTTTAAAGCTCGTATGGTTAATTCCGATGATCAACCAGGTTTTGTTTGTTTGTTTAGATCTCATTTTATTTATTTTTGGCCATGCTGGGTCTTCGTTGCTGTGCACAGGCTTTCTCTAGTTGCGGCGCTCAGGCTTTCTCTAGTTGCGGCGAGCGGGGGCTACTCTTAGTTGCCGTGCACGGGCTTCTCATTGTGGTGGCTTCTCTTGTTGTGGAGCACAGGCTCTAGGCACGCTGGCTTCAGTAGTTGTGGCACACGGGCTCAGTAGTTGTGTCACATGGGCTTAGTTGCTCTGCGGCATGTGGGATCTTCCCAGACCAGGGCTCGAACCCGTGTCCCCTGCATTGGCAGGTGGATTCTTATCCACTGTGCCACCAGGGAAGCCCCTATCAGCCAGGTTTAAGAACTACTGAGCAGAGTGGCTTATGAACACAGGGCTTCCAGGCTTCCCAGAATGGAAAGTGTGAGTAAAAGAGCAAATAGGAAAACAAGGTGTTAATTCAGATTGGCAAGATTTTAAAAGTCCGGCACTATCAAGCGTTGGTGAGGATGTAGAAAAACAGTGGAACTAAGATTAGTATAAGCACTTTGGAGAAAAAGTTGAAAATACCTGGTAAAGTTAAAGATGTATATATTCTACCACCCAGCAAGTCCACCTCTGGGTTTAGTCCACAGAAAAACACGGACATATGTACAGTGGAGACTGCAGCAGACAAGGCTACACATGGCAGCGGTCTTTCTATCGGCAATGACCTAAACGTGTATCAAGAGGGAACGGCAATAGACGGAAGGAACTGAGGTATATTTGCGCAATGCAACAGTACAAGTCAGCTAAGAGAAATAAAGTGGGATTACATGCATCAACATAAATAAAGCTTTTTGTAAAATCTTAAACAAAAATCAGGATGTGGAATAATAATATATATACTACAATGACACTTTATAGAAAGAATAAAAACATGAAAACCATAATACATATTATTTATACCCAATGTGTCTGATAATAGTATTTTAAAATTCATAGGAGTGATAAACCTGGGGTAGGACTGGAGAGGAAGCACATCTAGAAAGGGCAGATGGGATTTCAATTGAATGCACAATGTTTTCTTTGTTTAAAAAGTTTTTTTAACTATAATACATGCAAAAGTGTGGATCAATACATAAATATAAATTTGAGCAAACGAACTCAAACACAAAAGGGTATCTACTGTACAGTTTCCTTTATATAAAGCTCAAAAAGAGACAAAATCAGTCAGTGGTAGAAATGGGACAGTGGTTATATCCTTGTGGGAAGGAAGGATGCAGTAACCAGAAAGGGGTACGAGGGAGCTGCTGGGGTGATGGTGGGAGGGATTCTGTCCCTTGCTCGGGATGAGAGTTACATTGTGTTAACTTTGTAAACACTTGAGCTGTACACACATGAAGTTTGCACTTTTCTCTTTGTATGCTGTACTTCAATAAAAGCTTCAAAAAATATAAAAAGAAAATCTGAAATATTAATGCCAAAATGACGATGTTGAGTGATCACGACACTTTTTTCCAATAACTTTTGTGATTGTGTGAACAAAAAGTCATCGAAAATATCTAATTACAAGGGTATCAAGACTATTCAATGGGAGAACAATAGTCTCTGCAGCAAACGGTGCTGGGACAACTCTATATCCACACACAAAAGAATGAAGTTAAAACCCCTAACTCACACCATATATGAAAATAACTCAAAATGGATCAATGATCTAAAGAGATAAAACTACAAAAACTTTTAAAAGAAAATATAAGGGTAAATTTTCATGACCTTAGGTTTAGCAATGGACTCTTAGATATGACACCAAAGTCAAGAGCAACAGAGGAAACAAATAAATTGGACTTCATCAAAATTAGTAACTTCTGTGCATCAAAAGAATTTTATCAAAAAAGCAGGAGGGCTTCCCTGGTGGCGCAGTGGTTGAGAATCTGCCTGCCAATGCAGGGGACACGGGTTCGAGCCCTGGTCTGGGAAGAGCCCACATGCTGCAGAGCAACTGGGCCCGTGAGCCACAATTACTGAGCCTGCGCGTCTGGAGCCTGTGCTCTGCAACAAGAGAGGCCGCGACAGTGAGAGGCCCACGCACCGCGATGAAGAGTGGCCCCCACTTGCCGCAACTAGAGAAAGCCCTCGCACAGAAACGAAGACCCAACACAGCCATAAATAAATAAATAAATAAATAACCCCCCCAAAAAAAAGCAAAAGGACAAGCTACAGAATGAAAGATAATATTTGTATATCGTATCTCTGATAAGGGTCTAGTATCCAGACTATATAAAGAACTCTTACAAAACAACAATAAAAGACTACCCATTTAAAAAGTGGGCAAACGACTTGAACAGACATGTCTCCAAGGAAGAATACAAGTGGCCAATAAGTATATGAAAAGATGCTCAACATCATTAGCTATTAGGGAAATGCAAATCAAAACCACAATGAAATACCACTTCACAGCAACTAGGATGGTTACAATGGAAAAAAAAAAAAGGAAAATAGCAAGCACTGATGAGGATATGGAGAAACCAGAAACTTCACACACTGCTGGTAGAATGTATTGGGCTGGCCAAGAAGTTTGTTCAGGTCTGTCTGTAACATCTTACAGAAAAACCTGAACGAACTTTTTGGCCAACCCTATAAACGGTGCAGCATTTTGTAGAAAAGTTTGGCGACTCCTCATAAAGTTAAAAGATAGAATTATCCAGCAATTGGGAAACGGACCCAGCAATTCCACTCCTAGGTATGAACTCAAGAGAACTGAAAACAGATACTCAAATCCTTATACATGAATGTTCATAGCAACACTATTCACAATAGCCAAAAGGTGGAAACAACCCAAATGTCCACTGATGGATGAATGGATAATCAACATGAAATATTACTCAGTTATAAAAAGGAATGAAGTATGTATATATGCTACAACATGGATGAATCTCTAAAACATTATGCTAAGTGAAAGGAGCCAGATACAGAAGGTCACATATTGTGTGATTCCATTTATATGAAATATCCAGAATAGGTAAATCCTAGAGACAGAAAGGAGACTGGAGGTTTCCAGGGACTACGGGGAGGAAGGTATGGAGAGTGACCACTTAATGGATACAAGGTTCCCTTTTGCAGTGACGCCAATGTTTCAAAACTTGAGGAAAGTGGTGGATGCAAGACATTGTGAATGTACTAAATGCCAATGAATTACACATTTAAATGATTAATTTATGTCATGTGCATGTCACCTCAATAGAAAATAACATTTAATTAAACGAAAGAGTATACAATGAGAAATGTATTATTACCAAGAAATGCTCAATCTACACTCATTAGACCTTTCACTCTGGAAGTGGGTTAACCAAAGGCTGAGCAGCTATCCGAGATCTGTCCAACTGATCAACTAATTATCTTTCTTCTGAGGGAATTATATCCTCTTGTTAGTCTGAACGTCAGGCAATAATACAATAAAGAAAAGGGTCAGAAAGAATGTCCAGCCACAGGGACATACACAGCAGACTTAGGCAGGTTTTTTTTTTTTTTAACCATTTTCAATCATAAATAAAAGACAACTCACCCTCACGATGATGCCCATGCGTTTGCTTTCGTAGGTGAAAGGGAAGATCTGCAAGATGGTGAAGTTCAGGATCTGGTCACCAGGGGTCCTCAGCTGCATGGAAGACTGGTCACGGCCCACCAGTGTTAAGCCCACACTTTCGGTCCACTGCACCAGGGCCACCTAAATGTGACAAGGGTCAAAGGTCAGATACACAGCCGAGGATCCTGGTTCACAGGTCAAGCAAATGAACATAAAGGTGGACGGGGGAGCAGAGACAGGTGAGGCTGAGCAGGGCCCGCATCCCTGGGGGAGGTCGTGCTGGCCGGTGACAGCCCGGCACCCGCCCCTCTAGGCCTGCGGGGGCCCCGCGCTCACAGCTGCCGCCTCTTCTGGGCCCTAAAGCAGGCCACGCGTGCGCCAGAGCCGTGGCAGAGAGAACCACACAGGCTCAAGGGTGATCAGCACAAGCAGAGATCACGTCTGGAAGGAGCTGCACCAGGCAAACCACAAATATGGGGAAGCCAGGAGCACGACGCCGGGGTGGGGCGACTCACCTCCAAGCTCGCCGTTAAACCTCACACACACTCAACCGGGAGGGGATCTACAGCAGTTCTCGACTGGGCAGCTCTGCCCCGCAAGGGGCACATGGCAACGTCTGGGGACGGTTTTGGTTGTCACAACGGAGGAGGGGGTGGATATTTTCTACTGGCATCTCGTGGGTGGAGGCCAGGGATTCTGCTAAACATCCTACAACACACAGGATGGCCCCCATGGCAGAGCATCACCCCACTCCACGTGGCAGTACTGACGGGGAGAACGCTGGTCAGTACAGATGAGGAAACTGAGGCTTGCGGAAGCTCATTAAGTTGCCTGAGGTGATGTTCTGGGGCAACGGCCGGCTAGGCAGGAACCTGGATCTGCCTGGTGCACAGCCAAGCCCCCCACCATCCGCTACACTTCCTAGGGCCACGGTTCTGTCACCAGCTGGAGTCTTCTCACAGCCCGAACAAGGCTTGCTTCACTTCCAGCCAAAGGCATGGAGGACGCAAATTCCAAGACCAGGGGCCAGACCAGTGGGAACTGCGGCAGGCAGGAGCCAGTGCCCCCCCGAAGGAGGCTGCCCCTCGGGAATGTAGACCCAGGCTGGCCAGAGCTTCCAGTTTCTCAAGAAAAACCAGAAATCTGACCTTGTCCCTGAGATCTCTAACTTTTCAATGTAAGCCACTAAGCTGCATGTTTTAAACGCCCATGAAGAAAATAAAACACGTCTACAGATGAATCTGGTCTGGGGTCTTCAGGGAAAGAAGGAAATAGGAGTGGAAAAGGCGGGGACAGAGGGGGGAGCTGGGGAGGGGAGACCAACAAGCCCTCACCGCCACTGCCACAGGAAGGGGGACGCACCGGAGGCGGGGGAGACAGGGGTAAGTACGAAGAGCCTACAGCGTACGAACCACAAGGTCATCGTGTTTACTTGTCAGCACAGCCCATGGAGGCAGGAAGTACCAAGCAGCTCTACCCGACAGACGACAGACGAAGAAACAGACTCAGAGAGGCCAGGTGAGCTGTGCTCGACGGGCAGCTACCATGGGCTGAGATGAGATCGAACCCTGTGTCTAGCTGGCCCAAGTAGCCCAAGGGAAAGTGCCAATCCTGGGCCATCCAAACGCCTGTTCTCTAAACACAGGTGCACACACATCAGTGCAGCCTTAGTGGGTGTGCCCGGTCACCCCTGACTCACTGTCACCGTTAGAAAGTTCACGGGGGGCGTGGTAGGCACAGTAACAGCCCCCAAAGGTGCCCACCTCCTAATCCCCACTGACCTCCACCTCCAAAAGAAAGGGCTGATCAAGTTTGGTTTTTTTTGTTTGTTTGTTTTGCTATTAACCTGCATAAGTCTTTGGAAACTCATTCATATAGTTGTTTCATTTAACCACTCTGAATTTCAATACGGCCTGTCCTATCTGCTAACAATCTTCTTTCCAAGTTTAAAATGAACAAATCAATAAACACTGATATAAATTTAAAAATCCCATCCATATATATATTAAAAACCTTGGGTACATGCACTAAAATGCTTATAGGATGATACACATGAAGAGAAATTACTTCACTCTTCTCTCTATATACTACTGAAATATTTTAGTGTGTACACGCATTCCTTTTATTTTTAATATTTTTAATTTTAATTAAGTAAATAAATATCCCAACACAATACGAGATTATTATAAATACATAGGTATACACAAGCCCGGAAAGCTTGACTAAATTTACATCCTCCTTTACATACCAGTTTAGTAACAAAGAAAAAGGAAATTCTTCTTCGGATGCTTTCCAACACGACTGCTAGGGAAAAGATTTTTTTCATCCTTGCTTTTAAACAGCTGTTGTTTCACCCCTTAAAAACGTATTTAATTGCTCTGAAAAGATGTGAAGAGTCTGTGATACTGGGCTTCAAGGAGATACACTAATTCCCCCAAAGCCTGTTCTTAACTTCAATCAAGAAAGGATCTGAAACTCCAGAACGGGAAGTGGCTTTCAGGGAAGTGGCTTTCAGGGCCGTAGAGGCAGTTCTGGCCTTGGCCAGCCTGGGTCCCCCTGCCGCGGACCCCACAGGACTGTGCTGGAGGGAAAGTTGAACCATGAACCTGAAATGATCAACAGTGACAAGTGTTCCCGGGGAAGCATGAATTACAGCTGAATGGAAACATCTTCTAACCGTGCTTTCTTCTACAGCAAACCCCTCGAGGAAGTTAAGGAACCTACTTTGTGCTGGTTGCCCCGCCTCCCATCGCCCACCCCTTGGGTCCAAGGTCCTAATCAAAACCTCACAGGGCCCCTTGGGGGCTGATTCCAACAGGATATGAGCCCTGCAGGGGGGCCTTTCTTTCTCACCTTACACTCCCTTATTCCGACTTTAACATTAAGTCAGCTTTAATTTAAAGCTGCTTTCTACCAGAACATATAAAATCCCCCGGGTCCTACTGAGAGGAGAGCCGTTTAGAACTGCGGAGCTCACTAACCCTTCTCAACAGCAGCGGGGACAAACATTTCAGCGGTCAGGTGGGACGACTCCATCCCTTCCTAAAACAAGATGATGTAAATGAGGCTACTTCTGCTAGAGGGTCTGAGCTTCAATTCAAAAGAATCATCCTGTATTGCCAAATCAGAAAGGATTTCAGGGTCTTTTTTTTTTTTCTTACGGCCGCACTACGCGGCACGTGGGATCTTAGTTCCCTGACCAGGGATCAAACCCGCACCCCTCTGTAGTGGAAGCATGGAGTCTTAACCACTGGACCGCCAGGGAAGTCCCAATCTCAGGGTCTTGAGTCTCGCTGTCCTTAACAGCTGGAGCTGGGGTCTCAGGGGGCCTCGGGTCAGACTATCTGGAGGTCAGAAGAGCAGCAGGAAAAGGAATCTCGTAAGGTAAATGAATGAACAAATCAATGATAGGCAAAAGCGAATGCTGGAAACCAAGAAAGGGCCAGAGTGGGGGATCTGGGCTCCACGAGTCAGCTGTGTGGCTGGTTTGGGTCAGGAAATTAAAAAAACAGAGGCTCCTACTCCACCCTTCCACCTCCAAAAAAAAAAAAAAGCCTATCTGAAGAATTCTTGTCAGAGCTGTCTGTCCATGAAAGGGCTTTTTCATCATTTGTTGGTCGGCAATGAACCACCTGTGACAAGCTTTAATAATCTTCCCTTTGTACCTGGGAATGTGTGCTTGGGAATTACGCCAGACAGGCTAAAGAGCCTTGAATTCCTGTCAAAAGCAGGATGCATATGAAATATAAGAACATGCATGAATCTGCTATCTGATTAAAACGGTTCTTTGGGGGCATTCAATCAGATAAACACCCAGGCTTACAAAGAATGGCCAGTCTGCCCGAAGCCAGCCTTTCAAGCTTATAAATATCCACAGACCTAGGTATTCTTTATTTTATTAAGAAATAGGTTCCAAAATGTGCCACATGGTGGTTGCAGGTTTGAATGCCAACAGAAGCAGGGCAGGCAGCGGACAGGGGCAGGGCCGGCCACCCAGGGACAGGGTTTGGGGGAGGGGGCTAACTGCTGCCAGGTAGAAACTGGGCCCAGTCTTTCCAGATCTGATCTTTCTCAGGAGAAGCTAATTTTTATAGAACACTGAGTGATTTTTAAATATTGCTGTTTTTCTTTTAAACACAGCATGGAGCAAACAAAACACAGCCTGCTACTTTTAAGAATCAGTGGACAGGGCTTCCCTGGTGGCGCAGTGGTTGACAATCTGCCTGCCAGTGCAGGGGACACGGGTTCGAGCCCTGGTCTGGGAAGATCCCACATACCGCGGAGCAACTAGGCCCGTGAGCCACAACTACTGAGCATGCGCGTCTGGAGCCTGTGCTCCGCAACAAGAGAGGCCGCGATGGTGAGAGGCCCGCGCACCGCGCTGAAGAGTGGCCCCTGCTTGCCACAACTAGAGAAAGCCCTCGCACAGAAACGAAGACCCAACACAGCCAAAAATAAATAAATAAATAAATAAATAAATAAATAAATAAACAAACAAACCCAAAGTTTAAAAAAAAAAAAAAAGAATCAGTGCACAAGGTGGTAGAATAAAAGGCCACTCCCTGATCCAAATTTCCTGATCCTATACTTGAAATTCAGCCTCTTATGACTTAACTCTGATAAAAACAAGTATTTGAAAAGGAAGAATGGCATCATCTCCACAAAAATTTAGCCACTTAGAAACGACTATTTACTTAAGTCCATTCTGGACCAATACTAATGTGATATGGGACAGGACTTTTGCATGTATGGCCATGGATGAGCTAATACCAAGGAAGGCTCATTTGACAGTTTCCTACAGTGTCCCCAAAATCCCATAGTCCTGCCTTACACAGGACCCCTATCTTCTGAGCAACCAAAATCTTATTTCAAAATTCTACCCCAGTGGTTAATACATAACATTGATGGAGGATTTTTTCCTTAAGTTCCCGACCGCTGTTCTTTGACCTCACCCTCAGGTCCAAGGGCCTGGCAACGTGATGGTGGAGCCCCCACCAGCCTCCTAAATCTCTCTGGGTCGACACTCCACACTCCATCGTGCACACATCTGAATGCCGGCATTGTCCGAGGCCTGGAGCTGAGGCTCAGACACGAGGAGGCATTCAGGGGACCGACAGGGATGTGGTTATGGAGGAAAAAAACAACCCAAGGCTGCAAAGGGACGGGAGATTGCCGGCCCCCCCTCAAGGCCACGGGCTTACCTTTCCCCAACGGTTTTTATCCTCACTCTTTGCAACAGGGTTAAGAAATGCAAAATGAGACAACTGGGACCTTTCATGCATGCGGAGAGATGTACAGAGAGATTGAATACGTGAGGCTCTCCATCATGACATTATTTATGACAGCCACAAGTGGGGGACCACCTAAATGTTACATTTGGGAGACAGAGAAAATAATCTGTGGTATATCTAAGCAGCAGAATATAGAGCAGCCACTAAGAATATTCTTACCATAGATAGTTACCGGAAAGGGATAATGCAAGGGAACAAATCAAGGTCATCAAACATATATCGTATATATACAAAAGAGAAACAGGTAGGAAAAACATCAAAACATTTTTGGCTTTTTTTTCCTGTAATTTTTTTTCTTTTTCTATAACAAGCTAATGTTACTCTTATAATTAGTGTGGGGGGGGAACTAAAAATAAAATCTGCTTCTAGATTAGCTGTACCTTCACTGTATACCCCTTTTCCTTATATCACCCCTGTCTGCATTACTCCCAGCTTCTGACATTCTAATGGATGCAGGAATGCTCTCCATCTACAGACTCTGATGTCTGGAGGAGAGACCCACTCGCTCTTCGCCCATCTCTCACGGCCAGTTGCAAGGGGGCCATTTCAAGGTTACTGTGGACTAGAGGAGAAACACATCCTTTTTGGTCTTCCCTTCTAAGGGCCGGATCCTGAAGAGATGGACGGTGAAGGCAAGACACTCAGAAGGTAGGCTTCTGGGGTCTGGCAGAAGACGGTTATTATCACCAAGCTTGGAAGCTTATAAGATGAGAAAAGAGGGAAGGGACACACACAAAAGGTGCCACTGAGTTTTGGAGATCCCAGACACAACACTGGTTCAGTGCAGGTGTCCCAAGGGGACCGGAGTAGGTAAAAATAATTGGACACTCTGCAACTTCACCCAGTATCCGCCCTGAGCTCCCCAAACGCAAGTGCTTCACTCTCTGCAACACTTGTGAGTTGACAAAGCACTTTCAAACCATCATGCCATGGGTAGGGACGTGGTCCTGTGGGGTTACGAGCCCCACCTCTGGACATGGGCTGCCGGTTTTAATCTCGCCAGCCATGTGACCTTGGGAATATTCCTTAGCCAATCTACACCTCATTTGCAAACAGCACGATCACAGTAATTCTGGGTGGTAAGGGATGCCCATAACGCGGTGCCTGGCACAGAGCAGATAAGCAACAGGTGACCCCTTCCTACCACTGGCAGCATCACCACTACCCTCACTGCTCCGTCTCTTCTCTAAGGGCCATGAGCTCCATGTGATGTATCAGCCTCTCTTTACCTACGAGGAGGCTGAGTGCAGCTTAAAATCACACCGCTAATCAAGTCCGCCCTGGCAGTGACACACGACCCGCAGCTGCACTGCGGGGTAAGGAGGGGGTAGTGCGACGCGCCCATCTTTCAGAAGAATCAGTGGAAATGAAGGTCTTGAAATGCCACTGCGAGACGACAGAACACACAGCAAGCCAACATTTTAGCAAAACTCAGCTGACGCCCCACACAGCGACACCACACACACGGACGTGCTTTAGAAGGATGAGTAATGGAAAGCAAGGTGAAAAACTGTATCTATAATTTACAATTGTGCTCTTAAATTTTTAAAATAGGTTAATAATTAAAGGGTGAGGAAAATTCTAACATATGCAAAGAATTATCTCTGCAAAGGTACTCAGATATTGAGAACAGGGGGAACTCCGAGGCAGAGGTCAGGGGAGGGGCCCGTGTAGAGACTGTGAGAAAGGAGGGGGCGGGGTGCCTCAGGGGAAGATGGAGATAGACTTCTCGCTCGGCACCCTGAGCAGGGGTGGCCACACAGAACATTCTACACATTTCCTAAAACTTGTAACTAAAGGCTCTGAAATCACTGAGGTACTCAAGGCACAGCCACATACAGCAGGCCACTTTCATTCACACTCACACACACGCACACACACCTATGCACATCCACATGCCACACACGCTCAAACAGCAGCTGTGCACACATCACGTGCACGTGTTCACACCCACACTCATGCACATATGTACACGTGCCCACACGCGCGCACACACACACGCACGCACGCATAAACCCTACAGGACCATGAAAACCATCTGGCTTTCTCAAGGATGTGACTTAACCCACTTCACCCTCCTTCCTTCCTTGTACTATAGTGTGATTCTGTACCAGAGAAACATACAACTGTAATTCTACATATATGCCCACATTTAGGAAAAATCTGGGTAACTCTACACCCGAACATAAACAGTGGTTATCACTACGTAGTGAGAATTACAGGTTATGTTTATCAACTTCTTTAGACAAATGAACGAGTCCCAGGGTGGATTCCATCTGCTCGGAGGAGAGCACTTCCTTGACCACTCACGCCAAGAAGGACACGTTAAAAGTTGTATCACAGTGACCCCCCTCCACTGCACCCCACCTCCAACACTGCCAAATATCCTGCAAACGATGGGATGCTGTCAGGGCTGAAGCCTGCTCGCCCGAGCATCTTAGGACCACTTCTCTCCAGTCAGATTACATCTGTCTCATTTCCCCTGGGAGTTTACTGTACGGGCGGGGGGTCGGGGGGTGGGGGCAGTGCCCCCCAGGCTGTAATCAATAGCTGAATAAAGACACTTCAAGGCTTCCCAGGCGGAATGTGCACAGGAAACAAATTTAGGAAATCCTGCTTTCTGTTACAGGAAATGAATCCTAGGCCAACTGGTAGAAATTACTCCAGGAGCTCCAAAGTAAAGAGGATACTGGCTTCTGTATGTATTCCATCAACTGACCTTGCCCGCACCAGCCAGGTTTTATTGATATAGAATTTCAAAGGTAGGATTCTAGACCCAGCCACTCCTACGTGGAATCCCACAGGGATCTGGAAACAGTACAGCTTTCTGAAAGATTTCACTGGAACTAGATTTAACCTATTTTCTGTCAGACGGTATACTTACATAAACAGATTTATATTTTGAGGTATGCACCTTTTGAAGTAGTTTAAAAAGCGGGTGAGTAAAATATTAACAGTGGTTAGTAGGATTATGGTTTACTTTTTTTTCTTCTCTACATTTTCATATCTTCTATCATAAACATGAAATGACTGTGTAATAAAAAAAAATAATAAAGCTGTGGGGAAACGGAAACCAAGAAAGTAACACCGACCTCTGTGAAGACACCAAAGACCAAAAGAAAATACCTTTTTTTAAAAAAAGCAAACCGCTATTCAGAATCTTAGAAAAACAAAACAAATCTGAATCCAAAGGCAATTAATGGACAGCAGAGATAAAGGGCTCTTCTCTTTAACAAAAAGGAGCTGAAAAGCACAAAGCATTCCATGGAAGATTTACCTTCATGGAAAAATCTTTGCACAGCCCTAAAACAAATATATCAAAGTTCAGTGGGAACCAGGGGTGTGGGACAGGCATTAAAGACCGTCACATATGCATGTCAAAAGCCAATCGGAGCCCAGAGGCACAAGTGCTGATCGGATCACCAACATTTAATTTAAATTCTATCAAATACCCACAAGCTACTGGTCCCCAGTCCATAACTACCAAGAATCTGGTCCTGGGCTTCCCTGGTGGCGCAGTGGTTGAGAGTCTGCCTGCCAATGCAGGGGACACGGGTTCGAGCCCTGGTCTGGGAAGATCCCACATGCCACGGAGCAACTGGGCCCGTGAGCCACAATTACTGAGCCTGCGCGTCTGGAGCCCGTGCTCCGCAACAAGAGAGGCCACGATGGTGAGAGGGCCGCGCACTGCAATGAAGAGTGGTCCCCACTTGCCGCAACTAGAGAAAGCCCTCGCACAGAAACGAAGACTCAACACAGTCATAAATAAATAAATAAAAAAGAATGTGAATTTCTTTTAAAAAAAAAAAGAATCTGGTCCTTTCTCACACGGACCATTCAATGGTATCATCCTCCCATTCCCAAACGGAAAAGCAAGATCAAGCAGACTAACCCTGGTCAAAACACGGTGACAAATATGACAAGCTTCTGGTTCCAGGGCACAAGTCTCAGTAGGCTCATCCATACCTATCCCCCACCTCCCCCTTCTCTCTGCACACAATTCCCATCTCAGAATTTGGCCAAGGGTTACCAAATTTTTCACCCCTAAAAAGCCTGGTTCAAATATCAATGGTCACGGATGAACTGGGCTTCACAGCTTGAGCTCTTCCACAAACACCAAGCAGATGAGAAGGAGTCGTCTCCCAGGGGACACATTCCATTGCCCCAGAAAAGGAGGAAGAAGAGACTGGGCAGGGAAAGACACACCCAAGTGTCCTGCCATTTCTGATCTTTGGAAAAGATTCTTATCGTGCCACCCTCCCCCCGTCCGCACGATCACATCAACCACTGGTTCACGGATAGTCTCAGATGAGTCCAGACCTCCAAAACACTTCACGTACCAGAGAAGCCCCTCCCTCCTTCTTAAAACGAACAAAAATCATCATCATCTTCATCATCATAAATGGGAGTCCTTGCAACATTTGGTGGAAGAGTAAAATGGTTAAAAAAAAAAAAAAAAAAAAATCCCGGGAAGCACTCCGGTAATTTACGTCATGAGCCTTAAACATACTCATTCAGTTTGACCCACAGGATTTACTGACCACATACTAAGGGCCTCACAACACCCTCCTGTGTGTCCCATGTCACAGACACACAGTGGGATAAGGAACCCGCTCAGGTGTGGAGCTGGGAACCCAAGATTCACGCGCTCAACTGTCTCACTCCTGCCGCCCCAAGGGCTGTGGGCTGCTGCCTTGTTTAACGTAGACTCCACAGTCTGGCCCATGGGAGGCACTCAAAAATACCTGGTGAATTAATGAACCCCGTCACACCATGTCTAGAAATAGCAAGTGTAAGGATGCTCGCTGTAAATGTTTATAAATACTGTTGCTCAAAAATAGAAATAACCTAAATTCCAATAATATGAGAACAGTTGAAGATATTAGGGTCCATACCGTAGGCAGTGAATCTGAAAAACTGTGTTTTAATAATGTTCAAGAAAATTGAGAAACAGGTATGATAAAATATTAGTGAAAAAAGAACTAATATAGGCAAAACGCATAACTATATTAAAATGCCCATTTTTTTAAGAAAAAAATACATGAAAACCTAGTGGAGAGGCTATATATCAAATTAATAAAAATTGATATTTAGTGGTTTCTGAAAAATGGTTTAGTAAAAGGATTAAGAGTTTGGGCTCTGAAAACAAACTCCCTGGGTTAAAGCCCTGACCCTGTCACTTAGGAGACTGGTGTTGTAACGTAAGTCAGCCACAGAAAACGGCAACTTTACCAGGAGGAAACCTGGGAGACACCACCTTAGCCAAGAAATCTAAGTTAGCATCTCCGAGACCTAGACACGCCAATATCATGCGTCTCCGGATATCCTGCACTGAGGACAGTGCCAGAAATGCATAACCTGAGTCAACATCATAAGAAAATGTCAGACAAATACAAACTGAAGGACATTCTACAAAACAGATAACCTGTATTCTTCAACAGAGTCAAGGCTGTGACGGTCAAGGAAAGCTGAGGAACTGTTCCAGGTTAAAAGAAACGCCAGATGGTCCAGTGGTTATGACTCCGAGCTTCCACTGCAGGGGGACATGGGTTCGACCCCTGGTTGGGGAACTAAGATCCCACATGCTTCACGGCTTGGCCAAAAAGAAAAAATAAATTAAAAAAATAAAAATAAAAGAGACACCAGAGGCAGTACAACTGAATGTGGTGTGTACTCCTGGATTGGTTACTGATCTGGGGAAAATATTTTTTTCTTTTTTGTAAAAAAGTGAGTGGGACAGTTGATGCAATTTTAATAAGATCTGCAAGTTAGATAACAGTACTGTATCAATGTTAATTTCCTGATTCTGATATATGTCCTTATAGGGAGATAAGGGATTATATAGGGATTATTATAGGGATTCTGATAAACGTCCTTAATGTTTTAAAGGGAGATATTTAGGAAAGTATTTTTAGGAAATATTTAGGAATAAAAGGGGATCATGTCTGAAGCTTACTCTTCAAAGGTAAAGATAAAGCAAAAGCAGGAAAGTGCTCACATTTGAAGAATCTGAGTAAAGTTTTGGTAAAGAGGACTTCTTTGTGTTAATTTTACAACTTTTCCAAAATTCTGAAAGTATTTCAAAATTAAAAAGTCTAAAAAAAAAATCCAGGGAAGATATAAAAATGTAACATACAGCACAGGGAATATAGCCAATATTTTATAATAACTTTATATGGAGTATAATCTCTAAAAATATCAAATCACTCTGTTGTACTCCTGAAACTAATATAATATTGTAAATCAACTATACTTCAATTAAAAAATAATAAGAGAAAAGAAAAGCTACTATACTTTGAACTCTTTAAAAAAAAAAACAACTAGGAACTTCTGGCTAAATATTTAATCTCTCTGTCCTTGACCTTTCTCTTCTGAAAATGGGGATAATCATAGTACCTCTTAGTTGCTGGGAAGATTTAATGAATAATACACAGTACGTCAAATGGGACCTGATGTGTACCAAATACTCAAGGGAAGTTACCTATTGTTATCTTTTATGAGTGAAGTTGCAAATAACCCATTTCCCTCTTTATATTCTTCTGAAATTTCCAAATTTTCCACACTACAAAAAATTGCTTCCATAATCAGAATAAAAGTTTTTTTTTAAGGAAAGAAAAAAGAAAGGAAGGAAGGAAGACTGGAAAGAAAAAAAAAACAAAATGTTAACAGACTGGTAAAACACGGACTGTGTCTTAACTACACTCAAGTCAGGGGGCAAAGGATATGATACCGTTTTCATGCTGGGCGAGGGAGTTCTCTGCCTACACCCACACAGAAGGCCTTCCTATCACATGGTACCCTAAGAGAAAACGCAGTTAGGGGCTTCTTACAGAAAACACTACACAGGCAACTGCATTACCAGGTCCTATGCTCTTGAACACGGAATTAAATGAATCCTTTCAGCTTTAGCAAGAGTTGATGCTTAGATAAAAAAATATGTGGGGGCTTCCCTGGTGGCGCAGTGGTTGAGAATCTGCCTGTCAATGCAGGGGACACGGGTTCAAGCCCTAGTCTGGGAAGATCCCACATGCCTCGGAGAAACTAAGCCCGTGAGCCACAACTACTGAGCCTGCGCGTCTGGAGCCTGTGCTCCGCAACAAGAGAGGCCGCGATAGTGAGAGGCTCGCGCACCACGATGAAGAGTGGCCCCTGCTTGCCACAGCTAGAGAAAGCCCTCGCACAGAAACGAGGACCCAGCACAGCCATAAATAAATAAATAAATAATTTTAAAAAGTAATTATAAAAAAAAAAAATGTGGCTTACTAGACTTCATCAAAATTTAAAACTTCCACGTTTCAAAGGACACCATCAAGAACATAAAAGATAGAATGGGAGAAAATATTTGGAAATCATATTATCTGATAGGAGGCTTTTATCTCAAATACATAAAGAACTCTTACAACTCAATAACAAAAAGACACATAACACAATTAAAAGTGGGCAGAGGACCTGGATAGACATTTATTTCTCCAAGGAAGATACATAAAGGGGCCAATAAGCACATAAAAAGATGCTCAACGCTATCAACATTATTAACCTTTGGTATCAGAAACACAAATCAAAACCACAATGAGATTTCACTTCACACTCACTAGATCGGCGAGAATCAAAAGGAGGGGCGGTGACAAGTTTCGGCTAAGATGCAGAGAAACTGGAACCCTCGTACCTTGCAGGCGGGAATTTAAAACGGTGCAGCCACTTTAGAAAACAGTGTGGCAGTTTCTCAAAAGGCTAAACATAAATTTAACATGACCCAGCAATCCCGCTCCTATACGTACACCGAGAGAAATGAACACATATGTCTGTGCAAAAACCTGGACACATGTTCATAGCACAATAGCCCCCCCAAAGAAAATACACACACACATATATATATATATATATATATATATATATACATATATATATTTTACACATAGAAAATATATAAACAGTCCAAACGTTCATCAACCAAAGAATGGATAAACAAAACACGGTATTATCCATTCAATGGAATACTGTTCATCCATAAAAAGGCATGAAGTATTGATACATGCTACTACATGGATGAATCTTGAAACTACATGCTAAGTGAAAGAAGTGAGACACAAAATGTGTGTATGTTTCCATTTGTATGAAATGTCCAGAATAGGCAAATCTACTGAGATAGAAAGTAGGTCAGTGAGGCTTCCCTGGTGGCGCAGTGGTTGAGAATCTGCCTGCCAATGCAGGGGACACGGGTTCGAGCCCTGGTCTGGGAAGATCCCACATGCCGCGGAACAACTAGGCCCGTGAGCCACAACTACTGAGCCTGCGCGTCTGGAGCCTGTGCTCCGCAACAAGAGAGGCCGCGCTAGTGAGAGGCCCGCGCACCGTGATGAAGAGTGGCCCCCGCTTGCCACAACTAGAGAAAGCCCTCGCACAGAAACGAAGACCCAACACAGCCAAAAATAAATAAATTAATTAATTTTTTAAAAAAAAGTAAATACATGGGATGCAAAAAAAACTTGCAAAAAAAACAAAAAAATAAAGTAGGTCAGTGGTTGCCAGGGGCTGGAGGGAGGGAGGGAGGGTGGGAGTCTATGGGAATACAGGCACGGAGTGCTTCCTTTTGGGTTGACAAAAATGTCACAAAAATCGATTCTAAAATTGACTGTGGTAATGGTTGCATAACTCCATGAATATACTATTTAAAAAAACCGGGCTTCCCTGGTGACGCAGTGGTTGAGAATCCGCCTGCCAATGCAGGGGACACGGGTTTAAGCCCTGGTCTGGGAAGATCCCACATGCCACGGAGCAACTGGGCCCGTGAGCCACAACTACTGAGCCTGCACATCTGGAGCCTGTGCTCCGCAATGAGAGAAGCCACAATAGTGAGAGGCCCGCGCACCGCGATGAAGAGTGGCCCCCGCTTGCTGCAACTAGAGAAAGCCCTCGCACAGAAACGAAGACCCAACACAGCCAAAAAATAAATAAATAAATAAGTTTAAAAAAGAAAAGATGGCTACTATCTAAAAAAAAAAAAAAACCACTGACCTGTATGTATCTGTCACACGGGCGATTGTATGGTATATGGATTATATCCTAATTAAGCTGTTTTTTAAAAACAGCGCCCCTTATACACTGGCCGTCTGAACCACAAACAAGATCTCTCACTGTTTCCTAACTCAGGATGTATCTCAAGTCCAAGGCTACTCCTTCTAGAGGAAGACCAAGGGCTGCAGGCATCTGCCAGCGTGTTTCCCTAGCGGCCCAGCATCGTCCCGGATCCCGCTGCCCTGACAGGCGGCCCCAGCCGGAGCGCGTGGGAAATGGGCAGCGCATCCCGCGTGCCCGGGGCTTACCTCGTCCGGGCTGGACGCCTGGTACACGCGGCAGGAGTCCTCGTACTGCTTCTCCGCCTCGGCCTGGTCGGTGACACCGTTGGACTCGTACACGGGGGTGACGTTGTGGCACAGCGCGATGGCCTTGACAGCTTCGTGCACGCGGCTGCTCATGGTCCGCCGCACTTTGGTGGTGAGCGCGGGGCCCTTCTGAGCGGGTGGGTCCTGGGATTGCTATGAGAAGAGGAAACCAACGAGGAAGATGACCAGAGACACGGAAGGACCTCAAGAGGGAAGAAAAACGACCCCACGGAGTCGCTGCTTCTCTTTCAGCTGCTCTAACACACGTCACTCTGGGGGTGTCTCCAGTAACACTGCCATGAGGGCGTGGGAGTCAGGGATCCGGTCATGGGCGCTCAGCCAAAAACAAAAATGCAAAATAAATAGAGGAAAAAATGACAGTTTAGTGAATGTGGGTGATGTTACCTGGGAACATGTGAACGTGCCTTCCTCTGGGTGGTGCTGGGGGCCTCTGACCGAGTGGGGGCCCCGTTACACTTCAAGGGATGTGCTGCTTCAGACCAGGGCTTCCAGACCTCGGCCCTGCTGACATTTGGGGAGGATAATTCTCCGTTGGGGCTGGCGGCGGGGGGAGCGTCCTGTGCACAGTGGGATGGCTAGCAGCTTCTCTGGCCTCCATCTACTAGATGCCAGAAGCAACCCCCAGTTGCAACAGGAGAACAAAAGTGTCTTCAGATGTTGCCAATTGCCCATGGAGACCAAAATCATGCCTGGGCTAGAACTGCTGTTTTAAATGTACATTCCTCTTGGTTTAAAATTGAAGACAGGGGACTTCCCTGGCGGCACAGTGGTTAAGAATCCACCTGCCAATGCAGGGGACACGGGTTCGAGCCCTGGTCCAGGAAGATCCCACAGGCCGCGGAGCAACCAAGCCCATGAGCCACAGCTACTGAAGCCCGCGTGCCTAGAGCCCGTGCTCCACAACAAGAGAAGCCACCGCAAGGAGAAGCCCGCCCACCGCAACTAGAGAAAAAAGCCCGCACGCAGCAACGAAGACCCAACACAGCCAAAAATAAATAAATTTTTTTAAAAAATGAAGACAACAGTATGGATGGGGGCTCTAGGGGGTAACAAGCAACCAAGGGCAGGTCCAGGGAGAATATCAGTAACAACCAGAAAGAAGCCTGGCTGGCTGAACACACTGCAAAATGGTACCTAGAAGTCCATTTAGGGTAGATTTTCAAGAGTAAACTCAAATGTGCTCAAGCTTTGCCTTCCACACTGACCATGGACCCTAACTCTTGTCTAAGAAGCAGTTCTGTTGCTTACACAGCCCTCATCCGTTCTTTCATTCATACCTTTCAACACACAGCTTGGCCTCCTAATGGGTTAAGCTGGGGAAGACGTTTTTGAGCAACATGGTAAAAAGAGTACTGAAGGTTGAGAAATCTGAGCCTGATTCTCGGGTGGGTGTGAATAGCTGTGTGACCTTGAGCAAGTCCCATCTGCCCTCTGGGCCTCGGTTTCCTGCAAATGAGAGGAGTGGGCTAGGGGGTGGTTTTTAACCCACATGCGGAGTAGAGAAATCCCGAGAAACCCACTCAGCACCATCAAACGAGGAGGACAAGCAACCCCATACCCATCTGTGTTACACACCGGGTACCATGAAGGCCTAGCTTTGAATAAAGGGGTTCTACTGCCTTAAAATACAATAAAAAATTAAGACCACTAGAAAGAGACCACTTGCCAACAGTCTATGAGTTAGTGTTCAATAAAAAACAGTCCGGTGCCCTCCCATGACCCATCTGATTAGCCTCTCTCTCCAACCTCCTTCCTGCCTCAGGGCCTTTGCACTTACGGGACCCACTTCCTAGAACACTGTTTCCCACATCTCTGCAGAGCTAGCTCACTCCACCTCATCATTCAGGTCTCCATTCAATGTTTCCTCCTCAAAGACATCTCCCCTGAGCCCCCTAATCCATGCTGCCCCCTGTGCCCACCCCACTGGGAGCCATGCTTCCACGTTACCATGTGTGTTATTGTCTCCACTGGCTAAAACTGGATCCTTTACCTGATAACTCTCCCGTTAGACCATGAGAACAGAGAGCTTGTCTATTGAATTCTAGTACCAAGGGTAGTAGTAACTAGCAACAGATATTTGTTGAACAAATGAACAACTTAATATTCCTAAGATACTGGTGAGAAGTCCTCATTTGTCATGAACTTTTTTTCCATTTCTAAGAAGAAATAAATATCAAATTGACCAACATCAGTTCCAGATTTTAAGTCACAGTTTAGGACAAAAGACCTACAATAGTCTTCCTGCCTCTACAACTGAGTCTCGGAAGCTGGAGATGTTTGTGAAGTTACTGAATGCTGTGTTCCATTAAAAACATATTTTATCCAACAGAGCAGAAGCCATCCGATCTTTTAGAATGAATCACGCTTCATACCCATGAACACATGGTTGCCCAAAATAGAGAACAGATGGGTTATGAGAAACAAGAAAACGACTTTCGTTTAATTTTTTAATACTATTTTTAGCAGTGGCATTATACTCCTCAGGTAATTAGACAATTACTAAATTATTCTGGTCATGCAGGCACACACACTGCTCTGGCTTCCTGCTCTGTTAACCTTTGGTGTCAAGAGGACACGAGTTTCACTTCCAGGCCAAAGGGCACGGCATGGTAACAATAATTAGAGTAATATATCAGAACTACAGTTTAAATGAATCATTATTTGCCAAGTGCTTTTAATCATAAAGAATTTAAGTTTAAGATTATAACGAGGACTGAAGATTTACAGAAAGGTTCCCTCTCCGGGAGAGACTAAATCAAGAACATTTTTTCTAAACTCTATAATTTATGTTCTAGCCGTGGACGCATGTCTTCATTTTTTTGCCCACATTCCTCAGCACCTGGACCAAATTATTACTTAACATTAGGAGCAATAACAAGACCTTTGACAAAGTAATTGCTCTGGCTGGCAAGTTTTAGTAACAGTGGATTTGAATGAAAGGCTGAGTTCAGGGCCTCTTCCACAAACCTTCGGATTTTATAAGCAATCTGATTCTGTCTACAGAAGTCAAATATTTCCACTCCTATTTCAAATGTGGGATAACACAGAGCTTTGGGGTTTTGCATTCCAGGTGAAACCACACTAGGGCAAGGCAAAAAAGAGAAACACAGCCCAGATTTTTGCAAAGACCTCACTCTCAGATCAGGGAACCATTTGACAACAAACTAGAAAATGATGGTGATTGAAGTGGACCAACATCACAGGCAGACTGGTTTACTATCTCCACGTTCATTTCTCTCTTAAATTGATACTTATCCCAATTTCCTACTAAGATATTTCAGGGAAGAGGGGTCATAACCACTGATTCTGAAATTATCTTTTAATCTGCAAATAAAAGGCTCACCCACACACCAAATGGCAATCCACATACATCACGAAGGCACTGGTAATTACCAGGAGCTCAGCTAGTGTTCGTATTGAGGCCCAGTCCCCAAACTTCCTCACATTCCCCATATGGAAGAGTTTCACATTGTACAGTGTTTATCTCTAGCCTCCTCCCCATAGGCCCTTTAACCTGCACACATTTCTTCTTACTTAAAAAATACCAGGGGAAAATAAAAACAGATGTGGTATCCACAGAGACAGGTTACAACTCTTTTTGCCCTGGGGGAGAAACCACTGGCCCTCTTAAGGAGGGAGGGCAAAATAGCCCCACGTGAGGTCAGAAGTTGGGTGAGGAATCAAGATCTCCGTATACAAAGGCCTCTGACTTGGGCCCTTCGGTGGATATCTCGCACCATGTGATGTTTTGGTCATTCTAGGGCAGCCCAGCCAACAAATGAGACACGGAGATTCAGTGAAAAAAACAGGCCTCCGTTTCTCGTTAATAATCCATGGCAGGGACATTTCCCAATGAGAACTCCAGCCTGTATTTCAGGAAACAGTAATACAGAAATTAAATGCCGAGTCACCAGGAATATCAATTTTCTTTCCAAATGCAATGAAAAAACATCACCACTTACGAACATTCATAATATTACCAGATACGATGGATGGGTTGCAACTGGTAAAAATACACTATTGAAGAGAAGGAATTCCTGTTTCAATAGGCCCCCTTCACTCCCCAAATTGAGCTCAGAGCTGGTAACTCATTAACCTCAAAGGTCCACCTCCACAGAGACAGGCTTAGAGCTACCACTTCCAAGTGAATCAACTGCCTTACACGCTAAGTGACTACATAAACACAACGTTTACTGCTTAACAGTACACATCTTTCCGCATGACAGAGGCAACAGATTTCAATTCGTTGAAACTGAACCACATACTACACAGGGGTTCTCAGCTTGGGAGACTGTGCCCCCCCACTGGGCAGTGTCTGGAGATACTTGAGGGTGGGACAAAGCAGGTGCCGGGGGAGCGTGCTACAGGCATCGAGGTGGCAGAGGGCAAGGATGTTGCTGAACACCCTACAGGGCACAGGGTGGTCCCCACGGCAAAAAATTATCCAGCCCAGATGTCAATATGCCCAGGCTGAGAACCGGACATGAAGCCGCTGCCACCGTAAAACCGGGGTTAGGATGGTGAGGCCAAACTGGGCACGAATGCTGAACTGGATACTGTCAATTTAAGATTTGGATTTTTCGCATTAATTTTGAGTTTTTTAAGTATTGCATTACAGTATGATTTGTCTGGATGACGGCGTTTTCTTGCCATCTCAATAAATTTTGCTCCCTGGGTGCATGCCTCACTCTCCTTAACCCTACCCAGTCCTGGCCCTATTATAAAACCATTAAAAAGGATCATAATCATGACATGTGTGAAGAGAAAGAAGCTGGACAGTGTTATTCCAACAGTGGTTCTTAACCAGAAATGCCTCTCTGAATAACCAGTAAAGATTTTAAGAAGTATATATATATGCTTGGGCCCCTGACACTTAAAGAATAGAGTAGGGCCCAGGCATATATACATATTTTTAAACTTTACAGTTTTGATGCTCAACTCTAGTTTAAAAGAATTACAAAAATATGATGCCTTCTTGTTGAAAAGAAAAAAAGGAACAGAGAGAGAGAGAAACAAAGTACACATCTCCACAGACATACAAAGGCAGAGAAATAGCTTGGCATTTTATACACCCAGGTGTTAACACTGGCTATCACTGAGTGATGCGAATACAGGTGATTTCAATGTTTTTTATTTGTACTTATCCATGTTGTTTATTTTTTCTGCAGGAAAAAAAAAATGTATCCTAAGAAAGTATTAGGAATTTTTTAAATCAGTAAAAAACAAAGTAAACTCTGTGTCCCAGAGAAAAACACACAGATGAAAAATTCCTCCTCGAGAAAACATAACCTTCTCTGTTTCCTACGGATGCAGAAAGCAAGAGGTACACTATCTGGGACACAGCAAGCACTGACAACCGAATGCATCCTGTGTGTATGTATCTTGTGCAGGAAAGTAAACCACAAACTCACACATTCACAAATATACTCATTAAAAAGAAAAGGAGGGCTTCCCTGGTGGCGCAGTGGTTGAGAATCTGCCTGCCAATGCAGGGGACACAGGTTCGAGCCCTGGTCTGGGAAGATCCCACATGCCGCGGAGCGACTAGGGCCGTGAGCCACAATTACTGAGCCTGCGCGTCTGGAGCCTGTGCTCCGCAACAAGAGAGGCCGCGATAGTGAGAGGCCTGCGCACCGCGATGAAGAGTGGGCCCCGCTCGCCACAACTAAAGAAAGCCCTCGCACAGAAACGAAGACCCAACACAGCCAAAAATAAATAAATAAATTTAAGGGGGAAAAAAAAAAAAAAAGAAAAGGAAAAAAATGCTCCGTAAATTCCACCTCTAACAAATCCTAAAACAATATCAGAGACAAAACGTTAAGTGAAAAATCACAGTTCACAGATCAAAATACATGAAATAATGTGAACTATGTTTTTCTGAAAAATAAGAATTTACATGTACAGAACAGCCTAGAACACTCTTGGTCTTGGTCTTCTCTGACACAGGACACCACGAGCCTCCCACTTTCCATAGTCATCCATTTTTTTTTCAGATACATATATTAGTAAAAGTTAAAGATATTTCCACTTGCTGAGGGGAGTAAAATAAAACAGATGACTACATATTCCAGGTAATAAAGACTAGTCGTCTCAAAATACTTTGAATGTGTTGAGAAAAAATTTAAGTACCTTCCACACATGTATATTTAAATTGTATCAATATTGTATTGTGCATTATGAAACAACAAAAAAATTCTAAAATGATATGATAAAAATGAAAAGAGCATATTTCACAGAATTAGCTAATACCTCAAAATAACATATACTCAGGGTAAGTGGCACTGAGAATTACAGATTTTAAATTATAATTATTTAAAATTATAGATTCAAACTGTCATATCTGTCATAAGGGGCATGAAGCACTGACACGTGCTGCAACCTTGGGGATGCCATGCCAAGTGAAATAAGCCAGGTGCAAAAGGTATTGATTGATTCCCTTCATCTGAAATGTCCAGAACAGGCAAACCACAGAGATAAAAAGTAGACGGGTGGTTGCCAGGGGCTGGGGGAGGGGTGGGAGTCTAAGAGATCGGGGGTCCCTCTTTGCGTTGGTGAAAACATTCTGAAATGAGATAGCAGTGACGATTGCACAATGTTGAGAATATACTAAAAAACGCTGACTTGTACACTTAATGGGTAAATGTTATGGTTTGTGAATTCTCTCTCAGTTTTTTAAAGGTGCCAATAAGTAAATGAATAAGCCAGAGGAAAAATCATCACATCTCCTTAGCCTGTCATGGGTTTATCTCATAATGTGTTGGCCATTTCCTTGTGGTTTACTCGGGCTTGTATTGATCATCTGGAGTTTCCCTGCAGGAATCTTGTAAAGCCGCTTGCCCTCTTTCCTCTTTACAAGGTTACTTTAGTTAAATAACATCCCTAAAACCAGTCACCTGGACACTCATAAAACACAATCTGAATTTCAATGTTCTGAAAATAAACAATCGTAGAATTCCAACTCCTTTCGCAGGACACCTCACGGACTGTGCCTGATAAAAGTTCATCTGATATAAGGAGTGGGGGTCCCAGGGTCAATCTTAAAGCTATTAGTAAAGTTTAAATTTTGCTTTAATTTTGAAGATGAAAATGAAATGTGAATAGACATTCTAATCTTTTCCTCCTGCACCTCAATGGGTCTCCTTGCAAACTGTGTTTTGGAGTCCACAGATTTAGACACTGACATTCTGAAAAATACGGAGGAACCTCAGATGTGCGGTAGCTATTCTCAAACTCTGTTTTACTTTGGAATCACCTGGTTCACCTGTTAAAACTGTAGGTCCACGAACCACTCCTAGAGATTCTGACTCTGTCCCTAGCGATCTGAGCCAGGAGTTCCAAATACTCTACTTTAGGAGACACTGTCATAATGTCCAATTATTAAACTCTAAAAGTCAGATGAATGGCTGTAACGGGCTCAGGAGAATCATCTGGGGTGGTGGGTGTGGTCTAATACTGGATTGTGGGGATGGTTCCACAACTTTGTAAATTTACCTAAAAAAATCACTGAATACTACAGTTAACATGGCTGAATTTTATGGTATGTATGTTATACCTCAATAAAGCTGTTTAAAAACCACAGGAAAGCCTTCATACTTGTCATCACAAAAGTAGTCATGTGTTTACCGCAGGGCTTTTCGATGTCCCGAGAGAAGGATGCACGTGGCCTCGGCGGGGGGAGGGGGGAGTGTGCACACGGTCTTTCCCCATCACACTCAGCTACTTTAAACCCAAGGCCGGGACAGGCAAATCAATTTACGAGCTTCCGCTGAGGAAGGGTGATGAGTTAAGAGTCCACGGTAAGGACTTCCCTAGTGGCACAGTGGTTAAGAATCTGCCTGCCAATTCAGGGGACACAGGTTCGATCCCTGGTCAGGTAAGATCCCACATGCCGCGGAGCAACTAAGCCCGTGCACCACAACTACTGAGCCTGCGCTCTAGAGCCCACGAGCCACAACTACTGAGCCCGCGTGCCACAACTACTGAAGCCCACAAGCGTGCCACAACTACTGAAGCCCGCAAGCCTAGAGCCAGTGCTCTGCAGCAAGAGAAAGCACCGCAATGAGAAGCCCGCGCACCACAACGAAGAGCAGCCCCAGCTCGCCACAACTAGAGAAAGCCCGTGCGCAGCAACGAAGACCCAATGCAGCCAAAAATTTTAAAAATAAATAAAAATTTAAAAAAAAAAGGAGTTCACGGTAAGAACTTTTAAGACTGTACACAGTGTTATCTGTGCTAAACCAAAAATGGGCTACAAAAGCTGAACTACACAAATATCCTGAGAAAGGATGGCTTCTGTCAATACCACAAGCTCTTAAAAATACCACCAGCAGGGGCAGGGGTATGCCTCCCGCCGGGGTGCACCCCAAGGTCTACGAAGCTGTCTAACGTGACCGTCGGCAGCCGGCGCCGCTGAGACAGGGCTGACAGGCAGGCGGGACTCGGCCAGGTGCTGAGAAGCTAACGATCCACACGGTGACCCCTCAGGAGGGGCCCGGGAGGCATTGGGACCGAGAGTTCACAGGGAAGAGTATTCCAAGACACAGAAACGAGGCGGCTCACCTTGCCCTGAATGCCGCAGGCAGTGGTGTAATGGGGTGAGAGGGAGGAGAGGGTGAACAGCGGGAGAGGTGGCGGCAGGGGATGCAGGCCACGCTGGACCACGTGGAAGCCTCAGACCCTGCGAGGGAGCTGCCAGCACCAGGGCGATCCTGTGCTCCCGGGAGGGAGACAGGGAAAGCCTGCAGGGGGGTCACTGCAGACAGCCAGGCAAGGGAGAGTGTAGTTCCTGCCTAGTGAGCGAGAGGGGATGAAGACAAAAGGCCAAACAGGTGATCTGGGGGGGAGCAGGGCCATGACTGAAGGCAGGTGGTCATGGGGCAGGAAGCAGGGGCACTTCCCAAATCCCTGGACGGAGCTAACAGGGTAAATGGGAGTGGTGCTTACTAAAACAAGAACAGCCTAGAGAAGCAAGTGTACGGGATGCAGGAAAAATGCCGGGATGGTGGGTGCACCGTCCTCATGACCCACAAGCGGTGATGCCAAGTATGCAGGTGTATTCCAGGCTAAAGCTCCTGGTCGGGCCAACACAGACATGGGAGCCGTCAGCTTCAACAGGGTGACAGAAGCTGGATAAGAGCAGAACCCCCTAGAGAGGGACACACAGAGCCCAGCACAGACACCACGTCACCTCACAGAGGAAGACGGGTCAGAGAGAGAGAAAGGAACCGGGGGCTGACTGTGGCTTTTCCTCTCGGTCCAACCAAGTCCTTGTGATTTTTTAATAGTCTTAAAGTCCATCTTTGAAGAAGGACAATGGACCATTTGGGGACAAGCCACGATGCCCACACAGGGAGCCTAGAAGAATGACAAGTGCTTCGTGGCTGCTAGTAGGTGATGACGTGACATGGATCAAACAAACCGTTCTCCACTTAAAATCCACCCCCACTTCCACACTATCCCCTGCCCTGCCATTTTCAGGAGATACCCCGGAAATCCAGGTATGCAGGCTAGCGAACATTCCGGAAAATTAAATGTTGACTATAACTGTATCACAAAGCATTTAGAGAGTCCACCTCTAACTCTTACACAAAAATACATTTCTAATTGGCCTTCTGACTATGGAATAATTATCTATTTGTACAAATTTAAGCAAAACATGGCCTTTTTATTCTATTGCCCCCAAACAAGTGTCATGACACATAGCTGGTCTAATGCAGTCCATCTTAGCCCTGGGTGTGTCTCAGAATTACCAAGGGATTTGTTTGTTTTGTCATCTTTCTTTTAAAACACAGAAGCCCAGACTCTCCTGTCATCTTAATGAGTCAGAATCTCTAGGGTACCACACCCAAGTTAATGTCTTTTGTTTTGTTCTTACTGTTTTTAAAACATCACCAGTAATTCTGATGAGCAGCCAAGGTGGGGGACCCGCTGGTTTAACTTTTTAGGACTCTTAGGACACTTACAAGTAATACCTTTCTCTAAAAAAAAAAAATGACCGGTTTTGAAAAACCTTGTAGGGGGTGAAAATCAGGAGCAGAGAAGTTGACCATCATCTCTGATAATTTCTTCCATGAGATTGCTGAGTTGAAAAGAGATGAGGAACTAAAGTGATTGGTTATACCGTGATTATGTCACAAGCAGCCCATTAATTATGCTGCCTTGGCTCATAATGGGGGAAAAGGAAAAAGTAATTAAGCATGTTCGTAAACTTGAAGGAAAACCAACCATTAGGTTCTCAAAGTTCTTTCTGGCACCAGTTACAAGCAAATAATTTTTTCTTATGTTTTCCCCAGTATCCATTAGTATTTCAGTAGATTAACCCTGGGGATGAGGAAGATGGGGAAAAAACCTCAAATGCAGGTCTATTCAAAATGTGAAGGATTGCCAGGGGTTTGGAAGGAAAGGTGGTGTTGGGGGAAGTGAGGAGTGACTCAATGTCCATGGGTACAGGGCTTCCTTTTGGGGTGATGAAGATGAAATTGACGGTGGTCATGGTTACACAACTCTGAGTATACAAAAAAACACCCAACTGTACACTTTTAATGAGTGAATCGTACGGTATTATGAATTCCTCTCAATATAGGTGTTAATAAATGTAAAACAATTGTTTGGGTATCAAAACAGAAGGCTTTACCTGGGTGTAAATACTAAAAATGTGGCTTTGTACTTCATCCATTGAGTCGAGGCCATAGGCCACGGTGCCTAGATGGAGCCGTTTGAAAACCATCTCATTCTGGGTAAGAGTTCCTGAAACACAAGACAAATGAGTAACTGCCTACATCCTGGAGCTCTTATTATTATTAACAGTAATGATAGCTATTTGGCTTTTTTTTTTTTTTTGAGAGTTTACTATATGTCACAGACTGGTCTCAGCACTGCTCCTGCTGGATGAGACACCTGTGATATTTTGTCAGCCTGGAATCCCAGAATTTCTTCTGAAAACAGAACCCCAGGTTTCCAGGGGGAATTATCACCCTCGTACCCTGGGATGGTCCAGAGGGAGCATCAATCAGGGTGCCTGACACATTCCATTGGCCAAGAGGGCAGCACGTGACAAACATGAGGCCAATCAGATTCTATCTTGAAGGAATCTAAACCCTGAGCAGACAGGCATATCGACAGAGGATGAGTAGAGTCAAGTCAGGAGACCATCCCAGGGGTCCTGATGCTGACACAGCCAGAACTTTCCTGGTTCTTCTCCTTCCTGAAACCTAGTTTTGCTCTGATTTCCCGAATCTTTGCAATAGATTCCCTTTTATCCCATGCTCACTGAATGGTAGAGAGGAAGCTGAAACCCAGGTCTCCCCACTCCGCACTTGCTCTCAACCATTACGACAACCTCGTAACCTGACAGATGTTAAACTGTGGAGCAGTATTTTGAGGTGTGGTTTCAAGGTCAGGACTTGAAGCCAGACTGAGTTCAAAGCCTGCTTCTGCCACTAGGTGCTCCTGACAAGTCACTTAACCACCAAGTCACTTAATACCCCCGAACTCACAATGCCGGGGGAGGATTAAGTAAGTGACTATAAATACCCAGAATGGTGCTTTTGTACATAATTAGCATGAAGTAAAGCTCTGCTGCTATCATCATCATCATCATCATCACCGAACAGTCTGTCATCATCAAAAGATGAAGAAAATAAAAGAGCAGCAGCATGCATCTCTAACACCTCCAGAAAGAGATTCCAAGCACCTTCTTCGACCTTGAATCCTGCGAGGGCCCCAGGAAACTCACCGGTCTTATCTGTGAGTAGGTAGGAAATCCTCCCCAGCTGCTCGGGAATCGTGCTGGAGCGAACCACGGTCCCGGGGATTTTCGAATCCCTGCGAATCACCCAGCTGTACACGATCTTGCCCATGTCCAGGTTCACACGCAGACTGTCAGAAAACCAGAGCACACAGGTTAACGGGATAAACATAAGACTGCTTGTATCTCAACAAGGACTCTAAATGCACATCGTGTGTGCCGTAACATCTGGAATCACCCCCTGTAGAAGCACACTGCTGGGGCTCAATCCACAGATTCAACACCACTACCAAATTTCCATGAAGCGATCCTGTTACGGACCAAAATAAAGTATAAAAATTTAAGATACTTTTAAAATATTGAAAAGGTAGTTGTTTTAGCCTTACTTAAAAAAAAAAAATAGTAGTGCTCTGAGCTAATGTATTTTTGATACCTTATTCATTTTTTACATTGTGGTAAAATATACGTAACATAAAATTTACCATTTAAAGCATCTTAAGTGTACAGTTCAATGATATCAAGTACATTCACATTGTTATGGGACCATCATCACCATCCATCTCCAGGACTTTTTCATCTTCCTACACTGAAATTTTATACCCATTAAACAGTAGTTCCCCATTTCCCCTTCTCCAGCCCCCAGCAAGCACCATTCTACCCTCTGTCTCTATGAATTTGACTGCTCTAGGGGTCTCGTACTGTGGAATCACACATGATCTGTTCTTTTGTGTCTGGCTTATTTCACTTAGCATAACGTTTTCAGGGTTCATCCATGTTGCAGCATGTGTCAGAATTCCCTTCCTTTTTTATTTTTTTCCCTCCCTTTTTAAGGCTGAATAATATTCCTTTTTATGTGTTATACTCATTTTTAAAAATTAATCAATTTATTTATTTTTGGCTGTGTTGGGTCTTCGTTGCTGTGCACAGGCTTTCTCTAGTCGTGGTGAGCAGGGCCTATTCTTAGTTGTGGCGCGCTCGCTTCTCATTGCAGTGGCTTCTCTTGTTGCAGAGCACGGGCTCTAGGCACACAGGCTTCAGTAGTTGTGGCGCACGGGCTTAGTTGCTCCACGGCACGTAGGATCTTCCTGGACCAGGGCTCAAACCTGTGTCCCCTGCATCGGCAGGCAGATTCTTAACCACTGCGCCACCAGGGAAGTCCCTGTGTTATACTCGATTTTAAATATTTCATTGCAAACAATAAAAAGAAATCTTCAAATTCATTCATAATCCTATAAACTGATTAAATTGTTAACTACTTCACTGGCTAGCCCTGGCCCATATGCGGATTCAATGCACCGATTTTCAGTCATGTTGTAGACAGAACTTTAAAGACTACAGTTATACACATTACAGCACAAACACTCTCTTGTTAGCAGTAAATTAGACTTATGTATTCTTTGAAACCATCACACTAGCTTGGGGTTCAATCTCCTTCTTCTAGTCATGTTGTTGTACCAGAACCACAATCTCTGTCTTCAGAAAAAGACAAAGTCTAGCTGGGATGATATAAATACACAAAAGAGCAAGACAAAATACAGGGCAAGAGATCAAGTAAGTGTAAGAGAGAGATTATAAGCACTAGAAGTCTGAGGGAAAAAGATATGGCTTATTTTATAATTATTTACTGATCATTTATTATGGGGAAAAAGTAGAAACAAGCATCCAACAATATGGGTCTAAATAAATTATCAGGCATAGAATACATACTACAGCAGTTCTAATAAATGACGGTGTGCAAGTATACTTGATGTGAAAAGTTATTTGCAATACATCCTTTGTTAGAAAAAAAAAAAGTGGAGGGTGGGAGTGGATTTTTATGTAGAGCAAATTCTCCTTTTTCTAAAATAGAAAGCTGTCTAGAAAACATATATCCCAAAATATTAACAGCAATTATCACTTAGTTGTGAGATTAGAGATGATCTTTATTTTATTCTTTGGCTACTGTGAATTTTTTTTTCTACTATGACCATCTATTACTTATGTATATATATATATATATATTTTTTTAACCATTTATTCAGCCTTCAAATGAGGTAGGCGAACAATTACCTGGCATGTGCCACCAAGCTTCCACTGCTAATCAAGCACCATGAGCCCAGACTCAGGCTCAGAATCCTTCTCAACACAGCACTCCCACCAGCCACCACCAACCTCTTGGGGCTGGTAAATAAGATGAAATCTAAATGGCATGTCCAGTGTACACTGAAGCTGGGCAAGGCCAGACCTCTTGAGCAGAGAGTCATTCCAGAAAGGAAGGTTCAGGGAGGAATGTGCCTGTCCAGTGCTCCAGCCAGAGCACCGCCTACACTCCTGACCCTGCGTGTCCTTGGTCATCACTCTACAAAGGGCCCAGCTCCTTCTCAAAACCGCAAAACCATGACCTTTGAATGAAGAGAGAGAAGCAAATGTCGCAGCACTTAAACACAAGCTTGTTCTCTGCTTACCTGATGGGAATGATGTTGGAAAACAAAAGGAGGAAGCGGATGATCTGTAGGTACCAACGTCCGGCGAAGTGCTGGAGGGCGACCATGACCAGAGACACCACCACCAGAGCTCCAAAGAGGATCTTTGTTAGGCAGTTCACTTCCAGGTCAAACAGGCCAATCTGTGGGACAAGGCACAGAGCGAAGCTTGTGATTAGCTGGTGCAACCCACAGCCCGCCCGGAGAACTGATCCTTCCCCCAGGAACACCTCTACCTCGGGCAAGACAGTGGGCTCCACGGATCCCCACATCTTTGGGTGAGAACACTGGGCTCCACAGGCTAACAGACATCCAAGGGACTTCAATGAATCCAATTTCGATTTTTTTCTTAATGAATTTAGATTTAGCCTTGGAATCACATAAGTGGGTTACTGCTGCCTTCAGCAATGCTGTACGCTGCGTGGCCTCTACCATCCTACACGGCGGCCTGTGAAATGACTCAGTCCCACAACTCTGCACAGCGCACCACACACTAATTCCCTATTGCCTGGAAATTCAGGGCACACACCACTGGTGGCCCCTGATTTTTAGGTGCTGCATTCATGAAAGTTAGTATTTTAATGACTACATATTTATTTTAATGTATATTCTTTAAAAATGGGACCAGCACATGAATGAAACCCATCACTTCGCAAAAACATGGCCCCGGATACAGCTAAAACATCAAATAGATGACATTTAGAGTTGTAATAACGATGGTTGTCATGGGGGTTGTAATGACGGGGTGAAGTGACTGGCATCTGTTCACGGTATTGACAAAGAAAACCACTCTGCGATATTCTGACTCTAAGAAGCTGGGGGAGGGGTGGAGCTGGGAGGGAGGGTGCTGGTAGGAAGGGAGCAGTAACAGGGCCGCCAGGCAGACCGCAGAGCTGACTCCGCTCGCCCTGCCACAGCGGCTCAGCGTGAGTCTGAAGCCAGGTCTACACAGCTTGGCCAGAGCGTGGTCCTTCTCCAGGACATTTCTCCTCTATGAGATGAGGCTGCAGAAGCACCTGTGCTCACAGGCTGGCGTGAGGATTAAATGAGGTGCACGTGAAGGATGCCGCAGAAGACGTGGCAAACAGTAAGGACTCAACAGTTCATTTTAAAAGCTTTTAAAACGTTATGTATTCATTTACAAGCAGTCCTTGTTTAAGTGCCGTGAGCTTCGCAGATATTGAGGTTTTTTACAAATTGAAGGTGTGTGGCAACCCTGTGTTGCCAGAGGATAAGTCAGTATTTTTTAGCAATAAAGTATTTTTAAATTAAGGTATGTACATTGGTTTTTTTGACGTAATGCTTTTACTGCACACTTAACAGACTACAGGATAGTGTAAACATAACTTTTAAATGCACTGGGAAACCGAAAAATTCGGGTAACTTGCTTTGCTGTGATCCGCACTTTACATGGTGGTCTGGAATAGAATCATCACCTCCCCAAAGGCTGCCTGTACGTACGAATACATATTTACGTGCTGTGCGTGTGTATCTGTATAGACACACATACCTATGCACATACACGTACGTGAAAAGATAGTTTGTATAAATGAAGTCACACTGTCAGGGGTTCGTTTTTAAATCCAGCTTCTCACCCCACCACCACCAATCATCAAACTACATCAGGTCAGAAAGTTCTGGCAAGGAAACACATCCTGTGACTCTGTACACACCTTACTTCGAGGATTTGAGGTATTCATGACACTCCGGAGTTCTCTCCCCGTGTAGAGAACAACACCCACAACAGTACCTAAGGCGAGAAAAACAACCCAAAGAAATGTGAGTACAGACAGGCAGGCTTACAGACAGAAGAGTCCGACCCGCTTGAGGAGGATATTTTCTCAAACCAGTACCCGCACTGTGAGATGCTGCGAAGTTTACATTGGGGCCAACCAAGACCTATGTCCGCACTGAGGGTAGGAAAGCCCCTAGCCACATGTTGCCATTCACATTTGAATACAATTAAAATTAAATAAAATACAGTCCCCCATTTTCACTAGCCACATTTCAGGTTCAACAGCCATATAAGGCCAGTGGCGGCCACACAGGGCAGTGAAGATACAGGGCATTCCCACTACCGCTGCAAGTTCCACTGGTCAGCGCTGGCTTGCGGGGTCCGGCAGCCTCCGACAGCAGGAAAGGTGGTAGAGGCTTGCAGAGGCGCCTAGAACTCCATAAACAATTATGGAAACTTATGAGCACACCTCTCTTATTAGAGCACGTTCTTCCCAGGGAGTCTGATTCCTTTCAGGTTCGCTGTGTAACTAGAACATTTGGGGGATGTCTGTCCAGATGACAGTTCTTTCCTGAGAACTTCCCCACCCCCTCTTTTCCATCCCCCCAGCATAATTAAAAATAAAAGATATCAATTCGTGTAAACAATTTATAGAAGAAACACAAATGACCAATTAACATTAGAAAAGATGCTTCACCTAGTGAAAAACCAAAGAAATGCCAAATAAATCATTTTTACTCCCATCCTATTAATAAAAATTCAAAAGACTGAGAACATTCAGTGTGAGCCAAGAGGTGGGGGAATGGACTCTGTCGTGTACGCTGTTGGCTGAGGTGTCAACTGGAATAGCCTATTTTGGAAGGAAAATTGGCAATATCTATCAAAAATTTACATTTGTCTCCCCTTTCCAGTGTGTGCCAGGAAAACACTCCACACAGTGGGGAAGACGGACAGTCAAGAAGAAAAGCAGGACACGGGTAACCACGGAAAGAGGTGGGTACCACGATGAAACGAGCAGAGGAACAGACAGGAGGGGACCGGGGAGGCTGCCGGCGTGTGCTGGGCGGCCAGGGACGCTGTCTCTGAGTTGAGGACATCTGAGCTGAGACTGGAAACTTGAGAAGGGGCAGCCCTGCCAAGCGCTCAGGAAAAGACCCCAGGAACACAAACAATCCGGTCTCTGCTGGATAAAGAAAAGCCCTAACCTTCTCTCTGCTGGCCCCTCACTCGTGGAACACCAAAGAGGTTTAAACAGAGTTGGTAAAAGAGCCCAACCCCAGTCGAAGCGCTGGGGCTGTGTCTCCTGGGGGGAGACACTGAGGTCCCCCCCGACTTGATGTACACAGCATTCTGCACAGTGCAATTCCCTTCCAGAGAGACACTCAGCAGATGGCGGGCCGGGGAGGGCGCCCGCCTGCTCCTGGGCAGCTGGCAGCTCCCGCGAGCGCAGGCCCGTCCCCCCAGCAGATGGTCGGATGGTGGGAGGCGAGCCTGGGCCTAGTAGGGACAGCCGCACGGCCGTGGCACTCATCCCGGGGTAGACGTGGGTCGGTCTCAATTCCCAACGTCCAGGGTTTGAGAGGGTCCTAATAACAGGGGCCCCCAAGGGCAGTGTCCCCCACTTGACACCGGCCAATCTCCACACCTTCAAAGGCTACTGGAAATGCCCTTCCCTGCAACACCCCCTGTGCCCAAAAGCAAAACTGTCTGCAGGAGATGCGAACCCTGGCCTCAGCCACCCCGAGGGAGCACACCAGCAGCACAGACCTGCATGGCTGTGGTCTGCTCAGAGCTCTTAAGGTTTTGAATTAGGTGCCAACTTTTAAATGCAGAAACTTTCATATAAAGCATAGGGATTTCTGGCTTCTTCTGGAAAATCAGAAGACCTGGTGCCACTGACTGCTCGGTCCTCACTGTGTCACCAGCAGATGTTGAGCTCGGCCACTCCCTTTATAGCCGGGCTCCTGCTCTCCTCTCATCACGGTCCCCACGTAGCCCTTGAAGACCTCCCGACTCGTGCCCCTCCACCCCCCAGACCTCTGACCCCTCTTTCTAGGCTGTGCCCCCTGCGGTCCCCCCTCACCCTCACCACTCTTATCCTCACTCTCACCCTCTGCCGCCTGCCCACCACGGCAATCCTCTCCATCCTGCTGGCTGGGATCTCCCACCGGCCAGGCTGCTGTGGTCAGGTATTTCACCAAGTCCTTTGGAACCCTCCAGAAGAGGGTGGTGCTGGGGTCAGACCAACACTGTGACTCCTCTGACCCCATCCACAACGAGATAAACCATGAAGCCCAGACAGAGAGTGTTCGACACATTTACAGCAACTACACGCTGTTCTGATGTTTGAGCCTGCAATCCCGGGACAAGCCCCAAGGAACAGGGTACAGACCAGCTGGGCATTATCAGACCCACGTGGCGTGACCTGCATGCTGGTCACACACAGCAGGGTCACAGATCCATCTGCTACAGGTTACAGGTGGGGCCAGGGGGACAAGAAACTGGTCCCCCTCCACAGAGAGTCTGAGAAGAACTGGGATCCATAATATCCAGGCTCCTTCTCTGCCAACACACCCCCAGCCTCCCCCATCCCCTTTCCTATCTTCGCCCCAGTGACTCCTCAGCTTAGCAGCACAGTGTGGGGTTACCATGGCAACTGTATCCTCTACAGACTGATGCCAGCCAATGCAGCTGGACCCTTAGCATTGCCTGGCAGGTTTTTTATTCTTTAAACTTCTAACTGATAACAGCTGAGTGACCAAGACACAGGAGTTAGATTCTAAAGGGAACAGAGAAGTGAAATCTCACATAATTAAGATTACTCTTGATGGCTGCTCCTGGAGTTGAGCCCCAGGAGGAAATGGTTTGCATTTAATGCCGAGTTTACGTTAGAATCAGAGTGCAGTCAGACATCTACTTGGTGAGCAGCAGGGGAAACTGAGGCCAGCTAAGGAAATGGTAACTGCCCAGCTCCTCAGATGCACTCTAAAACATATGTTCACTGAAGGTGTGGCAAGCAGTGCCACTGGATCAGGAATCACCACTCTTTCTCTCTCTCTTCCCACATCACCAAACACAAAGAGAAGAATTCAGACAAGTGGGAAAATGCATGTTTTAACTTCACAGTACATTTCTGATGAACTGTTTGAAATCTTTTTTCCATCTTCAAGATCCCAATTTGCCTTCCATTCTCCTCCTCCCAGGAGATGATCTCTCCAAGGCTGTGTGACCTTAGGCAAGTCGCCTGACCTCTCTGAGACTCAATTCTTCATTCCATTAAATGTCCTCATTTAATGTTGTGAGACCAAAACAAGAGAACAGAAGCAAAACACTTGGAAAATAAAAAGTGTCTGATAAATAAGACTTATTATTGTTAATCTCTGAAATTGAGGCTGAGAAGCCTCTTCACTCATTCCCTCCACCCTCCGAATTCTCCATGTTTTCACTAAATCACTTTCTTTCTCACTGGTTTCAGAGGAAATCCACAGAACTCACTCCCACTTGCTCCCATCTCCTCTGCAATTTATATTAAGTTTAGAGTAAGCTATAAATCCATGAAGGTGGAGACAAGGGTCTTCTGGTATACCACAGCACTAGGACCTAGCAATGGAGCTTGGCATTATTATAAATAAGTGCTCAATAAAGGTCTGCTGCATGGAAAAAAGGAAAGCAGGAAGGAAGGAAAGAAGAAAATTACCAGAATGAAAACCAGGCATGTAAACATGTATTTCTTATCAAATATTATCAAAACCAGTGCCTAACCAAACAAACCGTCAGTCACCCCTACCCCACCCACCCAGAAGTAACCACTACCCTGACTGCAAGAAATGAAGTGTGCACTGTTCACATTACTGCCTGGGAAGGAGACGGGTATGTCACAGGCATCCTTGAATTCCAGTCCTGCCTCTCTGCCAGGTACAACATGACACTGGGCTTAAACCCACTCTGGGGCTTCCCTGGTGGTGCAGTGGTTAAGAATCCACCTGCCAACGCAAGGGACACGGGTTCGAGCCCTGGTCTGGAAAGATCCCACATGCCACAGAGCAACTAAGCCCGTGCACCACAGCTACTGAGCCTGCGCTCTAGAGTCCGCGAGCCACAGCTACTGAGCCCGAGTGCCACAACTATTGAAGCCCGCGCGCCTAGAGCCCGTGCTCCGCAACAAGAGAAGCCACCGCAATGAGCCCACGCACTGCAACAAAAGAGTAGCCCCCGCTCGCCGCAACTAGAGAAAGCCCGCGCGCAGCAATGAAGACCCAATGCAGCCAAAAATTAATTAATTATTAAAAAAAAAAAAAAACCCACTCTGTTCTGATTTCCTTTAACACCTCTCTCTGCTCCACCTGAAGAGATGGGCGTTTGACACAGGATGTCCCCCTCCCAGCGTGCATGCTTTATCCTGTGACGTCTCTGTTTCCCATCACACTGTCTCTTTACACAGGGCCACAAACACAACCTGGCACATGTGCCCGGAGCTGGGGTTTGAGCTGAGCTAAGATCCCTTCGCTAGCTAGTTGTCCTAACTTCACTCCTTAAACCAAGATGAATCCCAGATGGAGCAAACATTTTAATATAAAACCATATAAACACTCCAAGCAAACACTGGTGCACTATTAAAATGTTAGAGCAGGGAAGATTTTTCTCAGCATGTCACAAAACCCAGAAACCGTAAGGAAAAAAACATCAATAGGTCTGCCTATATAAAAATTTTAAACTTTTGTGCCAAAATACGAATGAGATCAACTGGGAAACAGTAATTGCAATTAAGGTAACAAACAGAAGGACAATATCCTTATTGTCCTTATAAAGAGTTCTTAGAAGTCATTTTTTCAAATGAACCCCTCAACAGAAAAAATGGGCACAGGGCATAAACTGGCAGTTCGTCCATATATTTTGAGAAATGCAAACAAACCGTAAGTATGAAGAAAGTTGTTAAACTTTACAAATTATTTTTAAAAGGGAAATCAATATGTTAGATATTTAATGCCTATAGGTGGGCAAAAATTTTAAAGTCAAACAGAACATGGTGCTGGTTAAGGTACATGTATAAGATTATCAGAAGAGGGAAGTTAGCCCTGCGAATCAAAATGTACAATGTATACACCCTTTCACTAGTAATCCCATTTCTATGAAAATGGTGACGACATCAACACTGAGAAATTCTACCTGGAAAAACCAACCGAACAAAGCACATCACACACAAAAACGGAAGACAAACAAAGCACATCACAGACAAAAACAAAAGACAAACAATAAACTGTGAGAAAATGTTTGTGACTGATGAGAGATGACAATTCGATACCCTTTCTTCTATAAAGCATTCTTACAAGTCAATAAAAAAAAGAACCTAGAGGGAAAGTAGATAGACCAAAATATTAAGAAAGGTCTTACATGTGGAAAGATGTTCAACCATACTCACAAAGAAATAAAAATTAAAACAGTAACAAAATATCATTTATCACCCTAACAGACTAGAGACAAATGAAAATAGTAACTTTTAACTCCTGCATATTAAATACACCACAAAATTTTTTAAAAGCCACATGACAGGGCTTCCCTGGTGGCGCAGTGGTTGAGAATCTGCCTGCCAATGCAGGGGACACGGGTTCGAGCCCTGGTCTGGGAAGATCCCACGTGCTGCGGAGCAACTAGGCCCGTGAGCCACAACTACTGAGCCTGCGCGTCTGGAGCCTGTGCTCCGCAACAAGAGAGGCCGCGATAGTGAGAGGCCCGCACACCGCGATGAGGAGTGGCCCCCACTTCCCGCAACTAGAGAAAGCCCTCGCACAGAAACGAAGACCCAACACAGTCAAAAATAAAAATAAAATAAATAAATAAATAAAAAGATTACTATTAAAAAAAAAAAGCCACATGACATATTTATGGAATCTAAAAAATAAAACTACCTAGTGAATATAACAAAAAAGAAACAGACTCACAGGTATAGAGAACCAGTGGTTACCAGTGGGGAGAAGGGAGAGGGAAGGGGGAGGGGCAAGTCAGGGGTAGGGGATTAAGAGGTACAAACTACCATGTATAAAATAAATAAGCAAAAAGGACATATTGTACAACAAGGAATATAGCCAATATTTTATAATTACACTAAATGAAATATAACCTTTAAAAACTGTGACTCACTAGGTTGTACACCTGAAACTTATATAATACTGTACATCAACTTACCTCAATTGAAAAAAGAAGAATTTTTGGAAAAGGAAAAAAAAACAGATAATAAATTGGATGGGGGCAAAAGGATATGAGGTTTAGGCATCAGAAATGAGAAACTCTTACAAATGATTAAGAAAAAGATAAGAACCATAACAAAAAAATGACTAAAGGACACACAAAGTAACTGACATAGGAAGAAACAAAACAGATATATGCAGATGGCCAACCTTCCAGATAACCTAGGAAATGCAAATTGAAACAAATTCTTTTTTAGTCAAATTATTAAAGATTAAAAAGAATAACTAATTACTTGTTAGCAAATGACTTCAAAGTGGAGAAAAGCTGGTGAGGAAGAGTAACAAGTTCAGAGAGACCTGGGTGGACAAGGGGCCAGGAAGAGGCCGAGGTGAAAGGGCTGCGCCTGCCCTGGGTGGCCACGGCCATGGCCTTGGTGTGGCCGGGCAGTGGGCAGTGCAGAATATTAAAGACCAATTTCTTACATCTTTAGTCACCAGGGGAATTGAGAGACAATCTAGATTGTGCTGCAAATACAGGCTGAAAGTGGAAAAACAACACAGCAAAAAACCAAAAGAGACAGCTCATCTCTGTCCACTGGCTTGAAGTGAGTCTGTGGACGGCAGCCTGTGTGGAGTCTGTGCTGGTCATTCCCCCTCCTTGTCATAGAGCATCCTGACTGAGCATCTGTTGTACTAAAGAACCACAAAACAGCATCAAGCAGAGGAAAGTGGGTTGGTAGGAGAGAGAGGGGGAAAAAAAAATGGATTCATCCCATGGTAAAGACAGAAAGCTGCCAGTAGTGGAATTACGTTATTAATAGCATATATTATTATATAACATATGTAATATAATAATAACAGCTGCACACTGAGTTCTGCTTCTGGGGCACAGTGCCTGGGTTCAAGCCTCAACTTTGCCTTTCATGTGCTGTGTGACCTTGGGCAAGTTACTTAACCTCACTGAGCCTCGGTTTCCTCATCTGCAGAATGGGGACAATACTAGCACCTGCCCGCATGGTACTGTTGGGAGGATTAAGTGAACCATGTAACACACAGGAAGGGCCCGGCCCCGTGCCTGACAGATTGGCGGCCCCACTGCTATCACCCCAGCTGCTGCAGGCCGTGCTTAGCCCCTGGAGCCCCTTCTGCTCAGCTTCACACCAGTGTTCAAATCTTTTCCTCCTGCACCTCAACAGGTCATCTCGCAAACTCTGTTTTGGAGTCCAGAGGTCCAGAGAATTTCTGTGTCATCTTGGAGTTTTAAACACTGATGCTCCATCAGGCCCGTGGGCCTGGCGTGTGCACCAGGGCAGGACCGGCTGGGCGGCCCTCACGGACACAACTTCCAGCCCGAACGCCCAGGCTGACCCAATTTCTGGTACAGATTAGGACGTCAATCTCAAGTGGCAATTAAGGGCTATTCCCAGAGCGGACGCTGTGGCCGAGTCCACAGGCCAGGGCGGCTTCTCCTCCAGACGTCTCCGAACGTCCGAGGGGCAATTAGATGGCCGTTTAATTCCCCGGCGGTGCAGGAGCAAGTGGAAAACACCATCTGACCGACAGCTCATTTCCCCAACTGACAGATGATTATTCTCATTACACAAAAGGATTTTCTTTCCTTTTCAAATAAATCGTTAGCACATTCCTCCGCAAGAGCACCATACCTGATGCGGTGACCGTGCCCGCCCAGAGCGCGTTCTCTATGCTCAGGCTCTCGCTGATCGGGGCGTCGCTGTCCTCCTGCAAAAGAACAAGTGGACACACGCTGACCCACCAAGGTCTGGGCAGGACCCGCTGGCTGTCTCCAGCCTGCTCTTCACAAGAAGGGAGGAGAGGATGACCCCTGTTTGGAAGCCAACAGCCCAGCTGGGAGAGGCGAGCCAAACTCATCAACTCTTATCCTTGGCGTTTCCGCCCCGGTGAAAAACAATGGTTCACAATTTAAGAAATGCAGGCTTCTAGCACTAAAGAAACATTTTACAAGGTGAGAACTAAAATGCAGAGGCAAGTCGAACAGAAACAGCCCTTTGCTTGTCAGTCTTCGGGCTTCCAGAACAAGAGCAGGAACAATTCAATTTGGGTTCTATAAACCTATTACCCCACAGGACTAAAATAATTCAAATCCAAATTTAATTTCTATTCTGAAAGGCTGGGCCGTGGCTTAAAATTTATAACCCTGGCAGATAGGACTTGGAGGAATAAAAGAGGACAGGGGCTCACATGAAAGAGACAGAAAGAGTAACTGCTTTCAGACACCAGAGTTAACATTAATTACAATAACACTGGCTCCAAGCTGTCAGGTGATTCAAGCTGTTCAGAGGCTGGAAGAAAATCCCAGTGGTGTTGATTTTACTGAGAAGCAATATGTCAGCTTTCAAGGTGGGGCCTTCTGAAGGAAACGTCACCCCACCTGGCACAAAGCAACTCCCTGACAAACACTTGTCAGCACTGCGTAGCAGGGCCTCACCCCAGACATGCGCCCTGCCAGACCGGATTCTGCATCACACGAGGCTTACTTACTCTGGTGAAAGTCCCCACAAAGTTGTGAATGTCGATGTTTGGCTCCTCTGCATACACATACGATCGAATCTGAAGAAGGTCCTGTTCAACGGGGGTGACATTTTGGAGGTAAAACGAAGTCACTGTATGATTAAAGGGATTTCAGGAAGCATCCACTATTTTTCCAAAGCAAATGTATTTTCTAAACAGCTCTCAAAACCACGGGGCAGAGGTAAAAAAAGGAGAGAAACCTTCCAGCAAGTAAGTTTAGGAGTCACTACGTGCAATATCCCAAGACACACTGAGACCCTAAAGGGAAGATTCTGTGTTTCTCTGTGTTTACCCAGCATTTCCAAAACTAAGTGATAGCGCAGATCCCCCCTGCGACACTCTGGTTTACAAGAGTTGTTCATACCAATCAAAACACTCATTAGGGAGGGTAGGAGGGAGACGCAAGAGGGAGGGGATATGGGGATATATGTATAGCTGATTCACTTTGTTATAAAGCAGAAACTAACACACTGTTGTAAAGCAATTATACTCCAATAAAGATGTTAAAAAAAAATTTTTTTAATAAAAAAATAAAAGGAAAGAAATTCTGACACTTGCTCCAGCATGGATGAATTGTGAAGATACCATGCTAAGTGAAATAAGCCAGTCACAAAAAGACAAATACCATAGGATTCCACTCATCTGAGGCACCTACAGTAGTCATATTCATAGAGAAAGAAGTAGAATGGTGGTTGCCAGGGGCTGGGGGAAGGGGGGGAACCGGAAGCAGTATTTAGTGGGTCCAGAGCTGCAGGTTTCCATGATGGGAGTCTGGAGATGGATGGTGGTGATGGCTGCACAGCAGCGTGAATGTCCTTAACACCACTGAAGTGTCCGCTTAAAAATGATAAGATGGGGCTTCCCTGGTGGCGCAGTGGTTGAGATTCTGCCTGCCAATGCAGGGGACACGGGTTCGAGCCCTGGTCTGGGAAGATCCCACATGCCGCGGAACAACTAGGCCCGTGAGCCACAACTACTGAGCCTGCGCGTCTGGAGCCTGTGCTCCGCAACAAGAGAGGCCGCGATAGTGAGAGGCCCGCGCACCGCGATGAAGAGTGGCCCCTGCTTGCCGCGACTAGAGAAAGCCCTCGCACAGAAACGAAGACCCAACACAGCCAAAAATAAATAAATAAATGAAATGTATATATATATTAAAGAAAAATGATAAGATGGTCAATTTTATGTATATTCTGCCACAATAAAAAAGACAGGGGCAGGGGGAACCAAATCAAGTGGTCAGGCAAATTCAGTCCACAATGCCCCTTAGCAACAAGGGCCTGGAGTGGAGTAGAGGCTACTGGCCACGCCCTCAGCAGGCCCTGAGCTCCCTGCAAACCATCCAGGATGCCCGTATGCAGATGTGTGGGCAATGTGGCATCTATGTGCTGATAAATAAAAAAGGCCCACAGACAGCAAGTGAAGGGAAAAACGTTTCAGAATCATAATTACAGCACAATCCCGTTTATGAGAAACCACACTCCACCAGCAAGTGTGCAGTTGTATATCTGTAAGAAACTACACTAAAAAGGACCTGGGAAAATCACTACTGACTTCACAAGAGCCCCTGGGAGAGGGAGGTAAGATCTGGGGAGGAGGCTGTGAGCAACACTTTTCACTTGTTCCTCCAATTTGAGTCTCTTTTTTTTTTTTTTTTTTTTTTTAAAGGATTTTCTTATTTATTTATTTATTTATTCATTTTTGGCTGTGTTGGGTCTTCGGTTCGTGCGAGGGCTTTCTCCAGTTGCGGCAAGCGGGGGCCACTCCTCATCGCGGTGCGGGGACCGCCCTTCATCGCGGTGCGCGGGCCTTTCTCTATCGCGGCCCCTCCCGTCGCGGGGCACAGGCTCCAGACGCGCAGGCTCAGCAATTGTGGCTCACGGGCCCAGCTGCTCCGTGGCATGTGGGATCTTCCCAGACCAGGGCTCGAACCCGTGTCCCCTGCATTAGCAGGCAGATTCTCAACCACTGCGCCACCAGGGAAGCCCCTGAGTCTCTTTTTAAATAGAATATACTCACCTATTACTCAGGTAAATCTTTCCATACAATTCTTTTCATCTATGACTTCGTCAAAACGCTGTTACCCAACTAGGCCCCTTCAGCCCACTAAGGCTGAAGGTACAGACAGTGGTACCTTATCTCTCTCTGGACGCCAGCCCAGGCCTGGAGAAGACGGATGTTTATGAAACTGGGTGAAGTTTCCAAAGTGCACATCGAGAAAGGAACTCAGAGCTGTGGAACCGGCGGGCACCTTCACGATTCTAGGCTCTTCTGTACTGTCTCCTGAACAGAGTCCCTCAAATCATGGGACTAACCCTCACTGGTTAGCCCCATCTCAAGGATTCCCCAGGGCTCCTGGCCACAGTCGAAAACTCACTAGAATTCCTGGTCTAAACAAATAATAATAAGGATGGTGCTATTTCCCATCTTATTGGCCATGAAAAATCATCAGTACCGCGGACACGTTTATTGCTACGTTCACTCCACTGAGACACAGAACTGTCTCCTGCCCTCTCCCTTCCTCCCAGAACGCAGTAAGGAGTGGCATGAATCAATGTGGCCACAAGCCCAGGAGAAGCTTCTGCGCTCTGCTTAATCCTTTCAGACGACCCACAGGGCATGTCAGTCTCTGGGCATTTAAATTACATTTTGTGATTTTGTAACCTACTCCCCAGGCCTCATCCAGCCCAGGTGGCTTGCGTTTACACTTCCTCTTTGGCTCCCTCCCTACCTCACTCTGCAGTTTAAGGCATGAGTGACAGGGAGCTGGTGGGGAAGTGCGGGGCCCCGGGGAGCTCGGAGGGCCTGTTGGTTCCAGCTACGGTGGCCGCCCCCTCAGACAGGGCCTGCATGCTGTTCCCTGCACCGTTCGACATGCTGTTCCATGCGCTGGGCGCCCAGCAGTGAACACACCGACAGAACCCTGCTCTCGAAGACTCTGTCTTGAAGTGAGCGGAGCGGGAATGCAAGGAGAGGGTGGTCAGGAAACACCTCTCCAATAAGGGGACTTGTACACAAAAACCAAGAGTGAGTCTGACTGTTCCTGGTGGAGAAACAGCAAGGGCAAATGTCGGGGGGCAGAAGCATGCCTGATGGAGAGGCCTGTATGGCTGGAGCTGGCGGGCAGAGGGGAGAGAGCCGGAAGCTGAGGTCAGGCACTTAGCAGAGAGACGAGGACCGCAGGATCGAGTCTCAGGAAGCCGAGATGCCTTTGGAGATTCGGAGCAGAGGAATAACGTGCTCTGCGTTGGGTTTTACTTTTATGCCAGGTATCTGGTCAAGGTTTCTTAGAGCTGGAGCTTCCCTCAAAAGAGCACCATCCCTACAGGCCAGGTCTGCGTTCACAAGGCCACACGGCCTGGAGCCAGCAAGCACTCGAGGCTCTCAAGAACCCCACACCCCCCCGGAGCCCCACCTCACACCTGACGGCCCATGTCTGGCCCCTGAGGGGCCCGAGTCTGAGAGCCCTGAGGTGACACAGTCGCCAGCGGGGCTGCCGCAGGGACGGCTACTCACAGCAGCGGTGGGCAGCCTCTGAGTGCAGGCCACGGGAAGCCGAAGTTTCCAGTCCGTCTCTCCGTCCAGCTGATCCGTCCGCAGGAAGCAAGACCCTGTGGAGGGAAGCCAGGCACCGTCCGTTCCCCTGCAATTCAAGAATCCTTCCCATGGCGGCTCCGAGCAGCTCCGGTTCTAGTACTTGTAAAAACAGCCAATCAACGGCCAACGACCAAGAGGGGAAAATAAATAGCCGATTTCCCATTTCCTCCGTAAGCTGCGGGGTCAGAAAGATCTGGGTTCAAATCCTCGCTCCACCACTCACAGTGGGAGCCTGGGCTAGTTTCTGGACCTTGCTAAGCCTCAGCGTGTCCTGTCTGTAAAATGGGGAGACACACAGATCTCACAAGCCTGCTGTAAAGGATCCAGTGGGGTGATCATACCCCCAGCACGGCGGCTGGCATGGGGCAACCAGCATTCGAGTCCATCTGGGGCAGGGGTTACGAGCACCTTCTCAGGAATCAGACCTCCTGGGTTCAGGTTCAGGCTCCACGACTTCCTAGCTGTGCCCTGAGGGAGTTACTTCTCCCCTCTGAGCCTCAGTTTCCTCCAGGGCACAAATGAGGATATTACAGCGCCAACCTCATGCTGCGAGGCCTAAAGAGCTGATCCATGCAAACTGCTCAGAACAGGGAAAGGACCACAAGGACCACGTTAACTGTCTGCCGTGACTATCGACCTGCAAAATTTGTGGATACATATTTCAACCTGATCTGTACACGTCTGAGCAATCAGTCAGCTCTGTACTTCATCAGACAGAGAATGTACTGAACTCCCTGACACCGCACTTAAAGACTTCTGAGGACTTTCAGGAAGATCCCTTCTAATTTTTTGGGGGGAAGAAAGGGAGAACACATCTGGGACCTCCAATCCATAACACTCCATTTTCACTGCCGAGGACACAAGAACTAATTTGAGGACAAAGCTGCAGTGTTTAAAAGAAGACTGTTTTAGGGCCTTCCCTGGCAGTCCAGTGGTTAAGACTCCATGCTTTCACTGCCGAGGGCCCGGGTTCAATCCCTGGTTGGAGAACTAAGATCCCACAAGCCACGCAGCACAGCCAAAAATAAATAAATAAATAAATAAAAGAAGTCTGTTTTAATGGAGTGCCTTCCACCCCCTCTCTGGATGATTTAACATATTATTAGTATATAATGTCATCTGCACTTTTATCCAATTCATCATAAAAGAGGTTGCAGCAACCTCAAAGGGATATAAATACGGATTTTTCCAGCGTTTGAAGATCTCTGATTATGCCTGATGGGCAAGAGAAAAACAGCCTTGTTTCCTCAAAACAGCTTAGATAACAACAAATAAAAAGAAAGGAGATTTGAGTCAACCGACGGGGAAAGCAGGAGGCAGCGGGGGCGGCCACAGTGGGAAACGCAGCCGGGCCCCCGAGCCTGCCCTGCGGATGCAGGACCTGCGGGTGCAGACGGCCGAGTGTCCTACGTCACTTTATATAAGGGACTTGAGCATCCGTGGATTTGGGTACCCACGGGGGTCCTGGAACCAATCCCCCTCGGACACCAAGAGACAACTGTAACTGCGAGAAGTAGGGTCTTGCAAGAGACTTGAGAGGTTCACTCAGGCAAATAGGCTGCAACGACAAATAAATCGATGCGCAGGGGTGACTATGGCCCCACCACTCATGAGCCAAGGCGGGGAAAGGCCACCTACCCCTAATCTCTCCCCCCAGCTTCTCTACTGCCCCATCTCATGACACACCTCCCAGTATTTTCTCAGAGGAGTTTCTGTTTGCTTCTGTTTGTTCGACACGCTTCCCAGTCCTGCCAACTCCTGCGGTTGAGCTTAATGCAGCCCAGCGGGGAAAAGCACAGCCACTGTGTGTGACTTTCCCAGCTGTGATTCAGCACGGGTCCGACTATCTTTGCGATGATCAAAATCTGTTGACCTGCGCGCACCAAAAACCTTTTTTCTTTTTTTTTTTTAAGACTGCTCTATGAAAAGAAACGTTCTTGACTTGCCTCCATGGCTCCAAAATGATCATCTACTTCTGTTACATTTTCAAATGATTATTTTGCCAAATTACCACTGAAAGGTTAATGGTTATTTTCAAAATTGATCCCAGATGTTTACCGTTTTTTTCTGATGTCCTCAGGAAGATCATGTCAGCAGGGACCCGCTGGTTCTGCGTTATGAACAGAAAGACTGTTACCGTGAATGCCCCTGTGTGAGGTTTCCATCCCTAAGCCCCCGCCCCCTCGGTGGGGAGGGGAGCAACCCAAACGCACAGCCTCTTTTAAGTGTCTGCCTTTGTCAAAGACAGATCTGGGGATTTATTTTGTTTTGAATCTGAAAACTCTTGCACACTGCCGTTACGTTTACTAATCTCCTATTGAAATCTTATCTCGGAAAGAGAGCTTCTAGTTTTCTGGCGAATCCAACCATTACCTCCTGAAATTGCAGCCAGAGGACCCGGGAGCCCAAAGCCTGCTCCCCTAGCTGGCTTTCTTCCAGGCTGTCTGCTGAAACTAAAGACATACATACACTCGGCTCACGCTTTCTGCTTCTACCAATTTTCCGGCTCGATGTTTGGCTTCGAGTGGGATTTTAATAAGGAAGTCAAGTTAGTAAGAAGCAACAAAAGCCGCTCTCAAAAAAAGAGGGAAGCCAACAGCGGGCCTCATGTAATTGTGAACAGGCAAGTATGTCATAACATAAAGAGGTTTGTGTGGGTCTTCTGAGCTGCCACCCAGGAGAGCTTCACTTTACCCCAAATCAACTGTGAGTTCTTGGATTTAATCCTTTTAAGAGAGCATAGTTCACTTCCTACAGAAACAAGTTAAGATGCGATCCTTTTCTAATCAAATATGATTCCAAGACTCTCCAGGGCCACCCCCAAAATCCAACACCTCCCAAACATACACAGTAAGAAAAGGTATGAGTGCTGGAGTAACAAACATATCAACATCACTATCTTTAAAAATGCACTTGGGGCCTTTTTACTTTCTCATGTTTCACTTAACCCCTACTCCCCATAAAATGACAGAAAAGCACAATGTTATTTAAGTCAAAAAATGTGAGACAAAATTGTTCAAGAGGTAAATGACAATTATTTTTATGTCCTTATGCAGCCAGCAGACTTCTAGGAAATACTTTATTATGGTGAGTTTAAAAAAAGACTCCAAAAACAACAAGCACATCAAATAGGAAATCAAACCTTGGAATTGTGTTTGTAACTTGGATTTCTGGCTAAGAAGCACACAGAAACCATGAAAAAATATTCTGTGTGTGTGTGTCTCATGGGAAAGAGATGTTTCTCCCCAGGCAAAGCTTCTGGGTAGAATCCCAGAAAGCAAACGTCCAGTTCGGCCACCAGATACACGAATCACACGTTGCATCGGGATGCGTGAAGCGGGGGCAATGACGTCCCTCTCCCACGCGCCCACGCGGCAGCCGTCAGGAGCTGCACGACCCCACTCACCTTCTCCACAATGATAAGATCTCCAACTTGGATGCTGGAGCTCTTCACCTTCACTGTCCCTGCAAAGAAACAGGCCCAGAAACATCACATCTGAATTCCTTCCAAGTCTGCGCACCTCTGCAGGGTGTCCGCTAGCCTGCGGACCCAGAAGCACGTGCCCCCGAGCCCGGCAGCGGCAGCTGCATCTCCTGTCTCTCCGAGAAAAGGTTCACCTACCGCAGAGGCCGCTCCAAAAATGAATCCCCGTTTCGCGTAGCACTGGAATGACTCACTCAAGTAAGATCTTCTGTCTTAACAGCACCTTAGAAGCTATTCTAAATCAGCACCATAAAAGATTCAGACACACACACACACACACACACACACACACACACACACAGAAATGGGGAAGAAAATTCAGAGTCAGATCCATGGACAGAAGGTCAACACTTAATTCTCAACACCATCAAACAGAAAGAGGATAACCCAAAATGACTGACTCTTTTTAAATCTGCGATTGCTCTGTAGTGCAGCTTATATGATTATGATCAGATCACATAACTTTGGCTGGATGTTTATCTGGATAAACAATACCAGCTCACATTAAACACTAATTCTGTGCTAAGCGCTGTATAGATATTGACGTCCTGATGGCTTCTCTTGCTCCTCTCAAAGGCCACCAGAAAAATATATTATCTCCAGTTTTCAGACAAAGGAAGTAGGCTCAGAGAGGCCCCATCTTCCCCTAGTCTCACAGTTAGCACAGGTCAGCACCAAGATTCAAACCCTCATCTGACTCCAGAGGATGGAATGAAAAAGAGGGACTTCGGTTCAACTCAAAAACCATTTACTGGGCTTCCCTGGTGGCGCAGTGGTTGGGAGTCTGCCTGCCAATGCAGGGGACGCGGGTTCGAGCCCTGGTCTGGGAAGATCCCACATGCCGCGGAGCAGCTGGGCCCGTGAGCCACAACTACTGAGCCTGCGCGTCTGGAGCCTGTGCTCCGCAACAAGAGCGGCCGCGATAGTGAGGGGCCCGCGCACCGCGATGAAGAGTGGCCCCCGCTTGCCGCAACTAGAGAAAGCCCTTGCGCAGAAACGAAGACCCAACACAGCCATAAATAAATAAATAAATAAATAAATAATAAATGAATAAATAAATAAATAAATAAATAAACCCAAAGTTTAAAAAAAAAACACACACATTTACTGAAGTGCCATGTTCTAGGAATTCGAAGATCAAAGACAGTCCCCTTGTCCTGAAAAAAAGCTCATGGTCTCATGCAGGCGTCGACAAGCGTGTCCTATAAAGAGCAGGAGGGCAGACAGTTTAGGTTTTGCAGCCAGTGGACAATCTCAGCTCTCCCAACAACTCTTCTCCCCAAGGGCGAATAGTCTTTGTATATTTATATTTTAGAATGTAAAAAATGTTCTTGGCTCCCGAGCCAAGATGGTGGGCTGAATTTGGCCCACTGGCTGTAGTCTGCAAACCCACGAGCTGGTGCGAAAGACAGCAAGACAAATGCTGTTAGTGCAAAATAGTGTGTGAAAGGATGGGAGTAAGTCCAGTATGCAAAGGGAGCAGAAAAGGAGACCTCCCCCACTGAAGGGGGACCAAGAACGGTGCCTGACACCCAGAAGGCTCGTGACTATTCACTCCGCATTCAAGCCCCCTTAACGGAGTGCCTGCTGGAGGCCAGGTGTTCTAAGGGTGGGATGCATGGAACTCGCACTCCAGGGGCAGGAAGGAGGCAAGAGACAAATAATGAATGAACGGGCTGGGGTATGGGGAGGTATCAACAAATGCTTTACAGGAGAGCTGAGGTCAGAATTAACCAGATGAAGGACACTGGTTACCAGCATCAGGAAGAAGGAAGGCGTGAGACGGGAGACAGTGACGCACACGCGTAGCACACGCATCCGTGTGGCCACAGGCTGGAACGCCTTTAGCGAGACAGAAAGCATCACACGGAACAGAAAGAGATGAAGGGCTTGGGGGGCCAGGTGGTCCAGCGCCCCATAAATAAGCCTGTGGAGGACATGGGTCTTTATTCTGGTGACGGATCAAATTCCCACACAAGGGAGCGACACCATAAAAATCTTCATGTTGGCGTCTCGTAATAAGCCCATGTAGCTTATAAATGTTCAGCCAAGAGAGAAGAAAATAATAATGATTCTCAGTCCTCCTCGATAAAGTATATGCCCCAGAGCAAGGGTGACCTGGGAGTTCTGAATCTGCTGTCCCCCACCGTGGACTCACTCCTTCAACAAACACCCAACACTCACCCACTAGGAGCTAGTGCACAACGCAGGTTATTTTATCATACACTTTTCACATCATTTAATGCCATGGGTCTTTTTAGTAATTCACCACGAAATAAGATGTTTCAAAGCATTCCAATGACTTCAACTGAAACAACTCCTTCTAAGAGGTTCCACAGGGTTTGATTTTTAACTAATGTCTGTACTTAATTAAATTTTGTCATGGTAACAGTGAGAAGACCTGGTGCTAAAAGGGCAGCTCTTGAACACGAACGACTTCTAGAAAACACGTGGCAGATGGCTCTGAGGACGGCTAGACTCTCTCCCCCTAGGAAGGGAGCATCTGATAGGGCCTTGCTTTCGTAAAGCACGAATTCAACCCAATGGCCTGAGCCTGGGCATCCGCGGGACCCACTAGCCTCAAGCGTTCGTTGTGTCGATATCTTTGCAGAGGGAATGGAGAACATCCGCGAATCCTAAGAGTCAGCTCATTAGAAACGGCTGAATGAAGAGTGGGCTCCACGCGCCGGATTCTCTCCCGGCCTGAACAATTCTTCTTGCCCAACGAGGGGGCAACAGGAAAAATGCATACAGATACACTGCTCTCTCTGGACAGCTTATCAAAGCCTTCCTCGAGGGAAGATCGTAAATTCAGCGTGCCCCCCACCCCCTGAGCCAGTGAGCTTTTCCTTCGCCTGAGCTCGCCCTCACTTTCCCGAACATAAATTTACACATTGTCTTTGGTTTTATTACTGAAATTTATGCTGGTGGCCTGACCCAAACCATCCCTGAGCCTGTGTTCTGATCTTCAAGACCTACTCACAAGTTTGCTCTTAATATCTAACCCTAAGAAGAGCACTGTTATAACTCTTATTAAATAATAACTGCATATGGATATACGTGTGTGTTAGTGAGACAAAGGACAAAATCAGGAGGATTATACTAAAAGGGTTAAGGGTGATTCCCTCTAGGGACAGAGGCGATTTACCCCTTTCTCTGGCAAAAATACTTCCTAAATTCTTCACGACAATTTTTTTTATAATAAACATGAAGTGCTCTTCCAATAAGGAAAAGATATAATAAATTAAATTAGCTCAAACTTTTAAGTGACCAGGCCCAGATTTTTCCCTTCCACGGCGGGGTCCTGATTTATGATCGGTTAATTTGAACTCTGCCTCTCTGTCCATCTGCTCTACCTCAACAAAAACCCTTTAATCCGCTGTGTTTGCAGAGCAGTTTCTGACTAAACCCAGCAGGCCGATCCCTCTGACAAACCCTCCTACTGTAACTGGCTCCACCTCAGGAGGAGGGCAGCGGGGGCCGCACCACCCTGAGGTCACGGGGGTTTCTCAGCCCCGGCTCCCTCGTTAGCATTTTAGTGTTTGGCAGGGATGAGCCTCAGCTTTACAGGTTCCACACAGGGAGACCCTCAGATTCACCCGCTCTACTGAGCCAACACACGGTCCTCACCATACATTTGGACTTTTCGGGCCGCACTACCATTTTTGGGTGATCAAAAATGTGTAGCTCAGGCCTGCACACAGAACACACATTTAGCACGTGTCTGTGTACCTGTGCGTTCTGAACAAGAAAAGACAGATAAAACCAGAAGAATGAAAGGAGGAAAGGCGGCAGGAAGGAAAGAGAAGGGGAAGCAGAGACCAGTATTTCGATTCCAACATTTACTGGGGTTTTGGCTGCCGACGTCCGAATGAAACGCCCCTCTCTAAGGAGCCCACGAGTAGGTAGGGAAGGCACCGCTGGGGCAGGAGAGAAAGAGGACCAGAGTGAGAAAATCTGAGCACTCAGTGGCTGGGATTAACTTCCAGAACGACAAGACTCTGAAAATTGTGGAAAGGGCCCAAAACACATAATTTCTAACCTTACGTGAACCACTGTTCTGAGTTTTCTACCAATATTCTTGCAAAAAAAAGAACAAGAAACATTCGCACGGTGGCAGAGCTCCCGTCTTCCTAGCAAAAGAATACGATACATGAAAAATAGCACACTGACAGTGATTATTACCTACCTCAAGCGAGAGGAGCTCTCCCTACATTCCATTATCTGGTTAGAAGAAAATTCTCTCCCAACACCCCCCTGAGAAGTTAGCAGACATACTTCCCAAGCACCCCTACTTCTTTTGTGTGTCAACTACCCTAGAGATTCCTAAAACTTCTAGAAGCAGAGTCCAACCCATGGGCATGTGACCTGTGTATTCACATAGATCCCCTCACCCTTGGGTGAATGACCTACTGTTTTCATCTTCAAATTCTTAATAACTTTTAAACAAGCGACCCCGTATTTTCAGTTTGCACTGAGTCCCACAAATTACATAGCTGGTCCTGAACAGGAGTAATAACACCCATTCGCATCTTCTTTATAAAGTGCACAAGAAGATCCAGCCGTGGTCTAAGATCTGAAGCCAAAGAACTCCTCACTTTGCCCCGCAGACCTCTTTTTTCTTTTGGACTCTGTCACACCCAATCTCCAACCTCTAGGCTCTGGGATTCTTACATATCTTTGCAGAAACTCTACAGAAGTTGGGTAAGAGATTTTTCAAAGGTTAAGTGGCAGATTCTCTGCCGGCCACATCCTAAATCATAAAATGCCTTCTATAAAATAAATGCATCCCGTTCAGCTTTTGCCACTTCACCCAGGTCACCTCTGAGCTAGAGTTTATAACGGGGAACAAACTTCCAATTACTAGAGCTGTTTATTTCTGCAGAGATGGACCCCCGAGCCTTTCATAAGCAAACCCATTGAGCCCAAACCATGCTTTTCATGGATGAGAGCTTCAGAATAAGGGCAGTTTGTCTATACTGCAGAGAGAAACCAGATGTTTCCCTTGAGTCGAAACAAGCAAATGACAATTCAGTCACACTGCAGAACAGCCCGAAAAAAAAAAAAAAGAAGTAAATTCCGGAGCACTAGTACGTGTGGGCCAATTTTTTGACCTCCAAACACCTCCAGCTATACTTCTATTTTTCATTGTGCCTGCAGGACATTGATTGCCTTTGCAGGTCTTTAGCAGCAAGCTCCATGCACTAACCCTGGTTAATGTATAACTCTTTAACTCGCACTCTAATCTGACTGTGGCAGTGATGAGTTGTAAATTCTACAGCATGTGTACATTTCCTGGGCTTGACACGAAAACGCCCTTGCAGACCCGGCAGAGTTCATAGGTTGAAAGTTGAAATTTTCATATTCCGATCGGGTTGTCTGCATTCCCCAAAGCCTAAGAAAAGACTGTTATTTGAAAACAGGCAAAGGGTGGAAGAGCATTATTATAAATTCCACGGGCCACTTCCTGGGGCTTTTGTTTAAATTAGCGGGAACTTTAAAAAGAAAGGCTGAAGTTTAAATTTAACAAGTGTATACCCAACAGAGGCTTTTAAAATAAATACATAAATGGCCCTTCCCTGCTTCTGGTGCCCAATAATGATGAAATAGACCAACATCCCCGGCAGGGGGGAAATACCTTTTGGGAAAGATAACAGTGCAATTTGCATGTGAGATTTTTTTTTCAGGGTTTTTTGGTTTTTTTTTTAAATTAAACAATAGATCAGTTCACCAGCGATTTGTAATAAAGTCAAATTGAGTAGTCTGAAAGAATAAAAGGAACCTTATGGGTCTGAAATAACAAACTTCACATCTGTCAGAATTATGGGAAAGTGTTTGGCAAGACCTATTTTAAGACTTGTAAAAGCTAATGCTCTGAATCTTAATGAGGAAAGCCTGGGAAGGGGAATGCTTTGCTTACTGAGCTGTATTTGAGATCCTCAGTAAAGACCTTTGCAGTACTTCTGCGGCAGTAATATCAAAAAGACCATCACTGAGCAGATGCAAACTATTATACATAGAATGGATAACCAACAAGGTCCTGTTGTATAGCACAGGGAACTAGATTCAGTACCCTGTAATAAACCATAGTGGAAAAGAACATGAAAAAGAGTATATATACACATGCAACTGAATCACTTTGCTGTACACCAGAAATTAACACAACATTGTAAATCAACTGTACTTCAATAAAATAAAAATTTTTTAAAAGACCATCACTGTAACCCTCTTCTTTTAAAAAGTATAAAGCAGTTTTAGTGTTCTCCTAAGTCTGAACACAGTTCATACTTTGAAAACAAACAGTACTTGTGTTTAAGAATACAGCGTTTTCGTTTAGCTAATTATTAGCTAAACAACTCCCCATTAATGAACACGTTCCCTGCACTATCCTACCTTCTCCTGATGAACTCCAATGGAATACAACGCCCTAAAAGAAACATATGTGTGTCCTTAGACCTCAAATCTTAGTCACGTTAATTGCAATCCTAAATAATGGTGCAAAGTGGATTTTGAACTAAATTGAAAAAAAGATATCACTCTCAAATGGAAGTGAGATCCTTGAGGTTATTCTGTAACTGGGAAAGGGTGAACAGAGCAGCACGGAGGAACAATCTGAAAAGAACTGGAGAAGAGGAAAGATATCCGTTCCGTTTTTTACACCACATATGTACTAAAAAGCTGAAGATGAGAGGGATTCTCTCCATTTTGCACAGACCTTTGGCTTACGACTTACGGTTCACCATGTGCCCAGATGTCCCCAGCAGGAAAGAAGCATCAGCAATTGTGTTAATTATGCTTCTGTTTGCACTTTCCTTCAAGGCTAATTATCCACTTGCTTCATTTAGCCCTTGATCACAAGTTAGTCTGAGAAAACATTCCTGGTATGAAGACCCCTGGAATTCATCTGGTAAAAATGCAAATCCAACTGCCCTTACTACCTGTGATAAGTAAGGCAGATTCCCCCTCCAGAATTAAAGTTTTGGTTTGGTAAGGACTAGGATAAAGAAAAATAATTCCTTGACTAATTACTCTTTCCTGACCCAACCCAAATCTTTCAAGTAACAAAACAAAGTTTTGCTGGGTCTTTTACTACTTCAAGACCCTCTCTTCTTCGGCTTTGGTGTCTGCAGTGCCACTGAATGCTATTAATTTGGAAAGACAGCTCTACAATTAAAGTCATAGAATGCATAGAAGTCCAATAAGAACCTCTCAAGTCTCTGATCAGGTTCAATGTGGATTCCAAGTAGGAGGAGAGGGGATGCTTATTTATCTAAAAGCATCATTCCTACTTGGCTTTCAACAGTTTGTTCATCTCAGAATGAGGGGGCTGGATTGATTTCTTTGGACTCAGAAATGTGTTTTGTCCTACTGTACAGCAAAAGGAACTATATTCAATATCCTGTAATAAACCATAATGGAAAAGAAAATGAAAAAAAATGCACATATATGTATAACTGAATCATTTTGCTATACACCAGAAACTAACACAACATTGTAAATCAACTACACTTCAATTAAAAAAAGTGCTTTAAAATGGACTTAAATCTAAAAGCCCTTCTGTAGCATATGTATTAAGGCTGAACGCCATGGCAATCATTGAGATATTCTATGGGGAAGTGTGAGCCTCATCTCCAGGCACAGAGTGGAGCCTAGACTTATAGGCTAAGGTTTTACATTCAGACAAGCCGGAGTTCACATCAAGCTCTACCCCTTAACTAGCTACATCATCTCAGACACAATACTTAACCTCTATGAGCCTCAGTTCCCCATAGGTAAAAGCTACCTCCATAAGGTTGTTTAAAATAATGACAGACCAGACCTTGTCCAGCACCTGGCTGGCTTATAGTAAGTAAATCTTTCTTTTTGTCTCTCCGGCTTCCCAATCTGGACAACGTTTTTCAAACAGTTCCAATGCCACCTTCTCCCTGTAGCATGCCTTGATTACAGATTCCTGGATCACAGAATAAGCTTTCCCAGAGTCTCAGGTCCTCACTGGCCAATATGGTTTTTTCTTCTATTTTCCCAGGAAGGAGAGGCTCAGGAAACAAGGCGGAATTGGGAAGAACAAGATGGAGCCAGAACCTGGGGTTCTGTACCCCACGCTTCTAGCCATCCCAGCCTGTGACCTTTGGAGAACTCTTTACCAGGAACACTTCACGGGCATGTGATTCCAGTAAAGGCACAGGGCCCTGCACTCAGAAGGGGTCATTACTTGGTTTCATGCTCTGCTGCCGCCATCTTGAATAATTTTTGAACCGGGGCCCCAAGTGTTCATTTTGCATTCAGCACCACCAATCATAAAGCCAGTGCTGCTTCCTTCCAACCTCAAAGACTCAGGATGCAGGTCACCTCTTCCGGGAAGACATCCTCAGCTCCCCTCTGATGGGCTCCCATAACCTCCCATAACCTCTGGCTCATACCTCCATTGACTCACCCACCAATATTTAATGAACCCCTGCTACAATACCACCAGCACTGCCTTTCTTGGGCACAGACCAAATCCCAGCACAGTGCTAAATTTTTCTCATGCAAGAGTTATATTTACGGCAACTCTCTAAGGTAGGCACTATTATTATCCCCAATTTACTGACAGATTAAGGGATCTGTCCCCACAGCAGGGGAAGGAGGCAGAAGCAGGACTCTTGAATCCAGGCAGAGCACAAACTCAGAACCACTACTCTCCTCAACCACCAACCACTGTGCTCAGAACCAGGAATGTGGTGGTCACGAAAGGGGACATTCTTTATAAGGACCACAACACTCATGCCACTAAAGTATAACTACCAGTTACAATCATCCCCTTTACACGCCTGGATACCTTGCTGGACTATTAATTTCCCCAAGTCCCAGCCCCTCAAGTTTATCTCTGTAATACAGAAACCTATCACAGACCTTGGAAAGTGATGGAGTTTCAAATATCCTTGAAGAATGAATAAAAGGTCATTTCTACATGTAGGCTAATTTTATTATCAATATTAAAATGCTTCAAATACTTCTTATTAAAGTATGACAATTACATTAAAAACTAATCCATTGATGTGTTGTTTTAGACACACCTTGAATGAAATAAGATGATCTAAACCACTGGAAGCAGCAATTTAAAAAAAAAGATCATCCATTTTTTTTCTCCCAATGGTGAATTTCTTATTTCCAGAGTTTTTAATTCACTTGTTTAAAATCAATTTTTTTTCTCCAGGTTCGAAACCTTTTCAATTCGATTAACACGATGCCTCTACAACTTTGGTAACATCCCAGGATCTGTGCCACTGGCATTCTTAAAACGACATAAATTCCTGCATTGTTGTGAATCTAATTTTGAGACCTGGAGCAAACACAAATTGAGGGACAAGCTGCAAAGTAACTGGCCTAAAACTGGCCTGTCCTTTTCAGAAATGTCAATGTCATAACAAAGAAATTCGGAGAACTCCGCCAAGTTAGAGATTAGGGAGAAAGGACAGCTAAATGCAAAAGGCAAACCTGTCCTGGTTCCTGGACAAGAAAAAAAAAAAAAAAGCTATAAAAAAAATTTTAGGAACAAATGGCGAATTCTGAGTAAGAAGTATAGATGAGATTAATAGTAATGTAATGATAAATTTCCTGATTTTGTAATTATACTGTGTTATGTAAGGAGAACATCCTACTACGAATTAAACACTGATGCTGATGTATTTACAGGTTAAAAGGGAATAGTGTATGCAACTTAATTCTCGAAGGGCTTAGGGTGTGAGGGGAAAGATGAAAGAGCAAAAGCTTAACAACTGATGAATCTGGGTGAAGGCAAATAGGAGTTTTCCACATGATTTCTGCAACTATTTTGCTAGTTAGAAGTTATCACCCACCCACCCCCAATTATTTAACTGTACTAGTACAAGTACTGTTACTATTAAACAGGAAATGATGCAGAATGCAGATAAATATAATGGCTTATAATCTCATGATCAAGGACTTGATATTCTGGTTTCCAAACTTTTCTGAACTCCAAACATAGTGTTGAAAAGTACATTTTAAGATGCCATGTGATAAAAAGAGAAAACAGTCCTGCGTGGACATACATATATGTTATCTGTTTCCCTTTGCTTTTGAACTTACTAAATGAAGATCTTGGTGAAAAGCCTCACTCAAGAAAATATTATTAAATAATTGAACGGTAAGGTAAAAAAAAAGGCTTTTTTCTCTTCCTCTCTCTGAAATCCTCGTTTGGGCTTCTTACTTTGGTCCTTCCCCACAAAGTGTATCAAATAACTAACCTCCCCTCCTTCACTTTCCAAGCTGACAGTTTTCTTCAGTGCCATTTTGGGGCTTTCAAAACAAATTGCAGAGCCAGGGTCTGGGTTAATATTCAGAACTCTGCTAGGTCTTCCCCTACTGTTGGATTGGCATGACAATGGAAACCACGGGCCACAAAAGGAGACCCACAAAGGAAGACAAGTGTTTAATGCTACAGCCATCTGCCAGTTCTCCTCAGGATCTTTTCAAGAACGGAGGGAAGCTAAAGCAGGGGCTGAGAAGGGGGTCGGATCTGCAGGGGAGGGCAGAAAAATCACTCCCAGGAAAAGCAATTGCAATATGAAAAGAACCAAAGAAGGTCTGGAGCCTGGATGGCTGAATGAATGGGATCCCAGGGCCCCTCCTCCTGAGCTCTAAATAGACCCACCGCACCCTCTCCGATGGGGCTTTTGTCGGTTGCCAAGCATTTTAAATGTTATAGTCAGAATATGTTATTAAGGGAGGATTTAATATACACAAACCACAAAAAAACGTACTCCAGAGGGGTCTTCTGATTACCCACATGGAAAGCCCAAGCCACCTGCCTTTGCAAAGATTACGCTGGGTTTTTTTTCTTTAGGTAGCAAAACGTCCTAAATACAGTAGTTTAGCAATAATAAAGCATTTCTATACCAACTCTAAATCCCCCCTTCTCCCAGAGACTTGCAACTTTTTAAGACCACCAACTATGAAAATCTATTTCAATGCATTAAAACAAGATACTTTCATGCCCTCACAGGATTATACTTTAAAAAAAAATTTTGGAGCCTTAAATAAATTTCTCCAACATTTTTCCGAGAAGGAAAATTCTACTCAAACCCCTGAAACCATGGACGGACTGCTTCCTCCGAAGACTAACGCACTTAACATAAAGCAGTTCACAACCTGGCTGGCTGCAAGCTCCCTTGGGCATCTATCTTATCTCTTTCAGAATTCTCAATTTCCTGAAGGCAAACCACAGCTTTTATTCCCCTCAGCCGCTCCTAAAACATTATTAATCCCTGAATGGGATCAGTAATCTTCGGGAATTTTAGGTAACATTCTCTCAAGTCTGAATACAACCTTAACAGGAAATCTAGGTAGAATTTGTAGTTGGAAACAGAAGTCGACATTGGCTGGGTTGTTTTGTGGGTTCTCAACGGTGTGTTTGAGCAGGTTTTTAAAATTCCACCATTTCAAAAATTCAAATTAAAGGTTACCTAGTAATTTCTCTTTGGGTCAGATTTAGTCACTCTTCCATTTTGAGGATTTATAAGATGCCTTCAAAGAAACCTTCACAGATGCAGCTTTTATTATGTTAAGTCTGGTGCCTTCTTAAAAACTCACATTGCAAAGCTGTAACATTAGTTTTGTAACGTTGAAAGAGTATCTTTTAAAGCTGCACTGCCTTGGAAACTCGTGTGGGAGGATGCCAAGTGCACAGAATTAAATTCCAGTTTGATGAGGCACAAGTCAGATGACAGGACTGGCTCTACGAGGGCAGTGGCAGCCCAGGGATGCGGCCGGAGTAACCCCAGGCCCTGGGGCAGACGCTGGCCTCCCTGGTGCTGGCAACGAGTGACTGTCCTGCCACGGGGCACCTGCTCACCCGCCAGCCCCGGGCCTTGAACTCTGCTCCCTGACTGTCAGCGGCCCATGATTGAGTTGCAACCCTGTGGGCCACCACCCCCCACCCACCCACCGGGGGCCCTGCTTCAGGAAGTGGCCCCACTGGGGCCAGGAGGCTGACCTCTCGCTGTGAGCCGGCTGTAGACCTGCGAGTTGACTTCCTTGTCTCGTACGTAGCATCGGATCTCCTCCACCGCCTCTCGGATGATGGTGACGGCCAGCACGAAGCCCTGCACCGAGACAGAGAGAGGGTGAACCCTGGTGGAAGTCACCTTCCTCTCCTGGGGCCGGGGACAGAAAAGGCCAGAGGCCACTTGAGGGCAGCAGGGCAGGACCTGCTAATTATTCCAAGTGCAGAAGCCCCAGCAAGCCCACTTCTCTGAATCTCTGACACACACGTGTACAGGGACTTCCCCAGTCACCACCGCCACAGGGTTCCTAAGAGTGAAAAACACAGAAACCCCAGAACCGTCCGTCCACAGGTGAGGGCTGAGTGATGGTGACCTCTGACGTCTGCATCTCACTCGCCACGTGCCGGGTGGCATTCGAAGTGCTTTCCAGCCCTTAGTGCCGCTCGTGGCTGAGATCACCACACTCACTACCCAAGAAGAAACTGAGACACACAGGGGCTGAATAATCTTGCCCCTAAGTGATAACGCAGGGAATCTAGTTCCAGAGTCTTAACTGCCACAATGTTCTGCCTCTGGAGAAACTTGGGTAGGTGGAACCAGTAAGATGGGCCACCAGGACCCAAAGTGAAATGCATCCCTGTTTGTATTGACCGGTCAGTAGGGAAATCAACTTTCCGGAACATAACAATGTAACACTGTTCAAATAAACACCAACAAAGATTCTCCTATACTGCTAAAGATTTTCCACTGTCCTCAATTACTGTTAGATTCCTCTACAAGGTAGGGGGCTAAGATGGGATGGGGACTTCAGTCTTTCCAGTAATGTTTTAAACTTCTATAAAGAAAACACATTAAAGTATTAATTGCATAAGTACACACTCATAAAAAGAAAAGTTTTAACTGCCCTACCTTCCCAAGTCAGATACCCCAACTCATAAAACCTGGTACAGAGGTTATACTCACAGCTATGTGAGTCACCCATATCTAGAATCTATTTTCATCTAGATTCTTCCTCTTGTATCAATAAAGGCAAGAACCGTCATTCATTTTTTCTTACAAAATACACTTGTCACCCCTCCTTTTAAAGTCTTTTTTTTTTTTTAAATGCAGAGAGCACAATCGCCCCAAGGTTAGCAGTAGTGAATTCTTTGAGGCTTTCATTTTCATACTGTTTATCCCATGCGATATGTTAAGTTCGAGTCAAAGGACTTCAAATCTCTTATGTAAATTTAGCCAGAGATGGGCTGCTTTGTGAAACTCCTCCAAAGGCCCACACATCTTTACAATCAAAGGATTACTCCTTTTCCACTCAGATGTAAAGTACACACTGAAGCCAAAGCAAAACTGGTACATTTCAGAAAAAAAACGCATAACCAGACCACATACAGAGGTGAGGGAAAACCCGTTCTGGAAAAGCAGGGCCCGGTTTGCAGAATCCCCACCCCCTCCCCCTGGCTGCTGTTTTGTTCTGGGCCAGAACCCACGTTTTTGTTGTTTGTTTTTTCAAATGTTCCAGTTTCTATTTCTCTCTGCGTGGGCCTGGCTAAATCCCATTGATGTTAATGGGAAGTGTGTGCTCATTACAAAGACAGGAGGCACTAACCTCCCTGCTACAAATAAATACTGCCTCCTAAGTCACCGTATCTATGACCCCCCGAACACACACACACACACACACACACACACACGGTCCTCATCAATCCCAGGGGACGTGCCACGTCTTAAACTAGAAACTGCTTTACAAAGAGCTGCAAACGTAGTCCAGAAATAAATTCCACCCGTCCACAGATGTGTCCTTAAGAGCCACAGATACCGAGAAAGAGGCTTGAATGGGAGTGGGGGGTTTTCTGAGCTTGTAAGGAAATCAGAGGTGGTGACGGTGAACAGACACGAAATTCTGAAGGTGCCAAGACTCTTCTATAAGGTTGTATGTCAAAAATAGATTTACTAAAGCAAAATTATGAGAGAAATCAGAAAAGCCGTTCCCTCTGGTTGGGGAGGGGGCTGACTGCAGAGGGGCAAGAGGGAACTTTCCGGGGTGATGGAATGGTCTTGACCGAGGTGGTGTTGACATGGGTACTGACAAATGTCAACACACAGTGAACTGAAAACTTAGTATCTGTGCATTTTATGGCATGTAGATAGCATCTTAATGACAAAAAAAAAAAAATCTAGATTATTTGGTCTTCATACAATTTTATGGATTATTTCAGCTGTCTCCTGAGGAATTTCTCCCTCTAACATATTACTATCAAGAAAAAAGTTACCAAAAGCTAAAACGTAATCCGCACAATGAACGATGGCACTAGTACCAGAATTTTTTTTTTTTTTTTTTTTTAAATTTTTTTTTATAGCTACTTTATTTATTTATTTCTTTATTTTTGGCTGTGTTGGGTCTTCGGTTCGTGCGAGGGCTTTCTCTGGTTACGGCAAGTGGGGGCCACTCTTCATCGCGGTGCAGGGACCGCTCTTCATCGCGGTGCGCGGGCCTCTCACTATCGCGGCCCCTCCCGTTGCGGGGCACAGGCTCCAGACGCGCAGGCTCAGTAGTTGTGGCTCACGGGCCCAGTTGCTCCGCGGCATGTGGGATCTTCCCAGACCAGGGCTCGAACCCGTGTCCCCTGCATTAGCAGGCAGATTCTCAACCACTGCGCCACCAGGGAAGCCCCAGAATTTTTAAATTAAAATGAGAACATTTCCCGAGAATGTTCTATGTGTCAGGAGCTATTTGAAGCATTTTACTTGCTGTACTTCACTGAACCTCCCAACAAGCCAAGAGAGTAGACATGATCGCCCCTATTTTATAGGTGAGGAAACTGAGGCTCAGAAAAGCTTGTTCCAATTACACAGCTTCTCAGAGAAGTTGCAGCAAGAGCTCAACCATCTGGCCACACCGCCCCCATTTTGAACCACTGAGCTCACGGCTGGGTTTGAAATGAGAGGACTCTCAGGGTGGTTGGAGACATTTCAAAATGTACTTTAGCCAAGAACAGGAAATTGATTCTCTACATAAAAATCTAGGGGATTTAGGGGAAATCAGCTACAGTCTCCTGGAAACAGATGCTACCTAATTTGTCTGACCCCAAACTCCCTTCTCGGCAGCCCCTGGAAAGAGAGGAAGAACTTGTACAAGACAAGCATCTCCTCCTGTCTCTGAACCATCACAGGAAACCTCGGCTATAAAAGGGGTCACAAGCTAGTGAGAAACCTCAGGACTGGGACTTCCCTGGTGGCGCAGTGGTTAAGACTCCGCGCTCCCAATGCAGGGGGCCCAGGTTCAATCCCTGGTCAGGGAACTAGATCCCACACGCGTGCCACACTAAGAGTTTGCATGCCACAACTAAGGATCCCGTGTGCTGCAACTTAGAGGCCGGCAAGCTGCAACTAAGGAGCCTGCCTGCCACAACTAAGACCCAGCACAACTAACTAAATAAATAAATAACCTCAGGACTGTCAGAGGCTGCTGGTAACCCACCTGTCTTCTCTCTACAGCCAGAGTCCCAGGGAAACCAGGTGATTCAGCTGCTTACACTGGAAGTCAGGCCTTCTGGCTTCTCCTGGAAATTCCGAGCGTCATTTCAGAGAGGAGACTGGGCTAGGACTGGGGTCAGGCCCTCTTCTAGAAGGGTGGCAGCCCTCCAGGTCAGCCCAGCCCCCACGGTTCACCCCATTGCATTTCCTGAGACCCTGGGGTCAGCATCACCGGTGCTAATGTACAGAATACATACTAGGAACAGAAAAGGGTAGAGTACCTACCATCAAGTTGCGTTCAACACTTTGATCCTCGGTCACCAGCCCCAAGAACCAATGTGGCCTCCCCCTGTGGAGGGAGCAACTCTATTCTGAATGGTTTCAAACACCCTGAATGCACGTCTGATCTACGTACTTTCCTATACCTTTCCAACTTCCAAAGAGGCACACTGAGGTGACTTAAGACAGAGGTCTCGGCACATAAAGATAAAAAACACTTAAAAGAATAAAAGGCAACCCCCGGCTCCAAAGATAAACACTAGCTTCGGTGAAGAACCTTCCAGACCTCCATGTATCTACATGTACAAGTGTGCAAAAACACTTCTTGTGGGGGAGAGGGTCATAAAAATGGGAGTATGCTGTCCATGTTATCCTGCAACTTACTTTTTTCATGCAAAGAAAAACATGAGTCACATCGTGTCGTGTCAACATCACTGGAGTGACTTCATCATTCCTGACTCCGGGGCAGCATTCCATAGTTTTGCTGGACCAGCATTCAGGTAACCACCGATGGACATTTGTTTGCTTCCGGTGTCTGAGTAACATACAGCATGCTGCAAAGAATATCCTCGTACACACACCCCACACACATCCCAAAGCCTTTTCTGATATTCCAAAGCCCAGTCCTTAGAAAAAGAAAATGAGTGTCCGTCTCTGTGGGGCTTCACATCCTCTCCACATCCTAGCATGATCTCAAGCAAGCTCCTTATTCTCCTTTGCCCCATGTTGTTGTTTATCGAGTGAAGAATCTTTTTTCTCTACCAGTCTGATTTGCCTGCAGTCCATGGGAATCTCCAATAACCACTGTGGAAGAATTCGATAGAGCTGATCTTGTTTCCAACCCCACTATTTCTCCTGCATAATTCCATCTTCTCTGAGTCATACACATGACTCTTGGTTAACAGAATGAAAAACTTATGACAAAGATGGCCAAAGTTCCCTCCCCAACACACATGCCAATGCCAACGCCAACGTGAACAAGGTTGTAGGGGTGCTAGTAGGTCTGCACCCCAAAAATCGTTCGGACAATGGGTTTATAGGACAGGCTGGGCAGATGAATACCTCGAGGGGAGAGAGCACAGACCAGATATCATGCTTGAGATGGTAAAGACAGGGAGAGGCGGGGACACACAGCTGCCTTCTCGAACACCTTGGGATCCAATTGCATTTACATAATACATACTTTACTATAATGTAAGATAGAGTGTATGTAAAACAGGCACGTGTAAGAAGAGACTGAAAGGAAACAGACCACAAACATAGATGGGGCATCTCAGGAAGTGGCTGCACAGGTAGGGATTTTTGCTGTGCTGCTTCTCCTTCAAACTTTTCTCCAAAAATAATGAGTCCCGGGGGACTTCCCAGGTGGTCCAGTGGTTAAGAATCCACCTTCCAATGCAGGGGACATGGATTCGATCCCTGGTTGGGGAACTAAGATCCCACATGCCGCGGGGCAGCTAAGCCCTCGTGCTGCAACTACTGAGCCCGTGCACTCTGGAGCCTGCGCCGCAACTAGAGGGAAGCCCACGCGCCGCAACTAGAGAAGCCCGCGTGACGCAATGAAGACCCCGCGTGCTGCAACTAAGACCCGACGCAGCCAAATAAATAAATATTAAAAAAAAAAAAAGAATGAGTCCCTTTGTAGTTGATAAAAGAAAAGAAAAATGAACAGAGACCGTTTTGCAGGCAGTAAAGCAGCAAGATCTGGGGTTTGGGGAGAACCCAACAGACAAGATTTGAGAGGTGGGATCTGGTCATCCCACACTCCCAGTCGAGGGTTCCTGAGCCCAGAAGGCACCAATATGAGGTACCAAGGAACCCCCTACAGCCTCAAGCAGAGCAGAGACTGCAAACCGGCAGCCTGCAGACAGACCACCAAGAGAAGGGGTGTGCTCACTCCACACAATGCTTTAACATTTTGTAAATGAGTTAGCAACGTTTGAAAATCAAGGGAAAGAGATGCTGGAAATTAGAAAAAAATGATTCAGCACTGTGTATATCTTGTTACCATTTTTCTAAAAAGGAGCGTTGGGGGCTTCCCTGGTGGCGCAGTGGTTGAGAATCTGCCTGCCAGTGCAGGGGACACGGGTTCGAGCCCTGGTCTGGGAAGATCCCACATGCCGCGTGGCAACTGGGCCCGTGAGCCACAACTGCTGAGCCTGCGCGTCTGGAGCCTGTGCTCCGCAACAAGAGAGGCCGCGATAGTGAGAGGCCCGCGCACCGCGATGAAGAGTGGCCCCCGCTCGCCACAACTAGAGAAAGCCCTCGCACAGAAATGAGGACCCAACACAGCCAAAAATAAAATAAATAAAATAAAATAAATTTTAAAAAAAACAAAAAAAAGGAGCGTTGGGGAGCAGGGAAAAGACAAGATTTTTAAATTTAATGTTGTATGTCAATTATACTTCAATTTTTAAAAATTATGGTAAATGGCAGAAGCCAGTCCAGAAAAAGTTTATTCATTGTTTGTAAACTTTGGAAGAAGGAAAAAGAAATGAATGACAGTGTTCTGGGGGTGGAACTGGATAAAAGGGAGACTTTTCATGAAGTACCTTTTTACACGTTTCCTGAATCATGTGACTGTATTACCTTTCAAATAACTATACTTTAAAAACGTAATCAGTAAAAGGCAGGGTGATAGATGATATTTTATACACATTACACATTTAACCTTTCTTAAATAACTGACTTACAGTTTGACTTTGTATAGGTACGTAGCAAACCACTGTGGAACTAAAAAACTAAATAAAATTAGGGTATTTCCGGTAAAACTCTGAGGTTTCTACCTCTTGGGCCTGGCAACTCTGGGTCCATGTTTGCAGCTGATGGAACAAAGCAGCATCTCCTGCTTTGAGATGGGACACGAGCCCCCCGCTTCTATCAGCCTGGCCTCTGAGTTAGCGACACTCACTGTGTAAAAGCACACACCCTGACGCAGACAGCAATGTCTGTTATCCCAACATCCTACCTCACCCACAAATGACTCAGAGCAGAAAAGAACGATTCCCGCATCCCAAAAGCACCTCCACCGCTTGTGTGTAAGAAATAAGCCCCCCTCCTCTTCCCAGGGCTGGAACTGCTGACACGACCTGTCTGATTAACGCAGCGCCGATGGCGTGTGGACCCCGCTCCCGGGGCCCGTGGCGCCCACTCACTCTGCTCCCTAAGCGCCTGTGCACCAAATCCTTACCGTCCAAAAGAATGTGTGTTTTTGTTTCCTTAAGGAGGAAACATCTTTTCTACTTTAACAATCTTCTCCCAATGAAATATTTAACAAGATTTGTGAACAGAGAATCCGAGTGTTCCTTCCGAGCCCTGCGTAATGAAAAATAATTATATTTCATAATGTCTCTGGAGGAAAAGAAATGCCAATTTCACCCTCTCTGTGCCCCAGACGTGCTGGGCTTCTTTCTGTCCTTCAAATACTCTAAGCATGTGCTGAACGCAGGGCCTTTGCACCGCTGCTCCCTGAACCCGGGATCCTCCCACCCTCCTACTTTTCTTCCCATCACCTCCTCAAGAGGCCTTTCCCGGCCACCCTGGCTAAGACTGCTCCTCCACATCTCCCACCTTCATCCACTCAACAAATACTAACTGTGCCTGGGATGTCCCATTTGCCCTATGACCTTCTACTACCTTCACAGCAGTTTCACTACTTGAAACAATTACGCTCAACTGTTTATCGTCTGTCCCCACTGAAAGTCAACTCCACGAGGGCAGGAATTTTCCTACGTTTCAGTCACTGCTGCATCCCCAGTGCCCAGCACCGTGCCTGGCACACAGCAGGTGCTCAATAACCATTTCCAGAAAGGCAGGAAGAAAGAAAAGGCGGCACAAGAAGGATGGAGGGGCATCGGGTCTGTCGCCCTCCATACACACCGAAGCACAGAATCTGTTACTCTGTCAACCCTGCACGCTGAAATAGTCTACATAATAAACAGAAAACAATTCAAAGAGCACAATGCACAGAGTCGGAGGCTCTGCCTTTCTCATGACCGCTGTGTGCCAGAGCCTAGAACCGAGTGATTCATGATAAGCATGCAAAAAATATTTGCTGAAACAAGGAAAGACTGAACAGCTGACGGACAGAAGGAATGAGTAGCCCAGGCATCACTACGGCTGATCCTGGTAGTGGGAGAAACGGAGCTCCACCATGAAAACCTCAGGGGTTCCCCGCATGTTGGCCTGAGGGTGTCCTCTCCCTTGAAAGGCCGAGTCCCATTCCAGGTGCTTGGAGGACAAAGAACCTCTGCTGCCCAACCTCTGATGTTACTGAACGGAAGACCCGACTCACTCACCAGGGGAACCCAGTAGGTGTACAGTGCTCCCAGTCGCATTTCGGGGACGAACTGGGAGCAGGCGAGAAGTAGGAAGTAGAGGTTGAAGAAGTATTTGAACTGGTTAAACAGCACCTGGAATGGAGAGAGAGGAGAGAGAAGACACTTGAGGCTGGTCTGGATGCAGCTGGGCGGGCTTAGAGGGGGATGGGTGACATTTCAAAACACTCCCCGGGAAGAACACAACTCACATGGTACCTGCACATACGGTTTACACACCTCTACATGTTGTATAGGAAAATACACCTGGGTGACGAAAACATAATTTGTCAAAGTAAAGAAGCAAATGATACACGTGGCAATTATAAACACCAGATTCAAGACAGTGGGGACCTCCAGGCAGGGAGGGTATTCTGGAGGCTTCGGCTATAGTTGTGAGATTTTATTTCTTAAACTTTTTTTTTTTTTTTTTTTTAATTTATGGCTGTGTTGGGTCTTCGTTGCTGCGCATGGGCTTTCTCTAGTTGCGGTGCACGGGTTTCTCATTGCGGTGGGTTCTCTTGTTGCGGAGCACGGGCTCTAGAGCACAGGCTCAGTAGTTGTGGCACACGGGCTTAGTTGCTCCGCGGCATGTGGGATATTCCTGGACCAGAGATCGAACCCGTGTCCCCTTCGTTGGCAGACGGATTCTTAACCACTGCGCCTCCAGGAAAGTCGAAAACTTTTTTTTTCCTATTTTTTGGCCACGCGGAGCAGCACGTGGGATCTCAGCTCCCCGACCAGGGATCAAACCCACGCCTCCTGCAGTGGAAGTGCAACGCTTTAACCAGTGGACCGCCAGGGAAGTCCCTTCTTAAACTATTTTGTAAGTACAGGAAAGGCCACTCAAAATGTTGTTGAAGAGGTTTTAGTGGGAAATGCTTATGCCGTAAGACTGAATCAAACGAGTGAGATAAATGGATATCTCCATGGTATGATCTCAACGCCATACAATAACTATAGCAGAATTTCATCCCATGTGGCAGGAGGGTTCTGGCAGAGCTTTAACTGACCCCACATGCCCTGGAAGTGACACTGATCCCCCTGACTCATTTTGGCCATTGGGCAACGAACAGAAATGACGTGTCCCTTCGGAACACTGTCCGGCCCCTCGCTCTTGCCCTGCCATGGAGACGTGGGTGCCCACGTATTCCAGATGGTGTAGCTGTGAGATGGAGGAGAACGGCCTGATCTGCCTCAGAATTTCCATGAACGAGAAATAAACTTTCATTTGACTTAAGATACTGAGCTTGTGACTTCCCTGGTGGCGCAGTGGTTAAGAATCCGCCTACCAGTGCAGCAGACACGGGTTCGATCCCTGGTCCAGGAAGATCCCACATGCCTCGGAGCAACTAAGCCCGTGTGCCACAACTACTGAGCCCACGTACCACAACAACTGAAGCCCACGCACCTAAAGCCCGTGCTCCGCTAAGAGAGAAGTCACCGCAATGAGAAGCCCACGCACCACAACGAAGAGCAGCCCCTACTCGCCACAACTAGAGAAAGCCTGCGCGCAGCAACGAAGACCCAAAGCAGCCAAAAATTAATTAATTAATTAATTAATTAATTTTTTTAAAAAGATACTGAGCTTTAGGGGGCTGGGGGAGGGGGGTAAGCCAGGCAGCAATAAATGGACTCAAAATCACCCTTAAAAAAACATTCCGGTTGACCTTAAGCTACAGTGTGTAAGGTATTTGTATTTCCATGTTCTCCCTCAATAAATCAAACAGTGATTTTTTTTTTCTTCCAGCTTTGGAACTGATTGCTGCTGCTGCTTCTGAAGTCAGTCAGTGTATTTTGGAGGCCACAGTAGATAAAAATAGATGTTTAACTTAAGGGTGTTTTAGGGGGAAGGTTTTCAGAGTACTTGTCCGTGGATTTGTGTTAGTTAACGAACAAAAGGGATGACTGCAGAGTAAAATACTACATAAAACATTAGCAAACATGTTAATACAAAGTCTCTCTGGATGGCAGTGTTAAAATTTACCTTTAAAAAAAAGTTCTCTACACTTTTATCTCCCAACTTTCCTGTTCCAAATATGTGTTTCATGATAATGAGGGGTGGGGGGGAATGTAAGCACTGATTTTTTTTTAAATAAATTTATTTATTTATTTTTGGCTGCGTTGGGTCTTCGTTGCTGCGCGTGGGCTTTCTCTAGCTGCGGCGAGCGGGGGCTACTCTTCGTTGTGGTGCGCGGGCTTCTTATTGCGGTGGCTTCTCTTGTTGTGGAGCACGGGCTCTAGGCGCGTGGGCTTCAGTAGTTGTGGCACGCAGGCTCAGTAGTTGTGGTTCGCGGGCTCTAGAGCGCAGGCTCAGTAGTTGTGGCGCACGGGCTTAGTTGCTCCATGGCATGTGGGATCTTCCTGGACCAGGGATCAAACCTGTGTCCCCTGCATTGGCAGGCAGATTCTTAACCACTGCACCACCAGGGAAGTCCTCTCCTGATTTTTTTTTTTTTGTAACAAAGCTACGTCCTCAAAATATCTTTTTCACTCTCAGGCCCAACACACCAAATAAATGTGAAGTTATTCTAACCAATCAAGTGGAGTCTCACAGCCTTGCAGACAGAAGGCAGCCCCCTTCCAGGTGCTCAGGACCAGGGAAGATGAATGGCCAGTGGCTGAGGTGACATGGAAAAGACACGGGGTGTTCAGAAAATCTGCCACAGGGACCTCAGTCTTCTATGACTGGTACCACTGCATACATTTGGTGTAGGAAGAAGAAAACAATGTTGCCCCTGGCCGTACATACCCCAGGCAAAAAGGTGAAGAAGTTGTACTTCTGATTGTTGATGACGTTTCGAGGGTATCTCTGGTCCCTCTTCTCGGGGTGCCCCAACCAGACCGTGCGGGGCCTGGGCTCCCCTGCACCACAGCATCTCAGCCACTCGCAGCACCTGCGGGAAAGACACGCCCACACCGTCAAGGCCACGCCCACACCATCCGCTCTGCCCAGAATGTCTTTCTCTAAAGCATCTTCACTGGGTCAGAACCACAGCCCCATCTGGGGCTTCATCCTTCAACGAGAGGGGAAAACACAGCTGAGGCGTCTAAGAAGCTGTGGTCCAAATCAAAGATGCTTTGTCCCCAAGCCCAAATTATTTCAAAAAGTAGGATTCGTTTCTAAAATAAGATTTAAGTTAAAAAAGTAAATACAGAGCAACAAGTACTGTTATCACTTTGACATTCTGCAGGTGAGAGAGGAAAGCTCAGGACAGCTGAATAAAGCACCCGAGTTTGCCAAGATGTGAGAAACAGCTGAGTCTGGCCTTGAACCAGGTCCGTCTTATTCTGAAACCCAGTGTCTTCCCACCCCACATGCTATCAAGGGTGCTGGTCACACCAAGATTACTATACAGAAAGAAAAGGGAAAGAACCTCCTTCCGCACTCGGCTCTACTTTTTAGCAACACGCTGGAGGAACAAGCCAGGAAGATGATGGTGTCTCGGCGCCCCGCATAACCTGGAGGCAGGCCAGCGTGCCAGCTGCAGGCAAACTGACTCCGAGGGCCGCCCCCGGAGGGCAGCTCACCAGGCACGCCCGCCCTCAGATCACCTGTGTGAAGCCAGGGACACCTGCCCGGCTCTGGCAAAACTAAGCTGCTCTGAGACACACTCGTGCCAAAAAAAGGCAGCCCTTCCTTCAGGAGAGGCTGTAGACAGGCATTCTGAGAATTACGAGCATTCCTAAGTCCTTGCGTGGAAAGACCGCAGGCTGAACTGTTCACCTCCCCGCCCCCCCCCACAGGCTGGGAGGAAGGAACCCCAGCCCTACCAGCCCCCTGAGATGCTGCCAGCTGAAGGCAACCCATCCAAACATGGCCATGATGACTTACATAATCTCTTGTCACCTGCGGACCCACCGTCTCCCCCTCCTCCTACAGGCCAGGCAGGCCCTGCCCAGGTACTGGGGTGCAGAGCTGAGCACACACAGTCCCTGGGCATCGGGACTCTAAAGATTAGCAAGCCAGCAAGTCGCCTGCTCAGATGCTCAAAATTTCCATGATGAAACACGATGCTCTTTCTTAAAAATAGCATCCTGGTTCCGGTAAACTAGTGCTAGGGCCGGGGCGGGGAGGATGGTGGTAGCTCTCATGAGGACGGGTTTCACTTCTAATAACTCATTCGTGTTGGCGAGAGACACATACAGAAACCTTGAGGTGTCCAACCCCATTCCTGCTCTTGGGTGTGCGTCACCCAAGCTGGCCATCCGTGGACGCAAAGCACTGAAGGGGGGAGGGAGGGAGGGAGGGAGGATGCATTTGACGGAAGCACACCCTTCAATCTGCAGATAGCTACCCATGGTCACTGACTTTTCCGTGAACCAGCCAGTCTCTCCCCATCCTAGAATAATCCTGTAATGACGACTCCCAGAGCTGAATGTTTCTAATGAAAGCTGAAGAATGGATTTAAGAGAATGACATACTGTCAGGCTGTTTATGAGTTTTGCCTGTTTTGTCCTAGCAGAAGGTTCCGCACGGCAAGCTACCAAGTTAATCTCTCCGTGACTTAACCTGCAGGCGTGCGCGTGCACAGGGGCAGGTCATTCAGGGCAGCCCGCACGTGGTAGCAAAGACTGGAACCGAACCGTACCTAACCGGTCATCAGAGGGGCGCTGGTCAAATAAGCAGGGAACAGCCATACAATGGAATGCTCAACAGTCTTTGAAGAAGGAGATAGAGCTGTATGCGCTAAATAGCCCCATTTGCAAGATACGCTAAATCAGAAAGGAGCTGAAAGGTGTGTCCAGGATGCCATTCTTTGCATGAAAGCAAGAGAATAACGTGCAGACTATGCTTGCCAATGCAGAAAACCTCCATGACAGCTGACACCACCAGTTTCCTTTGGGAAGGAGGGAGTAGGGGCGCCTTTTCCTACTTATTCTTCCGTCACATTGTACGTATATTACCTATGGGACTAAATGTGCATTTCTTTTTTTTTTTTTTAGCTAAATCCATAATAGTAAGCATTTATTAAGTGCTCATCTGGTCCAACTATGATTCCAGTTCCTGTGGGGACCTAACTTTGGAACAGGATCCTTCCCTTCTACTTCCTCACGATCTCATTGCAACAAAGGGTAAGCACTTGGCACAAGGTAAAATAAGGACTTTGTGTCACCTGAGCCCAGTGTAACTAGCCCCAAGCCCATCTCATTTCATCACCTTGATTGTCACCTTGTTTATTCACTTTCTACCTGCACTGGATACAAGCTGCGCACTTTCAATGACTTTTAGGTCAATAGTATTTACCGAGTATCTAATAATAACAATAATAAGACAAGTGATCATTGCTCCCTTTTTGTCACACATTCATTCACCTAGAATGTCCTGTGCGCCCACAGGATGCAGGCCCTCACCTAGGGCATTCAACAGTGAGCAAGACAGACAAGGTCCTCCTCCCATGGGGAGGAAGAGAGACAGCAGACAGCTATCCAGAATAAAATAAGGCATGGGATAAGGGAAGGAGTGGGGAAGGGGGTGCGGCTCCGGGAGACCGGGTGGTCAGGAAGGCTGGGGTGACAGTCGAGCCGAGTGACAAGAAGAAACATCCCCGCAACCAGGCAAGGAAGTCCATCTAGGCAGATCAGAACCGCAAGGGCAAAGATCCAGAGGCAGGAAGCAGCCTGACACACATCTGCAGGGAAAGAAGACTCGTGCGGCTGGAATGCACCGAACACGGGGGAGAGGGTAAAAGATGAGGTCGGAGGAGAAGGCGGGGGCAGACGACACAGGGCCTTGTCACCAGGGCAAGGAGTCTGGATTTTACTCCATCCACAGTGGGGATCACTGAAGGGTTACAAGCACAGGGTGGCATGATCTAATTTTTTTTTTTTTTTTTGGCCATGCCTCACGGTTTGCAGGATCTTCGTTCCCCAACCAGGGATCAAGCCCATGCCCCCTGCAGTGGAAGCACAGAGTCCTAACCACTGGACGGCCAGGGAACTCCCAATTTACATTTGTTTAAAGGTCCTTCTGGCTTCTAAGCAGAGAAGACACTGCCGTGGGCAAAAGGAGAAACAGGTAACAGGTGTGAGGCTTCTTTGGGGGATGGTGAAGTGTTCTAACATTGTGGTGATGGCTGCACAACTCAATGAATACACTAAAAATTGCTGAATTATATACTTTAAAGAGGTGAACTGCAGGGTATGTAAACTATATCTTAATCAAGCTGTACATTAACCAAAAAAAATTGGAAACAGAAGGATCATTTAGAAAGCTGTTGCCGTCATCCAGGCAAGCAAAGACTAGGGTGGTGGCAGTGAGGGGTGATGAGAAAGATACAGATTCTCAAAACGTTATGGATGTAGAAGTGTATTCTCTTTAAAAAATAATGTCTTGGGCTTCCCTGGTGGTGCAGTGGTTGAGAATCTGCCTGCCAATGCAGGGGACGCGGGTTCGAGCCCTGGTCTGGGAAGATCCCACATGCCGCAGAGCAACTAGGCCCGTGAGCCACAATTACTGAGCCTGCGCATCTGGAGCTCGTGCTCCGCAACAAGAGAGGCCGGGATAGTGAGAGGCCCGCACACCGCGATGAAGAGTGGCCCCCACTTGCCACAACTAGAGAAAGCCCTCGCACAGAAATGAAGACCCAATACAGCCATAAATAAATAAATAAATAAATTTTTAAAAAAAATAATGTCTTGCTTCACTTAATGTTCACAACAATCCTACATAGTATGTACTAGCATCATCCCCATTTTCATGATGGATAAACTGAGGCCCAGAGAGGACTCAGTTACCTGCTCAAGATCTACTGCTACATCAGCTCCATCTACTACCGAGTGGTGGAAGCAGACTTTAAGGCCAGGTCTGTCTGATCCAGATCCTGAGCTAAGAGCCTGAGAGTACCCTGCACAGCCATTAACAGCCCCATCAGCACAATTATTTCACAGCTCTATTTTTTTTTCTAGTCTCTCTTCATTACATAAAATTGGAAAGATCCTTAGGGGCCATAGCAAGTGAGGGCTCTCAGGCCGCTCAAACCGGAGCTCTTCTGTGTGCACATCAGCTGCCCTGCCGCCCACACTCATTCATTAATCTTCGTATCAATGCGTTGGCTCCCAGCTCCCCAGTCACCCTTCAATACCCGCTCTGGGATGTGGACAGACTCCTTTCTGCCTCTCCTTTACAGTCAGTGAAATGCTAAGCCTTCTCAGTAGAGGGCGCTGGAGGGACACCACTGGAGGAAAAAGCTCACCTGCGCTTTCCAGGCTGTGGCACAGTGGGCGGGTCAGCAGTGCGTTGAGAGAGGCCATCGAACGGTGCTCTGGCCAGCCACGTGCCCAGCACATGCTGTCCCTCGAGGCTTTCAAGCCCCACTGTGGCCCAGGGGTCACCTTCCCAGGGCCCTCTCGATATGGACATCCCATGCCCCAGGCCTCCTCCACACACCAGTGCCCTGATTCCCTCACCCCCAGGTTTGTCTCCCAAGGTCCTCCTGTCACTGTGGCCCTCAGTGTCCCACCAGGGACACTGTGAGCTCCGGTGCCCTCACTCCCATTGTACACCCAATGTGTCAACCACCAGCTGTGCCTGCCACCCCATCTGTACCCCTGCAATTGCTTTCTTGCTTGCCAAGAGGCCAACCCCACCTCTGAGCTCCAGTCATGACAAGCCCAGGACCCAGGCTTGGCCAAGCAGAGACCTCAACATGGTGATGGGCTCAGAGAAAGGACCAATGAGAGGCCTGGCTGGGATTTTTGCTAGAAATTCCAGAAAAGACATGCTCTTCACCCTGGGGTTGTTAAGGTGGCAGAAAACAAGCCTGGAGTTGCAGGAAGCCACCTTGCTCCTGTTTAGGGAGAGTCTGCCTGAAACTGGAGTCACAAGGAGGATGCAGAGACCACAGGAGGCTCCTGCCCACCTTGGGGGAGAGTGTAGGTCTGTAGGTTCCCTGGGCTTCTCAAGTCTTAGGCACCAGTACATTGGTTTTTGTTTTACTTTGCTAAAGCCAATGTTAAGTGGGTGCAGTTAACCACCGCCCCAAATCTCCTGTCTGATAGTCCTGTCTGCCACATGGCTGGACCGCCCTTAAAGATGCATTCCTGTTTGTGTGTCTTCGCTTCTAAGCTTTTAAAGCCTGCAGTCTATCATCCAGACGTCTGCACACTGATTTCTTTAGAGCTGTGATGTCCAACATGGTAGCTTTACATGTAAGTTACTTAAATAAAAGAGTTAAATTCCCCATTCTCAGTAGCCACATTCTGAGTGCTCCGCGGCCACAGGTGGTCAGTGGCTACGGATTGGACGGTGCAGATTCAGAACATTCCAGAATGGCAGAGGTTCTACTAGACGGTGCTGCTTCAGAGCAGCGCTTTCAAGGCATCTCCTCCCTCCTCGCTCTTGAACGAACCTCAATGCCACAGGAACATCAGCAAGTGGACCCCACAACTGAAGGCAATTTGCCTAAAGAGTTTCCCAAACTTCAGCCATTTTCACACACGTGGGATTTCTACCATATCCAACTAACTCTACTTTCTAACTTCGTAAGTCTGCCTCAATTTGCATACCTTAAATCAGCGATTCTCAACAGGGAGAAGGGGGTTAGTTACTGGTATCTAGTAGGTAGAGGAGGCCAAGATTCTGCTAAACATCCTACAAAGCCCGGGACACCACCCACCACAAAGAATGATGCAGCCTCAAATGCCAGTTGTGCCCTGGTTGAGAACTCCTGACCTGGATTTTATTTATCAATACATAAATGTGTCTTAAAAGGTAACCACTATCATAAATGGTAAACCAGGGGCTTCCCTTGTGGTGCAGTGGTTGAGAATCTGCCTGTCAGTGCAGGGGACACGGGTTTGAGCCCTGGTCTGGGAAGATCCCACATGCCGCAGAGCAACTGGGGCCGTGAGCCACAACTACTGAGCCTGCGCGTCTGGAGCCTGTGATCCGCAATAAGAGAGGCCGCAATAGTGAGAGGCCCATGCACCGCGATGAAGAAGAGTGGCCCCCGCTTGCCACAACTAGAGAAAGCCCTTGCACAGAAACAAAGACCCAACACAGCCATAAATAAATTAATTAATTAATTAGTTTTTAAAAAATAAGAAAAGAGAGAACTCAAATTTTTATAAATAAATAAATAAATAAATAAATAAATGGAAAACCAGTATCACTTGCCATAAATAGAAGGTAAACATCAAAATCAACACAATGAGAAGCAAATGTTACTAAATTCCCACTGGATACAGTGGCTCCCAGCCCCCAGCCTGCTGCCTGCTTGCCAGTTTCTTCTGCTATTCCAAAGTGGGCTCTGACAGGATTAAAAATATTGAAGGAAAACTGAAAAAGGAAGTGTCTCGCTGTACATCTCAATGCGATTTAGTTCCTGTCCATGAATTACTTAGTATCACCGTGGCACCTGGAGCCATCATCTGCTATTTGGGGAACTACTGTCCTGCAGTAGAAGCCTTGGGCTTGGTGGCAAATTTACGAGCGCCGAAGTCCCCCCCCCGGCCCCCAGGTCAGTTAAAGCAGAGGAGGCGGCGGCCAGGCTCCCCCCTGACATCTGGATTTATACCCGCGACTCTTTTTTCTTCTATCAGCTGCCGCCACACCCCGTCTGTCCAGGGGTGGACGTCAGCACCCCGGAGGTCCAAGAGGGGGAGCTGCCTGGAGCTGTGGGGTGGCAGCTGTCACCCTGCTGTTGCTTCTCAACACCAAACTGAGCTGTCTGTCACTTTCCCAGACAAATTAACTCCTATCCCACATTCTAGACAGGCTGGGGAGATGGGCTACAAGATAGAACCCCTGAGTGCGAGAAATTAATGTAGAGGCTGAAAAAGAAGTAACAAGCAAGAGTCACAGTTTCAGAAGAGCAGGACCACGTGGGCTAGAGGAATAAACACCAGCTTTTAAACCAGATGGGCCTGTGCACAAATCCCAGCCCCGCTCCGCACCAGCTGTGTGCCCTTGGACAATTCATCTTCTGTGATCCCCACTTTCCCTATCTGTAAAATGACAATAAGACCCGCCTTGCTGAATTACTGCGAAGACTAAGGATTTTATATATAAAGGGTGTAAGACAATGCCTAGCACATAACAGGCATTCAATTAAAAGTAGATATTATTTCTCTTGTTATTTTTCCAGATTAAAAAAAGAAAACATGAAAATGTTCTCACCTGAATAGCAACAGCTATTCAACTAGGTTAAGATGTAAGGCTAGAAACAATTTAGTCTACCCTGCTTCCAGCTTAGACAATTTAAACAAAAGGAAACCAAAATGGACTTCCTTATGATTTGACTCTAAAACAAACAAAGGTTTGGAGAGCCAATAGCCTGCCAACCAGATGTGCAGTGTTTTCACACAATCTGGCCAAATGCAAGGAAAAGCAAATATTAGAGAGGGACACGCCAAGGGAACAATGTTTCTGGAAAAGGTAACCACTGCAACTAGGAGCTGGCGTCCATAGAAATGATCCTCTCTGCCCTGGTGCCACTCAGCAGGCACTCAGTAAGTACTGGCTGAATTGCCTGCATGACGTACCCACCTTCCCTGAAGCCAGAGTCCAGGAAGCTAGAGTCTCAGTGTTGACGCTGGGAAGCTCCAGGAAGAATGTAAAGGAAAATTAAAGGCAACACGGAGAGCTCACAGATACAGAGAACAAACTAGAGGGTGCCAGTGAGGAGGGGCGAGACAGGGGAAGGGGATTAAGAGGTGCCAACCACTATGTATAATAAAATAAGTAAGCTACAAGGATATATTATTGTACAGCACAGGGAATACAGCCAATATTATATAATAACTACAGATGGAGTACAACCTTTAAAAGTTGTGAATCACTAGGTCGTACATCTGAAACTTATAGTGTACATCAAGTATACCCCAATTTAAAAAAAAAAAGCAATATAGAGAAAACAGTCTGCAGCAGTAGCTCTCAACAGAGGTAGGGGTTGAATTTGCCCCTGGGGACACTTGGCAACGTCTAGAGAGATGTTTGGCTGTCATGACTGCAGGTCCAGGAAAGGGAAGGGCTACTGGCATCTAGTGGGTAGATGCCAAGGATGCTGCTAAGCGTCCTTCAGTGCACAAGACAGCCCCACACAGAGGATTACCTGACCCCAAATGCCAACCGTCCCGAGTCTGAGAATACTGCTCTAGAGCGGGACTGTCCCCGACATTTCTGTGCAGAGGGAGATGTTCTCTAGCTACACCATCAAACACACCAGCCATTAGCCACACATGGCTGTTGAGCGCTGGAAACATACATTTTAAATTTTAGTTCATTCATTTAATGAATGAAAACAGCCACATGTGGCTAGTGGCTACCACACTGGACAGCAGAGCTAGAAGGACGTAACCCAAACTGTTAAGCACAGATGCCTGGGGGGGCAGGTGGGGGAGACTGGAAGAAATGGAAGGGAAGGTATGAAGGGAAACTTTTGCTCTTTGTTCTAGAAACAGGGAAGTGGCTAGATTTTTTTTTTTTTTTTTTTAAACCGGGAGAATATAAAACCTAGGATCTGAAAGAACGCAAAGAAGGAAGTAGTTCACTGAAGTCTGAAGTATCTCTGGCCACAGGAATGCTACTGTCTGGAGAAGAAACAAGACTATAGCTGTCACTCTTATCCACAGGGGATACGGTCCAAGACGCCCCCAGTGGATGCCTGAAACTGAGGATAGTACCAAACTCCATCGGTACGGTGTTTTTCCTATACACAAATACTTGTGATAAAGTTTCATTTATGAATTAGGCACAGTAAGAGATTAACAACAATAACCAATAATAAAACATAACAATTATAACAATATACTGTAATAAAAGTTATGTGAACGTGGTCTCTCTCAAAATACCTTACTGTACAAATTTAATGCCCTTTTCATCTTAACTAAAGTACTTATCACATACTGTGGCCATAATTTTTGCAGTTTGAGGTGCACGAAAACTAGCACGAATTTCTTTTTCCCTCTTCATAATTTCACTGATAGAAGATTCATTCTCACCATGGATCTTAGCAACCTCAGCATACGGTTTTTTTTCTTTCCTTTAAATCGAGAACTTTCACCTTTTCACTTAAAGGAAGCCCTTCACAGCTTCCCTTTGACATGTCCGAATTGCCAACATCACTATTCGGGGCCATTATTAAGTAAAATAAGGGTTATTTGAACACAAGCACTGTGATACTGGGACAGTTGATCTGATAACGGAGACCCATCTCAGTGACACGGGCAGGATATGCGGGACGGAGGGATGATGACTCATGTCCAGGGCAGGACTAAGGAAGACACAAGATTTCATCATGCTACTCGGAACAACAGACAATGTAAATTATGAATTGTTTATTTCTGGAATTTTCCATTTAATATTTTCGGGTTCATTACGGGTAACTGAAAACCATAGAAAGCGAAAGCTCAGATAAGGTGGGACTACTGTTTACCAATGAAAAAAGCCAAGTCAATGTAGCAACTTCTTCAACCGTAAAGCTCAGATCCTCTGACCTAGCAAGTCTACCTAGAAGGACACAAATATTGGTACTGGTGACCAACGGGAAATGCACTAGGAGGCCGGCAGCAGCAATACAGAGAGAGAGCAAAACCCTGGAAATGACCAAATGTCCATTGCGGCAAGACCCCTGTACAATGGACTGTAGTCTGGAAATAAGGTAGAGACACACACGCCGGCAGGACAAGATCCAAGTGATAAAGCAGAAGGAAAAAAACAAGCAAAAGATAAGCAATTTATTGTGCTGTATTTTAATAAAAATAATATATGCTGATATATGCATGGGAAAAAATACTAGGAAACAAATACACACACACACACAAACTGTTAACTCTGGTTCTCTGGGGTAGGGGGCAGTCACGGATGATGGAAACTGTCGCCTCTCCCTACTTCTAGTGCCTTAAGTCTTCCCCTATTGGTCTCTTTCTGCTCAGAGCACATGACACCTCTCACACTGCATCCAACCCCACGATTCAATAATTATGAACTCAAATTCACCCCTGTTACCTTTTCATTCCAGGTCCTCACAGTCAAGCCACTGATTGCAGCCAAGGCAGGTAAGCTCCAGAACTCTGCACTTTCAGTTCTTCCCTGGCTGTTTTACTTTTCTCCAACTCCCAACCCCTGTGCAAGACTCATCCACACCAGACTTGCTCAGGCAAGCCCATCACCCAACTTCTACTTATCCTTCAAAACCCAACTCTGTTATTCCCGAAAAGAAGAGGAAGCAGCTCTGTTCTCCCTTAGACTTACTCACCTGTTTCTCTCTAGACCAGGACTGGCAAACTCAAATCTACAGAAGCCCGGCAAGTAACAGAAAACAATAAATGAACAAAAATAAACACAGGATCCAATGGGGTGGGGCACACTGAGGAGACCAGATCCCATCGGAAGGAAGCAGCTGCCCCCAGCTCCTACCAGGATACAATTCTACATAAGCCCAGCACAGCAGACCATCCAATTCTTCAAGACAAAGACAAAACATAGATTCCGAGATGCAAACACTCAGTTTTTAAATGTTGGCAACTGATTCAATTTTAAAGTACTAGGCAAAACTAAAAGCACACTGAGAGAGAATTTTTTTACTTAGCACGATGATGAAGACCAAAGAGCCTAACAACACCTGCGCTTGGTCAGGATGGCCAAACAGGCACCTTCACTGCTGGGAGGGCAACCTGGCGACAGCTATCAAAATTACAAATGGACATTCATTTTGAGATATTCCATATGTTCCAAAATGGGTATAAAGACCATTCACCATAACATTGCTAGTATCAGCAAACTAGAAATAACCTAAACCTCACCTGTAGTAAACTGGTTAAAGTACATCTATTCGATGGAATCCTATTAAGCCACTTTAAAAAAAAAAATTAAAGGAATAAAGAAACTTTTTATGTCCTGATATGGAACAAGCCCAGGGTGTATTGTTAAGTGAAAAAAAACAGGTTGTAGTGTGTAAGGTGTACTAACAATTGAATAAAAAAGGGAAACATCTATGCATGTTTGTCTAGATAGATAGATATAAAATACTTGCACTTTTTTTGGTAGATGGTTAAAGTTTCTCCAGAACGACACTGAAGAAATTGATGAGTGGTTGTCTGGGGAGGGGCACAGGGTAGGTGAACGGAGCCGGTGGGAGGGAGACTGAGTTTACAAGGTACACACTTCTGTACCTTTTAACACTGAACTGGGACTTCCCTGGTGGCACAGTGGTTAAGAATCTGCCTGTCAATGCAGGGGACACGGGTTCGAGCCCTAGTCCAGGAAGATCCCACATGCCGCAGAGCAACTAAGCCTGTGAGCCACAACTACTGACCCTGTACTCTAGAGCCCACGAGCCACAACTACTGAGCCTGAGTGCCACAACTATTGAAGCCCAAGCACCTAGGGCCCGTGCTCCGCAACAAGAGAAGCCACCACAATGAGAAGCCCACGCACCGCAACGAAGAGTAGCCCCCGCTCGCGGCAACTAGAGAAAGCCCGCGTGCAGCAATGAAGACCCGATGCAGCCAAAAACAAATAAATAAATATATTTTTTAAAAAACAACACTGAACTATGTGACCCTGTGATTAAACTTTTTAAATTTAAAACCAAAACCAAAAAAAAAACCCCACACTGCTGCCAAAACAGCACACAGCTCTCAGTCTGCAGCCTTAAATCTCAGCCACAAGCCTGTGGGTCAGAGACCAGATGCTGCTCACCTCCCACCCCAGGCCTGGTATACAGCAGGTGCTCAGTCGCTGTGCGTGGATCCCTTCACACGCCCCAGGCACCCAGCATGCAGGGACCCTACTCACACGCGGACACTTCCGCTAGGCCATCTACTCACGGGTTCTAGAAGAGGTCTGGTGTGGCAGCACCCAGCAGCAGCCCACAAAACGCCAGAGAACTGAACAGAACTAAATGATGACATGGCAGGCAATGCCCCAGATACCAGAACGATAAGCAAGAACATCTATAAAGCGCTCAGTGTGTGCCAGCTGTCAATGTGCATTACCTCCCTGGATCCTCAGCCCCACTCCGTGGGCGCTCTCATCCTCCCCCTCCCGCACCGAGAGTCCTGCAGCTGGTGGGGGGCAGAGTCAGCTGTGGGTCCAGCAGGTGGACCCGAGAGCCATCGCTCTTAACCGGCGCCTGAAGACCTCACACTACAGCAGACTCCAAGAGCCACCTCTGAATTGTTCAGACAACCACCTAGGGAGGAACCCAATGACAGACACGGCAGGACACACGGAGGGTCCCCAGGGCCACCGCCCAGGCCCGCATGGCTCCTGCCTCCACCCCACTGCCATCCCTGACAACGGCTGTCACTGCTACTGTGCTTCCCAGGGGCCACACGCTTGGGAACTAAGCACCTGACACACGCCAGCTCGTTCAGTCCTCACCCCCCCGAGCGCTGTCATCACACCCATGTTCAGAGAGCTGGACTCACGCGCCCAAGGTCATATAGCCAGTGACAGGAAGCGCCCAGTGTAGACAGAGGCAGCCGTGCTTGAATCCAGGCTCTCAGCCCCTCAAGGTCCTCAGCAGCCAAGCCAGGCCGCGGGGAGCCAGCCCCTCCACCAGGAACCCTCCTCCTTCCCAGACTCGGCTCCATCCGAGCTCCCCTGGAGACCTGGGCTGCAGCCCAGCCGAGGCGCTGCCGCACCGGGCGTGGCTTTGGCACTGAGACAGCCCCGGGAAGGCCATGGGGGATGTTTCCAAGGACGCCTGGAAGACGCCAGAAGTTACAACACCTGTCGCTTGGGAGGAGTTTACCTCTGGAAACAGGTGGTAGAGGGGCTGAGGTGCTGGTCCGAGGGCGGCTCAGGCGTGGCAGGGACCTCACAGGGAGCACTTCACACCTCTCCTAACGACGCTGCTACCCTGGGCTCCAACGACCCCACTACAACCCTCACCCTCCTCTGCAGGGAAGCAGACATGCCCTTGGCCCTGTTGTCTACACACAGCTTTGTCACGAGAAACTGGATCTAGAAAGCCTTTTATTCGTTCAACAAACATTTACTGTATGCTTGTGGACTCTGTTATCTCTCATGACCACCAAACACACACCACCACGAGGTGTTCGGTTCCCCCAGTCCATCCACAGAGCGTTGCCACGGAGCAAGCCTGTCCTCAATCGACCACAGGCCCCTTCTGCCCTCCAGCTCCACCTGGCTCACACATTAATAATCAGGAAGCCTGATTTGTGGTCGACAGAGAAAGGAAAGCATGTGTTTTTACTTCTTTCTCTCTCTTTTTTTTAAAACTTTCCCAATCTCAGGGGTATGCGCTAGGCAAAAGGCAAAATTATCCTGACCCTGGAACAAGGGCCATTCTGGCTTTCATGGGGTGTAAAATGACAGAGTCCTTCCAGAAATTAATTGTCCAAGATGTAGCAAAAATTCATGCATCAAGATAGCCTCTAGGGACTTCCCTGGTGGTCCAGTGGTTAAGACTTCGCACTTCCACTGCAGGGGGTGCAGGTTGCATCCTGGTCAGGGAGCTAAGATCCCACGTGCCGCATGGCATGGCTTTAAAAAAAAAAAAAGAAGAAAGATAGCCTCTATAGACTAAGTTCTAATTTCTAACAGCAAAAACCAACGAAAATAATGTCACCTAATAGCCATCTGATAAAATTATAGATCAGAAGGAAACAAACCTAAGTGCTAATAGGAAGTCAGGCTTTAAACTCTGGCTACTGCATCTTTAACCTTTCTCTAAGAGAAATCACTAGTTTTCTTTAACAGAAATTACTACTTTTATACTAGAAAAAATAAAATGCTAGTGTTTAAAAGTCCCATGTGGGGGGCTTCCCTGGTGGCGCAGTGGTTAAGAATCCACCTGCCGATGCAGGGGACACGGGTTCGATCCCTGGTCCGGGAAGATCCCGCATGCCACAAAGCAACTAAGCCCACGCGCCTAGAGCCTGTGCTCCGCAATGAGAAGCCCGTGCACCACAATGAAGCGCTGCAACTAGAGAAAGCCCCCGTGCAGCAATGCAGACCCAATGTGGCCAAAAAAAAAAAAAAAAAAAAAAAGTCCCATGTGGGCCCCAGAGCTGGGGAGGGCTCTGAGTGGGTCAGGTACCTCCAGGGCCACAGCAGCTGTCTCCGGCTTGACTGTACAAGCCCTGGTCCCCCAGGCCCCTAGTTCCATCACTGGGCACAAAACAGCCCAGTGCTGCTCAGGGGATATTAGTGACTGACAAAGGCTCAGCCCCAGTTAAGGCAACAGCCTGGAAACACAAGAAATCTCAGTGATGCAGCAGGAAGCAGCTGGGAGGCAGTGAGGACTGAAACGAGAGCATCTCCAGCCAAGTAGCAAATATGAGATCACCATAACCCAGGCCTGGGCCTCCCTCAACATTCCCTTTGTGTGTCTTTGGCGTGCCTCTGCTTTGCAGGGCCAGCGTTCAGAATGAATACATTATTTATAAAGTGACAATAAGAATCAACAGGGCCCTGGTTATGTAAATTAAAGGTGTCTCCTCAAAGAAATAATATGTTGCCACTTAAAGTGTCATTTACAAAGCACATCATGATACAAAAAAAGCCTTACATTAAAATGCTGAATGAAAAGAAAAAGTAGGAAATAAAAACACATGTGCTACATGGTTATAATTCATCAAACAATGTACACACGGAAACAAGACAGGAAGAAAAGAGCATACGCTAAAAGGTTTGTGTTAACTGTGGTTGCCTTTGAAGGGAAAGTTACACCAGTAACTCATTCATCAGTTTTCTCTGTCCTCCAATTTTTAATACACATGCACTCACTTTACAATTAAAAGAAAGTAAATTTTATACTTTTTTACTGTTTCCCTTATGATGAAAACTACTCAAGAAGAGCGTGTTTGGTTGTAACGTATGCAGAAACAGAAATATAATGTGGGTCACATGAAACTTACATAATGCTACAACCCAATGTTACCTCAATTAAAAAATATCAAAAATAAGAAATGCAAAAAAAAAAAAAAATAGAAAAGGAAAGAAAGATCAAGCTGCAGAATATACTGGCAGGAATCAAGGTAGAAACAAGGATTTGTGTTAGGACAGAGACTGCAATCTTTGAGCTAGTGTGAGCTATGGTGCAAAGTTATCATGAGGCAAAATAAAATCAAAGTAAAAATAAAAAAAGAGTACTTGGTCCGAAAGGCAAGGCCGCTGCGATGCGACCATTTTGCCATGTTTAGGTTCAGGGTTACCATGATGTGGCTATCCTATACGTCTAAAACTTGACTTCAGAGCAAGAAAACGAAGCCTCTCTCAAATAAATATTTTTTTAAAATGCATTTCTTGTGATACTACTATGCTCCCATGAGGATGGCTAAAATGAAAAATGACAAATACCAAGTGTGGACGAGGATGCGGAGCATCTGGCACTTTCCCGGGTGGAGAAGCACAAATTCGTACAATTTGGAAAACTATCAATTTCTACTAAAGCTAAACACAAATATCCCCAAGGGCCCAACAAAGCCACATAATACGTGTCCTCAAGATAAGCTCAGGGAGGTCCACAGCAGCACCATTCATGATACCTCAAGCTGGAAACGTCCCACTTGTCCAGCGGGAAGAGATGCGATAGAGGGGTCACGATATACAGCTGGCCCTGGGACAACAGGGGTCTGAACTGCACCAGTCCACTTACTTATATGTGGATTTTTCTCAATAAATAAAGTACCTGTATTTTCATTTTACAGATCTTTAAATTAACTAAGTTTGGGGAAAAGTTTGTGTTTGATTAGAGATCACAATATGTAAAACCAAAAGAACCAGGGCTTGAGTCCGGATTCTGTTCAAACTCTTTGAGCTTCTGCTCTTGGGTGAGTCATTTATCAACTCCTTTGTTTTTGAGGCAAAGATAGCAGGTACCAGTACTTGGATTTTTGACTGGTTGGGGGTCGACACCCCTAACCCCCTCCCTCATTGTTTAAGGATCAATGACTTATTCATACACTGACTTCATATGGCCGACAGAAGTGAACAAACTACAATGAACATGCAACACGGTCAACCCTTATGAACAAAACATGGAGCAAGAATTAACAGGCATGAGTGAGTACCTGCTACATGATTGCATTTACTTAAAGGTCAAAAACAGGCCCAGCCAATCTGTTAGAAGTCAGGATATAGATCGAGGCAGGGGAGGAAGGAGGCAAGAGGAGGCTTCTGAGGTCATAGCTTGTTTATCCGCTGCCAGTTACAGGAGTGTGTTCACTTCATGAAAATTCATCAGGCTGTGCGTTTATGATGTGTGCACTTTCCTGTGTGTGTATATATATGTATGGATGTGTATATATGCATAGTTTTTTAAGCAGCTTATTTAGGAAAAAAAACCCTGTGAGGTGGGACAAATGGTGTTATCTGTTTACTACCTAGTCCTTTGATTTACCCGGACACAATTGGGTCATTCCTTGTATGAGAGCCTCTAATTGCCTTTAATCTGGAGAACTGAAAAAAGAGGGGAGAGGATGCAGGCGGGGGAGGTTCTTCAGTTTTAAATTTTCTTTGCACTTTCATGGGGACTGACTGTATAAAAGCTAAAAAGTATTCAGATTCGGGCTTCCCTGGTGGCGCAGTGGTTGAGAATCTGCCTGCTAATGCAGGGGACACGGGTTCGAGCCCTGGTCTGGGAAGATCCCACATGCCACGGAGCAGCTGGGCCCGTGAGCCACAATTGCTGAGCCTGCGCGTCTGGAGCCTGTGCCCCGCAACGGGAGGGGCCGCGATAGAGAAAGGCCCGCGCACCGCGATGAAGAGCGGTCCCCGCTTGCCGCAACTGGAGAAAGCCCTCGCACGAACCGAAGACCCAACACAGCCAAAAATAAATAAATAAATAAATAAATAAATAAATAAATAAATAAGTAAATTAAAAAAAAAGAAAATCCTTAAAAAAAAAAAAAAGTATTCAGATTCAAATCACTTGCTTTTACAGGGTGAGTACACACATTTTAGAAATAGATGTTCTGTACTGCCCCCCACCATTAGCATGAATGCCTCTCCTACAGAGAGAGTGAATTTAAAAAAATAAGGATCAGGGGCTTCCCTGGTGGCGCAGTGGTTGGGAGTCTGCCTGCCAATGCAGGGGACACGGGTTCGAGCCCTGGTCTGGGAAGATCCCACATGCCGCGGAGCAACTAGGCCCGTGAGCCACAATTACTGAGCCTGCGTGTCTGGAGCCTGTGCTCCGCAACAAGAGAGGCCGCGATAGTGAGAGGCCCGCGCACCGCGATGAAGAGTGGCCCCCGCTTGCCACAACTAGAGAAGGCCCTCGCACAGAGGCGAAGACCCAACACAGCCATAAATAAATAAATAAATAAAACTTAAAAAAAAAAAAAACTTAAAAAAAAAAAATAAGGATCAATATGGAAACTAACTCTGAAAACAGATACTATGCTTCTGATGGATTTACAGTGATTGGGATAATTTGAAGTTTCCAGAATTTTCCTCTGTCACATCATTTCTGCTCTCTGCTTCTACCAGGAACAATGGAGTACACACATATTTACTGCCAAATCACTGAAGGCTCACAAACCCCCAATTCCTCTTCCCTCAACAAAAATCACCTCCTCCAAATGGCCATTACAAAAAAACTCAAATAGGGAAGGGCATAGAGACAGGTTGCAAAATACAATTTGCTGGGGCTTCCTGGGTGGCGCAGTGGTTGAGAGTCTGCCTGCCAGTGCAGGGGACACGGGTTCGAGCCCTGGTCTGGGAAGATCCCACATGCCGCGGAGCAGCTGGGCCCGTGAGCCACAATTACTGAGCCTGCGCGTCTGGAGACTGTGCTCTGCAACAAGAGAGGCCGCGATAGTGAGAGGCCCGCGCACCGCGATGAAGAGTGGCCCCCGCTCGCCGCAACTAAAGCAAGCCCTTGCACAGAAACGAAGACCCAACACAGCCAAAATAAATAAATTAATTAATTTAAAAAAAAAAAAACAGGAAGGAGAAAAAATGGGTAAGATCTCAAAAAAAATAAAAAATAAAAAATAAAAAATAAAATAAAAATTAAAAAAAAATACAATTTGCTGCATAAATTCAAATTAAAATGAGCCTTTTAAAAAAACTCAAATGAGCTTTTAAGTTTTCTAAACCAAAACCGTTCTTCAGTTTGTCACCTGTAAAGTAGGGCTGTCAGGAGGATGAAATGGGATGATCCACGTAGAACTCTTAGAAGAGCACTGGGCACCTATTCAGCACACAGTAGGGGGGAGCGACTATTAGAACTCCCATCAAATTAATCTAGCACAATCCCAGTGACAAGAACTAACAAGCCAACCATCCAAAGCACAACCTGGAAATGTGACCACTGTAAACTCTTTAAGAAAAGGAAACATCTGGGGACAGCACCTCCCCCTTACGGAGCATGTGGCATGTGTTTTAGGTTGCAGGGGGCTGGGGGTGGCATTCAGCTCTAGTGGACGTGACTTGGCAACATGGAGAACTCTTTGCTTATGGAGAACTCTTGAGACTGGACTGTCTAAAGAAAAGCACTGAAGAACTCATCATCAGTTTAAAATAAAGGTTTACCAAAAACACTGAGAGATTCCTCACCTACCAAAATAACCACACGATGCTACCTATATTAGCCTGCTCAGGCTGCCATAAGAAAACATCACAGGTCGGGGGGCTTAAACAATGGAAATTTATTTTCTTATAGCTCTGGAGTCTGGAAACTCCAAGATCAAGGTGTCAGCAGATTTGCTACCTTCTGAGGCCCCTCTTGCAGACGGCCACCTTCTCCCTGTGTCCTCATGGGCTTTCCTCTCACCCCTGGTATCTCTCTTCGTGTCCTAATCTCCTCTTCTTAGAACACCACTCAGATTAGTTAAGGGCTCACCGTAATGACCTCGTTTTAATTTAATCATCTCTTTAAAGGCCCCGTCTCCAAATACAGTCACTTTCTAAGGTGCTGGGTTAGGACCTCAACATGTAAATTTGGAGAGGGACACACGTCAGCCCATGACACTTCCCAAATGCTTTCTTCCAACAGCTCAAGACTTCCTTAGTTGCTAAATGAGAAGCTGAACTCAGAGTTCAGAACATAATCCAAACATGAATTTCTTGCCCAACAGGTTTTTCTTTTTTCATTCTTTCTTTTTTTTTTTTTTAAAGACAGGATGAGTCACCTTAAGGATAGTTAATGGGTATGGCTTTTCATAGAGTGTACGCACTCCATTCATCCAGGGGTTCCTAACAGCTGCGATTCTGCCCACTCCTCCTCCTCCTCCTCCTCCCACCCCCCGGGGGACACAGCAATGTCTGGAGACAGTTTTGGTTGTCACAGTTGGGGGGAGGGTGCCACTGGCATCTAGAGGGTAGAGGCCAGGGGTGCTGCCCAACGTCCTACAGTGCCCAGGACAGGCTCCCAAGGCAGAGAACTGTCAAAGCGAAAACATCAATAGTGCTGAGGCTGAGGACCCCTGAGGTCTAAACTGGCCAAACCCTACCTCATCTTGTGTCGCAGCAGATGGCCGAGCGAAGAGAGGGAGAGCCTACCAGCCCCTGTTCCCTCCATAGGCCTCTTCTTCCTCAGGGAGGGCAGCCAGCAGGTTCTTCCCTGGCACTGGGCAAATGCCACAGAGATCTAACTGGAAGAAGGCAAGAGTCTCCAGCCCACCCAGCTTTCCAATTCACACAAGAAGCCTTTCTTTCCACGGGGCCCCTTCCAACTGTCCTCTCCCACAAACCTCTCAAACTTTAGACAGTGATTAAAGCAACGTTAAGGTCCCAGAAGAATTAGGTAAACTAACCATCGTTTAGAAATCGTGTTTTTCATGGACGACTTGGCAAAATAAAAAGAATTTTTAAGTCTACGAATAACAAATGCCGAGAAGGTGTGGAGAAAAAGGAAACCCTCCTACACTGCTGGTGGGAATGTAAGTTGGTGCAGCCACTATGGAGAACAGTATGGAGGTTCCTCAAAACACTAAAAATAGAACTACCATGTGATCCAGCAATCCCACTCCCGGGCCATAGATCCGGACAAAACCATAAATTTGAAAAGATACATGCACCCCAATGTTCACAGCAGCACTATTTACAATAGCCAAGACACGGAAGCAACCTAAATGCCCATCAACAGATGAGTAGATAAAGAAGATGTGGTACATGTACACAATGATATTATTCAGCCATAAAAAAGAATGAAATAATGCCATTTGCAGCAACATGAATGGACCTAGAAATTATCATACTAAGTGAATAAGTTAGACAGAGAAAGACAAATATCATATGACATTGCTTATATGTGGAATCTAAAACATGACCTACATGAACTTATCCATGAAACAGAAACAGACTCACAGACATAGAGAACAGACTTGTGGTTGCTCAGGGGTAGGTGGGGTGGGCAAGGGATGGAGTGGGAGTGTGGGCTTAGCAGATGCAAACTATTATATATAGAATGGATAAACAACAAGGTCCTACTGTATAGCACAGGGAACTATATTCGATATTCTGTAGTAAATCATAATGGAAAAGAATATGTATATGCATAACTGACTCACTTTGCTATACAGCAGAAACTAACACAACACTGCAAATCAACTATACTTCAATAAAATAATTTTTTTAAAAAAAGAATTTTTAATCTATCAGCACAACCAGCTTATCCCTTTTCTTTCCCCTTTGTAACAATAACATCATATTTTTAGACCAACAGCACCATGTTATAAGCACAGGCCACCACTTCCTAAATGTCAGGCATGACGTGGGCACGTCTACAAACCTACCGAACTATCACTGACTTCATACTTTTAACTCAACTCTGTGTTTTTTACTGAAATGTATTCTAAAAGAAAACTTCCTGTCACTACTACAAAGAGAAAACAAGTATCACTTGGCACAAACAGAAGGAACTATAAACATATTTGCTAACCTTTCAATGTTTGGCCACGAGCCACGTAAATTGATCCCTGGTGACGCTTCCCACAGGCCAAGCTCTGAATACCTAAATCAATCATTCAAAGTCACATAAATAAAAGAAGCTAGCTTTAAAAACAATCAGCACCATTCTATCTCTTTAGGTGAAAGTCATCGAAAAATATGTTACAATGAGTCTTTTTCTTTCTAAATTAAACCAAAGTCCACTGGCTTTTAGGAGGGAAGCTGGAGGCCCTTCATGTCCATTCCCAAAGGTGGCCATCAAGTCTGGCCAGCACTAGTTAATGACTTTCATCACGTGCATCTGGGTAGAGATATTAAAAGAAACTTCTGTTCTGAGAAGTAACAGCCCAAAGTCCAAAGACGGATCATTCGACACCCCGCCTCCTCCTTTCTACTTGTTGCATGGGGGGCCGAGGTCAAGGTCAAATGGCCACCCTGCTTCCTTAGGGACTGGCACCCAGGTGGCTCACTGGCCTTCCTCAGGGAAGCCCCGGCAAGCGTGGCGCCTGTATCCATGCTCTACCCTTCAGCATCTCCACCTGGGTTTGTAATTTCATAGCCGGTGTAACTGCCCGTGGCTGGCATGGGCAGGGAGCACCTGGTCCGGGTTTGGTCAGCACAGGGGAGGGCCCACGGCAGGGATTCTGTAACAGGAAGTGGATGGCACAAGTGCAGCTGGGCTGGCAGAGGACGCAGAGAGCACTTCCTGATGGGCCGCTACCAACGCCTGCTCTGACTGTTCTCATCCAAGGGAGCAGAGAGCTGTTAATGCAACTCTCCACTCCATCACAGTGAGGGGAAGGGCTGGGGTCTGTGGATTTCATTCACCAGCACAATCTCCCATAGGCTCCCCCAAACACACCCCACCCCCCCAATATTAATACCTAATATTAGGTATTAGGACGGCATACGTAATACCACGTCCACTGTGTCAACAGAAAGACGCTGAAAACACACGCACCCCTACATACAGCCCATCCTTCTGATCTGTGATATTTGTTTTTGCCAATTCACCTACTGCCTAAAATTCGTAACCTCAAAAATCAATGCTCACAGCACTCTCGTGGTCATTCACAGACACGCTCAGCGTGGAAAAAACAATCCGAGTCACCCACACACATTCCCAGCTGAGGCTGAACGGGGCGAGGATCTGCCTTCTCGTCTCCGCTCTCACACTGTACACAAGTGCCCTCTTCATGGCCTGTTTAGTGCCATGTGTCCTGCATTTCTGTGCTTTTTGTTATCTATTTCACTGTTTAAAATGGTCCCAGCACTGTCAGCGTGCCTAAGAGCAAGAAGCCTGTGATGTGCGTCACGGAGAAAAACACATGTGTTACATATAAGCTTCCTTCAAGGCATGAGTTGCAGTGCTGTGGGTCATGAGCTCCATGTTAATGAATCAACAATGTATTTAAACACCATGTCTTTCAACAGAAATACACCTAACACAAGGTTCTCTACTGATCAGCTGACTGAAATGTTGTAACAAGAGGCTCACAGGAACCTAACCCTGTATTTCCCCCTAGGAGCTGTGGTTCACTGTTCGCTAATTCAGGGCTGGCAGGGACTTCACAGAACAGAACTACTGCAAGTAATGAGAATCAACTGTACTGTATACCTAATACTACCCTCCATGATGTCAACAGAGACAGGCATTTTACCATCACAAATCAGAAGTGACAGCTTCAATAAAAAGTTCAGAACTTCCCACTAAATAAACACATCTGTATAAAGAACTCCCTACGCAGCACTGTTCTTAGCCCACGTCAACAGTGAATTCACATCACTGATGCACCTCGTCCTGGCATGGCGTGAGCACCTCTGCAAAGGAGCACGTGGCCTGCAGCAGCCTTGCCACTACAGATTTAGTCATTTGAGGTCTGAGAGAGCTTCTGGCAGAGTCAAGTCCTCTGTGGCCATTTTCCGGCCAGAGTTCTTACTCAACCAGACTCTCTACAAAGTTCTATAAAGAAGAGGAGATCGTGTTACCCAGTGCAAGAGTCCGCATGAGGCTTCGTCCCCCTTCCAGGCTGTGCAAAGAACAATTTCTGACGTTCTCTGAGGGCTCACATCCACTCTGCATATATTATGCCCGACCACATGGGCTCTTACTATGTCGCCACTTTACGGAAGAGGAAATTGAGGCACAGGAGGGAAAAGACAGTGGTCTGGGACTTCCCTGGTGGCACAATAGTTAAGAATCCACCTGCCGGACTTCCCTGGTGGCACAGTGGTTAAGAATCTGCCTGCCAATGCAGGGGACACGGGTTCAAGCCCTGGTCCGGGAAGATCCCACATGCCGTGGAGCAACTAAGCCCGTGTGCCACAACTACTGAGCCTGCGCTCTAGGGCCCGCGAGCCACAACTACTGAAGCCTGCGCACCTAGAGCCTGTGCTCCGCGACAAGAGAAGCCACGGCAATGAGAAGCCCACGCACCACAACGAACAGTAGCCCCTGCTCCCTGCAACTAGAGAAAGCCCGCGCGCAGCAACAAAGACCCAACCCAGAAAAAAAAAAAAAAAAAAAAAACAACTCACAGTAGACAAGAGAAATAAAAGCATATGTCTACACAAAGACTTGAATGTTCTTAGCAGTGTTATTTACAATAGCCAAATACTGGAAATAATCCAAATGTCCATCTTGGTGAACAGATAAACAAAATATGGTGTATCTACACAATGGAATTCTATTAAGCAATAAAAAGGAACTTTAAAGCCATTGTGCTAACAAAAAAGAAGCAGACTCACAGACATGGAGAACAAGACTAGTTGTTACCAGTGGGGGGCGGGGGGTGCTAAGTAGGGGCTGGGGAGCAAAAGGTACAGACTATCGGGTGTGAGATGAGCTCAGGGATGTACTGTCCAACACAGGGAATATAACCAATATTTTGTAATAACTGTAAATGGAAAGTAACCTTTAAAAGTTGTATTAAAAAATGAAAAATTGGGCTTCCCTGGTGGCGCAGTGGTTGAGAATCTGCCTGCCAATGCAGGGGACACGGGTTCGAGCCCTGGTCTGGGAAGATCCCACATGCCGCAGAGCGGCTGGGCCCGTGAGCCACAATTACTGAGCCTGCGTGTCTGGAGCCTGTGCTCCGCAACAAGAGAGGCCACAATAGTGAGAGGCCCGCGCACCGTGATGAAGAGTGGCCCCCGCTTGCCACAACTAGAGAAAGCCCTAGCACAGAAACGAAGACCCAACATAGCAATCAATCAATCAATTAATCAATAAAAAAATAAATCTTAAAAAAAAAAAAATGAAAAATTAAAAACAAATACGCTAAGTGAAAAAAGGCAGATACAAAGACAACATATTTTATGATTCCATTTATATGAAATTTCCAGAAAGGGCAAACCTATTAAAATAGAAAGCAGATCAGTGACAGCCTGGCATGAACTGCAAACAGGCACGAGGGAACTTTTGGGACTGATGGAAACGTTCAAAAACTGGATTGTGGGGACGGCTGCACAAACTCTGTAAACCTACTTTAGAAAAATCAGTGAGTTGTATAGTAACAGTGGCTGTATTTTATGTGATGTAAATTATACTTCAATAAAGTTACTTATAAAAAAAAGCTGAAATAGACTCTGTATCTAAATAGTCAGCTCTTTCTTAACCCAGTTCATAGCCAAAACCTCCTAATGCCCCAAGTCCAAATACATCAAAAATCAAAGCATCCTTGTCCAATTTGGCCACAAAACCCCAAATTATGACTAAGAGAAGGCAAAGTCTCAGTTCTGCCAGAGCTGCTTTCAACAATATCTATCACACCAGGGCGTCTACATACCTGGATGGAATAGTTTATGTAGTTAATCATCTCCTGGATTTGATCAGGAAGGAGCAATGAAGTCAATAATATTTCTTTACTTGCTACCATCAAAGGTCCTTCCTCTCAAAGGAGCATTCCGGAGATTCCCCCAAAGCAAACCTTACACAAAGACCTAATTATCACTATCTGTCCTAGTAAAGACCCAGGATGTACTAAGCACTTAGTGTTCCAAACTTAACATGGATTAAGTCTCAAAACAATCCTAGGAGGTATACATAATTACTGTTACTCCCACTTTACAGATGAAAAAATGAGACCCAGAAAGGTAGAGTAATTTCCCCAAGTCACACAGCTAGTGAGTGGCAAAACCCAGGCTTGCACCCAGCCCTCCAATCCTACGCCCACGCTCCTAACCAATCTCTTGTGTTTCACCAAGAGGAGAACTTCATTTAGCCAGAAGGAAAGCACATGATGTCAGAAAAATGGTTTCCAGCAATGTGAGGCAAATGCCTTGTGTCCTAACAAAACCACTGTAATAGTTTTCTCAACATCAGGATGTGGTAACTTTCTCAAGAGAGAAAAGAGCTCTGGGTCTACGGGATTCCTCCAGCAAATAAATTGCATGTCTTGGCAACATATGCTGAGTGACCCCAGCATTAATTATACTCTGTCTCCTGGGACCTGTGGCACCTATGTTTTTGGTTTTTTAACCACAAAATCCCCCAACCATCCTACAGCTTTGAGCCATTAGGTAAAAAGAGTTGATCCACCTCCTCACACTGAGTATCCCTATGACCTCCAACAAATTATTTAGCATCACTGAATCTTAGTTTCCCTGTCTATAAAATGAAGAAACTAACTCCAAAGATTCACACAGTTGTTATGAGGATTTAAACACAGCCATTTATCTCAAGTGCCCAGCAAAGAGTCTGACCCATCACAAATATATTTCTTATTCCTATACCTCCCCCCGCCCCGGCCCCCCGCCTTAAACTACAGGCAGCCTTTCCATCTCTCTGTGCTTCCAAAAGTGTCTCCCAACACCAAGACCCCCAACTTGACAAGGCTACTCCTAAAAATGCAGATTAAATACTAGAACATATATGCAAATACCTGGCATTCCAGATACATGATTTGAATTTGAATCAATGTCACTGTTCAGTAAATCAATTAGTTCCAAAGTGGCAAATTCTAAAGGAGGAGTGATCTTCCATGCCAATAACAAACAGAAATCTTTTTTTTTTTTTTCCAACTGTCAGCACCACTCCCTCTGGGCCCCTGTATCAACGGTGCATATTTCTATCATGGTAATCATCACTTTTAAATAATTATTTGCATTTTTCTCTCATGCACTGAATTAGAGGTTCTCAACTATGCCAGCGCATTAAAATCATTAGGGGAGCTTGGGACGCGATCATGCCGGGGGCCCGGGCGGGGGCTGGAGCTGAGCCGAATTCCCTCCCTGCCCGCCCGCCCACCCCAGACTCTTATTTCAAAGGTCTAAAATGGGGCAGCGATGGTAATTGTTTAAGCTGCCCAGGTGATTCCAATGCAGGGTCAGGAGGCCCGCACCTGTGGTCAGGGCTTGTTTAATTCGCATATGCACCCCAGTCACCTGACACAGCCCCCCCCACACACAGTAGGCATTTTATAATTGTTTTTGGCACAAATTAATAACTAGAGGATCTTCGAGTCCACTGATCATATTAATTCATTAAAATACTGAGAAAAAAAAAATTTACTGAGGGTGTATATTCCATCAGGCACTATGCCAGGCATAGGGCTCAAGTTAATTGTCATCGTTCTTCAGCCTTGAGTGGTCAGGATTAAAACGCGCGCGAACAGTGAAGGAAGGGGTGGAGGGCTGTCGGTCTCTGGGGTCAGAGAGCCTGAGCGCAATCTGCATTTTGCAGCATCTTCCCAGCAGCCCTCGACCTCGCTGGGCTCGCTTCCTCCTCTGTATTCTATCAATGGGGCCTCCTCACCGGGAGATTCAAGTAAGACTTTAAGAAGACAGGGACAAAGACCTCACAAAATGGCAGCTAGCATCATTCCTCTTTTTTCTTAATTCGACGGACACCTGGTGAAGCCAGCCTACTTGTTCACCCTCCTCACCCCCTCCATCAAGTAACCGACGCCGCAAAGAGCGGCCGCCCCAGGGAAAGGCCCAGAGAGAACAGGACGCCAAAGGGAAGGGCGGGTCCGAGAGGCCCGGCCCCGCCCAGCTGCGGTTCTCAGCCTTCACCAGAAAACAGCCTCACCTGGGCAGCCTCGGAAAATGCACATTTCCAGGTCCCACCCCCAAGAACTGATCGGCGGGTCTGGGCGGGGCCGGGGAATCTGCATTTTAACCAGCTCCCCTCAACCTTTCCCCCAGCTAACTCTGTCGCAGACGATGCCACAGACCCTTAAAACCTCAACAGGTCATTGCCATCCTCCGAATAGGAAGACGGCAGGGCGCAAAACATCCGCCTGTCCTCTCCAAGTGAGGGAAACCCTCACCAGGCTGTCCAGGGGCCTGCCAATGCGGGAAGGCACAGCAGGTGGCAACCCCTACGCCTGCCAGGGGGCTCCTTCCCTCAAACTGTGGGGAACCGTGGAGGGGGGGGGGTCTCTTGTCGACCAGTAGGAGCCCTTCTCGCCCTCCTGCGGCTACTAGTTCGGGTCCAGCCGGGGCCGGGAGGGGAAGGCGGCCATCTGGGGGCTGGGACCCGGAGGCACTGATGGGGACCCCCCCGGCGGGTCTGCGGAGGAAGCCATGCCTCCCCCGACAAACAAACTGAGCATACCCGGGCTTCCGAGGACTCCACGCGCAGGGCAAGGTTTGAAACTAACCAAATCGGAATTACAACGACAAGGAGTAATCAGGAAACAAAATGGTTAAGAGGCAAGGCTGATCCCAATTCCACGCGCGTGTAAACAGCGCTGGGCAGGCCCGGCTTCTCGGGGTTTCGAAAGGAAGGGGGGCATCGGTGCGAGGCAGCCGGGCGCTTGGGCCCCAAAGGGACGCGATCATGCCGGGGACCCGGGCGGGGGCTGGAGCTGAGTCAAATTCTCTCCCCGCCCGCCCGCCCGCCGGCCTCCCAGGCCCGGCCACCGGCTCATGGCGCCGGCCAACCTGTCAGGCCCGGCCCGCCCCGCCCGAGCGCCAGGCTCCGGCCGCGCGCGGACAAAGGAGGGCTGCCAGCCCCGGGTCCCGCTCACCCGCCGCGGGGCCTGCTGTCCATCCGCTTCTTCTGGCGCACCGGCTGCAGCGGGATGTTGTCCGTCATGTCGCCCGCGCCGCCCGCCTTGGCCGCCGTGCCCCCCGCGCAGCCTGGGCCGCCGCCCGGTCCGGCCTCCGCGCCACCGCCCGCCGGCGCCGCGCCGCCCCGGGGGAGGAGGCGGCGGCAGCGGGCGGGCCGGGCCCGCAGCGAGGGGGCGAGCTCGCGAGCGCCGGGCCACGCGCGGAGCCGCCCGCGCGGCCCGACCGACGGACACGGGCGCACCATGGGCCCGAGCTACGCGCCGCGCCCGCTCGCCCAGCACCGCGCCTGCCACGGGGGGCGGCCGGCTGTGTCCGCGCCGCCGCCGCCGCCGCAGTGTCCCCGCCCCCGGCCCGCGCCGCGCGCCCCCCACGCGCGCCCACCCGGCCACGCGCCCCCCGCCCACGCCCCACCGTGCGCGCGCGCGCCCTGTCCCCGGCCCCAGCCGACACCACTTTCACGCGCACACACTGCCACGCTCCCTCGGCCTCCATCCTCTCACGTGCTCACTCTTGCACGTTCACACGCGACCCGCGCACACACACACGCACACTCATTCTCACCTGCTTACTCTGCACCAGCATCCGACCTTCACAATCACACACGTACACCTGCACGCACACACCCTGCTACACTCACCCCCATGAGTCACCTCCGTCCGCCCTGGATCTCAGGCCTCACACACGTGTGCCCCCAGGAATCACAGTCACACCGGGACCCACACTCTACCTGACTCCGCTTTCCAGACTCCCTCACCCACCATCCTCCACCATCACCTACCCTCACTCTCCCACCTGGACCCCTCAGATTCACAATCACAACATGCACGTACACACCTGCACACCCTCGTTCTCACACACACTCCTTCACCTACCTCTGGGGCTGACGCACGTACCCTTCTCAGTCACCCAGACCAACATCTGCACCTCCATCCTCTCCCACACAGTGTCCAGGATCCACTAACTTTCCAAGGACTCGATAAAATTTTAAGAACAGAAAGAAGATGGATAGTGGTGAAGGAAGGAGGGAGGGAAGTTAAAAATCCATATGTAATGAAAGAGCCTCAAAATGTAACACCGTATAAACTAACCTACTGCAACTAAAGGAAATTTTGAAATAGCTACATCTAGTACATTTCATGCGGGATGCGGGTGCCTTTTAATTTGTTTGCGATGAGCAAGGGCAAAGCCACCAACTGCCTGTGTCTGGGGCCTTGGGTGAAGTGGATCCCAAACCAAGAAGTGTGACTCATCTCACGTTCCGATGAAGTTCCTCAAGAAAAGCATGTCATTAGACGTTGCTGCATGGCACCTTTGAAGGGAAAACAGCATTCTTTGGATAACAGACCTGGTCTGCTTTGCGTCCTGTACCTAGGACAGTGCTAGGCCCACAGCATGATACACACACAGTCAACTCTCAGTAAAGGCTCATTGAGTGGAGGAAATGTAAACATCCTGACCCACCAGTTATGGCATCAGAGGAGGCCCCACCCCCTCCCACCTGCTCCCCTAAGGTCCCCTCTTAAACCCCACCCACCTCAGACCCTCTTCTCCACTCCACTACCACACAAGGGAACAGACAAGACCGAAGAGATTGTGGCCCTTTAATCCAAGGTCCCCCACACAGCTGGTGTTCAGTAAACGTGGGCTCTTGTTTTAATCAAGCACCTAAAACACACGTGGAGCCCCACATTTAATCCTCCCAGCCCTGCCAGCTGAGTCTACATGGTCACACCCATTTCACAGGCGAGGAAACAGAAACTCAGAGTGGCCTGCACAAAGCGACGTGATTAGGAAGGAACTCAGCTGGGCTCCCAGGCCTGGTCTTTCGTGATCCAGAAGGCAGGAAAAATGCCCTCCAGTGACCAATGGATTCAGTTATCATGACATTTCCAGGCACCAATTAATCCTGATTCCAAATATCTTCCAGCTCCCTCTGATCCTTGTAGAGCCCACCTGTGGCCACCCTTGTCAGGCTGTGCCCTCACTGTCTAGAATATGCAGTAATAATAGTGGCTCCCTCATCTGAGATCCTGTATCACTTCCACCACCTCCCAACTCTAGAACCAGAGGCAACTTACAAACTGCTGAGGCTCAGTTTCCTCATCTGTAAAATGGGGATAGTACCAGCCTCAGAGGATTGTTGGAAGGGTTAAATGAGCCAATCATGTACATAAAGCAATTCAAAGAGTGCATACACAGAGGGAGAATGTGGGCAGTTCAGGATTGTTGGAAGAATTCAGGGCAGTAATAGGAACATGTAAAGCACTTAGTGCAGCCCATGCCACAAGGTCAATTCTCATCAAGCTTAGCTATTACAATTTCTCGTCCTCCTCCTACAATGAATATTATTTTTTTTTTCCTAATTAAAGAAAGAACACCACAGTGTTATCAAATGGTGGTCTCTGGACAAAAAGATTCTAGGTAGATTTTTGAAATATAATTCAGTCACTAGATTATTTTTAGTAGTAGTCAGTACAGAGAGCTCCATTATCCCATCCCATACCCACCTTACCTCATATCCACCCCCACCCCAAACCCAGCAGTCTCCCTTGTTAACATCTTGCATTACTGTGGTACATCCAAGTGGATCTTAACATTTTCCTTCTTTATGTTTTGTCTATACTTTCTGCTTTTTCTCTAGTGAACAGGTATCACTTTTACAATCTTTCTTTAAGTAAATACATTTTTAAAAGACCAAAGAGCCCCCTCCATCTCCAAAGGTAATAACATTTTCATATGAAAAGAGAGGCGATTTTTATTGCCTTTGCATTTCCCAAATTTCTTACAGTGCACTTTTATAATCAATACAGAAGACACTTTAAAAGACTCCCTTCCAGCAAGGCAATCCCTCAGGAAAGGAGGCACTTAAAAAGGCTTTTATCTCTTCTTGAGAGAGATCCAGATGCTTGCGTGAGATAGCAGAGAGCCTGTGGGGAGAGCAGCAGAGCTGGGGCAGTGATGGGATGAGGACACGAGGAGGGGCACAGCATCCCTCTTCCGGGCCCAGCCCTGCCTTCTCCCCGTGGTCCTAGGAATGGTCACCTCAGGGTCCTGCTTTCTGAGGAGCAGCCCCTTTTGTGGCCTTTGACAGCCGTCTCCATCCAAGAGGCCCCGGGTACAAGAAGCCACTGACCCCTAGAAAGCTGGAGCAGAAAGATCTTTGACAGATAAACCAACCTAGCCTCTTCTTTCCAGAAATCAGAGAGACTGAGGCCCACAGAGGTCACCCAACCTCACCAACAGATGTTGGGTCCAGACCATAATCTATCTTGAGACTCAGTCCAGCCCACGCTGAACCCTCATTTTCATAGATCACCAAGCTGGCTGCAGCTGTTTACAGAGTGTTGGTGGTAAGAGGCCAAGAAGACAAGGGCACTAATGGGTGAAACAGAGGCAGGGAAAACAGGAACAATGACTTAATAAAAATGTTTTGGGTAAACTCAGGCTGGGGAGAGAAGAAGTTCTTTTGGTGCCTAGAATCTTCTCTCTGCATGAATTCTCTCTGAATGAATGCATTCATTAGGTAGTCCCTAAAACAGTTTAGGTAGTCCCTAAAACAGTTTCTCAGCCTCGGCACCCCCTTCTCCCTGGTTGTGACCTCCACTGATGTCTTCAGACACTGCAAAATGTCCCTGGAGGGCAAAACTGTCCCTAGTTGAGACCCACTGGGCTAGAATGTGATGTTAAATCATTGCTAAATTTCTAGTAAAGCTGTGTCTCTAACACTAATCTCATCTAATCTCATCATCAAGAAGAAGTATATCTTCTTCACTCCCCTTTTTGGGGACAGAACTTTGTAAGCACTTTCCACAAGCACCTGTATCTAGCTAGGATTTAATAACATTACTTTGTTTGTATGGTACTGTTTTTACCTCCAAAAAGACACAGGAAGTTTAGGGAAAACACCACTGAACAATTCATTCAAGTCATCTTCACCAAGGACCTACAATATTCTAGGCCCTGGGGATACTGTTAACGAGACACACAATCCCTGCTGCCTAGGGCTGGGGGCTCTCCTGGTTCCTAGAGGTAAGAAAAGACTGGTCATCTTCAGCAAGAAGACCAGATGACCTGTCTAGCACACTCTTCCAGGTTACCTGTGTCTTTCCTTGTCTTTGAGCTTTTACAACTCTCTAACTTGCAGAAACCTGATAGTAACACAAATGATTCTTCTCCATAGAAATGCAAATGAATTTTGTCCAATGGAATGCAGTTGATTCTAGCCCTGTGGATACTGACCATTTTTTGCATCTTTATGTAAATTCACTTGAACTTTCCTGATTGCCCGAAATTGGGGAGTTCTTTCAATTCTCCTTTCAATCAGTTGTAAAACTGTTAATACAATCTTAGACACGTTCATTTCACATTTGTAGGAGTCCTGATTTTCCCCTTCTAAAATGTTACATTTCAACAGGATAGACAGAAAGTAAACAAGCTAACATTTCAGAGTGCAAAATGCCATGTGGATAACAGAACAAGGCAATGTGAAAGAGATATTGTGCTTTTGTTTATCATTCTTACTTGATAAAAAGTTGGCAACCCTAAGCAATTCCCTTCTATTTCCCCCCTATTTTTAAAAACAATTTCCTGCTCTGTGGAATCTCCAAGATTAGCAATCCTAAATTCCATTATAGTTTCCTCTCCTCCGTCCCCTGTGGTCTTCACCACACAAGAACATGAAGATGAAGATAGAATCAGCCTCCAACACGATAATTAACTCAGGACATTTAGGAAGGTCATTGAAAATAATTTCTCCCACCAGGATGGTTTGAAAGCCATCAGAGTACTTGGCAAACATGAAAAAGCAAAACAAAACAAAAAACTGATTCAGGTGAAGTAAATAAGAAAAGGGGCAAACCTAACTTTGACACCAGGTATATATACAGCACTTACCACCAGAGAAGGTCATTTGTTTCACTGCTTTTAATTTAAGGACCCACAATTATCCCTTCAGGATAAAATAAACCTTGCGTATCCTTTGTTCCACACCTTGTCTTTAGAACACTGGTAATTCCTTCAACTTACTTCTTTCCTTAAAACAATAGATTGTTTACAAAGGGTTGGAGGGTGGAAAATGACAGGGGAGGGGAAGAGAGGGCAAGAAATACAAGTCATTTGGGATGCTCATTCTTCTCCCAGAAAGGTCACTTTCAAATATTTAGACTTTGAAGCGCAGAGCTTGATGCTTCTTTTAAACACATTTGCGAGGTCTTACCTTAATACCGCGATTGCAACGTCCACTTTTGAGAGGTAAATTTACTTATCCTCATTTTGGCCTAGCTTAGCTAATTCTCCATTTTTCTTTTATTTAGAAATAGTTGGATTAAAAGAAAAAAAAAAAGAAATAGTTGGAATTAGTCACAGAAAAGTGATAAGGAAGGACCTGGGGTTTTTTGGTGTTTTGGTGTTTTTTTTAGGCAAAAGTCTTGAATTTCCATGGATGCCAAAAGCAATAAACCCCTCGACCAAAAGCAGTTGCTTCTTTGAGCATATTATGAGACTTTAATTAAACTTTGAAAGCTAACTCATTTTCTTTGAAGAGAAATGAGCATTCTTTATTTAAGCAGTTAATGATTTTGTTTGGAAACAAGAAAACAGAACTAAGGGAATAGCTAGGACTGAGAATAATTACTCCACAAGAAGTATATGCTTTCTCCACTGGAAAAAGTGCCCCTTTAAATGATTTACATGGTTACAGAATCCATAAAATCAGTGGTGCCAAGGAGAGAAGAAAGCAAAGGTATGAATTAGCTGCTGTGGTGTTTAGGTCTCAATCAAGACAAGGTCGGAGTCACAAGGTTAGTCAAATATAGCTCTTTGATGGATTCAACATAGGCTCCCAATACCAAGAAAGGGCCTAGAACCATCAAGGTTCTGCCATTTTGTAACTTCCAACCACAAGCATCCAAATGTCCTGGGGTAATTTGTCGAAGAGGTGGTGGAGAGGGGGTAAAATGTACACGTAGGAACCAATGAAATTGTAACTACTGCTGAAATACCGTTGCTCATGTGTCTGTATTTGAAGAAGACACGCAGAAAACCCACCTTAGAAATTACCCCACCAGCCTACTTTTCGCAGTTTATTAATCAGAGAATGATGATGCATGTCATTTCATGCATGTCCCATGTGTTATGAGCTGCAAAGAACCACATCACCTTAAAGGTAAAGGAGCTGCCCACCGCCTGGGAGCTTCCGACCCACATGACTTCCTTCCTCAGTCCCAACAGATTGAACCAGGAGACTCCGCCTGATCCAGAGTTGGGACAAATCATACCCAACTAAGTAGGACAGTGTTGATTTTCTGAACTAAACGGGAAACAGTGATGGCTATTTTACACTAAGTCTCAGATTAGATGAGCATAAAAATGCATCATCTCACCATCGTCTTATGAATCAAATATCATCCCCATTTTGCAGACAAGATATCCAAGGTTCCATGTTATCTTGTCTTAGGGCAGGCACCCCGCCAAAGGGTTGAGCTGGGACTTCTTGCCCAAATGAACAGCCAGTGTTCTCATGATGAACCCTTCTTTTCCCCAGATTTGAAATGTACCTGTTTCATCTAACTCCTCACTCATTTTATTTCTGGACATTCTATGTATCCTGACATGTAAGTTTCCTGTTTGGGCTCAGGGATCTGCTGAGTTGTAAACAATGGGAGTTACTTTTGAAACTCTATTGAAGGGCTTCCTGTAAATGTGCAGATTTTCAACACCTTCCCTGATGTTAGGGTTTAGCTAAACTGTCACCTGACTCAGTGGCTCTTGGCAAGTTCTGCCGCCATAAAGGTGCAACTTTTCCACCTGGAGGTGGGCCTCTCCCAAGCTTTCTCCAGGCCCTCTGCAAATGCACGTTCCTCATGCAAAGCAACAAATCCTTTCCCAGAACACTTGTCTTTAAGCAGGTTCTGGGCGTGCCAACTGAAAGCAGAGGACCAGCAGGAAAGGTGGAAGTTTATTCTTTTTTTTCAGCTTTACTGAGATATAAATGACAAATAACAGGAAGTTTATTCTTAAAGTCAAAAACCTTTTGAGACTCCCTCAAATCATCATCCATCAAGTATCAAAAACAGTTGTGAATACACAGAACCCATAGAGGAAGACTCAACGCAGGCAGGTCTCAAGTTAAAAGAATACGTTCTATGGCAGCTGTACTGCTCACAAACTATTCTGGCTTCAAAGATTAAGGCCGAGAAAACAGCCACACACACACATACACGCTTACGAAAACAACTGCAAACACACGTGGAAACATTCATAATCTTTGTCCTAGCAATCCCTCAAGGAGGAATTCACCCTGGAGTCAAGTGCAAGAAAAATTGGACCACAAAGATGATCAAAATCAAAGTCTGAAGGAAACATGAATACTGTCTAGCAATAGCTGATTAAACATTTTTGTATTATTGCAGATATTTAAAAAGGATGAGCCAGAAATGTGCTTTACCTTGGAAAGATGTCTCAAGTATGTGAGAGGAGGAAACATATTTTTCACTTAAGTAAAACAATTCTCATACATTCGAATCTAGAAAGACATAAAACTTAGCTGTAGGGTAGTATCAAGTGTGAGAAAGGATGAAAATTCTGAATACTTGGGACTAGGGAATATTAGTTTAGATCAGCGGTCCCCAACCTTTTTGGCACCAGGGACTGGTTTCGTGGAAGACAATTTTTCCACAGACAGGGGTGGGGGAAGGTTCAGGCAGTAATGCGAGCGATGGGGAGGGGCAGACGAAGCTTTGCTTGCTCGCCTGTCGCTCACCTCCTGCCGTGTGGCCCAGTTCCTTACAGGTGGTGGATTGGTACCGGTCCGCTGCCCAGGGATGGGGACCCCTGGCTTAGATCCTTCCATTTCAATTATCTAAATGATTGGGTTTATCTTGCTCTCAAGTCAACAGAGTGGCTGCTTTACCCTAAATTTAGATGAGTTGAGGTCAAAGAACATCATACCTCGGGGAGGAGGGCATCCACCTGCAAAGGAAGTTGACACGCAGAGCTCACATCAGGTCAAAGGCCATAAGGACACAACTCCTAGACCTTTCCTGGATGTCAAAAGACTCCTTTCCAAGATGCTGCGGTACCCACAACCATTACATAATGAGCCTGATGCTGTATCTTGCAAAGACACAACACAGCACAAGAGGGTACTATGCCAGGAGGACATTACCATGGTCCTGCCCTTATGTCTCTCCTCAAGGAGCACTTTTCCCACCACCCTCTCTAAGACTCTTCCCTTGGAATTAAATCCCACCTCCTATGTGATTCTCAGCCCATCCCCTTCTAAGCAGCCAGCCTGTTAAGTACGAGATGATTAAAAATACTGTCTCTCTGGGAATTCCATGGCGGTCCAGTGGTTAGGGCTCTGCACTCCACTGCAGGGGGCACAGGTTTGATCTCTGGTCGGGGAACTAAGATCCCGCATGCAGTGTGGCATGGCCAAAAAAAAAAAAAGAAAAACAAAAACCAGACCCTGTCTCTCTGCCCAGTGACGTGTAACCAGGTATGGATGGGTTGAGATGTGGGATCATCTAGGGCCTGATAAAGTTTCCACAGCTACAAGCGAACACAAGCAAAGTTCTCTAGAAGGAGAGGACTCTTAATAAAATGCCTTAAAAAAGAAAGATACCAACCAGCAAGTAGTTAGTTGTGTGTGCTTGAGCAGTGGGTCAAGCATAGATGTAACCAGATGTGTAGCTTCAATTCCAGGACCTAGAGGGTCCCAAGGGAGCTGGAAATGATTGTCAATTAAGGATTCTCAGGGTTTTTTAAAAAATTTCAGCATGTGGGATCTTAGTTCCCCCACCAGGGATCGAACCCGCACCCCCTGCATTTGAAGCGTGGAGTCTTAACCACTGGACCACCAGGGAAGTCCAGGATTCTCAAGTTTAGCGCAGAAACTACCAGAAAAACTTACATACACGCCTGGTGGTGAAAAAAAGAACCATCCAAAATTTATTCTCCAACAGACAGACAGCATCAGCAGGTAAAAACTACAGGGGTTTCTCCGTAGGTCATACATTCACAAGGCATTATTAGCTTAACAAGTGAGAAAGCCTCTGGTGTATTTTCTGTAACAATATCCACTTCACAGTGTAAACAGGTACTATTATTGTGTTCACTTACAATTCCAGAAGGAAAGGCACAACTTGGCAAAACAAAAAAAAATTTTTTTGGATCCTAAAGTCAGGTGCAATTACCGAGAGATAGACTTGAGAACAGTTGCAATCCACTTTTCCACATAGAGGGGCAAAGACTTCACCCAGAAATGTGGGTCTTTCTTTCTCCTTCCGTGTTAAATCCTCAAGAGTAACGCTTCATCGTCTGCTTAATATCACATATACAAAAGGGGGATTAAGAAAAAGAGAATCACAACAACATCTTGAACTTCCAGCTGCTCCCACCAATACATCAACTCTTAGGTTTACGACAGGGCCTAGGAACACTTCAGCGGTCATCAAATAAGAAAATAGAGACTATAGCTACAAAAATAACACATGAATGAGGTAGATAAATTAAAGCTTTCACATCCAGGACTTGCCTGTTCCAACTTGGTAGCCTTCATGCAATACTCAGAAAAAAAAAAAAAAATCTTCATAATTACTTGGCATAAGTCACAATCAAGGAACTTCTGGTACAAATTAGTATAAGAAGTTATTAGTATATAATAAGAAGACACGCCCTTCTGGTGAGTTTGTTTCTTCAAGAACGGACACCCAGCTCTTCAGAGTAGGCACCGGTGAACTAAATTAAGTCACCTGAGATTCCCTGCTCAGGTGCTCACCTCTCCTGGTTTTAGGAAGAAGAAGGGCATCTGGAAAGCTTAGGGAGGACACCTTGGCACTCTTGGGGCTCCAACTGAACTGTATTTAAATAAGCAGCAACACACACACCGACTCTCTAAGGACTAAAATCTGTCCACTTGAGGGCATTCTACTTAAGGTTCCAAGGTTGAAAAAAAATTTGGAATTCTACAACCTTGGTTTAAAAAAAAAAAAAAAAGTACATTCAAAAAAGAAAAGAAAAATGGGTGTAGGGTTGGGAGAATACCAAACAGGTCCCTAAACAGACGACAGACCTTGTCCATTTACCCGCATACAGTCACCGCAGAAGTAAGTATACAGTACCCACCCACCCCTCCCCCCAACCCCCAAACAGGCAAAACAGTTGTCTTCTCCATGGTGCTTCAACACCTTCCAACTTGAAATAGGTGACAGTCTTTGGAAACAGTTACTCTAGGTTGTACAAAGGTTTTATGTATATAGTTTGTTGCAAGTAACAAAACTACTTTGCAAGACCCGCTTCTTTCCAAAATTAAAAAAAAATACTAGTCTATATTTGTTTTAGTATGAATTTTTTTTTTCTGATTTTTCTTTTTTGTTTGTTTGTTTTTGCAAAGCAGCATAGCAACATTGTGATTGTAGGATGTGCCTGAGGTTGTGGTCACAACTGTAAACATTATTTGCACATCAGGAAGAAAACTGGAGGAGATGGGGGTCTTTAAGAAAAACAAACAAAAAAGGGACAGTTCTAGAGAGGTCACTGCACTGCTCCTTTGACGTGCGTTCTCCTGTAGCTTAGCTGACGGCGATCTTGTTTTCCTCCAGGAAGTGAGGGAACTGGTGTTTGGGGACGCTGTCGGCAGCTCCCGGCTTCTCCACCTCGGCACTGATGGCCGACTGGGAGCCATCCATCTTGGAGGTAGCAGTGTTATTCACCACGGAGCTGGCCCCCAGCGACACCGGGAGGGTGGGAATGCCACCACTCTGGATCACGGAGATTTCGTTGGTCTTCATGGCCAGACCACCATTGAGCATGGTGGTGTACTGGTTCCACACAACAGGGTCCACGTTCACCGAAGGGGCCAGGATTTCCTTGGGAAATATCTCGGGGACCCTCTTTCCGTCCGTTCCTAATAGAGCCATGGTGTTCTCGATGGCCAGCTTCCTGCCACGGCGTGCCGAGCTATTGTTGGCCCCATGCGTCATATAATGGACCTGTGGGAAGAGGGACAGAAAGGTTTCCACCAAAACAGAGATGGGATTGCATGTGGGCAAACCAAAGTCAAGTCTGCCTATGGGTTTGGTCTATCTAAACTTATATTTTAAAATTAGATTTCATACTAAAAAAATCCAGATATTGGGCTTCCCTGGTGACGCAGTGGTTAAGAATCCGCCTGCCAATGCAGGAGACACGGGTTCCAGCCCTGGTCCGGGAAGATCCCACATGCCGCGGAGCAACTAAGCCCGTGCACCACAACTACTGAGCCTGCACTCTGGAGCCCACGAGCCACAACTACTGAGCCCACGTGCCACAACTACTGAAGCCCACGCGCCTAGAGCCTGTGCTCCACAACAAGAGAAGCCACCGCAATGAGAAGCCTGCGCACCGCAACAAAGAGTAGCCCCCGCTCGCCGCAACTAAAGAAAAGCCCCGGTGCAGCAACGAAGACCCAATCCACCCAAAAATAAATAAATAAATTTATTAAAAAAAAAAATACAGATACCTATTCTCTTGGGGGGAAAAAAAATCAGATCATCTGGCAACCATGGATCTACATTCCTGCCTAGAGGCAAGTTAAGGGCAACAGAGGTGGGGAATACACACTCCAATTTTCCCCATCCCACTGTTCACATGTACAGTTTTGTCAACACCTAACTACATAGCAGCGTTGTTTCAAGTGCTAGGGTTACAACTTGTGAACACACAAACTTACACAGTTAACAAATGGTATGGAACTTAACACATACAGACACGGAGCATAAGTAACATGGGAAAATCTATAAGACCAGTAGGTTACATCAATGTCAATATCCTGGTTATTATTTATTCTATAGTTGTACAAAATTCTATCACTGGGAGAAACTAGCAAAGTGGGTAAGCATCTCTGTATGACTGCTCCCTTTGCATGAATCGACAATTACTTGAATAAAAATTTGAGTTAAAAAAATAATCTTTGAACAAAACAGACCCTGGCCTGATGGAGCTGACATCCTAAATACATAGTGTGTCAACAAGAGTAATCACTGCTGCAGAGAAAAATAAGCCTAGTTCGGAAGGTTACACGAGGCCACGGGGTATGAACGTTATTTCCTCTATGGTAGCAGACAAGGCAAGGACTCTTCTGAAGAGGACAGAGATCCTACCACTTACTGCTTCTTCAACCTGGCCGGCCTCCTTTCTGCAATTATTTTCCTGGCCTGGCTTTTGAGTTTTCAAATCCCTTTCTTTATAAAGAGTTGAAGAACGTGGTGGGTACTGGGTTTCAAGTATTCTCACGTCACTTCACTGACATCCTTAGAAGTTAGTAGTTATCCCAGCGGGCTCAGAAGTGACTTGCTCTTCATCACTCCAAGAAATTATTAAGATGTTCCTGGCATCATGTGAAACACTAATACAACTCAATTAATCTCCAAGCAACCCTGAGGTCATTACCACGATCCCCATGCCTGAGAAACCGAGGCACAAGAGCCCCCTGCCCAAAGCCACTTACGCAGCAATAGCAGCTCCAAACCTTCCCCAGATTGATTCCAAGGCCCCTGAACAAATTTAAGCTTTATATTTCTGGAAGTTGGGATTACAGATTAAATTACTTGCATGTTCCTCCCCTGACATTTTTGCCACCTAGACTAAAAAATTAAAAGAATATAGTTTTTTTAATAAGTACTTTTAATTTCTAACATGATATGAGGTCTTCTAGGTCAACTTTAAGGTGAAGTTTCAACCTTTATTCTCACCACAAAGAATTCAACTAGTCTACTCACTGGAGAGCTGGCTAGAGAAAAGAGGCCCAGAGAAACACACCTGGAACAAAGTAGAGGCAGGACCATGAGGGAAACCCAGGTTTCCCATCCTGTGTCCTTACACAGGCCACTTTCGATCCTTACGTGGGACAGTTTCCCAGGTAATATCTTAGGTGGAACCAACTTACCCTAACAATAGACACAGGACATTCTTTGGAAGAACCCAGCTGTTCAGTTTCAAAGAAAGGCCAATAAACCTGGAGGCTTTCTTCCTTTAACTCCAGTGGCACTATATATACGTTTAACTCGTGGTATTTATTTCAACCTAGCAGGCCAGGAAAACAAAAACCCACGTACAGGGTGGTCATCAAGTCTGAAAGCACAGGCAAATCCGTAAAGGATTTATCAACGCTACATTACGATACACGACAAACATCATCCGTGTTTCCAGACTTGAACGATTTCACACACGCACTGACTACAATGAACAATCCCAACTTCAGAGACGTCGTAATGTGAGAAAGTCTCCTTCTTCTTTTTTCTTTTTTTTCTTTTTTGACTGCACTGCGAGGCTTGAACTCACCTTCAAGTTGCCTTTGGTGGTAAAAGCTCGCCCACAAATGTTACACACGAAAGGCTTCTCCCCGGTGTGAGTCCGCTCGTGAATCTGAAGCGCGCTGGCAGATGAGAAGTTCTTCCCGCACCTCGTGCAGCCGTGCTGCTTGGCCTGTCGTCGGGGCTGGACGGCAAGCAAAGGTGTCACGCCTGGGGACATGGTCGCGGGACCAACAAACGCACCAGGAACTTCAACTTTGACATAGGCTGGCTGGGCTCGGATAAATGTCGGTGGGCCACTGCTCCGACCTGGTGTGCACAGAAAAAAAAAAAATCCCAAATTATCATCCTACAGTCATTCATTCTTCAATCAAAAAAAAAAAGGAGCTTTGACCACAACTGCCCCACTGTTTGACAGCCTGGAAATAGCGTTCAGGAAATTGACACCTTGGAAGCAGCTTTCCTTTTACTTATCTGCAGGGAGAATGACTCCAACACTTCAGAAAAGGTTACTATTTTGGCTTTAAAGGTATCGGCAACACAGTCACAGGCAATGCAATTCCAAGTTCAAATTCCTGCATACAGTTACCTTTATAAAGTAGGCCCTGACACTATCTTTCTGATTCTACGCTGTTGCTGTTCCCCCATTTTTGCCATTAATGCCGTCAATAGGCACGCCATTTATATGGGGCGCGTTTAAAATAGGTTAGATTCTTTTCTCTCCCTCAAGAGTTATTAATTTGTGAACTTTACATAAGGGAGTGGGATTTCAGAATCAAGGAACTATGGCTTATCTCACTGGCCAAAAAGCAGTGCCCACTTTCTCAAATATTCTTCTCCTGGACCATTTACTTAGGATTACCCATGTTGCCCTCACAGGGCTCAAACACAAAAATAAAAACCCATCAAAATTAAGTACGCTGTCCACACCCAGCTTGCAAGAACCGTCGTAAATAAAAGCATGTCTCTACTACGACAGAGGTAGTTATTATTGCCCTCTATCCAGAAGTACCCACAGAAAGGCTAATCGCCCTACAGAGGAGCTATTTCACATATACCACACTCTCCATTTGTCAAGTTCAACCCAGGTTCCTTTTGGATGACTCTGTGCCCAGAATGGACCTAAGTTAAATCCAAAGCTCTATCACCTTCCGTCTCAGGGCGGCTGTTCTCGGAGCTGTCCACTTTGCCACCGGCATCAGGAGACTTGGACTTGACACTCTCCGCTTGGCTATTGGCTGGGGAGACTGCCTGGAAGGATGTGGTCTCCAGGACATCTGGACTTCGGCTTGGATACTCCTGGTCCCCCATCACTGAGGAGGAAGAGTCGTTGGTCAAGCCATCACTCTCCACTGAACCATTCTCTCGGCTGCTCTGTCGCTGCAGGACAAGACCAGCGAGACCCGTCTTCCCCGGGGCATCTAGGGAAGCCACCGAGGACAGCCCTAGAGTAGGTGATGCCGAGTGGATGCTGGGAAGGGGCATAGGGACCTTCGAGGAGCTGCCAGGGGCCTCCTGGGAGCAGACTTTGTCTACATCGATGCTTTCGACATCATCGTGACAGACAACGCTTGTACTGCCATTTTCACCGACCATCATTGGCTCGGGACCCGTAAAGTCACAGGGATTCTCCGGCAGAGGCGTGTTGGGAATCTGACCGCCCATGTGCATCCGAATATGCTGCTGCAGCATGACCGCGTTGGTAAACTTCTTCTGGCAAATGGGGCACGAATGCTGCGTCTTTATGGACGTGTTGGTCCGGTGCACCCCGAGGTGCGTCTTCAGATTGCCTTTGGTGGAGAAGGCTCGACCACAGATCTTACACTGGAACGGCCTCTCCCCGGTGTGGGTGCGGTAATGCATCTTGAGGGAACTTTGGCAGCTTAAGACACGGCGGCATATGAGACATTCGTTGGGGTCGATGGTGGCCTTGTCGATGTTCTCCACCAGCTGCTGCAGTTTCAGGGTCTCTGACCCCGGCTCGGGTGTCCCACTCCCTTGGAAGGCACCAACCCTCGGGGAATTATGGTTTAGCCCCACCCCAGGTAGGATGGATCCATCCTCACTTTCCGGAGAAGGCCCGGGCTGCAGGTCGCTGGGCAGTGGGCCACCCATGAGGTCCTTGGGGTTAGTCCCTGAAGAGAGATTCTGAGGTAGCCCTACATTGGGGGTCCCCGTCGCAAGGACGGGTTTGTTGTCTAAGGAGAGCCCGGATTCATCTACGGGGACAGGGCCAGAGAGCGCGTAGGGAAGGCCACTGCCTGCCGCCATCTTGTCGTGGAACTCGGCAAACAGCTGGGGGTTTGCCTTCACCTGGGGATGCCGATGAAAGTGCACCTTGAGGTTGCCCTTGGTGGTGAAGCGGTGGCCGCAGACAGAGCACACGAAGGGTCTCTCTCCGGTGTGGGAGCGGAGGTGGATCTGCAAGGAGCTATCAGTCCCAAAAACCTTGCTACAGTACTTACACTTGTGCTTGTAGAGGACCTCGTCCTTGGGTTTGACATCTACCGGGGAGACACTCGGTGGCTTCCCTTTCCCTTTCTTGGACGGGTCTAACGCCACCGCAGAGAAGGGGCTCTGGAAGAGCACAGAGCCTGGGGCCTGAGGTAGCAACGCCCCCGGGAGACGCGACAGGACGTTGGGGAGCACCCGGGTCCCATCTGGCTTCAGGGCGAAGGGCGTCAGCCCCGGGGACACGGAGCTGGCAGCGGAAGGGATGCTGGTGTGAGGTAGCTTGGCTGGCTTCAAGGTGTCCAGGGGCAAAGCCGGGCTCCCCGCCTTCTGGCTGAGCAGAGCCACAGCCGCCGAAACCTGCTGGGACACGTGGCCGCCCAGCGTCTTCAGGGAGTCGGCTCCGGCCACGCCGCTGGAGTGGAGGGCGTGGGAGGCCCACAGGTTCACCTGCACGCGGATCTGCTCCGTGAGCTGGATTTGCTGGAGCTGCTGCTGCTGCAGACACAGGATCTGCTCGAGGACCCAGGGGATGCTGCTGGCGCTGGGCAGTGGGGCTGGGGGCGCGTCCGCGCCCCGCTGGTTCACGGCCACCTTGGTGCCCCGCAGTGCTTGAAGCGTGACGTTGGTGTTGGCCACTTTGCCTTTGGGTAAATAGCTTATGTCCTGGGGTGTAGGCGGCAGGGCGGCCTCCGTCTTTAAGTACACGACGGACTCTGCCCCCGGCTTCTCCCTCGTGTCCCCTGAGCTGCCACTGTCCTCTCTGTGACCGTCCTTCCTGCTTGGGCTGCGTGGCTGGTGGCTCAGCACAGCCCCGGAGAAGTCTTCTGAAGGCACCGGCCCCTCGCTGTCGTTCATGATGAGGACAGGTGGATTTTTAGTGCAATTTTTCTTATGGTCTAAGAACTCCGAGAAACTGAAGAACTCGGCACAGCATTTCTCACAGATGTGGGTCTCCTCCTGCCGAGGCCTCTTTATCCCTGCTCCGTCCACGTTCGCGTCATCGCCACTCTCTGGAGGGTTCATTGGAGTACCTGCGACAAGAGAGAAAAAGCTAAGAACTCTACCCAAGAAAGGATGTAGGGCGATTTCTTGAGAAAAACCACAGCTCACAATCCAGAGGTCTTCGTGATCTGCGTCCCAACACGCGCAAAACTGTGTAAGGGAACGAGGCATCCAAAGAGTCTCAGTGAACCAATCACTTAGGTAGCGGGTCAAATCATAACCCCCCAAAATGTCCAATCCTAACCCCTGCACCTGTGCAAGTGACCTTCTTTGGGGCAGGGGGAGGAATCTTTACAACTGTAATTAGGGTGGGTCCCAAGCCCAGTATCTGGTGTCCTTAAGGAGAAAAGAAAGGGACATGAGACAGAATAAGGCCATGCGAAGCCAAGGCAGGAGTTATGTGGCTTTTATAAGCCAAGGACGGCTGGAAGCCAACAAAAGGTAGGGAGGAGGCCTGGTACAGACTCACCCTCAGAGGCTCCAAAAGGAACCCTGCAACTCCTAAATTTCAGGTGTCCACCCTCCAGAACTGTGAGAATAAATCTGTCTTAAACCATCTAGTCTGTGCCAACTTATTAAGGCAGCCCTGGGAAACGCATACAATTCATTAAAATAATCCCCTTGGAGCTCTGGCCCTCACCCTCAACTGAGAGCTGGCTTGAAAGGCAAATGGATTTCATGCCACCATAAAATGATGTTGGAAACCTGCTCAATTCATGGCCGCTCATCTCCATCCTGGGCCCATTAAAAGTGAAATTGCAGTAAGTCACTCATTCAGACAATGTGGTAAGTGTACCTTCCCACCAGGGACAATGAAAGTTTAAAGGTGCTAAAAATTATGAGAGCAGTAATAAATTCACCTAAAATATGCAGAACCGTACACAGGAAGATGAAGCAGATAGTCCGAGGAGTATTTTCATACAAGAAAAAACACACTGAAAAAAAAAGGAAAGATTGCATGTCCAAGAAAAAAAACTTCACTGACCTTCCTGGTTATGAAAAACCTAAAGAAATGCCTTAACAGGACATCAAAGGATTAATAAGCCATTAAACAAAGAAAGAAGCCCAAGAAAGGAAGGAAGGGATGGGAATGATGGATTTTATTCCTCACCTTCCATTTGCAACTTCTACTCTGTTACACAAAAATCAAACAACCATCCTATTCTGGGTAGTTCTATTCCTGAAAATGAGTGGTCCCTGGACTTCTTTTTTTTTTTTTTTTAATTTATTTATTTATTTTGGCTGTGTTGGGTCTTCGTTTCTGTGCGAGGGCTTTCTCTAGTTGCGGCAAGCGGGGGCCACTCTTCATCGCAGTGCGCAGGCCTCTCACTGTCGCGGCCTCTCTTGTTGCGGAGCACAGGCTCCAGACGCGCGGGCTCAGTAATTGTGGCTCACGGGCCTAGTTGCTCCGCGGCATGTGGGATCCTCCCAGACCAGGGCTTGAACCCGTGTCCCCTGCATTGGCAGGCAGATTCTCAACCACTGCGCCACCAGGGAAGCCCCCTGGACTTCTTTTGCAGTTGGGTCCTATTTCCTTCACAGTGACTGCTAGTCTGCACGTTAAAATGCCTGTTGGGGGACTGTGCTTTAGCCAGATGCCTGAGTCCTGGCGGGTGGAGAATCTCTAAGCTACTTTATTTTTCTCATTTCCTGCCTAACCTATTATATGTACACCTTACCACTGAGAAGTCATATAGGCACATGTCAGACCCAGCAACTCCAGGTGTGCAGATCCAAACCACAGACATTTGCACACGTATACAAAGATCCATGGAGAGGACTCCCCTGGTGGCGCAGTGGTTAAGAATCCACCTGCCAGTGCAGGGGACACGGGCCGGGAAGATCCCACATGCCGCGGAACAACAAAGCCCGTGCACCACAACTACTGAGCCTGCGCTCTAGAGCCCATGAGCCACAACTACTGAAGCCTGCACTCCGCAACAAGAGAAGCCACTGCAACAAGCAGCCCCCACTCGCCGCAACTAGAGAAAGCCTGCACGCAGCAAACAAAGACCCAACACAGCCAAAATAAATAAATAAATAAACTTATTTTTTTAAAAAATCCATGGAGGAAGAAGGATATTTTTCACAGAAATGTTTATAGCCACAAAAGGAAAAAAAAAAGGTAAATTTTGGTTTACCCACAGTACAAAAACGATGCAGAATTTCCGTATGTCCTGACATGGAGACAGAAGTTAGGTGGAAGTAGGTTACAGAACGGTTTGTAAGGTGTGACCATTTTTGTTTAAAACAAAACCTATTTGAAATGTACAAATGCATGGGGGTAAGGCCAGGCATTATCCACTTATCTTTTAAATAAAATGATCACTTTGTAAAGCCAACTAACCCATTTTGCCTCAAGTCCATGGGTGATTACATTTCCCAACAGCACGGGTTTTTGACTGAGGAGTCAGTCCACATTTTCGGGAGGGGCTGATCTTGCAACAAAGTGTATTTCTCTTGAGAAAGATCTATGCTTTCCATCAGATTTTCAAACACTGGTTCTTTTACATTTCCGTAGCACGGTGGCCTTAATAAATTGACTTAATTTTTCCTAATTTCAGACTAAATAATCATCAGAAGTTCTGCAAGGTGTATGTGGGTCGGGGGTGAGCCGAGAGAAAGAAAACAGGTCAGGAGCAATCCATGGAAAACAGGTTTGATATGGTGGGCTTACCCCTCAGGATTTCTATTAAACGTGTAAAATCATGACAACCATGTAAGTTAGATGCCTGTGTTAAGTGATGTGATTAATTTAACTAATGTTTGTTGAGTGCTGACTGTGAGCCTGGCACCATCCCATGACCTGAAAGTGCGGATACTGTACGTATTCAGTGAACATCACTTTCTCCACCTTTTTCTATTTCGGTGGCTTATCCGGTTACCTGGGCAACTAGGGTTGCTGAACACAATAATGCTTGTACCAGTCATTTAAAGCCTCACTCATTTAACAATACGTCTCGCCTCCTACTGAGTGCAAGGCAGGGGCTATGGGGGCTGATGAAAAGATGAGCAGCCTACCAGCCTCCTGTAGTCCAGACTAGAACCTCCAGGTGCCCCGTGCTCCATACTACACTTTTCCAACCCTATTAAACATCAGCCCCATTTATAGATGAGAAAAACAGACTCGGAGGTAACGTGACTTATACCCAAGGCAACACAATGAAAAATCTAGTCATAGATAACTTTTGAGCACTTACTAGGTACCAGGTGTAATGTACATGTTATTAACAACTCTTGAGGTAGATACTATTATACTTAACAGAGGGGGAAACTGAGGCACAGAGGACATTAACTTCCCCAAGGTAGGGCATGTGGTAAACTGCGAAGCCAACGTTAAAACCCAGGCACGCAGGACCCAGACCCTCCCTTTGAACTCTTCCTTGATACACTTCCTCCCAAGCATAGTATGTTTCTCCTGTTGAGAGGGGCAACTATCTTTCTTCCCACAGAAACCCCAGGAGGGACAGGAAACCTTGAGGGGTCAGGTTTGGGGGTGTGGGGAGGTTAACTTAGGACACAATACACCCCTGGTACTTCCGTGTGGAGTGTAGCAGGTAGGTACCTCCTTCCTTCCGGCTCCACAACTGCTCCAGAGCAATCAAATTTCCAAGAACCAAGTTAAAGATATTCGTCAATTCCCAGAACCCTTAAGATAGTATCTATGGGTACACTTTCCCAAGACTTCTAATGCGGTGTTTGCGGGGTGGTTGTTAAACTGGCACAATCTTTCTGGAAGTACAATTTTGGCAATTATGTGTCAAGAACTTTAGAAGTGGAACTTAAAAAGTTTCTCTTGGGAGGGAAATACACCAGTAGGCCGGTGCCCATAAATACATACAACTGGGACTTCCCTGGTGGCGCAGTGGTTAAGAATCCGCCTGCCAATGCAGCGGACATGGGTTCGAGCCCTGGTCGGGGAAGATCCCACATGCCGCGGAGCAACTAAGCTCGTGAGCCACAACTACTGAGCCCATGTGCCACAATTACTGAAGCCTGCGCTCTAGAGTCCGCGAGCCACAACTACTGAGCCCGTGCGCCACAACTACTGAAGCCTGCGTGCCTAGAGCCTGTGCTCTGCAACAAGGGAAGCCACTGCAATGAGAAGCCCGCGCACCACAACGAAGAGTAGCCCCCGCTCGCCGCAACTAGAGAAAGCCCGCGCGCAGCAACGAAGACCCAACGTAGCCAAATTAAATAAACAAATAAATGTTTTTAAAAATTTAGAAAAAAATAAATAAATACATACAACTTCTTCAGAGCACAATCCACCAACATCATCATTTTAGTGCAATGCTCCTTCCACCCAGCAATTCCCTTGTTAGGAGTTTACTTTCTGTGATACCAGGATACAGGTTTCATAGTAACAAACAGCCTAAACAAAAAAGGAAGCACTCTGGTCCGTCAGTACGGTTCTGATTGAATAAATCAGGGTACAGGAAAGATGACTACTTTGTACCCTTCAAAAATAAAGTAGATCTTTATTATATATGCTTGCTCTATAAGACAACCGCCCAAGACTGATTTCAAGAGGAAAAAAAGTGTAGAGAACAGGATGTATAGATAATGTGCTCCCCCCTCTCTGTGTTTGGGGATAAAGATATAAGTATGTACGTGGGAAACTTTTGAAATAATAGATGCTGTGGCTGGTCCCTGCCTCTTGGAGCACAGGCCTGGGGTGGAAGAGAAACTTTAAAAGGTATACACTTTTGGGGCTTCCCTGGTGGCGCAGTGGTTGAGAATCTGCCTGCCAATGCAGGGGACACGGGTTCGAGCCCTGGTCTGGGAAGATCCCACATGCCGCGGAGCAACTGGGCCCGTGAGCCACAACTACTGAGCCTGCGCGTCTGGAGCCTGTGCTCCGCAACGGGAGAGGCCGCGGTAGTGAAAGGCCCGCGCACCGCAATGAAGAGTGGCCCCCGCTTGCCACAACTAGAGAAAGCCCTCGCACAGAAACGAAGACCCAACACAGCCGAAAATAAATAAATTAATTAATTAATAAAGTTCCTCAAAAAAAAAAAAAGGTATACACTTTTGGGACTTCCCTGGCGGTGCAGTGGTTAAGACTCCACACTTCCAATGCAGGGGACGCAGGTTCGATCCCTGGTCGGGGAGCCACGTGCCGTGCAGCGTGACCACAAAAAAATAAATAAATAAATGTATACACTTTTGTACTTTGGCTTCTTTTTAATTAGCATGTTACATCCCTTTTCTCAGCCATTCTACTTCTGGAAATCTCTAACAAAGCTCATGTACAAATGCTTGTTAAGGGCCAAAGCAAAACTACTACCATCCTCCACAAACTGCAACAAAGCACTCACTTCAGACTCCTATACCTTAACTCACTTATCTTCATAGCCCCGTAAACAAGCATCTTTGTTCCCAATTTGCAAACATGGAAACTAAGACTCAGAAATACCTGCCTCAAGGTGCCACACTGGTAAAACACAAGAGCAGGGATTATAGTCTTAAATACTATTGAAGAAGGGAACTAAAGTTAGTGTCCCAATTTATAATTGTTTCTTCTAGAGCAGTTTCTTGACCTTTTTTTCATTTTACCCCTCTAGGAAGGCTTTTAAAGCTTTTTTTTCCTAATCACCCCCCCCCCCAAATTTTAATACCACCAATATACTATATTATCTGTTTATGCACTATGGTCCTTTGGAAGGCCACAAACCACTGTAACATCAATAACCATTCCCCCCCCCCGCAAAAAAAACCAATTTTCACCCCCCTGGGGACAATATTCCCTTACTGACAATGCAGGTTTTAAAGGAGATAACTCTTTAAACTGGGGCCAATGAAATTAGACAGGAAAAAAAAATGGCAACCTTATTTTCACTCAGCTGAATTAAAACTTAACATTTCTTTCAATTATGAGCGTGGGGAACATACCTCAGCGGTATTTGCAGAACCCATGCCTATGTCATCAACAGAAAGCAGGTATTTTCCTATGATGTCAATGCGGTTGCATTACTGGAAATTCTGGTTACCTGACTGACTGCTAGATCTCCTTTATTGTGTTCATAAAGAAGCACATGTTACTATATCACAAATGTTTTCATTTTTACTAAGTGTTATCTCAATGCAATTTATTTCCTTGGTATTTCTATGTATCTTATTGTATGCATTTAAATACATTCTGTTGAGAAGGGGTGAATGTGGCACAAAAAAGGTTAAGCTCCCTGCCCTAGAAGGATCCAACAGTTCCCAAGAGTGATTTACAACCTGAATACCAGCTTGCCTGCACTGTATACACAGGCTTGCCTCTTCTGCAGCCTCCAAGCAATACCGGCAACATCCCACTTGAGTCTTCAAACAGCAGGAGCTCTGTTTGCTGGTGCAGTAAAAAGTACTTCGACATCCAGACCACCACTGGCAAATACTGAAAGCGTATTTGCCAAAGAGTAAGAGGACTCTGTTATGAACAATTGCTGGGTATGCTTAAGTTAACCCTTCCCAAAAGGAAAAAGCAAAGTTCAGAGGGATTACACAGCAACTAGATCTTCCATCCTTCCACCCCACCCCCACTCCGAATTTTAGGAATGTTATCTCTCAGCATCTAGTTATCCAATAAGTTGGAAGAATGCAGTAAACCCAGCAGGGGGCTTAGATTCAATCACTGCCAAATGGATAGAAAATACTCTTACTATTGTATAGGAAGAAAGCTCATCTGCCAGAGGCCAATCAAATTCTGGAGCCAGTGAAAATGCTTAAGAAACAAACCTGTGTATCTCCAGAAAAGCATTATGCCTCAAGCTTATCTTCCCCCCCCCATTCCTATATTAAAAGAACTACAATGAGCAGATTATCTAGAGTACATAAACATCTTCTACCCCACCCCCACCCGCAGGATAACTGCTTACCAAAAAACAAAAGGAAACTGAGATGTCCTTAAGTACTGAACCAGTTCAAAGAAACTGGTTTACCAGTTTAATTTTACATCTGAATTCAGCAATCCGAGAAACACTTAAGGAACAAGCCCTTAACTCAATTTGTAGGTGGCAAATTAGAGCAGTAATTAACTTTCTATTTAATTAAGGTACAAAAAAAAATTGTTCCAAATGGTCTTGGATCAAAATTCAAGTCGGCTGAAAAGGAAAAGTAAAAGAATCAAAGTTTCTTTGGGCTAAGGTGTGCAAGCTCTGCTATTTACGCTGTAGAGATACGTCCCATATTGCCTCAACTGGAGCTCATCTTTTAAGCAATTTGTAAACTCCATGAAGGCAGGAGCTTTTGCTGCCTCCTTCCCCAGATCCCCCTAGAACAAAGCCTGACATAGACTTGAAATCTAGAAAAAAAAAAATAGATGGCAATGATCAGAGATGCAGTTCTTACATGGATTTAGAGCTTTTAAAATTTTTAGATGCTTTTTTAAACAATCAAAAGCACAACAGGTTAAGGATGATGAAAAAGGGAGTATCTTGAACTCTTCCCATCATTTTTTCCAAGGCAGTAAAGCCCAGAGCACCAAATGCAAACTCTGCTTTATTTTCGACTTGCTTCCCAGGACCTCTTATTCTAAAGCCTGCAAAGGCACATCTCAAAAATTAAAAGGGAGGAGGAGAGATAACACTCAACCAGCCGAACACTCACCATAGCTCCCTCATCTGATAGAAAATCCCATCCCATAACCAACTCTTCTAAAACCACGATAAACACAGCTTCTTGGATTTAGAGCAAGGCTCAAATCAAACAGGACAAGGCAACCCTGGGCAAGCCATTGCAACCAGGAGTTAAAGTTTACTCTAAAATGAGTAAAAATGAGGATTACAGGTAATGTCATTGAGGTCCCCAGCCTGGTGTCTGGCACACAGTAGGCTACAGATAAAACTGCAGAATTATCTCAACTTGGCAGTTCAGTGCCGTCTTGACACGATAAAAAATAAAACATTGTTATTTTGAACAAAATTAATTACTGATCACATTTCCAGCACACAGTGGGTCTTATATAGTTGAAACTATCTAAATAAACAGCATGCTTCATCTCCATAGTACAGAGAAAGAACCCAAAAGCTCAGAAATCAAGGTTACACAGCTGAAAGTCATACAACCAGATTGCAATGCACACCTCACTCTAAAATCTTACCAAAACCCAACTTCATTTAAAAAGAGGAAGCATTAACTCTATCCCTCCCTCCCAAGATGGCTCCCCAACTCCCCACCGTGGGAAGGCAGCAAAGGCTTGAAGGACCAACTAGCACTGACTTGTGCAATTTCTTTTTAACGGAACAAAAGCGGTGTGGGCAAGTTGTAGCCCCTTTCAGAAACTCAGATGGAAACACAGAAAGTCGGCCTGCAACATTAACTAACGCTTCGATCAACAAGATTTCCCTCTCCCTCTATTAAAATATAAGCTCCCAAGTGCCCTATTCTCAGAATCCTTACCGCCAATGTAGGTCATTTCAGTTTAGAAACTGGGGCTAGGCAGTTATTTGAAATTTGGGAATCTTAATCGTTGATGGCTGTAATCCAGTTTAGCACAAAGGGCATTTGAAACTCTTTTGAGAAAATGCTAATTTTCCTGTATGTAGCCTGAGTCCCCTGACCACCTGCAGATTTTTTGATCTGCTAATTTTTTGCCGGACTTCATTTTCCTCCCGCAAAAAGTACATTCTTTATAAGTGGGTCTCAAATTGGTTTTGCAAAATAAGACCAGTCTAAACTGGATTTTTAAAATGATACATACAGGCTGCTCAAATACAAAATGCATCAGTTAAAATGTACTGCTTGGGAAAGCTACCTTCTGTCCCATGGTGGCAACTGGGGGACTCTGCAAACACATTCGAGGATCGAAGAATTCTTTCCAAGAATTCCAAAGACTTGGCAAAGAAAACCCGGCACAGCCAGGGATAGCTCAAGCAACCGACTGGAGTCCCTAGCCCAGCCCAGCGCTCTCCATCCCCCTGCCCCAGCCTGTCCCACCCATCAGGTGTGAGCCGGTACCTGCGAAGGGACCCGCCTCTCAGCAAAGGGCGAGGTTCCAGGCTGGGCCTCCAGGGGGCGCCCGCGCGCAGCTCGGCCGTCCACTCCAACCCAAGCGATCAATAGCAACTCCCCCTCCCAAATCGTGGAGGGAGCGCACAGCCAGGCCCGCGATCCTAACCAGCTCGGATTAACTGATTGCAAACTCCAGCTAGCGTTAATTTAAGAAGCTCCCCCTAAGGTGCCAAACACCACCAAAAGCCCCACTTGAGCGCGCCCACCCAAAATGAAGCGGGTAGGGGGAAGGGGAGGTCAGAGCAGGACCAGGGGAGGGGTCAGAGCCAGGAGCTCGCCCCTCCTCTCGGGAGGAAGCGGGCGGGCAGAGGGTTAACCCTTTTGTTCCAGGTGGGCCAGGCAACGAAGCCTCTCCATTCTCCCCCCCACTCCCCCTCCCAAAGCACAAAGAGAGTCCACTCTCCTCCGACCTTGGGTGCACGCTGCCCTGACCATCGGACGCCCGAAAACGCACAGCCGCCCCCTCGGTCAAGCCGATCTCTTTAATTTGCCCTGGAAAAATGTTATTTGGGGGGAAAATAGGGATTTACATTATATTACAAATTTAGGAAATTTACCACATTCCCTCCCCGAAATAAAAGGTACGGTAACCAAAACGTAGCGACTGTTTTCCCATCGGAGTTGTGGCTCGGAGAGTCTGGGGTTGCCGCGCACACCCCCATTACGGGCTGGGAAATTAGAAAGCAGGCGGCGAGAGGAGAGAGCCACCAACAAGGCCCAAGAGGACGTTAAAAACGCCCCCTCCCCCCACGCGTACGCGAAAAACTTATCAGGCGACAATTTGGCGGGCCAGGACGGAGGGGAGATAGTGGGAAATCGACTGGCTCCTAAAGCCCCCTGGGTTACATGATTAGGAAGAGAGGAGTTTGCTCGGCCGCTCCCGACCGGGCTGGGGGTCCCGAACTCCTCCAGACCCTGTAGACGCGCGGCGCGGAAGCGTGGGCCGGGTCAGCCCCCGGAGCTCGCCCTGGCCACGACCGCCCAGCCCTGGCCCGACCTCTCCCCTCTGGCCCCCGGGGCATGCGTTTGGAAAGCCGGGCGCCCTAGAAAAGCCACGCAAAACGCCAGGCTGGTGCACCCCAGCGGGGCCGCTGTGCGCCCGCGACCCCCGCCCCTGGGGGCCCGCACCCCTCCCGCCGGCCGCGGTTTATTTTTAGGAAGTCGGAAATCAAAGATGGCTGGAGGTCAGGCCCCGAAAGGTTAGGGCGAAGATCGGCAGGCGGCGTAGCCCCGGGAGAAAAGAGGAAAACCAAAAAAGAAATTTTTTTAAAAAAGGAAAATACTGTGCTCTTCTCCTCCACCTCTTCGGACCCTCCAATCCCCTCCGCAGCGCTGGTGGCCCGCACCCCAGCTCCTGGGGGTGGGGAGAGGTCGCGCCCCCTCCCCCCTCTTGGCCCGGGAGGGGCGCGTGCAACAGATCGTGCTCCCCCGGGAGATCTTCCTAGGGTGCGCCCCTTCCCCAGCCTCCTACAAAGACCCTAACGGGTGAGGGAAAGAGTGGGGACCCCCGGGGTCTTTCTTTTAAAAAGCAGCGCCAGGGAGGGAGGAGGGGAGCCTAAGTTACAAGTGGGGGGGAGGCTACTAGTGAGGGGAGTGGAACCAATTACGAGAGGGGCAGAGGACAAGGAGAAGGGAACCTTTCAGGAATGAGGGACACAGGAGAGGCTGGGGGTCAATTTTACAATAAGAGCGAGACCTGGGGGTGAAACTTACACAAGACGGGAGAAGCGATAAAAGGGGAGAAGTGTAAAATTAACGAGGGTGGGGGTGGGGAATGGGGCTGCCGCTCTCCTCTGGAACTAACTGAGCCCCCAGATCTCGGTTCCACAGCCTGCGGTGGTAGCCGTTGGCTCCCCAAAGTCCGCGCCTTCGAGGGTCCCGCGAACGTCCCGGAAACTGCCCGCCCGGGGCGTGCGCCCCCAGCCCCACTCACCCGGCTCCCCCGCCGCCGGCGCCGCTGCGGCCGCATCTGCAAACTCCGGGGCCGGCTGCTGCGGCTGCTGTTCGCCCTGGTCCTCCTCCGAGTTGATGTGTTGGGGTTTCGCCTGCTTGCGCCTCGACATGGTGCGAGCATCGGGGCGCCTGGAGAGCCGCGGTTATTTGCCCACTCCGCCACAAATTCCTGGAGTTGGGAAATTTACCCCCCTTCGGCCGGAACGCGCATGTCCCAGTAATTATTATTATCAATAATGCATTGCGATTTATCATGAGCCCTGACAGCTGATTGGCCTGGGTCCAAGACCTCAGAGATCATTTAAATAAGCCCTCATTGATCAGGGAGGGGCGAGGCATTCTGGGCTTTGTAGTCCGGCCCTACAAGCGACAAAGGCGTGTTCATCGGGGGAGAGCAACTAATTAGCATCCGGGCTCAGATTGGCTGGATCATGGACGAAATCCGAGGGGGACCCATCCTCGCTTCAGCTATCTGAGTCCTTGGAGAGAAAAAGAAAAATGATTGTGTATTTACTAAAAACTTGGAGCTTCCGTAACAGTTTTGGAACGAGCGTATTCGGTAGTGTGCTCCAAAAATTACTTTTGTAAGGTTGATATCCTCGCAAGCCGGGGAGGAAGGTCTTTTCAGTGAAATATTTTGCCTCAGTGTTTACATCTACCAAAAGACAAAAAAACAAAAACAAAACAAAACAAAACAAAAAACTGAGATTTGACCCGTGTCCCCTCCCATCTACTTTTTCACTGAAATGTTTAAATTGAGTCTGGAGGTATCTGAAGAATGGTAAATGGTGGTATATTCAACCTTCCCACCCCATCTCAACTCTTAAGGTGGCCTTCAAATTTCCCAAATTTCAGATTATCCCCTCACCATGATTTATTTCCTTTAAATGCTAAATAATAACCTCCAGGATTCATACTCAAAAGGTTTGGTTTACTGTCAGTGCAGACCTTGATTTTTGGTTTGGGTTTTGGGTTTTGTTTTTTTTTTCATTTAAAATGACTAGATACTAAATATAGAAAAGGTAGATTAAAAGCAAGTATAGTCAGAGATAATATCAAAACAAGGAGGGACTGCACTTTTTCCCCACAAGCCATAAATGTCTGATAACATCATTTTATTACTGAGACAATCCTCTTACATCTCCCATGGATCAGCAATGGGCATTGTCATAGTAACTGGGTGTTGCCCAAGTAATCATTATCGGAATTTTTTGCAATATGGATTTTACTATGGAAAAGATGTGTAGTTCAAAGGGATTGCATCATCCTGACGCGGAGATGCCTGGAATTTTCTAAAATTGTGTATGTGTGTATAATATTATATGTATACACACCTCTACAGTAAATCTCTATGTATTTTATTCCATTAACTGCCTTGCATGATGTAAATGCTCAATAAATGTTGAATAAATGATGAAATCTTCAGCCTTCCAAGTCTTTGATTAGTGTTTCCCTAGTGCCTCTGGGCATGCGTCTGTATTTAGCATTTACTTCATTGTAAGGAACTGTGCAATTATAGACCCTTCCTCCACATTTGTGCATTGCATTTTCTTGATTAGTTATTCATCAGGTTCCCAGCTTGTTAGAGTTTCTTGTAAGCTCATTGGGAATGCAAGCAAAATAGAATGCTAAGCTGATAAATATGTTCACCTGGGTGTTTGGACAACCCAAGGCAGAAAATAAATCAGCTTGATCATCTTTTTGATATTCATGGCCATCAATAAAAACTTACTGAAGGAAGGAAGGTTAAGCTCCAATTTTTGAGTCTTTGTTTGAAAATGCTTGGCATTGTTTTAAGTCCGCTAAACCAAAAAAGATAGAATTACAGTCAACAGCCCAAGTTGGAAAAGTAAGAATTTGGTTTAATAATACATGGAAGCTGTTTAGAATTCTCATACTGAGTAAAAAAGCCAATTAACAACTGCCTCACTGACTAATCTGCTTATATTCCCAACACCTTTTCTGTGTAAGGTGGTGTGGTAGATGTAATTTACCAATCTAAATGCATGTGCACTAGGTTTACAGCTCAAGAAATGTTAGTGGTTTAAGGAAAACTTCATTTAAGATATAGTTGTTTATACTTATGTTAGTTGGTGATAGTGAAAACACGATGCCATTTCTGCTTAGAACAAGGTATTAAAATTATGCCACTTGAGTCTCCAAGTGATAATAATAATAATTGATTGAGCTCCTGGTATGTGCCACAGGCTGCACTAAATGCACACTTTCTCCTTTTATCTTCCAAGAGAGATTGGCATTGTTTTGTCCATTTTGAAAATGAGGAAACTGAGGTTTAAGAATGTGAAATAACTTAATTAGGAAGTGGATGAGCTCAATCCCTAAGCCCGATTTCAAAATTCTTTTATCACATCCCAATGCTTGTCGTTCAGTGGTAGCTGAATATGGACAAGATAGCTAAACAAGAAAAAATTGTGGTAAAAGAAAACATATGTTAAATTAAGCCTGTCCTGAAAAATCCACAGTCTGTGGAAATAACTTCTACAGAGAAAGTCAAAGAGAAGTTTTCCCCAAAGGAAAACCTTCCATGAATATTATATTAAGAAAAGAAAGGCACAGTACACTTTTTGAATCTACTTCCAACTGATGAGCCAGGAGCTAGTAAGCTAGAGGTGAAGTAAGACCCTAGAACAAAGGGCGGGGGGGGGGGGGTGGCGGGCAGTAAATAGAGCATGGCAGGGCAGAAGGCCAGTCCCTAATCCACGGTAATTTTTTGGATGATTTAATATTCCCTAAGACCAAAAGACCTGGGTGTGATCAGAGTCAGGGGGGAAAAAAAGATCATTGTAAAGGATGGTATTAAACTTTGTAATGCCTTTTGTTAGGTGACTGAGTTTATGTATAATCCAGTCGTTCTCACTGTTTGCCACAGGCAGAAATTGTTGGAAATCGACTTCTTGTTATATCTTTCCTCAAGCAGTCTATGAACATTGAGGCTTTACTGTGTCTAAGGGTATCTGGGATACATAATCCCATTTCAGCTTCATTAAAATCCTTTTTTATTCCCATTTCATCCATGGCAAAACAAACTCAAAGCTCCCATCAGCGCCTCGTGGGTACTAACAGTTGTATGCTGAATGTATGAATTCAGGAACTTTCCAGTTAAGGGTATAGGTCTCTGTGGAACTCAGACCTTCCAACTCTGTCCACAAAATCCCACCTTTGCTCTGCAAGGAACTTTCTTCCCTTCTACTCTTTACCCCTCTTCACCTGCCTACTTCTACTAAGCCTCCAGTCTCAGTTCAAATTTTTCTTCCTAAAACCGGCTTTTTCTCATCCAAATTAGAACGGTCTCACCTATTAGTGTCGATCTTCTAGAAGCTGGTTCTTTCCTTTTATAGCATAGTTCAAAGTTTATAATTATAGATTGAATTGTCTATGTATTTATTACTTGTTTTTCACACTGCAGGCTCCACAAGGGCAGACACCTTCACCACTATGTCCTAAGCACTTAGCCACGGTAACAGAACACAGAAGTCACAATAAATGAATTTGGAGAATGACTTTGGAGACCTGAATATAAAATAGAGTATTAAGGGACTTCCCTGGTGGCTCAGTGGATAAGACTCCGCACTCCCAACTTCAGGGGGCCTGGGTTCGATCCCTGGTCAGGGAACTAGATCCCACATGCATGCCACAACTGAGAGTTCACATGCCTGCATGCCGCAACTAAGGAGCCCACGAGCTGCAACTAAGATCCAGCACAACCAAATAAATAAATAAATATTTAAAATAAAATAAAATAGAGTATTAAAAGGCAATTACCGTTGGTGGAAATGTAAAATGGTGCAACCGTTGTGGAAAATAGTATGGCAGTTTCTTTAAAAAATTAAACGTAGAATTACGGTAGGATCCAGCATTTCCACTTCTGGATATACATCTGAAAGAACTGAAAGCAGGGACATGAAGAGATACTTGTTCACCCAAATTCATAGCAGCATTATTCACAAGAGCTAAAAGGTGGACATAACCCAAGAGTCCATCAACAAATGAATGGATAAACAAAATGTGGTGTATACATACAATGGAATATTATTCAGCCTTAAAAATGAAAGAAATTCTGGGACTTCCCTGGTGATGCAGTGCTTAAGACTCCACGCCCCCAATGCAGGGGGCCCGGGTTCGACCCCTGGTCAGGGAACTAGATCCCACATACATGCTGCAACTAAGAATTCACATGCCTCAGGTCAGGAGTCAGCGAGCCACAGCTAAGACCTGGTGCAATCAAATAAATAAATAAATATTTTTTTAAAAAAGGAAAGAAACTCTGCCTTGCTACAGCCTGGATGAACCTTGAAGACATCATGCTAAGGGAAATAAGCCAGTCACAAAAGAGACAAATACTGTGTGATTCCACTTCTATGAGGTACCTAGAGAAGTCAAATTCATGGAGATAGAAATTAGAGGGGTGATTGCCAGGGGCTGGGTGGAGGGGGAAATGGGGAGTTACTGTTTAATGGGTATGGAGTTTCAGTTTTGCAAAATGGAAGGAGTTCTGGAGATTGCACAATAATGCGAATGTTCTTCATACCACTGAAGAGTTCACTTAAAGATGGTTAAATGGTAAAATTTTATGTTATGTGTATTTTACCACAATTGGGGAAAAAAGGCAATTACAAACTGATGGTTGCCTAACTATATACATTTATTAAAAATCACTGAAATGTACACCTATAATGGGTGAATTTTATGATATGTACAGTGTATCTAATGAAGTTGTTTTTGGTCAGAAGAGCCTTCATCAAAAAGTCTACAAATAATAAATTCTGGAGAGGGTGTGGAGAAAAGGGAACCCTCATACACTGTTGGTGAGAATGTAAATTGATACAGCCACTATGGAGAACAGTATGGAGGTTCCTTAAAAAACTAAAAATAGAACTACCATACAACCCAGCAATCCCACTACTGGGCATATACTCAGAAAAAACCATAATTCAAAAAGAGTCATGTACCACAATGTTCATTGCAGCTCTATTTACAATAGACAGGACATGGAAGCAACCTAAGTGTCCATCGACAGATGAATGGATAAAGAAGATGTGGCACATATATACAATGGAATATTACTCAGCCATAAAAAGAAACGAAATTGAGTTATTTGTAGTGAGGTGGATGGACCTAGGGTCTGACATACAGAGTGAAGTAAGTCAGAAAGAGAAAAACAAATACCGTATGCTAACACATATATATGGAATCTAAAAAAAAGAAAAGAAAAAAGGTCATGAAGAACCTGGGGCAAGACGGGAATAAAGACGCAGACCTACTAGAGAATGGACTTGAGGACATGGACATGGGGAGGGGGAAGGGACGAAGCTGGGACGAAGTGAGAGAGTGGCATGGACATATCTACACTACCAAATGTAAAGTAGATAGCTAGTGGGAAGCAGCCGCATAGCACAGGGAGATCAGCTCGGTGCTTTGTGACCAGCTAGAAGGGTGGGATAGGGAGGGTGGGAGGGAGGGAGACGCAAGAGGGAAGAGATATGGGGATATATGTATATGTATAACTGATTCACTTTGTTATAAAGCAGAAACTAACACACCATTGTAAAGCAATTATACTCCAATAAAAATGTTAAAAAAAAAAAAAAAGAAGGCAATTAGGGGGAGCTCCCTGGTGGTCCAGTGGTTAGGACTTGGCAGCTTTCACTACCCAGTGAAAGGGCCCAGGTTCAATCCCTGGTCGGGGGCCTAAGATCCCGCAAGCCACGCGGCCAAAAAAAAAAAAAAAAGGCAATTAGATATTTGGTTGTCCCTATAATTGAAAGGGCCATAATTACATGTGTGGTTTTTTTCCTATGTGGGATTCCCAGCATCTTAAGCTTGAAAAAACTGAAATGGCAAGGCTGCTGTCCGTAAATCATGTTCTGCCACTGCAAAAGTATTGCCCCTTTGGGTCTCTAATTATTCATGCCAGGAAATGGTCAAGTGGACCGATGTGGTAACCGCTGCTGCTTTAATTTGGGAAATACACAGTTTGGATTCGGGAAGTATAAAGAGTGGCTTTTTTCTCAACATGGACCAACCTCTTGGAGGCTCTGGACTCATCGATTTGATATCTGCCTGCCTCAAAGAGAAGGCTTTATATGTCTGGAAACAGCTGCTGAAATCTAGAGATTTAGAAGTTGAGCTAAAATTGCTTCAGAAATCATGCTTGTAATTCACTGGGAGTGCTTTCTTATGGGGCCAAACATCCACTTTCCTGAGTGTCCTGGCCCAGAGCCCTTCTACTGGGATGATTAATAATTGCAAAGTCTGGCTAATTGCAATCATCACCACTTAACTGATGATACCGCCTCCTCGTTTTGATATCTCTCTGCTTGTTGCCATTTTATCACTCCCAAATTGGTACTGATCAATTTCTAGCTCCAATTAGTCTTCCCGGTTAATATATCCCCTGATATGTTGAAGCCCACAACTGTGTACTCAAAAAGAGAAAAAAAGTAAAACTATTCCAGCAAGTTCATTAAAACAGGAGTGAATTTCCAGAAATGAGAATTTCTCCTGCAGTTTCTTCAGCTGAAGAGGAGATGGACTAGGAATAAAGAAGTTAATGCGACTGGGTTTTTTTGTCCCTCAGTCCCTTGCCGGGCTCACTGTGGTCCATGCATGCGGGTCTTTAGGTCAGTCTGGAGCACTCACACGCTGCAGAGAAGGTTGACTCTCTAAGTCCATGGCAGGGGTTCTCAGTGGCGGGCAATTTTACCTCCTCCCCTAACTGGGGACATTTGGCAACACAAGAGTGCTAGTTATATACTAGGTAGAGGCCAGGATAATGCTAATACCCTACAATAGCCCAGGACAGCCCCGGACAACAAAGAACTATCTGACCCAAAATGTCAGTAGTGCCGAAGCTGAGAAACCAGGTCTATAGGTAACATGATTTCAAGGCCATATTAGCAACTACCTAATCCTTTTTTTTTTCCCCAATAGTAAAATACTTTCTAATAAAACTAAGTACTAAATCACAATCAAATCCTCTTATCTGGACTTCCCTGGTGGCACAGTTGTTAAGAATCCGCCTGCCAGGGCTGCCCTGGTGGCGCAGGGGTTAAGAATCCCCCTGCCAATACAGGGGACACGGGTTCGAGCCCTGGTCCGGGAAGATCCCACATACCACGGAGCAACTAAGCCCGTGTGCCACAACTACTAAGCCTGAGCTCTAGAGCCTGCGAGCCACAACTACTGAGCCTGTGTGCCACAACTGCTGAAGCCCGCGTGCCTAGAGCCCGTGCTCTGCAATAAGAGAAGCCACCACAATGAGAAGCCCGCTCACCACAATGAAGATCCAATGCAGCCAAAAATAAATAAATAAAACAAATAAATTAAAAAAAAGAATCCGCCTGCCAGTGCAGGGGACACGGGTTCGATCCCTGGTCTGGGAAGATCCCACATGCCACGGAGCAACTAAGCCCGTGCACCACAACAACTGAGCCTGTGCTCTAGAGCCTGCGAGCCACAACTACTGAGCCCGTGTGCCTAGAGCCCGTGCTCCGCAACAAGAGAAGCCACTGCAATGAGAAGCCCACGCACCACAAGGAAGAGTAGCCCCCGCTCGCAGCAACTAGAGAAAGCATGTGCGCAGCAACAAAGACCCAACGCAGCCAAAAATAAATAAATAAATAAATAAATAAAAATTTTTAAAAATCCTCTTATCTTCTATGGAGAACCAACTAGCGGTTACCAGTGGGGAGAGGGAAGGGGGGACGGGCAATAAAGGGGTAGGCATTAAGAGGTACAAACTATTATGTATAAAATAAGCTATAAGGATTCTAAATCAGCTATACTCCAATAAAAATTTTTTTACAAGCTACAAGGACATACTGTACAACACATGGAATATAGTCAATATTTTATAATAACTATAAATGGAGTATAACATTTAAAAATTGTGAATCACTACATTGTACACCTGATATTGTACATCAGCTATATTTCAATTTAAAAAAAATCCTCTTGGCTTCTCCAGGGAAACCTTGTTAACCTCCCCCGACTAAATCAAAGCCCTGCATTCTGGCCTTTTCTCTCAAAGATTATACAATCTTATATTCACCCGTTGGGATGATTTGAGTAATTTTTCTGCTTCTTCTGCGGATGAGAGAAGGATAACATTTGAGTGAATTTTCTTCTGATCTTTCTTCCATGAATATCATAACTTTTACAGAGTTGAGATCCATTTGAAAATACATCTTGGCATTCTGTTTCTTTCACTTGAACAGGATATCATCAGCCTTTTCTACCTCACTAAAAACAAATCTTTGTCAATGTGTTTTATTAGGTAATTTTTTCACTCATGGATGAACTTTTAATCTAGTTAACCAATCCCTGTTATATATTTGAGTTGTCTTTATTATAGAGAATAAAGTCCGTGAACTTTCTGTTCACACAGCTCTGTCCAAATTTTGGATTTCTTTTCCTAAGACCTCGTATCCTGAGTCTCTCTGCAATGAATGTTGGTGTTTCACAAATTCACAACCCTTCAAGAGCTTTTGAAAATACTCTCTTATTCCTTTGTGGGCTCTTGTGCAAGACATGAGCCTGGGTAACGTGAGTGATCAAGCTAAAAGGGTAAAACCATAAACATGCTTATCGGGACGTTCACATATTTCGTAACTGGACCAGAGAAATGTATAGATTTTCAAAAACAAGTTGAAGGTTCAATTGATTGAACAATTTTTCTGCTAAAAACGCTTTCCACTGCATTCCCTTTTGTAGCAGTTGTGATTCATTCTTTAAACATTTCTGTACTGGCCCCTGCAACCTTTCCTAAAAGTTTTCTCTTCTTTCTTTTTCTGATTACCTACCAGACACACATCCTGCCTCCCCCTTCCAAAAAATACCTATTCTGAACTTGTCTTTAAAAAAATATCACCGAGGAGGCACTTCTGTCCATTTGCCACAAGCGTTCTTTATTATAACAAACCTTTAAGAGCTAAAAGCCCAGCACACAGGAAAGTTTACTGTCATAAATATCTATCTGTCATTGCAATATAAATTATAATTGAAAATAAACTTTTCAGAGAACTCTGCCCAACACGCAAAAAGTAAGCCAGTGAGAGCGAGGCAATTAAGAATGTTAATTGGCACAGAGAGAAAAGCAAAGGACAGTCATTGTTAAGATAACTGGTCTATAAACACCTAAATGGATTTTGTGAAGGGGAAAAAAGAAAGGACCATCTTTTGACCATGAAAGGGAATATAAAATGTCCCTTTCTTTGTTTTAATGTGTGGAGAGATTTTGACTTCTTTTCTCAGCTCCGACTCCCAAATAAACAAATGACTTGGCTCTGGTCTGGTTACAGAGACTGAGATGAGGCACCTAAATGGAGGGAAAGAGGGAAAAGCAAAGAGAGCAGACCAGAGCAGAAAGAAGCAAAGGTTGAAGAAGAAAAATAGGAGGGAGAGGGAGGGGAAGGGGTGATAAGCGTAGGGGAAGAAATACAGACACCAAAAGAGAAGGAATAAAACTCCTGAGAAACAGAACAAGAGTTAAGCACAGGGAAGAACAAGAAAGTTTTCATCTATTTTTTACCCTTCAGGTGACCTGAAACTTGTTGTTTTGTTTGTTTTTGTTTTGTTTTGGGGGTGTTTTTTGTTTGTGTGTTTTTGTTTTTGTTTTTTTCCGGCTCTGCCGTGCAGCTTGCAGGATCTTAGTTCCCCGACCAGGGATCGAACCCAGGCCCCCAGCAGTGAAAGCGACGAGTTCTAACCACTGGACCACCAGGGAATTCCCTGAAAGTTCATTTCTTAAACTGGGCAGCGTGGACAAGCCAGGGTGTGGGTCCTGCCTTTGTAATTTCCCTCCAGCCTGTCTCAGTCTCTCCAGACCTTGTTTCCTTCCCCAGTAAATGGGGAGACTAATCTCTATTTGTGGCATTGCCCCGAAACTTAGAAATGACTGTCGTAAAGCCTCTGGCTTAAACTGGTGTTCAGGAAACATGTATCATCATCATACATATTTTTTAAGGCTCCAGCAGGAATATTTATCTAAGGTTTTTAATCTCATAATATTAAGTAGACCTGCAACATACATGATAGTTTTGGGGCCAGAGTTATTTTATTTACTTGGCCATTCATTCATTCAACAAAGAATTATTTTGTCCACTAGGTACCAGGCCTTGGGCTGGGTGCTGAGGATTTTAGGATGAAAAAACTCAAGTGGTCACAGTCTAAAATGGGCAAAAGGGAATTCCCTGGCTGTCTAGTGGTTACGACTCCATGCTTTCACTGCCGAGGGCCCGGGTTCAGTCACTGGTGTGGGAACTAAGATCCCATGAGCCAAGAGGAGTGGCCAAAAAAAAAAAAGGCAAAAAAAAGCTAATGTCAACACTATTGGGTCATGCAAAAATGGTGGTCTAGGGTACATGCACTCTGCCTAGAGTGGGGCTGGGATGGGATGAAGTCATGAAAGGCATAAGTCGCCTTGCAAACTAGTCACTCCATGACAGAAGGGGCCCTGGTCACCTCACTTGCCATTTTGTAAACAAATACCTTTAATATGTGTCAGCTAGAAGTGAATGCTATGAAGACAGTGAAAGCAACAGAGAACGTCAGAGGATGCTTTTTTTGTGGAGTAATGAGGAAAGACCTCACTGATAAGAAGACATGTGAGCGGAGACATGAAGGAAATGAGAGCCACGCTGATATCTGTGGGAAGGGCATTCCAGGCAGAGGTAACAGACAGTACAAAGGCCCTGAGGCAGGAATGTGTTTGACATGTTTGGAGAACTTGAAAAAGGCCACTGGGGCTGGAGTGGAGTGAGTGAGAGGTAATGGGGGGGCAAGCACATGTATGGCCTTAGAGATCGTGACTCTAATTTTGGTTTTTGTTTTTTTCGTTTTTTCAATTAAAAAAAAATTGTGATAAAATACATATAAGATAAAATTTAGCATCTTAATAATTTAAAATTATACAGGTCAGTGGTATTAAATGCATTCACATTATTGTGCAAACACCACTACCATCCGTCTCCATCACTCTTTTCATCTTGCAAAACCGAAACTCCGTACCCATTAAACAGCAACTCCCCACTTCTCTCTCACCCCAGGCCCTGGCAACCACCACTCTACTTTCTGTCTGTGAATCTGACTACTCTGAGTACTTCATACAAGAGGAATCATACAGGGACTTCCCTGGTGAAGCAGTGGTTAAGAATCCACTTGCCAATGAAGGGAACACAGGCTCAATCCCTGGTCTGGGAAGATCCCACATGCCATGGAGCAACTAAGCCCATGAGCCACAACTACTGAGCGTGAGTGCCACAACTACTGAAGCCCGAGTGCCTAGAGCCCGTGCTCCACAAGAGAAGCGATCGCAATGAGAAGCCCGCGCACCACAAGGAAGAGTAGCCCCTGATCGCCTCATGTAGAGAAAGCCTGCGCGCAGCAACGAAGACCCAACGCAGCCAAAAATAAATAAGTAAATAAATAAAAAGAGGAATCATACAGTATTTGTCTTTTTGTGACTGCCTTATTTCAATTAGCGTAATATCCTCAGGTTCATCCATGGTGTGGCAAGTATCAGAATTTCTTTCATTTTTAAGGGAATAATATTCCTTTGTATGTATATACCACATTTGGCTTATAGCTTTATCCATCAGTAAACACTTGGGTTGCTTCCACCTTTTAGCTATTGTGAATAATGTTGCTATGAATATGAGTATAGAAATATCTCTTCAAGACCTGGCTTTTAATTCTTTGGGGTATATATATATACCCAGAAGTGGAACTGCTGGATCATATGATAATTCCATTTTTATTTGTATTTTTTTATTTTGTTTAATTTTTATTTTATATTGAAGTATAGTTGATTTACAATGTTGTTTTTGTTTCAGGTGTACAGCAAAGTGATTTAGTTACACATATCTATTCTTTTTCAGATCCTTTTCCCATATAGGTTATTACCAAGTATTGAGTAGAATTCCCTGTGCTATACAGTAAGTCCTTGTTGATTATCTTTTTTTTTTTTTTTTTTTTTTTTTTACTTTATTTATTTATTTATTTTATTTATTTTTGGCTGTCTTGGGTCTTCGGTTCGTGCGAGGGCTTTCTCTGGCTACGGCAAGTGGGGGCCACTCTTCATCGCGGTGCGGGGACCGCTCTTCATCGCGGTGCGCGGGCCTTTCACCATCGCGGCCCCTCCCGTTGCGGGGCACAGGCTCCAGACGCGCAGGCTCAGTAGCCGTGGCTCACGGGCCCAGCCGCTCCGCGGCATGTGGGATCTTCCCAGACCAGGGCTCGAACCCGTGTCCCCTGCATTAGCAGGCAGATTCTCAACCACTGCGCCACCAGGGAAGCCCCTGATTATCTATTTTATATATAGTAGTGTGTATAATTCTATTTTTTTTATTTATTATTTTTATTTTTGGCTGTGTTGGGTCTTCGTTTCTGTGCGAGGGCTTTCTCCAGTTGCGGCAAGCGGGGGCCACTCTTCATCGCGGTGCGCGGGCCTCTCACTATCGCGGCCTCTCTTGTTGTGGAGCAGAGGCTCCAGACGCTCAGGCTCAGTAGTTGTGGCTCACGGGCCCAGTTGCTCCGCGGCATGTGGGATCTTCTCAGACCAGGGCTCGAACCCGTGTCCCCTGCATTGGCAGGCAGATTCTCAACCACTGCGCCACCAGGGAAGCCCCCTATAATTCTATTTTTAATTGTTTAAGAAACTGCCATACTATTTTCCTTTTTTTTTTTAAATTAATTTGTTTATTTTTGGCTGTGTTGGGTCTTGTTTGCTGCGTGCGGGCTTTCTCTACTTGCGGCGAGTGGGGGCTACTCTTCGTTGCGGTGCGCGGGCTTCTCATTGCGGTGGCTTCTCTAGTTGCGGAGCACAGGCTCTAGGTGCGTGGGCTTCAGTAGTTGTGGCACGTGGTCTCAGTAGTTGTGGCTCACGGGCTTAGTTGCTCTACGGCATGTGGGATCTTCCTGGACTAGGGCTCGAATCTGTGTCCCCTGCATTGGTAGGAAGATTCTTAACCACTGCGCCACCAGGGAAGTCCTGCCATACTATTTTCAACAACAGATGCACCATTTTATATTCCCACTGACAGTATACAATGGTTCCAATTTATCTGCATCCTCACTAACACTTGTTATTTTCTGGTTTTTGATACTAACCATTTAATGGGAGTGAGGTAGTTCTCATTGTGGTTTTGATTAGCATTTCCCTAATGATTAGCGTGTTGAGTATATTTTTCTAGGTTTGTGTATATTATATATCTATCCCAAATAAAAGCTGCTATGACCTCTTTTTTCCTTCCCACCATTTACTTTTTTATTTTCCCCCCTTCTATTTATTTTAAATGTCATATCACAGTGGCACCTTACCAAATAGATACCCAAATAACTGCCAGGACATTTCAAAGTTGTAAAGAATAACTCAAAAAGGGTAACTAGTAGAGTGTTTAAGAAAGTCTTAATTGTCCTGCACCAAAAACACGTAAGAGTCGAAATTTTTAGATAGGCTTCATCTTAATATGACTGCTAAGACAATCACAGTAAAACAGCCCTCCCTTTTTAAAAAGAACATTGCTTTTTGTCTAGTGAGACGCAAAGTCATTGGAAGGTTTCGAGCAGAGGAAGGATGTGACTTTCCTTAGGTTTTAGAAGGAGAACTCTGAATGCTGTGATGGACTGCACCTCGAGGGGAATGGGCAGTGGAGACTCTATAGCAATAGTCCGGGAGCGCAAAGATGAAGGGTTGGCTCAAGGTGGGAGAAATGTTTGGACAGGAATATATTGTGATTGTGTGGCTGATAGGACTTGCTGACAGACTGGATGTGGGTGGGAGAAAGAGAGGTCAAGGATGATTCTTAGGTTTTTAATCTGAGCACCTGGAAGAAAACAAGTGCCGTGTCCAGAAATAGGGAAGGCTGGGGGAAGTCAATATGGCTGTGGAGGCTTCATTACTCACTTGGGACTTGTTATGTTGGAGACACCAATTGTAGATTCAAGTGGAAACGTTAAAGCAGGAGTTGGAGAGACCAGTCTGGAGTCCAGGGATGAGGCCCAGGAGCCTGGAGACATCTGCATGGGTAAGATGGGATTCGAAGCCTTGGGACTGGTTGGGATCAACTAGGGAGTGAGGGGAGACAAGGAAGAAACAAGGGCAAAGATGAGGTCTGGGGAACACTGGGGTTTAAAGGGGGGAAGGTGAGGAGGAACCTACAAAGGGGACAGAGAAGGGCTGTCATCTCCTGAATCAGAACCAAGACAGAGCCGTCCAGGAAGCCGAGAGAGGAAAGTCCTCATAATGGAGGGTGTGATCCAAGGTCTGAACACAGGGCTGCTCTTTCAAGGCAGGCGGACCCGACTGCTGGTTAGGTTGGGCAACGTAGAGATGGCTAGTCATCAGGAGAGACTCCAGTGGGGCCGAAGGGGCAAAAGCTGATGGGAAAGGGTTGAAAAGGAATGGGAGGAGGTAGTGAGTAGGACCAACCCTTTTGAAGATGTTTCATGGTACATAGGGGGAGGGAAGGGTGGAGTGGGGCAGGAAGGGGGGCTTCAGGGGGAATATGAGTTTAAGGGAGGTATTATAGCAGGTGTTGGATGACGGGAGCAAGGATTCAAGTGAAGAGGAGTTCTTGATAATGCAGGAGAGAAAAGGAACAATTACCGAGCAGTGATCTTAAGAAGGTGGGGAGGGATGTGGTGTTGGCCTGTGATATGGTCCCATACAGTCCATCCATAACGGCAGAGAGGGAGAACATTTGGGCCCACATCAAGGTAAGTGGGCTGATTTAGCTTGGGGGTGTGTGGAAGTCCTCCACCAACAAGAGTACAGAAGGGGAGAGAGGGCTGAGTGTCAGAGGAGAGAAAGGAGGGGTAGAACAGCCTTCCAGGAGAGATGGAGAATGAATGGGAGAGGGAAGTGCGGGGGGCCGCCCGGCCCCCACTGCGGGTCATACATGTAAGAGAAGCCAGTTCTCACGGTTGTGAGTTTTCCCCCAACCTTCTTCAGCTGTTTCCGTGCAGGTGCAGAATGGGCTAAGAGTTGGATTTCACCCAGAATGGGGTTTTAGCCCAGAAAGTCCACAAAGAAGGAAGAGAGCAGTGGCATCCCGGGTGAACATGAGGGGGGTATCATGATGGACCGTAGAGCCCAAGCCTGATAGGATGGGACAGGGGTGTAGAAGAGTGAAACAATGACAGTCAGTAAATGTGGAGGTTACAGGAAGGTCAAGGAATTGGTGGACTTGGGGTCCCCAAAGGACTGAGCTAGAAAGGTACTGGGTCAGAGAGAGAGACGCTTGATATTGAGCTGGTGGAGGTGATGTTGCTATTGGAATTGAGGACAGTCTGAGCCCGGAAGTGTGCACTGAGACGGGGTGTGGACAAGATCCCTCATGGAGGGGTGGTCGAGGAAAGGAGCAACTGGGAATCAAAAGGGTTATCTTCACAGAGATGGAAAATGTCAAGAATTATTACAGGTGAGCGAGATATTGAGTCTGGTAACAAAATCTTCAAAAGCTGAGGAGCAGGATCTCCAGGTCCGCAGAGGATGCAGGGAGAACAGGGGTGTGGACAGGAAAACCTGAATTCTGGGTCTCCAAGCGCTGAATGGTTTGAGGAGAAGAGAAGCAAAGAGCTCAGGTAGCCCATGTCCAGGCTGGTAGACTTGGGTGTCACAGGGAAGAAGCCACCCCTTGAGAGAGCTGGACGGAAAGCTGTGTCCCCAGGGGAAAACCCAGGGTCAGTTGGAGCAAAATGATGCGGGGACATTCAGAGAAAGGGGTGAGGATAAAGGAGACTTTGCCACGAGGGACCAGAGGGCCCTGGAGGAATGTTGGGGGTATTGAGGATGGGGCTGGAGATCGGGTCGAATAAGTACCTGGGTTTATGGAATTGGTTATTCAGGACCAGGCACTGTTTTAACCACTTTGCATGTATTTAATCATGTACCCTATGGGGTAATTACTATACTATCAGATTAATTTTCCAGGGCAGCAGATTGAGGTACAGAAAGGTAAATGACTCAACCAAGGTCTCACAGGGTTAGGACCAACTTTCAGAACTAAGCAACTTCCTCAGGACCATATCAGCAAACCACAGCCCAAAGGCCAAATCCAGCCTGCCAATGGTTTTGTAAGACCCGCAGGCTAACAATGGGCTTTACAGAGGGAACCTTCACCATCTCGTGGAGGACAAGAAACATTACTATGAACTCCAATCAAGCAATGTTATTCTCCAAAAGAATTCCATTCTTCTCACTCACAAACCTATATTGAAAAAAAAATTATAATCAAGCATTGTTATATTTGGAAGTTCATCAATTGAAATTTTGTTTTCTCTCTTGTGTAAGTATCTACATAATATCCTTAGTTTTGCCTCTTGGTCCACAAAACCTAAAATGTTTCTATCTGGTCCTTTACAGAAAACGTTTGCCCAACTCTGTATTCTATTCCAATCTCTCTCAGGAGAGGAAATGCTCAATAAATGTCAAGTCATTATTGCTGATGTTGTTACTTTCATCATCTTTGGCACCTAATTCATAGGACTGAAAACAACCTGGTTGTAAGTTATCTTGTGGGTGGTGTCACCCAAAAGGTATTAAAAAATAAATGTTAGCTATTGAATGAATGGGCGAATGAATGAATGAATGAGTGGTGGGAGGAGGGAAGGAGGCAAGAAGTGGGGGTGGGCATTGATAGCATCTTTCACCAAGACAGAGAGCATATCAAGACAGGGAGGGTCAGAAGCGGTGAGTTCAGTTTCAGAAACTTTATTGGAGGTGAGAGTCGATTAGGTCAGCATAAACCCAGGGAATGCTATTTAAATCTAAGCAAATCCACCATTGTCCTCGGTATCTGACCCCTGAGAGAAAATTCCATAGCTATGCAGAAAGCCCTGTATACCTCTGGGATATTTTTATAGGGAGTATAAAAGAACTGGGTGTGGTTGGGCAGATGGGGAGAAGATTCTGGAAGGCTGGATCTTTGAGAAGAGTTTATCAGGAAAGACCAGTATTTATCGGGTTCCAATTAAATTAAACACAATGTGCTGGGGCCCTTATGTAATTATCCTCACAATTCTGAGAAAGAGGTATTGTTATTCCCATTTTGCAGATGCAGAAACCGAGGATGGGAATAACTGTAACCTGTCTCAGGGCTCACATCTCGGAAGCAGCCAGTCCATGCTTTCTATCAGCTCCTCTGACCGCCAGTCACCCATTTGCTTCTTCATGCAACCTACGGGGCAGGCAAGGTTCTAGGCCCCAAGATTCAACAATGAAGGGCCAGCTTCTTGGAGCTCAGAGCCCAGTGGGGAAGACAGACAATAGGCACGTAACCAACACACAAACACATGCTGTGAAGGGTAAGATAATTAGAGAGTGACCAGAGATGGAGACCACAAGAGTTGTGAAGTTCATGGGTGACCACTCTGAGTCCAGAGCTGATGAGCTAAAGGAAGAATGTTCTAAAAACAGCAAGGGCCCTGAGGCGGGAATGAGCTCGGACAAGTTGAAGATCAGAAATGAGGCCGCTGTCCTTGGACAGTGCCCAACAGGAGAAAAGGTACTCCCGTCTTGTCAAAGGAAGTGCCCCCAGGTGGAGTGAGCTTCGTGTCAAGGTTTCAAGAAAGGCTGAAAGCTGGCTGGGACTGGTCTCCTTTGGGATGGATCTTTCTTTTATTATTTGTAATCATTTCTTCTATGCCATTTTTTCCCCTCCTCTTCTTTTTCTTTTGTGTTTTTTGGCCCTGAGGTCTCACTGGTTATAGAAGAATAATCCAAGTTGAAATGAATTGCCCTGGGAATTCCCTGGCAGTCCAGTGGTTAGGACTCCGCCCTCTCACTGCCGAGGGCCCGGGTTTGATCCCTGGTCGGGGAACTAAGATCCCACAAGCCGTGCGGCACGGCAAAAAAATAATAATAATAATAAATAAACGTCTTGAAATGAATTGCTCAGTTGTCAGGAAAACATATATCTGCTTTTTTTAAAAAAATTGCCACATAGTTACCGAGACTTGGAACACCATTATTTATGGAAATGAGGACTGTGGTGAAATTAAGGGCTCATAACCTCAGCCTTGTACTCAGGAGCTGCGTCCCTGGATGACTGAGCCTCCTGACCACGTATACCAAATCTGGTGCATTTTCCTGGCGAGAAGCTCTCCTGAGATTCTCAAAGGGCCTTTGTGCCCCTCCCACTGTCCTACATCTAAACTCTCCATCAGGGTTTCTTTTTTTTTTTTTTTTTAATTTATTTTATTTATTTATTATTTTTGGCTGCGTTGGGTCTTCATTGCTGCACGCGGGCTTTCTCTAGTTGCGGCGAGAGGGGGCTACTCTTTGTTGCGGTGCGAGGGCTTCTCATTGCGGTGGCTTCTCTTGTTGTGGAGCACGGGCTCTAGGCACGCAGGCTTCAGCAGTTGTGGCACGTGGGCTCAGTAGTTGTGGCTCGCGGGCTCTAGAGCACAGGCTCAGTAGTTGCGGCGCATGGGCTTAGTTGCTCCGCGGCATGTGGGATCTTCCCAGACCAGGGCTTGAACCCGTGTCCCCTGCACTGGCAGGCGGATTCTTAACCACTGCGCCACCAGGGAAGCCCCTCCATCAGGATTTCTTAAGCTTCACACTACTGACAACTTGGGGGTGGATAATGCTCTGTCCGGGGGCTGCCCTTTGCATTATGGGATGTTCAGCAGCATCCCAGGACTCTACTCACTAGAGGCCAGTGGCACCCCGTCCCTTCAGTACAACAACCAGAAACGTCTACAGACATTGCTGCATGTCTGCTGGACAGGGGGAGCAGAACTGGCCCCTGGTTGAGACCCTCTGCTCTAGATGGCTCATGGAGATACTGAGGCATGAAATATGACAACAGCTGCCCGCCCTGATGCATGTTGGCCCTGTTGCCCTACAGCACTGTTCCCCTCCCCACTTTCAAGCAATCCTTCCTAAGCCACGGTCCTTCCCAGACGGCCCCTGACTCTGAGACTAACGATGCTTACCTTGACCAACTGAAAGAACTCTTCAAAGCATCCAAGGAGATCCTGTACCTGCCACCAAACATGCACTATGCACTAACAGCACTCGAGGAATCATGGTAAGTGTCATCGTCACCACAAAGAGAAGCTATTTTAATAAACACTTGTAAAATATTGATCCCATCAATCAATATTTTAGACGGAACTCTTCTTCAGTGTGGGGCAGATTACACACTCTGTATCTCATCATTCTCCTTGCACCGCTACAACTTTATACTTGCTCAGCAGCTATTTCCTGAATACCTGCTCTGTGCCAAGCCCTGAGGTCCCCAGGGCAACCCAGCAGTGAGTGGCACCCCCATCACTTGCTGTCTTTATTTACCCTGCTCTGTTGTTTTCATAGCAGAAAATGTTCATACCAGACACTGTATTCTTTGCATATTTATTTGTCTCGTCCACTAGAAAGAAGCTGCGATTTTGGACGGTTTCTTTCACTTCTAAATCCCAGCCTTTAGAACAGGGCTTGGCTCACAGCAGGGATTTTTTGGGAGAAGTCTTTTGGACCTTAAAAGAGAAATCTGGGGTGGAGATAGAACTTGGGGAGACACCGGTTAATAGGTGGTTTAGAAACTGCAGGAGCAGATGACCCCTGGGGAGAGAGTGTTCAGTAAGAGGTGACAAGGTCCTTGGGGCTTTCCATGTGGTCCCAGAAAGGAGGCAGAGCCCAGAGGGGTGAGTGATGGTTAACGGAGGGGCTTTCTCCGGAAGGGAAGCAGGACTTGTCTACACTCCTGAGTATCTCGATGCTGCTGAGAGATGAAGATAAGGGCTGGAGAAAATGCCTATTGTATTTAGAGATAAAGGCCAGGAGGCCAGGGAGCGCCCTTGGTGACATGTGTAAGGACAGTTTCCACGGATAATGGAGGCCAAAGTGAGGGGAAATGAGGCTATGGTAGCAAAAGCCTTTCGATAAGGAGGATATTAAGAAGAGGAAAGAGATGGGACAGTAGCTGGAAGGGAATGGGGGGGGCAAGGCAGTATTATTATTATTTTTTAAAGAAGGGAGAGATTTAAATGTTGGAGGGAAGGATACAATTCAAAAGGAAAGCTCGAGGGACTTCCCTGGCGGTCCAGTGGTTAGGGCTCTGTGCTTCCACTGCAGGGGGCACGGGTTCGATCCCTGGTCAAGGAACTAAGAAAAAAAAAAAAGGAAAAGGAAAGCTCGAGTCTTCAAGAGGGAGATGGAGTGAGGAAGGTTCTGAAATGTAAGGAGGGGCTGGGAGACAGGGCTGGTCTCAGGTGGAAGGTCCTTTAACAGGAGGAGAGAAGCTGAAGACCTTCCAAGGGTTTGCAATCCCTCCACGGTGGGTCCCTGCCTCTTCTCCAGCTTGTCTCCCATCTCCCTCCTCGGCCTCTCATCCACTCTGCTCTGCCACCTGCTCCCTTGCCTTTTTTCAAGTCCTCCAACCAGGCTCCTCTGTCTCGCTTTTTCCTCTACCTGGGACATGTGCAGAGATCCATGGGGCTCAGTCCTTCACTTCTTCGGTCTCTGCAGTTCCGTCCCTTTTTCAGAGATCTTTCCTGACACCCCCCTGCCTCCCTTGGGTATTGGCATCCTCCTGCTATCAAGGTCCTTGTTATCATAAGCTTCGTGCCCTGGTCTTGCTTGGGTTTCTCAGCACGATCCAGCAGTGTATCATGCATTTTGCTCATATTTATTCCTTATCTGTCCCCTCTTAATGCCTTTGTCCTATTTACTAAGGTGGGGTGTAGCCCCACCACCTGTTACAGTGCCAGGCAGATACGCCTGAGAATGGATCTAGGGATAAGTGGTTTACGTACTGGGCTGGGGCAAGTTGGGGGTGTCCCCTTCTGATGAAGTCCCCTTCCCGCACGATGAAGGGCATGAGATCATGACTTGTGGTGATGGGGTGTGGACTGGGGAGCAGCTAGTCAGAGATTTGAGGACTTGTGAGACTAGGTTAGGGAGAAAGTGGAGAGTTGGTTTAATTTGGGGTTGTGCATCAAGGGTTTGGGGGAGGAAATTCATAAGGGTCTTGACAAGAGTGTTGCTGGAATGAAAGTCTCTGCAAGCTAGGTGAGGAAGTGTTAGGGGAAACACTGACTGAAACCGCCCACCCTCGCCAGGCAAAGACAGTAACAATTTGTGTGAGTTATTTTACAGAGGAGATCCTGGTAAGGAACAGGGAACTAACAAGCCACCACCAACTGGAAGAATTGGGGAAAGGTCAAAAGGAGAGAGGAGACGCCAGTCCACGCCTCCTACCAACCTCCCAGAATCCTTCTCCCTGGAATCCATCTTGGCTGAGTGATGCGTGCACCACCAGAAAGGACCCTGGGTCAGAATGATTGGCCAGAGACAACCCAGAAACTAATCACATCACCGTAAAACCTGAGACTGTGAGCCACGTGGCAGAGCAGTCCTCCTGGGGTCCCTTATCCTCCCGCTCTCCACCCACCTGCCCCTTCCCAATAAAGCCTCTTGCTTTGTCAGCACGTGTGTCTCCTCGGACAATTCCTTTCTGAGGGTTAGACAAGAGCCCAGTCTTGGCCCCTGGGAGGGGTTCCCCTTCCTGCAACAGAAGGATGAAAACTAGTTTGGCAGAAATACCAGAAAATCCCAGAGTAAGCAAGAAAGGAAGGAGGAGAGGGTGGGTGCTAAGTACTATTCTCCCCGTTTTACAGATGAGAAAACAAAGGCACTGAAATGTAAAGTGACCTTCCGAGGTTCCCACAGCTGGGACCCAGTCTGCATTGGAACCCAGATCTGCCACATTCCATAGCCAGACTCCTCAGCCTTGGCTTTAAGGCATGATTTCAGGCCAGTCACCTAAAATGATTCTGGTTTCTGAGCCGGAAAATCAAAGGGAAGCATCCCCAGGTGGGGTTTTAGGTGTGTTCTAAGGTGGGACAAAAAAATCTCTTTTTGGGATTTCAGGTCTCTGAGATCTCTTTTGTTATGCTTACATTTCAATATCCTCTGGATTATTTCTGTCTCCTCCCCACTCTCTATTTTTTAAATTCCTTTAGTGTTTTGCTTGAGGTCTGTTGGGTGTGGCTGAAAAAAATCTAAACTGGAGGCGTGGAAGCTTCTTGCTCAATTTATCAGGTGACTTAATATCACCAGTTATTATGATAATAGTTTCTCCTGTCAAAGCTTTTGAGCCCTTTACATGTGTAAATGAAGCTCTTCTTTAAGGCAGCAATTTTTAACCTGAAGTCCAAGGTCTGTGGATGGGACCATGAAGCCTTTGCCATGGTATAACAAATTTTGTGCATACCGGCATATTCTTCTCCCAGGGAAAGAAGTCATAACTCTCATCAAATTTTCATGGCCTCCCCACTTTCAGCCTCCAAATCTCCACCAGCTTCTTTTCAGATCTTCTCCCTACCACAGGGCCTTTGCGCCTCCCTGCCTGGAACCCTCTGCCTTCCCTGATCTTGTTAATGACTCAAACTTGAGCCCTAGCTCAGGCATCTTGTCTTCAGTCCTGTCTCCCCTTCCTCCCTGACTAATTCAGGCTCCCTCACACATGACCCTTGGAGAACTGGATACCTCTCTACTAGCGTTTATCACAGCTACAATTTTGCTTATTTGTGAGTTTATATGACCAAGATCTACCTCCTCTAGACTAAAGGTGCCACCTAAGTAGGTGCCACATCTATTTTACCCAATCTTGTATCTCCAGTGCCTGGTATAGTGTGCCAGACACCTAGCAGGTATGCCAAGCTGTAGTCATTGGGCATACTCATGTGTCAGAAACATGGCTCAGACTGAGTTCCAGATCTGAAGACTGAGGTTCAAAATATACCATCTGGGCTTCCCTGGTGGCACAGTGGTTAAGAATCCGCCTGCCAATGCAGGAGACACGGGTTTGAGCCCTGGTCCGGGAAGATCCCACATGCCGCGTAGCAACTAAGCCCGTGCACCACAACTACTGAGCCTGAGCTCTAGAGCCCGCGAGCCACAACTACTGAAGCCCGCGCGCCTAGAGCCTGTGCTCCGCAACAAGAGAAGCCACCGCAATGAGAAGCCTGCGTACTGCAACGAAGAGTAGCCCCTGCTCGCCGTAACTAGAGAAAGCCTGTGCGCAGCAACAAAGACCCAAGGCAGCCATAAATAAATAAATAAATTTATTTTTTAAAAAACCCAAAAAACAAAAAAAACAAAATATACCATCTGTACCCATTTATCGTGTACCCAAACCCATGCCGTACACATTCGTTACTGCCCTATTTTTCCAAGAATACTTTTCATTTATCGAGATGATATTACATAGAGGTTAAGAGTGTCCTCTGGAATCAGACTGCCTGGATTTGACTCCTGGCTCTGTCTGCCATCTATGTGGCCCCAGTCAAGTTGGTTCAGCTCCCTCTGGGCCTCACTTACTCATCTGTAAAATGGGGATAATAATACATACATTATACACCCATTATGAGGATGACTGCAATCGAGTACACATGGTGTGTACTCAAGTTAGCTACTCTTTCCATGTACCAGGTTTCACATTAAACTCTTACTGATTTTTACTCTGAGCCCCTAGAGATTATCAGCCCAAGTTTCAGGTGCATGCGTCTTTATTAACGTCTCAGAAAGCTTGAATTGGAGGTTGTAGGCACAATGCCTGAACAAAGTGCAGGAACCTCTCTTTACCAATGCATCTCCAACTGGCTAAATTCTGCTTTTCAAAGAGCAGTAATTATTTGCAAGAGATGGATGGCAGGAAGTGAATGAAGGAATAGATACACTCTCAAGATCCAACCACAGCTTGGACATCTTGGGGGCTGAGTGGGTCAGGGGATGAATTTATTGGCTTCCATGTCAGATGCTCTGTGGGTCGTGAGATGTGCCTTTGGTCCCGACGTCAGCTAAGAGTGGATCTTCTGCAGGATTTGTCTGTCAAGCACATTTGCTGAAACATCTTGGCTTCATTACATTTATGAGTTTTAAAAGCATGTAAAATATTTTATGTGGTTCTTGCAAAAGGGTAGCAACATAAATAACCAGCTGGGATAGGATGATTTTCAAGAGATGGGGTCTGTTGGCTCACCAGTGTCAGCTCTGCAGACATCCCAAGTGTACAGAATATTCCATTTTCTCTTTCCTGCTCTGTGCCCAGGAGGCTGACCTTCGGGGACTATAGTCCCTGGCTCCTGTGACATCTGGGTTTTTGTGGGCTTCAGACAATAGGGAGCAGGGGTTGGAGATGGGAGGTCAGGAGATAGTGAGTTTGGGGTGTTGACCCTTTGGCCGGCCATGGTTCGGCAGCGGCTGTGTCCCTCTACTGAAGGCACAGCTCCCGTGGGCTGGCCCTCTCCTGCAGCTTTTGCCAGGTGCTTCTAACTGTTCCTTCCTGTTGCCTTTTCCGGCCTAGAGGAGGCAAGAGCCCCCTGCTATTGATAGCCCCAGGGTGCTTCTCTACCCCTACTGGTTTCTCTACACCTGCCTGCACCTTTGTAAATATGCCCTTCATTAAACTCTCCTGTTAGCCTGTTGGAGTGAGCCGTCTAATTCTTGCTGGGACCCTGAAATGGGCTTACTTATTAATATCGGATTAAGGTTAGAAATCAAACTCTTAGAGGAGCTTGAACTTTTATGTTGTTGTGGCTTCCTGTCCGAATGGGAAGAAAATGTTTCCTGTAGAGAGGTCAAGCTCAAAACTGTAGCCAAAACCCCCAAATATTTCATATCTATCAGGTGCCTTTTACATACAAGGCACTAGAGGTGCAAGCTCTACATGATTTCAACTGTCCAGGAAACATCTACTTTAGCAGAGAAGACAGACAACTCAATAAGAAATCATCATATAGGAGGAGCATGGCTTAGTAGTTAAGAGTACTGGCATTAGAGTTTGCTAGGGCTGCTGTAACAAACCAGGTGCTTTAAACAGCAGAAATGTATCGTCTCACAGTTATGGAAGCTGGAAGTTCAAGATCAAGGGTCGGCAGGGTTGGTTCCTTCTGAGGGCTGCAAGGGAAGGGTCTGTCCTGGGCATCTCTCCTTGGCTTGTAGATGGGCGTCTTTTCCCTGTGTCTCTTCACGTCATCTTCCCTCTATCATTTCTGTCTCTGTGTCTAAATTTCCCCCAAATGACATGAGTCATTCTGGATCAGGGCCACTCTAATGCCCTCATTTTAACTTGATTACCTCTATAAAGACCCTATGTTCAAATAGGGCCACATTCTGGGGTGGAGGGAAGGATGACAACATATCTTTTTTGAGGGGACACAATTCAACCCATAACAAAGTCCAACACAGATGAGTTCAAATCCAGGCTGGGGCACCTGGGACAAGTTATTTAAACTATTCAGTGTTTCCATCTCATCATCTGAAAAATGGGGATAATGCTGCAATCATTTTGCAGGATGACAGCAAGCATGTTATGAAATAATGGGTGGGAGAGTGCTTCAAAAGTGCCTGGCACATGAACAGTGTTGACTAAGGGTGGGCTTTTATTACTCTGGTGCTAAGGTGTTCCACTCCTAGGTTCCATCTCCACTTGGATGACTTCAAGCGTCTCAAATTTTCCTCTACCCAACTGGCTCCTTTTCCAGTCTCACTCATAGGGAAAATGGCACCCAACAACCGAGTTGTTCAAGCCATCCGTGATTCCTCTTTTCTCACCATCCCCATTTCACTCCATCAGTGAGCCTGACGGGCATCCCTCCAAGGACACGTCATATTCTGAATTTATTCCCTTCCTTCCCTCTCTCCCAGTTAGATCGCAAAACAAGTCATCAACGTCCTCTCTCAGACAGTATCTTCAACAAGGCAGTGGCTTTGCCTTCTACAACTCATCCTCTATACAGGAGCCAAAGGGGGCTTTTAAAAACATGGATCACATCATACGATAGTGCTTATATGTGGAATCTAAAACAATGGTACAAATGAACTTATTTACAAAACAGAAATACAGTCACAGATGTAGAAAACAAACTCTGGTTACCAAGGGGGGGAGGGGGGAGGGATAAATTGGGAGATTGGGATTGACATATACACACTACTATATATAAAATAGATAACTTAGAAGAACTATTGTATAGCACAGGGAACACTACTCAATACTCTGTAATGACCTATATGGGAAAAGAATCTAAAAAAGAGTGGACAGGACTTCCCTGGTGGCGCAGTGGCTAAGAATCTACCTGCCAATGCAGGGGACACGGGTTCGGGCCCTGGTCTGGGAAGATTCCACATGCCACGGAGCAACTAAGCCCGTGCGCCACAACTACTGAAGCCCGCGCACCTAGAGCCCGTGCTCCGCAACAAGAGAAGCCACGACAATGAGAAGCCCAAGCACAGCAACGAAGACCCAATGCAGCAAAAAATAAATAAATAAATTTAAAAAAAAAAATTTAAAAAGAGTGGATATATGCACATGTATAACTGTTTCACTCTGCTGTACAGTAGAAACTAACACAGCATTGTAAATCAACTATACTCCAATAAAATTAACTAAAAAAAAAAACCAACACGGATCTATCATGTCTTTTCCTTCTCAAAACTCTTGATGATTTCCCACTAAAATTAGAACAAACTCTAGCATTCCTTGCTCTGGCTTCCCAGGCCCTAATGAGCTGGCCTCTGCCCGCCTCTCCCTCACGAGTCCCTACAATCCTCCCCCTTGATCACTACATTCCAGCCACATGGGCCTTCTTGTTCTTCCTCTAAGACAACAAGGAGATCCAGCTTCAGGGCCTTTGCACTTGCTATTCCTGTCACCTAGAATGCCCTTCCTAGAACTTTGGCTTTCTCCCCACTCCATTCTGGTTTCTGCTCAAATATGACCTCTTCACAGAGGTCTTCCTTGGCCACCTTTCCTGATGATGTTGGCTCTTCTGCCCCCTCCACTTAATTGTATCATTTTATAGTATTTTCCTCATAGCAGTTACCCTCAGGAGTTACCACGTTTCTATACTTGTTTATTTATGGTCTGCCTCTGTCATCAGAATGCAATTTCTCTATCTAATAGCTGAGAACTCCCTTGTTCATGGCTGAATCGCCAGAGCCTAGAACAGCGCCTGGTGCGTAATAGGCACTGAGTAAACCTGCGTGGGGAGGGGGAGGGGAAACCAGTACAAAATGATAGGCCTTTCTCTGCTCCCTCTTCCTTCCCCCCCCCCCAACCCCCCAGAACAAAACCAGCAGCGGAGGAAAGAACCAGCTGTCTGAAAGAGCTGTCAGGATTCTTGCTTCGGAAAGATGGCTAGGGGCTGGGAAGCCGGGACAGGTCTAGAATGGGCAAGCACTGGCTCCTGAGAACTGCGGTATCGCACGATGTAAAGCGTGGGTGGGCTGGGGTGACAGATCCACTCGGGGTGGAGGCCGGGAGCACTGCGAGGTGTTTAAGCCCGTCAATAAAAAAAAGTGACCGCTGCTTTGTATCTGCAGCTACTCAAGGGAAATAAAGCCGTTTGCTTATAAAGAATTTCCATAAACATTTCTGAGGATGTGTATTAGGGGTAATCTTGGGATGTGCATTAAACTAAACAGGGTAGTGTAAACACAGGAACAGGCTGAAAGAGGGAGAATAAATGGCCCAGATTTGCCCTGGCCCGATGGCCTCAGGCAGAAACCCAGAGACTTCGGTTCTTTATTTAAAGCAGGAGGAGACAAGGAGCGGGAGCCCAGGGCACCCCCCGCCACCAGCAGATTCTTGAACAATCTCTGGAATTAGGCATATTTTTTTCTTTCTCCTAATGCTCAGTGCTTTGGATTCCTGAAGTCATCTGTGTTGAAACACGAAGAGGTGGCGCCGTTAGGAGGGTGCCCTGTGCCAGGCCAGTTCTAAAAGCTGCGTGTGCACAATCTCATTTCAGCGTCCCGATACCACTACCTGGAAGGTCATGCTATTGTCTCCATTTCACAGATGAGGAAACTGGGGCACAGAAGTGTGATGATTTGCTGAAGGTCACAAAGCTAACTGAGCAGGAGTGGGGGCTCCAGAGCCTGAGCTCTTCCAAGGATGCTCTAGCGAAGGAAAGAAAATGCACACCGGTATCATCGTCTGCATTTTATCACTGAGCCTTTGGATTTATTCTGAGGAATCCAGGGCGCACAGTGGAATGCATCACATGCCTCCGTTCGGCATTGTTAGTCTGTGCAAGAAGATGCTTCTAAAATTATTTATTTAAAAAAATAATAAATGTATTTATTTATTTATGGCTGCATTGGGTCTTTGTTGCTGTGCGTGGGCTTCCTTTAGTTGCAGTGAGCAGGGGCTACTCTTTGTTGAGGTGTGCGGGCTTCTCATTGCAGTGGCTTCTCTTGTTGCGGAGCATGGGCTCTAGGTGCGTGGGCTTCAGTAGTTGTCGTGCACGGGCTTTGTTGCTCCGCGGCATGTGGGATCTTCCCGGACCAGGGCTCGAACCTGTGTCCCCTGCATTGGCAGGTGGATTCTTAACCACTGCGCCAGCAGGGAGTCCCTAAAATTATTTATTTATGTAATCAATGCATGAATGCGTTAGCAAATTTAAAAGGCTCAAAAGGCGGTAATGGGGATAGAAGGTCTCCCCCCCCCTACCCTCTCTCCCAGCCACTCCATTCTCCCTGCCCCAGGTCCCTCTGGGATCAGTTTCTCTGTGTCTTTTTTGAGAGTGAGAATTCATGCACAGGCAACAAACATGCATATGTTCACACACATGCCTTTCTGTTTACACACTGTCTTATTTGTTTTTTTTTTGTTTGTTTAACAGGGTATTTTGGAGTTTATTCCATAGCCCTGCCTATAAGATTTACAACCTTCTTTTTAATCGCTGCATAATATTTCACCATATGGATGGACCATGATGAAGGTGGTCAGAACCCTTAACCTCTACCTAAGTATTTAGGCTGTTTCTAGTATTTTGTGATTATAAGCAATGCTCTGGGTTGGTGAGTGTGGGGCAGTGTGTGTATAATTTTGTACATATGGATGTGTGTATGTAATCTCATACATGTGCAAGGATAGCCATAGGACCAATATACAGAAGTAGAATATTGGTGCCCTTTACAAATTATTTTACAATTTTCCCCTTCATCTCCATCTCCAATCCCACTTCCTTCTCTGTCATGTACAGCCACCCTTGTGTATTTAAAATGAGTCCTCCAAATCCACTTCCTGTATCTTCTATTTATGGCGTATATCTTTAAATATACATATATGTATGTATATGCTATACAGTATTGTTTTGCATATGTTTAATTTATATAAATAATGTTTTGCAAAATATTACAGATTCCTCTATCCCTTTCACCACTTTTCCCTTTTGTTAATGTTAATATCTTATATAACCACTCTGCAATGATCAAAACTAGGAAATTAACATTGGTATATTACTATTAACATTGGTACAACACTATTAACTAAACTACAGACTTTTTTCAAATTTCAACAGTTTTCCCATTGATGGTTTTTTCTCTCTGTTTCAGGATCCCGTATGGCAGCTGTGACAGTTCCTTGATCTTTCCTTGTCTTTCATAACTTTGACACTTTTAAAGAATTCTCGTCAGTTATTTTGTAAAATGCCCCTTAGTTTGAGATTATCTTATGTTTTCTCATAATTAGATGCTACGCAATTTTGGCAAGGATACTACAGAAGTGATGTGTCTTTCTCAGTGTTGCCGCTTCTTTTTTTTTTTATTGGAGTATAGTTGCTTTACAATGTTGTGTTAGTTTCTGCTGTACAGCAAAGTGAATCAGCCATATGTGTACATATATCCCCTCCTTTTTGGATTTCCTTCCCATTTAGGTCACCACAGAGCACTGAGTAGAGTCCCCTGTGCTATACAGTAGGTTCTCATTAGTTATCTATTTTACACATAGTAGTGTATTCTTAGTGCTTCTTACTGAGGCCTCTGTGTTGTCAATGTGTCATAGGATTTGTGATGTTAACCTTCATCCCTTGGTTAAGGTATTATCCTTATCGTTTTCAGCTCTATTGATGATACTAAGTGTGATTCCTTCCTCATGACTGCTGCAGAGAATTCCTCCTTTTTCATATTGTACTTGTCCTTCATAATATGCTGAAAATTTTATTCCTTGTGAAATAAATTATTTAAAATCTTTGGCCAGATCGATTGAAGAAGGGTTAAAGAAAGTGTGTTTCAGTCATACTGTGGAATACTACGCACTATCAAAAAATAAAACCAAGTTAAAAAGAGTTAAAACTATAGATAAAGATGGGGGGAAATGCCCAAGACATATTATTATGTTTAAGAATTTTCAGAAAAATTAATATTTCCAATACAATGTTTACAAAAATATTCTCAAATTACTGGAATATATTTGGAATGCTAAAAGGTCTAGAGGAACAGCCACAGATTTACAATAGCCAAGATACGGAAGCAACTAAGTGTCCATCAACAGATAAATGGATGAAGAAGATGTGGTATATATATATATACAATGGAATATTACTCAGCCATAAAAAGAGTGAAAATTTGCCATTTGCAATAACATGGATGGACTGAGAGGGTATTATGCTTAGTGAAATAAGTCAGAGAAAGACAAATATTGTATATTTTCACTTATATGTGGAATCTAAAAAATAAAAAAAATGAATGGATATAACAAAATAGAAACTGACTCACAGATACAGAGAACAAATTAGTGGTTACCAGTGTGGAAAGGGGTGGGGGAGGGCAAGATAGGGCAAGGGCATTAAGAGGTACAAACTACAAGGTATAAAATAAATGAGATATAAGGATGTCATGTACAGCACAGGGAATATAGCTTATATTTTATAATAGCTTGAAATGGAGTATAATCTATAAAACTATCAAATCACTATGTTGTACACAATTTAATATAATATTGTAAATCAACTATACTTCAAAAAAAAAAAAAAATAGAAGAAGAAGAAGAAGAAGAACCACAAACTATTAATAGTGGTGAGTTAAAAACTCCAGACAGTAAGAACTGGGGCTGGGAACAGATGCAGAGTTTTTACCTTATATTCCTTATATACAGTATACATTTATGTACATTATAATGTGGTCCTTTCAAAGAATGAGGAAGCTGCTAGGAACAGATATGAAATGATCTTCAAGATAATGTGATTAAGAGGAAAAAAGCAAGCTGCAGGGGAAAAAAATGTGTACAGTATGCTATCATATGTAAAAGAAACAGAGGGAAATAAGAATCCATATTTGTATTTGTGTAGAGATATTTTGCAAAAATCTATAAGAAATGATGGGAGGGGACCTGGGTGGAGGAGGAACAAGAGTTGGGCGGGGGTGGGGAGCTCTTTCCATTTTGCCCATTCTTTTCAGGTTTTGGATCATGTGACTATATTACCTACTCAACAATTTGAATTATTTAAAAAAAATCTTCCGTGGAGATATAAATTTTAAAGTTTTAAAAAAATGTGATGCAGGGACTTTCCTGGTGGCGCAGTGGTTAAGACTCACGCTCCCAATGCAGGGGGCCCAGGGTTCGATCCCTGGTCAGGGAACTAGTTCCCACATGCATGCTGCAACTTAAGAGTTTGCATGCCACAACTAAGAAGCCCACGAGCTGCAACTAAGGAGCCCGCCTGCTGCAACTAAGACCCGACACAACCAAATAAATAAATAAATAAATAAAATTTTTAAAAATGCGATGCAAAAAAAATTTTTAAATAAACAATAGGAAATGAAGGAAAGCATTCAGGAATGCAAAGGCAATATGTCCCAACATTTTATAACAGCATAACCTTGCTTTTGATGTAAAGGTTAATTGTAGAACTAAATTAGATGGCAAGCAGGTTGGAGCAGGATGAAAACATTGATGAAGTCACCCCTCCTATTGCCTTATCTACACAGAAATTATCTTCATCAAGGAGGTCAAGCAGTTTTCTCTCTCTCTTCTCCCACTTGCCTACATGACCTACTTCACAGTCCTGGTGCATTAAAAACAAATATAACTCCTTCAAGTGTTCTGGGAAGAACTGAAGAAGACAGAGATGGGGGGCTCCAGAAAGGCTGAATATCAATATTATCACTGATGTTTTGATGATCATCATGTCTGTTTCCTGGGAGGCAAGGATCAGAGAAACTCATCAAGTTAGCCTGAGGCTGCTCAAACCTGAGGTCAAAACACCTGGGAGAAGAGGTCAACTCAAAGATCTGGTTGTTTCCACATACCTGGATTCATTCATCTGACAACTATTTATTGAGTACCCACCATATGCCAGGCCAGGGTGGGGACTAGGGTGAGGCAAAGAGGGTGCCTGGAGCATCCAAGGTAAGGGGCCTCCCTTGCTCCATCCTCATCCCTACACATGCCAGGCACTGTTCTAGGCACTGAGGATATAGCAGAGAACAAAACAAATAAATAGGGAGGAAAAAAAAAAAAGCTGAACAAATGATCAAGTCTTCATATTTTAGGGCTCTATATTATGGTGGTCAGTTGGTTCTGTTAGAAACAGAAGTTTTGCCCACCCTTCCCTTTGGAGGTACTAAATGACCTCACGTGCAGTTTTGCCTTGGTTGGTTTTTCACTCTGCTTCCCCAGGTTGTTCTTTGTGGCTCACGACTGGCTCAGACAGTGGGACATCCCACTTCCTGAGTGCTTACCAATGCCTGGTGCTATAGATGCATGGACCACTCTAATCTATGCTGCACCCGTAAAGTGAGACCCTTGACTGTCACCATCTTTCCAGGCTGAGGTCACAGTTGGTGTGTAACCTGGGAGAGGTTGCAAAGTTAAAGAAGACTGGCCAAGATAAGATTTGACCCTGATGTGGATCCAAATAGCCCCTGGGTGGGTGCTCTTGCCTGCTCCACATTGTTACTTAAGATTGGTTGAGACTGGTTGACTCTCACTTCCTGGTGTCTGGACAGGAGGTCAAGATATTGCCTTGAAATGCAGGCAGGGGCTGTTCTTTCTCCCTGTCAAGTGCTAATCCAGGTGAGCCTGAGATGCCATCATTCCCCACCATCCTTCCTTTTGGTCCAGCCGCAAAGAAACGTTTTAGCTGAGCTTTCTGGTCCCTTCCACCATCTCAACTCAATCTGCCCCAAACCGTTACCTCCTTTCTCAGAATCTTCACCAAGTCACTTTAGCTACAGTGCCCACAGCAATAATAACAGCCGACATGCCATGAGTCCTCCCTCCTCCCTTCCTTCGAACAACAGAATTATTACGTGACCATCTACTATATGCCAAGCCCTGTGGTTAGCACTGAGACACACCAATAAACAAAAGCGGACACGGTTCCCATCCTCATGGAACCCATGGTCTACTGGAGGGAGACGGATTTCAATCAAGTAATCGCTCTCAAATATTTAGAGAGATACCATTGCACACTGGCATAACTGGTATGAAGAAGAGGTGCAGGGTGCTACTGGGGGAGTGGGTTAGTCCAAGGGGGCTTCTTTGAGGAAGGGAACTTTGAGTTGAAACCTATAGGATGAGGTAATTGGGTGAAGAGGGCAGGAAAAGCATTCCAGGCAGAGGGAACAGCATGGTCTGTAGGTAGCTGGGCGAGGAAAAGGAACTGAAGCCCTTGGTGCTGGAGGACGCTGAGCAAGGAGGAGGGTCCAGTGATGAGGCTGGAGAGGAAGAGGGAGTTCTACTTGGGAAGGGCCTTGAGGTCAGTCTACAAGCCCTGATGGGGCACGTCTTCGGGGTCTTGCGTAGGGAATTCATTCATTTTGCGTTCAGTCAAGTCCACCCTGGCTGCAGTTGGAGAACCCACTGGAGGAAGTAAGAGTGGATGGGAAGGAACTTCCCTGGCGCTCCAGTGGTTAAGACTCACGTTTCCACTGCAGGGGGCACGGGGTCCATCCTTGGTTGGGGAACTAAGATCCCTCATGCTGTGCGGTGTGGCCAAAAAAAAAAAAAAAAAAAAAGAGTGGATGGAAGACCAGTGAGGACGTTCCTGCCAATCTATAGCTGAGACAGCAGTGGGATCAATGGAGGTGTAGACGGATGGGTTCCTGATGTAGCACGGAGGTTTGGCGATAGAGCGCAGCTGGGTGAGCAGGGGAGTGAGGGATCCCTGGCCTCGGGCTCAAGCAACTAGAACAACTGTAGATCCTGCAGCGACCTTCCAGTGACCTTCCCAAATTCAAACCATCCGCCCCTCCCTTGCATGGGTAAGAAATGACATAGGAGTCTATTCGTTGAAGAAAGACTCTGTGGTCCTCTTTGGTTTTCTCTATGCTAATTAAAATGCCCAGTGGAAACTGGTTTTGGCCAGTGACATGAATTATGTTGAGAAACTAGCATTTCCTTCTTTTCTCTTTGTGCCTGTTGCATTCTCAAAAGACACACTATCAGGGCCAAGATACAAGAATGAACCGATCAGAAACAATTCTCAAGTCATTCGAGGCTTACTTTCATCAGCAAATAAAAACTGCTTCTATTACCACCTCTGATGCTTGGAATTCAATGGAATCAATTTAGGAAGGTCTCAGAGGCTTCCCAGGTTGAAAAATCAATTAAAGTGGGTTTTCTTTCATAAGAGTCGATAGTATCAATATGTATACACTGTTCATTAGGTTCGCGAGGCCTTATCCATGTTACCTTCCCAAATGGCCTGGCCAGGAAAAAATGTGACTTCCAAAACAATACGTAGATATGATTTCATTTATAGAAAAACAAAACAAAACAAATAAAAACCAAAAAGATACCCAAATTCAGCAGTATCAGCATCATCTAGGAGACAGTTAGAAATGGGGAAGCTCAGATCTCACCTCAGACACACTGAATTAGATCCTGCCTTTTTTTTTTTTTCTTTTTTTTGGCTGCACCATGAAGCTTGCAGGATCTTAGCTCCTTAACAAGGGACTGAACCCGGCCCAGCAGTGAAAGCGCCGAGTCCTAACCACTGGACCGCCAGGGAATTCCCTCAGATCCTGCATTTTAACAAAACCCACAGGTGAGTTTTCAGCACGTAAAAGTTTGACAAGCACTCCGGTAAGCTTTTATATTTATATATACACATATGAACACCTATTTGTGTATTATATCTATCTATCTATCTGGACCTACATAGAAATATGTATATGAATAGAAATGTAAATGCATAGACAGGTCTGGAATTACATGCACTAACTCACAGTGGTTAACTTTGAGAAGGAGAATTGCTTTTGAGAAGGAGAATGTGGAGGTGAAGGGTAGGGGGTTGAGAATTCAAAGGGGACTTTCACATTTTACCATGTATCCTTCTGGATTGTTTATTTATTGGTTTAAGCTACAGGGAGAACGTGTTCATGTATTATTTGGGTAACCTAAATGTAAATATGAAGGTAGTGAAAAACAGAAGGCATGAAAACCTAGCCCAATAAATAACAACGAACATCTCAAGTCTTCCTTCTCCACCCATGGGCTAATAACAAACTCTTTGACCCACAATTTCCACTTGGAGGGCCGCCCCTGCAGAATTACTCACACATGTGTGAAATGATGTCCCATCAAGATCAGCCAAGGGAGCACTGTTTGTAATAGCAAAAGATCAAAGGCGACCTAAACGCCCATCAATTGGGGACGGTTAAATAGGTTAAGGTACATTTACAGTGGAACAGTATGCAGCCATAGAAAAGATTGATGAGCTCTCTGGGTACTGAGATGGAACAATGGCCAAGATCAATGTGTCGTCCATGGGAGAAAGTGCCAAACAATCTGTAAGGTGTGTTAACACTGTGTAAGAAAAGTTGGAAAAGGAATATATATTTATATTTGCTGATGCACGCACAATACATCTTCGAATATTATAACGCACAAAATAAACTAGAAGGGGTTGACTCTGAGAAGGCAAACAGGTGACGGCAGAACAGTAGTTAAGAGAGACTTTTCACTGTTTGTTATACTCTGTGATTTTTGAGCCACTTGGAAGTATTACCTCGCCAAAACTACTAAAACAAGAACAAAACAAAACAAACAGAAGCCTCTAGGGTTCTCTTTATTCCTCTGAGAATCCTTACTCCTGGGAACTACATCTGGGGAACTCATTGTGGATCTAATAACCCAGGGGCTTGGTTTCCCACGAAAAGAAGGCTGCTTTTCATGGAAGAAGAGGGACGGTCCCCATCCTAACGGGACACGCACATCCCCCAATGCTCCCTTTATTACCATTTTGTCCTTTGCTTCTCTCATTTTATGTGACTCAACCTTTTTTCTTAAAGGTCCCACTAGTTTTCTTTAAAGAGAGTACCCCAAATAAAAATCTTTGTAATTTTCCTCTTAAACCACCCCCCCCATCTCATTTAAAAAACAGTAAAGATCTTATTCTAGGATTAAAATGATGAATAGGAAATAGCTGTTTTCATCCTTCTTTTCCCCACCCCTCAACTATGGAAATAACACTAAATAAAACTAAAAGTGAACAGAAACAGCAGACAAGGAAAATATGTCAAAATCAGGACGTTTCATGTCCTTTGTAGCCCACAAACCTAGTACCCAGGGGAAAAATTCTATCAAAAAATGCAATTTTTAAAAAAGTGGCACATGCTTGTTACGAAAACACTTCAATCATTTTCAGAGTAGAGGAGCCAGAAATACCTCGTTGTTTTGCTAGCAATTGCCTTATCTTTCTCATGCTTTCCTGAGATCTGAATTATGCTTGAGAAAAAGAAGAGAACAAGACAGAAAATAATGCTTGCTTAGGTAAATATAATCAGCCAAGGAAAGCTTCCTAGAAGGAGCATAATTCACTGAGTCCCAGTTTATAGAGGGAATCCCCAAACAAAGGACTTTTGTGAGGGGATCAGTCTGGAGCCCACCATAACTTAGCATACAATGGGACAGCTTCATAAAAGAGCTTTCCAAGTTCCATCTTGGTTATCAGGGAGCACGCAAGGGGGGGAGGTGAGAGAGAGAGAAAGGAATAAACATCTGGAATGTTCCCAACTATCTTCCTAGTTAGCATTCATGAATGCATGAAAGGTTTCTTATCAGCCTGAGTTCCATGCATTTTTCAAAATAAGAAGTTTCTGCTATTTTCTTCTGGATCAAGAGAGGTCCAGGGCGTTTGTAAATTCATGTAAATACCTTTTCAATGAATGCTAGCATTTCAATGAATGTCTCATTGTTTATGTTAAATGACCAGGTGTAATAAACAGCCCTGTAAATTTATATATATATAATACACATATAATATACATTTAATTTTTGAAATGTTCAAAAATTAAATGTGCAATTATCGATTTTGTTAAGAACAGAATATTTTGCTCTTGGGATTGAAAGACTCCTAAAAACTAAGTCCAGGTCAGTGGCAGGTGCCGGTTAGCATAATGATACATTTTGTACCCATTTATGAATTCTGTATTTTCTTTAGCTGGTGCAGAGCTCTGTGGGTTCTTCAATCTAGTGCCCCAGAAGCCTATAAAAATATCCCTGAAAATTTAGGCAAAGCAACCCTTGGCTTTCTAGTGAATCTGACCCCACCTGTTGTCCAGTTCCATTTGCTATTCATCTTAAGGCACATTTCTGATTTCTCCTTGTCATTCTGTCCTTGTAGCCTCAGGAGGTGAGGGTGAGGCTCAGAGGGGGTAGGAGTTTGGCTCCAGGTGTGACAATTAATCTTCAAGTATTTCTTAATCTTCCACTGTATGCAAATACTCTACGCGATAAAAAGAAATATAAAACAAAATCCCTTCAGGAGATTGCAAATGAATTCTGTGGATTAGGTTAGGAGGCTGTATAAGAGAAGATTCTTGACCTAGGCATATAAGAAAAATGCAAATATAAATTATTATGAGATATCTTTTTTTTTCATTTATCAGATTAGCAGATATGAAAGTTTGATAACACTGTCTTTGCAAAGCATGGGGCCATGGGCTCTCATACATGGCCTTGGTGGGTGGGAGGCTGGGAGTAAACATTGGTTCAACCTCCTTGGGGGGGGGGGTATTTGGAAACATTTACTAAAAGAAAAGATGTACATATCCTTTGACCTAGTAATTATTCTGCTGGAAATTTATCCTACAGACCCTCTATTCAACACATGACAAATGATATATGTTCAAGGAAATACATGACAACATTGTATGTAAAAGCTAAATAATGGAAACAACCAAAATGTCCATTAGAGGAAACTGTCAAAATAAGTTATGGTCACCTATAACATGGCATTGTATTTCTGCAGCTGGAGGCATCTGTGTTTGGACTGATATGGAATATTCTATCCGTGGTGGAGTGAAATGAAAAAGTGAGCTGCCAAACTGTGTTTTGGATGCTACCAATTCAGTTGAGTGGGAAAAAAAATATTAGGCTGAACCATATGAATGTGCCAATATTAGATCATTTTTGACATATAAACACAATTCAATAAGATTCAATACTATATGTATTTTAAAATATATTTATATATTATATATTTATATAAATATATATAAATTTATATATTTTATATGTTTTTTTAAACAAACTTTCAGTTTTGAGATATGTGTAGCTTCATATACAGTTGCAAGAATTAATACAAAGAGAGCCCAAGTACTTCCCATAATGGTAACATCTTACAAAATTTTAGTATAATTATCACAGCCAGGATGTCGACATTGATACAGTCAAGATACAGAACGCTTCCATCTGTTCTGACAAGGATCCTGTATGTTGTCGTTTTATAGCCATACCCACTTTCCTCTCGCCTGACCCCCTCCTTTTTTTTTTTTTTTAATTTTTATTTATTCGGTTGCATTGGGTCTTAGCTGCGGCACGCGGGATCTTCGTTGTGGCATGCGGGATTTTTTTTTTTCATTGTGGTGCACAGGCTCTTAGTTGTGGTGCTCGGGCTTCTCTAGTTGTGGCTTGTGGGCTCCAGAGCGTGCAGGTTCAGTAGTTGTGGCTCGTGGGCTTAGTCGCCCCGTGGCATGTGGGACCTTTGTTCCCCAATCAGTGATCGAACCCACGTCCCCTGCATTGGAAGGCGGATTCTTAACCACTGGACCACCAGGGAACTCCCCCGACCCCCTCCTTAACCCCAGGTAACCTCTGATCTGTTCTACATTGCTACAGTTTTGTCATTTCAAGGATATTAAGTAAATGGAATTATACAGTATGTAACTTTTGAGATTGGCTTCTTTCATGCATACAATCCTCTGGAGGCTCATCCAGGTTGCTGACTGTATCAAGAGCTTGTTCCTTTTCAGTGTTGGGTCCTATTCCACGGAATGGATGTACCACAGTTTAACCATTTACCTGTTGAGGAACATCTGGGCCAATAGTGAATAAAACGGCTATGAACATTCAGGTACAGGTTTTTATATGAACATAAATTTTCATTTCTCTGGGATAAATGCCAGGAGTGCCTTGCTGGGACATATTGTGGTTGCATGTTTAGTATTTTAAGAAACTGCCAAACTAGTTTTCTGAAGCGGCTGTAACTTCTGACATTCCTACCAGCACCGTATGGGTGAACTAGTTTCTCCATATACTCACTGGCATTCGGTATGTGGTTTGGTTTTTGTTTTTTTTCTTGCTGTTGTTGTTTTTTTGGCCTTTCCCATAGGTGAGTAGTGATATTTACTTGTGATCTTATTTTGCGTTTTCCTGATACCTAATGATGTTGATTATCTTTCATGTGTGTGTTTGTCCTCTGTGTATCCTCTTTGGTGAAATCTCTGTCTTCTGCTCATTTTCTAATTGGTATGTTTATGTTAGTGTTGAGCTTTGAGAGTTCCTTATATATTCCACCACCACAGAGAGCCTTCACATTGGATACTACTGTCAGGTATGTGATTTCCAAATATTTTCTACAGGCTGTAGCTTGTCTTTTCATCCTCTTAATAAGGTCTTTTACAAAGCAAAAGCCTTTACTTTTAATGATGCCCAATTTATCACTTTTTCCTTTTATGGGTTGTGCTTTTGGTGTCAAGTCTAAGAACTCTTTGCCTACCCCTAGATCCTGAAGATTTTCTCCCATGTTTGTTTCTGAAAGTTTGACGGTTTATATTATTTCCCAAACATGCTCTCCAGAACATCTAAAGATGATGGCAGAGTTGGCAGCAGGGGATGTTGAGGGGACCAGGTTTGGCCAAGTCTCCATTTGTATCATGGAGGGCAAGGAAGCATATGTGAAGCTAAGAAGAAGTGATTCCTCACCTTTTCTTTCTTTTTGACCTTGTACTTTGTAATTACAGTAGATTGTTCCAGAAAAACCAGCAAGTTCCCTTCAGGAAGATGATTCAGACTTCTTCTACATATTATTAGCAGGCAACAGCGTCTGGAATTTCAAAGGACAAAGGTCCTTCCAACACATCACCTTGATAACAGTGGTAGGAATTAAATAATAATTATAATATAATTATTGATAATGTAATTATTAATACTAAGAATGAATAATAATTATCTATCTTTGTCCAACATGTCTCAGTTATCACACTAAGCACTTTACACCTACTCTTACTGGGGGCTCCAGGAAATCCCAGGAGGAATATGCTGTTAGTATAATTCCCTTTCATAGCTAAGGCAACGAGGGCTCTGAGCAGTGAAGTGGCCTGCAAAGGTCACGACCTGTTGTGGGGGAGAATGGGATTTTGAATCGTAGAGCACAGGAGGACGTGTTCTTCAATCTTTTCAGGCTTCAGAGGTGCCTTTGAAAATCACACCTGAAGAGTATCCACAAAATTTAGTATTTGTGCTGGGACAACTGGCAATCTATTTCCAAACGAATGGACCTTTCCCTCACACCATATACAAAAATTAACTCAAAATGGAGCAGTGACCTAAACACGGAAGCTAAAATCCTATCAATCGTGGGAGAAAACATGACCTTGGATTTGGCACTGGATTCTTACATGTGACACAAAAAGCATGAACAACAAAAGACAGAATAAATTTGGACCTCATCAAAATTAAAAACTTTGTGCATCAAAGGACATCATCTAGAAAAAGACAACTCCAAGTCCTGACGGCCTCATCTGTGACTAGTTTAGGCCTGGGCATGTCATGAAATTGTGCCTAAGGAGGGATGAGGTGACTTCTGCTGGGAATGGGTGCTTCTGTAACAGAGATTCTTGCTTAGAGACTCACAGAAGAAATATATTTCTTCTAGACATCATCATGTTTGCATGTGATTTCTAGAACAAGGGCGGCTCTAGAACACTGGGCAATCGTGAGGTGAGCCACCAAGAGCAGAGTAGACACATATTACGTCAGAATGGAAAGAGAAGAGAAACCTGCATCTTTAACCCATTGTTCAGATACTAAATGAGTCATTTTTGAGCCATCTTAACTTGGCACGCTCTGTTAATGTGACACAATAAATTTTCCTCATTGTTAAATGGTAAAAGAAAAAGAAAAAGAAAAAGAAAACTCACTGAATGGGAAAAAATAATTGTGAATCCTATCTCTGATAAGGGTCTAGTACCTAAGGAAAAAAAAAAAACTCTTACAATTCAACAACAAAAAGACAAATATGGGCAAAGGACTTTTCCAAAGAAGATATACAAAATGGCCATCAAGCACATGAAAAAATGCCCAACAGCATTAGTCAGTAGGGAAATGGAAATCAAAACCACAACGGGATACCACTTCACACCCAGTAGGACAGCTGTCTTTGCAAAAACAAAACACAAAAATAAAAATGGAAAATAATAAGTGTTGACAAGGATGTGGAAAAATTGAAAACTCATATGCATCCCTGGTGGGAATGTACAGTGGTTCAGTCACTCTGAAAAATAGTTTGGTGGTTCCCCAAAAAGCTAAGCATAGAATTACTATGTGATCCAGCAGTTCTGTTTCTAGGTACAATACTCAAAAGAATTGAAAACAGGCACTCAAATACATGTACACGCATGTACATATCAGCACAGTGCACTACAGACAAAAGCTGTAAATAACATAAATTCTCATCACATAATGAATGGATAAACAAAATGAGGGGGACTTCCCTGGTGGCGCAGTGGTTAAATCTGCCTGTCAATGCAGGGGCACAGGTTCGATCCCTGGTCCAGGAAGATCCCACATGCCGCAGAGCAACTAAGCCCCTGCGCCACAACTACTGAGCCCGCACGCCTAGAGCCCATGCTTCACAACAAGAGAAGCCACTGCAATGAGAAGCCTGTGCACCGCAATGAACAGTAGCCCCCGCTCGCCGCAACTAGAGAAAGCCCACACGTAGCCAAAAATTAAAAAACAAACAAACAAACAAAACAAAACAAAATGAGGGCTATAAATACAATGGAATATTAGTCTGCCATAAAAAGGAATGAAGTACTGATACATGCTACAATGTGGATGAATCTCAAAAACAGGACAGTAAGTGAAAGAAGTCAGACATAAAAAGCCACGTGTTATAGGATTCCCCTATATGAAATATCCAGAATAGGTAAGTCCATAGAGACAGAATGCAGATTGGTGGTTGACAGGGGTTGGTGGGAGGGGGAAACACAGAGCAATTGCTTAATGGATATGGGATTTTCTTCTTAAGTGATGAAAATGTTTTGTATTCGATAGAGGTCGTGGTTGCACAGTACTGCAAAGGTACTAAATGCCCCTGGATTGTTCACTTTAAAATAGTTAATTTTATGTCCTATGAATTTCACATCAATTTTTGAAATTATCATTTGATTCCAGGGGTTTGGAGATTAGCTGCCCCTCACTGTGGATTTTTACTGTCTTCAGGGCAGGGATAAAAAAGGGAAGAGCAAAATGGGCATATCTCCTTTAGGAAAGATATTACAATTTATTTGATACTAATCTCTCAAGTCACTTGGCTTCCCATGTCACAGAGCACTGGACTTAGAACCTGAAGAAGAAATGCTTCCCAATATTTGACCTTGAGTGAGACACTTAGACTTTCTGAGCCACTGTTTCAGGCAGGCAGCCCCGCTCCACTGGCAGCTGTGGGGTTTGGGAGGAAATAACGGATGCAGGTTGGATTGTTCCTTCTTTCTCTCATATTCCACAGGCTATCAGGGTGCAGACATGGCTGCAAGCAGAGGGAGCATCGGCCCAGGGTTGCAGAGGCACCAAAGAACTGGTCGGTTCTGTCCATTTCATCCAGGAACTAGTCAATGGGGTGAAACCATCAAATTGACCTTTGCCAACAAACAAGAGGTTGTCAGGTTCAGGGACTGCCAGTTGTCTTGGCGTGGGCAGATGCAGCTATGACAACCGCCCCATTCAGGCTGCCTGCCCTCACAAAGGCTTTACCAGGACAGATGGACCCCTGGCCCTTGATGACAACAAGGCATCGGATAAGAAGCTCTTTACATGTGACAGAGAACACACTTCAACAGCCCAGAGAGGTGGAATTATCACAGAGTGGTGTAAAAGGAGCAAAATTATTTTGGATAAACCATGAAGGAATTTTATTACCCAGTGATGTTATAAATCAACTTCTCTGTAAGTGCAATAAAACAATTGTTTAGTCTGCATGATTCATACCACAAACGTTAGGATTCTGGGTTTTGATCTTATTGCTGCAATAAACTGTCTAGACAGCAATTAACAAACTGTTTTTCCCTCAGATGTTTGGAGTGCCAGTACAGCGGGAATCGGCACTTAGAAATACAGGCGCTTCTTCCTGGCTCCTATTAATTATCGGGTTGGGGTGAGTGGGAAAAGCCCGAAATCGTCAGAATTAGCCTCCTAGAAGTGTCCTTCTCTCTTGAGAGTCATGCATCACCACATAACGCTGATTTATAATTGGCAGGGAATCTAAATATTCAGATTTTTTTTTTTGGCTTGTTATTTTAGTGTCAATTTAGAAAGAGGTTGCCACAGGGAGATCAACTCAATGCTTTGTGATGACTTAGAGGGATGGGATAGGGAGGGTGGGAGGGAGGCTCAAGAGGGAAGGGATTTGGGGATATATGTATCCATATACTGATTCAATTTGTTGTAGAGCAAAAACTAACGTAACATTGTAAAGCAATTATACTCCAATAAAGATGTGAAAAAAAAAAAAGCAGCATGAGAAGTCTAAGCTAGACACCTCAGATCCTTTGGGAGATAGAAAGAGATGGGCTGTATTTTACAGTGACAATCCGTAGCTATTGAGGGTCCCTCAAGGGGCAGGTGACCCCCACAGTATTTAAGTCAGCCTTCACAATAGTCCTATGAGGGGTGCAGCTGAGGGTATCAAAACTCTGAAGGAGAAGTAACTTTGCGGGAGGTGGTAAGACGCTAGGATGAAATGAACTCTATTTGGTTCTGCAGCCCTCTCTCTTCCCACTAGGTCACATTGCCTAAATTGATGGAAAACAAATACACCAGATTCTAAAAGCAACTAAGTTTAAAGTCCCATGAGCACAGGGCTTTCATTGGTTGGTTACTCTGTATCACATATGCTGCTTTCAAATTACTGATGAATGAATGTCCCTGGTGCTGGTGGATAGGGATATGGGCTGAGAGAGAAAAACTAGAAACCACTTAAATGTCAATCAATAGGGAACTAAACTATTAAGCCATGGGATATATCCAAACTCTGGCTAGAATAAAGAAATATTCTTCAGGAGTTAAAGAGAAAGAGACAGGTTTATATAGACTTGGGAAACTCTACATATATTACTGAGTGACTTAGAACAAGTTGCAAGACAAAACACAGAAAACACAAAACAATGCATAATTACGGACATGCATTGGAAAAGTCCTGGAAACCTACATTCCGAATGGATGGCTGGGGTTTCTAATGGGGGAGGGGAGGAAAAGAAGATGGGCAAGCAGGTCATCAAAGGGGACTTTAGTCTTATTTGGAATATTTTAGCTTTTTTGCAGAGAATATATTCATGTATTATTAATGAACCTAAAAATTAATTAAAGAAAAGAAGAAAGTCCATCTATAGAAGAATAGCTAGATAAATTGTAACACAAACCACCCATGAAATACAATGCAGCATTAAAAATAGTGAGGCAGATCCATGATGACTCTGCAGAAATCCCTCCAAGTCTCACAACTAAGTAAAAAGAGCAAGTGGCAGAAATGCTTTACATGGAATGAGTGTATTCATGTAAAAAGAAATTCTAGAAGGATATATACAAAGTGGTTATTTCTGGGGAGAGTAATGGCCTATGGGGCACTAAAGGTAAGCTTTGATTGATTTATTTATTGTTTTTGAATTTTATTTATTTTTTTATACAGCAGGTTCTTATGTTATCCATTTTATACATATTAGTGTATATACGTCAATCCCAATCTCCTCATCACACCACCACCACTCTCCTGCCACTTTCCCCCCCTTGATTTATTTTTAACTCTATATTTGAATAACTTTATTCTAAAATAAAGATGAATTACCTATGTAGCTTTAATTTTGTAATGAATAATAGAAACAACAGAAAAATATTTTTAAAATATTTATTTATTTATTTTTGGCTGTGTTGGGTCTTCATTGCTGCATGCGGGCTTTCTCTAGTTGTGGCGAGCAGGGGCTACTCTTCATTGTGGTGCGTGGGCTTCTCATTGCGGTGGCTTCTCTTGTTGCAGAGCATGTGCTCTAGGCGCACGGGCTTCAGTAGTTGTGGCACGCGGGCTCAGTAGTTGCAGCTCGCGGGGTCTAGAGCACAGGCTCAGTAGTTGTGGTTCACGGGCTTAGTTGCTGTGGGATCTTCCCAGACCAGGGCTTGAACCTGTGTCCCCTGCATTGGCAGGCGGATTCTTAACCACTGTGCCACCAGACACGTCCCAAAGGAATAAAAATTTTAAGAAAACAACAAGAGCTAACATTAAATTGAGGTTATCGGTGGCCAGACTCTGTGAGAATGTTTCCCAACCACCCTATAGGATATAAATGTCTACTCTAATTTTACGGAGGAGGAAACTGAGGCCCAGAGGTGAAATCAGCAGTCTAAGGCCACACAGAGTCAGAATCAGGCACCCCGGCTGATTGATTCGGAGGCTGCAGGCTTAGTCACTTCCCCATCACTGCCTCTTGGCACAGTGGGGACTCTGTCCTGTCCTGGCCAAGGGCGAGTGTAAATCTTAAACCAAACAGTCTGGGAAAAGGACTTCACCATCATCCCGTCCATGCTACTCACTGGACCCATAGGATTCTGAGGTCTGGAGAGCCCAAGTGAGTTCTACGGTCACATGGGGACAACCAGGGGAAGAATCCACTTTCTACCTAGGCTCTCTGACCATGGCTCCATCCATAGTTTTTCTAGCCCTTTTATGGTCAAGGGCCCCAAAACAACTTATGTTGGAATCTCCTTAAACACCCACACTATATATATATATATATATATACACATATATATATATATACACATATATATGTATGTATATATATATATACATGTATATATATATACACATATATATGTATATATATGTGTATATATATATATGTATATATATATATGTGTATATATACATACATTTTTTCCTCTTAATTCTCCAATCTCCATTGTCTGGTTTGCAAAGCAATGGGAAGAAAACTTTCCATTTGTTGCTGGAAAAGGTAACACTGGACACATCAGTTTTGTTCTTGTTTAGCTTTTGTATATCCTTTAAGAAAAGTCTGCATGCAGGGGACTTCCCTAGTGGCGCAGTGGGTAAGAATCCGCCTGCCAATGCAGGGGACACGGGTTCGAGCCCTGGTCTGGGAAGATCCCACATGCCGCGGAGCAACTAAGCCCATGTGCCACAACTACTGAACCTGCACTCTAGAGCCCGTAAGCCACAACTACTGAGCCCACGTGGCACAACTACTGAGCTCACGTGGCACAACTCCCGCGCACCTAGAGACCGTGCTCCGCAACAAGAGAAGCCACTGCAATGAGAAGCCTGCGCACCGCAACGAAGAGTAGCCCCTCCTCGTCGCAACTAGAGAAAGCCCGTGCTCAGCAACAAAGATCCAAGGCAGGCAAAAATAAATAAATAAATAAATTTATTAAAAAAAAAGAAAAGTCTGCATGCAGACAAATCATTCATTCATTTATCCATCCATATATTCAGCATCAGGATATAATGGTTCAGCATGCTCACTCAGGAGTCAGGCAGAATTTTATGTCATTTTGGGTTTGTGACTTAGCTCTCCTGAAGCTTATTTTCCATATTTGAAAATGGTGGGGAAGATGAAATTAAATAATCTGTGTAAATTTCCTGGCACATAATAAGGGCTTAAAAATGTTCACTATTATTGGCCTTCCCTGGTGTCGCAGTGGTTAAGAATTGCCTGCCAATGCAGGGGACACGGGTTCGAGCCCTGGTCTGGGAAGATCCCACATGCTGCGGAGCAACCAAGCCATGCACCACAACTACTGAGGCTGCGCTCTAGAGCCCGCGAGCCGCAACTACTGAGCCTGTGTGCCACAACTACTGAAGTCTATGAGCCCTAGAGCCCGTGCTCCGCAACAAGAGAAGCCACTGCAATGAGAAGCCCGCGCACCACAACGAAGAGTAGCCTCTGCTCGCTGCAACTAGAGAAAGCCAGTGTGCAGCAACGAACACCCAGTGCAGCCAAAAATAAATAAATTTTAAAAATTTAAAAATTTCACTATTATTATCTGTCATCCATCCATCCATCCATGTATTCACTCACTCACCATCCCTCTATCCATCCATGTATCCATCCTCCCTCCCTGTCTCCCTCCCTCCTTCCTTCTTCCTTTTTTCTTTCCATGAATCTACTCATCATTCCCAACTTCCTTCTTTCTCTTTCTTCCTACCTTCCTTCCATACACTTATCTCTCCATCCATCCATCCATCTATCCATCACCCACTCATTCATGCCTCCCTTGCCTGATGCTCTATGCCAGATCGTTGAGATTACAAAAACAAATAAAACATAACCCCTGACTCCGTGGAGATCCCAGTTTAGATGAAAAGACAGAATTAGGCCTCTGGCTGTAGGGAGTATTTCATCCTGAAGGGAACAGAGAGAGAAAATCTGGGAAACTGTTTAACTTCCGTTCCTGCCCTGGCAGTTGTTTAGGAAGATATGTGATACCCACTCATCTCCCAGGGCTCTTGATGGCTAAGAGCTCAGTGGATGAACATGGCTTAATCAACACAGTCGGTAACAGTGCGATGCTGCACCTTTTGTCAAAGGGCCCCCACCAAACAAACAAACAGCATAATTTGGGTTCAAGGGTGACAGTCTATCACGCTCTTCAAAAGTAAAAGGCTCCTCTGGCTTTCTTCCACATCTTCCCTGCTTCTTTCCACAAACTCCCTCACCTCCATTTTGTACCAAATACCATATGCATTGAGAGGATACTGCCCAGGCCACCCTGGGGATTGTTGCCTTATTTATAGAGAAAACAGGACTCCTTAGATTAACAGGATTTGTAAAGGAAAGCTCTCCTAGAAAGGAATTCCAGGTTTCTCTCTTGAGGGACGAGCAGCAGGGCTGGGGGCTGCAGTAACTCTCCAGAGAAACTGACTCTTAAATTTCCCTCCTGGCGACAATTCAATGGCAGGGAAGCATTTCACATACCATCTTTTGCCTCAGCCTCTAGGAGCTGCCATTTTTCATCCTGGCCCTTAACAGGGCCTGGACACTGGTCACTGGCCCTGTCCTTATGAGACTCAGTGTCTATCAGGAGAGACTAAAGAAAGAAGCTTGGAATTACCATGAGCTGTTATTAAGTATTTGAATGTGAGGTACTGGGCCTGTTTTATGTTTGGGTTGTAAGTGACAGAAACAGATTAAGCCAGACAGGGATTTTTAACATTATAAAACTGGTTGAGCATGAACTAACCCATCTGACCTTCACAACACCCTGTAGGACTGCCTCCCTCCTCTACCCACCTCCCCGCTTCCACCCTCGTACCCCACAGTCTGTTCATGCAGCCAGAGGGATCCTGTTAAAACCCAGATGAGCCTGCATACCTCTTCTGCTCCAAACCCTCCCCTGGCTCTCACCCCACTCAGAGTAAAAGCCAAAATCTTGACTATGATATACAAGATCCATCCCCTCTCTGATGTAATTTCCTGGTAGTCTTACTCTTACTCTCTCCAATTCCACCACACTGGCCTCATTGCGGTTCCTTGAAGTCTCCATGCATGCTCCAGCCTCAGGACCTTTGTACTTGCTGTTACCTTCGTGGTTCCGTTCTACCAGGTATCCGTATGTCTTGCTCCTCACTTCCTGCAGGTTTTTACTCAAAACTCAGCATCTAGGAACTTCCCTGGTGGTGCAGTGGTTAAGCATCTGCCTGCCAATGCAGGGGACATGGGTTCGATCCCTGGTCCAGGAAGATCCTACATGCCACAGAGCAACTAAGCCCGTGCGCCACAACTACTGAGCCCATGTGCTGCAACTACTGAAGCCCGCCCGCTCTAGGGCCTGCGTGCTGCAAGTACTGAGACCACGGGCTGCAACTACTGAAGCTGGAGCGCCTAGAGCTCATGCTCTGCAACAAGAGAACCCACGGCAATGAGAAGCCCGCACACTGCAACGAAGAGTAGCTCCCGCTCACCGCAACTAGAGAAAGCCCATGCACAGCAACAAAGACCCAACACAGCCAAAAAAACCCCAAAACAAACAAACAAAAAACTCAGCATCTAAAGATATTTTTCCCAGATCATCCTACATGCAATTTTACACCCCCTCCTATGCTTCCTATAACTCTTTCCTGCTTTAATCTTTTTTCATTAGCATTTATCTCTATAAAAGTTGCCATATGTTTTACTTCCTTTTCTTTAATCTACTTACCTTTTCAAATAGAATGTAAGCTTCATGAGGGCAGGGTTTTTTCTGTATTAGTCACCGTCCTCTGTGTCAGAAACATCATAGCACTCAGTAAGTATTATATTTCCTTAGTAAGTAAATTTTGATTGTGCAGATGAGAAAACTGCCCAAAGTTACACGGTGGATTTGAATCCAGCAGTCAGACTTTAGAATCCAATAACTGCCTCTTATACTGCCCCTCTGTGCTAATGCTTTGGTTCAGGTTCATGCAACTGAAAACTCCAGGAATTAAAACTCTAGGGTGCATGAAGACTCCTTAAAAATTAAACCAAAATTTAAACCAAAATTAGTATATGATCCAGCAGTCCCACTTCTGGGTATTTATCCAAATGAATTAAAATCAGGATCTTGAAGAGCCTTTTTCACAATAACCAAGGTGTGGAGGCAACCTAAATGTCCATCGAGGGATGAATAGCTAAAGAAAGTGTGATAAATACGTACAAGGGAATATTATTCAGCCTTGAAAAAGAAAGAAATCATATCATACACTATCACATGAATGAACCTTGAGGGCATAATGATAAGTGACATAAGCCAGTCACAGAAGGACAAATACTGCATAATTTCACTTAAATAAGGTATCCAGAGTAGTCAAATTCATAGAAACAGGATGATGATTGCCAGAGGCTGAGGAGAGGGGGTGAATGGGGAGTTGCTGTTCAATGGGTATGAAGTTTCAATTATACAAGATGAAAAAGTTCTAGAGACCTGCTGTACCATGTCGTGCTTAGAGTTAACAGTACTGTACTGGGTACTTAAAATTTTATTAAGAGAGTAATCTCACATTATTATTATTATTATTATTATTATTTTTGCTACAATATAAATAAATAAATAAATAAACCTCTAGGCTGCAGGTATGGCTGGATCCAGGGGCTCCACCTGTATCATCAGGTCCTAACTTCTCCCAGTCTCTGGATCTGCTTTCCTGGCTCATTCAAGCCGACATCTGACAAACCCATCAACAACCCCAGAAGAAATTAAGGAGCTTCTCTTTTACAAGAGTTTCAACAGAAAACCCAGGATTGACTCTGGTTTGCCCATCTTTGGTTACTCAACCGTCTCTAAATCAATCACTCTGGCCAGGGGACTGCATAAGATCACGGGTTGGCAAACCACAGCCATCCAAATCTAGCCCCCTACCTATTTTTTAGTGACCTCTGAGCTAAGAATGGTTTCTACCTTTTTTAAATTGTTGGGGGAAAAAAATCAATAATATTTCATGACCCATGAAAATCATATGGAAAATTTCAAATTTCAGGGCCCATAAGTAAAGTTTTATTGTAATACAGCTGTTTCCATTTGTTTACATGTCACCCATGCCTGCTTTCTTGCTTCAACAGCATTGTGGAGTAGTTGCAACAGGGACTGTACGGCCCACACAGTCTAAAATATTTACGATCTGGTTCTTTACAGAGGAAGTTTGCTGATCCCTGCATAGAAAGAATCACTTGGCCTGTGAGTGGGTGGGGCGAGGTCAGGGACTCCAGGTCAGATGAAGGTATTAGTTAGGGAACCAACACTAGTTGCCCTTCTGTGGGTATTTATTTAAGATGTGGGTTTGGGGACTTCCCTGGTGGTGCAGTGGTTAAGAATCCCCCTGCCAATGTAGGGGACACGGGTTCGACCCTTCGATCCCTGATCCGGGAAGATCCCACGTGCCGTGGAGCAACTGATCCCGTGAGCCACAACTACTGAAGCCCGCGCGCCTAGAGCCCGTGCTCCGCAACAGGAGAAGCCACCGCAATGAGAAGCCCGCGCACCGCAACGAAGAGCAGCCCCTGCTCGCCGCAACTAGAGAAAGCCTGCACGCAGCAACGAAGACCCAACGAAGCAAAAAAAAAAAAAAAAAAAAAAAAAAAAAGATGTGGATTTAACTGCTCTGACAGAGACTCACAATAACAAAGGTTTAAACTACAATGTTACTAATTTCTTTCAAACGTAGCAATGTCCAGATATAAGCAATTCAGGACTGGACTAGCTCCATTGCCTGGGACACTCCTTCCATCTTGCTGCCATGCCTGGGACGTTGCCTTCATCCCCATGGTCCAAGCTGGCTCTCCTCCACATCCTCCAGAAGGGGAGAGGGCGGAGGGAGGGCGTGATGCTGAAGGAAGTGCCTGGGAGCCCCTCGGAGCTCGGCCACGCACAGCCCGTCATGTGACCGCACCGCGGGAGTGTGGGTGGGGCGTGTGCGCGTCCCTTAGGGCGGCTGGAGCTCATCTCTGTTTCTGCTAAAAAGTGGACAGAGCACTAGTCGACTCTGTCACACCCTCTGTGGACTTGATGGCAGCCCGTGCACCCTTGTGTGGATGTCTCAGTTTCTCATTTTTCTGCTCCTTTTTCTGTTGCGAACACAACTCCAGGGCTGCAAAAGGGGTGGTGCATTGAGAATCTTCATGTTGTGCCCCAATGGCAGACCCTCTGGTTTTTCAGCAGGGATGAGGTGGGTCCCTGGGGAGAACTGTGGGACGACCCAGGGCTGTCTCTGAACTTTACTAATTCTGGGTCTGGGACCTTGGACTCAGCAATGAAAAACCTCTGAGCCTCAGTGAATGGGGTAAAAAAATAAATGATTTCCACAGAGTTGTTGAGAAGACCAAATTGCATCCCCAAGTAAAATTTGAAAGGGAAAAAGTTCTATAAATTATTGTGTGCTTTGTCATTATTGTTACCATCTATCTATCTATCATCTATCTATGTTATCGATCTATCGATCGGTCTATTGATCTATCAATCTATCTATCTAGTTTTTTGCTGAGCTAATATAGCTAGATTTGCATAAGTATAATGGGTCCTTACAAGAATCATAACATTTTATGTGGAGAGAAAGGTATAGTAGTCTTTCTCTAAGCTTTACCAACATACCATTCTTTTTTTTTTTTTTTTTTGGCCACGCTGCACGGCTTGCAGGATCTCAGCTTCTCTACGAAGGATTGAACCCAGCCCCGCACAGTGAGAGCGCCGAGTCCTAACAACTGGACCGCCAGGGAATTCCCTAACATACCATTCTTTTAAAAAATGTTTTAAATACTGTATTCTTTTATTTATTTATTCATTCATTTATTTATTATTTATTTTTGGCTGCTCTGGGTCTCTGTAGCTGCGCGTGGGCTTTCTCTAGTTGCGGCGAGCGGGGGCTACTCGTCGTTGCTGCACGCGGGCTTCTCATTGCGGTGGCTTCTCTTGTTGCAGAGCACGGGCTCTAGGCATGCGGGCTTCAGTAGCTACAGCACACGGGCTCAGTAGTTGTGGTGCATGGGCTTAGTTGCTCCGTGGCATGTGGGATCTTCCCAGACCAGGGATCGAACCCGTGTCTCCTGCATTGGCAGGCAGATGCTTAACCACTGGACCACCAGGGAAGTCTCATACCATTCATTTAAATTAATGTGAGTTCCCTCTGAATGTACTGGCCTGGACCTGAGGCTCAGGTCAGGGTGGGGGAAGATTCTCTGAAAAGGTCGTGGTTAGGTTGGTGAGACACTTACAAGCCAGGACCATCATCTGATCACAGAAAAGAAATCAAAGGACAGTAGAAGTTCCTTTTCCTGGAAAGGCCATTATGTCTCCAGGAATGGCATAAATATTCCCTAGAAAAGTCCTCATTCCAGGAAACAACACTCCTCAGGACAAGGCAAGGAGTGTTGCCTTGTCCCCAGACAGATGCCCTTGGTGCTAAGTGGTCTCTCTTGCCTCCAGCTTGCCACCCAGTCTCTACCTGGGATGCTCTTCTCTGACTTTTTCTCTCCTTCCCACTTTCATCTCAGCATACTGAGTCCCCCACTGATAGGAGTAACCAGAGGCTGAAAACTTCCTGGTGGGGATGTCACAGAGGTGACATGACCTTTAACATCACCTCAAACTCTGAGACTCAATGGCCCAGCGATTCTACTGTCCTCAGAGTCAGTAAATTCATCCGTCCATGGATATTGATGAGCTCCACGCGAGAAGCTCAGGAAGAGGAGATACAGGGGCAGATGAGATCTGACAAATGGAGAGCAGGCTACAAAGCAGACCTTGTGGGCAATGTGTAGCATGCCCAGGACTCTCTTCAAAATTCTTCTCCTCTTTACCTTTATTTGTTCCCATCAGAGGTTCTCAACCTTTGCACTTTATTTATTTTTATTTATTTATTTACTTATTTTTTTGGCCATCCCATGCAGCTTGTGGGATTTTAGTTCCTGGACCAAGGGATTGAATTCAGACCCTTGGCAGTGCGAGCTCAGAACCCTAACCACTGGACTGCCGGGAAATTCCCTCAACCTCTGCACTTTAGAATCACTCAGGAAACTTCAAAAAATCCTTATGCCTGAGCCTCACCCCCAGACAAATTAAACTGGAATCCCTTCAGTGGGACCCAGGCATCAGTATTTTTATTTTTTATAAATTTATTTATTTATTTATTTTTGGCTGTGTTGGTCTTTGTTGCTGCGCACGGGCTTTCTCTAGTTGTGGCGAGCGGGGGCTACTCTTCGTTGCGGTGTGCGGGCTTCTCATTTTGGTGTGTTCTCTTGTTGATGAGCATGGGCTCTAGGGAGCGCGGGCTTCAGTAGTTGTGGCTCAAGGGCTCTAAAGCTCAGGCTCAGTAGTTGTGGTGCACAGGCTTCTTGCTCCGCAGCATGTGGGATCTTCCCGGACCAAGGTTCGAACCCTGAGTTGGCAGGTGGATTCTTAACCACTGCGCCACCAGGAATCTCCCTGTCCTATGTCTTCACCAACATTTGATGCTCTCAAATTTATTAGTTTTTGCCAACCTGGTTATTTTAATTTACATTCTCTTCATTATTAATGAGGTTGGTCATCCTTTATCCATTTATTGGGCATTTATGTTTCTTCTGAGAAATGCCCATTCAAGTATTTTGTCCATTTTTCAGTTAAATCTTTGTCTTTTCCTATTGATTTGTAGAAGGTCTTCACATATTCTGGATAATCTTCTAATAACTATAAATGTAATCTTCTCCTAGCTCATCTTTTCAATTTCTTTGTGATGTCCCCTGATGTAGTTGTATTTATCAATTCATTGGATTCTAATATAGTTGTATTTACCAGTTTTTTCTTTATGAATTGTCTTTTGTGTCTTACATAAGAAATCATTTCATAACCCAAGCTTATAAAAATATTTCCTTATATTATCTCCTAAATATTGGGTTTTCACATTTTAGTTTTTAATCACCTGGAATATATTCTGGTTTTGAGATATAATTCACATACTATAAAATTCACCCTTTGGAATAGATTTTTATCTCTGGTATGAGGACAAGATCTAATTTTATTTTTTTTCCTGTGGATAACTAATTATCTTGCACCATTCATTGACTCTCTTTCATTCCCCACAGAGGTACACTATCATCTTAATAATAGATTAAATCTTATTATAATTAAAATTTTTCCATGGCTATATTCCTGGGCTCTTTGCTCTATTCCACTGGTTTTGTTTTCTCTCCCTACACCAATACTACATTGTCTTATTAACTATAGATTTAGAAAATGACCTTTAATATTTGGCAGGGTGCATTTCTCCCAAGTTGTTTTCCATGAGAGTTTCCTTGGCTGTTCTTGGCCACTTGCTCTGTCATAAAACCGTTAGAATCAGCCTGTTAAATTCTTTTAAAAATCTGATTCTACAGGTTGAGCTCATTTTCACAAGTTATATTTTCCTAGGAATTAAACCATTTCATCCAAGTTTTCAAATTTATTGGCATAAAGTTGTTCCTCATGTCCTTGTGCTTTAAAACTTTGCTGTATGTATAGTTACCATCTTGTGATATTGTTTATTTGTTCTGTTTTTTTCCTTGATATTTTAGCTGGATATTTGTCAATCTTAATTAAACTTTCAAAGAACCAATTCTTGATTGTGTTGATCCTTTCTTTTGTGTCTCTGTTTTTTATTTTGTTAATTTCTGCCTTTATTTTTATTACTTCCTTCCTCTGTTTTTTTGAGATTATTCTGCTACTTTTCTGACTTATGTTCTTAAGCATTTAATTCCCTCACAGTCTTCTAGGCACTGCTTTAGTCGCAACCCCTAAGATTTGTGTAGCATTTTGATTATTGTTGAGTTATAATAATTCCCAAATTCAATAAGGATTTCTCCTTTAGCCATGACTTTTTCAGAATGTGTTTTAAATGTTCCAAATGTGTGGGGTTTCCGTGGTCATCCTTTTGCTATTGATTTCTGACATTTTTTTTTTTAATTATTTTTATTTATTTATTTATGGCTGTGTTGGGTCTTCGTTTCTGTGCGAGGGCTTTTTCTAGTTGTGGCAAGTGGGGGCCACTCTTCATCGCGGTGCGCGGGCCTCTCACTATCGCGGCCTCTCTTGTTGCGGAGCACAGGCTCCAGACGCGCAGGCTCAGCAATTGTGGCTCACAGGCCCAGTTGCTCCGCAGCATGTGGGATCTTCCCAGACCAGGGCTCGAACCCGTGTCCCCTGCATTAGCAGGCAGATTCTCAACCACTGCGCCACCAGGGAAGCCCGATTTCTGACATTTTAATCAAAGGACATAGTATGAATGATAAAACTGAAACTTCATGAAGTGTGCCTTATTTTTGTAGTGAAGAATACAAAATGATATCTTTTCTTTTCATAAGTATATGTAAGTAAAAATCATTAAAATATCCAGGAAAGAGAAACTCCAACTTCAGGCTGGGGGTTTTCCCTGGGGGAGGGATAGAGGGAAATGAGCTCATGAAAGGTGGGTGGAATGTTACCTCTATCTGTTATGATATTTTTCCTTTTAGAACTGTATAAAAAGATATTTGAGGGCTTCCCTGGTGGCGCAGTGGTTGAGAATCTGCCTGCCAATGCAGGGGACACGGGTTCGAGCCCTGGTCTGGGAAGATCCCACATGCCGCGGAGCAACTAAGCCCGTGAGCCACAACTACTGAGCCTGCGCGTCTGGAGCCTGTGCTCTGCAACAAGAGAGGCCGCGATAGTGAGAGGCCGCGATAGTGAGAGGCGATAGTGAGAGGCCCGCGCACCGCGATGAAGAGTGGCCCCTGCTCGCCACAACTAGAGAAAGCCCTCGCACAGAAACGAAGACCCAACACAGCGAAAAATAAATAATAATAAATAAAAATTAAAAAAAAAAAAGTTTCTTTAAAAAAAAAAAAAAAAGATATTTGAAACTAATCTGATAGAGATCCACAATATTCCCAGTGGAACCTGGGGCATCCCCTGTAATCAAACACATTGCTATATTTGCAATAAAATGTCTGTATTTCAAATTAGGTGAAATATTAGGATTATACATAGCCTCCCATCAGCTACAGGTACTGCTTTTCAGGGCTTTTTATATTCTGTGAGTGCAGATAAAGAATCATGGACTTGTAGGTATTAACATTTATTAAATCTGGATGGTGTAAAAACAGGTCTATCTGTTCCATTATTTGTTTGCATTTCTCTGAATATTTGAAATAGTTCCAAATGTACGATTATTAAAACTTTTGTTAAAAGGTAAGAAGGACTCTTCTCAAATTGCTTTCCTCCAGGTAGTAAATGAAAATCTATATTACAAAAAAATAGAGTCTGTATGCAATGTGGTTTGCTGGGTTGGCTCTTGGAACAGAAAAACTGGTGACATCCAAATGAAGTCTGTAGTTTAGTTAGCAGTATTTTACCAGTGCTAATTTCTGAGTTTTGACAAATGCACAATAACACGGTAATATGTGAACTTTGGGGGAAGCTGGATGAAGGACATAAGGGAACTCTGTACTATATTTGCAATTTTTCTGTAAATTTAAATTATTTCAAAATAAAACATTTACTTAAAAGAAAAGAGGGGTAACACTCAGTGTTGGTGAGGGTATGGACTTAAGGGCTATCGGGAACCCTTATATGCTGGTTAGCGGGAGTGTCAATATTTTAAGGGTATATTAGTTTCCTAGGACTGCAACCACAAAGTAAGTGGTTTAAAACAACAGAGATTATTGCCTCACTGTTCTGGAGGCTAGAATTCCGAAATCACTGTGTCAGCAGGACCAGGCCCTCTCTGAAGGCTCTAAGAGCTTCTGTTGGCTCCTGGAAATCTTGGCTCTTCCTAGGCTTGTAGCTGCATCATTCTGATCTCTGCCTCTGTCTTCACATGGTGTCTTCTTGGGTCTCTGTCCCTGTCTCTTTTTCTTCTTCTTACAAGGACACCGGTCACTGGGTTAAGGGCCCACCCTACTTTAGTAGGACCTCATCTTAACTAATTACATCTGCCACGACCCTATGTCCAAACAAGGTCACCTTCTGAGCTTCTGGGAAGGAAAAGGATTTTAGGAGCACAGCATTCAATCCAGTAGAGAAGGTAATTTAAATGTGGGTCACATTCCCCACAGCGACCCTGCTCCTGGGTAATATCCACAAGGAATACTCCCACATGCAGGCAGCATGGTGGTTATGAAGTGCGCGTTGCAGCACGGTATTAGTAATGACAAACTAGAACCCAGCTCACTCTCCATTATGGATAGATATAGCCAAACAAACTGTTTCATTCACATTCAAAAAAATCTGTGAAGCAGTTTAAGAGAATGAGGGATACTCTAAGTATTACTAACATTGGCAGTTTTTTCAAGTGAGAAAGAAAAGTTAGGGTACAATATATACAGTTTGATCCAATTTATGTATTTTTTTAATACACAAAAAGCTACGAATTTTTATATGGGTACAAACGCACAGAAAAATCTGGACAACTACACACCACAACGATACTGATTCTAAGAAGGGAGTAAAAAAGGAGAGCTGTGATGTGGACCTTCTGTTTGTTCTATGTGGTTTTGACATTTTTGTAACAGAAAAGTTTTAAGCTACTTCTTATTAAAATTAAAATTAAAACTAAGCAAGATGTAGATCAGTACGCATAATTGATCCCAGTTTTGTAAAAAAAAAAATGTATATATATATACACACACATATATATATGTATATATATAAGTGATTTTCCATAAACACACATACTTTTTAAAATGTATAGAGAAAAAAGCCTGAAATAATTTACAGGTGGTATATATTGCAGTTCACTTTTCATTTTATACACCTTTTTTAATTGTTTGAATATTTTCATCAATCTTTAATACAAGATGCATTCATTCTGTAATGTAACATTTTAATAATGTTTTAGCAAAAATTTTTCTGAGGTTTAATTCATTCTAAGTGTCCAAATTTTCTGTTGACCATCACAGGTATGAAAAGCAAAGCAAAGCTTCAGTGACCTGGTTCATAGCTAACCTTGTGTTGGTGTGTAACTCTGACATGACCAGCACACATAACATTACAAAAGCATAGGACCACTGCTCTCACATAGTTGTTAAATTCCCTCCATACTTTTGGGATCTGAAAAGGAAATTATAAGCACAGGCTTCACAGTGATATTTTTTATTGTAAATCTGTTTATTATTTTAAAACTTTACTGCCCAATATGGTAGCCGCCAGCTACATGTGGCTCTTTAAAATTAAATTAATTAAAATGAAATAACATTAAAAATTTAGTTCTTAGTCGCACTAGCACCATTTCAAGGGCCCAAGAGTCACTTTGGTTAGTGGCTACCATATTGGATGATGTAGATTATAGAACATTTCCGTCAATGTGGAAAGTTCTATTGGACAGTACTGGTTTAAAGCACAACGATATACAAACATTCTTGTTGTTTACCTCATTTGGTAGGACTTTTACCGTGGGAAGGCATTCTTTGTTTTAAGTACTCAGAGACATCCAGGGGAAGATAGTTCAGTGGATAACTTCTCCTTAAGTCCCCACTTTTGAGAGCAGGTCGTGTGCGATTCTGGGCTCATTATCCCACTGACCTGCCACCCTAGTCCCTCTGCATCTCTCCATGCATTTAAAATATCCCAGTAGATCCTATGAAGTATTCCCATGTTCTGGTCAAACTGGTTTATGAAACCACGATTTGAGAAGTCCAGTCTTGCAGGCGGCAGGGCCCTGCCTTTGTGTGGCCGTAATAAGGTTATTTATGGAGGATGGAGACGACTCTCAGAGAAGATGAAAGGTTTGATGGTAAAGGAAAGCAGAAGCTCCGAGAAGCAGGTTTCTCCTTATAGCAATGACTCTCCAGATAAGATAAATCACCTGGGACCATTAAACCTTCAAGAAGAGTGCTTGTAAACCTCCCCTCGAAACTAACAAAGCATCTTCTCTCCTGGAGCCGCCCATGTGGTGAGGGGCTCACAGCTTTTCCCAAACCACCAGCTAGTCACAGTGTTACCCTACTGGGCTCTCTACCCAGGACACTGAACCAGAAAACCACTTTCGAAGTCATTCCTTAGGGCGGCCAACTGTCCCTAGTTTGCCAGGTACTGAAGAATTTCCTGGGATTAAACCTGGGAAAGTCACAGGCAAAACCTAGGTGGCTTGGTCAACCTACTTCCTCTGTGCCTTGAGGACAAGCAACGCCTGGGACTCAGCAGGGCAACGGAATTTTTTTTTTTTTCATATTTAGCTACCATTTATTGGGTTCTACTGTGGGTTACGCAAAGATAGCTCTTTACTTGCTTTTTCTCCTTTAATCCTCACAACCAAATGGGGGTGGTGTTATTATTATGATTCCCATCTGACAGATGAAGAAACTGAGGCTCAGAAAGTGGAAATGACTTGCCCAAGGTCACACTGAAACAGTATCCATGTCTCCACAGCCCGTGCTCTGAATTGCTCTATTTCTCTTTCCTCTTGTTTCTTAATTGGCCTCCTGCACAAATGGGGATCTCTGGGGTTTCCAGAAGCTTCCCACTAAAAAGGACTTGGAAGCAAGCATGCTTTCCTCGTTAACCAGGAGGGTAGGAGCAGGCCCCAGAGGGTCAGACTTGCACCTGAACTGCGTTTGCATGTTCAAAAGTCAAGTCTAATTTTCTATAACTGTCTGGACCTTTTCACTGGCAAAGGCCAAGTTGGAAAGGTGGTCAATAAATCACTCACAGATGTACCCTGGCCGTGGCTGCGCAGACCCCTTCCTGCTCGCCTCACCGCCTGGGTGCTCTCGAGACAGGACGAGGTGAGATTTCCCCACCAAATTCAGCATATCTCGGAGTTCAGAGCACCTGTGACCAACGGGAAAGTCTGGCTACACCAAAGTCCTCTCCAGAGGTGAGAGAGGAAAGCATCCCTTTATTGAGGCTTACATGCGCCAGGCAGGGCTTTATTTCATTCCCTTCCCACATCTCACTATCTGTGAAATAGATAAGATTGTTATTCCAGCTCAGAGATGAGGAAACTGAATCGATTTTGTCCCGAGGGGACACGTGGCAATGTCTGGAGACAACTGTGGTTGTTGAAACTTCGGGGGAGGTGCTACTGGCATCTAGTGGGTAGAAGCCAGGGATGCTGTTAAATGTCCTACAACGCACAGGACGGCCCCCTTCTTCCCCAACTAAGAATTCTCCGCTGTGCATGGCAATAGTGCTGAGGTTGAGAAACGCTGGTCTAAACCAAGAAAAGGCCCACGGTTTCTGATGGATCCTGTCACCCCAGAGCTTGAGGGATTCACCTAGAATCTCACGCCTTGCAAGGGGCACAGTAGCTATTAGATCCCTCCTGCCCTCAGCTTCCTGTACCTCGAAGAACAATTACTCAAAGGTCAGTTTAGGAGGGTACAGATTTTGTGTTCATCTGATGCTGGAACAGTGCTAGGCATGAAATAGGTGCCCAGGAAATACATGTTGCATGCATGAATGAATGAATACGAAGTACCATTCATCGAGGGCTTTCTGTCTGCCAGGGTTCATACCAAGCATATTACCAGCATCATCTTGTTCAATCCTCAGAACCTATCTCAGAGGTAGGCATTGCGACTCCCAGTCTTAGATTACAGAGCAGGAGACAGGGCACAGGGAGAAGAGGTCCCGTGCCAGGGTCACACAGCTAGACAGTGATGTAGTGGGTCTCCAATTCTACTGCACTGTGTCACGCCAGAGTCTCCAGAGATAAGAACAGATTCTGGGGCTCAGATGCAGTAACTTTTCTCATTGTCCTGGGATTTATGAATACACCCCTCTTTGTAGCACTGACCTTTTTTTTTTTAAATTAGTTTTGGCCCTAATAGGTGCCATGGAATATCCAATAAATAAAAGAACTTTGGAGACAGCTGAAGAAAAGGCCCCATTGGCAAAGTTGTCCTGTCATCAGAAAGAAAAACTTTGAAATGATATTTCGCAGTTGGAGATGAAGCCATATAGGGATTACGGGCCTCTCTGGTCTTTCATTTCTCCAGAGACTGGAGGCCCCTTGACCAGGAGGGCAAGACAGTTTCCCACCCAGGGGCCCAGCCTTGACTTCCTCAGATTTCTGTCAACACCAACATTTTAATGAGTCTACCCAAGATGTGGGCTCTCCATTGTATTTCCATTTTATGACATCTTTTTATATTCCAGAGGAGAGGATTCTGAATAAAAATGAGCCAGGCTTTTAGGGCTCTTTTTTATTATTAGCATTTGGTAAAAAACAACCTTAATGAGGTGTTAAGAGTCATCCTGCAGCCTATTGTGCAAGAGGCCTGGGAGCTCATAAAATCCTGAAAAGCCACAGGGCAATTTATGATCCTTGATACCACCCCTTCCTGACAAAGCTTCCGAGGGTGCATCCTTAGTTCTGGGGTGCTTCCGGCAATTTACACGCCCAAGCTGCTTCAGCTACAAGCTGAATTAAACCTTATTAAATGTCTGCGAGGATTCTCCTTGCCAAGCTGCTCACTTCAGAGAAACTCAGCCGGGTCCACCCGGCATGAATTCAATTTTACATTGAGTTTGGACCAAAGGACCCTAGGGATTGACTGTTCACGTTTCTCTCCTCGCTGGTGAGGAACCGAACAGTGGTGCTGCTAGAAAGAAAATAAAAGCAATGACTTTTGCTTCTCAACAGGGAGAAGAATTCCTTGGCAAATAAATACAGTGATATTTTCCTAATCAGTCAACATTCTTCCTGAAATAAGCTTCATTTAAGGCTGAGGGTCTGGGTTTTTTTTCTCCCCCCCCCCCCCGCAGAAAGATATGTTACCTATTAGTGATGAAAAACAAATCAGCCTCTGGAATGGGAAGAGATACCTCAGGTTTAATCTTGGAGTTTATAATTTGAGGAAAAAGGAGATAATTTAATCCTTCATAGCCTTCTCATTTGGAATTTTTTTTTCTTTAAAGAAACTCCTATATATCACCAAATATATTGACCCTTCCTAACTTTACTCAGTTAAACCTTATAATTGGTCAATAACATTGTATTATATACTTCAAAAGTGCTAAGAGACTAGATCTTAAATGTTCTCACCACACGCAAAAAAGATAAGTATGTGAATAGCTAAGGCTTTGATGGTAATCATATTGCAGTATATAAATGTATCAAATCAGCATGTTGTTGTACACCTTAAACTTACACAATGTTATATGTCAATATCTCAATTTAAAAATCTCATAATTGAATCTCAGATTGATATTCTTTCATTGCTATTAAATTATAATATCAGTATTTCACACAATCCCGATTTGATTTTCATAGTTCCTTTCAATGGAATACCATCTATGTTTAACTTGAAAACATATGTTTATAGTTCCCTTGAGTGAAATATAAAGAAAAAGTGTGTGACTTATTTTGTCATGCAAGATTTTATGGTGTTTCAAGAGTCTGACTGAATAAATAATTCATAGGTGAAATCTATGTTTGTTTCCTAGGTCTTCTGGGGAGATTTATGGGGGAAAAACCCCACAAGATTTGGTGTTGGAAGGCTAGAGTGAAAGTCTTGAAGTGACACTTAGCAACAGTGTGGTCTTGGGACTGTCCTGTCACTCACTGTCACTGACCCCAAATGTTTTTATTAGTAAAATGAAACCAATTATAACTATGTCGCTGGTTGTTAAATTACTATTATTTATTTTCATTTACAATTATGTAATTGGGTGTAAACTATGAGCAAGGTGCTGTGAATGCATTACATCACTTAATTTACTAAATAACCTAAAAAGGGGGACAGTTGTTAGTACACTCATGTAACAGGTAAGGATCCTGGGCCTCAGAAGGGTTAAGTGACTTGCCCACGGTCACACAGCCTCCAAGTGGCAGAGCTGGGATTTGAACCCGAGAACATGTGACTGCAGAAACTGCCCCAAATCACTCAACATAAAACTGCCTCTCTGGGATGATGTAAATGAGATTGATTGAGAGCTGTAAAGCCATCTCTAAACGCCTGGTTCAGAGAGATGTGGCCAAGGCATCACAGACTTTCAAGAAGAAAAAGGCACTGGGAATTACCTAATTAAATAACCCAATTTTAGAATGATGAGGCTGAGAGCCTACCTTAGGTTACAAACTAGGAATGAGATTTCAGATGAGAAGAAAGATCCCCAGCTGCCCCCGAGTTTCACTGCAGTGTTGTGATTAAATACTCAGACTTGGGATCCAGAAACCTGGCTTCTAATCTGAGCTCCATCATTCACTAGCTGTGTGACCCTGGACAAGGTTCATAAATTCTCTATACCTTAATTTCTGCATCTATAAAATGGGATGGATGAGAGTAATTACAGAAGGACTAAATGAGTTTAAAACATGTAAAATGCTTAAGACAGTGTCTAATACATGGTGACATATACATATAAATGTATCATTATTCTAGCCACAATATTTGTAAAAATCATACCATTCCTGGGCTTCCCTGGTGGCGCAGTGGTTGAGAATCTGCCTGCCAATGCAGGGGACACGGGTTCGAGCCCTGGTCTGGGAAGATCCCACATGCCGCAGAGCAACTAGGCCCGTGAGCTACAATTACTGAGCCTGCGCGTCTGGAGCCTGTGCTCCGCAACAAGAGAGGCCGCGATAGTGAGAGGCCCGTGCACCGCGATGAAGAGCGGCCCCCGCTTGCCGCAACTAGAGAAAGCCCTCGCACAGAAACAAAGACCCAACACAGCCATAAATAAATTAAAAAAATATATATCATACCATTCCTAGTTGATGAGTTGAACATAAAGAGAAATCCATGGGGTACCATTATCAACTCTATCCCTTGGTAAACAGCTAAGGATGAATGAACTTGTACAAGTCATCTTTTTTCTTTTTTCAAATTTTATTTATTTATTTTTGGCTGCGTTGGGTCTTCATTGCTGTGCCTGGGCTTTCTCTAGCTGCAGCGAGCGGGGGCTACTGTTCGTTGTGGTGCACGGTCTTCTCATTGCAGTGGCTTCTCTTGTTGTGGAGCACGGGCTCTAGGTGTGCGGGCTTCAATAGTTGTAGCACACAGACTCAGTAGTTGTGGCTCACGGGCTCTAGAGTGCAGGCTCAGTAGTCGTGGCACATGGGCTTAGTTGTTCCGCGGCATGTGGGATCTTCCTAGACCAGGGCTCTAACCCGTGTCCCCTGCATTGGCAGGCAGATTCTTAACCACCACGCCACCAGGGAAGCCCTACAAGTCATCTTTGTAAAACACTAATCTGATCATTTCACTGCCTGATTAACTCTTTGCCATAAAATATTTGCAAATCATATATCTGATAAGGGATGAGTATCTGGAATATATAAAGAACTCTTGAAACTTAAAAATTTTATTATTTTTAAGACAAATAACTCAATAAAAAATGGGCAAAAAATTTGAATAGACATTTCCCCAAAGAAGATACATAAATGGCCAGTAAGCACATAAAAAGATACTCAACATCATTAGTCATCAGGGAAGTACAAACCAAAATTATAAGGGAATACCATTTCTCACCCTCTAGGGTAGCTATAATTTAAAAACTGGACAGTAACAAGTGTTGAGAAGGATATAGAGAAACTGGAAAGCTCATACATTGCTGGTGGAAACATAAATGGTACAGTCACTTTGGAAAACTGTTTGGCAAGTCCTCAAAATGGTAAACATAGAATTTCCATTGACCAAGAAATTTTACTTTTAGGTATATTGTCAAGAGAATTGAAAACATATGCCTATGCAAAAACTTGTACATGAATATTTATAGCAGCATTATTCCTAATAGCCAAAAAGTGGAAACAATCCAAACATCTACTTACTGATAAATAGATAAATAAAATGTGGTATATTCATACAAGGGAGTCATAAAAAGGAATGAAAAATGGAACAGAATAGAGTCCAGAAATAAACCCGTTATATGGTCAAATGATCTTCAAAAAGGGTGCCAAGATAACACAGTGGGGAAAGGATAGTCTTTTCAACAAATGATGCTGGGAAAACTGGATATCCACATGCAAAAGAATGAAGATAAACCCTTATCTTACACCATATACAAAAGTTAACTCGAAACAGAATAAAAATCTGAACATGAGACCTGAAACTATAAAACTCCCAGAAGAAAATATAGGGGAAAAGTTTCATGACATTGGAATGGGCAATGATTTATTGCATATGACACCAAAGGCACAGATAACAAAAGCAAAACATAGACAGATGGGACTACATCAAACTTAAAAACTTCTGCACAGGAAAGGAAACCACCAACAGAGTGAAAAGGCAAACAATGAAATATTTGCAAACCATATATTGGATAAAGGGTTAATATCCAGAATATATAAAGAACTCCTACAACTCAATAACAATGACAACAACCTGATTAGAAAATGGGCAAAGGACTTGCATAGACATTTCTCCAAAGAAGATATATAAATGGTCAACTAGCATATGAAAAGATGCTCAACATCACTAATCATCAGGAAAATGCAAATCAAAACCACAAGGAGATATACTTCACACTCATTAGGATGGCTACTATCAAAAAAAACCCCAGAAAATAACAAGTGTTGGCAAGAATGTAGAGAAATTGAAACTCTCACACACTGTTGGTGTGATTATAAAATGGTACAGCTACTATGGAAAAAGTATGGAGGTTCCTCAAAAAATTAAAAATAGAACTACCATATGATCCAGCTATCTCACTTCTGGGTATATATCCTAAAGAACTGAAAACAGGATCTTGAAGAGACACTTGTACACTCATGTTCATCGCCACGTCATTCACAATAGCCAAGATGTGGAAGCAATCTAAACGTCCACCAATGGATGAATGGATAAATAAAATGTGGTATATACATACAGAGGAATATTATTCAGCCTTAAAAGAAGAGGGAAATCTTGTCATATGCTACAACATGGAGGAACCTAGAGGACATTATGCTAAGTGAAATAAACCAATGACAAAAGACAATTACTACATAATCCCATTTATATAAAGTATCTAAAGTAATCAAACCCATAGAAATAAAAAGCAGAAGGGTGGTGGCCAGGTTTAGGGTTGCCAGGGACTCGGAGGAAGGGAAAACAGGGAGTTGCTATTCAATAGGTGTAGAGTTTCAGCCGAACAAAACGAAAAAGTTTTCAGACTTCCCTGGTCGTCCAGTGGGTAAGACTCTGCGCTCCCAATGCAGGGGGCCCAGGTACGATCCCTCGTCAGGGAACAAGATCCCGCATGCACACCGCGCAACTAAGAGTTCGCATGCCGCAACTAGAGATCCCACATGCTGCAACTAAGACCCGGCGCAGCCAAAATAAATAAAAAATAAATATAAAATGAAAATGTTTTCGACATCTGCTGCACAAGGATGTGCCTATGGTTAAAAATACTGTAACGTCCACTTGAAAATTGTTAAGAGGGTAAATTTTTAAAATGCCAAAACAAACAAAAACAAAGAAGGAGAAACTGATAAAAACAAACAAAAAGGAATGAAGTACTGATTCGTGCTACAACATGGATGGACCTTGAAAATGTTATGCTAAGTGAAAGGAGCCAGACACAAAGGACTATGTTCTGTATGATTCCATTTACATGAAATGTCCAGAATAGGCAAATCCACGGAGACACAATTAGATCAGTAGTTGCCAGGGGCTGGAGGGAGGGGATGAAGGGGAGTGACTGCTGATGAGTACTGGTTTTGGGGGGAAGCTTATCTGACATGTGTGTTTTCCCCCTAAGGCATATCACAGCCTCCTGAGCTTAGGAATGGTAGGTAGCCAGCACTTCAGCCCTGCGCGTACGGACCATTTTGAACAATGAAATCAACAAAAAGCACAAGGATGTGAGAAATACGGCACTAAATGGATGAAAAAAAGGACACCGTTTACAGTATGAGAGCTGAACCGAGAAGGCAGAGCATGTGTCTGGATAGCTCTGAACATGTCTGCAAAAGACCGAGAAAGAACTGGGCGTGTTGATTTGGGGGTTACAAATACATTTTAGTCGGTAGGCTAAAATACGTACTTCTGGAATGATGAGGATTGACTCTCTTTTGAGGACTACCTTGGTGTGAATGCCGTCAGAAGAGGCAGTCTCCTCATTCTGATGGTCAAGGTTTCAGGGCTACTACTGGAGAGTTGAAATTTCTCACTCATGTTCAGCTGAGAGTCTCCTAGCTGACTCAGTGCCTCATATTTCACCAGAAATTATGCAGCAAAGTCAGTGTTTTTCCTAGCACCCAGAAACAAGAGATTTCACACACTCAAGATGGGTTACAATTTATTATATAGAGTTCTCAGTAGCTGGAAGAATCTAATCAAGAGATGAGGAATGCAGACATCCTTCTTCCCCAGGACAGGAAAGCACATCTTATTATTATTTCCCTACCTCTAGTTTGTAAGGCCTGGCTCTTTAAAAACTGACACCAGTATATTTTGGTCCCAGGGTGCTCTGGAAAATTCACATGAGTTGCTAAAGTTCATATAATAGCAGGCACAGATACCCTTTTTGGCTGCTTGGGTTCTAACCCTAACTCTATCGCATCTTAGATGTGCACTGTTGAACAAGTTAACGTGCCTCAGTTTTCCTCATCTGTAAAATGGGAATAATAGAGGTAACACTGTTGTGAGGATTAGAAGAGTTCCTGGCAAGGAAGAAATGTCATAAAAGGTCAAGGAATGCTGGCTTTTAAGAAGAAGAGCAGCTAACATTCATTAGGCCTTTGTTCTATTCCATTGTATATTGTGTCAAACAATTCACATTGCAATTTTAATTTAAATATCGCTTGGAGAGCCGTCTCTAGAACATCTGATCTAAAAGAGAACCTCCCCCAGCCTGCTTTTTCTATTGCAGAGAGCCCTTATCATGACTTTCAATTACTTTACTTAAATTTATATTTTTCTCTCTTCTCATCACTAGACTGAAAGCCCCATAGGGACAGGGACTGCATTCCTCTTGTTCATCTTGTATCCTCGGCACAGTGCCAGACATTTTAGGTGCTCAATAAATCGTGTTGATGGAATAAATGAACGAACATCAGAATCAGTGTCTGACTCTAGTCCCTGCTCCTAACTCAAAGCCGTGCATCCTCTCCTGTCCTACTTTGGGGTTGGGCAGGTGGGCGGTGGCCACGAGTTAGAGCAGCACATCCAATACAGTAGCTGCTAGCCACACGTAGCTACTTAAATTTAACTTTAAAGTAATTAAAGTTAAATAAATTTAAAAAAACGCAGCTCCTCCGGCGCACTAGCAAATTTCACGTTCTCAGTACCCACAAGTGTCTCATACTTAGTAGGCAGTCCAGATATAGAACGATTCCATCATCACAGAAAGTCCTACTGACAGAGCTGATTTAGATCAGTGATTCTCCACTGGGGAGGATTTTGTTCCCCCGGGGGTTATTTGGCAACAGCTGGAGACATTTTTGGTTGTCACAACTTGGGAGATGCAACTAGCATCTAGCGTGGGTAGAGGCCAGGGATGCTGCCAACATCCTACAGTGTACAGAATGGCCCCCACAGCAGAGCATTATCTGGCCCCAAATATCAATAGTGCTGAGGTTGAGGAACATGGTTTACAGGAAGGCACTTGGGTGACAGTTCTCTGTTTGACCAGAATGCTAAATTTCCTAGGATTTGGGTGGGTTAATTTGTAATTAAAAGCCTGGTGAGGGGCTTCCCTGGTGGCGCAGTGGTTAAGAATCCGCCTGCCAATGCCGGGGACACGGGTTCGAGCCCTGGTCCAGGAAGATCCCACATGCCGCAGAGCAACTAAGCCCGTGCGCCACAACTACTTAGCCTGTGCTCTAAATCCCGTGAGGCACAACTACTGAACCCGCGTGCCTAGATCCCGTGCTCCCCAACAAGAGAAGCCACCGCAATGAGAAGCCCACGTACCGCAACGAAGAGTAGCCACTGCTAGCCGCAACTAGAGAAAGCCCACACGCAGCAACCAAGACCCAATGCAGCCAAAAATAAATTAAAAAAAAAAAAAAAGCCTGGTGAGGATTTTTCAGTGTATGTGGCATGAAGTCCGGTTTCCTGGCTTAAATTCCTGGAATTCCTCACTACGTTTTTGAATAGGATATTAAAATCCAGAAATCATTGTCCAGCTGTGTTGTCAGGTGTACATACCTGCCTGTGACAAGAGCAAGACCCATCAAATATGAACGACATCATTCAGACCAAAAGGCGTTTCCAAGGCCAGATTCTTCTAGATCAAGGGTCTGTAAACTAAAGTCCCTGGACCAAATCCACCCATGAGCTAAAAATGGTTTTTATATTTTTAGATGGTGGAGAAACAATCAAAAGAATACTACTTTTATGACACATAAGAATTACAGAAATTCCAATTTCGGTGTCCATAAAGTTTTATTGGAACCCAGCTGCCACCGTCATTTACTTAAGTGATATCTGTGACTGATTTTATTCCACATTCATTGGTGGGCAGTCACACCACAGAAACTGTATGAGTCGCAGAGCTAAAAATATTCACTCTCTGACCCTTTACAGAAAAAGTTTGCTCATTCCCACTCTGGATACTAAAGATCTTGGTGGATTTTTCTTTATTTTTTTTTTCTTGGTTCTTGCTTTATTTTCTTTCTTTCTTTTTTTTTCAGGTCATAATTATCCTGATAAATTGCAGGTGGAGACTCAGACCAAATGACCAAATGGACTTTCTTTGGGAAGCAGAGTGCAGGAGGGGATTAGCAGGAATGCAGGGGCGTTCAAGTGAAAGATTCCTCTTAGATGAATTTAGGGAACAAAGACCCCATAGTCAATGATTTCTGTGGGTATAAAAGTAGAAGAGTGGCTGGCTCCTTTTGTCAGTTTTGCAGCACAAATCATACAGTTACTGAATACCCCCATCCGCAGTAGTATTCTTTTAATGCTTAACTCCGTGACCTCACAAAAATAATTGCTGGGAAGCAAATTTACTTAGCTCTCTGCCTTTATTTGCTGACCAAGAGGCTTGGCCTGATAGCCATATTGTTTATGGAAATGCTGGAGGGGGCAGGGTGTGGGGAGGAGAAAGAACACAATTTGGCCAGAGAAGTTGGATGTATTGAAAGGATTGAGGGGATTTTGTCTTTGCTTTATAATTGGAGTCAGGATTTCCCTTCAAGTTACTCACTGCAGACTCAAAATCTCCCTGGGCTTCTCAGCCCAAAAGTCCTGTTAAGCTCTTTCTCACTGGGTTGGCATCTGGCTTTTAAAATCCTTGTCATTTTTATGATTATAATGAATATTACAACTTGTCCAGTGAATGGGCTTTTCCAAATGCTGAGAATGTCTGTAGTCAGAAAGAAAAGAAAAAGTTGATTAAAAATGATTAGTATGTTTTGGGGGCAGTTGAGAATTTTTTTTTAAAGTCCCCAAGAATTTTCACTTTAGGAGGCACTGCCAGTGGCTCTCAATTCAGCTTGGAATTTTACTTTAAGAAATGGAAGATTTCATCTTGAAAGAAAGCCCTAAAAGAAACTTATTTTGTCCCATACTCTCCTTTTAGAAAGCAGATGACCCGAGATTACAGTGGAGAGCACATTCAGTGATTTGGAGATTGCCTTGGTGGGCAAAATAATTGGGAGATTTTCCAGCCCTTTTAATTTGTAAAATCAAAACCTGTGTTGGCTGCAACTGATCAGAAAAAAAATTAGTATACCCAAAGCAAAAGTCAGCAACCATAACTTTAGGAGGCGAGAACCAGTTTGTTAAGCCCCTCTGAAGGCAATACTGAAAGTGGCTTCCTCAGGAAAATACTTCACCACCCAATCGGTCAAACCATCTGATAACTGCTTATCTTCCCTAATGCGATTGGGAGTCCATTTGATGCCCCTTTGCATTCCAATCACAAAGCTCATCTTAGGTAAGCACCTTGAGGAGGAAAAAAAAGAAAATTCATGAGTCTCTGCTTCTGCATTCATGGAATTTTCTTTTCACAATAGAAGGAAGCATGTTAAGCTGGGTGGGGGCAGGGTGGTGGTGCTGAGGTGAAAATCTTGGAAAGGGAGGGGTATGGTGTTCAATTGAGGTGAAGCACTTTATTCTGGCTAAATGGTTGAGAAACAATCAAAAGAAGATTATTTCATGATGCATGAAAACTACACGAAATTCACATTTCAATGTCCATTAAGAAAACTGTATTGGAAGGCAGTTTCCAGCCTCTAGAGCTAAAATGCAAAGCAAAGCAAAGCAAAGCAAAGCAATCCTCCGAGAGTCGTGGAAGATGAATTGGCTACTCTTTTCTCCATTTTTAGTTACCCAGTCACACAGGAAAAATTAAAGATGTGTATAAGCGAAGATTTCCAGGATTTGTGATAAGCATAACTTGCAGTATCTGCCCTCCCTGCATTCACACTCCCTTTTATAATCCGCTAGCCCAGAAGTCTTCTATAAAATGGGAGAGGCAGAGTGCCTCCCTCATGAGAGTAAAAAGTTAATAAATGAGAACAGTATGGCACATGGTAGGTACTCAAAAAAATCTTAGCTATTATTCTTTTTTTTTAAATTAATTTATTTTTGGCTGTGTTGGGTCTTCGTTGCTGTGCGGGCTTTCTCTAGTTGTGGCGAGTGGGGGCTACTCTTCGTTGCGGTGCGCGGACTTCTCATTGCGGTGGTTTCTCTTGTTTTGGAGCACAGGATCTAGGTGCACGGGCTTCAGTAGTTGTGGCGCATGGGCTTAGTTGCTCCGCGGCATGTGGGATCTTCCTGGAGCAGGGCTCGAACCCGCATCCCCTGCATTGGCAGGTGGATTCTTAACCATTGTGCCACTAGGGCAGTCCCTTAGCTATTATTCTTATTCTTATTAGGTTACTGTTAACAGCAATTGTTCCTTTACCCCACCATCTCCCCTTGACAGCAGTTAGGTAGTATCCATCAAATTTTTAATCAATATGTACTTTGACCCAGCACTTCAATTTATAGAAATTTACCTCACAGATAAACTCCCAGTCAATGTGTCAAACAATTCATATTTTTGTTTGCTTTGAGTTCCATACTATGTGCCTGTGTTATTCTTTCAGTTCTGTGTTATTAAGGATATACAGATTTAGGATTATGTCATTTGGTGAACTGACTCTATTTTCTTTTTTTTTTTTTTTCCCATTTTCATTTTGAAATGTCCCATTTAATCCCTGGTAATAAGTCTTGTACTGAAGTCTACTTTGTATGAAATTAGTATAGCCACTCTGCTTTATTTTGCTTAGTGTTTGCATTGTGTATCTCTTTCAATTCTTTACTTCTAATCTCTATATTTTTATATTTAAAATGGGTTTCTTGGAGATGGCATATAGTTGAGTCTTGCCTTTTTTTTTTTTAACATGATGTATTTTTTAAAAAATTTATTTATTTTATTTATTTATTTTTGGCTGTGTTGGGTCTTCGTTGCTGTGAGCAGGCTTTCTCTAGTTGCAGCGAGTGGGGGCTACTCTTCGTTGCAGTGCGTGGGCTTCTCATTGCGGAGGCTTCTCTTGTTGCGGAGCTCATGCTCTAGGTGCGTGGGCTTCAGTAGTTGCAGCACGTGGGCTCAGTAGTTGTGGCTTGTGGGCTCTAGAGCGCAGGCTCAGTAGTTGTGGTGCACAGGCTTAGTTGCTCTGCGGCATGTGGGATCTTCCCGGACCAGGGCTCGAACCTGTGTCCCCTGCATTGGCAGGCGGATTCTTAACCACTGCACCACAAGGGAAGCCCGAGTCTTGCCTTTTTATGTAGCCTGACAATCTCTGACTTTTTAATTGGAATATTTAGGTCATTTACACTTATAGTAATTTTTGATATGATTGGAGTTAAGTCTACAATCTTGCTCTTTGTTTTCTATTGTCTCATCTGCTCTTTATTTTTTTTTCCTGCCTTCTTTTGGGTTAGTTGAGTTATTTTTTAGGATTCCATTTTATCTTCACTGTTGGATTATTAGCTATATCTTTTTATTTTTTAGTGGTTGCTCTAGGGTTTATCATATGTATTTTAATTTATTGCAGTCCACCATCAAATGATACAATACTTGTAGTAAGATCTTTCCATTTCCCCCACATGTCTTTTGTGCTTTATTTGTCATAAATTTTATTACTACTTTGGTTATAAATGTTAAAATACTTGGACATTTTTGCTTTAAACAGTCAATTTTACTTTAAACAGTAAAAACAGTATCCCCCATTATTAACATCTTACATTAGCATGGTACATTTATTACAATTAATGAATCAATATTGATACTTAATTATGAACTAAAGTGCATGCTTTATTGAGATTTCTTTAGTTTTTATCTGATGTCTTTCTTCTGTGCGAGGACCCTATTCAGGATATCATATGATATTTAGTTGTCATGTCTTCTTAGGCTCCTCTTGGCTGTCACAGTTTTTCAGACTGTTCATGTTTTTTCATTTTGACAGTTTTGAGGAGTACTGCGCAGGTATCTTGTAGCATGTCCTCAGCTGGGATTTGTCTGATGTCATATGTTTGTGGGAGGAAGACCATGGCAGTAAAGCCATTCTCATCACATCAAGGGTACAAACTATCAACACTGTTTATGTTAACTTTGAGTGCCTATCTGAGGTAGTATTTGTTAGGTTTCTCCCTTGTAAAATTTCTTTTTTTCCCCTTTATCCATGCTGTACTTCAATGATCTTTTTTTTTTTTTCCAATGATATTTTAAAGACATTAAAAATAGAGGGGATAAAAGTATTTTATATTTATCCACATATTTATCACTTTGGGCATTTTTTATTCCTTTTTGTACATCCAGTTTTCTATCAGATATCATTTTCCTTCCATTTGAGAAATTTTCTTTATCATTTCTTGCAGTGCTGGTGACAAATTCTCTCATTTTTGTTTGTTTGAAATGATCTTTATTTTGCATTCATTTTTGAAAGATATCTTCACTGGGTATTGAATTCTAGGTTGACAGTTTCAGCACTTCCATTGTGTCTGACTTGCATAATGTCTAACAAGAAATGTAACTCTTTCTTCCTGTATATTCAATGACTTTTTTTTTTCTGCTTTCTCTTAAGATTTTCTCTTAGTCATTGGTTTTCAGGAATTTGTTTTTTGTTTTTGTTTTTTTTTCCAATAAAAGGTTCTCACATATTTATTTCTGAGCCAAACTACTAGTGCAGATAAACTAAAACAAAGAGAAAAATCATTTTCCCAATAAAATACATCCAGTTGTCCACATAGTAGTGGTTTTCAGGGTGAGATGGTAAGATGCAAATGACCTTGATTCAGCATAAATATGTGTACCATCTCATGTGCGATTCCTTATAGACCCAGCTTGGCTCTTCTCCAATATCTCCTCTTGGAGTTGTACCTGATTTTATTACCAGTTTTCAACCAAATGCACTGAGGAATGGGATAATTCTGCTTTTTTTTGACCAGGAATTGCTTGATCCTGAAAGTCTTGTGAGAAGACATGGTGAGGAACAGAGTCGACTGCACACACCAGAATGGCAGAGGAAAACTTCAGGAATTTGATTATGATATATCTTCTTGTGGTTTTATTTTTATCTGCTTTGGGTTCATTTAGTTTCTTCGTTTTGTGAATTGATAGTTCTCACCAAATTTTGAAAAAATTTGGCCTTTATTTCATCAAATATTTTTTCTGCACGCCTCCTTCCCTCCTCTTATTCTGAGACCTCAGTTACACATATGTTAGACTACTTGATATTGTCCCATGGGTCACTGTGACTCTGTTCATGTTTTTCAATCTTTTGTCTTTTCTGTCTCTCAATTTGGATGGTTTTTATTGCTATGTCTTCATTCATTGAGCTTTTCTTCTGCAGTATCTAAAAAACTGTTAATATCGTCCAGTAAGTTTTCCACTAGCAGTTCCTCTTATTTTTTTTTAAAATAAATTTATTTATTCATTTTTGGTTGAGTTGGGTCTTTGTTGCTGCATTTGGGCTTTCTCTAGTTGCCGTGAGCGGGGACTTCTCTTCATTGCGGTGCACGGGCTTCTCATTGCAGTGGCTTCTCTTGTTGCAGAGTATGGCTCTAGGCGTGTGGGCTTCAGTAGTTGTGGCGCATGGGCTTAATTGTTCCACAGCAGGTGGGATCTTCCCGGATCAGGGCTTGAACCCGTGTCCCCAGCATTGGCAGGCGGATTCTTAACCACTGCGCCACCAGGGAAGCCCTCCTTTTAGTTCTTTATCTTTCATTTCTCTCCCCACTTTTCAAGTTTTCCTTTAACTATTTGAACAGAGTTATAATAGCTGTTTCAATGCCCTTGTCTGCAAATTCCCTCATCTCTTCAATTCTGGGTCTGTTTCTATTGACTGATATTTTTCCTGGTTATGGGTCATATTTTCCTCCTTATTGCTTGTCTAGTAATTTTTTTATTAGATGCTGGACATTGTGATTTTAAATTGTTGAATATCTGCATTTCATTGCCTTCCTCTGAAGAATGTTAGACTTTGCTCTAGCAGGCAGTTAAGTTACTTGTAGTTCAGTGTGATGCTTTTGAGGCTTGTTTATAACCTGTGTCAGGAAAGAACTAGAATAGTCCAGGGATATCTAGGGGTAGTTTAGCCTCACTATTAAGATATGGCCCTTTTGTGGTCTTTACTAAATATCCTGAGTGATCAATGAGAGCTCTCCAATCGGGATGGTAGGAATTTGAAAATATCCAGCTCTGTCTGAGATCTGAGAATTGTTCAGCTTAAAGCTTCCCAGTCACTCTTTGCTCAATATTGTGGACACATGTCATAATATTCAGCAAAGACTGAAAGGATTCTTTATGTAGATCACTAGAGCTCTTTTTCTGTGTTGTTCCTTTCTTTCTGGAATTCTGTCCAACAACTTCCAGTCACCTCAGACTTTTTGAACTCCAATATCTGTCTCCTTAACTTAGTGAGACAGCCATGTTGTGCAGGATATTTTCCTCTGTGCTCTGCATTCTCTTTTTCATTACTGTTACATTTCTTTTATTTGTAAAAAAGGTTACATGTTGCTGAATATATTTTCATGATTGGCACTCCTTAATTTGAGTCATCTACTTATGACATGCATCCAGTTTCATTTGGGGTATTAGTAGTTTTTATAACAGCTTATTACCATTTTATAAAAAACTTTGTCCAACAGGTTTGAAAAATTCAAGTGACATTAAGATTTTTTTTTAATTAAAGGGAGGGGGGAATCTTTCCCCTTATTTTCTTTCTTTTTTTACAAATTTATTTATTTTATTCATTTATTTTTGGTTGTGTTGGGTCTTTGTTGCTGTGCATGGGCTTTCTCTAGTTGTGGCAAACTGGTGCTACTCTTTGTTGTAGTGTGTGGGCTTCTCATTGCAGTGTCTTCTCCTGTTGCGGAGCACAGGCTCTAGGCACGCGGGCTTCAGTAGTTGTGGCACGTGGACTCAGTAGTTGTGGCTCACAGGCTCTAGAGCGGAGGCTCAGGAGTTGTGGTGCACAGGCTTAGTTGCTCCACAGCATATGGGATCTTCCCAGACCAGGGCTCAAACCTGTGTCCCCTGCATTGGCAGGCGGATTTTTAACCACTGCGCGCGCCACCAGGGAAGCCCAAGATATTTTAAGATGGATAGAAGTTGAGATGGTTTATGAATGGCAGGTCTACTGGTGATGAAAGGAAAGGAGAATCTTTCTGCTCTGAAGGCACTAATACTGGAGGTGAACAGATTTACAAAATGATAATGAGCACCATAAATGGCAACATGTGGACACAAGTGTAGGTTCTACTTTAATTCTTTAAAATTTTTTTAAATTTAATTTTTCTTGTTTTATATTTAAGTGTATTTAATATTTACAATATTAAATCTTTTCTTTTTTTTTAGTTGAAGTATAGTTGATTTACCATGTTGTGTTAGTTTCAGGTGTACAGCAAAATGATTCAGTTCTATGTATATACTCTTTTTCAGATTCTTTTCCATTATAGGTTATTACAAGATATTGAATAGAGTTCCCTGTGTTATATAGTAAGTCCTTGTTGTTTATCTTTTTTATATATAGTAGTGTGTATCTGTTAATCCCAAACTCCTAATTTATCTTTCCCCACTCCTTACCCCTTTGATAATTGTAAGTTTGTTTTCTATGTCTGTGAGTCTGTTTCTGTCTTGTAAATAAGTTCATTTGTATCATTTTTTTAAGATTCCACATATAAGTGATATCATGTGATATTTTTCTTCTCTGATTTACTTCATTTAGTATGATAATCTCTAAGTCCATCCATGTTGCTGCAAATGGCATTATTTCATTCTTTTTTATGGCTGAGTAATACTCCATTGTGTGTGTGTGTGTGTGTGTGTGTATGTATATATATATATATATACATACACATATATATACCACATCTTCTTTATCCATTTATGTGTTGATGGGCACTTAGGTTGCTTCCACGTCTTGGCTATCGTAAATAGTGCTGCTATGAACATTGGGGTGCGTGTGTCTTTTCAAAAGAGTTTTTGTCTTTTCTGTATAGATACCCAGGTGTAGGATTGCTGGATCATATGGTAACTCTATTTTTAGTTTTTGAAGGAACTTCCATACTGGAACTCCATAGTGGCTGCACCAATTTACATTCCTCCTCCTCCAACAGTGTAGGACGGTTCTGTTTTCTCCACACCCTCTCCAGAATTTATTATTTGTAGACTTTTTTTTTTTTTTTTTTTTTGGCTGTGTTGGGTCTTCGGTTCGTGCGAGGGCTTTCTCCAGTTGCGGCAAGCGGGGGCCACTCTTCATCGCGGTGCGGGGACCGCTCTTCATCACGGTGCGCGGGCCTTTCTCCATCGTGGCCCCTCCCATTGCGGGGCACAGGCTCCAGACGCGCAGGCTCAGCAATTGTGGCTCACGGGCCCAGCCGCTCTGTGGCATGTGGGATCTTCCCAGACCAGGGCTCGAACCCGTGTCCCCTGCATTAGCAGGCAGATTCTCAACCACTGTGCCACCAGGGAAGCCCCTGTAGACTTTTTGATGAAGGCTATTCTGACCATTGTGAGGTGATACCTCATTGTAGTTTTGATTTGCATTTCTGTAATCATTAGTGATGTTGAGCATCTTTTCATGTGACTGTTGGCCACCTGTATGCCTTCTTTGGAGAAATGTTCTGCACTCCTGACTGTGCCTCCAGGCAGAAATCCAGCAATCAAAGTTTCACTAATTTGTTTCCTTTTTCTCAGACAACCTGTCACGATCTTCCTATTGCCCAATGTCTGAAAAGGTAGGCTTCACATATTTAGTGCGGTTTTGTTTTTTAATTATTTAAGGACTGAGGATAAATCTAGTCTCTGTTATCCCATCATGGCCAGAAGTGGAAATCTGTATATGCACAATCTATTTGAATATTCTAAAATAGTGAGTGGCTTGAGAAGCATTGTGTTATAATACTGGATTCATTAACAACATTTTATGAACGAATGACTATTTACTTTCTTTATACATCTGGCTTTTCTGGTGCTATGTTTATTTCTTTCAGGCAGTCACTAAAGGGATATTGTCTAGCCAGTACATTTTTGGGAGTCATGGACCATTTTGCCTGGAAATGTGTTTGGGAGTTTCAACCTATTTATTTCATGGATGGGAAAATTGATAGCCAAAGTGGGGTCCTTTCTTTATCTGCCTTCTGGCCCATTAAACATTCAGTGCTTTGTGCCACAGAGGAATGACAGGCTATGTCAGACTTATTAAGAGGAGGTATGATGTTTATTTACCAGTTAAGAGATTTTTTGAGGGCAATTTTATGACTCTATGTATTTTTTACCTTCCACACTGGCTTTAAAACCAAATTTCCATTTAAGATGCAACTTCACAAATTGTACCGCTATAATTTGTGGATAGTAAAATTAGCCAAAGCCACAGACCATTTTCCTTTCTTCTACCCTATATTGATATATAATCAGACAGATTAACCAATAAGGACGTCTATTCTCAGTCTCAGCTCTTGGAAAACAAAGGTTTTATTTTAAAAACTGAAAATTTAAATTGAGTTTCATAACTTTTGACTGAGCATTTTCACTTCTGGAATTTCATCCTGCAGAGTCAGGGCACAAGTGAGGCACATTTTATGTATGAGGATGTACTTTGCAGCATTGTTTGCAACTGTGAAAAACTGGAAACAAACTCAATGTCTAGCAGTCGAAATGATTAAGTATATTGATGTATATTCATACAAAGAAAAAGGATGAGGTAAAAAAAAAAAGAATGAAATAGAAAGTCTATAGATGGACATGGAAAGTTATGTAGAGCAGTGTTATCTAATAGAACTCTCTGTGATGATAGAAATGTTCTATGTCTGCCCAATACGGTAGCCACTTGCCACCTGTAGCACTTGAAATGTGGCAACTGTAACTGAAGAACTGAAGGTTTAATTTTATTTAATTTTTTATGTATTTAAATTTGAATTCCCACAGGAGGCTCATAGTACTGTACTGAACAGCACACATCTAGAATGTATTGTTTAGAGAAAAAAGCTAGTCGAAAGATAGTATGAAGAGTATAATTCCCTTAAAAGATAATAATATATGTTAATTTATACATTAAAAAAAAGAATGGAAAATACACCAAACTAGTAATAGTGGCTTTCTCTGGGACATGGTGTAGATTTTCACTTTTATACCATATATTCACACAATATTTGAATTTTCAAATAATGAACAGAATTTTTTTGAATTTAAAAAATAAATACAGGGCTTCCCTGGTGGCGCAGTGGTTGAGAATCCGCCTGCCAATGCAGGGGACACGGGTTCGAGCCCTGGTCTGGGAAGATCCCACATGCCGCGGAGCGGCTGGGCCCGTGAGCCACAATTGCTGAGCCTGCGCGTCTGGAGCCTGTGCTCCGCAACAAGAGAGGCCGCGATAGCGAGAGGCCCGCGCACCGCGATGAAGAGTGGCCCCCGCTTGCCACAACTGGAGAGAGCCCTCGCACAGAAACGAAGACCCAACACAGCCATAAATAAAATAAATTTAAAAAAAATAAAAAATAAAAAAAAAAAAAATAAATACATCCCACAAAATAAAATCAAATTCTGAAATTTCAAGTCACATCAAGCTGAACGAACAGGTAACATGGAGGACAAATCTGAGAGAATCTTCTGGAGGAATTATCAGAATCTCAAGCACCCTGAGGAAGAGGATGGGGCTGCCAGGTTTGAAGCCACTCAGGTGGGGCTAACAGGCTAGCATGGGGGCTCTTGGTAGATGCGTTTAGAAAATAATTTTTACAGCTAATGACAAGGGAGAGCTGAACTCTAATTCTCTGCTGTTGTGGTGGGTTGAAAGGCCTAGGTCAGTGTGTCTTCTTACTGCTGTACCTCTAGTGCTTATCACAATGACTAGCACAGAATCACTGTGCAATAGACACAAATGAAAGCATGAGAGGATGATTCAAACCCTTCAGTTACCAGGAATTCAGCATCCAAATTTAAACACGGTCTTTGTTGATACCAATGTGCAACCAGGTTGTTTGTTTGTTTTGTTTTTGTTTTTTAAAAAGAACACTCTAAATATAAAGGAAGGAGGCCAATACTTACTTTTCCCTTATAATTGCCAGCCCCTCTCCCTCCCAAAGTCTAATATCTGATAAATGTGAATCAGCATAGTGACGATGGGCATTAAGCGGAGGGACAGAGGTCTGTTTTTGCCTTCAGGATGATGCAATGAGGGGACAGAGGTGGAGGTGAGGATAACGTGATTCTAAAGGCACCTGATTTGGGAAATTTTCCTTAACTTTAAAAGTAAATTGTGGGGCTTCCCTGGTGGCGCAGTGGTTAAGAATCCGCCTGCCAATGCAGGGGACATGGGTTCGAGCCCTGGTCTGGGAAGATCCCACATGCCGTGGAGCAACTAAGCCCGTGCACCACAACTACTGAGCCTGTGCTCTAGAGCCCGTGTGCCACAACCACTGAAGCCCGCATGCCTAGAGCCCATGCTCCACAACAAGAGAAGCCACTGCAATGAGAAGCCCGTGCACCACAATGAAGAGTAGCCCCTGCTCGCCGCAACTACAGAAAGCCCCCGCACAGCAAAGAAGACCAGACACAGCGAAAAAAAAAAAAAGAAAAATTACCTACTCCAATTATAATCTCCACACAGTAAACAGAGGTTGGGTGTACACAATGTGGAGGCATAACCACATAACAGGAGTCCATCATTCTGTAGCTATTTACTGAGTCCCCTCCATGTGCCAGACCCTTCTTTTTTTTATCTCTCTAGGTCTCAGTGTCCCCATCATAAAATGGACACAACTCTTTGAGGCAATGCACATCAGCATTCAGTACTGTACCTGGCACCCAGCTTACACTCAATAAACAATAGCTGTATTATTATTCCACCAGGCCTGGTGTCTCTTAATTAAGTAGCCAATGAATTTTAAGTACACTGCATTATGTGTACTGAGCACCAAGACACTAAGATGTAGCCCTTTCTCTTTTTTTTTTTTAAAACTTTGGGTTTATTTATTTATTTATTTATTTATTTATGGCTGTGTTGGGTCTTCGTTTCTGTGCGAGGGCTTTCTCTAGTTGCAGCAAGTGGGGGCCACTCTTCATCGCGGTGCGCGGGCCTCTCATTATTGCGGCCTCTCCTGTTGCGGAGCAACAGTGGTTCTCGAACTTCAGTGTTTCTCAGCGAGTGCAAAAAATCACTTGGAGAGGGACTTCCCTGGTGGCGCAGTGGTTAAGAATCCGCCTGCCAATGCAGTTGACACGGGTTCGAGCCCTGGTCTGGGAAGATCCCACATGCCGTGGAGCAACTAAGCCCGTGCGCCACAACTACTGAGCCTGTGCTCTACAGCCCGTGAGCCACAACTACTGAGCCCGCGTGCTACAACTACTGAAGCCCACCTGCCTAGAGCCAGTTCTCTGCAACAAGAGAAGCCATCACAATGAGAAGCCTGCGCACCACAATGAAGAGTAGCCCCTGCTCGCCATAACTAGAGAAAGCCCGCAAGCAGCAACAAAGACCCAACGCAGCCAAAAAAAAAAAAAAAAAAAAAATCACTTGGAGAGTTTGTACAGAGGCTGATTGTCGGGGAGCACCCCCAGAGTTTCTGATTCAGTAAGTCTTAGTTGGGGCCCAAGACTTGCATTCATAACAAGTTTACAGATGCTGCTGACGCTGCTGGATTGAGACCACATTTGGAGAACCATGGCTTTAGGTGTCATTAGAATAGCTCCAATAAACACCAGTTGTGTGTTGAGCATGCGTAATGAATTACTATGTGGGGCACGTACTTCCTGCTAAGAACTGACCCTGCATTGACCTAGTGCATTTCCAGAAAGGCTTCCCTTGGCCCAGATCAGGACAGGCACTGTGTGAATTCAAATGGGAGTCATCTTGTCATCGGGTTGGCCAGGGGATGGAAAGGCAGCTGGAGGGATGGGCAGGATTCAGACCAGGGAAAGCGAGGGGAAGGGGTAAAAGGTGGCTCTTCCAGGACACCTGTGGTCCAAGTTCCAAAGGTGGCAAAGGAGTGAAAGAGAGGCCTATGTGAGCAGAGTTCACAGTGCAATGAGGCGGGCAGGGAGAAGGCTCTGGGGTCCCCAACTAGTTAACAACTACCCTACCGTGAAGGACCCTGTCTGCTAGGAAATGAGAACACCTGTGACCAAAATAGAACAGCTCAAAACCAGATAGTTCTCTTTGCCCTTGACCAACACTTCCCACCCTCAACGGGGTCAGGACATAAGTCCACTTACGTATGAGATGTATACCACCCCCAGTGGAGCATCCAAGCTGGAAATTAGTTCAATACTTCATTTGTTTATAAATTACGGTAGATTCAAAGTCACCTCTGTCATAACACCACCCATGCTCACTTGTGTTAACATTTTTTGAATTGACTTTTTCTGGGTGTCCAGTTTGATGTGTTTTAACACATGTATCAATTTTTGTAACCACCACTATAACCAGGATACAGAACAGTTCCATCACCCCAAAGAACTACTTTGTGCTACTCCTTACATCCTCCTCCCAGCCCTAAGTAAAGCCTTGGAGCTGGGTCTACAAGTGGGGATAAGTGAACTCAGGTGTGAGGATTGAAGACTTGTGGGCTAAGAGACCCAACAGGTCAAGATAGAGACATTATTTCAACCTCAACCTGAGACTGAATTAGAAGAGCAAAAACATTTCATGTGGTGTGCTACCTCCACCCAACTGCCTGGAATGCTGGGTTGAGAAGGATTCTGAGTTGTATTGGGGATCAGTTGAAGAGTGCAGTGATTGATTAGTGATATCTCTCACAGACACAGGCTAGTGAAGAGGGGACATGTGTGCTGGGAAGTATTATTCATGTAAGGGTGGCTTGCCTCTCACAAGAGCACGGGGAAGGACTGAGGGAACAGAACAGAAAATCCCCAAGCCAAAATCAGACACCCATGTGGATTGTGTATTAGATCCAAGATGCTTCATCTTTGAAATATTTATACCATTTATCTTTGTTTAATTGTGCTCAGAAACAACAGAAACCATGACTTCCTTATAAATGCATAAAATCTTGAGGGGATATAGAAAATTAGAGTAGAAGAAAAAAAATAGATAAGTTATGTTTCTCTGGATATTTATATCAGTGCTTAGAAAACTCAGATTGATTACAATTTGAAGCTATCCCAGAGGGCTTCAAACACAACAATACTTAAAGGAAGTGAGTTAATCATCAAAGAGAAAACTAGGAAACAACTCCATGACCCAACAGTGGGAGATCATGGGCTGTCCAGAAAAGAGAAGTCTGCAAAGGGGCAGCAGGGGGACATTTTGGGGGCTGACCGAACACTCCTGTATCCTGCTTGTGGTGATGGTCGCACACCTCTCAAAGAGCATTAAAAGTCATAGAAAGTGTACGTACACATATACAAAGTCAATAATAAAAAAAATCTAAACTATTTAGCCTTTAAATATGATGCTATAGAACTTTGCCAAAATGTGGTGCACAACTCTGGCTGTGCACAAGATGATTTAGAACCATACATAGATGAACATTTGAACTTTATCAGTTATGTATTTATATTAATTCATATTAGCAGAACGTATAACTAGTTTTTCAAGCCTCTAATTTCAAGAACACAATTGCATAAGGTTAGGCTAAGAAAAAAATGTGAGTTGTCTAAAGGAAAATATTAAGTAAATAATTGAAGAGGTGCAATGCATATATGACAAAATTTGAGTTTGGGGTATGTGAATAAAGTTGGAGAAATATTGGTCAAAGGCCCTACCCTTAAGCAGTTTACAGACTAGCAGATGCAGAAAAATGCTTAGGTTAGAGATATGGAAAGAATGTCATACAATAATAAAAAAATTGAAAAATGGGTTATATTCTGAACGTATATTCAGCATGATGTCATTTTTGTAAGAGAAGTACAGAGTCATGCACAGAAAATGAGTTAAAGATGTACAGTGCTGGGGCTTCCCTGGTGGCGCAGTGGTCGAGAATCTGCCTGCCAATGCAGGGAACACGGGTTCGAGCCCTGGTCTGGGAAGATCCCACATGCCACGGAGCAGCTGGGCCCGTGAGCCACAACTACTGAGCCTGCACGTCTGGAGCCTGTGCTCCACAACAAGAGAGGCCGCGATAGTGAGAGGCCCGCGCACCGCGATGAAGAGTGGCCCCCGCTCGCCGCCACTAGAGAAAGCTCTTGCACAGAAACGAAGACCCAACACAGCCAAAAATAAATAAATAAATTTATATATATAAAAAAAAGATATACAGTGCTGATATTGGTTATCTCTGAATGATAAGAGGATGGGTGATTTTTATTACGGTTACTTGCCTTCTTCAACATTTTGTAGAATAAATACATATTAATTTGCAATAAAATTTTATTTAAAAGGCTTTTTTTTAAGGTAATCATTTGACCTAAGAGACAAATATTTGCTTTATCCCACAATATATACATAACCATCTAAGAAGAGCAGTATCAACTTGACCACCAACAATATGATTAAGAAAAATCGTTTTTAAGATTTGGTTTTACAGGGTTTTTTGTCCTTAGGGCATACACACCCCGCCAAGGATATACAGTCAAATTATGAGATCTGAGCTACTCCATTTCAGAAGGAGTTTGGGACTTAAGTCCCTTGAAATTTTTCCTCTCTGTGTAGTTATGCTACCAAGTAAATATACGGTTAGGTTCTTTCTTTCTTTTTTTTTTTTGATTTGTTTTCAAATTTTAGGGCTTGCTTTTTTAAAAAACTGAATTTAAGTTTCAACTATGTAAGATACGTAGATGGGACCAAAGTGAAATTACCAAAGTAGTTTTCAGAGAAGGTTCTGGCCTGTCTCTTCTCATTTTCCTCCCTTCCCTGCTGGTAACCAGTTTTTTAAAAGAGTTTTTATTTCATCTTTCCACTATTTGTTTTTTAATATAGGCAAACATGTATTTGTATTTGTACCTCTTCCCTTTCTTAGATGGTTAATAATATACTATATACAGCTGACCCTTGAACAAGGTAGGGGTTAATCCGCGTATAAATCATAGTCGGCCCTCCTTTATCCCCGGTGCCCGCGGATTCAACCAACTGTGAACTCCGCAGCACTGTAGTATTTATTAGTGAAAAAAATTTGCGTATAAATGGACCCATGCAGTTCAAACCTGTATTGTTCAAGGGTCAACAGTATACTTTTCTAGATTGTTTCGTATAGCAACATGCCTTAGCGATCCCTCCACAGTGGGATTTGGTCGTTTTTACGGCGGTGCAGAACTCCTCATTCTGTGGAGGTGCCATGGCTTACGGGTCCTGCCCACTATTGATGACTGCATCCCTTTTTTAAGACAAAAGAAAACTTTCCTGAAGCCCCTGGCAGGTTTGCTCTCGTGTCTGATGGACCAGAATGACCTCAAGCCCGTAACTGCACCCATCACCTGGCAGGACACACAGACCAGCCAGGAACTGTACCCTGGCTCTGCGGAGAGGCGGCCTCCAGGGGAATGGGGCCACCGGGGAAGAAGTGATCTTTGCAGTGGAGGCACAGGCCTCAGTTTCCTCGTACACATAAGGAAGGATTTGAAAGAGACCAAGTGTTTCCAAATTTCAGCCCTGTAAGCACTTCCCTTATCTGTGAATCACTAGTACAATCACTTACATAATATTTTCCTTTAAGCCATCTTGATATTGACTCACTTTGTCACATTTAGCCTCATCCTGGGAAATGATGTCTGTAAAATGGACTTATTGGCTTGTTATATATTTTTCCAAAAGCCATTAAAAAATATAATTATTTAAATAAGAAACGTTCATTGTTATACCACCTAAAATTATCTCATGTGTACCACCAGTGGGATGCATATCACCATTTAGGAAATAAATAAAGAGACTCTAGTGTTCCTTTCAGAAGATTGTGCTCTCCTGTGGTTTGTTTTTTTTTTATTAATAGCAAAAACAGAAAGAAAAAAAACCCCACAAAACAAAAAGCAATGATGTGGGGAGGTCAATGTGATGAAAACAAAATAAGAGTTAAAAAAAAAAAAAAACACTAAAAATGCAAAGTGGTATCCTGGATTAGATCCTAAAACAGAAACAGGACATCAGTCAGTGGAAAAACTGATGAAATCATAACAAAATCTGGAATTTAGTTAATAGTGTTTTACTAATGTTAATTTCTCAATTTTGTCAAGTGTACCATGAAATGTAAGATGTTAAAATCAGGGGAAATTGGATAAAGAGAGCATGTGGGAACTCAATATCATCTTTACAATTTCTCTGTAAAACTAAAATGATTCCAAAATGAGAAATTTATTTGAAAAGGCTAAGTCCAGAAGTTGGAGCGATCTTATCTTTCTCCTTTTAAGTTTGTGTTGCTGTCATTAACAATAGCCATTGAAGTGACTACATTTAGAATTTCCATAAATGGCAGTACAGCACTGGGACTAGGCAACTATTGAAATGGTAAATTTAGAGAGTCCCGAAACAGAAGATAGAGATCCTCAAACTCAGAAGAGGTGATTTTGATTTCCACCACCCCCATTCCCCCCATCCCTCCACCACTACCACCACTTAGCGTTCTATAAAAGCTGTACAGTGAGAAATGTTCCTTTGGGTACCCTTAGCTTCCAGGCCTGCACTGCAAACCCTCAAACCCCAGGACGCTCACATGAACCCATCCATGCATATGGATCAGGGGCCAAATAGTCTACTTGTGTTTCCAGAAATATGAGGGGGAGTACTTCCCAAGGAGAGGTTGTTGTCTCTTTGAAATTTGACCCTTTAAAAGTTAGGCTGCTGGACATTAATAAGGAAGAATGGAAAGTGCAGATCAATAAGACTTGCTGAAAATAAAACACACGTTAGCATAGCGTATCCCCCATAACCAAGATTAATGCTTTTTTAAACCAAACCAGAGCACAAAGGTATATCTTTTAGGCTAATTGCCACTAGCAGATTGCAGAGAGAAAGGAAGACAGGCTTGGGGGCAGGGGGCAGTGGACAAAACCCAACTGCAGAACTCCAAAGAGCTGGAGTGAAATGAAATAACCCCTCAAGTTATGCAGAGAATTTAACCCGCACTAGGCTTGGGCTTATTATATTAGGCATGCATTTGAAATTTAAATATGTTCTGGGGACAAAGCATTTTTACAGCATGGCCGGGAGTTTGCCCAATAGGAACCCTGCAAGTTTATTAACAGGAGGACCTGATCAAACATAAAATAGCAGGCAAAGGTCTCCCTTTTCTTGTACAGCCACGCCGAAAGGCCTTCTGTGGAATTCCAATCCTTCACCCGACACACCCCGTGTCTAGGACCGTATTTACTCAGCCACCCTCCCCTCCTTCTAAATTTTATTTGCAATTAGCAATTCCTCATTGCAAAGCCACTTTGGGAGATTTTAATATCCTTGTATATGGTGCTCTTTTTAAGAATTGTAATACCGATAGTTCTGCTGGTATAATATTTTGGTATTAAAAAAATATGAGGGCTTCCCTGGTGGCGCAGTGGTTGAGAGTCTGCCTGCTAATGCAGGGGACGCGGGTTCGAGCCCTGGTCTGGGAGGATCCCACATGCCGCGGAGCAACTAGGCCCGTGAGCCACAACTACTGAGCCTGCGCGTCTGGAGCCTGTGCTCCGCAACAAGAGAGGCCGCGATAGTGAGAGGCTCGCCCCCGGTTGCCACAGCTAGAGAAAGCCCTCGCACAGAAACGAAGACCCAGCACAGCCAAAAATAAATAAATAAATTAATTAATTAAAAAAAAAATGAAATCAGAAGAATTGGTGGCTTCAAGTATTCCCAGATGCATACATATTTCGAATCAAATGTGCACTTGTTTAAAAAAACTTCCTAATGATGCCCCTTACACGTTTATAAACCTTTCCATGTATTGCACAGTGGTTAAGCAGGTGGAATCAGGAACATGATTGTCGGGACCCAAACCCAGGGCTTCTCCACCTTGGCCTTGGCCAAGTTCCTTAACCTCTCTGTAGCTCAGTTCTTCATTTCTCACACGGGGCTAATAGCAGTGCCTACCTCAGTGGTTGTCTTAAGGATATACATGTGTGGATTTCCCTGGTGGCGCAGTGGTTAAGAATCTGCCTGCCAATGCAGGGGACACGGGTTCGAGCCCTGGTTCGGGAAGATCCCACATGCCGTGGAGCAACTAAGCCCGTGTGCCACAACTACTGAGCCCGCGTGCCACAACTACTGAGCCCACACACCTAGAGCCCATACTCCACGACAAGAGAAGCCACCGCAATGAGAAGCCTGCGCACCGCAAGCAAGAGTAGCCCCTGCTCGCCTCAATAGAGAAAGCCGCGCACAGCAATGAAGAACCAAAAGCAGCCGAAAATAAATAAATATATATATAACAAAACAGGACATACATGTGCGTAACGTATGTGTGCATATATATATATGCATATACATACTGAATACATATACATTGCATGTGCAACAGTTTATGCAGACGTTGGAGATATTGTGGGCTCGGTTCTGCCATAAAGTGAATATCGCAATAAAGCAAGTCACACAAATTCTTTGTTTTCCCAGGGTGTATAAAAGTTACGTTTACACTATACTGTAGTCTATTAAGTGTGCAATTGCATTATGTCTAAAAAAACAAAGTACATGCCTTAATTTAAAAATAATGCTGTTGGAAAAATGGTGCCGATAGATTTGCTCGATGCAGGGTTGCCACAAACCTTCAGTTTATAAAAAATGCTGTATCTGCGGAGAGCAATAAAGCTAAGCACGATACAACTCAGTCTGCTTGTATTTATAGCACATTGAGGAAAATTCTCCATAAATGGGAGCAGCAGTTGATTTAGCTTTTTCTTGTATTGTGACTAGTGAGGCTCAGCTATGTCCCTGTTTCCCCCAGAGCTGCCTCTGGCCATGGAACAGAATGGGATGGGGGCTGAGAGGAGGGAGACTAAGGAAAACAGGAAGAGTGTGGTGGAGAGAGAAGAAAAGGAGGGCAGAGGGTCCAGTCTCAACTCCTGGAGCCTGGAAACCCCTTGCCCCAGGGCTGGTCTCTTAGCTCTGTCACTTTCCCTCCAGGGTTGATCCATTCTCTGAACATCTGACTCCCTTTACCTAAGATAATTTTTTTCAACCTTGACCTTCCCCACTGATCCTACCTGGGAAGACTCAGGCCAGCTGCTCGGATGAAGTTTGATCCCTGGCTATGGTCCTATCATGGATGGAACAGCATCTAAGGACAAAGCATAGAAGGCAAAGTTAATGATATTTCACTTTAAAGAAAAGAAAATATGGCTGTTAATCAAGCCAGATAATATTGTAGGAGAGGCAAAACTTTTCCTCTACCTTTTAGGGTCACCGGCTGGACATGAGAATTAAGTTGACACAAGACAGATTAACAGGAGAAAAGTATATACAGTTGACCCTTGAACAACATGGGTTTGAACTGCATGGGTCCACTTAACATGCAAATTTTTTCTGCTAAATACATACTATGGTGCTACACGATCCACAGTTGGTTGAGTCCACAGATGCAGAACCACGGAAACAGAGGGCTGACTGCAAAATTACACCTGGATTTTGAACAGCCCAGGGGTCGGCACCCCAACCCCTGCGTTGTTCAAGGGTCAAGTGTACAGTTTATTTAATAATTTAATAATTCTTTTACATGGACATGAAGATTCAGAAAGCAGTTAGGCCTAAGTGCTTATATACTCGGTTGAACAGAGTATGAAAAAGTATCTAAAATATACGGGGGGCTTCGCTGGTGGCGCAGTGGTTAAGAATCCGCCTGCCAATGCAGGGGACACGGGTTCGAGCCCTGGTCTGGGAAGATCCCACCTGCCGCGGAGCAACTAAGCCCGTGCACCACAACTGCTGAGCCCACGCTCTAGAGCCCACAAGCCACAACTACTGAGTCCACGTGCCACAACTACTGAAGCCCGCGCACCTAGAGCCTCTGCTCCGCAACAAGAGAAGCCACCGCAATGAGAAGCCCGCGCACCGCAGGGAAGAGTAGCCCTCACTTGCCGCAACTAAAGAAAGCCCGCGCACAGCAACGAAGACCCAACGCAGCCAAAAGTAAATAAATAAATAAAATTCATTAAAAAATTAAAATAAAATAAAATATTTGGGGATGCTTGGGACTTCCCTGGCAGTCCAGTGGTTAAGGCTCTGCGCTTCCACTGCAGGGGGTGTGGGTTCGATCCCTGGTCGGGGAACTGAGATCCTGCGTGCCTTGCAGCGTGGCAAAAAAAAAAAAAAAGGAAAATATATGGGGATGCTAAAGGCAGACAAGGGTTATTTCAACAAAGTTTGTGCAGACTCTTCTTGGGCTCAAAGCACCCCCTCCCCCCCTGCCTGGTCTCTGGTGACAAGAATGTTCTTCGCCTCCGGCGGCAGTGGTGGCGGTGAGGGGGTGGGCATGTTTCATAGGGGAGGCATTCTTTCATCTTTCACGGGGCATCTTTCATCTCCTGCTTTCAGGAAGAAAAGGGGAGGTTGGAGATCTCTTTTGGTATCTGCTGTTTTCCAAGTGCCTTACCTCAAAATTGTCAATATGCCAAACCAGCATGTTCTGGGGTGGTGTGTCCTGAACCCCCTCAACGTCAAGACACCAGTGTTGTTTTGCTCAGGCCTGGGAAGCACTGCGTGCTGTCAAAGGGAGAAAAGTGCCTGCCCCAGAACTCCTGCAAGGAGACCTGGGCCTTTGGGAGAGAGGCCCATAATTGCTGGAGGTAGAAGGTGAGGTCCCACCTTGCGTTCACCCTACTCCCCCATCCGTCCAGAGTTCAGTGTCAGCCAGAAATGGAGGTTTGGGGTGCGTGTGGGGAGGGGACCCTTTCAGGCCCGTGTCCCCATGAGGCTGCAACCCTGGCCATGGACTACTAAATCTCTCCAGCATCCAGACAGAAAAAGAAGACTTAGAAAACTCCAGAGAGGGGCTGTAATTAGTTCACGTGATCTCCATGAAGAAGAGTGTGTGCCGACTTCCCTGGTGGTCCAGTGGTTAAGACTTTGCGCTTCCACTGCAGGGGGCGAGGGTTTGATCCCTGGTCAGGGAAGTTCCTCATGCTGTGTGGTTCGGTCAAAAGCAAACAAAGAAAAGTGTGCCTCTGACAATAGCGGTCTCATGGATCCTTCATTGGGTGTCAGGAGAGCTAATGGTCTCAGGTTCTCATATGCTAAACACGGGGACTGTCCTTCAGTGTGTTCTGAGAAAACTTAATCAGAGAAATGGTCTCCCGTAAAAGGGAGTTTTATAGTCAAATAGCTTTAGGTATACCTTCCTTGGAAAGATTCATAGGTCCACTGGCATCCTGAAGGCCCTAACAAGTCCTGCAGAAATAAAACCTGTTTGCCATTGTTAACTCAGAACTTCCCATGCTCTTTGACAAATACCTTCTCCATTTTTAATATGCATGCCAACTAACATTCCATAACACTAGTGTTCTTAGGAACATAATTTGACTCTAACTGTGCTAGAACCTTTCTAAGATTCTTTTTAGCTTTTGTATTCCATAATGGATCATTCAGGAATGTGTTTGTTTATAGGTAACAGAAGACTCTGTGGCTTCTGAAGATAAAGATATATATATATATATGTATATATATATATATATATATACCATATATATTTGGCATGACACCATATATCTGGGAGAGGAAATCTGGGGTCAGTTCTATTGCTCAAGGATGCCTTTAGGGAACAGGTTCCCACATTTCTGTTCTGCCATCTTCATCATATGGCATTTGTCCTCATGGTTACAAAAAGGCTGCAGCTGCTCCAGGTCGGCAGAAGGAGGCAGAGACAAAAGATTTTTCTTTGTGAGTTTTTAAAAAATTCATAAAGGGATGTCCTTCCTGGGAATCTTGCTTGTATCTCAATGGCCAAAGCAGAGTCACATGGCAATGCCCGGCTGCATGGGAGTCTCAGAATATAAGTTTTTTTTTTTTGGTTGGGTGGGCACACCACGCAGCTTGCAGGATCTTAGTTCCCTGACCAGGGATTGAACCCAGGCTCCCGGCAGTGGAAGCACAGAGTCCTAACCACTGGACCGCCAGGGAATTCCCAAGATAAGTATTTTAGACTCCTAGCCTCTGTAACAGAGGAAGGCAAAGAAAAGGAGGCTAGTGAATGGTTTTGGAGGCGCTAATCCATGATGTCTGCATATCTGTTGGCCACAGGCTTGGTGGCTCTAAGAAAGCCCAACAAGATAGAAGTTTGCTTCTCTATCAACAGTTTGAGGATAAGGAGCCCGGGACCGACATGGTGGTTTCCTGGTGACAAGGTCCCAGGCACCTTCTATCCTGTTGCCCTGCCATCCCCAATGTGTGGCTCTCATCTCATGGTCTGAGATGCTGTGCCACGTGATGATCAGCAGGGAGGAAAGCAGGTGGAGAGAACGCACACTTTTCCTCTTCAAGGGGGTGCCCTTTAAAGAAATTCTGTATCTTATTCTCTCTCCCATCCAACTGCCAGAACTTAAGCATATGGCCACACCTCATTAAAAGGGAGACAGGGAAAAGTGATATTCAGCTGCCATACCTCCAGCTGAAACACGGGAGTTCTAATCTAAAAGAAGAAGGGGAGAATAAATCCTGGGGACAAGCTGTGCCCTGATCTGCCACAGAGATTGTACCCACACGATACTTCTTTTGTTACGTGTATCACTATTTCTCACATTAAAAATAGCACAACATGGTAACCACGTGGGGTGATCGATGTGTTAATTAGCTTGATTGTGACTGTCTCACAATGTACACATATATCAAATCATCACGTTGTACACCTGTACACCTTAAATATATACAATTTTTATTTGTCAATGATACTTCAATAAAGCTGGAAAAACAAAGTAGCACAATGCGATGATCACGTGTTTGTCACTAATATATCCTTCAAAACCTAGCTCAGGGACTTCCCTGGTGGGGCAGTGGTTAAGACTCTGAGCTCCCAATGCAGGGGGCCTGGGTTTGATCCCTGGTCAGGGAACTAGATCCCACATGCATGCTGCAACTAAGAGTTTGCATGCCACAACTAAGGAGCCCCTGAGCTGCAACTAAGGAGCCCGCTGGTTGCAACTAAGACCCGGTGCAACCGAATAAATAAATAAATAAACCCAAAAAATGAAAAAAAACCCAGCTCAAATGTCACTTCTTCCATGAAACCATCTTTTAAGGGTTGAGGATTTCTTCCTTTGTATAGCCATTAGAATCCCAACACCCTTCCTCCACTCCACCTTCCAGTCTGTTTTTCTCTAAAGTTGGCATTCTTTGCCATGAAGCTATACATCATCTCCCTGGATATTCTGTTTGTGGAGCTCAAACTGCCGTACTTATTAGCAAATCCATCTCCCAACTGGATACAGATTCTCTTGAAGACTGAACTGGCCTGATGTGTTCCTGACTCCTTGCACAAGCTTGGTATACAGTAGGGACTCGATAAATGTTTTTCAATAAATAGATAAGGCATTATGGGAGTATCTCCAGTAAACTTCCACCGAGAAGGTGACATTTGAGTTGGGACTTGAAGGAAAAGATGGAACAATGAGATTTTTCTGCTGTTAAATACTTTTTAAAGATATAAAGTCTCCCACAGCCCTCTCTTGCTTCTGATTTCTAAGATCCATCCCCCCCCCCACTCCCACTTAGAAGCTTTGAGTTATGCTTTCCCAGCTTCCAACAGAGTTAAAAGCTCCCTTCTCTGTGACTGCACAGCCCTGGATTCAGGCAGCTATCATAGCCCTTGTCTCTCTGTGTCATGAATAACGAAGTGGTCATGTCATTGACCTTGCTGAGCCTCAGTTTTCTCACCTGAGAAGTGGGGATAATGGTGATATAAAACGCACTGCGATGGGACTTCCCTGGCAAGTTCAGTGGTTAAGATTCCACGCTTCCAATGCAGGGGACAGGTTCGATCCCTGCTCGGGGAACTAAGATCCCACATGTGGCACGGCCAAAAAATAAAATAATAATAATAATAAAAAATAATAAAATGCACCATGATGAGTGCTATACGGGAGCTGATTCCCCTGTAATGCAACAGTCCGAGGGGTAATGCCCATGCCTTTCCCATTTCTCCGTTGCCGCTGTCTGAAGCAGTGTCAGTGCTTGTACTGTTTATTGATGTGTAACAAATTATCCAAAACTTAGTGTCTTAAAACAACCAGCATCTATTATCTCATAGTTTCTGTGGGTCAGGAATTTGGGAGCTGCTTAGTCAGATGGTCCTGGCCTGGAGCCCCTCATGAGGTGGCAGTCAAGACGTGGGCCAGGGGTGTTGTCATCTAAAGCCTTGACTGGGCAGGAGGGTCCCCCCCCAGATGGTGCATTTACCTGGCTGTAGGCATGAGGCCTCAGTTCCCAGCTGCACAGATCTCTCCTTGGGGCTACTTGAGTGTCCTCACAACATGGCACTAGCTTTCCCCAGAGTGAGAGATCTCAGAGGGCAGGCTGGTAGCAACAATGTTTTTCTTTTTTTTTTAAGTAGAATACTCATTTAATTCACATTTATTGTGGAAACTGACATGACTGACATGACTGATCTGATTCATATCACCTCATTAATTTTTCCATTTTATATGTATATATTTTTTTCTTTTATTGAGATAAATTCACTTACCATAAAATTCACACTATTAAAGTATACAATTCAGTGTTTTTTTTAGTATATTCACCAAGTTGTGCCATCACCACCGCTACCTAATTCCAGACACATGACTCTTATGACCAAGTCCTGGAAATCACACACCTTCATTTCTGCAGCATCCTATTTGTCAACAGCTCAGCTCTGTTCAGTGTGGGGAGGAAAGAATCACTGCGGACCATCTTGGACAGTGGTTTCCACAGCACTTGAGAGATATATATATATTTTTTAAATAAATTTATTTATTTATTTTTGGCTGTGTTGGGTCTTCGTTGTGGTGCGCGGGCTTCTCATTGCTGTGGCTTCTCTTGCCGCGGAGCACAGGCTCCAGGCGCGCGGAGTGCAGGCTCAGTAGTTGTGGCGCACGGACTTAGTTGCTCCGCGGCACGTGGGATCTTCCCGGACCAGGGCTCGAACCCGTGTCCCCTGCACTGGCAGGCAGATTCTCAACCACTGCGCCACCAGGGAAGCCCCGCACTTGATATATTTTGAATGAATGAATGATTTTGTTAACTGAAAGGGGATGAACCCTTCCACCTCGTTAAATTCAATGGTCAATTCTCAGACCTCATCTTTTTCTTATCAACATAATTCATCCTCCTTGGGACACATTCTGGGCTTCCAGACATCACATTTGCCTGGTTTTCCTCACAGTTCACAGGTCACTCCTTCCTCTTCCTCCCGCCTTCCTCACGGTGCAGAGCCCAGAGCTGAGTCCTGGAACCCCCTCTGTTCTCCACTGACACTCATACCATTTATGGTCTCATTCAGCCTCTGTGGCTTTAAACACCAACATCCACCAATAATGCACCTGGAGTGCCCACAGCACTCACACCTGTCTCCAAACTCCAGGTTCAAACAGCCACTGCCTTCTGGATATTTCCACGCCGGCCCAGAGAGGCTCTCAAAGGCAACATGTCAAACCGAACTCCTGGTCTCCCTCAAACCTGCTCTTCTTACAGGATTCTCCAGCTTGGCTCATGGCCACTTGATCCTGCCCCTTGGTTAAAAAAACAGGGGACCCCTTGATCCTTTCCTTCTCTGATGTCCCCATGCCTTCCACAAATCTGTCTCCACCTTTGAAACGTGTTCAGAATGACCATTCTCTCCCGCTCCAGGTCTGGGGATGGTGATGGCTTCCTAGCTGCTCTCCTGGTGCCTCCTGCCCCGCCATGTTCTACACAGGCAGAGGGTCCGTGAACACGTAGATCAGATGACATGGCCTGTCTGCTCGAGCCAGAAGAAGCCTGGATCCCACAGTCCCACTGACCATGGCTCTTCCCACTCTCCCCGTTACTGGCTACTCCTTGTAATCCAGAAGGAACCCACGTGTGATCCCACATCTGGGCCTTTGCACTGGCTGTCCCCTCAGCCTGGAACACTCCCCACCAGATATTTCCATGCCTCCCTCCCTCCCTCCCTCCCTTGTTCTGCTCTTCCTTCAAGTCACCTTTTCTGTGACCTTCGCTGACCTTTGGATATAAATTGGCAACTCCTACCCATCAATCCTGGTTCCCCTCTCTACTATTTTTAACCATAGCTCTTACTGCTATCTAACTGACTATATGTTTTGCTTAGATTATTTTGTTTATTGTCTGTCTCCCTTCCCCCACCCCCAGCCTGAGCACCATGAAATCAGGGACTTTGCTTCGTTCACTGCTCTATCTCCTGCTGGAACGGTGACTAGCACATGGAACGGCTCAATCCTTTTCTGTTGAATGATTAATGTCTGTCCACTTGAGCGCTATTTCATCTTCCACGTTACTCAAAGGAAGGCACTATGTCTGTTTTTGCTACTCCCGTGCCTGATGCATAGCGGTAGTTCAATACATCTTGGGTGACTCTATCTCCATGGCCCCCCAAGGGCCTCTGCTCCCCTCTCTGCAACACGAGGAGTGGCCACTAGAAAGCTCAGTTCCACCCTCAGGGCAGCCTGTCTTTGGGCCCAGCCAGGTGCCTGTCGCCTCCTGGGAAAGCAGGCCTAGTGTAACCAGATCTTCCCATTTGTCAAAAGAATATGATCTGAATTCTTATGTGAGTGCCCCTAAGTTTGAAATGTTAATTTAACATTTTGAAAAAGCAGCTGTTTCCTTCACAACAAACCACCCCAGCACTGAGTGGCTTCATACAACCGCCCCTCATGCAGCTCACGTCCTCCGTCTAGGGCGGCTCAACTGACCTCTCCAAATCAAACAATCCTTCCAGGCGACACAGATTAGAATCTACAGCGCTGGCAAGCACAGAGCTTTTGTACTGAAGGAGGAAAACTCTGCCACACCAGAAAAGTTGGCATGAAATTAAGGTGACAAGGGAAAAAAGAGTCATGAGCTGCTGGCCGCATAATTCAGCTTAATCTCCAGGAAGTGATTGTCAAAGCATTAGAAGGTGTCTGTGCAGACAAGGGGAAGCCTGGCCGAAACAGCCCGGTGGTGTTGGAAACAAATTCATATTACAGGTCACATGCCCCAGGCCAGCCAGCTCCGGACGCAACAATGACTATATTATATCATGGAGAATAAATAATTGATTTAGGTGTGGGGGACATTTAATGATGAATAGAGGGAACAAGAACCCCCAAATTAGGATGAACCCACAGTTACTGAGCATATGATCAGTGGCTACCGGGGTCACAAGTCACTTCCACTTTTCTGAGATTCTCTGAATATGTACTCCATATATACAGAATAATATATGTACATTCTATATACATTGTATGCAGAATATATTATGTATTCTGTGTATACAGAATATATTCTGCATACATATTCTGTATATACACATAATATATATACACAGAATACATAATATATTCTGCATATATATGATACAGAGTATTGTGTATATATAATTATAGCCATGATATATATGGTTATATATAATATTCTGTATATATACAGAAAAATTAAAAGTAGGGTATTTTAACTCAACTGTATGATATATTATCAAATCTGTGTGCTATATTAAGTGTATGCAGTTATAAATTATAACTTTTAACATATCAAAAAAAAAGGGAGGGGGGAAGAAACCTAAAAAGTAATGTGATGTAACTGTGCTAGTCAGAAGACAATTTAGAAAACATTGACTCATCTGTACTGTGTACTGCGGTCCAGGGATGAGACACCAGTTTAAAGTTGTACAAAGTCTTCCTGAAGGTGGACTATTGAACAGGGCAAGCAGCCTGAGCTCTTCACAAAATTAATGTCATAAGAAAAGCAAAAGGGTGGGGTTGGAGGGAGGGCTGTTCTGGATTTTGAAAGGGACAGAAGACATACAACAACCACGTGGAAGGCATGGTCCTTGATTGGATCCTGGCTTGAATAAACCAGCTGCGAAGGGTATTTTGGGGGAAAATTAGGATTGTATTTAAAAAAACCTCCCTGTGAGACTGGGATTGACATATACACACTAATATGTATAAAATAGATAACTAATAAGAACCTGCTGTATAAAAAAATAAATAAAATAAAATTTAAAAAAAAACCCCCAAAACCCTCCCCATGGTTTTAGAGACACAACCTGAGGGGTTTAGGGACAAAAATTCAAGATGTCTGTAATTTGAAATACTTGAAGAAAAAAGAAATGATTCATGAAGCAAATACGGCAAAACGTCAACAATGGTTATATCTAGACAATGGTTGTCTGTGTAGCGATATAAATGAATTTTCTGCATGTTTGAAAATTTTCATAATAAAAAATAAAAATAGAACAAAGGGGGCTTCCCTGGTGGCACAGTGGTTAAGAATCCGCCTGCCAATGCAGGGGACACGGGTTCGAGGCCTGATCTGGGAAGATCCCACATGCCGCGGAGCCACTAAGCCCATGTGCCACAACTACTGAAGCCCGTGCGCCTAGAGTCCGTGCTCCGCAACAAGAGAAGCCACCGCAATGAAAAGCCCGCGCACCGCAACGAAGAGTAGCCCCCGCTCGCCGCAACTAGAGAAAGCCTGCACGCAGCAAAGAAGACCCAACGCAGCCAAAAATAAATAAATATATTTTAAAAAAAAAAGAATAAAGAAAGCTCAGGAGTCTATGAGGAATATGAATAATGTATTTGTACTTAATGTATTCATGTGTATTATAAATGAGGGTGATTAAAAGAGCACAGGAATATTTTGAGGGAAAAAAGTGAAGGAGGAACACGATCTTGCTTCAGCCTTATAAGTGCTTCTGTGTGACTCTGAGTGTGACCTCATTTGAAGGTCATGTCGAAAGTCCACATGATGGACCCTTAGTGAACGTGAAGACCGGGGGCCTGATGGCTTCCTTGATCTTCTTGTGAAGACACCTGGTAGCTTTGTCTTTTCCCTCCTTTTTATCCTAACAATGATTCCGCCAGAACACAGATATTAGAATGCCCCCAGGGATCCACCCAACTTCTCATAAGTCCTCTGTTTATTTTTCAAAATAGGAGAGGGAAGGTTTGGAGATAAGGAATGAGGCTGATTAACCAGTTAAGCCATTTCTGTTAGTTCAGGAGATCAAATTTCACTGTATTATCTATAATGTGAATAGTTAACTTTCCAGGTGGAGTCTTCCCTAAAGGAGATAAATTAAGAGAGTAAAAGTATAGTGGGTTTTTTTCTCCTTGCCTTTCTTCTAAGTTTCCTAACTGACCTCCTGAACTTAATATTTGAAGTGATAACTTAATATTGCTAAAATTAATATAAAATTAATTTCCTTTTTGATGAAGGAATTTCTGAAGAACCAAAGTCCATGGATGCAACATTTTACAGGCTTCTATACAATGAAATACCTTAGCATAGAATCAAACATTCCAGCTTATCACTCAGACCTGGGATTCACAGTTATCTGGAGCAGACTCAAATTTCAAAATACAAACTTAGTGCTTGAAAACTAAAAAATTCCCCAAAGCTTCCAAGATTGGCCCTATTCTAATACTTGCCAAAACTCACCCATGGAAAGAAAAGAACCCAAGGTTACGGATCTTGACAAAGAAACTTAGTGCTGATGATTTTCATTCTCAAAGAACTTTAAATGTTGACTCAGATGAGTGGAATTAAACATTACTAGAGGAGGCCCTACTGATGAAAATTCTAAATATCTGACCTATCTCTGATGATCCGGTTTTAGCAGGCTGGAGCGTTAGCCCTGTCAATCAAGATAGCATTGCCTATCAGCAATAATGTTTTTTAAACACATGCTTTAATGAAAATCCATAGAATGCATGTTCTACATAAGATCAAAACCAAACAGCAATACATTTGTTTTCCAAGGGAGACAAATGAAGTTTAATAGTTGCCAGCCTGATACTGCATTCCCTGTGTATTCATGAAATCTTCATTCTGCTAATGTAAATGCAAATACGGCAGAAGCAGAAAGAAATTTGTGCCATAAAAATGATTCTTTTCAGCGCAGCTAAAGCCTGGAAATCAGTTAACATTGTAGGCTCCTGTTTTTGTAGTTAAGACCAGAGGTTGGCAAACTAAGGCCCATGGGCCAAATCCAGCCTCCACCTGCTTTAGTAAATAAAGCTTTATTGGAAAGCCACCAAGTCCATTCCTTTATGTACCGCCTATGGCTACTTTCACGTTACAAAGCTGAATAGCTGTGTCAAAGACAGTCTGCTCTGTAAAGCCTAAAATATTTACAATCTGGCCCTTTATAGTAAAGAGCTGTGTGACCTTGGGTCCATTACTTAAGACCTCAGTCTTTCCACCTCTTCAATGGGGATATTAAGAACCATAACAGCTAAGTTCACTGAACGTTTACAATGCGTCTAGCACTATTCTAAGTATTAATTCATTTAAGCCCACAACAACCCTATGAAGAACATACTATGACTGTCCCCATTTTATAGGTGAGGAACTAGAGCCACAGAGAGGTGAGGTCACTTGCCTAAGGTCTCACAGCCAGGAAGTAGTAAAGCTCCTACCTCACATGGTAATTATGAGTGTAAATGAGGTCAGGCAGGCAAGTAGGGCTTTTATCCTGGTGCCTGGAATATAGCAACCTGCCAAAGAATGATAACTGACATTATTATTAATTTTGAACATGAGCCATCAGAAATGAACAAATTAGTTGGTAACTGAGCTGAGCCTTCTCATCTTGACTTCCTGGAGCATTTACCTAACTGACATCTTCAGGAGGGGATGATACGTTGTCAAAATGGTGTTTGTTGTTCTGGGGAAGGTGATAGATTACGCAGGGTTTGCTTGCCTTGGTCTCTGGATTGTCAGTTTTTCAAACAGGATTCTGATGCGCTAAGAGCTCCCAGAAGGTATGGCAACTAATGATGCCATTAAAAAGAAGAGGAAGGGGCTTCCCTGGTGGTGCAGTGGTTAAGAATCCGCCGGCCAATGCAGGGGACACGGGTTCAAGCCCTGGTCCGGGAAGATCCCACATGCCGCGGAGCAACTAAGCCCGTGCGCTACAGAGCTACGGCTCTGCGCTCTACAGCCCGCAAGCCACAACTACTGAGCCCACGTGCCATAACTACTGAAGCCCATGCACCTAGAGCTGGTGCTCCACAACAAGAGAAGCCACCACAATGAGAAGCCTGTGCAGCACAACGAAGAGTAGCCCCTCTGCTCGCTGCAACTAGAGAAAGCCCGCGCACATTAACGAAGACCCAACGCAACCAAAAATAAATAAATAAAAATAAATTTATAAACAGAAGAGTAAGGAGGAGAAGGGGGAGTGGGAGGGGGTGGAAGACGAAGAGATGAAGATGAAGACAAAGAAGAAGAAATTTCATGAGACCCAGAAGCTCCATGTAGACAGTTCACAATTGCAGTGTGCCAGCCAATCATGGTCCTCAGTTGGTTCACATTCAAACCACAAAATGAATAAGATGAATTAAAATTTATTCATGCATAAAATGAATTAAATTGGCTTTTGGAAACTATTTACTGTCTTTATAACTTAAAAAACTACACAAGTCACATATTCATTGTAGAAAATGCATATAAACAATAGGAAATAGAAAACAATCACCCATAATCCCATCATCTTGAAAGAACCACATTTAACGTGCTGATAGAATGGTCCCTCCTTATCTTCAAGGGGATACATTCCAGTATGTGATACAGCGGATAGTACTGAATCCTATACAGATGATGTTTTTCCTATGCTAACGGGAGGGTATCTATACAATGTAAATATGCTAGACAAAGAGATGATTCACCTCCTGCATGGGACAGAGAAGACAGCGCAAGGTTTCATCCTTATACTAGAAAGGCACACAATTTAAAACTTCTGAATTGTTTATTTCTGGAATTTTCCATTTAATATTTTTGGATCACAGTTTACTGTGGGTAACTGAAACCTTGGAAAGTGAAACCAAGGACAAGGGGGGGACTACTGTTTTCTAGCTTAGTTTGTTTTCCCCCCTACATTTATTTATTTATTTATTTACTTTTAATTTTTGGCTGCACCATGCAGCATGTGGGATCTTAGTTCCCTGACCAGGGATGGAAGCTGTGTCCCCTGCGTTGGGAGTGTAGAGTCTTTTTTTTTTTTTTTTGTACCAGTAATTGCAGATTCTTTGGAATTTTCTTTTTCTTTAAAAAAAATTTATTTTCATTTCATTTAATTTTTTTTTATACAGCAGGTTCTTATTAGTTATCTATTTTATACATATTAGTGTATACATGTCAATCTCAATCTCCCAATTCATCCCACCACCCTCCCCCCCCCCGCCACTTCCCCTCCTGGTGTCCATACGTTTGTTCTCTACATCTGTGTCCTATTTCTGCCCTGCAAACCAGTTCATCTGTACCATTTTTCTAGATTCCACATATATGCGTTAATATACAATATTTGTTTTTCTCTTTCTGACTTACTTCACTCTGTATGACAGTCTCTAGATGCATCTACGTCTCTACAAATGACCCAATTTCGTTCCTTTTTATGGCTGAGTAATATCCCACTGTATATATGTACCACATCTTCTTTATCCGTTCATCTGTCAATGGGCATTTAGGTTGCTTCCATGACCTGGCTATTGTAAATAGTGCTGCAGTGAACATTGGGGTGCATGTGTCTTTTTGAATTACGGTTTTCTCTGGGTATATGCCCAGTAGTGGGATTGCTGGGTCATATGGTAATTCTATTTTTAGTTGTTTTTATTTATTTATTTATTTATTTATTTATTTATTTATTTATTTATTTATTTATTTATTTTTTATTTTTGGCTGTGTTGGGTCTTCAGTTCTCGCGAGGGCTTTCTCTAGTTACGGCAAGTGGGGGCCACTCTTCATCGCGGTGTGGGGACCGCTCTTCATCGCGGTGCGCGGGCCTCTCACTATCGCGGCCCCTCCCGTTGCGGGGCACAGGCTCCAGACGCGCAGGCTCAGTAGTTGTGGCTCACGGGCCCAGCTGCTCCGTGGCATGTGGGATCTTCCCAGACCAGGGCTCGAACCCGTGTCCCCTGCATTAGCAGGCAGATTCTCAACCACTGCGCCACCAGGGAAGCCCCTATTTTTAGTTTTTTAAGGAACCTCCATACTGTTCTCCAGGGAGTGTAGAGTCTTAACCACCACCGGATCACCAGGGAAGTCCCTCCTTTTAATATAGGTTTTTGGGGGTTTTTTTCCCCACCCTTGCTGCTGCAGAAATTGTTGCAATAAGTCACAATGTAAAACATTTAAATAAATGGTGGTAACAGTGGTTATTTGGGGAGTGGGCTGAGAGAAGTTCTCCACTCTCTACATTGTATATTTCTGTACTCTTTTATCTTTTATTCCACCAAGCCTGAATCTCTTTTTTAAGGTGAGGAAAAACCCAATACGGATCAGTTTCTAAGTTAAAAAATGTAATGGTTACAGAGAATTCAGAGCAAGCATTAAAAGCACCCATATCAATTCCAAGTATCTCTCTTTAGAAGGCAGAATAGCTGGCATAGACGTATATACACTCCTTGGATATCTGGAAAGATCCATCATTAACTGAGTTTTCCCCATGGGATGGAGTGGTTAGTCAGTGTCCGCACAATTTCAAAACAACCTGTCAATGTGGTGGGGACAAAAAAATCCCAGTACTAAACACCTAGTCAATTCAGGCAAAAATTATCAGTCAACCATTTGTAGTGTAACCCAGACAAATGGTTGACTAATTAAATCTACTCTTTAATTAGTTACACTTATATTGCATAGACACTGTGTCAGGCAAGACTTTTGGTAGCAAAACAAAAGACTGTGAAGATTTTTTTTTTTAATTTATTTATTTATTTATTTTTGGCTGTGTTGGGTCTTCGTTTCTGTGCGAGGGCTTCCTCTAGTTGCAGTGAGCGGGGTCCACTCTTCATCGCGGTGCGCGGGCCTCTCACTGTCGCGGCCTCTCTTGTTGCGGAGCAAGGCTCCAGACGCGCAGGCTCAGTAGCTGTGGCTCACGGGCCTAGTTGCTCTGCGGCATGTGGGATCTTCCCAGACCAGGGCTCGAACCCGTGCCCCCGCATTGGCAGGCAGATTCTCAACCACTGCGCCACCAGGGAAGCCCCAAGACTGTGAAGATTTTTAAGGAGATATTTCCATTTAATCCTCTTGGGATCCCACCCAGGGGTGAAAAAATACTGTTGTCTATTTATCTTAGTCCATGATTACTGGAAGAAAAAAGAAATTAACTATCTAGAGGTGTAGGAATCTCTCTGGGGGAAAATAAGAAGCTGAAGCCTTTTCAACAAAATATTCAGGCACAACCAAACTGGCTCCTTGTAACAAATCATGCAAATATACCGCACTTAAAAAAACCCAAAACTGAAAGGAGAACCTACTACAATGCGAGGAGGGTGTATTTCTTGGTAGTGGGATTATGAGCAATCTTTGTTTTCTTTTTGCTTCTTGGTCAGTTCTGATTTTCCTACAATGATCATGTAGAGTATAACTACTTGTGTAAGAAAAAAAACAAAGAAAATAAGAATGATGCACAAAATGAAGGCTGAGGGGGTAGACCCACCAGGGTGTTAAAAACAAGATGGGGTACAGATCTCCACCTGGTGTAGAAAGGTTAGTGTCCTTCCTTAGCTTTAACACCTTCCTTAACACTTCTTTTTCTTTTTTTAAATATTTATTTATTTATTTGGTTGTTCCGGGTCTTTTTTTTTTTTTTTTTTTTTGAGAAAAGGTATTTTATTCAAAAAACACCAAGTATAAAAAGAAAAAAAAAAAAAGATCTCTTTTATTCCCCTGTACAATATTTCACTCAGATAAAACCAGCAGGCTACATGCTGCTCAAAACACAGCCCCAGAGAGGATCCGGAAGGCACACCATCCAGAACTGCTTTTCATATATTTATCCTATGTACACAAGTCAGCAGTGCCCCTCCCCCATCACCCACGGACCCCCAAACCCCCTTGGGTAAGCAGGCGAGGGGGCCCGCGGCAGTCAGGGAGCTGCAGCAACTGTCCCGCCTGAGTCCCATCACCCTATGAACGAACAGAGCATGCGTTGCAGCCTTCCCCAGAAGGTCCCCAAGTCAGAGGAGGAAAGGAGAAAAGAAAACTATGGCGGTAGTTCTGGAAGCTTAGAGCAGGAAGGGAACCAAATAAATAAATAAATAAATAACACTGACCTCCAGGTTAGAATGCACATCTTTCCAAGAAAACAAAAAACAAAAAACCCAAAACAAAACAAAAAACAGGTAAAATAATTTAAAGGCAAAATTAAAAAAGAATTAGATCAGCTACAATCCTTTCATACACTACCATGCCAACTGTATGCACGTTTACAGTTTTTCTGTTGATTTGCATTGTTTGTGCATTTGTGTGTGTGTGTGTGTGTGTGTGAGGTCTTGGCTTAGAAACAGTTAAGTAAAAACCAAAAAGGAAGACCAGTTCACTGGGGAGTTTCACTAAAGGAGGTGGGAAAAGGGCAGGTGGCTCAGCATTTGGGCCTGTGGCCTCTTCCATGGCAACTTCCATATGAAGGATGGGGGGACAGGGTGGGGGGGAAAGCGAGGGAACCAAACCCAGGCAGATTTTTGGAGAAGCAGCACGTAAAGGAGGCAAGTTCAAATATTTCTCCCAGCACAGCCGGAGTCCCTACAGAAGACACTCAGAAGAGTTGGAAGAGGTGACAGGGACTTAAAATGGTGCTGGTCCTACCTCACCCCAACCCAATTTCCCCCTACCCGACCCATCACGGCATTCAGCAGAACTCTTTTTTTTTAATTAATTAATTTATTTATTTTTGGCTGCGTTGGGTCTTCGTTGCTGCACGCGGGCTTTCTCTAGTTGTGGCGAGCGGGGGTTACTCTTTGTTGCGGTGCGCGGGCTTCTCATTGCCGTGGCTCCTCTTGTTGCAGAGCACGGGCTCTAGGCGTGCGGGCTTTAGTAGGTGTGGCACGCAGGCTCAGTAGTTGTGGCTCGTGGGCTCTAGAGCGCAGGCTCAGTAGTTGTGGCGCACGGGCTCAGCTGCTCTGCGGCATGTGGGATCTTCCCAGACCAGGGCTCAAACCCGTGTCCCCTGCATTGGCAGGCGGATTCTTAACCACTGCGCCACCAGGGAAGCCCTCAGCAGAACTCCTGAGGAAGGGAAGAGTTCCATGGCTGGATTCTGACCCACTCCCACCCCACCCCGCCACCCCTGGGATTTTGCAAAGTCCAGCAGTGCTGGACACCGATGAGAAGGAGAGCGTCTATGGGAGGAGTTGAGGCCTAGGACGGCTGGAGTGGAGTCTCTTCCTCTCTTTGGGAGGCGGCCTCCAGGGCCTGGGGTCTGGAATGAATTGTAAATGTTGTTCCTGTATCAAGCACTGTCCTTCTCGGAGAGAAGTGTCACTGGTACTTGGGAAGCTGGAAACAGACACTTCCCCTCCCTTGAGCATCTGACAGAGAGGGGAGCACCTGCCCGAGAAGCTGTCTGCTGGGCCCTGGCAACAGGCTGTGGAGATGGATCTCAGCAGTTTCCTGGGGCAGGCGGACATCTTGCATCCACGGATGGTTCTGGATTTCTTTGAACGAAGGCCGATGTGATGGTCTCAGGGCCAAGCACCATCTAATGAGATGTTGACACCCTGAAGAGACCCTCTGCCTGAAGAAAACTTGGCCCCTGATGATCTCCTCACCGTGCTCAAAGGGAATATCTCCGCAGACCGTATCGTACAGCAGGATCCCCAGAAACCAGACGGCTGCTGACTCGCCACGGTAGCGATGGTAGCGGATCCACTCTGGAGGACTATACACTCGGGTCCCATCGAAGTCCGTGTAGACGGTGTCCTCGAGCAGCGCCCCCGACCTGAAGTCGACGAGTTTGAGCTCGCCGCGACTGAGGTCGATAAGGATGTTCTCATCCTTGCTGTCGCGGTGAAGCACCCCGCAGCTGTGGTAGTGCCGCACGGCCTCCAGCACCTGCCAGAAGAAGCTGCGGGCCAGCTCCGCCTGCAGGGCCCCCCTTTCTGTGATAAAGTCGAAGAGTTCTTGCGCTGGCTCAGGCCTCTCCAGGATCAGGACGAAACTGCTGGGCCTCTCGAACCAGTCCAGGAGCCTAATGACGCCGGGGAAGCCCGAGCTCACCTTCTTCAGCAGAACCACTTCCATGGGCACTCGGGTGCCATTAGGCAGCTCTCCCCAGTCTGAAATACGGTCCTTCTCCACGTGCTCGATGGCCACTGGCAAGTGGTCGGCGACACGGATGCCGGAGTAGACCGAGCCGAAGCCGCCGCTGCCCAGGAGCGGGCCCACCTGGTACTGTGACTCCAGGGGATCCTTCTCCTTGCCGGGCGCCACCTGGTGGTGTGCAGGTCATTGCAGGGCGTGGCATGCAGGTGGGCAAGAGAGTTGGTTTTGGACAAGAGCATCCCAACCTCCAGGATGTCGGTGTAGGGACGGAGTCTGGAGGAGCTGCAACAGGAGCTGGGGCTGGGGTCGTGCCGGTGGCTGTGCCTACGGCTGGGGCTGAGGCTGCAGGTTGTGCTGGGTCTTAGTTGCGGCAGGTGGGCTCCTTAGTTGCGGCACGTGAATTCTTAGTTGTGACATGCATGTGGGATCCAGCTCCCTGACCAGGGATTGAACCCAGGCCCCCTGCATTGGGAGCGTGGAGTCTTATCCACCGTGCCACTAGGGAAGTCCCCTTAATATTTTTCTTTGTGTAAAAAGAAAAGGCTCAGGATCAGAGGCTGTATCATTCTTTGAGTGAATGTCATGAAGATCATCAATCATCAGATCAATACATGCCGGTCATTGGTGTCTGGAATTCTCTTTGTGCACTTACATAAGCACCACTTGCTATTTTACAATGTTAATTCAGTGAACCAAAATCATACTATCTATCTATCCATGCAACCATGCATTAGAGACATGGTATAATGCAGAGGAGAGAAGCATGGACTCTAGAGCCAGACTGCTTCAGTTTGAAATCTGGCTCTACCATTATTAGCTCTGTGACCTGGAGGGCGTGATTACATGTCTTGGATCTACCCTCTGGACTCAGGGATCTATTCTCTGAGTCATTCTTCTTTTCCCAAGAAATGCAGATCCTGTTTGCAGCTGAGTAGTTTTGCAGCCTGCTTCCTGCCTGCAGAAGTTTGAGGGTTCAAAGGCCTCTTTTCCTTTTGTACTGTCTCTGCTCATTTCAGTCCAGAGCTGGTTGTGTTTATGCCAATACATTTCTTTTAAAAATGTTGTGGGTCTCCTATGAATTCAGGAATGGCTTAGCTGGGTGAAGTTGCAGACAAATTGTTGGCCAGGGTTGGGGTCCAATGAAGGCTTGACTGGGGCTGACAAACCTATTTCCAAGATGGCGCACTCATATGACTGGCAAGTGGGTTCTGGGTATTGGCGGGAGGCCTCAGTTCCTCGTCGTGTGGGCATCTCCATAGAGTTCTCATGTGTCCTCACAGCACGGCAGCTGGCTTCCCCCAGACCAGGTGATCCAAGAGAGAGCAACGCAGAAGCTACAATGTCTCCTATGACCTTACCTGGGAATGTACACATTGTCATTTCCTCAATCTTCTATTGGTGACACAAGAACATAGATGAGGAGGTAAGGACCACCAGAGGCCATCTGGAGGTTGGTTACTAACAGGACTTTTTCAGAGCAAGTCTGAGACAAGTTTTTTTAAATTTAAATCTTAATTTTTTTGTAGCTGCACCACGGGGCATGTGGGATGTTAGTTCCACGACCAGGGATGGAACCTGCACCCCCTGCAGTGGAAGCGCGGAGTCTTGACCACTGGACCGCCAGGGAAGTCCTGAGACAAGTTTTTTTAAAATGCCATTTGAGGCCTTGGGGTTTTCTTTAGGTTTGATCTCTGATTGATCTAACAAGCATTTATTTGGTCCCAACCGTGGGCCAGGCACCATGTGAGATGCTGAAGATATAAATACAAGTAAAAATCCACTGTACGTGTTTCAAGTAGGTGAGGTCAATGTGGAACCATATGCATCTAAGAGAATATGATTGTATAATGTAGTAAATGCCATGATCAAGCTGTGCAGATGTGCTGTCAGAGTCAAGACAAAGGGCTGGTAGCCAGGCCTGGGGTGGGTGGGTTGGGAGTGCCGGTTTTAGCGGGGTCAAGAATGCTTTCCTGGAGAAAATAATCAGCACTGTCATCTGTTGGCATTTATTATGAGTCAGGCCTTAGCTGAGCACTTTAAAGGCCTCATCTCAAGTAATCCTCTTAATAACCCACATGAGGTGCCTACTGTTATTACTGAATTTATTTGCTTGTTTATACCTGTCACCTCCTCTCACACCTATTCCAGCTAGAATACATGCTTCAGCTGGACAGTGGTTTTTGTCATGTTCTAAATCTCCAGCATCTAGAAGAGTTCCTAGCACATAGTTAGCCCTTAATACTTTTTAGTTGAATCACTGACTACCCATTTTACAGATGAAAAAACAAAGGCTTAGAGAGAAGTGACTTCCCCAAGATCACACAACCAGGAAGTGGCTGAGGCAGAATTCCAATCCATGCTCCTATCCATGGTAATAAACTCCCCCCAAATACAGCCTGTGCCCTCAAGGAGTAGACAGCTTGGCGGGGAAGCCGGACAGAGAGGTACTAAGGCAGGTAACTGGGTTGCAGTGTGAATGCTATAAAGAAGTGTTTTCCAGTTGCTTTAGGAGTGAAGAGGATGGGGTTGGAAACTGGTGGGCAGGTGGGGGTTATCTGGTACAGGCTGTGTGTGGGCAGCAGATGTGGGCTGTGGGTTTTGGTCATGGTCCTTCCGCTGGTGACGCTGAGCCTGTAAACCCCACCATGATGCTTCAATTTTATTCTCTGAGAGCCAGATAGGATTCAGAAATTCCAGGTTCAAGTCCGCCTTGAAGCCGAGTAGGATGGATCACTAACCTGCACAGGGACACAGTCTGTCTCGGCTTCTCTGCTTTTCCTCCAGCGCTCTCTTCTCTCCCCACCCTGGTCTGAGGACCCACCACCTGGGCAGGTGGCTCCCGCTCATTCTCCCTCCTGTTTGATTCAGCCACGACCACAATAACTGCCAAGGCAGAACTGAATGACGGTTGAGACTCAGAAGCATGAGATGAAGAATGAAAGGCACCAGAGACCCTGGGCTCACCCTGCTAACCCACAGGGCAGCGGCGAGAGAAGACGTTATCATTGGCGATCTTTGCTTCAGCAATAGTTGCTTCTGCGAAGTGCTAGAGTCGAGTCAGGGCAAAAATAGGACCTTCTTTTCGTGGTGTGTGCACATCCCAAGGCACCTGGGCTTTGGACTCTCCCAACCACTGGCTGTCTGTCTGGGAGGCAGGAATGGACCTTTTGTTCTTTCAAAGTTAAAATTTGAGAAATGTGATCAACCGGCTCTCATTAAATCCCTTAAAGTCTGATCTCAACAACAGCTTTAATTTAGGGTTTACTTTGTCAGGGTCTGAGCAGTACTAACTGGTATCTGGTAGGGATGTCTTATGGGCCGAAAGAAAATGCTCTGTTTCTTTAAATATCTGAGTTCCCTCCTGAATGGTGAAGTCAAACATGCTCACTGTATGATTTCAGAAACACAAACGGGCATAACACAAAGGAAGTCAGCCTTTATCCCACCACCCGGACATGATCGATAACACCTTCGGTCCCTCCTCCCTCTCCTCCTCATTTTTTTCAATGCACATGCGCGTTAACTCTGCAGGGTGTAGTGGTTAAAGCATAGCTTTAGGCCAAGCATTCTCAGCCTTTTCTGGGTTCTGGACTCCTCTGAAAGTCTGGTGAAGCCCCTGGACCCCTTCCCAACGTCACGCTTTTTATTTATTTATTTATTTATGGCTGTGTTGGGTCTTCGTTTCTGTGCGAGGGCCCTCCCTAGTTGCGGCAAGTGGGGGCCACTCTTCATCGCGGTGCAAGGGGGGCCACTCTTCATCGCGGTGCGCGGGCCTCTCATTATCGCGGCCTCTCCTGTTGCGGAGCACAGGCTCCAGACGCGCAGGCTCAGCAATTGTGGCTCACGGGCCCAGTTGCTCCGCGGCATGTGGGATCCTCCCAGACCAGGGCTCGAACCCGTGTCCCCTGCATTGGCAGGCAGATTCTCAACCACTGCGCCACCAGGGAAGCCCGTCACGCTTTTTAAATGCATAAATACTGATTAAAAACACAAGGGAAAACAATTATATTGAAATACAACTATCGAAATATTTTTAAAAACTTTGTGACATAGTAACATATGTGCTTCTTTATTAGTTCATTTACTGACAATATCTAGTGGTGATTCTAAGAACTCCTGTAACTTCAAAGTAGTGATGAGAATAACTGCTATCTTGAGATGTCTGCTGCCCCTGCAATAAGCAATATCTGTGATTCCTATTGGCAGCACTCATGGGTATTGTTCATGCTGCTGTGGCTTGCTGTCTACATTCATAATTGAAGGAATGCTAAATTTTAGTTAGAAGGCAGTGAAAATAAATATAATTCCCCGCCCGCCCCCAACCAGGCTCACAAACTCCATAAAATCTATCCTTAAGGCACAGGTTAAGAACTGCTCTGGTCTAGGCTTCCTGCATTTGGATCCCAGCTCTGCCATTTACCAGCTGTGTGGCCCTGGGCAAGCTGCTCGCCTTCTCTGGGCTTCAGTTTCCCTATCTGTAAAATGGGCACAGTAACAGTATCTGTCTCATAAGCTTATCGTGCATACTGAAGGAGACACCCTATGTAATATACTTACTTAGAAGAGCGTTACTTAAAGGCAAAAAGCTCAGAAAATTGAACTTTTAAAAACTCATTTGGTAGCTAAAGCTCACCTGATATTAACTCATTTGGTGGCAAAACTTGACCTGAATTGATGCAAGACTATTTGTGTGAATGTTCATACACTTTTTTTTTTGCTACAGAAATATCAATGTGTTTCATGACAACGAGCTGTTCCAGATCCCCTACAAATAGATCCAGCATGCACTATATTACATTTCTTTTTTTTTTTTTATAATGGTTTTTTTTTTTTGAGAAGGAAGGCCTTTTTAAAAAATTTTATTTATTTATTTATTTATTTATTTATTTATTTATTTATGGCTGTGTTAGGTCTTCGTTTCTGTGCGAGGGCTTTCTCTAGTTGCGGCAAGTGGGGGCCACTCTTCATCACAGTGCGCCGGCCTCTCACTATCGCGGCCTCTCTTGTTGCGGAGCACAGGCTCCAGACGCGCAGGCTCAGTAATTGTGGCTCACGGGCCTAGTTGATCCGCGGCATGTGGGATCTTCCCAGACCAGGGCTCGAACCCGTGTCCCCTGCATTGGCAGGCAGATTCTTAACCACTGCGCCACCAGGGAAGCCCTATATTACATTTCTAGATGGAAACTTTTTTTTTTTTTTTTTGACCACACTGCATGGCTTGCAGGAGCTTAGTTGCCTGACCAGGGACTAAACCCAGGCCCTTGGCACTGAAAGCACAGAGTCCTAACCACTGGAAATTACCCAGAAACATTTTAAATTACAAAATCTCTCTGGTGCTAAGGGACCTGTACTTCCTGTGCTAGAAATGTGACTTTTTTTTCCTTAGTTGAGTGTCAAACTAATTATTTCATTTTATCCTCATAAGTCAGGTAGGAGAGGCATGATCATCTCCCACTTCCTAAATGGGGAAACCAAGGCCCAGATTCCCAACTTGCTCAGCATCTTGTGCAGACTCCCACAGGTGCTGGACTAGTACCTCGTGTGCAGATAAACCCAGTATGTAACGGGTCTGTTGACACTGGAGGATCCTTAGGCATTAGCAGCAAGAGTATTATTGGCTTTTTTCTTGTTTTTGAATTTAAATTTTAGAGTTAAAATCAGGGTGCTAAGAGTCAGTAAAACACTGTAGATTCAGGTTCCTCCCAGGATCTTGTTAAAAATGAGTTGCAGTTGAGGTAATAATAATGATCAAAACTATTATTTATTGAGCAGTTACTGTGGGCCAGGTGTGTGTGTGATCTCATGTAGTCAGGAAGGTGGGTTCTATTTTCACTCCCATTTTACAGATGAGGCAATTGAGGCCCAGAGAGGTTAAGTAGCAGGCACCAGGTCACACAGTTAGTAGGCCAGGATTGGAACCTGGCATTGTCTGGAGAGCCAGACCCTTGTCAACTAATTCTTTTCTTTTCTCCCACTCTCTTTTCCATATATATATATATATATATATATATATATATATATATATATATATATATTTTTTTTTTTTTTTTTTTTTTTTTTTTAAATTTATTTTTAATTTATTATTATTTTTTTGGCTGCTTCGGGGCTTAGTTGCGGCATGCGGGATCTTTTGTTGCGGCGTGGGCTCTTTGTTGTGGCATGCGGGCTTCTCTCTAGTTGTGATGCGAGGGTTTTCTCTCTCTAGTTGTGGCACGCAGGCTTCAGGGCGCGTGGGCTCTGTAGTTTGCGGCACACAGGCTCTGTTGAGGCGCAAGAGCTCAGTAGTTGTGGCATGCAGACTTAGTTGCCCTGCGGCATGTGGGATCTTAGTTCCCCGACCAGGGATCGAACCCGCATCCCCTGCATTGGGGGGCGGACTCTTTACCACTGGACCACCAGGGAAGTCCCTCTTTACCATATTAAGGGCTTGTTCTCTTTGCCAAAATCACACCTCATTCCACTGACTTTTTCAAAGGCTTTGTCTAAAAGGATAAAGTAGCGGTAATTCTACTTCTGGGAAATAATCCTCTGAAATAATCACAGATATGGACAAAGATTTATGTTCAAAGGTGGTTAGCATGACATTATTTATAGTAGTTAAAAAATAGAGTGAGATTAAAATGAACACTATAGTTCTTAAGAGAATATATGCAGTTGTAGAACTGGAATTGTTAAATAACTTATTCTAAGAAGATATTCATCATAAATGATATGTTTTAAAAACATATCTTTATCTTTATGTTTTAAAGATAAGGGACTTCCCTGGTGGCGCAGTGGTTAAGAATCCACCTGCCAATGCAGGGGACACGGGCTCCATCCCTGGTCCGGGAAGATCCCACATGCCGCGGAGCAACTAAGCCCATGCGCCACAGCTGCTGAGCCTGTGCTCTAGAGCCCGCGTGCCACAACTACTGAAGCCCTCACACCTAGAGCCCATGCTCCACAACAAGAGAAGCCACCGCAATGAGAAGCCTGCACGCCTAGAGCCTGTGCTCCGCAACGAGAGAAGCCACCGCTCGCCACAACTAGAGAAAGACTGCACGCAGCAGCGAAGACCCAATGCAGCCAAAAATAAATAAATAAATTTATTAAAAAAAAATTAAAACCAGATAAAAATCTATCTATATATACAGCATTAGCCTTTTTTGGAAATAAAATATATACATGCGCAGATACCACGTGTCAGTGAACCGGAGCCCAGCGGCCAAATCAGGCCCCCTGTTGGATTTAGTTCAGCCGGTGAGCTGAGAATGGTTTTTACATTTCAAAATGTAAAGTGTAAAATACGACTTCAGGCTTTTGGCAAGAATGGTTGCTTGAGGAGTTGAGGACATTGCCTCTTGACTCACAAAGTCTAAAATATTTACTATCTGACCCTTTACAGAAAAAATTGCTGACCCCTGGTATATACCAAACAAACGAACAAACTCTTGTGGTGACATTGGGCCCACTGGATTAATCCAGCATCATCTCTCCATCCCAAGGTCAGCTAAGTAGTAAACTTAATTCCTTCTGCTACCTTAATTCCCCTTTGCCGGGTAACAAACATAACATAGTCACAGGTTCTGGGGCTTAGGATGTGCGCATCTTTGGGAAGCCTGGTCGCTTAGAGAGAGCTGTGTCTCTCCATCCAACAGGATGTAGATTCTTTACAGATATTATTTTATTTAATCCTCCAAGGATCCTGAAATGTGTGTACCATTATCTCCATTTTGCATATGAGGCCATTGAGGCTCAGAGAGGTAAAGTGATTTGCCCAGCATCACACAGCTACAGTGTCAGGGTTGGAGATGGAGCCCAAGTATATGGGGCTCCAAAGTCTGTGGGTTTCCACAGGATAAGCTTGGCTATCACTGACATGTGCAGAACAATCTCTTCTACTCACTGGCTGCACTAGAAAGGGTACAGAAACCTCAGCTAATTCAATTGCTCAGCCATGCCGATTTAGGTGTGAAGAAGAGAGTAAAGGCAGGGCAAGCTTCTAAAGACCTGGGTTCAAATCCCAGCTCAGGCAAGGGATGTCAGCTCCCTGAGCCTCAGCCACCTTCTCACAGGGGTGTAGGGTGCGGGTGTAAGGAACCAGCTCCACTTCGTAGAGCAAAAGTTTGTCGTGATCCTGTATAGGCCAGATTCCATTCTAGAAATTTCTGAAGCGCTTCATCGAAGTAGGATAAGATCACTTTATTTGAACCTTGCAGATAATTTTGCCATCGAGTCCTGTTAATATTAAAAATAATGGCCAAAGTTACCAAGTGTTTGCTGTGTGCCGGGCACCGAGCCATGGGCTTTGCAAATCTGAATCGTTCTGAATCACAACCCTCTCTAACAACAGCCGGACTTCAAAAGAAACAGCAACCTTCCATTCCCTTCATTCAAGTGTGGATGTGCCCTTAATGAAACCCCAAATTAAGAGCCAAATAGCTCACGATCCTAAAGAAGAACCACCAGTCTTACCGCGGCGGCGAGAGGCTCCTAGTGGGACACTAATTCTCCCCATTTCCCGTCCTGGAGTCGAGCCTTTGATCTTCCAGCTCACAGATGACAAGTCATGGGGAATTGCTAGAGTGAGTTTCTGTCTCATTGAGGATGAAGGTGTGCAGACGCTCTAAGCCGCCTTGCTCACTATCAGATTTTATGAGCGTTGAACTGTGAATTTTGAAGGCCTCGTTGTATTTCAGATCGATCTGCTTTTTTGAAGTGAAAGCAGTTTGCCTCTGCTCTGTGTTCATTGAGAAAGGGGGGGGGGGAGGGACCAGGAATGTTGATGACCAAGTGTTTTTCTGGGGAACAACTCCTGCTTGAAATTTAGGGAGGCTCTCCTTGTTTGTAGTGTGGGCCACTGCCGAGATTCGCCGTTTGGCATGTGTGTTGCCTCTCAGAATGAATTTATGACAGCAACTGAATTTTTCTGGTTTCTGGAACTTGCTAACAAAGTGGAGATGAAATGAGAAAGAGATTTGTACTCTACAAATAGTTTCCCCATAATTTTGGGGAAACTATCCCAATCCTTTAGGCCACACTCCTCATTTGGTGACTGGGGGGGTGAGGGCAGCATAAAATGTTATTCATTCAAACCTCTTAGAAAATGGGTTCTGTCTATTTGACCATCATCCATCCATCCATCTATCCATCCATCATCTATCTAAAGAAATGACGACTTTAGCTAAAAACAGCCTGCCCCACACAGGAAGAATAAATACTAAGCCTAGATAATTTGGCAGTAACACTTTTCACTATGAAAAAGGTGCCTGGGGCTTCCCTGGTGGCGCAGTGGTTGAGAATCTGCCTGCCAATGCAGGGGACACGGGTTCGAGCCCTGGTCTGGGAAGATCCCACATGCCACGGAGCAACTAGGCCCGTGAGCCACAACTACTGAGCCTGCGCATCTGGAGCCTGTGCTCCGCAACAAGAGAGGCCGCGATAGTGAGAGGCCCGCGCACCACGATGAAGAGTGGCCCCCGCTCGCCGCAACTAGAGAAAGCCCTCGCACAGAAACGAAGACCCAACACAGCCAAAAATAAATAAATAAATAAATAAATAAATAAATAAATAAATAAACCCAAAGTTAAAAACAAAACAAAACAAAAAAACTGAGTTAATGACTACAAAAAAAAAAAACAGAAAAGAAAAAGGTGCCTGGCCATAGATGCAGCAACTCTATACTTAGCATGTAAGCCTACAAAAATCATGACAGGGGTGTGTAAAAATAGATGTACAAGGACCCTCACCACTGCACTGTGATAGAAAAAACTGGAAACAACCTTTCCATTAATAGGACCATCGTACAGCAGAAACTAACACAACGCTGTAAAGCAATTATACTCCAATAAAGACGAAAAAAAAAAGTTAAAAAGAAATAGGACCATCGTTAATTATTTCTCAGCCACTTGACTGCTTAGTTTCTCAATTTCCCCATTTGTATAACAAGGTTATTCAGAATACTTATTGGTGTGTGGTGAGGACGAACTGAGTTAATGCTCCGATAGGGTTTAGAACTAGGCTTGTCACGCAGCACATGCTCAATAATTTTAGCCATTATTATTATTCCAAATAATAGAAACCAACATATTTTTTTAAAAGGCTGAGGTTGATCCAAATTACTGATCCATATTTATGGTTAAGGAAAAAAACCCACAAATGACAGAATATGGAGAATATGATCCACCACATTTGTGCTTTTCAACCAAGGACATGTCTCATATTTAACATAACAGGTTTATTTGTAGATGGAACATTTCAGGAAAGATACACAAGAGTTGGTGGTCTATAAAAATATGTGCCTAGGGCTTCCCTGGTGGCGCAGTGGTTGAGAATCTGCCTGCCAATGCAGGGGACACGGGTTCGAGGCCTGGTCTGGGAAGATCCCACATGCCGCAGAGCAGCTAGGCCCATGAGCCACAATTACCGAGCCTGCGCGTCTGGAGCCTGTGCTCCGCAACAAGAGAAGCCGTGATAGTGAGAGGCCCGCGCATCGCGATGAAGAGTGGCCCCCACTTGCCGCAACTGGAGAAAGCCCTCGCACAGAAACGAAGACCCAGCACAGCCATAAATAAATAAATAAATAAAAATAAATAATTAAAAAAAAAAATGTGCCTAGCCTCTAGAGGGTTAATGTTAAAACACACTGGAGAAACCTGCCCCTGTTCTTTAAAAGACATCTGTCATCTACCAACAATTCTCATTTATGGTTTATGACATACATAGGATAGAACAATTTGAGTCCCAACTGTCTCATATGGCCTAGTTTGAAACTAGTGGGTTTAGTTAATTTATGGTTTGAATCAGTGACTGAGAAGCACCAATGATAATATGTATTGAGAAAAAAGCTCTATATAGCTCTGATGGCTAAAAAATGTTTTAGTTTGAAAATGATTGAGCTCAATGAAAATTTATGAAATGTAAATTTGTGGAATAAAAAACCACGAAACCTTTGAACTGCATTTTCAATTATCTTCTGTGCCAAATACCAGGTACGAATTAATGACAGAAAAGGAAAGAAAAAGTTTTTGCATAAGATAGTAGAAAATGGATTACAAGTTGATATTAGTTAGGCAACTATTGCTTAAATGTCTTATTTCATACACATAACACGACTGCAAAAATGAGCAGAGCCTCATGTTTAAGAAGAGCAATGCATGATTTTGTATTTTGTAGTTCAGCATTCACCTATGCTTGTTAGATAGTCTTTACTTGTGTAAAATCCAGGTCATCTTACAAATACAGCTATTTCTGAGTCCCTCCGAGTGTTAGCCTGTTCCCACAGATCTTTCTTTCCCTGACCAAATTCTGCTACTTTTCTGAAGCGTCTTTTGAATGTGGTTCATGTAAAGTTATCATCTTTAATGAAAATACGCCTGCTGATTCCAAGCCATTTGGTGCCCTCCTGTCAGGGGAGGAAAAGCATAACACTGAATAAGGCTGAAGGTTTTTATTATCACGTCGTAAATGGGCAAATGGCATCTGTCAATACAAAGAGCCTCACAGGGCCTTGGAAAAGGAAGCCGCTCTGGGGGAGGCTGTGGAGTGACAAAATGGATTTTTATTAACCTCCTGGTCCAACATCTCTTTTCCTATTTTATTTTGCCTCATTCACTTGGCAACATAATAATGCTATAAAAACACCCAAACAGGAAGCTGATAACAATTAGAAACCACACAGTTGCCCCGTTACTGAACAGCAGTAAAGAGTTTGAATCATAGCCGATCTTTCGAATTTTAAGCATAGGTGTGTCGCCAACACATGTATTTTCACACCCGGGCCCTGCCTGCTTTGGGTCTTCTTTAGAAGATATTTCTTGCCAAGAATAACACAGCCCGTTTGCCGAAGTGTTAATTCTCACCAAGTTTTCATATTTGGGTCATAAACATCTTCCCTGACACTGGTAAAATGGCCAAGGTGTTTATGAGCTGCAAGAAATGTTTATGCCAAATGCATAAAAGCAGAAATGGAACCGTTCACAACCATCCTGGAATGAGCTGCCCTGGTGTGGGGGAAGGGTGGGTCCCCAGAATGATTTTGCTGGGAGTTGTTAAGGTGGAGGTCTCATTAAAATGTTTAGGAAATGGTAATAGTAATTCAGGTCTGAGCAGGTGTGGGAGCGACACACACAGCCAGGACGACTGGAAGATGTACCCAGGGGCCTGCCGGCTCTAAGGGGAAGCAGTTCCTCTCCTCTGTGCCAGGGAAGGGATGGACCCAGCTTGGGAAGTGCCAAGGCTCAGGTTCTGAAATTCTAACAGGTGGGGCCCATCATGTTTTCCAAAGAGATTTAGAGCCTGGGCATAAACTGGGTTACTACTTCCATGGGAAATCCACAACCACCGTGCAGATGTTTTAACCTAAAAACATTCACACTGCAGCAGGCCTGATTTTGTTCTGACATGGAAAGATGTCCATGATTTTTTTAAAATGCAAATTAAAAAAATATATATAGCTCAGAAGATCCTTTTTGCTGTTGTTTAAAGAAAAACAAAAAAACCCCAACAAAACAGCGTATACACTGAGAATAACCTGGGGAAAATATCCCAAACATCACAGTAGGTTTGAATATTCTGCACTTCATGTTTCTGTATTGATTGCATTTTTAAAAAGGGCAAGTAGAGATAAAATGTCATAGATCTACACCTAGAGACAAATTAAAAAACAAAAACAAGTGCATGTAAAAAGCGGTGACATCTGAGTAAGGTCTGTCGTCTTCTGAATTGATTGTGCCAATCAACTTGGCACGATCCTGGGTTTGATAATGTGCTGTAGTTATGTGGGCGCCATTGCGGGGAACTGAGGGGTGGGTACCAACGACGCTTCTGGACTATGTTTACACTTCTTGTGATCTATAATTACTTAAAAATAGAAAGCTGAAAAAGGACAGCTATTAGTCTGTAAATGAAAAAAAATAAAGATAAAAGAGATTCATAAAAAATGCTCATGGGTGGGCTTCCCTGGTGGCGCAGTGGTTGAGAATCTGCCTGCCGATGCGGGGGACACGGGTTCGAGCCCTGGTCTGGGAAGATCCCACATGCCGCGAAGCAACTAGGCCCGTGAGCCACAACTACTGAGCCTGCGCGTCTGGAGCCCGTGCTCTGCAACAAGAGAGGCCGCGACAGTGAGAGGCCCGCGCACCGCGATGAAGAGTGGCCCCCGCTCGCCGCAACTGGAGAAAGCCCTCGCACGGAAACGAAGACCCAACACAGCCATAAAAATTTTAAAAAAACAAAAACAAAAAATGCTCATGGCATATCGCTGAAACGTATAGGTACAGATGGCAGAGCAGGATGTATACACAAACTATATCCATCAAAATGGCACACATATGCTCAGAGAAATATATAGTTGGAGGCTGCCGAAATGCTAATAGTGGTTATCGTTAGATGGAAGCTTTTCATTTGGGGGGGGGTACTTTCTGGTACTAAATTTTTTTTTTTTTTTGGCCATGCCACACGGCTCACAGGATCTCTGTTCCCTGACCAGGGATTGAACCCAGGCCATGGCAGTGAAAGCCTAGAATCCTAACCACTAGGCCAGCAGGGAACTCCCTGTACTTAATTTTTTTAAAAATTGTGACTATACATCACTTTTAACAGTGTTTGTCATTTCTTTCTCTTTTTTTTTGTCATATACTTTTCTGAGGTTTATTTTTCCCCAAGCTTAGACATATACGCATATATACATACATACATATATATGTATGTACACACATTCAATTTTTGCCCTAGGTAAGTTCTTCACTCACTGCTTAGTATTTTGGGTAAATCATCATGAGCCTTTTCATCTGTGAAAATGGAAGTAATACTATTATCTCACAGTTTGGGACCAGCTGCCAGTACTATAAGGGGAAAGTTCGGCCTGATAGGTCACATTTGATCTCTAAGGAGAAGGGAATTAAAATATGCTGTGGACCTCCTATGTGCCAGACACAGTACATACTTTCTTTTATTTATTCTTCAACACAAGCAGATATTTTTTGGATAGTCTTTTAGCAGGTGAGTAAACTGAGGCATTGAGAGGATAACGGAGCTCACACAGCTGGGAAGTGGGGGAGGTGGAATTTGAACGCAGAGAGTGTAGCTTCGGTGCACTCAACCACTATTTATACTACCACAGGATGGAAACTTAGGACATCAGCAGCATCACGGTGACTAATAAATAATCAGTGTACTTCTGCGTTTGGATTCTTTTTTTTAATAAATTTATTTATTTTATTTATTTATTTTTGGCTGCATTGGGTCTTCATTGTGGTGCGCAGGCTTCTCGCTGTGGTGGCTTCTCTTGTTGCAGAGCGCGGGCTCTAGGCGCGTGGGCTTCAGTAGTTGTGGCTCGCTGGCTCTAGAGCACAGGCTCAGTAGTTGTGGCGCACGGGCTTAGTTGCTCCATGGCATGTGGGATCTTCCGGGATCAGGGATCGAACCCATGTCCCCTGCATTGGCAGGCGGATTCTCAACCACTGCGCCATCAGGGAAGCCTTGCGTTTGGATTCTTAATCAATAATATAACCAATACATAATAAAGGGCTCAGGATCACAGATGGAGAACGTAATGAATGACTTAGCACCAGACAACTGAATTACTATTGTAATCAGAATTTTCTGTAAGAAAAGCTGCTGGATCAAGAAGACAACCATACCCCGCAGTGGGCTGTGTGCACGAGGGGAAGGGAGGATCAGGGTGGAAGGACGGGCCTGAATCTGCCAGGTCCTCTGCTGGAAACAGAGCTCCAGGCAAGACAGGTGGACGAGGGCAGAAGTCTCAGTGGATCGTTTGGGAAGAAAGAAGAGCAGCATGTGGGGAAGATGTTTACAGGCTGTGGTAGAGCCGAAGGCTCCAAAGAAATGATAGGGACCGTGGTAGGCTGAATAATACCACCCCCCAAAGACGTCCACATCTTAAACCCTGAGACCTGTGGGCATATTACCTTACATGGCAAAAGGGACTTTGCAGAGATGCTTAAATTAAGAATCTTTAGAAAATCAAAGATGATCCTGGATTATCCAGGTGGACTGATTACGATCACACGGGTCCTTAGAAGAGGGAGGCAGCGAGTCAAAGGAGGAGGTGAGAGATGTAACAACAGACGCAAGAGGTTGGGTGATGCGAGGAAGGTTCCAGGAGCCAAGGGATGCAGGCGCCTCAGAAACTAGATGAGGCAAAGGAAAACTGTTTTCTACTAGAACCTCTAGAAGGAACTGAAACGTAGCAGGACTCTACGGTCCTTACCCCCCGGTGTCCTCTGGCTGTCTTTCGTCTGTGGAAAAACTTTAGCCAAAGAATAAGTTTAATCAGAGAAGTAAGAAAATGCAGAAGCAAAGAAAAGCAGTCCAACAAGACTAAATAATAATAGTTGAGTCATTAAGCAGAGTCAAGGACCTTTAGTTCCTTCTCAAGGGCTAGAGATAATATTCTGAGCCATATCCTGTGAGCTGTCTTATGGATACTGAAACCCCCTGCCAGGTGGAAGAAGTTAACTACACGATGACCAGACTGTAGCCATGACATAAGTTGCCACAGTTCTGAGAACTGGCCTCAAAGAAATGGGAACAAACCAACCATGGAACTGAAGATTAACTGTACCTAAAACAATCAAGATGACGCTGTCAGACCACTGATGACCAATTTCAAGACGACTGTCAGAACTGACCGTGCTGTTTCTGCTTGGAGCCCCCTCCCTCCATCTATAAAGCTCTCGCCCCCTGATTGTGTGTGTGTGTGTGTGTGTGTGTGTGTGTGTGAGTCAGCCTTTGGACAGGCATCCGTCCTTCCCGCCCCCCCGCCCCCGGTTGCTAACATCCAAAATAAAGCAAACTTTCCACCAACCTTGCCACTTTATTGGCTTTAGAGAGGCAAGCAGCCGGACCCCACTTTCCATTACAGAACCAGCCCTGCTACATTTTGACAGTCCAGTGAGACTAATTTTGGACTTCTGGTCTCTAGAACCATAAGAGAATAGACTTCTGTTGTTCCAACCCACTAAGTTTGTGATAATTTGTTATAGCAACAGTAGGAAACTAATACAGGGAATATGAGTGCTACTGGCTTTAAATGGATCTCTTTTTAATTGTTTTTAGATAGAAAAAAAAAAGAATTCTTTGTAAGTTAATTTTTGTTGCCGCCTTATGCTTCTTTAAATGTGTCTTTGTGCACTGACTGGGCTGAATGGAGCCCTTGGTTTTATTTGGATTATGCAATCGTTAATTAATTGCTAGCTACAACAACCCAAGAGCTGAATCCACTTCACAGAATGGAAAACTTTGGCACAGGCAGATCCATGCTTCTCTAAAGGACCAGAGTCTGAAGCTGTGTTCACATTGCGAAATTTCACCCTCTCTGCCATGTTAATGGATGCAGAGTCCAATTTATAAAGTCTGTAAGGATGCAAGGGCGAAAATCAGGGATTTTTCTAGGTAGGAGAGGGCAAAAGTAAATGATAAAAGGAGAGTTCTTTTCTTAAAAAAAAAAAAGAACTTTACTTAAAAAATACATACCCTTGTAGACACATTTTAAAATACAGATAAACAAAAAGAAGAAAAAGAAATTTACTTGTGAGAATATAAAACAGATAACTTCTGTTGGTATAAATGATGTCCGTGTATTTTCTATGCCTAAATATACTTACATATGTTCACCAAAAAGTGATCATACCGCACAAAACATTTTGTGACTGCTTCGTGTACTAAATCATCATGAACGTCTTTCCAGGTCAATGAATAAATTTCCTTAAAAGTGGTTTCCAAAGAATGTTAAAAGGTATTGAAAGAAGTTCTAGGATGAGCTTATCTTCCAAACCTGGGTTAGAGAAAGTTGGGGAAATTTGCTGCAGGATTTCTCAGATACTTTGATACGACAGACACAATGTACAGGTCTAAAAGGGCTGCACAATAGGATGTTTTTCCAACCTATTTTACCATGGGACTGTCCCTCCCCCCATTTTTTTAAATTGAGGAGAAATGTACATAACATAAAATTAACCATTTTAAAGTGAACACCCCAGAGGTATTTAGCGCATTCACAATGTTGTGCAACCCACCTCTCTCTAGTTCCGGGACATTTTCATTACTCCAAAATAAAACCCTGTACTCATTAAACAGCTGAGTCTTCCTTATCCTGGCATCATGAGCTCCTGGCTCTTCCTGGTATTTGTTGAATGAATAAATAAAGATAGTGTTTAAGACTATAATAACAACTCTTAAGACTTTGATCTGTAGGGCTACCTATTTACAAGAACACAAAAGTCCACGGTATAAATCCACACTCAATGATAATCCAAGAGGGTCATCTCTCAAGTCCTAGAGAAATAAAGAATATGCTAAGATTTGGCTTGTTATCACTATAGCTCAACCAAACAATATATTTATCCAAATTTTTTAAGCATAAGAAGAACATTTTCAAAGCATTCTGGCATATTAGAAACATTTGAAAGAGGGCTACTAACATACTAATCATCCTCAGCTCCTAAACGGCCAGAAAATAGTTATCTTGCATCTGTCTTTCAAAAAGGTTACTTTAGGAACAAACAAAAAAACCCTGATATACCTTTATCTATACAGGGGGAAGGGAGAAAGAGTAGGTAATGACTCTAGGGAGAGAAGGTTTAATCTTCTCTGCAGGAAGTCAAGAGATGAAATTCTCCAGGTGATACTCCACAACCAGTGGTGTAAATCTAATATTTGGAATTTGGAATAAGAATTAGAAAAACTCCAACCAGAAAGAGTTAAAAGTGGTTTCCTCTGAGGAATGGGACTGGGGGCAGGGTGGGGCGGTATGGCCTTTCATTAGGCCTTCTGCAGTTGATTAATTTTTAACCACCAGCAAGGAATTCTTCCATTAAAAAAAAATTTTTTTTTTTTTAAAGAAATAGGTACTTCTGGACGATAACAATGATAATAGGTAATCTTGTGTTAGAAAAATACAGGAGATCTGGACAAATTTCGCTCCAAAGTGAAAATAAGAGAGCATAAAATATCTCCAGAATGACATACAAGAGATGAGAAGGCTGGTTTCTTCCAGGGAGGGGAATAGAAAAGCAAGAAGGCCTTTCATTGTACATCTTCTTATACTTTAAAAATTTTGAAAGATGCCAATGTATTATTTGTAAAAAATAAATGTTTTTGGGAGGAGAAAAGACCGTAAGGCAAGAGTTTTAATTTACTTTCAGTGATTCATTTTTATTGTTATAAATGTATTAAAATGGATAAAACTTACTATAATGAATCTGAAAAGTGAATTATTCAGAGCAAGTATGGCCAAATGTCAACCATGAGTCAATCTAGGAGAAGATACACAGCTCATTTTACTATTCATGCAATTAAAAAAAATTTTTTTAAATAAAAGTTTGAGGAAAAATATTATGAAATTAAAATAAAGTGATAAACACTTGAGAGGCTTAAAAAAAAATCCTGGTGCTTAGGTAACATCCTGGAACAATAAAATCAGAATCTCTGGGGGTAGTGCCCAGCCATTAGTATTCTTTAAAAAATTCGCCAATTGATTTCCATGTACAGCAAGGTTGAAACTACTGCTCTAGAGAATCTCAAAGAATCCTTTTTGCTTTAACTTTCAATACTCTTTAGAGGAACTCCCTATGTCTGCAAAATAGCTTCAAGACACTTGGAGTGATTTCTAACCAATTTCTAAATAAATCATCTTTAAAGCAATGAGAAAAAAATAATAAAATTATATACTAGGAGCAGGGAAGTATTGTTTGTTATAAGGAAAGAAAGCTTTTTCTCTGAGAAGCCACATGATGCTGACACATATTTGGGTTGAAGAATACCAAAGGTACCCTGCGTTTTTATAATTTTATTTGAACTGTTGAGTTTAATACAGTTCCCTTCTCACCCTGTTCCACACTCAGTGACTTCACAGAGAGGGTAGGGTCAGTTCAGCTCAAAAGAGGGGAAGAGAAAGTTCTAGATTTTTCAGTATCATGGGGAAGCTGGAATGTTAGGTCAGTTTTAGCTGCAAATAACGGAAAACCCAACTCAGCAGGGCTTGGACAATAAGGTCATTGATTAACCATCTATCAAGGAGTTTGGTATTAGGATGTCTCTAGTGGTGGTGATTTAGTTAGTTAATTTGGGAGTCAGGTTTTTTTCTTTCTTCTTCTTCTTTCCATGCTCCCATCCTTGGCTTATTTTCTTGGGCTGCCTTCCTTCATGGCCCCAGGATGGCTGCAGAGTTCTAGAAGTCACAGGGAGACAGTGATAACCAGGGGCAAAAAAAAAAAGTCCCTGCCTTTCATCCCTATTCAAGGGTGAAGCCCTCTCAGCAGATTTCCGTCATCTTTTTGGTCAAAGTGGTGTCACGTACCTATTCCTAAACTAATGACTTGGTGAGACAAATGAGACCACCATAGTGAGCTCACAGCCACAGAAACGCTGTGTGTGCGCACACACACACGTGCGCACACACACACACACACGTGCGCGCATCTAAAATGAATATAAAACACTTTTTTTTTTTTTTGGCCGTGCCAGGTGGCTTGTGGGATCTTAGCTCCCCAACCAGGGATCGAACCCAGCCCAGCAGTGAAAGAACTGATCTCTAAACACTGGACTGCCGGGGAATTCCCTAAAAGCCTTTCAATTCTGATGTATTCTGATTTGGCAAGTAGTCACTGTTTCCCTTTGCAATTTTAAGTTAATGAGTTAAAGTACACACATACATATGCTCCTGCTTGGCCACATTACTTTATAAGATAATCTCAAAAATCCTGTATAATAAGTCCGAGAACATGTGGGAATTTAGTATTTGATAAAGACTGCCTTTCAGATTGGTAGGGGGAAAGATGAATTGCAGAATAAACGGTGGCTATCTAGAAAAAAATGTGAAGTTGGAACTGTACTTTGGATCATACCCAAGGATAAATGCAAAATGAATCAGAAATCTAAATATATAAAAACAAAATCATAAAAGCACTAGAAGAAACTTATCAGGGAATTTTAACATAATCTTGGAGTGAGGAGGTCTTTTTTACTAAGACACATTATTCAGAAACTCCTAACCAAAAATATTTGCTTAGCAAAAACTACCATTAGCAAAGTCAAAAGGCAAGAAACTGGGGGAAAGAAACTGCAACTCATAAAACAAAGTACTAATTTCCCTAGAATACAAAGAGTCCCTATAAATCAATCAGAAAAAAGTCAAGAGTTCAACAGAAAAATTGACAAAGGATATATAGATAATTGTCCACAGAAAAGAAAATCTCAATGGCTTTTAGACATAAGAGAAGTGGTCAATCTTTCTTATAATAAGAGGGATGCGGGGAATTCCCTGTTGGTTAGGGAGTCCAATGGTTAGGACTGAGCACTTCCACTGCTGGGGCCCTGGATTCAATCCCTGGTCGGGTAACTAAGATCCTGCAAGACGTGCTGCACGGCCAAAAAAAAAAAAAAAAAGGCATGCAAAATAAACTATACTGAGATCATCAGATGACAAATGATCAGAAAGTTTTTGTTTTTTTTTTGTTTTTTTTGTTTTTTTTTTAAATTTTATAGCTACTTTATTTTATTTATTTATTTATTTATTTTTGGCTGTGTTGGGTCTTCGGTTCGTGCGAGGGCTTTCTCTAGTTGCGGCAAGCGGGGGCCACTCTTCATCGCGGTGCGGGGACCACTCTTCATCGCGGTGCGCGGGCCTTTCACTATCGCGGCCCCTCCCGTTGCGGGGCACAGGCTCCAGACGCGCAGGCTCAGTAGCTGTGGCTCACGGGCCCAGCTGCTCCGTGGCATGTGGGATCTTCCCAGACCAGGGCTCGAACCCGTGTCCCCTGCATTAGCAGGCAGATTCTCAACCACTGCGCCACCAGGGAAGCCCGATCAGAAAGTTTTATAACACACTATCTGGGCAAGAATATGGTGAAACAGCCATTCTCATATCTATCAATCAAATTTACAAACTCTTTTGCCCTTTGAACCAGTAACTCTACAGACATACTTACATATATGCAAATACCTAATCCCTTACATGAAAAGTGTTCCTCAATGTAGCATTATCTGTAATAGCACAAGATTGGAAACAATGCAAATATCCCTCAATAGGAGATGGCTAAACAAATTACAGTCATTTGTAAAAGAATGAAGAGACTATATGCTGATAAGAAATGAGCTTCAAGGTCTATTGTTTATATGTACAGAAATTGTAGTATATGCTACTATTTGTATATTAAAGAGGAGAAAAAATGCATACACCTATCAAATCATATATGCATCAACTATCTCTGGAAACACAAACAAGAGATTGGGAGAACTGGCGCTTCTGTGGGTACCTGTCGGGAGGGAGAATCCATTCCCTTCTGTTTCTTGGGTACCTCTTGATTTGGCAACATGTGAATTTTTAATCTATTCAAAACAATTAATCTATACACAGCCCGACACAAATTTGTACTTGGTATTCTTAATTTGTATATACAGTAATATGTAATGTACCATCAAATTGTAATCAATAATGATGGCTACCGGTTATCGTCATGTGCCAGGTGGTTTGTACAGGTCATCTAATTGTCACCACATCAGTAACGGCATTAAGGGCGGCTTAGAGGGACTTCACCACATGCTCCCCCGTTTCAACTGGCCTTTCCCACTTTACCTTCCCACAAGCCACTCCAAATACAATTAAGTATAGAGAGTTTATTATGGAAACACAGTTTTAAACAAATTCACTAATACCCACTTATCCTCTCGGCAGCAAGACTGCAGCCCTGAGCTCCTTCCACGTAAAGGTCAGGAGTGGCTACCGGCCCTCTGATCATCATCTCTCTTGAATGGATGAAGAACTGGGGCTCAGATAGGTTGCAGGGCATGGCCAACATCATACAGCTCGTGGCAGTGGGGGTCTAACCTGGGTACGTGTGACCTCAAAGGCCAGAATTTCTCAAAGATTTCATTGAAATCTATCACTGAAAATCGTCTTATTTTCTTTAAGAAAACAGAACTCTGATTTTATAAAGAGAATCAAAGGAAAGCTGAAGTCAATAAACAGAAAATCGTTCTCGGTCCAGCTTCTTGGGAACTCAATCATTCCCCTTGTAGGAGGCATACCTTGAGCACAGTAGCAAGAGAACAGTTTCAACATGAAAAGATCCCAAGAGTCCTTTGGGAAAACGAATTAAGCCTGTGAATAATTTTTTTTTTTTTCCAAAACGGACTGACTTATTATCCAGCACTAAGTTGAATGTAAAAAGAATGTCCTACCATACACTAACCTACAATTTTGTCAGGAATGTCAACCAACCCCCAAAACAAAAGAACAAACACTTCATTCATTCTTAAGGACATCCTCAGAATTAATGCAGAGCTGTCATTACAACCTGCATTTGGTTAAAAGTAACATAAGGGCTTCCCTGGTGGCGCAGTGGTTGAGAATCTGCCTGCTAATGCAGGGGACACGGGTTCGAGCCCTGGTCTGGGAAGATCCCACATGCCACGGAGCAGCTGGGCCCGTGAGCCACAACTACTGAGCCTGCGCGTCTGGAGCCTGTGCCCCGCAACGGGAGGGGCCGCAATAGTGAAAGGCCCGCGCACCGCGATGAAGAGCGGTCCCCACACCGCGATGAAGAGTGGCCCCCACTTGCCGCAACTAGAGAAAAGCCCTCGCACGAACCGAAGACCCAACACAGCCAAAAATAAATAAATAAATAAATAAAGTAGCTATAAAAGTAACATAAAATCAGCTTATTTTTATAGCGTTAATATTAATTTTTAAGAAAAAGCACCAATCATTTTCCCCCTTATATTATTATAGAATGTTAGTCACCATTCAAAGTGGATTAATTTGAACAATTATTCTCCAGAAGAGAGTCAAGGCATCTATCTGGCAGCTTTTTTTCCCCCTGTTTTGTTTTGTTTTCAATAGAAATATAAAATCTAAGAATAAAACCACAACTTTTGATGCCTTGTTCTTTTTGATATAAAAGTTGATAAAGCCAAAAACTGTGTGCATGAGCCCATTAGAGAATGCCCCATTTACAGTTGTGTGTCTTCTTACTGCACTTTCCAGATTTAACTCACAAGGGTTTTCATTTCATTGTGTATGTTTTATTTTGAAGGGACAAAAGTAATAGCCGACATCTCAACAAAGCCAATTCCTCGGTACTGTCTCTCAATTCTGCCTTCCCGTGACCTAATAAACATAACCAAACACAACACAGTGATGGTTAAAAACCAGTGCAAAGGGAGAATGGGCAACTAAGGATTTCTTACTTGCTCAGACTTTATCTTTGCAAAGACATGATATTAAATCCCATTTATCCCTGTCAAATATTGACATCCAGCTGTGGACTCAAAATAATCTTTTTTTCACCCTCACTGTCTATACGCCCCTACCCAACTTTGCATTAAGAAAGCAATTGACAAACTAATGTATGGAAAGCAAATCTTTTGTGCTCCCCATAATGACCAATTTTTCCTCTGGGCTCACCAAAGCTGTTCAAACAAGAGCTCCATTGTCCCTTTCAGAGGAAAATAATAGAAAACTTAAACGAAATCTGGAGGTCACTGGACTGCTTAGGAAACAGGGAGGTAGATGTTGCAGCTTATAAACCCGGAGCCTGTTACTATGTGACATGTCATCCATACTCATATTTCCAGAGGAAAAGGTGAGGATTTCTGATGTCCAAGGAAGTTGTGGAATAGTGGTTTCCTCATTTCAGCCTTCTGACTCTGTACCATACCAGAGAACCCACCAGATGTACTTTACCCAAAACAGAGATTAAAGTAAGTAATAATAATGATCATCACCACAACAGTGAGCATCATGGCAGCTACCAATTACTGAATGCGCCACTATGACCCCGTAAGGTGGGCATGACTATTACGCCCATTCTATAGATAAACAAACTGAGGCTCAGAGAGGTCAAGTAGCTTCTCCACGAAGTATTAAAGCTGGTTTTCAAATCTGGATTATTTTGGAAACTTTTTTCTTTTAAAAAATATTTTTATTTATTTATTTATTTTGGCTGTACCGGGTCTTCGTTGCAGCATGTGGGATCTTTTAGTTGTGGCATGCGGACTTCTTAGTTGCGGTATGTGGACGCTTAGTTGCGGCATGCATGTGGGATCTAGTTCACCGACCAGGGATGGAACCCGGCCCCCCTGCATTGGGAGCGTGGAGTCTTACCCACTGGACCACCAGGGAAGTCCCAGAAGCTTTTTTCTTAAACAGAGCACTCTTTGGCTTCTCATCTTTCATAGATTCTTTTCATTAGAAATGTTAAAAAAAATTTACCATGTTTTAAATTACATAATAAATATTACTGCAGATTATAAACTGGTACATACTGAATTTTTCACAACAGTGAGACTATCTGCTGGCTTAATTGCTAGAAATGGAATAGCTAGATCAAAGTCAAAGATACACGATTAGGGACTTCCCTGGTGGTCCAGCGGTTAAGGCTCCATGCTCCCAGTGCAGGGGGGCTGGGTTCGATCCCTGGTCAGGGAACTAGATCCTGCATGCCACAACTAAAAGATCCCACATGCTGCAAAGAAGATCCTGTGTGCCGCAACTAAGACCTGGTGCAGCCAATTAAATAAATAAATATTTTTTAACCCCCCCCCCAAAACAAAGATACATGATTAATTTTGGCAAACATGGCCAAATTGCTTATCTATCAATAGGAGAATGGTCAAGGAAATTATGGTATCTTCATCAAAAGGAAAGGGGAAGCATTTAATACACTGACATGGATACCCTCTGTCATGTGCAGGTGAGTAAAAAAGTAACATGCAAACTGGTGTCATGTATTCATCATTTTTAAGGTGTGATATATGTTTATTTTCTTATGTATGCAAGGATTGCTCTGGAAGGATACACAGGAAAATGATAAACCAACTAGCTTCAGGGAGGGGAAGTGGGTGGGTGGGGAATGGAGAAAGAAAAATTTATTTTTTTATTGCCTACCCTTTTGTACTTTTTGAATTTGTAGTATATCAATGTATAACGTATTCATGTAAAAAATTCACCCTACAGGTTTACGAAGTATAAGAACTTGACGCCAGCCTGATTACCTTACAGATGGGAAAACCGAGACCCAGTGGAGCTGGCAGTTGACACAGAGCTGGCACAGTGCCCTGGCAGGCATCCTCACTCCCAGCCCCTCTTCTCTGAGCCGCCCCACACTGCCCCACAGACTTGGGGGCAGACAGTGTGGGAGTGAATATTGGGAAGAAACGCATCCCCAAGGCTGCGGGCATGCTTTCTGGAGAGCTGGCTACAGAGGCAGGGACAGCTCAGACCCTATTAGTTATCACGTGGTGGGGAAACGGGAACCAGAACTGAACGGCCATGACACTTCTGTTGAGTGCTATCTGTGCCACACGTACCTCCCGTAATCCCGAGTTCAGCCCCTAGAATCAAACACCATGGCCATCTCCTTAGGCTTGGCACCACTGACTCGGACCTAGACTACTAACTCCAGTGGTGCCCAAACCCCTTCCATTCTTGACACGCCCTCCTCCAACCCCTCCCCCTACTCTTTGTCAAACATCATGTCACTCTCCTGCTTAAACCCTCCCCTGGCTGCTCATGGCAGAGTCCTGGGTGATGGACCACGAGGCCCTGAGCCTGACCGCAGAGAGACACTAGCGGAGGGAGATGGGGCTTGACGACGGAAAAGGTGGTAAACTAACCAAAAAGGACCCGCTCCCTCTGCAGAGGCACCGGCTGCAGATGCCTCGGCGGACTGGAGACTGTCCCCAGGGAACCCTGGAGGCCGTGGGCTGAAGACGGCAGAGCCATGTTGCGAAGGAGCCTGGGTCCCTGAGTCGATCCCGGATGGAACACTTGGATTTAATGGAGGCAAACAGGCTCCCCAGAAAATCCACGAACCTGTAAGACCTTGCCAGTTGTGATTCATTTCTCCTGAGTTCTGACGATTGAAATCCCATCTGTTAGTCCATTTGGGGACACCCTTCTGTCCTCTGTCCTTGCCCAAACATTGACCAAACACAAGAGAGAAAAGTCTTAGAGGAGGGAGATCCCTTGGACCTTTGTAGTCAGGACTAGGTTTCCCTGAGGCAGAGGGAAACTTGGGATCATGAGATCTCACCCAGGGGCCTGGGCTCACCACTCTGAAGAGAAGGGTGTAGGACGTGGCACTGCTTGACCCTCTAGCTTTGCTCTACAGCCACTTCCAGCTCCAGGCTGCATCAGCCCTTTCCATTCCCAGAATGTCCTGTACAGGTGGTATCACTATCTGTGTAGTGAGCTGAGCAGTCAGAGAGTATGTTTTTCTAGAACATGGTGGGCCTCCCCTCCCCCAACCCTAAAGGTGGTTTGCCCTGTTTGCCAGGCACCAGATTGTTGTAGAGACGGAGCACCCCGCAGGGTTCCGTGTGGTCAGCTGTGGTCCATGGGACACTGGTGATCACAGGCAGAGCTGTGATGCCCATGGGACCAGGGAGGGCCTGCTGCCTGCGGCCAAAATGTCTTCCCTGCTGGTCCTAGAACCGCTGTGGGATGCTCTCCTGGTGATGTCTGTGACCTTGAGAGGAGTTCCAGGTTCCTTGGGGTTTCCTTGGGAGATCCTGCTGTGTGCTGCTATGGTGGTTTTCATAGTAAAGAGCTGAAGTACTTTAAGAAGAGGGGCAGAGCTGGCCGAGAGGTGTTCTGTCCGGGCTGAAGTCTACAGAAAAGTCAGGGAGAAGACTGGACTAACGGCACAGGCCTATGAAGCCCTCAAGATACCCACGGTGGAGGCCAGCACGCCCACGTTACAAATCCTTTGCTTGGACGCACTTAATAGAAATCCGAATGGCTCATCTCTTGAGGACATGAAAGACTTCCTTGAAAAAGGACAGAAAAGTGAGGCCCCTCAACTTTCATTTCACGGGCTGACGATGGCTCACCGCCAAGGACAGATACGGTCACTTGGAGACACATCAGAATCCCACCAATCCCAGGTGGCCGAGGCAAAAAACATCTTGAAAACATCTCAGGACAAAGTACGACACCTCCAGGAGAAATTAATGGATGGTTTGAATGAAAATACTCATCTTCAGCAAAGTCTAGAACTGCTCTCCCCAGAAACGGAGGGATGGAAGCAGAGAATGCAGGACCTGAAGGGACGAAAAGATTTGCTGGAATGCTCAAATGCACGAATGCAGCGGATGCTAGATGATAAAATAAGCCAACTGAATTCACTCATCAAAACCACACTGAAGACCATACACTTGCCTGATCTCTTGAAAGAGGGTCACGTAGAGACGGGCAACTTGGAAGTAGAGGAAAAAAGAGAAGCAGAAAATGACCATCATCCAATGGACTTGTCGGAAGCTGATCTGAAGAGTCTCATTTAGGCTGTTAACTTAAAAGTGGCCTTTAAAAGGCGTGAAGAGGAAAAAAAAGAAATATCCAGAAAACTGTGTGCATCAAATCAAATCAATGAAGAGCTAACGGGACAACTAAAAAGTCTCCAATCGGAGCAAGCATCCTTGCAGTCTGAAAACGCACAGCTGGAAGGTGAGATTCAGAAGCTTCCGCTGAAACCTGGAATGCTGCCTGAATTACATCAAGAGCACGTAAAGCAGCTCCTGAGAAAATCAATTGAGGAGGAAACACATGGCCTGGAGATGGAGAAGAAATGTCCCAAAGTGCGTGGAAGACTGGACTATATATGTCAGAAGTGCAGCCTCTACAAGAAGATGGAGGAAGACTAAGACTAAGAATTGGAGAGAACCACTTTCTCCTAGCAAAGTGAGATCCTCTTCTATGAGAAAAGAGCCCAAGAAAGGTGGATGGCAGCTCTGTCCACCAAGAGGAAGCGCAATGAGCTGAGAAAGCAACGATCACATCAGGCGAATACTGGCCAACCTGCAGTTCAAGTTCCAACCTTTCCCAAGTGGAGCGTTTGCTCTTCCTGTTCCACACGCAGCCCGCGGATGCCCAGAAGTATCAGTGGATCCCCTGGGTCACCAGGTTCCCCGGGAAGCTGGAAGGTCATGCTGGGACGGCTCAGGGTTTGGGGGTCACATGCAGGTTTGATTCCGCTTTCATAGCAGCTGGGCTGTGAAACCTCATCCACAGCCACAACAAGACATATGCCCATGTCTTCTGTCTGTAAAAATAATTTTGATTTATCTCCTTCTGGTCTAACTGCTATCTTTAGTTGATGCTATAACTGCTCATATTCAAGTTTTATGGCCTAGGTAGTATTTTTTCAAATATGGATTCATTTAATATAATTCTTAGGAATACATTCTTTTCATGTCACTGGACCCTCCAAAATGAAATAGTGTAAGTACTGTATTTTGTTTTTGTTTTAATTTTATTTATTTTTTTGGCTGCATTGGGTCTTCATTGCTGCGTGTGGGCTTCCTCTAGTTGCAGTGATCGGTGGCTTCTCTTGTTGCAGAGCACGGGCTCTAGGCACAGGGGCTTCAGGAGTTGTGGCACTCACGCTCAGTAGTTGTGGCTCGCAGGCTCTAGAGCACAGGCTCAGTAGTTGTGGTGCATGGGCTTAGTTGCTCCATGGCATGTGGGATCTTCCCGGACCAGGGATTGAACCTGTGTCCCCTGCATTGGCAGGCGGATTCTTAACCACTGCACCACTAGGGAAGTCCCAGTACTGTATTTTGATTTCAACAGAAGGTCCATGTTTACTTAAACCATCATTGAAGTTTGACATGGATAGAGACTTTAAAACAATAAAGATTACTTATGTTTGCTATAAGTTGTTAGAAATTTGTAAAAGTAACTTAACATTTAACCTCATACATTTAAATTGTCTTATTAAGAAATACAAAAAAAAAAAAAAAAAAAGAAGACCCAACAAAACCACATCTAAACAACAACAAAAATCCTTCAGTGCCTTCCCTCACTTTCTCTTTGCACCAGTGAGGTCTCCTCCAACCTGGTTCTGACCGTCCTGGGCTTCTTTGTGTAATTCCAACCCTGGCTTATTCCCTCCTCAGGGCATCTGCATTGGCTGATCTCACTGCTTGTCTTTCCCAAGATGTTCACATGGTCGGTTCTGCATCATCCAGTCTCAGCCCAAAAGCCACCTCCTCCAGGAAGCCTTCCCTGACCACCTCAGTGAAAGTGGTCCCCTTGTCCTGAGTCACCATCACAGTTTCTTCAGTGCACTATTGCTGGCCAACATTGTCTCCTTTACTATTTGCTTATGGATTTACTGACTGTTCCTACATGTCCCCTCCTCCAACTGGACAACAGCCTGCAAGTCCATGGGGCAGGGACCTTGTTGGTCTTGGTGAACCCTTTAGCCCCAGCATGCAGGACAAAGAGTAGATGAGAAATAGGCAGTGACTGAATGGATATATGAATGTGATTTTGAAAAAACCCTTGTAATTAAGTACTTCCATCTTTATCCCAGTTTACAGATGAGGACACCAGGGCACACTTTGCTCAAGATCAGATAGGTCAAAGTGGATTGAAACACAAGTAGTCCAAATCCAGCTGCCCTGCTCTTGACCATCTCAACTTCAAGTTGAGATCAGAAAGGAAAGAAGGGCCCTCCCAATTTTTGTTTCCCCATTTCTACCTGACTTTCACATTCCTTCCCTCACCTCCCTCCAACTAGAATCTACCTTTCCCTCACAGCTCTGTCCTCTGAGAATAAAGCTAATTAATTAGAGTGGAATCATTAGAAGTAAAATTTAGAAGGCTTTAATATGTTACCCCTCAAAGATAAGATGTGCCTTTACCCATTGAGACAATGTTAGGCTGTGTCAGATCAGTAATAGAATATGTGTGTGTGTGTATAGAGGTATTACATTATAGATATGTATATATACACACACATACATATATATACATATAATGTAACAAATGTAATACATTATATGTATATAATGCATGTAACACATATTGAATATATTTCTCTTCTCCAGGAGGGTTTTTTTTTTTATTTATTTTTGGCTGCGTTGGGTCTTTGTTGCTGCGCGCGGGCTTTCTCTAGTTGCGGCGAGCGGGGGTTACTCTTCGTTGTGGTGAGCGGGCTTCTCATTGCAGTGGCTTTTCTTGTTGCAGAGCACGAGCTCTAGGCGCTCGGGCTTCAGCAGTGTGTCATGTGGGCTCAGTAGTTGTGGCTTGCAGGCTCTACAGCACAGGTTCAGTAGTTTTGGCGCATGGGCTTAGTTGCTCCATGGCATGTGGGATCTTCCCAGACCAGGGCTCAGACCCGTGTCCCAGCATTGCCAGGTGGATTCTTAACACCTGCGCCACCAGGGAAGCCCTCCAGGAGAGTTTTAGTGCCCTTTCAAAGCAAACTGCTCTGTAGTATAAGACAGGAATCTAATTTGCCTATTCTGAGAGGAAGCATATTTTGACCACCAAGTAAGTGTTCCAGAAAATGATGGCTATTATTATTCCTGAAAGAAGAGTAAAGAAAGGTATTTGATTAAACAGTTGACCTGGTGTCAGAGGCACTACCAGGTATGAATAAGAGGCTCCAATTACTTTGGCGGGATGCTTAAGTGTGTATGAACTCACCAAACCCTTACAGCAGCCCTCTGTATATTTCTATTGTTTCCATTGTATAGATGGGGAAACTGAGGCTGGGGAGAGGTTAAACAATCTGTCCAAAGATCACGTAACCAGTGGGTGGCAAGGCCAGAATGAGAAGTCAGCCACCCTACCTTTGGAGCACACACTCCAAGGCTCTTGAAGTGGGTCCCCAGATAAGCAGGGTCAGCACCACCTCGGAACTTGTTAGAAAGGCGATTTCTCAGGTCCCATCCCAGATCTATGAAATCAGAAACTCTGGAGGTGGGTTCCAGCGATCTGGGGTTGAAAAGGCCCTCTGCATGGATGCTCATGTTTGAGAATCGCCGCTATAGTCCTTCCTAAAGGACATTGATTTCCAAATGTAAAACGTCTTACAGCTTAAAAGCTACCTACACCTGCTCAGAAATTAACCAGGCTGAACACAGTTCATGCAGGGCCCTAAACCAGCTCTCCAGCAGGGTATTCACGTGTGGTGTGAGCGGTTGGTACGAGAAGCAAGTGGGGGAACTTTTGGACAATACGAATTGCCCCTCCCTCCATATAACCCTCTCTCTCTAGGAAAAATGGGGCTACTTTCAAAATATGTTGGTCCAGGACTACTTTCCTGGGAAAAAGCAAACTGCCTTCTTTCAATCTCCCTCTGTTTAATGGTAGTGATTGCAGTTAGGGAAGAGTTACGTAGTGGGTCTGTAACGAGGGAGGCAGACATTTTACATTTTCTCATTTACAAGCCTGGGAGGTTGTGACTGTCATTATCCCCATTTTACAGACAGGGGTACTGAGGCTTACTGACGTGAACATGTGTGAAGTCATATATATAACTGGTAAGTAGGTGGGAGGGCTTAGATGTGAACCCAGGACTGACTGGTTGAAAAGTCTGGGATCTTGACATTGCATCTCGATGTCTTTTCTCCCGAGAAGTCCCAACCACAGTCATTAGTCCCCTGTTAGTTCTCTGACCACGGCCATCTGGAGTCCAAGAGTACTCTGAATGTTCATGTAAGTCAGTGTGCCGACCATTGGCCGAGTAATTCTTGACTTAGAAACAGTTGCATAAAACCCAAGGATGCTTTTGGCTCTGTGGTTAGTCATTCATTTAGCTGTTAAAAAATAATTCTCTTTATATATAGTTAAGTGAAAAAACAAAATACAGACCAGTTTGAATAGCAGGGCACCATTTGTGGGAAAATAAAATAATTTTTTTTTTTTTGGCTGTGCTGCGCAGCTTATGGGATCTTAGTTCCCTGACCAGGGATTGAACCCAGGACCATGGCAGTGAAAGTGTGGAGTCCTAACTGCTGGACCACCAGGGAATTCCCACAAAAGAATATTTTTATACTTCTTCTTATACTTACATAAACTTATTATATATGTGTATATACACACATATGCATTTCCTTGAATATGCTTAAAATATACCTAGGAAGATGCATATAAAAATGGTACCAGTGATTACTCCTGGGGAGGGAAACTTAGTTCTGGGAGGGAACCATTTTTTTAACCATTTTCTAGTTTTGGACTTTTGAACTATGTGGACATATACCCATGAAAAGTTAAATGACAAGGATATAAAATAATTTTATACTTTTTAATGAATATTCTTTTAAGAAAATCAACCAGTGAAATGTTAGAATCAGCCTGTCCTCCAGTCTTTGGGACAATTGGCAATAGTGAAATAGTGATTTTTTTTTTTAAATGAGAAAACCTTTACATGCCCACTGTAAATAATTTGATATGAAAAAATGTAAACACCTAATATCTCTCTTCCTTTTCCTCACCCCTTCCATACCTTGGAGATAACTCTTATTAATGAGTCCATCCATCTGTCTGTCCACCACTCCAACCATCCCATCCACAAGTAGATCACATAACACATGCAGCTTCACAATTTACCTTTCAGTTAGCAGTACAGCAGATGCTTTTCCTGTTGGGATGGCTTCTCATTCATTTTAGTATTATTTTATTTTTTGCATGTATTATAATTTTTAAAAGAAACCACCAGTGGATATTGAGGTATTTCTCTTCTTTCTACTATTACAAATACTGCCACAATGTAGATCCCTATGTATATGTTGATAGGATTTAGACCACTATCTTATCATTTTTGTGATAAAATTAATTTAGCAGATCTATGCCCTGGGGAAAATTTTCTTTACCTCATTCTTTATTTACCAAACAAGAGGGCTAGTTATATATTTTTAAAACTCTAGCGATAGCCTCACTGACAAATTTAAGACTCAGCTAACTTTAAAAAAGATCCATGTACAAAAATGGCTTTAGTCAAGGTCAATTTTAAGTCAACTATAGAAATCGGCTTAAGAACACAAGAACAAAAGTGATATTACATGCCCTCAAAACTGATGTAAATATTACAGTTCTCTGAAATCTACATTTTCTCTTAATCTTAAGAGAAAGTAAGAGACAAACTTATTTCTAATTTGCTTTAGACTTAAGTTTATAGATGCATAACTTTCCCCAGCGACTAAAAGAAATATTTTTTGGACAACAGAGAAAAGTAATGTGCAAAAAGAACAGGGGACAAGCACACAAAAATATATGTGTGAAGATATTTTTTGCATCCTTTTTTTGCAATTGGGAAACACTGGAAGAAACTGAAATGGCCACCAAAAGGGAAGTGATTGTGGACACCACGGTACAGTGGTTAGGGACCACTAATGTATAAATGAAAAAGAATGAGGTCGACTTATGTGTGCCAAGTTGGAATGACTGGCAAATCAAACTGCCGAGATCAAGGAAGCACACGTATGGTTTGGCAGCACTAATTAAAAAAAACACCACCACTAAATATAGTGTGTAGATCTGTGCCTTTATGAATATATGTGTGTAGCTATGTGCATCTATGAATGTAAATTCCCACAAGGGACACAGAGAGATGCACACGGAGGGGGGAGGGAGTGATCTAACATGAGAAGCAGAGGAACAGTGGAAGGGATTTTCAGATTTACTTTATGAACTATTACAGCTCTGGGCTCTTTCACCTAAATGCACGCCTCGTGTGTTACTAAGCGTGTTTTGATTGCAGAGAAAGCACATGCAGGTCGATGACACTGGAATCAGATGCTTTCAATGTAAACATATTTCACTCTTCTAAAAAAACAACCTGGTGATTTAAAATTCATCCTTAATCATAACAGCCAGCCAGCCCATTTGTGGCTCATTCATTTCCCCCAGAAAACAGTGAATAAACACAGCAGGATATAAATGCATACTGCTGGAGAAGATGAACTTTTACTAGTTCTGTCTTTTCAGAATTCTAAAGTGTGGACCTTACCAATTTCTTTGACCTGCCTTTTTTTCCCCATTCCAATGCATGGCGGTGACAAGGCATTGAATTACCAGTTTGTCACTAACGCCATAGGCTTTATTATGCCTTTGAAGAGAAGCTGGGCTTAAAAAGAAAAGTTTTTCTTAATAAGTAGCTGTTCATCCTTTGATATGCACATCTGGATCCCTCGTCTTATCTTGGGCATGCTAATGCTGCTTCCTGCAGATAATGATAAAAGAACAACTCAAAATAACAAAAAAGGAATAAAATGTGCCAGATGCCTAAAAAATAAGGCAGACAATGCATATAAAAGCAACTGGTTTTTCAATTCCGGAGAATAAACTCTATCAACAATTGAAGTAATCATTTTAGCAGTCAACTGATGCAAGAATTTTTTTTTAAGGGATTAGGAAGAAGAAAATAAGCAAACATCAGCAGACAACCACCACCACTTTCTGTTAGAAATTAAGAGGGAAATAAACGTAAGTATGCTGTAAATCACTTTGGGCTTTAGTTTTGCTTCTGCCCTGCTACACTGTTTATTCTTCCTTTTCTCCCCCTTTTTCCTCATTTGGCTATGACTTAAACACTGTTAATTAAAAGCCAAAAAGAAAGACTTTGATTCATAAAGTTTTTAGGAATTATAAAATATTTCAAACACACAGAGAAGTACCAAGAATAATATAAGAAACATCTGTGTACCCATCATCTTTTTCATTTTTCCTTTATGTCCATTTTTCAGAATAAATTTCCTTCATTCTAAGAAGTCCTTCCAAGTGTGGTATTTCTTAATTTCTGCATCATCTTTGTTTTTTGAAGGAAGGTGCTCTTCTTATAAAAATATTATGATTTTCTCATTTTTGATAAGTCTCAAAGGAGCTTTCATCTCCTATTCAGTGTGTAAATGGGTCTGATGCTTTGAAAGTGGGATTAATATTCAGGAAGAAAGAGTAGAATTGTTATATATCTAATGTACATATTTGATTTATAGATATTACTTATGGTTACTATCTAGATGATCTTTGTCCTTTACAACTTCTTTTCAAAAAAAAAGCAATGGTTAACCTGCTTTGTCAATTCGCACATACAGCATCAGGAGTTCTATGGCTGATCGTGACTATGTATCTTAATAGACAGGCAAATCAAAACTGCTTTACAGAAATTGCCCCATAAAGCAGGAGCTGAGGATTGTGGGGAGAGCGAAAAGGCACTGGTCATGTCTCCCTCTGCAGCACAATGGCAGATTGTGGTTTGGACCCTTTCTTCCCTTAACCAGATAACATTCGTGAATTGATTCGGCATTAGCATGCAGCAGGCATGGGAAAATGATAAACTCCTATTACCACTGTCATGGCAACTGAAAAAATGGCTGCTTTGGGGGAGCAAGGTCCACAGGAGAAGAAAAGCAAAGACCCCGTCTCTTTCTTCTGTTTGACATCTGTTGTTTAACATACAAAATTGTATTATCATGACGCGAGCTAGTCGGCCAGGACGAAAGCCTGCCTAGGATTTGTTAAAGCTGTGCTCCCGCCACTGCCCACTCCCCTCTCTTTACCATAAGAGTATATAATTTGACTCTGAACATTTTCACTGAGGGCTGTAAATTCCCTCCCTTTTCACCCCAGGTACAAAGTGTGAAGTGCCTCGGGAAGGTGCAGTGTAGGGGGAAGGGTCTTATGGGGGTGGGGCGCAGATGACGGATTATACAGCGAAAGTTTCTTAACTTTGTATCTGCTTTTCTGAATTGCTACCCATTCCTCTCTCCGCCCCCCCACGTCCCTTCCCTCAAAAATATTTTTGAGTTTTCTAAGATAGCAATTTGGGCAGAGCTTGTGACCATGGGTAGATAGGATACAAGGAGGAACGGTAAACAGAGGTGCTGGTCTAAAGGTTTAAAATGGTTACTGCGGGGGTGGGGGGGGGGGGGTGAGGAGGGGAAAGGGCTAGAAGGTAGCTCAGTGCTAGAGCCCTGATTTGGGAGTGGTTGGACGAGAGGTGGTATCTCCTCTCACTGCCCTTTTCCAAATTTTTAAAATCAATAACCAGCAAAAATATCCAATAAGTGTTTCAGATGGGGCTACAGAAATCGATCTCTGGAAGAATGTCGGTGCTGACACTCACACAAAAACTCCCTATTATCCAAAGGTACCACTTGAAGCAAGTGCTTGGTTCATATATATGTATGTATACATATTTTATGTATTTAAATACATATTTGCATATGCATTTTAATACATAATAATATACATACTTTAATACATAGTACCATTTAATACATACGTGTTATGTACATATTTACATATTTGTAATATGTAACATTTGCATATTACATAAATACATATTTAAAATACATATTTAGGGACTTCCCTGGTGACGCAGTGGTTAAGACTCCGTGCTCCCAATGCAGGGGGCTGGGGTTCGATCCCTGGTTGGAGAACTAGATCCCACATGCATGCCACAACTAATAGTTCGCATGCCGCAACTAATAGTTCACATGCCGCAACTGAGGAGCCCGTGTGCGGCAACGAAGACCCAGCACAACCAAAAAAAAATTTTTTAATGCATATGTATTTATAAATAAAATACATATTTAATAACACGTATCTATGTATTAAAATAACTCATATTTTAATACATTTTTTAAAGAGAAAATTTAAATGAAATGACTTTCAAACATTTTGCTCCCCATCCCCTCACAGTTGTGTAAACACAGCAAACCAGGGACCATTTTGGGTTGTTTTCACAACACTGCCTTGAAAACAGCTGTTAAGGGTTCCTTTGGGACTGTCCTAAAATGGACTAAAGTGAAATTTTCGGAAAGAGTGAGATTGATTAAGCCCAATGATAGGAGAAAATCAGCGACATACTAACGAAAGAAAGCTCCTTTATATCATTCACATCAATTATCAGCGAAGTTGGGAAATGAAGGCGGTAAAGCAAAAAGAACCTGTTGATAGAAGCCCTGGCCTCTTTGAGCGTGTGCGGTTTGGAGCATCCTCACGGGTTTTAATAAAGATCGTAGAGCATGACCAGCATGCAGGCTTGAGGTAGGGATGCAGAAGCAAAAGAAATGAAAAAGGGTCAGAATGGCTCTGTTCGTTTTTTCCAAATTGTTGGAGTAAAGTTACAATGTGCCACCTGGGTAAGCCCACTAGCTAAGTCCCCAGATCATGTCCACAGTAACCACAGGGATTTCTTGGATGCATTAGGATCACCGGAGGAAGAATTTGCTTGGGGGAAGGGAGCTGCCAGGAACCAGCCCCAACGAAGCACCCAGGGCCGCTCAACGCTGGACATGACAACGGTCTTATTTTTAATCCTCATGACAACTCTTTGAGGTAGGTATTATTATTTCCAGAATAATAATGGGGTAGGGGGATGGTATCCTGACTTGCCCCCTGGCGTTTCACTTCTTGGATATTCCAGTATCAGGTCATTTCTGCCTCTGTTTTTGGCTTTCAGTGCCATCAGCATAATCTTTGTCAGAGGGTGGGAGTTTTACATTTGCAATTCGAGATTTTTCTTTCTGCTGGGTTTCCGGCAGCCCCACCGCTGTTTTTCACTTCTCTAACTGCACATCAAATGAATCAAGCCCTAGAAATAGTCCTAGGGTGTTTCCTGGGGAAGGGGGTGGGGGTCCCTGTGGGATTTCTCTCTTTGCAGTTTAAGATTTTGAAAGGCATAACTTTCTGGATGGGGCTGGGGGAGAGAGAAAGTTCTCTGAGCCAGCCTTTTCAATTCAAATCCCCACTTTCCTTCCTCCCTAGTCTTTTCTGCTTCCTGACAATCATGAAGTCATTCCCAAACCTGACTGTGCATTGAATCACCTGCTGAGTTTTCCAAAAATGGGGATTTCTCAGGCTTTGCTTCCGATTTACAGGACCAGACTCTGAAGGTCTAGAAACTAGACTGATTGCAAGAGTGCCCTCACTGGAGACTCAGCGATCAGAAAGAACTACAGACACATCAATATATACACTAATTTAATATCACGAGACTCATTTTGATTACTGACCAAGTCACATCTCTGTAAATGCCACCTGTGCAGAGAGACCATCTCCATCATCCTGCAACTCCCAGCCCTTCTCAACATGCGGAGTTGATATCATTTACTTGTGTGTTTATCATCTGCTTCTCCGCACCAGCACAGCAGCTCTGCCCTCTTCGTGGTCAAGTCACAGGGCCTAGGTCGGTGTCTGAACATCCCAGGGACTCAATTAGTTTGTGCGAGGTGACTGCATGAGTGAATGAATGATTTGACTGTAAAAAATTCCATCAGCAGGGAGGGACCCTGGTCCTTTTCTAATCTGATCTCCTTATTGTGCAGATGCTGGAAGGCAGGTCAGATAAGAGCCCTCGCTAGTGAGCCTCTCAGCTCACCTGCCACAGGGGCACTGTAGCAACCTCCTACTCCTAGGACACCTGGGATTTTTTTTTTTTTTTAATACTGAAAGATGTGTATTGCAGCATTGTTAATGGTAGCAAAAAACTGGAAACAAAAGGAATAAATACTGGCACATTCACACTGTGGAATATTATACAGTAGGCCCTTTGAATCCGCAGATGTGGAACCCACAGATACGGAGGGCCGACCATACTACACTATTTAATATAAGGCACTTGAGCATCCGTGGATTTTGGTATGGTGGGTGGTAGTCCTGGAACCAATTCACCCAAGGTTACCAAGGGACGACTGTACAGACAATAAGCAAAAATGAATAAATCTGTAAGAATTGTGTCAAACGAATTTCCATTAAGTATCGTTGAGTGACAAGAGTATAATGCACTAACGTGTAAAATACTACCCCATTTTGGTAAAACAAACGATGATAAACTATCCTTGCCCAGGATTACTTGAACCTGGATAAAAATATGAAATGATAGGAAATTCAGTGTGAAGACTGGGTGTGTCTGGGGGCTGGGTGTTTGGAAGCAAGAGTGTTATGGAGAAGAGGGGAGAAGGTGGCAGAAATCAAGGGAAAAAAAGGAAGAAAATTAGGTGATTGTGATATTAAAAAAATATGTATTTATGAAAATTATATAATTCTGCATGCATGTACATAAACAGAATTGCCTTTTTTAAAAAAATGTGGGATGCACCTGCAGTGATAGAAGGAAAATATAGAGCTTTGAATGTAATTTTTAGGAAAGAAAGATGGAGGATAAATAAGTTAACATTTAACTTAGGAATTTAGCAGAAAGAGAAACAAGGTAAATGCAAAGAAATATGGAAATAAAAGGAAATCACCTATCTGAAAATTTAAAAAATAGAAATGTCTTAAAGCTAATATGGAATGTTAACAGTCATTTATTGTGGGTGAAGGGTACAGGGATACTCACTATATTATTTTTTTCCTACGTTTCTGTATGTTTACACTTTCCTGTTAGAAAAAAATGTAGCAAAAGACAAATTCAGCACAGTGTCCCCATGAGGGTCATTCTCTTCCGGAAGCAGGAGGCATGACCCCTGGGCACAATGATGTCAGTATTCCTTTTTCCAGCCTGTGGGCTGCTGCTTCCCAGACCAGGACTTCCTCATCAGTGCAGGATAAAAATTAACAGGGGACACCTGATTTTGATTTTCCTCTGCCCACCTTCACTTTTCTTCCTACTGCCCCCTTATGGAAGGCATGTCAGAATTTTGTCTGATTTTGTTATTTCAGTGGTTGAGTGTTATTTCAGTTCTGGAGACAGCCAGGTTCAAACTCTAGAGCTGCCAAGGACTAGCTGTGGGATTTTCAAGGATGAAAGGAGAGAAGGCAGGTAAGGTGCTCAAGGCAGTGCTTAGCATGGAGAAAGGGGCCTTCTTTCTTCCTATTTCCATGGGCTCTCTTCCCATATCTGAGTAGCTAATTCTGAAATCTGTTTCTTCTCCCAGTCTTTTCTGCAGATTTTAGTTCTGGATGGCTCTCCAATCTCCCTACTCTCACCCCAAAACTATGCAACTCTTTCTCAGCCAGGCAGTGGGCAGCGTGCTAAATGAAAACTCATATCTGTCTTCCCATGGGGTCCAGTGGGGAGGGTAGGCATGGACTCAAGTGGAGTCCAGGGACTAAGGCATTGGGCTAGTATGTCCTGCATCTTACTAGCTGACAAATGACAATTTCTCTGAGGCTCAGTTTCCTCTTACGTAAAACCAGCATCACAAACTGGGTATATACATTAAGTATGCAGCAAGTGCTGGGGCTTTTTATTTGTTTCTGGTGTGTCTTCCTCCATTATGTCCATGAGGCCACAGTCTTTTTTTTTTTTTTTTTTTTTTTAATTGTATAGCTACTTTATTTATTTATTTATTTATTTTTGGCTGTGTTGGGTCTTTGGTTCGTGCGAGGGCTCTCTCTAGTTGCGGCAAGTGGGGGCCACTCTTCATCGCGGTGCGGGGACCGCTCTTCATCGCGGTGCGCGGGCCTTTCACTATCGCGGCCCCTCCCGTTGCGGGGCACAGGCTCCAGACGCGCAGGCTCAGTAATTGTGGCTCACGGGCCTAGTTGCTCCGCGGCATGTGGGATCTTCCCAGACCAGGGCTCGAACCCGTGTCCCCTGCATTAGCAGGCAGACTCTCAACCACTGCGCCACCAGGGAAGCCCCGAGGCCACAGTCTTTGATGGTTTCATTCACCATGGTTTTCTTAGAGCCTTGACTAGTACCTGGCACATTTTAAGTCTTCTGTAAATATTTGTGGAGTTAATTCCTTTTGTCTTATAGTTTGACTTTACAATTACTTCCTTACTTCCCTAAGAGGTGATATATATATATATTTTTTTTTAATTAATTAATTAATTAATTTTATTTTTGGCTGCGTTGGGTCCTCGTTGCTGTGCACGGGCTTTCTTTTACTTGTGGTGAGTGGGGGCTACTCTTCATTGCAGTGAGCGGGCTTCTCATTGCGATGGCTTCTCTTGTTGTGGAGCACGGGCTCTAGGCGTGCAGGCTTCAGTAGTTGTGGTACGTGGGCTCAGTAGTTGTGGCTCGCGGGCTCAGTAGTTGTGGTACACTGGCTCCAGAGAGCAGGCTCAGTAGTTGTGGCGCACGGGCTTAGTTGCTCCACGGCATGTGGGATCTTCCCAGACCAGGGCTTGAACCCGTGACCCCTGCATTGGCAGGCGGATTCTTAACCATTGCACCACCAGGGAAGCCCCAAGAGGCGATATTTTTAAGGGTTTATCTAAAGACCATAACTAGACACTGAATTTTGGGTGGTAGGGAATTCACACCTTCAGCCTTTTTTTTTTTTAATCTTTTTTTTTTTTAATTTATTGTATTTATTTATTTTTGGCTGCATTGCTGTGCATGAGCTTTCTCTAGTTGCAGCGAGCGGGGGCTACTCTTCGTTGCAGTGCGCGGGCTTCTCATTGCAGTGGCTTCTCTTGTTGTGCAGCACGGGATCTACGTGCGCGGGCTTCAGTAGTTGTGGCGCACGGGCTTAGCTGCTCCGTGGCATGTGGGATCTTCCCAGACCAGGGATCGAACCCATGTCCCCTGCATTGGCAGGCAGATTCTTAACCACTGCACCACCAGGGAAGCCCCACACCCTCAGCTTTAACTAGATGTCATCAATTGTTTTCCAAAGTGTTGTATCAATTTCTACTCCCAAATAGCAGTTCAAAGGGGGTCCCCTTTGTCTGCATTCTTTCTAAATCAGACTTTTAAATGCTTTGCCATGATTTCTCTTTAAAGGGGAGAATGCAAATGAAGCTGTTATCTTCAGACTCTATCACACGTTTAAACATTTTTATTTTTTACACTGGTACTACATTTTGACACTAAGTTATCACCGCAGATCTCAGCTCAAATATACTCCCCCTGGGAGGCCCTTCCCGAATCCCTGTAGAGGTTGGTTTCCTCTTCAGTCACTTTCTATCCCATCTCTCTGTTTATTTCCTGCTTGATGCACTGGAATCTGAAATAATCTCTTGGACTGTCTTTATTTATTGCTTTCTCCCCTACGGGTCTCCAAGGGCTCTTATCTGTCATTACCAGATCTCTGGGCCTAGCTCAGAGCCTGGCACAGGGTAGGAGTGTAAGAAATACAGAATAAATGTAAGAGTATATGGCCTTTTTAAAAGCTAAAGCCAATTTAGACATTTATTAAACATCAGACTTATTTTTTAAAAATCTTGACGGCATTAGGCAAGTGCTATTATCAGATAATCTTCCTCCTTTATTTTGCCCTTATCACTTCTGAACCACAGATTTTGTAATTCATCTAACAAGTGTTTATCGATCACTTATTTACCAGTGACTGTGCCATGAAACTACTCATGGGATGAAGACAAAATTATATGTCTGCACTGTTGCTGGCAGTGGGCTTGGGTGACTAAGACAGAATGAAATGTGAAATCTGGCTTCAAGAATTTCTCAAAAGAAGGAACATTTTTTCAGTAGAGAAGTAATAGTAGGAATAGTGATGAGAGCTAAAATTTGTTGGATGTTTACCATGTGCCAAGCCCTGAACTAGCTGCATTACACGAATTATATTTTTAATCCTCAGAAAAAGCATACAGGGTAGTTATATTAAAGTACAGCCACCTCTAGGTCCATTTCACCTCCCTGAATTCTACTATATGTGTGTGGAGAGAAAAGAGGGAGAGAGAATAAAGAAGGATTTAAATTACCCAGGCAATCGTGTGCACTATTTCAAGGAAGAGATGAAGTGGGCACTTCCTGGTCCTGAGATTTGTCTGGTCCCTGCCTGCTCTACTATGATAACAGAAAGGATGGTCAAGGGTAATTTTTGATCATACTTGATTTTTTTCCCTCTACACATTAGCTTTTAGTACTGGCTTTGAAAATGAAGGCTCAGAGGAGCTGAATGTCTTCTACAGCAAAGTTACATGTCTGCACAAGCAGATTCAACAACTATTAGGACTAGATTCTTTGATCCTAACACATCTCCTAAATTTAATATGTCACCATGTTTAATTCCTTTGACACAGGTCCATGCTATGGACCTGATGATGCACTTTAGTGCATCATTTATTATCTGTTACAGAGATCATTTCCTTCAAAGAACACGGAACTGAGCAAACTCTAGAAGAGGTGCTAAAGATTGCAGTGAAGTCGCTTTCACTGGAGGCCTTTTAAACTACGATAGATTCTAGACTGACTTGGATTTGTCAGATGCTCTGGAGACAGGGGAAAAGAAATCTGGAAGGTTATTCTAAACCCAGGATTCTGTGACCATCTCATTGTTTCCCAAACTTCCTTGATCACAGAAATCACTTTTTAAAAACCAAAAACAAAAAAAGAAACGCACATCCAAGCAAACAAAACAAAACATGACTCCTGGCACATAGTAAGTGCTCAGTAAATATTTGTTGACTAAATGCTTGAAGTAAAAGAATCACAAATTGAAAAACAAAATGTAGGATCTGATTTTTGCTAACAACCTTTCCCAAACCATATGTGTTTCTGTTTACACACACACACACACACACACACACACACCCTATACTTGTTATATAAGTTTGTATCATCATAGGTAAAATCTTTAAAGGTGTTTAACGAACTGTTTAGTTCTCTTTGGGGAGAGAGAAACTGTCTTTGCTCATGAGGTGCTGAAATTTTAGTAATTTAATAAAACCCCAATAGTTTTAATAATTTTAAAATAATAAGGGCTAAACATTTTGTAATTTTAATCATGGAATAAATTAAATAATTTGAATAATTTGAAAAAGAAAATGTTGGGAGAGTGATGTTCTTTTTTCTGTAACTATCTGCCACTGATTTTCAATTACAAAATTAAATTTGAAAAGTATTCATCAGATGCCTGCCTTATTCATGGCTGAGAGCCGGGCATTCTCAGAACATGAAGTCCACTCCTGCCCTGGAGATACTTACGATTTGAGCAAGGACATATGCTATTTTGTGTGAAAACTGAACAATATGAGATTGAAATTATAGCTCAAGATAACACCAGAAAGGCAGTCTAGATTACTGCCAGGGAGGGGTGCGGGGGAAAAGGCATCCAGGTGGTCTGCAGAGAGAGGGCCTGAAGGTTTGTGGGGTAGACAGGGTCAAAAAAGGTTTAGTGCAATAATCCAATAGAAAAATGAGCAAAGGTTCCCAAAAAAGGAAATTTAAGTAACCCCTAGACGTATGAAAAGATGCCCAGCCTCACCGTAAGGGAAAGACAAATGAAAACCTCGATGATGTAGTGTCTCCCACCTATCACATTGGCAGAAGAAAAACAAAGTGGACGTGTCCCGTGAGAATGAGGCTGTGAGAAACAGGCACCCCTCCCACGCCACCGGTGGGACCGTAAACTGGTGGGATCTCCCGGGAAGATAATATGGCCGTGAAACCCAACTTAAACACACACATACTTTCAGACCCAGAAATTCTAATTCTGGGATTGATCCTCTAGTGTATTTGCACATGGACAAGATGACATATGTACAAGGCTAGTCACTGAGATGTTCTTTGTAAGAGCAAGAGACTGGGGGGAAAAGCAAACTAAGTGCCCATGAAAGGGGGCTGTTTCCATCGCTTAGAGTAGAGCCATGCAGTGGACTACTGTGGCTACTAAAAAGAAAGTCTAATATTTACTGAATGTGCCGGGTGTTATTCTACGTTGTAGGTGCTTCTTCACTTGCTTAATCCTCTCAGTAACCCTCGGGAGTATTTAGGTATCGTCCCCTCCACTTCACAGAGGAGGAAATGGAGGCACAGAGAAATTTAATAACTCGCCCAGTGTTACACAACTAGTAAGTAGCAAGGTTAGTGTTAAGTGAAAAAACTCAAGGTCTGGACGGTGTGTACAGAATGCTCACATTTGTGTAGAAAAGAGAGTAAAAAAAATATGTATATGTATATATTTAGGTAACTATGTAGACACGTGTGTATGGATATGTACATAATTATATGCTTTTATTTGTTCAGAATATTTCTAGAAGGAGGCAGGAGACTCTGAGAATCTATTAACTGAGGCTGCCTCTGGGGACAGAAATTCATTTTCTGGAAGACAAAGGAGGGAGTGAGATTTACTTTACGCTGTATGGAATTTCATACCTGCTGAACTTTCGTATCATGTATATTCAATACCTATTCAACAACTTTAATTACAAAGTTTTTTTGAATAGAAGGGGAAGGAGCTGGAGATCATTCTTACAAGCTCTCTCTTGATGCGTGCTGTCCATTCTGGCACCCCTGGGACCTGTGCCTCCTGGGCACTTGAGATGTGGCTGGTCTGGGTTGAGATGTACCCTAAGTTTACAATACACCCCTGATTTCAAAGACTTAGTATGAAAAAAAGTAGAATACTGAATTAATAATTTTTTGTATCGATGATGTGTTAAAACAATATTTTGCTATATTTGGTTATATATTATTAAAATCAATTTTACCTTTTAACTTTTTTTAAAAGAAAGCTACTAGAAAGTTTAAAATTACATATGTGGCTCACACTATATTTCTACTGGGCAGGACAGGTCTGAACCTCTCTTAAGGCCTATTGATAACACAAATGAAGCAGTGATTTACACTTAAAAAGGAATTCTCAAAGAGTATCTTTCTTTGAATCCTCTCAAAACTCCAGTGAAACAGGAATTATTATTACGGTTCCCCAGTTACAGAGGAGGAAGCAAAATGCTCCTTCAGAATCCATTATATTTTCTTTCAATTTATATTTTTATCCCAGAACCCTGATCGTGTAGGAAGGAAGGAGAGGGTTGCAGAATTAAATGCACGGGGACTTATTCCATATAGTTTCTTTGCAAGAGCTGCAGTGATAAGATAACTCTGGTTAGCTGTGACTCATGATATAAATGATGCGTAATAAATTACCTATCATGTGGCAATCTCATTTTTCCTATCAAGGCCCTTTTCTATTTCTAACATTCCAGTAAAAGGCTCCATCTCAAAAGTCCCAGTTGCTCTGAACAGACTGTCTTTTCAGGGCTGGGTAGTGACGTTGGGAGCGGTGTTTTACGAAAGACATTCTGTGGAAATTTACTCATTTGTTTGTTTGCATTTCCAGACCACCTAGCTAAGCTCACGGTGCTCACCTTTTGTTCACAAGCTTGCTCCGGCTTGATTTTCATGGTTTCCTACAAAGTGGCCGTGGCTGGGGTAGCTTACCGGTGTTCTTTTGTTCTGCTTTGCCTTTGAATGAATGTGGGTTTTCTGCAAGAAGCATGTGTCTTCCTTAGCATCCTACCTTTCTGCAGGATGGCTTGGTGAGGGAGCAAGAAGGAAGATGTCTAATACGGAAGAATTCAGCCACTGAGAGGTTGATTGTTCTGGCTACAACTATGTGACTCGTGAAATTGAGTTAGGAATACACTCCCAAAAGCAGACTATTTAGGGAGTGGATGAGGTAGGGAAAGACAGACACTGTAAGGGTAATAGTGGCTGACGCATACAGTGGAGTTAGCTCCTGTGCCAGTGATCAGAGTCGGCATTCAGGGTGACGTGTGCATATATCATGTCGTTATTTTATTTATTTATTTGTTTATTTATTTATTTCACGTCGTTATTTTATACATCACTAGAGAAGAGAAAATGCCTTCAATTAAACTATGACACACCAATGATTATAGATGTATCCTGATTTCGGAGATGTTAAAATGTGGGGAAAATGTTTGAATTGTAACTAGTGAAATATAGGGTCAGAATTACCTCTGAAGTCCCCTTAGGAAGGGCCTTCAGGTTGAGGACAGCTATGGGATGCACGGTTGTCCCTTTGGTTGAGTGTCCACTGACGTGGCTGGCTACCCATGTGGGGACCACAGCTCCACGATAAACGCATCTTTAAACACCTGAGCCCTGGAGGTGAGATGCCTGCACCTGGGACCGAGGCTGCGGGAAGGGACGGCATAGTCAGAGGCTCCTCCCCACCCCAGCTCATGTCAGGGCCCCTTGAGCATATCGGCCTCTGGAATCACTTACGCTGTACACATTATTCTCTCTCATTAATTTCCCCAGCTCCTGTGGTTGACTTTTCCCATAAGTTAAGTGTTCATGTGATGCAAGTATTTACTCTGTGCCAGGAACTATGTTAAATATTTTTACATGGATTAAATCATTTAATATTCACCATACTCCTATATGGTGGTGGCCGCCATAATCCTCAGTTTACAGATGAGGAGGCTGAGGCAAAGAGAGGTTAAGCAACAAACCAAAAGTTACACAGCAGAGGATTTGAAAATAGGAGAACAGGCCTATAGCTTGAGGCTCCATTTCAGAAAGACTGTATCTAGTTTCAGTGCCAGGTAATCAAAGTCCAAAAGGCAAAAAATTAGAAAAAATATCCTCTGTCTACAGTCCTTCACAAACAGCTGAAGAATTTTGGCAAAGTTTAGAAACGGGGTGATGATATTTAAAATGTTTTAAGCTAACCAAATCTGAGTGGCTACCTTTTGCCAGCCTGGAGAAAACATTATATTTTTCTTTACTTACACAATGATTCCTTGATTGAGTTTTGGAAGGTTATTACTTTCTCAACAATCTGCTTACTCAATAGTTATAAGAGAGAGGATGCAGAGAAGATGATTTTTTTTTTTTTTTGGCCGCACTGCACAGCATGCGGGATCTTAGTTCCCCCACCAGGGATCGAATCCGGGCCCCCTGCAGTGGAAGTGCAGAGTCTTAACCACTGGACCGCCAGGGACGTCCCAAAGATGATTTTCAAATAACACATTGAGATTCTGAGATATTAGCCCCAAGGCTAAAGTACAAATTATATACAAGTTTTCCAGGAAAGAATTTATAGCTGGGTCCTTAGTGAGATATCTATGTTTGCAGGCTCAGTGGAAACAAATTGGGGGTCATTTTAAGAATATGCATTTTTGGGAATTCTGAGTCCTGTTTAAATCTACAGTCACAGTAAAAAGAATGATAAAAGCAATCTTCCCTTTGCATTCCCAAAAAGAATCATAAAAATAGCCAACAATTACTTATATAGCTCTTTATTTTCCCTTGAGAAATATTAATTTTTTTTCTAGAATGCAACTTGAATTCCTTTTCATCTAATTGAGTGCACTTGTGTTTAAAACCTAAAGAATCATGTCTCGGGCTTCCCTGGTGGCGCAGTGGTTAAGAATCCGCCTGCCAATGCAGGGGACATGGGTTCGAGCCCTGATCTGGGAAGATCCCACATGCCGCGGAGCAACTAAGCCCGTGTGCCACAACTACTGAGCCTGTGTTCTAGAGCCTGTGAGCCACAACTACTGAGCCCCATGTGCCACAACTACTGAAGCCTGCGCACCTAGAGCCCATGCTCCCAACAAGAGAAGCTACGGCAATGAGAAGCCCGCACACCTCAGCGAAGAGTAGCCCCTGCTTGCCGCAACCAGGGAAAAGCCTGCGTGCAGCAACGAAGACCCAATGCAGCCTAAAATAAAATAAAATAAAATAAATTTCTTAAAAAAAAAAAATAGAATCATGTCTCTGGAGAGCCTACTGTTTGCCAGCCATGGTGCTAAGTTCTTTACACATGTTAGCTCCCTGATTCCTCCCAATAACCCAGTAGAGGTGGGGAGGATGGGTACAGTATTATCTTTATTTCATGGATATGAAAGCTTAGGCTCAGAGAAAGAAGCTAAGCAACTTTCCCAAGGTCACACAGCTAAATAAACAGTAAAGCTGGAATTTGAACCAAAATCTGTATTTTTTTTTAAAAAATCCATTTTTTCAAAAAATGAGTTTTCCTACAGTTTGCCTAGAATGTTACACAAACCTTCCAGTCCAATCTCTCAATTTGCTTCGAAAAACAGTCTTTTCAATATATGCCTAAAGAAAACAATTATGAAAAAGTTGAAAATTAGGAAATTGATAACTATTGCGGACTAACTTGTGTCCCTCTAAAATTCATGTTGAGGGGACTTCCCTGGTGGTACAGTGGTTAAGAACCCACGCTCCCAATGCAGGGGGCCCAGGCTCGATCCCTGGTCAGGGAACTAGATCTCACATGGATGCCGCAACTAAGAGTTCGCATGCCGCAACTAAGGAGCCCGCCTGCCATAACTAAGACCCAGTGCAACCAAATAAATAAATAAATATTTAAAAAAATAAACAAAATTTGTGTTGAAGCTCTCACACTTAACATGACTCTTTGGAGATGGGGCCTTTAAGGTCTTAAAGTCATAAGGGTGGGGCCCTAATCAGATAAGATTGGTATCTTTCTAAGAAGAGGAGGAGACACCAGAGATCTCTCTCTCCCCATCCACGCACAGAGAAAAGGCCACGTGAGGACATGGCAAGAAGGCACCACCTGCAAGTCGAGGAGACAGCCCTCACCAGAAACCAACCTTGATCTTGGACTTCCAGCCCCCAGAAGTATGACAGGATAAATTTTTGTGGTTAAAACACCCAGTCTGGGGCTTCCCTGGTGGCGCAGTGGTTGAGAATCTGCCTGCTAATGCAGGGGACACGGGTTCGAGCCCTGGTCTGGGAAGATCCCACATGCCGCGGAGCAACTGGGCCCGTGAGCCACAACTACTGAGCCTGCGCGTCTGGAGCCTGTGCCCCGCAACAAGAGAGGCCGCGATAGTGAGAGGCCCGCGCACCGCGATGAGGAGTGGCCCCCGCTCGCCGCAACTAGAGAAAGCCCTCGCACAGAAACGAAGACCCACCACAGCCATAAATAAATAAATAAATAAATAAAAATTAAAAAAAAAAAAAACACCCAGTCTGTGATTTTCTATGATGGAAGCCTAAGCTGACTAATACAATAAAAAAAAAAAAAAGCACTACATGAGGGAGGAGACCACCCTCCATACAGAAAGCATGTGAATGGCCCTCTCTCTGGGTGTTATTTCCATTTTACAGGTAAAGTCACAGGTATGTAGCGGAGTGGGATTTTGAACCCAGCACAGGTGACTTCCAAAGCCTGTGTCCTTAGCCAACAGAGTGGAGGTGAATCACATAAGTTTTAGGACTGCTCTACAATATGCCTTATTTAAAGTTTGAGGCAGTTCCATTTCTCACTCTGTCAAGGGAGCCAGGAGAGGGAAATATTGTGACTATTCCTTTTATCAGGATGTTTTCAGCCACAAGTCCCAATAGATGCACGAAATTTGGCTCAAACAATAAGGCCATCTTTTCCTTCACTTAACAAAACCCAGAGGTTGGCTGTTCCAAGACTGGTTCAGGAGATCACCAACGCCATCAAGAAACCAGCCCTCTCCATCTTTCCATCCCATCATCCTTGTCACTTTCGCTTTGCCCTGAGCGAGTGTCCTCACAGTCACAGTAAGTGCTGTAGCCTCAGCGCTCCCTCCTACAGCAATGTTAAAGGAAGGAAAAGGGGATCTATCCTTGAGCATCCCTCTTTATAGAGGAAGAAAACTTTCTTGCAAAGTCCTCCAGCAGGTTTTCCCCTTTGTCTGTGGCCAGAACTGGGTTACATGCCCACTTCTAGAACATTCTCTGGCAAAAGGGCTCAATGGATGGGTGGAAAGGTGGTGGGAGCTCACTTTCCTTGAGCACCCACCTCCAGATACCTGAATAAAATTGGAGGTCTTATTTCAAGGAAGAAAGGGAAGGTAGCAGTTGCGTATGTGATCAAGATCTTTGCTTGCAATCTTGTTTCAGGCAAAGTTCACCTGTGAAGCTGGTTAAGTGCAGTTCACTCCAGAAAGCCCTAGACTCTCTACTGCATTGCCCTGTGTCTTCATATTTCAGGCTTTCAAATAACCTTGCTGCTGCCAAGGAGATAAACTGAGATGCTAAACTGCAAGGCAGGATTGTTCCATTACAAAAGTACTGCTGGTAATTAAATCCTCCAATTACAGGTAGTCAGATTAGTGAGACTAGCAGGGTATATTTTAACTAGTAACTCAATTGGGGTTACTGAAGATGGAAAGAGATAAATTTAAACAGCCTTAAGCTTGACAAAGAAAAGGGCATGAAATCAATTTGTATGTAAATTTCTCCCAGTCATAACTTGCCAGAAGAAGAGAGTTGCACAGAACACACGTCCTTCTGGGTTAAAATCCTTCCCGAGACCGTCTGTCTGTTTAAAAGTAACTGAACACTGATGTCAGGAGTTTCGAGTCTAATCGTGAAAAAAAGAAATGTCATCTTTCTTGACGGTTTACAGGCAATGAAGAGAAAAGTACACAGTGTGCTTTCCTGACATTACTTATTACTTTTCTCTCCAAGGTGAACCCCTGGTTCCACATCCTGCAGCAACTTCCATGGGGGGAAATAATACTATAAGACAGAGAATTGAATTGTTGATGTTACATCTAGTTTGTAGCTTGAGGCCATCTTTCCCTACCGATATTCTGTTGACTTAATTGAAGTGAAGAGCAAATCATAATAAAACGGATGATCATGACTATGACAGCCAATAGCTAACCTTTCCAGAGCACTTGCTATAAACCAGACATTGTACTTTCATGTGTAAAACTAGGATCACAAACTGGGTTGCTATGAGCCCAACTACCCAATGAGGTGGATCCCTTACTTAGGCTAATTTTACAAATAAGGAAATTGAAATTTAGAGAGATTAAGTAATCATCCTGAGAGTCAGAATACTTCAGCCTTGGTTCTAGCCCTATCACCAACAAGCTTTATAACTGCAGAGGGTTGAACTGTGCTTCCCCCAAAATACAGGTCCAAGTCCTAATCCTTGGTACCTTGAATACAACCTTATTTGGACAAAGGGTCTTTGCAAATAATAAAGTTAAGGATCTCGAGATGAGATAATTCTGGATTGTCCGGGTGGGCCCTAAATCCAATGACAAAGGTCCTTATAAAAAAAGGAGAAGATAGAGACATAGAAAGGAAGTCCACGTGGAGACAGAGGCAGAGATTGGGGTGATGTGGCCACAAGCCAAGGAACGCGAGGAGCCGCCAGGAACTGGAGGAGGCAAGGAAGGATTCTCCCCTAGAACCTCTGGAGGGAGAACGGCCCTGCTGACACTTTGATTTAGGACTTGTGTCCTCCACAACTCTGAGAAAATAAACTTCTGTTGTGTTAAACCACTCAGTTTGCGGTACTTTGTTATGGCAACTCTAGGAAACTAATGCAATAACTATAGGAAGACCACTCTGGGCTTTGGTTTCCTCATCTGTAACAGGCGAGGTTTGGAATATACCAGTGGTTCTAAATACAGATGAGGAACCTGGACCAGTCATGGGGGGGGGGGGGATATGTAATCCAGTGGTTCTAGGTCAGGGGCAGTTTTACCCCTCAGGGAACATTTGGGAATGTCCGAAGACACTTATGGTTTTCACAACTGGGTGAGAAGGGAGGGTGAGATTATTACTGGCATCTAGTGAGCGGAGACCAGGGATGCTGCTAAACATCGTTCAATGCACAGGACAGACCCCACCCCGGAGAATGACGTGGCCCAAAGCGTCAGTGGTGCTGAGGCTGAGAAACCCTGATGTGTATACCACGCTAAGGTGCTGTTTATAAGCAACACGTTACTGAATGTTCACAGCCACATTCTAGGGCAGGTATTATTAGTAGTATTTTTCCCATTTTATAGATGAGTACACTGAGGCTAAGAGAAGTGATTTCTTCAAGGCCACAGAGCTAGGAAGTGGTAGAGCTGGGATTTGAATTTTTGCTTTTGTTTTTAAAAATAAAGCTAGATTTATTCAATGAAAAGAATACCCTTTATTCAGAAATTGTCCTTTTTTTCCTAACTTTGGTATTCCAATACCCATCCTAAAGTGAAATGATGGTGTTGGTAGCTGCTACTCTTTTAATTTAAGGTCCTTTTGGTTTGTATAATAAAAAGTTGGGAATCCTATATCTTGCCCCACATTTTGATCAGAGACATTTAACTCTGGGGGAACCACAGGAAAAGGTCATTTGTTGAGTTTCTTCTAGTTCTAACGCTGAAAACATGTTTCTGCCCCAGTTGGGCCTCCACAAGATCCTCTAAGACGCTAAGAACTCTACCTCTAAGCATGCACTGGACATGGATTAATGACCCAGACAGGACAAGGTCTATGTTGACCATCGACTACATTGAGGATGCAGTGAATATATTAGAAAGAAGAAATAAAACTGGCTCTCATGGTACCAGATTCCAAAAATTAACCACCACTGAAATTTTGACTTTAATTTTTTCACTATTTTTTTCATTCATTTGTCTGTTTGTTCATCTATTCATTCTGTTTGTTCATTTATTCATTCATTCATTCTGTAGCACCATTTTTGGAGCTCATGTTGATGTGCCTGACATTGTGTGAGGGCTGCAAAGTCAGATGCTGTGGTTATGAATTATTCAGGAAGTGCAGGAAGAGACGATAGAATGATACTGGCTCAAACTGATTGACTGTGCCAGGTCTACTTAGTCCACATCTACCTACTTCACCTGTATTTACTCATTTAATCCCTTAATGACCTATGGTTATCATCCATTTTATAGATAAGAAACTAAGGTACAAGACCTTACATTGCTTGAGGTCCTGGTAGAGGCAGGATCTGAACCCAAACAGTTCTATTCCAAACTCTACCCTTTCAGTCACTACCTCTCTGTATAGAAGTAATTATAACACAAGATAATACTTGGTTGCATTTTTTTTCACCTCTTAGTACTGCCAAGAACAAGCTTTGTTACGACAAATTCTCACCGCTGTTTGATGGAAAGCTACTTTTTCATGATTCCCATTTTACCGATGGGAAGACTGAGGTTTGAAGAGGTCACATGATTGCTTCTAACCACCCAGCTCCAAAAAGGCATGAGAGCTTTGCCATCAGCGAGCTGGGTTTAAATCCTGGCCCTGTCACTTTCTGGCTGTGTGACCTTGGGCAAGTTATTTAAACTTTCTGAGCCTCAGTTTCCTCATTCACAAAATGATGCAAAGTAATTTCTATTCATAGGTTTGTTGAGAAGATTAGGTTAGAACAGGACTGCACAAACTGGCCCATGGGCCAGATACGTTCCACCAACTGTTTGGCACAGGTGTGAACTAAGAATGATTTTTACATTTTTAAATGGCTGGGAAAAAAAAAATCAAAAGAAGAATAATATTTTGTAACACATGAAAATTACATGAAATTCAAATTTCAGTGTCCACAAAGTCTTACTGGGACATAGCCACGCCCACCCCTTTACACACTGCCTTTGGCTACTTTCCATTCAAAGGCAGGTTGAGTAGTTGCCACAGAGACTGTATGGCTTGCAAAACCGAAAATATTTACTCTTTGTCCTTTTATAGACAAAGTTGACTGACCTCTGGATTAGACGACAAATAGAAAATCCATGCCAGGTACTCAATAACTATTATTATAAATAACAACGAAAAGAATGATGTATCATTTGAAATGTCCAGTACATCTGAAGTCAGTATTTAAAATTGTATGGAATTTTATCATTATTTGAAGTGAAAAGAAAAACCTTTTACCCACTGAGTGACTCAAAAGTCCGAAGATATAGGGAATTAACACTTGTTTATTAAATAGAAATCTAACAGGAACAAATAGCTTATATCCCCAAAGTCTATTATCTTTGTTTTCTCCCAGTTGTCAGCTCTTATCACCTGCAAATATGTACATTTTTCCTCTTGTCATAAGCATTTCTACAGACTTTACATTTTTTAAAGGTTGTATTTTTTTACCCCCCAATTAAAGGAGATTTCAATGTCCAACAATGGAACAATAATGAAATGAGCTTGGGTACATTTAATATTCAGTAAAGTCATACCCAGCTTCTACAAATGAGAATTAAGAAGAATTTGCAGCAACATGGTAAAGTGATTATAATGATAACTGATACAATATGATCTACATTTCGTAGTAACATGGAAAAAGATAATTGTCGGTGTGTGTGTATACAAAACACACACACACACACATATATAAAACATTTACATATATATAACATTAGAAAGAAATATCCCCCAAAATATTAATAGAAATCATCTCTGAGTTATGGGGTAATTTTAATTTTCTTCATTATAAGTTTACATGTTTCTGTATTTTTCAGTTTTTCTATAATGAGTATAAGATGTTTTTACATCAGGGAAAAACATTAAAAGAAAAAGTCAGGGGCTTCCCTGGTGGCGCAGCGGTTGAGAATCTGCCTGCCATTGCAGGGGACACGGGTTCGAGCCCTGGTCTGGGAGGATCCCACATGCCGCGGAGCTACTAGGGCCGTGAGCCATAACTACTGAGCCTGCGCGTCTGGAGCCTGTGCTCCGCAACAAGAGAGGCCGCGATAGCGAGAGGCCCGCACACCGCGATGAAGAGTGGCCCCCGCTCGCCGCAACTAGAGAAAGCCCTCACACAGAAACGAAGACCCAACACAGCCATAAATAAATAAATACATAAATAAATAAAAACTATTCCCTTAAAAAAAAAAAGTTAGCTAACTGCTTTCTTAAAAAAAAAAGAAAAAGAAAAAGTCAGAAGCATAATTGCAGGATTCTGTGATTCTAATTGAGAAAAACGTACACTTAAGAAAAAAGACTATACCCAGAACTGTTTCATAGACAGTGAAATTCAGTAGGCCATGCTGTCTGTTTTCTAAGTAAAAACAAATAGAAAACGTTATCATTATTGGTCCCATGTCTTTTATTATTTTAAAATTACCATTCTACATATTTTACTCATAGAAAGCGTGTTGAAGACACTACAGCTTTAAACAGAAATTTAAAATTCTACTCGCACTCCACCACCTCCACGTTATTTTAAGGATAATTTTTTTTTCCTTACACAATTACAATCAACTTAAACTTACTGATTGTGTATTTAAAAAAAAAATCTAACTCGTGTTACTAGTTTGACAAGTATTACCCCATATTGGAAGCAAGAGGAATGCTTTCTAAGTGACCAGTTGTCACACATCTGAACTAAATCAAACCTGTTTTTCCAGCTTATAAGTAACCTTTTAATTATGCAAATAAAAGTACAGCCTAAAGAAATAGGTCAGGAGAGGAAACTCTGACTAATTAATCCCGGTGAACATAATGTTATCTTTCCATGTGAGCATGTATTTCACCAACCAGGTGATATTAAAGTTAAAACCAGGTAGGTTTATCAGACAACATGATTAAAGACCTTAACATCCAGCTGAACTAAACCATAGAAGAATTTGTCCTTTTGTATTTCTCAACAGGTGTCTTGAGTTGAGCTTACACACTCTAGAAGCTCAAGGTAAAAAGATTTATGTTCATTAGTGTTCACAGAGGACTCTGATTTTCTGATGACTGTTCCGTAAACAGTATCACCACAGATTACAGCTTAAAAAAACACTTATGTGTATGTGTATTAGGACATTAGTTGCTATTGCTGAGTGGTAGAATTTCAGGTGATTTTTCCATTTTACTTTTCTATATTTTTCTCCTTCTCTTCTATGAACATGGACTATATTTATAATGAGTGAAATAAACAACACAAAAATAAAATAATTAACGTATCATTTAATTCATTCAGCAGCTCAGTAAGACTCACGCTGGGCACTCCCTCACCTCGTTCCTCTCTTTGGAAGAAAAGGGCTGAAAGCCAGGTAGCAAAACCAATGTGGTTCACCCGGAGCATTTTAGGGAACAATGGATAAATGAGCTCATAAATGGGAAAAGCATTCTGCAAAGTACAAAACCTTAAAAAGATAAGATGCTCCTTGGGTGAATCCCAACAGGTGTGCAAACCCCAGCTTTGCCAATAGTTGGATATCTTATTTTCACTGTCTGGGTCTCGACTCTGCCTTTATGTTGAGGAAGCGACTGTAACGCATAAACAACGGGTGTGGCTGTGTGCCCATAAAAGTTCATTTGTGGATCCTGAAAATCACATTTCATATGATTTTCAGGGGTCACAAAGTATTCTTCTTTTTCTTTTTTTCAACCATTTAAAAATGGAGAAACCACTCTTCACTGGTTTGTCATTCAAGATAGATGGCAGGACGTCATGTGTGGACCACAATGCAGAGTTCTCTCCTAAAGGATATGAAAAGGATGGCAGAAGACAAAGGGAGAGAAAGGATCTCCAGTCCAGCGTTTCCCAGCATTCATCATTCTTGCAGCGCCATCAAATTCTTGCCACATCTGAGTATACAATAGTTTACTTAATACACATAAAGCAGTTTAACTCATGTCCTTTTACTTACACGTATTTATTTTAAAAGGAAATTTTGTCTATCACTGTCATGATGAAGAACTCAGTATCAGTTATCATAAATAGAAGGTAATGGTGCAAATGAATTAAAAAAAATTAAACCCTAGTTAGGCATGCTCATCTACTAAAGCCTCAAAACCTGAGGGCTGCTAGCTCTTTGTTAAATGGGAAATTAGTGAGTGTGGAAGGGCATTAAGGATCTATTAACACCAAACAGAGGCTTTCTCCTTAATGTAATCAGGCAGATTGACGGTAAACCCTCTTAGCATTGTTGAATGCCCTGTCCATGCCCCACCTAAACTGTCCAGCACGGAGCTAAACTCATCTCCAGACCACCCCCTTGAGCCCATTCCTCACTTTGGGAAAACTGACCTTGCCAAAGTTTCCCAAAGCATATTCCACAGTGATGGGCATTTAACTGGTCCCCCGATCCAAGACTTCCTTCAATTACTATATCCTGAATGAAGAGCAAGTTCACCTTTTTTAGGACCAAAATTTGCTTACTAATAACTTACCTAAAATTAAACCATGGTTTGTGAGCGTTAGAACAAATGGGAGGGTTATAAAACCGCTCCGAGTGTGTCCAAGACAATAAATCTAGGATTGTCTTAAGGACGAAATGAGAATTCCTACTTAGCTTTTTTGTTTGTTTGTTTAGCGGAGGATCATATCTATCATTAGGCTTAGAAAGTTAATCCGCAACCTCATTCCTATGAGTTTTTGGGTCCTTCCATGTCTACTGTCCCACTTTGGGGCCTTTAGAATTGGATTTATTGTCTGTGAGAGTTCTCTCTATTTCAATTTTAGTGTCAAAGAATGCCTGTTTTTGTTTTTTGTTTTTCCCCTTCTAGGCAAATGAGATTAAATTAGTAGTCAAATTTTGTGTGAAGTTTACCAATGTTTCCCACTCTTTATTTTTGCTGTTGGCTTAAGAGTAAAATTTTATCTTGTTCTTTAAGATTATAATTGCTACTTAGGATTCTAGGTTGTAATTTTGCTGTTATGTAAATTACATCACTTCAGTAGCAAAACCCAGCAAACAGTATTTATTTCCTTCCTCTGCCTTGGAAACTGATTCCTTTTGAAAAATGAAATGCAGAAACTAATGAAAGCAAGACCCAGTATCTGCCTGGATCTAGCTGATCTGATTTTAAACCAGTCTGCAGAGGAAGGAACAGACAAAAATGATGCAATCCTAGCTAGCACTCTTGGCTGTTTCTGACCATCCAGAAGCAACACGACTAATATGTCAAGTGAAAAAATGTTTCCTTGATTAAAGTCATAACAATATATTATGTGTAATAACACAAGGGAGTATACATGACTCAGATTCCAGAAATGTTAGACATTGGAGGCTCAGCAACAGAAATCAACTAGTGGGGGCTGCTCTGCTGGCTGGGTGTTTGGGAAAAGCTTGCCAATTGCACGTTGAAGTTAAACAGAAGCCTAACTTAATTTTTATTCCATGTTAAAAGTAGTGGATTATGTATTTGCAGCAGAGAGGGATACTGAAAGCCCTTAAAAAAATAGTGTCTTTAACAAGATAGAAGTTTATTTTCTTTCCATTGAAAGCTAGGTAGGTGGTCTAGGGCTGCTATGAACTCCTTGGACCCAAGCTGCTTCTCTCTCTTCTCTGCTTTGCAGATTCGACTGACCTCAGGGCCCCAGATGTCAGCAGCCAAGTTCCAGGCAGCAAGACGGAGGAAGGGGCAGAGAAGACAGCAAAGCTACTCATCTGCCACCTGCCACTTCTTTATACATCCTATTGGCCAGAATGTAGTCACATGACCTCAGCTAAACTAGATAGGAGGCTTGGAAATGTAGCCTTTTTTTCTTGGTGAAAATTTTCAGCCCAGCTGAAAATTCTATTATGTGGAAGAAAGAGAGTTGGGATCTTGAGGGACAACTTAAAAGTTTCTACCAAAACAAAATTATCTTGCTGGATTTAGCCTAAAGAGTCATATGCATGAAGAAAAACATTCATTCATTCATCCAATGGTTTAACTCAACAAATATTTATTGAGCACATACTACGTGCCAGGCAGTGTTTTATGGGCTGAGCTACATTGGTGACTAAAACACAATTCCCTGGCCTCAGGGAGCTTATGCCCTAGCAGGGAGGGAAAGATATCAAATAATAAATATAAGTAATTAAATTACATACTATATTAGAAGGTACAGATTATTATAGCAGAAAAGAATAACAGGACAGGGGCGTGGAAGTCAGTGAGGGTGGTTGCAATTTTATGTAGGTAGATGGGTGGGTCTCATTGAGAAGGGGACATTTGTGCAGACTTAGAGGTGAGGGAGTGAGTCTTGCAGAAATCAGCGGAAAGAGGCTCCCAGGCAGAGGGAACAACCAATGCAAATGTCCAAAGGTGGGAGCATGCGTGATTGAGTGATGTTTGCAAAGAAGCAGGAGACCAGAGTTGGCTGGAGCAGAATGAATATTGAGATGAAATCAGAGAAATAATAGGAGGCTAATTCATTTGGGGTGGGCTTTTGCAGCTGTTATAAGTACTCTGGCTTTTCCTCTGAGTGAAAGGAGAGCTATTACAGTGTTTGAAGTGGTAGAGTTCTAAATACATAGAGTATATAAATAAATAAACACACCCATATACAGGGAGTGGACTAAAAATGTTATAACTACTAGGGTGCATGATTTAAACTTTGGAGATCATTGGCTGGACCTATTTTCTGCATCTATGTAAGAAAAACTGAGACATAATGGTATTCTACCAGATTAAATTTCTGATCAGAAAATTTTATTTATGAGCAATATTGGGCCATCATGGGTGGCAGTAATCACTTTATCCACTAACGGTTATTAGGAACTCACTATGGCTGGCACTGATCTAAGTCCTTTATCCAGGTTAACCTGTTGTAACCTCACAACCACTCTATTATTATCCTCTCTTTTATAGGTGAGGAAACAGAGAGGTAAAGTGACTTGCCCAAGGTCACACAGCTAGCAAGTAGTGAAGCTGGGATTGGACCCCAGGCATGTGCGTAGTCCACACTCCTTTTTTTTTTTTTTTTTTTCACACTCCTTTTTTTAAATGTATTTAAACTTTTCTCCACTTTATTTTTTATATATTTTTTGGCCACACCCCACCCCACCGCTTGTGGGATTTTAGTTTCCCAAACAGGGATCAAACTCGGGTCCTCAGCAGCGAGAGCTCAGAGTCCTAACCATTGGACTGCCAGGGAATTCCCGAGCCCACACTCTTAACACTACACCAAACTGCCTCTGAGATGATTCAGATACTTGCTATGTCCTGTAGGGTAAAATACTGCTCTGAACAGCAAAGTGGGGTACCACCTGCCTTTTCAGGTCTGTAAATCTCGATGTTAATATGATTTGCCGATCTAACATCTGAGAGTTTGTGTGCAGGGCTGGACATGTCCTGGAGGGTCATGATGATGCTCTCATATCAGCTGGTATTCCTGGCAGGACTGCTGGCACATGCCCTGGCACACTGTCCATCACATTTAAGCCAAGCCTCCAGAAGCGACATCATCCTTTATCCTTTACGATGTGCCTCCTATAGCTTGACATGTAAACATCACTACTAGTATCGTGTCCAACTCAGATTAATATAGAATAATGAGTGAGGGCATGATCTTGGGTCAGGGAAGACCTGGGTCTGAATTTCAGCTCTGGCACGTCACAGCTGTGTGACTTTGGGCAAACTGCTTCACCTCTCTGTGCTTCAGGTTCCTCCATGTGGTCCCCACCTCAAGGGTTTGGGGGAGGATTAAATAAGATCATGCACATAAACAGTGAGTAGTAGGGCTTCCCTGGTGGCGCGATGGTTAAGAATCCACCTGCCTATGCAGGGGACACGGGTTCGAGCCCTGGTCCGGGAAGATCCCACATGCCCCACAGCAACTAAGCCCGTGCGCCACAACTACTGAGCCTGCGCTCTAGAGCCCGTGAGCCACAACTACTGAGACCACACGCTACAATTACTGAAGCCCGCGTGCCTAGAGCCCGTGCTCCGCAACAAGAGAAGCCACCACAATGAGAAGCCCGCGCACCGCAACAAAGAGTAGCCCCCGCTCGACGCAACTAGAGAAAGCCTGCGTGCAGCAACGAAGACCCAAACAGCCAAAAAAAAAAAAAAAAAGTGAGTAGTAGGCGCCGCAGAGACATTTGTTATTACCACTTTTAAAGTTTCATAGCCCATCTACTATTTTCCTGTAAAGCCTGAGTAACAACCGGTGGAAAAGTACAAAAGTCAAATTATAATCCATAAATATTAGTACTTCAGTGACTTGAAATGTTTTCCTTCCTCATACAGTCAGTTCTCTTCTAACACTTGTTTTGAAAACACGAATCTGTTCTATCGTGATTCATATATTAGGAGGCAACTGGAGCATGAATTTTGCATTTGCTTACGTGCAATTTCATTTGCAAGAAACACAAGATGGATGTGGGAAACTTCACCCAGGTGATCAGAGACAGGGACAACGCAAAGTGCACGCACACACATCTAAGTGCCTACCAGCTGCCTCAGTTCCCTGTGTGTTACGAGCCGGACCCTTCCATACCTGGTGTGAAACTTTCTGTTCAAAATCAGATAACCCTTCTCCCTCCCCGTCACAATACCTCACAGGTGCAACCTTCCAACGTCCACTTCTATAAGCAAAGTTGAGGTCTCTTTCAAGGTAAAGTGTTACTTATTAAAGTATTTATATACTTTTTAACAATTTAATATATGTAAAATGGTGATACCGTTTTTATTAGGTTCCTGTCTTTTTAAAAAAGGTGTCACCAATGAGGTTTTTCAACACTGTACCCACTCCTGTTTTTCCATCAGCCCTATGGTTTTTATTGTGCAATTCTGCATAGCACGGTGACTTTTAGGAACATGAGTGTCACAGGACCGACTGTATTACAAAATGAACTGCATGCTCATTGTAGAAAATCTAGAAAAAGTTTAATAAGAAAAAAAGAGAAAGGAGAGCAAAAATCGCCCACATTTCCTCCCCACCAAAAGAAATCACGTTCCCTAACTTGTTTTCGCTGCATCAATACACACACACAACCATACACACATCACTTTTCTAGTTCTCTCCCTCTTCAAATGCAACAATATGCATTCCATGCATTAAATCTTTACCTACAACTTTACTTTTATAGGCTGTGCCACATTCCATTGTATGGATAGACCACATTTGTGTTTAAAAACATAAACGATATTGTTTTTTTCTGATCTCAAAAAGAATATATTTGAAGTAAATAACTTCAAACATTACAGGGTTCTATCACATATGAAGGAACAGTTTCCCATAATCCCACCCCAACCATCCATCTGGCAAATACATGCTGAGCTCTGAGCTGAGCTGAGGATTTAACAGAGGGGAAAACCAGGCACTGAAGATGCTTCCAAGAAGGCAACGCTGTAGTGGGGGACAAAGAGAACAATCAAGTGACCTCACAAGGCAACATAAAATTATAGGACGTAGTGAGTGCTATGTAGGAAACGTGCACTTTGTAACTAGAGGCTACCACAGGAGACCAAGGGTGTGTGTGTGTGTGTGTGTGTGTATCTATGTGTGTCAGTGTGCCTCCCTAAAGCCAGTACTGCCCAGGAGGACCACCAGCTAAAGCATGATGGATGCTCTTCCTGTTTGATTTTTCCACAATGAGTACAGTGATTTTTTTCTTTTCTAGAAATGGAACCATGCTTATTAACTTGCCTCTTTTTGCCTAACAGTATACCCAAGGCAGATTTTCCAGGTCACATAACACAGTAGGTAAGACCCTGGCTTCTGGATTCAAATCCTGGCTCTGCCTTTCACTAACTGTGTGCACTTGGGCAAGATCCATAACTCTGTCTGCCTTGGTTTCTCCATCTGCAAAATGGCAATGATAGAAGGATTAAAAAAAGGATTAAAAAAAGAGATGATGTATGTAAAACTCTCAGCACTCAGCAAATGTTAGGTATCAGTTTGATGGCTGCATGGCATTCATTTGTTTAAATCAGGATTTCTCAGTCTCGGGAGTATTAACATTTTGGGTCAGATAATTCTTTGTGGTGGCGGCTGTTTTGAGCACTGTAGGATGTCTAGCAGCATCCCTGGTCTCTTCCCACTAGAGGCCAGTGGCAGGACCCTAGTCATGACAATCAGAAATGTCCCCAGATGTTGACAAATGTCCCTGGAGATGAAGGGGACAAAAATTGCCCCTGGTTGAGAACCACTGCTTTAAATATACACTTAATTAAAAGTGTTAACAAAAGATCAAGATGAAAAAAAAAATTAATTACATGGGACTGAGTGAACTGATGAGGATGAGTATAATTTTTGTGACTTTCTGTCTGAATTAAAAAAAAAAAAATCCCACAAGGACTCAGAGGCAAAGAATATACAAATCAATTTTCACTGCAAAGTAAAGGAGCTGTTACAGTGGAGGATTACTGGACTGAATGTCAATATTATGACATAGTATGAGTGTGTTTCATGTTTGGTAATTGCAATCATTGCTGCTTTTGTTGTGGTCATCCATGTACAATGCTTGGTGTCAGTCTATTTATCTCTTGTAAAAATAAAATACAGTGTGTGTGTGTGAAAAAAAAATACATCCACACACCTATATAACATAGAATATGCAATATATGTAATATAGAATATGTAATATATAATATTAACTTATTTAATAACATATTATTAACATAAATAGTATTAAATATAAATAAACCTGTTTATAAATAACATACATATATAAGTATACATATATAATATATAAATACAAGTGAAATCTAAAATATATATAAACTTATGTAAAAAAATATACATTTACTTTTAATTAAGGAAAGCATTGATGAGGACAGTTCAAAGTTAAGATGGGGGTAGGGGATGAGTCGGCCTCATAGAGGAATGCAGTTTGCTTTGAGGAAAATAAGCTATCTTATGTGTGTATGTGTGTGTGTGTGTGTGTGTGTGTGTGTGTGCGCGCGTGCCCAACAGGGGTGGGGGGAAGGGGAAGGGTGGCCAACATGATTTCTTGGTCAATGACCTCTTGGTAAAGACACACGCAGACAGGTTTGGAAACACTTAGGGCAAGAAAACAACACTTGCAGTTACACAATCCACTTTCGGTTAAAATAAATCTCACTTTCCCCCTTAAAACAAAAGATGCAGGAAGCTTTTAACAAGGATGTCTCCCCAAAACTGAACAATGAGTTTGAGCCACTCTTTTCCTGCCCTTGTTCCTTGTCTGAGTTTTCTATCACAGGGACAGAGCCTGGCTCAGGCTGAAAACGGCTGCTCGGCTGCTTGGCAGGGAGACTGAGGGCGAACGTGAAGAAGGCTTTGGTCTATCTTGTTGAAGGAATCTCAGACGGTAGGGGGACACCAAAGGACATCAGTGATAACATTTACCCCGTGTTTTTGTGTGTCACGTCCTGTACTAAGCACATTACATGAACTGGCTCCTTTCATCCATATAGAAAGCCTAGGAAGACAACACGATTATGCCCATGTTACAGATGAGGACACTGAGGCACAGAGGGGAGACATAACACGTTCTGCAGCTTGCAAGCCACAGAGCTGGGATTGGAACCTCGGCAGGCTGCCTCCAGAACCCATCATTACCCCAGACCAGTAGGTCTCCAAGGTGGTGGTGGGTGTGTGGGTATTGTCACCCCCAGAGGACATCTGGCAATGTTTGCAGGTATTTTCAGTTGTCACAACTTGGGGAGTGCTACAGGATTCTAGAAGGTAGAAGCCAAGGATGCTGTTAACCTCCTACAATGCACCGGGCAGGTCCCCACCCTGAGTTACTCATCCCCAAATGTCAATAGTGTGGCTAAGAAACCCTATTCTAGACTCTTTCAAGAAAAGATAAGACCATCATTCTTCTAGAACTCTTGAAATTTATTTTGTGTGTCTTCTACATTATAAATAATACATGCTCATTGGAAAAACAGAAACAAGATAGATGTTTGTAAAGGAAAAGATGTTTATAAAGGAAAAGTTTATAAATGAAAGAATTTCTGCCATGCCGTGGGGTAAACGTTATTAACAGTTTGGCGTATTCTTATCTTTTTCTACTTACGGACATTTGTTAGTCTATCTCCTCATCTATTTATCTCTTTTTTCCCCCCTGGTCAAAAATAGAAGCCATGCATATGCATATATCTATGCCTATCTTTTCCCACCTGTCTTTCACTCAGAACTCCAAACCATAAGCCTTTGCATCTGCTATTCTCCTTTGCTCAAACGTTCATCCTCCAGGTAGGTATCTGTTGGCCTGCATCCCTCTTGTACTAAGATCTGAGCACATCTTAGGATGGCGTTCCTTGACTTCCCTATGGAAGCTAGTCCCCTCCTCCACCTCCATTCCTCACCTCCTTGACTTCATTTTCTTTAGCTCTCATCTCTGACATCTGGCTGGATACTTACTTGTTAACTTGTTCACTGGTTGTGTCCTCCCTAGAATATTGGCTCCATGGTGGCAGAAATTGTGTGTCTTTTATAAAACTGTGTCCCAGCACCCAGAACAGAACCTGGCACAAAACAGGCACTCAGTAAATATTTACTATAATCGATAAATGGATAAATAGATGAAAAACAATGAATTTATCATGTTTTTCCTTCAAAGTTCATACATGCAAATAAAGCTGCATCTCATTCTCTTCCATAGTTGCAGAATAGGGCATTTCACTATTACCAAGGTGATGGAAACTTAAGTTGTCTCCATATTTTCATTTTTTTGCAGGGGGGTAGGTGGGGTGCTTTTATGAATCATGCTGTAATGAGCATCTTATACATATAAACATCTGTGTGCACTTGTATAGGTATTTCTGCAGGCTAGATTCCCATAAGTGGAATTGTGGATCAAATGTAAACTTTTGATCAGAGTTGCTATAAATTTGAACTTCAAAGGCAGAATGCCCTCTTCATCAACACTGGATAATTAGAACTCACATTAATTTGACACTATGTTCTAAGGCTTTTACATGTGTTAACTGAGTTAATCCTTAGAAAAATGCCCCCCAAAATACTAAGTATTTCTATAGGATTTATATGCTAGACCCAGTTTTAAGTGTTTTACAAATATCATCTCATTTCGACCCTGTAACAACTCTCCGGGGTAGATACTATCGTTATTATCACTTTACAGATGAGAAACTGAGGCACCAGACGTTAAGTCCAGTAATTTCTCCAGTATCAGACAGCCAAAAAGTGGGACAGCCCAGATTGAGCCAGAAAGTGCAATTCCGGGGTCCACACTCTTCACCACTCTGCTATCCTGCTTCTCCATGGGGTAAGAACAATGACTACCCCCATTTTACAGAGAGGGAAACAGAGGTGTAGAGAAGCTAAAAAACTTGACCAAAAGTATTGTTAATCTTTTTAATTGTTGCAAATGTGATGGGTGAGAAATGGTACCTTGTGGTTTTAACCTTTAAATGTATCTCTTTTTCTTCTGTTTTTAAAATTTGACAACAATATGTTTTATTACTTGGGTAAGAGAATTTTTCAATTGAGAAAACACATAAATGTCTGTAAAACGTGAGTTCTTTTGCTTGATCTGACTCATTAAAACAAATCCAGACTCTTTTTACTCCTAAAATGCCTCTTAAAATTAACTAATTTCCAAATCAGTTATTTTTGAGAGGTGAACCATAAGAATATTTGAATTTACAAGTTGATAAATGCCTAAATGCAACGTGGCCTTTGGACTGGATCGCGCACAAGGATCAGTGGGAAGACTGGTGAAATCCACACAGTGTGTCTAGTTAATAGTATTGTTAATTTCTCCATTTTTAAAAAAAATTTGTTTGTTTATTTATTTATTCATTTATTTATTTTTGGCTGTGTTGGGTCTTCGTTTCTGTGCGAGGGCTTTCTCTAGTTGCGGCAAGCGGGGGCCATTCTTCATCGCAGTGCGCGGGCCTCTCACTGTCGTGGCCTCTCTTGTTGCGGAGCACAGGCTCCAGACGCGCAGGCTCAGTAGTTGTGGCTCACGGGCCTAGTTGCTCCGCGACATGTGGGATCTTCCCAGACCAGGGCTCGAACCCGTGTCCCCTGCATTGGCAGGCAGATTCTCAACCACTGCGCCACCAGGGAAGCCCAATTTCTCCGTTGTAGCAAATGTATGTGGGTACATTAGATGTTACTAATAGGGGAAGTGGGGTGACAGGCACTCCTTGTATCAACTTTGTAACTTTCCTGTAAATCTAACATTATTCCAAATAAGTTTTTAAAAGACTGTTTAATGCTATTTTTTTTTTATTTAATTTTTTGGTCTGTAAACACTCTCCTGATGTGGGTTGTCAGACATGGGAAACACCTGGCTATGGTTACATTTTGGTAAAAAGAAAAAAAAAAGATCTCTGTTACCCTTCTGCTGGACAAAAGGGTATATTTAGCCTCAGATTTTTTTTTGTGGTGACCTTTGTGTTCTGAAATGAATTAGAGGTTTATGTGTAAGAATGTAAAGTGCAGGAAATCAGGAATTCGACGGGGTACCCCTTTCCTGTCATATTTCATTAGTTTTCCTGGAGCAGTGTCATCAAGAGGAGAGATTTTGGTAGATGACCTTGGCATGTGACACATCTCTGAGCTCTAAAGGCAAGTGCACGTGGATGGATACACACGAACACCTCCACCAGATCCCTTGAAATTCCTGCGTGGAATTTTAACTTTATGGGTTAACTGCATAATGATGATGATGATTTTAGTTGAATTACTTTAATGTGCTCTTTGTCTCTGGCTATTTTGATTTAGAATAAATTACTTATCTTTTATTTTGTGGACAGTAAAAACTTTTTTTATGTCTCAAATACAATCTGAGAGAAATTTTGGAAAGTAAACCATGTTCCCTGACCCATGAGTTCATATTCACCTCTCTCCATGGTAAACGTTGGAAATATGAACACCTGTTTGTCTTTTATTTGTTCTCTAATGAATGAAACATTTTCAAGGAAGACAACAAAAACGCCAATTTTCAGAGAATTCTGGCTATTTTTCTCACTCATATATCCCAAGACCTAACATGGTGTCTGGCACATAATTAATATCCACATTTGTACAGCAGATGAAGGAAGAGAGGAAAAAGTTACATAATATTTTTTTGCATTTAAGATCTTTAGCAAGTATAAAATCATATTCTTTGCAGGAATGTTAAAATAGCATATTTGACAATGTGATTGAAGGAGAATACCTGCTGCTTTTGATACTCATTCTAAGGAGTAATCTTTAAACAATTTCCAAGTTAATAATGAGAGTAAGGTAGGTTATTTTCCCCTTATTCCTCAAATTTGGCAATGTTTGACTTCTCAGAAGTATTCAAATGCTTACATTTTGTTTTCGTTCATGAAATGAACATAGGGCTTCTGGCTGGGCTTTTATTTCAATGACATTTTAAAACGGGAGCATATGTTTCAAGAAGTAATTAGTGATTGTTTAATATAACGACCCCGCAGGCTGGAAAGGCTGTAGGTCAGAATTGTTAACAGGCAAAGCAATGAAAAATAGTAAAGCATTAGCAGATAGCATAAATAGTCAAATCTGACCTCCAAAGGTCAAGAGAGAACTAAATAATTTGGTCACAGCCCTGGCTGATTTAAATCAATGCAATCCCAATTTCCTTTTTTGCTGGTTTGCCTTTGGTATTCCACGGTCTAGTACTCGCCAGAAGTCAGAAGAGAGAGAGAGAGAGCAGGGTAGGGTCTGCTCAGCGATATAATTTTACTAAATGTGGGTGGTTTCAAGGAAAAAAATAGCCAGAAGTATTTCAGGAACCAAATGAAATTATTTAAACAGAACGCCATTGTTGTTCTCCTGCTACTTGGTTTTGTTTCTCTAAGAATGATTTATGATGGTAACACCAATATAAATACATAATTAACTGTGGAAGCATTTTGTATCTTAGGTTTCCCACATTTCTCTCATTTGCAGGCATCTTAGATTTAAAATGATATCCTTATCCTATAAAACAGAAAATCAGTAAAATCTGCAAATTGCTGGACCAAATGCTAAGTTTTTAATCTTTAGAAAAGAGTAAAAAAAAAATTTCCTGATTTCTTTCCAAGAATTTTTTAAATTGAATTATTTCCTCCCTCCTGACCACGTCTGCCTTCTACTTTTCCATATAGGATCACTCTTTTTTGTACATCTCCCACGTCGATAATATGCAGCTGTTCAAATGTATTTTTTAAGGTAATAAATTGATATCCAGTTCTGATTAGGAAAAGGACATTTAAAGGAAAAAAAAATTCTTTTGGTGATTACAAAATCACTTTAAGACCCAGGGGAACTATGCCTCAGTGACAAAACAAATTTGCCACAAATCATGGTACAAAAGAACAGCAGGACCTGAGCCTTAACTCTGGACGGCTCCTATTCATCTTTCATTTGTTTTGGAAACTCCACCCTCCTCCTGCCATGTTCAATATCTAATTGGCATTCTGACCCTTCAGATAACTCAACATCTGCTACTCGGATGCATCTTGGAAACCCTTTGTTCCCCTCAGGCGGAGTTCAAGGGGCTCTCTTTACTGATACACAAGATTCATGCATGCCATTGTGTCCGCAACTCCTGGTGCTGAGTGGAGACAAAACTTCTGTAAGCCAATATGAAAAATTGAGCCACCCCCATATTCTAACCGAATCACATTCAACAGATTTAAAATTACGGATGGCTGGAGCAGGGGGCAGTGAATTAACGAAACGATTCAGCTTGACTTCTTTAATAAGCAATTTGAGGCTGCAATCCACAAATCTGTTTTTACTTCCACTAGTTTAAATATATTTTGCCTCCATAGCCTATGTTTTTCACGATTATGAGCCAACGTCTGTACTAAAGTTTTGGATTCTGCGGATATAAACTGGGATTTTTAGGGAGAACCACATAGAAGACTGATTCTCTAACACATGATTTCATCGAATCCAAGACACCATAGACTGTAGACCGCGTAATTATTTTACGTACCGCTAGGAAAGAAAAACTGAGGCTAATTAACTTATGGCATGCCTTCCATTCTAAGAGGCAGGCCTAACATCAGAGATGTAAAAATGTGTAAAAATGTGCATCTGGGAATGATGAAATTTGGTAGCATTGGGAGAGATTATGGAATTTGTTCCTGCAATTTACTGGGAAATGAATCATCCTTTTCAGCTGTTTTTTTCTCCCTTGGTGACTGTGTTCTGTTAAGGAATGTCCAATGTGTGTCCCTTCCTCTACAGTTTTGATCCTGATCTAAGGAAGGTCTTCTCTGAAACTATCCCCCGCAAATGTTCCCTAGTGCCACTTGCTGGGATGGGTTCCGTGGGCCACAAATCAGAACCACCTTTCCAGGCAACCGATTCCTTTTTATTATTTTACTTGACAGTTTGGTTTAGGGTCAGTAGGATAATGTTTAATTATCTTCTGGGAAGAATGAACCCACAATGAGCTGAGAAAAGTTTAGGTCCTTTTGAATACTGAAAGTTATCTTAAGTTTTGGATGAGGCTGGAAGATTCTACTGCTAATAGTTTAAGGCTCAGAAGAAGCCAACAGAAGGGCATGAGCTCCAATCAAACAATTTAAAGGAATTTGGGACACCTCTAAAAAAATTAAATAACTGATTTTTCTTTTCCTGGTTTAAATGGTTGGGCAGAGCACTATGGTGTTTTGGTTCAAATCTCTGCTCTGCCTGATTCTAACTAGGAGTCTTTTAGGCAAATGTTTGCATTTATGAAATGGGAGTAATACTCATCACAGGATTAAATGAGTTAATGCATATAAAGTGTTTAGCTAAGTGTCTTGTACATATTATTAATTGTACAATAAATTATGATCATGATTATGCTTCTTGTTGCTACAGGCCTTTTGACCCAAAGTCGAAAAAAATTTCATGCCAGTTCCCCAAAAGATGTAGTGTTCTCTTGCTTTAGCCTGGAATTTCTGATTTCTAAAAGGACAAACTATCACTATTGTAAAAATTATTATTAATGATGGACTTTTCTTTCATGGTTTCTGCTGGTTCTTCCTTCAAAAGTTTCAGCCAGCATTTTCCTACATTCAGCTACAATAACTGACAATTCCTAGGCAAAATGTCTACATGGGCTTCCTTTCCTACTTCTAAGACTTGTTTAGGAATATTATTTTCTAGAGCTCTGAGTGCTTAAATGCTAGTTTTTCTTTCCTAATGAGTTGACACAGCGACATAATCAATGACTGTGGTTTCTTTGTTTTTTTGTTTTCATCCATCGTTGTCATCTTTAGACTATTATTATTTGCCAGAATTTCTGAATAGGAGGAAACATCGTGGTAATCAGAGATTTTGCTTTAACTGGACACTTACATTAGACCTTTCCATGTGCTAACAGCTAGGGGCATGAAATGAATGAGATATGGTCTCTGCTTGGGAGAAATGCACAGTAGTGAGGGCCAAAGCCCCAACCCAGCTATTTAATTTCTTTACTTATAAAGACCTTTAAAATATGTCATTAGCTACCAAGCAAGCAGGCCTGGGACGAAGGTGAGGCAGAAAATTTATGGGGACACCAAAAAACTCAGTCGTCGGGACTTCCCTGGTGGTGCAGTGGTTAAGAACCCACCTGCCAATACAGGGGACACGGGTTCGAGCCTTAGGCCAGGAAGATCCCACATGCCACGGAGCAACTAAGCCCGTGCGCCGCATCTACCGAGCCTGCGCTCTGGAGCCCACGAGCCACAACTACTGAGCCCACGTGCCACAACTACTGAAGCCCGTGCGCCTAGAGCCCGTGCTCCGCAACAAGAGAAGCCACCGCAATGAGAAGCCCGCACACCGCAACGAAGAGTAGCCCCCGCTCGCCGCAACTAGAGAAAGCCCGCGTGCAGCAACGAAGACCCAACGCAGCCAAAAATAAATAAATTAAAAAACAAAAAACAAAAAACAAACTCAGTCATCAAGATAAATGATATTTTAATGCAATGATTTTTTAAAAATGCAGTGTTTTGATCTGCCCCTTTCTAGCTATGAGGCTTTGGGCAGATACTCATCTTTTGTGTCTCTGTTTCTTCATTTGTGAAATGGGAGTAATATTCACCTCGCAGGGTTGTGGAGGATTAAATGAGATAACACATATGAAGCTCAGTGCCTTAAAAAAATCCACGATGAACAAAATTTCAAAATTATGGATAAAGACTGAAACCATAAGAAGATTGCACTAAGTTTTGAAAAAATCCAAATGTCATTTGAAGCTAAATAACTACTTTTTAATAATAATTATGATGACAAAGAAGGACAGGGCAGCAAAGCTTGTGAATTTCCTCTTTCCTTTCTCCTCTCTCTAGTCAGAAAGTAGGTACCTGGCAGGGCACAGAATCTAAAACTTGATTGCCTTGAGTTTGACCTCTGGACCTACCACTTATTAGCTGGGTGACCTTGGGAAAATTACTTAACCTCTCTGAGCCATGTGAGGATGAAATGAGATCATGCACGTAGAGCAGGCTCTCAGCAAGAGGGAGCAGGTATTCCTAATGAGGCAGTGCAACTCAAGAAATAAAACGATCTCAGTTTACTCCAGTTTTGCTTGTCACCAACAATAATGGTCATCACTTTCAGAAGGTTTTCTTGACTTCACCAATAAGAATGTGTCCATGATTCAGAGGGCTTAACAAACCCAACTGATGCAGGGCTTGGTAAATTTTCACACCACCACTACCATTCTTCAGAACACTTTCAAAAGATTATTATTATCATTATCATCATTATTATTTGGGTAAAAATGTTCAAACTCTACCCAATAATAGAATGACCAGTACAGTGAATGCTCTAGGCTCTAGGTAATGACCCAGATTTAATAATTATTAAGATTTTGCTGCACTTGCTTCAGCTAGGCTCCTTTCCTTCCTCCCTCCCCACCCTTAGTATCTTAAAGCATGTCATAGAATTCATGTCATTTCACCCTACACATGTGAGTATTCAGATATAAAACCCCAGTTTATTCAGGGGAAAAAAACCCACACGATGTTATTATCACTTCTAACAAAAGGGACGATTCCTTGCTATCACCCAGCCCATCTTCCAGTGGCCCGCATCATCTCAAAAATGTCTACTTTACTCTTGATTTGTCGGAGTCTGGATCCAAACCAATCCCCTGCATGTGGCTGTCATAGGAAACCCTTTCTGTTAAGAACTCCCGGCAGGAGACTGTTGAATCTCTGACATCTTCTGCTTCCCTGGCCCCCAAGCACAGAACCAAAACAAAAAAAATCCCGACCTATTTTTCAAACACGTTTATCCAAGAGAAAGGGTGCCAAGCCAGAGCCCGGAGACGCGGAAGGGCGGTCAGGCAGGGTGTGGAGAGGGCTACGCTCCCTGGAAGCCTCCCGCGCCGCATCCGACCTCACATCCAGGTGCTGGGCCTCAAACCCACTTCCGCTATTGTTTACCGCCCTCCCGTGGATTAATCCCCTGTCAGTCACGCCAGAGATGCTCTCGGGGAGACAGGCCTGCGTAGCATCCCATGTGTCAAGGCTCCTTTGATACACTTTATCTTCCCTTATCCTTTCAGACGCACCATGACTCCTCGGCCCGTCACGGCCCCGGAGCTTTAGAATCTACGCCCAGGGACTGACACCCCTCATCTGGAGGGGAGACGGGGGATTTTTTTCTTTTTTTCTTTTTTTTTGACAGAAATCATTGTTGATCTGATAAGACGTTTTTCAGGGTAATCAAGGGACAAACTGGGAGTGCCGTGAGTCAGGGATTCAGTAGCAGTTACAAGAGGCTAAACAGCTTTGCCTGTTCATTTTGACTGCAAAGATGCCTGTTGGTCTCATCAAAACTAGGAACTTTCTTTTTTTGTGTGTGTGGGTGGGGTTCAGGGTGGTTCAGGAGGAGGGATGCATGAGTAGGGTTTCAAATGTATGTCAGTGTTAAATATTATCATATGTTCAAATCTCATTTCTAAAATATCATAACTATTCACTGAAGGAAAGACACGCAAGTTACATATGTTATTGTACAATAAACATAAGTGTAGTAATGTTAGTATTAAACCAATGCGCTTGGTTGCATTTTTTTTCTTTTAGTGGCTACTACTGCTTTTATTACTTTTTATACTTCTAGCATGATTGTCTTACCATTTAAAAAGTCAAATTTTAATTACACAAGCAATGCATGAATCCAATTCACACTGAAGAACATTCATATTTCAGAGATAAAGCTAAAAGTTCTTGACTACTTTCCTAAATCTAGTCCCCGTCTCCACAGAAGGTGGCTGTTGCTGTCAGTTTGTTACATGTGATCACAGGGCTTTATTTCTATGCATGGACATCCACATATTTGTCCTAGACTTAATTTTTACATCTTTCCTGGAGTCAGCACATGGGTGCTTAATAATTGCTGTTGCCTGATGGAGATGGTGGTAATGCATTTCTAGGAGCTACTACCACAAAGTATTAATATACTGATTTATGGATGCTTATTATATAGAATCTAGGCAACTGCACAAATCTTCTTGGTAGAGAATCACTTCTTTTTCCTTTGCTGGACACAATCCCAAAATGACACTGAATAGCAACATGTTATAGGACAATGTTGAAAATGATAATTCTCATCTCCAACCTCAAATCTTATATTTCTAAAAGTGCCTATCAAAGTTGGATGAAAATGAATTTTCCTAAAGCAGAGATCCCCATTCACCTCTTACTTCTCCCTTCTCTCATTAATAACATTTTGCATTATTTTCCTGCTATTCCCCCTCCTATTTCTTAAACATAATGAAGAGAAGATGGTACTGGAATAAGATAGTTCTCAACCAATATGTTATGATTTTCCTAGTGGAAAGTAAAGTGTCTCATTTAACATATGACTTCTGTCTGGTACATTCTCTGAAGTTTCCCTAAGCTATGTCATTTTTCTGACTATATAGAGATTCTGATGATTTTTTGGTGTTTTGTTTTGTTTTGTTTTTTGGCCGTGCCGTGCGGCTTGTGGGATCTTAGTTCCCCAACCAACCCGGGCCCTCGGCAGTGAGAGCGTGGAGTCCTAACCACTGGACCACCAGGGAAGTCCCGAGATGGTTTTAAGCAACAGTTGCTACTTCTTAAACTCCTGATGCCATCTATCCCTGCCATTTAAACAGGATCAGGGACTTAAAAGACAAACACAGGTACTTTTAATTCTTTCCTAATTTAAGTCAAAGCATCAAAAATCTGAGTTCACAAAATAATAGTATAAAAATTATCACTAATATTTATTAAACGCTTCCCATGTGCCAAACATCATTCAAAGCACTTTATGTGTATTATTTCATTTCCTTTCAAAACAACCCTATCAGGAAGCTACTACTACTACAGAAATAGTAATGGCAACTAACTACTAAATAAATGGTAATCTAAACATTGAGCTTACTGGACAGACCAAAACCCTCCCCTTGTAGAAGCTTACGAATATAGATTAACTAATAAGAAAAATGAATAAACCAAATCCTTTTAACGAGTGATCAGTGCTACGAAGACAGTGGGACCCCTTTTCATCTTCAGAGAAACATGTCACATGGTCATAATGCCTAATATCAGAATGGTGCCTTTTAAAAAAAAAAAAATTCAATTTTACTCTTTAATTCTTCCTCCGATCCTGTAAATTTGTTCTGATCCCTGCTTTCTACAGATGAAGAATTGAGGCTCTGTGGGGATACCTGAGTTCACACAGGTGACAAGAGGCAGACCAGATGGTATCTAGGAGTTTGTGACTTCTCCATGCAATTTTATGTGGAATATTGCATAATAATTATTGGAGGCTTTCTCTCTCCACCCCCAACCATAGAAAACCAAATAAAGCTATTCCAACCCATCAAGTATAGATCACTTTTGTATGTCTGACAAAGAGAAAGGGTCGATATGTTTCAATCACTCAACAGTATTTGTTGAGTAACTTCTATGTTGTTAGTTGCTGGGATTTTACCGTGAATGGGACAGACACACATAGAGTTCACAGTCTGGTGGGGAATGTGGATCATAAACCTGAGAACAAATAAATCAAGAAATAAATGACAGAACACTGTAAAGCAATTATACTCCAGTAAAGATGGGGAAAAAAAAGAAATAAACGACAGGATGGTACCGACGGCAATGTCTATGATGAAGTAAAACTGGTACTTGGGTAGAAAATGATGGAGTGGGTGGATGACTAAGGAGGATCTTCAGCAATGGTAGCCCTGAGGGCTCTCCCAGGATGGGATTTCTGAGCCGAAACCTGAATGATGAGATTATGCAAATGTGGGGGAAAGGCATTCGGGGAGGGGGGGAATTAGCACATACACAGCCCCTGCTGTGGGAACCTGCTTGGCGTGTTCATGGGTAGCAAGGAGGGAGGTGGGAGCAGAGCCCATGATCACGGCCACTCTGTATCCTACAGAACTTATTCTAAGTCCTTTGGGAAGCCGTGGGCAGGATATAATCCAAGGAACCAAAATCATGCTACAACACATTATGGTGTAGTGGAATCTGGTGGAAGACCCCAGAGAGTGAGGAACTTGGCATAAGAGCTGTTTGACTCCAGGGTCTTGAAAAGAATCACTTTGCTTTCTCGCCTGCAAACCTCCGTCTGCAGGGCTTGCATGCAGGATTCCTAGACACGGCATCATAGCAGATCCTGGCGGGTGTGAACACTTGGCGCAAATTTAAATTCTGGAGCAAGGGCAGAAGCACTTGGTAATGCATTTATTACCTTATTCAGAACTCAGCTTTCAGCTTCCCTTGGCAAAGGATACTACTTTAGGCTGAATAGGTCCTGCTAAAATTACCATCTCATATATTAGAAGAAACCCAGAAGAGGAAAACCTCAATTACATGAATAAGAGCCTTCGGGGAGCATTTAAATATGGTATTGTACATAGGATGGTCTGCTCTTTGATAAAACCCCCTGCATAATATGGGCTCACCTGGAAACTGGTTCACTGGGAGGGAGGACTTTTTGCTGTAGACTCTGTTGTGTCTTTTCAATCTTGTAATATGAGACTATATTACCCCGTTAAAAAAACCCCACAAGTTATATAAATAAAATTTCTGATTATTTTTATCAGTCAAATAGGCTGAACTTTTCATTGGTACATTGTCTCCAATGTATCTTAAGCCGGTTAATTTTTTTAAGTTTCAAGAATGCTTTTCAATAATATAACACCACTGAATGCCTACTAAGAACAGATCCTTTGCTAAATTCTTTTGTAAAACAAAAGCTTTCTTAACCAAAAGCAGGATGAATGGCAAATAACACAAAAATTAAACCTTTAGTTGATTATATGCCATGTTTAATCTATTAGGTTCCTTAACGGGTGTTTTTGTTGTTATTTAGAGAGAATTATACGAAATCATCACTAAGGCTTCACTGACTTGGAGTGATTTATTTTGGGGGGGAAACCAGATGTTTGGGATGGCTGATAACGCATGAAAAGCTGCTTTCTTTGCTGTTTGTTTTCTCAGGGTAAGTTAGGCAAAGATGACAAATATTAAGGTACCACCTTACCCCATCCTACTGACAGGCCTGTGACTGATCTTTTTTATCAGTTAGTTGAAAACACACACAAAGAAAGAAAATTAAATAATAAGGCCTGGACGTATGCATAGTTCAAGAAGTTAATTTAAATTTAGATTGCTAACTTACCCTCTGTGCCTTTAAAATTTTTTAACAAAAACCCCACATGCCTACACTACACACACACACACACACACACATACACACACACACTCACTCATACAATCTGTTGGAAATGTTTCTAAAGGGCTACCAGTGGCTCAGGAGGGAAAAAAAAACCCCAGCATGCTTTGGATGTTTGGTTTGAATAAGTAGTACAATTGCTATTTGTATATTTTAAAAATTCCAAATCTTATTGAATTAGATAAGTGGGCTCCGAAGAAAGTGAGTGAAACAACTAAACCCACTTGTGTGGCTAATTTCAGAAATTTAAAGAAAACACAAACTTGGGAATGTCACATTACATGGTTCTAAGCACAAAGCAGAAGGGGGATGGCCTTGGCCATTTGCTTGATTTCTCTCCTCTCATAGGACCATCCACTGGATTCCATTTCAACGTGATGGTTCCCCAGGACCTGAGCAAGAAGCTCCCTAAATCCCCTAAATCCCAGCACTGGGGGGTTTCTTAGACAATGAACGAAGCCCCCCAGGCCACCCCTGTGCTTGGAGATTGGGCGACCTAGCGCACATCGGAGCCACGATTCCCTTGACAGTGTCAGGTTTATTTCTGCCCCAGTGGCACCCCCGGCCCCATGCGAGTTTTCAAAACATCTGCACCTCACTTTCCAACGCCAGGCACCGTATCAATGAGAAGTGCGGGGGGCTCTTCGTCCTCCACTGATAACAACATCTGGGGATAACTTCTCTCATTTTACAGCGAACTAAAAATGAGACAATCTTTCAGCAGTCAGAGATAGAGGCTTCCAGGCCTTCCTGAGCTGCACTTTATTTTATTTTTTTATTTTTTATACTTTATTTTTGATTTCTCGTGTCAGAAATAGAAAACGGAGGGCAGATCATCTGACCTAAGATCAGCTCTCCGGCTTCACATCTTTAGATGGAAGATTGTAATAAGAGAAAAAGGAGATATTTATATGCATCATGTGGCACCTCAGGTGGCATTATCAGTGAGCAAACTCTCCCTGGCAGAGCTCATCATTTTTCAGAATATTGTGAGCCTCGGCACACGCTGAGGACCATCGCTGGGGGTGGAAAGTTTTTCCTTTTTGCGTCTTTTAATGTGAACGGAGGCCTTTGATGGCTCCAGCCACATGGCTGTGGGGTGAGGTCCCACTGAGCTCAAAATGCAGGCACCAAGGCTGTGTCAACAGGACTAAAAATAGTCGAAAGTTGAAAGATTCAGTTAGTCAACACGGAGGGGTTTGCGGAGGGAGGGGGATGCAATCAATGACTCCGCTTGAATAGGTTTCTCCCGCGAATTCATTCATTATTATTATTTAAACATCAACAACAAGGCAAACAGTTTCTATGTTGTGTCCAGTATGGTTCTAAATTGCTTTATAAATACTAACTGACTTGGTTCTCATAGTAACTTTTCCTGTTCTCATTCTAATGATGAGGGAATTGTAAACTGGTGGTCTCTAGGCCAACTCTGACTCACGGATAGATTTTGTCTGACCTACAAAGAATTTGAAAGGTTGGTAAAATTCATATAAAATTCGAGCTTCTGGCTTTACTTGAAAATTGGAAAGATTTGGTGACTTGGGGCCTGCATTTCTGCATGGAGAGCATTGGCAAGAGTGAGACAGAGGCACAGACAGACGGGCCGAGAGACACACACACAGATGCACCCCTGGATATGGACTGGCTTTCCGGGCCACCGGAGTTCCCACCTGGCCTGCAGTCCGCATTTCTGATCTGTGCCTGGGCCCTGAGGTCACTGAGTTGGTGATGCTGGTGTTTCAAGTTATCTGAGTTCATTGAAGGAGCTGGATCATTGATAGTGGTGATGGGGAGGGGTTGGGGAAGTTGAGGAAGAAACAAAATATGTACTGAATGAATGAATGGGGTTTCTGGTCTTGAGCTGAGTTTTCTGGGTGATGAAAGGGATAGAATGAGAATGTTTTCCTCAGGAGAAGGTAGCAAGAAACACATTAAGGGACTTCCCTGGCGGTCCACTGGTTAAGACTCTGCACTTTCACTGCAGGGGGCGCGGGTTAGATCCCTGGGCAGGGAACTAGGATCCCACATGCCATGCTGCACAGCCAAAGAAAAAAAGAAAAAAAAAATGAAACTCCTTAATGCAGTGGTCTGCAGTGGGGGCTCTGGAGTTGGGCTGCCTGGATTCAAACTCCATCTTAATAAGCATTGCGGTCTCTGGGGCTTCAGTGTCCCCATCTGTAAAATGGGGCTAATCAAACCAGCTGCCCCACCAGGGAGCCGCGTGGATGAAACAAGACATAAAGTATTTGGTGCAATGCCTGGCACATAGTAAGTGTTCAACAAATGTTAGCTATGAAAAGCCCCTTTAAAATGCTCCTTTTATGAAGTTCAAATAAAAGTCTGGAGTTCAGCTAAGAGTCACGTACCAGTGTCAGTTTCTTTGCAGTTACCATGAGGTTTTTTATATAGTAGTCTCTCTCCCTCTCCCTCTCTCTCTCTCTCTCTCTCTCTCTCTCTCTCTCTCCCTCTCTCTCTCTCTCTCTCTCTCCCTCTCTCTCTCTCTCTCTCTCTCCCTCTCTCTCTCTCCCTCTCTCTCTCTCTCTCCCTCTCTCTCTCTCTCCCTCTCTCTCTCTCTCTCTCTCTCTCTCTATATATATATGTGATTGTTTTAAGGTGCTGATCTCTTAATTTAGAATGTACTTTTTTTTTTTTTTTTTGGCCACGTGGCATTCAGGACCTTAGTTCCCTGACAAGGGATTGAACCCGTGCCCCCTGCAGTGGAAGCGCGGAGCCCTAACCAGTGGACCACCAGGGAAGTCCAGAAAGCATGATTTACGAGAAGTTGAGATGGATGTGTTAGGCATGTGAAACCTAAGTTTCAAGTTTCCTTCAGTGGCCCTAGTAAGGGCCCTAACATCTATTCACATGGCCACATGTTTCTGTAAAATTTGCAAACATAAGATGTTTTTATAGTCTTTGTTTTATTTATTTATTTTTATTTTTTAAAAATTTATTTATTTTATTATTTTATTTTATTTATTTATTGTTTCTGGCTGCGTTGGGTCTCCGTTGTTGCACGCAGGGCTTTCTCTAGTTGCGGTGAGTGGGGGCTTCACATTGCGGTGGCTTCTCTTGTTGTGGAGCACGGGCTCTAGGCGTGCAGGCTTCAGTAGTTGTGGCATGCAGGCTCAGCAGTTGTGGCTCGCAGGCTCTACAGCGCAGGCTCAGTAGTTGTGGCACACGGGCTTAGTTGCTCCGCGGCATGTGGGATCTTCCTGGACCAGGGCTTGAACCCATGTCCCCTGCATTGGCAGGTGGATTCTTAACCACTGAGCCACCAGGGAAGCCCACAGCTGTCTTCTTGTTCTTAATCATGGGGCTGAGATACTCATCAGGTCCTACCTCCAAGCGTGATTAGATTCCAAAAGACAATGCCCTCCTATGACAAAGCTGCTATCTCTTAAGAGGATGATCAAACAAAACCGCTTAAGAAAACAGTGGAATGTGAGCTAGGTGGGGGCAGGGAACCCCATTAGGTGCTCTAATTGGGTGAATATCCTAGGGACTGAAATAGACACTGAGTCAAGCCTGAGCCCACAAAGGTCCTGCTCTTTTGTCTCTTAGACGCAGACCACATGGCTTCCCTTGTCCAGTTCTGGGTGGGAGTTGAAGGTAGAGGCAATGAACACTACCCTGTAGAGTTGACACAAGAACTGATTCAATTCCAGCTCTCTCTACCACCTGCCATCTGCATGACTCTGGGCAAATTCCTTAAAATCTCCGGGCCTCAGTTTCCTCATCTGTAAAATGAGGATACTAGTCCCCACCTTTTATGAAATTAAACATCTAAAGTCTTTAGCACAGTGCTGGGTACACAGTAAATGTTAGCTGTCAGTATCAGGCAGTAGTAAACGGCCTCTACTTTCCTGTTTCTTGAATATTTGGTACAACTAGCCTGTAAACCAGCTCTTGCCTGGTGTGTGTGCATACATGTGTGTGTACACATGTGTATATGCATGTATACATATGATATGCATGTGTACTGAACCAAGGAAGTCCCTTGGTTCAGTTTTAATAAGTGATGTTTCTCTAGGAAGTTAATTTTGCCAAGAGTTCATCTTTTTTTGGCATGAAATCTTTCACAGTATTCAACTGTAATTATCATTCTCTTCTGTATCTGTAGTTAAGCCCTCTTTCTATCCCTAATATTTTTATTTACACGTTCTTTTTTTAACTGCTTTAATCGGTCTAGTTAGATGTTTTCCTTAGATTATTCATCTTTTCAAAGAACCCGCTTTTGGCTTGGCTAGTTTTTTTCCTCTCAAAATCTTTGTTTTCTATTTTGTTATTTCAAAAATTATTTTATTACCATCTTCCTTCTGCTTTCTTTGGATTATTCTATCTTTTTTCTTACTTAATAGTTTATATCTGTAAGAATAATTAAGATGTGGCTGAACCAATGACTCTCACCTCACAGGATTGTTATCAAAATTAAAGGAGATTATGCTTATGAAGTGCTTATCAAGATGACTGGTATATATTGATAGCAAGTCCTTGATAAATCTAAATTATCATTACTATCTTCATGCCTCAGTTTTACCGTCTCTAAAATGGGTCCATGGGAGGATGAAATGAGATAGTTTGTGCAAGTCCTTGGTTCATGCATGTCACTTGTGATAAGTATTATTCCCTGGGTGTACAATATACTTGTCATCAATTATAACTGTCCTGATTGTGTCTGGGGTGAGCAAGAGCCCTGGCTTCCTCTCCCAGGACCAGCTACAGAATTGGCAGGACCCAATGCAAAATGAAAGTGCAGGACCTCTTGTTAAAACCTTATTAAGAAGGCTTCCCTGGTGGCGCAGTGGTTGAGAATCTGCCTGCCAATGCAGGGGACATGGGTTCGAGCCCTGGTCTGGGAAGATCCCACATGCCGCGGAGCAACTAAGCCTGTGCACCACAACTGCTGAGCCTGTGCTCTAGAGCCCGTGAGCCACAACTACTGAAGCCCGTGCACCTAGAGCCCATGCTCCGCAACAAGAGAAGCCACCGCAATGAGAAGCCTGCGCACCACAACGAAGAGTAGCCCCTGCTCGCTGCAACTAGAGAAAGCCCGCGAGCAGCAAAGAAGACCCAACGCAGCCAATAAAAAAATAAAACAAAAACAAAAACAAAAAAAAAAACCTTATTAAGAATTTCAAGATGGCAACAGCAGAGCCTTAAACCAAGCATTTAAGGGGACCTTCTGCGCACGAGAGCAGGTTGGATGTCCCTGAAGTTGGCCCGTCCTCTCCCAAGGTCGCCTGGGCAGAGAGCTGGTGTTTGGGTCTTGGAGGATGATTGCTGTAAAGGCCTCTTCCCTGTGCCTTCACACATGTGCATGTTCCAGCCTTCTAACTGATTCCAGGACCTTGGAATTCCGTCTGACCCCTAAGGCTGCTCCTAATGCAATCAGGGGGACACTAGATCCTCAGCCCCCAAATCAAAGGCCAGGACAAAATCTTGGATAAATTACAGCTGTTATAAAGAAGCCACCTTTCACCTTGTTCTCGTATCCCTTATGTTTATAGTCATAACTCAATGAAGCCCTCCACATTTGCCATTGATAAACCTGGTTGGGCAAGCAAGCCTGATGGGTTAACAATGACAACGAGAGCAACTTAAGAAACTGACAAACAGGAGGCCAAATCATTCTTTTAAATATACAAGGCTGCTTTTTAAAAGGATGTGTGGTGGTCGATAGAGATGCAGCTCAGAATAACATTTGTCTGTAAGAAATTGTTGAATGAATTTGCAAGATTAAGTCAGCTTGTGTGCTGCACGTGAGCAGGCGGGCGTCTCTGAAATGCTAGTACTTTCTCTGCTGCAAACACCGCTCCTGTCCTGCACGAATAGGAACCAGGGCCTTCCACATATCAGCGCCTTCACTGGCAGCCCGCATTCCCGGAGCACTAACCTCGGGCCAGGGCCCCTGCCAGGGAGGGGCTTTACAAGGATTATCTCCTTCAGTTCTCTCAACTACCCTACGGCTACCAAGTGACCCAAGTTCACTTAGAAGTGGGTGAGTAGGTTTCCAACACGCCTATTTGACAAACCTGTGTTTTTAGCCACTATCCAATAGAGTCATCCGGTCACATAAATGTTAGCAACAAAAAGAGAGATACAGGAATAATTAACATATATGTATATAATGCCAATTGTGCTAAGGACCTTACACACATTATTGCATTTGTACCTCATATTAGTTTTATGAGGGAGATAACGATGATTATTATCCCCATGAGACAGATGAGGAAACTAAGGCTCGGGGAAGTTGAGTGCTGAGGGCCACACAGCTTTATAGAAAGGCTGGATGAGCAGGTATCTTAGCTCGAGCTGTTGTCACCAGATACCACAGGCTGGGTGGCATAAGTGACAGACATCGATTTCTCACAATTCTGGAGGCTGGGCTGTCCAAAATCAAGGTGCCACCAGATCTGGTGTCTGGTTTGCAGATGGTGGAGAGCAGAGAGAGAGGAAGCAAACTCCCTAGTGTTTCCTCTTATTAGGGCACTAATTCTGTCCTGGGCGTTTCACCCTCATGACCTAATGATGTCCCAAAGGCCCTACCTCCAAATACCATCATACTGGGGCTTAGGGTTTCCGCATGCAACTTTGGGAAGGATACAGACATGGAGTCCATAACAGAAGTTATAGCTTCAGAAATCAGAGAAGAGGAATTTCTTTACTTTCTTTGCAGCAATGGAGAATGGTGATGCCAACTCTTGAATTTCCACTTACTTATTATTTTGCTCAATGTGGAACACGTTTGCCTTCAATGCTCCAAACCATGAGAGGTACAGGAACATGTGAGGCCTCAAAATCCTGAAGCCGAGCTTCCCTGGTGGCGCAGTGGTTGAGAATCTGCCTGCTAATGCAGGGGACACAGGTTCGAGCCCTGGTCCGGGAAGATCCCACATGCCGCAGAGCAACTAGGCCCGTGAGCCACAACTACTGAGCCTGCGTGTCTGGAGCCTGTGCTCCGCAACAAGAGAGGCCGCGATAGTTAAGAGGCCCGCGCACCGCGATGAAGAGTGGCCCCCGCTCGCTGCAACTGGAGAAAGCCCTCGCACAGAAACGAAGACCCAACACAGCCAAAAATAAATAAATAAATAAATTGAAATTTTAAAAAAATCCTGAAGCCACAGGGGGAGAAAAAAAAAAAATAGGTGGCTTGATGCCAGTGAAGAAAGAGTTAAAAATCCTCTTGACTGTCAGCCTCAGACATTGCAGAACCAGGCCAGCAACTTTTTTTTTTTTTCCAGAAAAGGTTATAAGTAAACACAGTATGTAATAGATCCCTACTGCCTAATTCTAAGCCATGGTCAGCGCTGGAAGGTTACAGAAAATGCAGAGAGAGATAACAAATGAGGACTGAGGGTGACAAAGGTTTCCTTTCTCTTCTCTTCTGATAGATTTTTTTTTTAATTTGGAGAATATTCAAATCAACTGAAAAGTACAGAGCATAGTAGAACAAACACTTATATTCCCACTGCCCCCAAATCAGCAAATAGAATCATTCTGTTGCAATCTCTGATATTTTTAAAATAAAAAATAAAACATTACTGATTAAGCCAAGCCCACTGTACCTTTTCTGAAGGCCTCCCCACAAAGTGACTGCTATCACGATATTGATGTTTCCTTCTAGCCTATGTCACAATAATTTTAATATTCTATATGTATACCTCTATCTATATATCTGTATCTTTAAATGTTATAAGTTAATTTATATAAAGAGTTTCTTGTTCTTGAGACGTATCATGTTGATACATATGATTCTTTTCAACTGCAGGGTCATATTTCCTCTCAGGAACATATCACGTTCTATTTATCCTTTCTCAGATGGGTGGATATTCAGGCTGTTTGCAGTATTTTGCTTTTCCAGCAGTGCTGTGAACCTCCCTACGACCTTGTGACATTTGTTGGTGTGTGTTCCTAGGTTGTCTGGTGTGGACATATGCAGTGTTCCCAGAAGTTGATACCTCACTCTCCAAAGGATCACAATAAACTTAGTTCTACTCTATGCCCCTGCCTTCTATTTGGGGACTACCAAGTCACACTTAAGATACATCCGAGCATTCTGCACAGCCTGTGAGACCCAGCGGGACCTGGCTGGAGCCCATCCTTGCCTCTGCTCCCCGCCGTGGTCACTCTCTCTGCTCCTGGAAGACAGCAAGCCCTTTCCAGCCCCCAGACCTTGCGCTAACTGGTCCTCCCCCGAGCTGCCCTTCTGAAGCTCTGATGTTCCTCCCCAGACCTGAGCTGACCCACCTGATCGCCACGTGTCACGGGGGCCACACATGAAATGGGGCTGCTGTGTCTGAGGAACCGGATTTCTAACTTTACTTCATTTTAATTTAAAACTTCAAAACTGATACTTCATTCAATTATTAGAACACTTTTAAGTATCTTTAGTACAATTTGTATATGTGAATCTACCTTTTCAATTGTAAACGTGATGAAATTGAAATTCAGATCAAATCTTTCTCATGAAAATTTACTGTCCAAATTGAGATGTGCTGTCGGTAAAAAACCTGTACTAGACTGCAAAGACTTATTGTGGGGGAAAAAAAAAAAGTTAAAAAATCTCATTTGTTACTTTTTTCAAAACATTTTTGAAAAGATCATGTTTCAGATACACTGAGTTTAGTAAAAATAAAATATATTATAAAAATTAATCTCACTTGTTTCTGTTTTACCCTTTTTAATCTGGCTACTAGAAAATTTAACATTACATATGAGGTTAAATATAACAAAATGTATTATTAAATACATGTAAAAATAAATAAAATAATAAATAAAAATAAATTTAAAATAGTTTTAAAAACTCAAATAAAATAAAATAAAAATTGTATATAATACAAACGAAATAAAATATATCATTAAAATAAAATACAACTTTTTAAATAAAAGCATTTAAATAGTAATTAGTATAATTAATATTTTAAAAACATTTATTAAAATAAACATAACTTTAAATTATTTCTAACCATTTCTTTTTACCTCCTTAAAGCTGGCCACTAGAAAATTTAGCACTACATACGTGGCTTGTGTTATATTTTGAATGGAGAGCTCTGGCCTGTATCTTCCTGAGGCTGGCTCCTTCTCACTCAGATCTTTGCTTTAACATTATCTTCTCAATGAGGCTTTTCCTAACCATACAGACTTGAGAGTCATCCTTGTACGACACAATGGCCCCATTACACTGCCTTGTCTTGTTCTCATCTTAGCACTTATTACCACCTGCCATTTTGGGGTGTTTATTTCTTTGTTGCTTTTCTCAGCCCACAACATAAATGAGCATCTTCTCAATAGGAGTCCTCCAGCTCTGGTTCAAGCAATCTGCTTGGTGCTAGAATCATGTCTGCCTCATGGGTTACGCTCATAAATATTTGTTGAGTCAACTCATTTCTGAGGAACATTTCCAAGAGTTTACAAAACAAACTATTCATTTACACACACCACCCACCCAAGCTCTCAGGACTATGTAACTTGAAATCTAACGTTGAGAGGCGACATTTTCTATTTTGGATTCCAGGCACAATTGGGTCTAATGATTTTTTGTCACCCAGCCTTCCTGAAAGCTGGAAGCATGGGATAGAGAGAGAGAAAGATAACAGTTTGGATTTATGCAGGAAGCATGTTTGCCTGCAGCTTGATAAAAGATCATGGCTGGAACCAAAAAAAAAAAAAAAAAATCAATCAATCATTCCTTTCTTGATGGCTATTTTAAATATTTAGCTGAAATTGTCCTCATCTGGGTGTCAGCTGTTTTCTCTGCAAACACCCGTAGCCCTTGGGCTCACACACAATGCGGGGAGGCTGGAGGCCCAGCTGCAGGACACCTTTTGTGTTTTCAATTTAAAGCTTCTGGGTTGATAGTTCACATTAACATGGAAAGAAATATACAACTTGTGAGTCGAGAAAGCAGTTTTTACTCATAAAATCCTTTGATAGTTTAGCCATCTGGTCAGAGTGAAGCCCCACATAAAAGAGGCCCAAATAAGGTTAAAGGGCACACTCTCTCAGGGTCAAGGGGGCCCACCAGAGTTTGCTCTAGCAGACTTCACTAAAAGGACGCCTGACAAATTATTGCGCATTCCATAGCTTTTTGCGTAAGTATTTGATTACAGTGGACAGGAATGTTGTTGATATTTTCAAACGTGAGGCAGGGAGGACGAGAGGACGCAGTTCTGTTCGTGAACGCTTTTCAGATCCCCCGATTCCCTGCTCCGGGGCAGAGGTGCTCTAAGCATTTTATTGAACTGCTCTGTGCTGCATCAGTGCATTCAGAAGCCTTTTGGCTTTGGCAATGGTGTGAAGAGATATGCTCCTCCCCCTTGGGGAGAAAAAACAAGTACACTGTCTTACCCTGAACTGCCAGGAAAGCCCCTCTGCTATTTTTTTCTTGCTGTTTGGTAATAAAATAGGAAAGGAACCGCACTACTTGGAACTCTCTGCTCTTTCCGGTGTGAATGTCAACAAAACTCAACATATTTATGGCTTTATTTCTCGGAGGGGATCACAGACAGAAGGGAATTTGAGGTGATTAAGTGTCATTTTCTCCAGAGTCCTGGACAAAAGCAGAGGAAATCACTTGATTTTATGGGGTCTTTGATAACACAAGTACAGTAAGTAAACGGCGGGTCTTTGAACAGTTGGAGTACACATCTTGGATTTCCAAGAAGTGCCAAGAAGCCATCCCCTTCCCTTGAAATGGGGAAGGATGAAGACATTGCCTGTGAACACACGTCTTGGTGCAGCTTCGGAAGGTGATGTTCATTAGGCATTAGCAACAACAGTTCCATTCTGGTAAGAGACACAGCTTTGCAGATCATTCTACATAAGACATTTTTGGGGGTGTATTTGTAATGTTTCCAGCTTCCAGGCCAGGAGGAAATGAAGAGGTGGGACAGGCAGGTGGACCAATCAGTCCAAGAGGAAGCGAGTCTGTGAGTAGGGCCCCAAGCCTCCATCAGAGGGACGATTCACTTTGGTGGAAGGTCTGAGTTTGGGGAACCCTACCCCCTCTCCAAGTCTCCCTAAAATGGACCAGAAAGCCTCTTGGACTGCTTTATGTATTTTTTGGTGGTATAATACACATAACATAAAATTTACCACTTTAACTATTTTAAAGTGTAAAATTCAGTGGCATTTAGTCCATTCACAATGTTGTGCAACCAGTAACATGATTTAGTTCCAGAACATTTTCATTAAATGAAAAGGAAACTCCCGTGCCCATTAAGCAGCCCCTCAGGCCTTTTTTTAAAATAACAATTTTACTCCTGGTGGGGACAATGCAATAAGCCCATCAAAGATGGTGGGAAATTGCTTACTGGATCTATTTATGGTTCTATTTCTCATGATAGGATATAAAGTCAGGCATGAAATAAATAAATACAGATGCATACATATATATTTAGGTAGCTGTGTATGTATGAGAGAGAGAGACAGAGCGACAGAGAGAGAGAGAGAGAATAGATCAGGAGCTGGAGAAGGGAAGAACCATTTCACCACTGCCTGGTCACATGCAATTTTATGTTCCGCTGACAGTGAGGGCCACACATGTCATTCTGGCTATTTCACCACATGTCATATTAAAACATCACCTTGAAAAAAAAAAATCACTTTGGTAGGCCTCAGTTTCTCAAGGAACCAAAAGTTTATGAGAATGATTGTGACTTAGAACATGAATAAAAGCTAAAAGCGAGAATTAATGGCAACTACTAACTATGTGTCAGGAATGGTACTAGGTGCTCTTGTACTTTATCTCTTTAACCCACCAGAAGAGTGAATTTGCAAAAATGACAAGAGTGGTCCATTATCCCATTTTACAGATTAGGATATTGAGGCTCCTAGAGGTGAAGGCACCGTTGAAGGTTATATAACTAATTAGTGCTGGAACCATTGGGTCTAAACTCTTAAATATGAAACTCAGTGCCATGAAGTATAAATTTAATATAAACCATATACTCAAATGACAAAAAAAAAAATAGATACAAGTACTTAACAATACACAGGCTGTATATATAATCTGAGTTCTTGGAAAGTGTGGCAGACATTCTTGCTTGTCTCCTGGACAACCATTTTCCTCTCATTCCTTATAACAAGACCTTGATTTTGTGCAGACCAAATGGTGTCTGCCTCCTGGATTCATCTAAATTAGCAATTCTCAAATTGATTTATCTCAAGATACCAACTTAGAAATGAAAACTGAGAAAATTAAAAATATTTGTTTGTTACAATCGGCCCTCTGCATGGGTGAGTCCTGCATCTGCGGATATTGAGGGCTGACCCTAGTACACCATTTTACAATATATAAGGGACTTGAGCATCCATAGATTTTGGTGTCTGCGGGGGCCCTGGAACCAGTCCCCAGAGGATACCGAGGGACAACTGTAATTCATTTAAAACAATAATAATCCCATTACATGGTAATAAAAAAATTTATGAAATATGAATATTTTTCAAAATTAAAAAAATTTACTGAGAAGAGTGGCACTCAGTCTTTTACATTTTATGCAAATCTCTTCAATGACTGGCTTTAATAGAAGACAGCAGGATTCTCATATCTGCTTTTGCACCATTTGTGCAAATGTCCACACAATGAAAACAGGCAAGTATCTTCTTAGTGTTATTATGAAAATCATTTTGACTTCACAGCCCCCTTGACTCAGAGGGTCTCAGAGACCACAGGATTCTGTGGACTACACTCTGAGGACCAGCTGGTCTGTATCAATCAGAGCAATTCTGTCGCCTTTCCAGTGATTACTGTAGAGGAGGTCACGTGACCCAGTCTGGCCAAAGAGATGGACACCAGTTGGGGGGCCTCTGGAAAAGATTTCCCTCCCTGACAAAAAGAGGAAGCCACAGGAGGAAAAAGCACTGTTGTGCCCACTCCCATTTCCCTTTGCTGTGTGAGAATATGATATTGGTTGTGGTGGCAGCCATCTTGGGACCATGAGGTAAGACGTCAGTAAAATGCTGAGAAAGGGGAAACAGCCTGTAGGAAAAGCCTGTGTCCTGGATGACATCACTGAATCATTATGTCAAATGGAGATGCAAGACTTTTGTTTTCTGAGATAATTAAATGTCTTTGTCTAAACCAAACTGAGTGACCTTTGTATACAGATGCATCCTACATGATACATCACATTATAGAAACACCAGAGACTAGCAGTAGATTTTGGAAGGTACAAGGTTGGAAACTTAATTTAGGACTTTTACCAAATTAAACAAAGCATGAGAAAATGCTTTGCCAAATGCAAACCCAGGAACGTAGGTACAAACTTTCCATTCATTTAGTCAAGAAATATTTATTGAGCCCTGAATGAGTTAGGATTAGGTCTGGCTGTGCAGGATAGAAAACCCAAAGTAACAGTAGTTTAAACAAAGAGACACGTTTACTTCTCTCAAGTACATACGGGCAGTAGAGTGCCAGTATGGCGATTTCATGATTGTCAGGAACTGAAGCTCATTCCATCTAGCTGTCCTACTATTCTCAAAGTGTGATTCCCATTGTCCAATAAGGAAGCAAGAGCTCCAGGAACCATATCAACTTTTACCTAATAGAAAAGAGGAAGGAGAGAGACCACGTTCCTTCCCTAAGGCCATTACTGGGAAGTTCTCACATCTCATTGGCCAGAGCATAGTCACATGACCACATCTAGCTGCAAGGGAGGCTGGGAAATGAGTCTTTATTCTGGACACCAATGTGTCCTACCATCAGTCAGCGTTTCTGCTTTTACAGAAGAGAAGAATGACTACTTGAGGACAAGGGCAGTCTCTGCCACAGGTACCTACCATATGCCATTTTTGAAACACTAATGTGCAGTTTACTAATGTGTCAGCTTGTATTAGGAAAAGTATATTTTTCATTCACTTAAATATTCATTTATTCAACAACGATTGCTTGAGGGCTATTTGTGCAACCTATGAGATATAAGACACTGGTGATAGAAAAACAATCAAAAGGAATTGTTATCCAGCAAGAAATAGCCTGGTTGGGGAGAGCAGTTATGTGGGAAAAGAAAGCTGTCACGAACATTTTTTCTTAACGAATAATTAGGAGCATGTGCAAAGTTCTAGCTATAAGGAAGCTCACTGTACTTTTCTATAAGCCCATGAAAAATGGAAAGCAACTAAATATCCAGCTATTGTTAAAAATCAATCATGGCACATAATTAACAGAAATGCTATAAAACAATACTGTGGTCAGCATTTGCTTACCATTTACTTCATGCCAGACATTGCACCAGCTCTTTACATGCAGTAACTAAGGTAATCTTTAGCTAAGGTAGCTAAATCCTGTGAGATAGATAATTATTGTTCCCTTATTTTACAAATGAGGAAACTGAGGCACAGAAAAGTAACTTGCTCCAGGTCACACAGCTAAGTGGCAGAGCTGGGATTCAAACACAGAATCCAAGCTCTTAATCACTATTAATTTGTATGTCAGTGAATATTTCACTGAACGCTTATTAGGTATATAGCAGTGTGCTCTAGGTGCTTGGGATACCTCCTTAATGAAACTTATATCCTAATTGGGGGGGCAGCTGTTCATACAATGAATAACAGATATAACAATTATATGCCTGAGGAAAAGCATACAGGCAGAGGGAACAGCCAGTGCAAAGGCCCTGGGGCAGGAGCACATCTGAGATGTTGGACAAAGCAAAGAGGCCAGCATGGCCGATGCAGAGTGAGTCAGGGGGAAGAGTGGTAAAAGTGACCAGACTTTAAGCGGGTTGGGGGTGGGAGACTGGGGCCATCATCATGGCCTCCCAGTTCACTGTGAAGACTCTGAGTGAGGTGAGATCCCCTTGGGAATTCTGAGTAAAGGAGGGCTGCCATCCCCCTTAGATTTCAACTGAATCCCTCTGGCTGCAGCGTGAAAACTAGACCGCAGGGGCCAAGCGTGGCACCTGGGAGAACAGAGAGTAACACACAGAAAGATGTTCGCATTAGAGTAGTAATTTTCTTAAAAAGCTACACAATAGTATGTACAGACATTGTACTATGGTCATGTGTGCCGTGACCACTGGGGGAAGCTGGGTGAAAGGAACATGGGGCCTCTCTATGCTCTTTGCAACGTCCTGGGAGTTTATAATTATTTCCAAAAAAAAAAAAGTATATACAGAGAAAAATCCCATTTTGTTTAAAAAGTATCTATGCAAAGAAATGACACTGAAATCTTTATCTTAAAAACTGAACACAGAGCTTCCCTGGTGGTGCATTGGTTGAGAGTCTGCCTGCTAATGCAGGGGACACGGGTTCGAGCCCTGGTCTGGGAGGATCCCACGTGCTGCGGAGCAACTAGGCCCGTGGGCCACAACTGCTGAGCCTGCGCGTCTGGAGCCTGTGCTACGCAACAAGAGAGGCCGCGATGGTGAGAGGCCTGCGCACCGCGATGAAGAGTGGCCCCCGCTTGCCACAGCTGGAGAAAGCCCTCGCACAGAGACGGAGACCCAACACAGCCAAAATAAATAAATTAATTAATTAATTAATTTTTAAAAAATGTTTAAAAAAATGGTAAAAGAGACTTAAATTTCAAAAAAAAAAACTGAACACAATTTTTTCTTGTGTGTGTATTTTATAAGTTTTTTTCAATGTTCCCTTACTACTTTTGTAATTTCAAGAAAAAGCTTTTATAAAACCATCTAGACTCATCCAAACTTAAGGGATCACAGACAGTAAGGAAATGAAGTATGAGGGCAGTTCAGGAAAACAATTCTTTCTACAGAGGCTGACCCGGGGCCAAGAGTAAGTGGTTTGACAGATTTGGAGACGGACCTGACCCAATGACGGCACATTTGAACATCGTCCGATTTATGGCCACGGCTTTAACACACTGCGTCCAACTCCCAGTCATCACATGCCATGCTTGCTTTGGAGGAGGCTGTCACCCCCCTGGTGGTTCCATTTGTCACCAGAAACTGACATGTTTGGATAACACACCAGCCCTCACCATGTTGTCTAGCGCTCCTGGGCACTCTGCCCCCCGTGACCCCCTCCCCCGCCCCGACATCTCTGTAACGACCTGTCTCTGAGTCTGAGTCGCCCTCCAGCACGTGAGCTGCTTGAGGGCAGGACCAGGGACTTGCTGGGCCCAGAGTAGGAACTTCGATGTCACCTGTCAGAAGAATGACTCCAAACTTTGCTTGTACAGAAAGTGGCCACTCACTTTTGTCGATTCTGCTTGGTCTCTTAAAGCAGGAACCGCTTTTCAAAAATTCCCCTCAAGGGAATAAATAATAAACATATAAGCTAGCAAAATATGAGACATAGCGCTTTATAGTGAACTTAGCAGGTGTCCCTCCAAACCCCAAAAGGAGCCTCAATGCATTATTTAATATCTTTTCAAAAAACAAAGCTCTGGATATAATTTTTTCCTCTCTCCCTCCCTCCCTTCCTCTGTCCCTTCTCTTTTATCTAACAAATATATACAGGTCATCTCCTGTGTTCTAGAACACATGCCAAGCAATGCAGTACAGTGAAGAATAAGAAAGACAGGGTTCTTGCTCTCAGGAAGCTTGCAGGGTAGGGGGCAGTCAGACGTTAAACAAAGGTACAGATAAAACAATTTAACTACCATGGCAATGAGTGCCAGGAAAGAGACATTCTCAGCACAGTGAGAGGGTTGAAGAGGATGGGGGGGGGCAGTGAAGGCTTCCCAGTAGAGGCAACTTTTTGTTTTCTAGACAAAAATGTTAATATTTATTTCCATATGGAAGTGCTTGGGATACTAGGCTAGGAGACATTTGAAAGAAGTCTGACAATTATTCCAATCAATAATGGCCAAGTTTGGATTTAGGAGCCAATGAGACTAGGAAAAGAAAGAGCAAAGGGCATGCATGGACATAATTACAACAAGAATGAACAGGTCAGGCTTATTTGTATCAGATAAGAGAAAATGGAAGTTGACCTTAATTAACATCATGATAACAGGCCAAGGCCAATTACAGATAAGCACAGAGGACAAAATGAGCAAGAGTGACGTTCTTACAGGTGAATCTCTTACAGATGTTCTTACAGGTCCTACATTAATGCTCCACGACACACAGAAAGTTGGAGAGGGTAGTATCTCTTTGTGGTGTGGGGCTATCCCACATACTGAGGACATCTGTCATCCCTGGCCCCGTCCACTAAATGCCAGGGGACAGTCCCTAGTTAGTGTAACAGCCACAAACACCCCACCAGTTTCCAGTGCACCCCTGCTTCCTGCCTAATGTCCTTGGATTAGCTTAAATGGCACTGCCTTGCCTACTTAGCGGGCTCCTTCTGTAGACCAGGGCTGGGTAGTGGCCCAAGGATGGGGCTGGGGGGAGGAGCTTAAAGAAGAGAACGGATGAAATGGGGGTGCAAAGACTTGCGAAGGTGTGGGGCATTCTGAGCAGGTGACAGCAAGCACATTTCACAGTGGGGAGGGGTTCACACTGACCCCACAGGACAGCCTTCTCTTAGAATGTGTGTGCCACACCCATCCTCCCTGGGACCCTGGGCTGTGAACCCCAAGCAGTGGACACTGGGTCTGCAGAGGGAGAACCCAAAGGGGGAGCCCATGATGGGTGAAGCGCACACGGTCGAAAAGACTGTAGTCAGGAGGTCAGTACAAGAAGGGAGGAGGTCCCCATCCAAAAGGGGCCACCGTTCCTAGGGCAGGGTCTCTCAATCTTGGCACTACTGACACTCGGGGCTGGATTGTTCTCTGTGGTAGGAGCTGTCCTGAGCACTGCAGGATGTTGAACAGCATCCCTGACTTCTACCCACTAGATGCTGGGGACACGTCCCAGGTGTGACAATCAAAAATGTCTCCAGACATGGCCAAATGCCCCTTGGGGGGCAAAAGTGCTCCAAGTTGAGAACTGCAGTCTTGGACCAAATAATTTTTTGGCTGAAAGATGAGTTTGCCTTCCCAGAGGCCAGTAGAATTGCTTATGGGCAACGGACTCCACAAAGTGATGTAATCACGCCCCCATCCTTCAGCCAGCGGATGTAGGACCCAAGCTGCTCCAGTGCCCCTTACAGAGATCTCCAGGATTAAAAGGACACTGGGGTGAAGGCTGGGCTGGGGGAGGGTGTCAGAAAATGGATTTGCGGAGGTGAGCTGGGCCCAGGTCATTGGACTTTATTCAAGGGACGTGGTTAGGTTTTTTATTTTAAATAAATAAATTTATTTACGTATGGCTGCGTTGGGTCTTTGTTGCTGCGTGCGGGCTTTCTCTAGTTGCGGTGAGGGGGGGGTCTACTCTTTGTTGCGGTGCGTGGGCTTCTCATTGCAGTGGCTTCTCTTGTTGCAGAGCACAGGCTCTAGGCATGCAGGCTTCAGTAGTTGTGGCTCGCGGGCTCTAAAGCACAGGTTCAGTAGTTGTGGCGCATGGGCTTAGTTGCTCCACGGCATGTGGGATCTTCCCGGACCAGGGCTCGAACCCATGTCCCCTGCATTGGCAGGTGGATTCTCAACCACTGCGCCACCAGGGAAGTCCCGTGGTTAGGGTTTTATTTGTTTGTTTGCTTGTAATTCTGTTGTGATGGAAATCCTCTGATTTCATTTTAAAAGCTCGCTCTGGCTGTTGGGTGGAGAACACAATGTTTGAGTCAGAGATAGAAGCAGAGACCAGTGAGGATTGCCTGCTGGTTGCCAGGTGGGAGGTGACGGGGACCGGGGCTTGGATCCAGCTGTGGTGGTAGGGGTGGAGAGAGGCAGATGGGTTTAGAGTCCAGGATGATGGCTGTGATGTTGGACCAGGTGGACTGGGTGAGGAGAAGAGAAGAATCACTTCTAGCAGCTTGGTTTTAGCCTCGATTGGTGATACCCTAACATGAGATGGGGAAGACTGAGAGGAACAGGTAGGGCTGGGGTGAGGGAGGCAATGTGGAAACCAACAGGACCATTTTCTTTCATTTATTTTTTAAAATTTTGTTCTCAGCCAGAACCCTAATCTCTCTGAGCATCAGTTTCCTCAACTGTGAAATGAAAAGAAGAAAGCCTATCTCACAGGGATGCTGTGCCCACTAGGATCTTTTCAGCTGCAAGTAACCACGGCTTAAATACTAAGGATATTTAATGATCTCACATAACAAGATGTCTTGGAGGTAGGTGGTTCTGAGTGGGTTTGGTGGCTCAGCAAAGCCACCAGGATTCAGGGTCTCTCCATCCTTTTGCTGTCTCTCCTCTTGCACTGGTTTTCCATCTTCGGACTTGTTGCCACATGGTTGCCAGAAGCTGCCATAGCCATCACATTCTCACTCAGTCCCACACAAAGATAGGAACAAGTAGAGTAAACAGAGAGGCTCTCTTCCAATATTGAATGTCCCTGGCCACACTGACTGTATCAAAGGTGGGCCCATGACCCATCCCAGGCCATTCAGAAAAAGCAAAATGGAATTCTTGTTTAGAACTCCTGATCTAACCCTGAGGATATACCCTCTTGGTGTTGGACTGGAAGTTGGGAGGATGTAAGCCTGGAGCTCCTGAGGATCCTGCACATAGAGTCCGCCTAAGAGGAAGGCAGGGCCTGTGGGACAGTATCTGAGCACCTGGACACAGCCATGCCTGAAGCCAGACCAGACAGCAATTGCCTTTTCAGTTATGTAATCCAGTATATTTCCTATTTTGTTTAAGCCTATGTGAGCTGGGTTTCTCTCACAGTTGAAGGAGACTTGACTGATGTAGCTTGCAATAAGAGTTTTTTCCTTCAATTCTAGGGTCTCTAGAGATAAACAAGTGTATGAAGTCTTAGTCAATGCAGGCTACTACAACAAAAATACCATACACTGAGTGGCTTAAAAAATAAATATTTATTTCTCACAGTTCTAGAGGCTGGAAATCCGAGATCCAGGTGCTGGCTGATGTGGTGTCTGGTGAGGGCCCACTTCCTGGTTTGCAGATGGCTGTCTGTCTTCTCACTGTATCCTCACATGCTCTCTTTGGACCACAGCGAGAGGAAGCAAGCTCTCTGGTGTCTCTTCTTACCAGGGATTAAACCCACATCCTTGGCAGTGAAAGGGTCCTAACCACAAGACGGCCAGGGAATTCCCTGCCCTACCTCCTAATACTATCACATCGAGGATTAGGATTTCAACATACGAATTTTGGGGGGGACACAAACATTCAGTCTATAACAATGACTTATCTTAGTAAATACAAAGCTTTCCACAAAAGTTAGTTTAAAATAATAATAATAAAAAATTCTAGAGCAGCTTTTTAATCTGGGGTGCAGTGCAGAGGAGTCTTTCTTAATTCAGATGGTGCGGGTGGTGTTCAGGTAGTTGCTACATTATGCTTTTGTATTTACAAATAATCATTGTGGCATTGTTGTTATAGAAAAGAGTAGAACCATGTAAATGGCAATAAGTAGGTCAATGGTTAAAAACATTAAGTACAGCTGTATACTGAAATACTAGGCAGCTATTTTAAAAAATGTGGTAGGTAGCTTTCTCTAATACTGATGATAGGGGTCGATGTCCAAGATGCATATATAAGTGGAAAAAGCAGATAAAAATCAGTGTGTCTAATATGCTTCATTTGTAGCAACCAATAAAAAAGACAGTGTGGGGGCTTCCCTGGTGGTGCAGTGGTTGAGAATCTGCCTGCCAATGCAGGGGACACGGGTTCGAGCCCTGGTCTGGGAAGATCCCACATGCCACGGAGCAACTAGGCCCGTGAGCCACAACTACTGAGCCTGCACGTCTGGAGCCTGTGCTCTGCAACAAGAGAGGCCGCGATAGTGAGAGGCCCGCGCACCGCGATGAAGAGTGGCCCCCACTCGCCACAACTAGAGAAAGCCCTCACACAGAAACGAAGACCCAACACAGCCAAAAATAAATAAATAAATAAATAATAAATTCAAATAGTTAACCTTTAAAAAAAAAAAAAAAGACAGTGTGAAAACCTTTGCTTGTGAATGTATACAAAACTCCAGGAAGATAAACAAGAAACTCACAGTGGTGGCTGAGATGGGATGGGAATTGGTGCTTGCAGAAAAAGAGAAGCAAATGTTGTTATTGCACAGCCCTTTGTACCTTTTGAATATTCAATCCTGCGAATGGACTACCTCTTTTAAATAAATAAATCACATACATGCAAATGACAAAAACCGACAAGCAGAAATCGCAGACACCAAAACAACACAGGATTATCTAAGGTATTCTGACCCAACAAAATTGAAACATTGGCTTGGAATTTGGCTCAGACTTTAAGACATGTTAGGGAATTAGGCCTTCCTAACAGAATCCACTGACGGAATATAATGCCTTCCACGGATTTGGTATTGGCCCCAATGTTCCAGAATCAATTCTGAGCTCTGCTCTGAGTTCCACCATCATAAAGGTGTGCAAAAGACAGACACATCCCGATGTCCCTGTGGCTTTCCCTGTGTGTTGGTAGTCACAATGATTTGTTTTGTTCCTTTGTGCCTTTTTAAAAAAAATAACATTTTTGTGCTGCCTATTTGGTAATGAAGAGTGGGAAAAATGAACGTTGTTTAGAATTAATATAATGACGAATAAATCCCCACAAGAAAACCCAGAAAAGGTCTTTAAACTCAACGAAAAAAAAATAAAAAAAATAAAAAGAGACTTCCGCCTGGTTCTTGAGACTGTAAGACGTCTTTTCTTTCTTAGAAATATTAAGCTCCCAACAAGTAGATTAAAAACTTTACCCTCCATTAAATCCTAAAACAGTGAAAGTGAATGATCCATCTCCCCAGTGTCATATATCCGGAGGGGACAATGATTACGAATGTCTCTTGGATCTGTGCGCTCCATTAAGTCCTGTTAGGAAGAATACTTTCCAGCTCCAAGACACAATTAATATCTTACTGGCAATGGCATTCTTGAATAGATGACTGGGATTTTAATTACACTCGAGCAGAAAGTAATACCTTCTAGGGCTGGGTAAAAACACTCTTCGGAAGTAAAGTTGGGGGCCATAAAGACTGGGGATTACTTTAGCTAGTCATTTGTAACAGGTAAATGGTTGTGTTTTAACTTCCTGGAGTTAGGGCTGGAGAAGCAGAAGAGGATATTTTAGGAGGAGGAAGGAGAGTCCAGCTGAGGGAGGGGAAGGTCTTTACGAATTTTTCCATGGTTGAGAATTCATAAAAAACAATAGTATTGATTGTATAAAGGACAGAACTTCAGGATTAACATTTCTACAGATCTGTAAGTTATCCATTCATGTTGTTTACCCAGTGCATTAATCATTACTATAAGAAATGCAAGCATCTCACCAAAAGTTGGTGAGATGAAAAACTGGAAAACAGTCACCAAATCTTCAGATGACTTGCACAGTCTAGCCCAGTGGTTCTTCTTTTTTTTTTGGCCTGACCATGCAGCGTGCAAGATCTCAGTTCCCCGACCAGGGATTGAACCCGCGCCTTCGGCAGTAAAAGCGTGGAGTCCTAACCACTGGACGGCCAGGGAATTCCCTAGCCCAGTGGTTCTTAAGCAGGGATGATTTTATCCAGGGGATATCCTACACTGTCTGGAGATATTTTTGGTTATCACAGCTGGGGGGGTACCCCTGGCATTTAGTGGTCCAGGGATGCTGCTAAACATCTTACAACACACAGAGCAGCCCTCACAGCGATGGACTCTGCAGCTCAGAAGACCAGTAGTGCTGGAGTGGAGAAACCAGGTCTAGAGTTTGTTGAGTAATGTATTGGAGGGCGGCCCTTCAATGTGACATAAATTGAGAGTAAATCCCTTTTACTTTGGGGCCTGGCCTATGACATATCATTTCACTTGGTGGGAATTATTCAGATCCCAGGAGACGCTGCCAATAACTACAGAAACAGTAGAGATGAGCTGGTGAACAAGGAATATGTTATTTGTCCCCACGACAGACAACCTACGCCCCATCACTTAAGGAATAGCTAAAAAGACATGAAAAATAGAAATAAGACATTTAGTTTTTTTCTTCGGTAGGGAGGATGTAGGGGAAATCAGAACACTAGTTGAAGAGGAAGTCTGGCCTCTTGGTAACCTCTCTAATTGGAGTTGTATTCTTTAAAAGTCTTGGATGGGGCTCAAGGGGGGTCTGTCGGCCTCCTTGAAATTAAATGCAGAATATAGTTTGTATGTGCAGAGTTTGTAGTTTCATCAGATTCTCCGTGGGATCTATAACCCCCAAAAGACTAAGAACCATGACTGCAAAGGGTTCCAAATACCACTTGTGGCTAAATGCATTTTTCCCCTATTTTTGAATAAGCCATATTTGTATGTGGTGAAAATAAAGTCAAACAGTATGAAGGGGAGCAAGAACCAAGACTAGGGTGAAGAGGTCTCTCACTCATCTTGGGCACACAATGCAAAGGGGGTGCCCAAAACCTCAGTAATCAAGATAAATACTGTTTTAATGTAATACTTTAAAACCAAAATTAATGGAAAAAATCCATGACAAACAAAAATATCAAAATTTCAAATAAAAACAAGGTCAGTATTACAGATTTTTCCTTTTGCGTTAAGCTCCAATATGGCTCAGAAGAGCACTGTTACCAATCATGGCTTTTTATAAGTTTCTCATGTATTCTTCCAGGGAGATTCCACGCAATTGCAAGCAAATATGTATAGATCGACTGCCTACCTATATGCTTTTTGTTATACTATGTACACCATTTTATTTATTTATTTAATTTCAATTTGAAAGCAGTCACTGTTTATTAACTGACCAGATTACAAAAATAATCATGGTAGATACCTTAGTTCAGCCTTCTAATAAGCCTGTTGATCTGGCCTTCCCTGTGGCGAGCATCTCCACCTTCTACAAAACGGGTGGTCTTTTTCTTCATTCCACCTCGTGGAGAAGACAATGTGAAGGGCCACAGGAAGTTGTTTGCTTCTTTGAAACGTTTTCCAACAGTATAGATCTCAGGAATCAGGTCCTCCATGCAGATAATACCGTATTTGCCAAGAGGTGGCGCAATCAACGCGTTATCTGTTACGGCAATTCGCTTCTTGCTGATTTTGCCATAATCACGCTTGTAGATCAGTTCATTTACTGACTTCAGGTTTGGGTACTCCCACGCAATGTACGGTTCCACAATTCTCAGCATGTTCATCGAAGCCTTGTTGAGCTTCACAAAGGTGCCATTGAAGATCCGATGGAGGCGAAGAAGCTGCAACACCTGTCGAACCTTTGGGCTCACACCCCTCATACCTCTGATCCTGATGACAAATGCCAATTTGGGTTCAGTGGGTACGTACAAGTTGCTGGCTTTTCTTGCCATCCTAGCCATTCGAATTTCAGTTCTTATGTACACCATTTTATACCTGGACTTCTTTATTTACTATATCTTCAAGTTTGTTCCATATCAGAATGGACCACACTATATTATTTACGTATGTTATAAATACATAGTTTGTATGTTACAATTATGCAAGAAAACCCACTTATTGTCTTCTCTTTTAATGTATCGATCTCACTAATTGCTTTATATAATTAAACTTTTTTCCGTAAAGCACCACCTTTTCCTTGAAAATCCATTTCTCAAACACCGGATGCTACATTTGTTTGCCAGGTCACATCACACAAAAAGAAATCTTGGAAGAACTATACTTAATTAGTTCTCTATTTTAAAAACGTGCACGCCTCCCTTCCTCCCTCACTGGGGTTGGTAACGTATCTAGAAATGGCTGGATGGACCTGGCAAGACCCCCAGGTAAACTGAGTGTCCTAGAGGGCACGTTGGCCTCCTCAAGTTACTGGTCACTGCTAATTAGTTTAGAGAGTATAAACCCTTCATATTCTCAAATTCCGTTTTCAAAGAAACAGGAGGCTTAAGTCGCCACAGATGTGAATGATGTCACGAAGAGGGACTTCAGGAGGTGCAGTCGAAATCGTCTGAAGCTCGCAAGGCAACGCAAACCCACCGGCGTGGCCCTCCGCTAATAGAATTTAGCCAGCACAAGAACCATCCAGCTTGTTCCACCAGGAGCTCAGTGCCTCTAATAGGTTCTGCAAAAAACATGCCTTTTGTTGTTTCAGTTCAGGCTTAAGAAAAAAGAAAGTGAAAAATAAAGTTGGAAATACACCTTTTGTTGGAAATTTGACGAGTATATTATCATAGGGTATTTTCCTTACTGCGATAAAGCGGTGATTTCGTAAAATTTATTCTGTGTAATTCCCTTCATTGCTTTCCTGGTTACATATTTACTATATACATTAATTCCACAAAAAATGTATGGAGCGTCTACTTTGTGCCTGGCATGCTTCCAGGACTGGTGATATAGGATGAAGAAGGCAAACAAACAAAAAATCAAGCGTTACGAAATACGTTCCATGGAAAGGAAAGACTATGAGCCCACCCACTCCAGGGACCATGGGTCTCTCCAGCGTTTTTCCTTCCATGCCTTTGCTAACATATAATATTTTACAGTGATGGGGATTTCTTGTATGGATATGTATATACTTATACAGACATACAGATATTCACAGTAACATCTGTGAGGGGAATAAAAATCTCCCAAATAAGTGATTTTAAAAATATTCCTGTTTATCTTTAATCTGCACACAGATTAAAATTGCTGACGCTCTGAACCATATTCTACATTGAAAAGAATTCTCTGCCTTTGATTGTGGGTCAATGTTGTCACATTTACAGGAATAAAAATGACAGCGATTATAATCATCATCATAGAAGTGAAAATGCTCCATTACTGAGGTCTGGCTCATGACAGATACACTATAAAGAATGTTTATAACGCACTGCATTTGGGCTGGCTCTGGAAATCACACAGGAGCCCTGGGAGGCTGGGTGAGATCCAGCCCCAGGTGGAGATGAGCACAGGAGGGGGGTGTGGGTGGGAAGGAGGAGGGGGGTGCGGGTGGGGAGGAGGAGGGGGGAGCGGGTGGGGAGGAGGAGGGGCTCAGAGCAAGTACTTAGCAGCTCCCAGCACAGATCTGCTTGGCTTCTAAGCGCCACATTGCCCATTCTAATACCATCTAAGCAAGCAAACAAGCATCCACAAAACCTGTAAATCGACACGTAGAAAACTAGGCTGTTGTTTGTCATTTTGATGGAGCAAGCGCACTAGAGAAAGGCAGGATTTCTAAGTCTCTAGTTCTGTGCTGTCACTAGAGGGTGACTCTAGGTGAGTCGAGTCCCCTTGCCTCGATACGAAATGAGATGAATATTCAAAACATGGATCCCAAAGGGGTCCTATCCTATGGGGATTAAGCCAGACAGTAAGATCGCCTCACTTTATTTTTTATTGACATGCAATTCACCTAACATGAAATTAACTGTTTTAAAGTGTATAATTAAGAGGCATAGCTCACTCGTGATGTTGTGCAACTATCAAACTATACTATCTTCATGAACATAAATATATACATATGTCGCACGTGACAATGTTGGGCATCGTTCTTTGATCCTTTAGTAATTTAGTGCCCCTCAAGGACACTAGGCTCCTGCAAGAGTCTCCCAACCCCTAGGCCTCTAGCTCACGCAGGGTTTCCTGCCTCTTCTCAATCCTGTCATTGAATTTCAAAGCCTTACAATTGCACCCAACAAATTGCTATGGGTATTTATTCATGGTCTTTGTGATATTTGCTGTTTTACAAAGCCAAGTGAATGTCTGGGTCTCTGATTGGCTACAAAGCCAAAAATAAATCCAGGTAACACAATAAAATTTTAATTATAACCATCCTTGGTTTTCAAGACACCCAAATACTGCATAATTGCACACAAACTGAAAACAACACCCCTCCACTCCCAACCCTGTCTGGTTGCTGGAAAGTTCTAGAAATAAAGGTAGGGCTCAACAACATTTAAGACCTTTGTACAGAAACACAGAAGCCAGTTCAAAGCCTTTTCCATATCTGAAAACTGGAGCTATCATTTCTGTTTAAATGCAAATAAGTTACTTTGGGTATTATTAGAAAAAAATTAAACTAGATTATTTGCAGCATAGTGCAGGAAGATTACTTTTAGCAGTGATGCATGTTTCCACAGGGATCAGTCCTGTTTTAATTTGTAGACTGGCAGTTCTGTAGATTCACAAATAAAGAGAGGCCCTGGCAATTTCTATAAAGCCACAAACAAGCCCTATGTTTCTGTTTCTTCTGATGAAATGCTCTGGGTCAGGCAGTGTGTTCGTGATCACACCAAAGTAGCAGCATCCAGTTCAAAGTGGAGGAAAAACAATCTTAACAATGTAAGAATTTCCAAAAGTCCAAACATCCCTGGCCACGCCGCCGCTCCCACAAATGGAAATGGTGTCAGATCTGCATCATAATTGATCCTCCAGATTTCCATCCACAAAAGAAGGATGTGGTCAAATAGAACAAACAACACCAGGGACAACAGAGGAGCCTTTTTGCTAACGTTCCCCTCCCCTCCACCCACTAAAGTTTAGCAACCGACATCAATTTCAGCATAATGCTCAAGATACAATCACGGTGGAGGTTTACGGCATGTTACGAAGACCAGGGGACAAGCACATCTGCGCTATTTTCCTCCTTGAGATGTGAGCTGCTGATAAATATTCACTGTAGAGGTTTTTCCATAATTCTTTGATTCTTCAAAAGCAAAGCCATTTTGGGAGTCTAAGCTTTTTGCTCCTGCCCCCCACAAACACGAGGGGGAGGGGAAAAAAGAGTGAAAATGAGGGATAGTAAGAGAAAAAAGAACAAAAATTTTTGATACAGATAAAAGAAATTAAGCGAGCCATAAAGTCTGGGCTTTGTTTTAACTGGGTTGTAAGGTCCTGCTGCGCTGCCCATAATCCAGCTGGGAGAGGGGCCCCTGCTGGGTGGCTAATTAAAACAATTATAAATACAAAGAAGGTATCAATGGCATTCCGAGACTCAAACAAAGAGATAAAGCACTGAAGATTTAAATTGTCAATGGTCAATCTCTCTTCAGGGGATTCTGAAGAGGAGTCAGTGTCCCCAAGACCCCCCAACTCCTTTTTTATACTGATTTAACATCTGGTTACTCGGGACCCTTCCTTCTGTTGGGTTTACAGACATCAAAATATGTCAGTGATGGAATTAAGGGAAAGTATAGGCACAAAAAGACTCCAATGTCTTAGCATGTCAGAACAGTGGATCTGAGTTTAAAAAATAAAATCCTGTATGGGGAAAAAGGCCCCTCCTTTGGAATTGCTATTTTCAAAAACAAGAAAACAGAAAAGATCTTGAGACCTTTTGCCCCAATTCAAAGTGACAAAATGAAAGTCAACGTGAAATGTGATTAGAGGGTTTTTTTAAAAAAAAGTACTGTGGGCGATTTTAGGAATGTTGAAAATGTAGCAAGTGTGCTAGAATACTACTTCAATGTATTTTTAAAAAGTGAGTTGCAGAATTAAGCGTACTCCCCAGCAAAAGTGAAAATCTTTCTTAATTTCTTAGACCAAACTTTTTATTTTTTCCTTTCTGGCTTTTATAGGTTGAACCCTAAAAGGAACACTCAGAAGTATAATAACCTAGAGTTGCATAAATTAGTTCTCGGATTATGGTAAAGATCCTCAAAAGGTGTGAAACTGAAAGCCACAGGCAAGAACTAATTTATGCAATTCTAGGAAAATGTCTGAGTAGTTACAACGCAGGACAAAATAAGCTAAGCGTCAGATGTAGATTCAAATGTGGGATGAGCAACGTTCCTGATTCCTTTAAGGAACAGGATCCAGATACTGCTCGGCACGCGTCTGTAGTGCTGAGACAAGTCCCTCACTGCACTTGCAGAACCTCTCGGGACCCAATCCCAGAGCAGAACAGGTCGCAAACGTTTTCAGGGGCGTCCCTCAGGGAGGGTGGTCTGTTTGCTCTCATGAGTGGGGTCTGACCACTGAGAGCCTGCACTTGGGGGTTGGTCAGCGGGGCTTCAGGAGAAAGACTCCAAAGCTCCGATTCGCTCAGGCTCACCCTTAAAAGGAGCAATACCTCTTTCCACCCTGAAAGAAAGTACCCGGCGTAGCTGGTGAAAGCCTGTTAAGGAGGAAGCAGTTAAGGTAGAGGCAGCTGATAAGGACCCAGTGGGGGTCAGAGCCCAGAGGCATCCTCTCTCACCCTCCCTTCCCAGCTCCTCCCCTACCATCCCTCTCCTCCTCCCCCTTCTCCTTCTGTCTTATTTTGCCTCCAGTGGAGAGGGGATTGAGCCTTTCTTTGGGGTTATCAATGCCTTCCCATCCTTTGACTTCGTGTTATTTCTTCCATCAATTAACTGGAAGATGTGTCTCTTTCCTGGTGTCGAAATAATATCAATAAAAAGGCCTGAGAGACTGAATGGAAACATTGGCCCAAAGCATTTGCAGCACATGATGATGATTAGTAAAAAGAAAGATAGGATTTGAACAAAATGACTTTTTTTCTGGGATAAGAATGTTGCCTCAAAAAAAAAATGTTGCCTCATAAAGCACCTTTGCTGCTTCAAGTATTTTGAAGTTATTATGTAACCAGGATATTAATACAAAGCACAGAAAATCCTCTAGTTATGTGTTCAACTCCGAGCTTTTCTGGATTTGAACACAACTCCACGCGGAAGCAAAAATGTGGCAACTCTGCTCAACACCAACAGAGGGCGATAGATACTGGGATCTGTCACTTGAGTTCTGGTCAAAATTTTTAGGCTAAGGCAATACTGAAACTCAGATGCACTCAGCGGGCAGAGGAAAACGGACAGGCAGATCTGCCAACAACATTTGTGGGTCATGGCCCGCACACCGTATGCCAGGAGGTGTGCAAGTCATTAAACAAATCTCAAAACATTTAATCTTCCCACTTTGACACGTATACATTCATAATGACAAAAGCAAAACATATGTGTCAAGTTATTGTTTATATATGATTCAAAGTCTGCAAACAACCACAGAGGAGAGAATTTACTTATTACTGCACATATCTGGGTGTTCTGTTGATGGGCCTGTGATATTCATATGAGTAACAAACATAATTCATAAGTTATTATTTATCCCATTTCTTTTTGTTGCTTCCATTTCAGTAGACTCATAAAATGTATAGTTACAGTCAGGTTTTTACATAATTTATATTCTACTGACCAAAGACTAAAATTTTTTTTTTTTTAATTTTTATTTATTTATTTATTTATTTATTTATTTTTGGCTGTGCTGGGTCTTTGGTTCGTGCGAGGGCTTTCTCCAGTTGCGGCAAGTGGGGGCCACTCTTCATCGCGGTGCGCGGGCCCCTCACTATCGCGGCCCCTCCCGTCGCGGGGCACAGGCTCCAGAAGCGCAGGCTCAGCAGCCGTGGCTCACGGGCCCAGCCGCTCCGCGGCATGTGGGATCCTCCCAGACCAGGGCTCGAACCCGTGTCTCCTGCATTAGCAGGCAGATTCTCAACCACTGCGCCACCAGGGAAGCCCCTAAAATATTTTTGTAAAGATTCAGATAATAAATGTTTTAGGTTTTGTGGTCTGCATATGGTCTCTCTCATATATTCTTCTTGGTTTGTTGTACAAACCTTTAAAAATATAAAAACCATTCTTAGTTCATGGGGTAAATACAGCCCTTAGGTTGTTCGAAATAAAATCCCGTCATTTGTTGACCCCTGATTTTGTCAATAATCATCTAAAAAATGGGGGAAAAAATCAAATACAATTATCAAAGTATAAAAAATGTGAATACTCATTAAAAAATTAGATGTTATAAATACTTCACAAATGTTTTAAAATATTTGTCTACCAAAACGTTCAAAATTATTTAAGATGGAAAGGTAAAATACAAATGATAATTGAGATCAAGCTTTACATAAAAATTATTTAAACAAAGCTGAAATATATATATATAGTTAAAAGAATTTGTTAAATCCCATTAAATATTCATTATAAAAATAAAACTACTTTCAATTTTAGCATTCAGTGTTCATCTAGCTGCCAATGTTGAGAATCTAAGCCTGTTACATCAGGACCAAGGTATAAGCAAATTGAAGAGTTATATGAATTAATATTACAAAATGTCCTCTGCTGCCATGTGTAACTGGTACAAATACTGTGCTCTTTGTAAGCACCTCTAGAATAATGAATTGGGACAATGAGAAACAAGAAAGGGGTTGCTCTGGTATTGCTATGGAGATGGGCTATACAAGTATCTGATGCATTTATGGCATGGGAGAAGGCTTCGACAGTTAATTCAGTCGTCTTTTCTCTTTCCTAAGTGCTTCCCGTGCTCAAATCCTCCATGCACCGTGAAGCAGTGTTGTCTGATGTTGGCAGCAGTATGACAACAAACCTTCAAGGCATTCAGAGGCAAGTGCCTTTTGCTTTGCAGAATAGGACCAGAGATGTGAAGTGTTTCCTGGGGTCTGAACGGTGTCAGTCACAAGCGTGCCTGTTTAATGCCATGGGTTGAACAATGCCACTGCTGAGTACCAGATGTTGAGGGGCAGACTTGCCCATGACTAGCAAATATCTTTTTTGTGTGTTTTATATTCAGAGCCACAAAAGTGAGGAGTCCAGGGCAGAGGCTCCTCTTGCCCAAGTCTAAAGGGAGACTGCAGGCTAGATTAAACAAACAACGCCAAGTGGGAAGATGAAGGGCCGCTGACACTAAGGGGCAGAATCAGACAGATGACAGGCCATGGTAGAGATGCAGTGATCTGGGGAGCCCATGCCCTGTCTAAAGAGAACTGTCAACATTCTGCCCTTACCAATTACTGACATGTAGGAAAGTGGACCTGCTGTTGCTGGACTGTCTGATTTCTCAAGAGAATGCTAAATTCTGGGTTTTTATATGAAAAAAAAATCGATATTACAAATAATCCAAGTTAAAAAACTAAAAGGCACATTTAGAGGGATTAAATCTTTAGGCTGGATTGATTACTAAAGCCACCATGATCAGCCTTCTGGTCTACCGCATTTTCCTATTTGTGCTTATTTTTGAAGGGTTTATGATCATTAATTCTTCATTTTTGATAAATACTAAAGCAATGACAGAGTCAAATGTGGGGAAGAAGAGGTATGTGATTAGGTTAGAAAAGAAAGTGAAGGTTATATTTACACCTTCACTTCACACCTTAACAAGGGTTACCTGTGTTCCATCACTTAGACTTTGCATAATATGGACTCAGCGACATCCTGTTTACAAGTAGAGAAGCCTCCATACCTGGACATGTTACTTTGTTTCTGGTTCTGTCACTAAGTTCAGATAATTTTTGAGAGATCTTCATTGTACTTCATTTTTAGTAATAGGAGAGTGAGTGGCAAAAAAATGCGAGATAAGAGAGTAAAAGGATGAAGTTAGAGATCTGCAGGGAGTATTTCCAGATGTGAAGACTCAGGACATGGGGTTACATCCTGTGGTTCTGGAAGGGCAAACAGAAGATATCTGGCCTAGGAGTTGGGGAGAGAGAATGCAAAGGGAAGGTACCAAGTTCTGTGTCAGGCATTTTGGAGCACAGGTGAGGTATCTACAGAGAGGTTAAGAGGTCAGACTGTCCCAAGTTCAAAACCCAGTTTTAATTGTTACAAGCTGGAAAAAGTTGCTTCTCCCTCTGAGCTTCTGTTTTATCATTTGTAAGAGGGTGATCATGATGACCTGTCTCAAAGGGCTCCTCTGGGCAATAAATGAGCTAATCAAAGTCAAGGTCTAGTGTACATTCCTCAGTAAGTACTCAGTAAAGCTGGCTACTGTTAGGGGAATCATTGGGATTAGTGATGGGAACTTGGGAATCAACAGCAGAAAGGCAGGCAACTGAAATCTGAAGAGAACGGGGCAGGAGGCGTATGTATTGGGGAGCATAGGGATTTGGGGGAATATAGGAAGGAAGTGAAACCCTCAAAGGGGTCAGAGGAGGAGCAGTCAGGTAGCAGAAAGGCCAAGACAGGGTTTAGGGAAGGCCCCAGTGTGGAAATAAAATAGAGACTTTATTTTCTGAACAGTGCGAAGAGTGAAAGTGAGTTAGAATGGCATTTTATAAACTTTAGGGTACTGGGGAGAGGGGAGATGTTTAAAGCACAGATTCCCAGAAAGCCTGACTCAGTGGTTCCAAGCTGGGGCCCAGGAATCTACAGGGGATTCCAACTGCAGGTAGAAAACAAGCCACTCTTGGAAGAACACTGTGTTAAGACAGAATATGCAGCCAGGGAGAAGAGACAGAGAGTGGCCACCATTCTTTCAAGGTAGTTGGTTAGAGTACACATGTGTTTCACCCTCCACTATCCACGCATTGAAGAAAGTAAAAAGTTTTCAAGAGAAAACAGGTTGCTTTCAACAGGTTGCTTGATAAGTAAAGGAAGGGATGGTGGCTGGTGGTGTTTATTTCTATATATATACAATGGCCAAGGGGACTTAAACATCTGTGACCTTAGGCTTAGATGGGGGAATTAAATTGGTTGATTTTCAAGTGTTAAACCAACCTTGCATTCCTGAAATAATCCAACTCATTCATGATGGATAGTGGGAAAGAGACACATTGATCAGACCTCAATCTCAGGTTCCAGGTTCCCTTTGCTGTCTCGGGGTTCAGGCAGGCATGACCTTCTATCCCATCAACACAACAGCTCCCTGAGACTTGGAAATAAACGTCAGGTCGTCTAGAGCTGTGATCTTCAAACTGTTTTTCTCTCATACTCTATAATTTTTTAAAAGTATGTACTCCCTTACATGTTTTCAAGTTTATATCTAAATCTTCCTATGTTTAAACCGCTTAAAAGGATTCTGGCACTATAATTATTTGTTACATAATTTCTTTAAATGTATTGAAAATAATCTAAATATCATGTATCCTTGACCTCCACTGTCACCCACTTAAATCATACATGAATAAGCTGTTCGTTAATAGTTGAAATTTTATGTCATTATTTAAGGAGTTTTCTCCTTAAATTTGCACTTCAATTCCACATCCTCGTGGAATTTTATATTAAGTAATAAATATTTTTTGCTTAGAAGTCTTTTATTGATCACCTTACCAAAATTCTCAGCAAGGAAATTTATATATAAGTTTAAAAACTTTAACTTCCTTTGGTCAGAACTGAGTCACTATTACAATTATTAATTTTTGTGTAATTGATGAAAACAAGGCGACTATACTACAAAATCAGAGCAACAGAAGTTATATCATTGTTGAAGCTGGGTCATGGGTACAGGGAGGATCATTATGATTCTCACTCCTCTGTATATGTTTGAAATTTTCCACAATAAAAAGTTAAAAAATATATTGAAGAAGTATGTTATAAATTCTGGCTAAACATTCCTAAACAAAAAAATGTAAAATTTTATTGGCAGTAACATTTTAACAAGATGGATGTGACTTTTAACAAGATAGATGGTCCCTTTCTTTGGTGCAGATCAAGTAGCAACCACTATTACCAGGTTCTTGCGTATCTTTCCAGAGATACTGGATGTATATATGAGATAAATACTAACATATACTCTTTTTGATATATAAATGATAGCATATTGTGTGCACATTCTGTACCCTATTCTTTTTTGTCAATGCATCTTTGAGTATGACTATGTCATATAAATATATATGTATATATACAGACAGACACTTGCTTTTTATTTTTAAAAATGTCTTCAGAGAATTCCATGAAATAGCTGAACCATAAGTTATTTAGCCAGACTCTTCCCTACTTGGTGGCATTTAAGTGGTTTCCAATCTTTTGCATTTATAATCGGTGCTGCAGTGAATAACCTTCACAAGTGTTGCTTTGCTCATCTCTAATTTTATCTTAGAAAAAAATCACAAGTTTAAAAAAAAAAAAATCACAAGTTTTTAAGACCAGTTTTAATAGCAAAATGCCTTTCAACAGCTTAAGAAATACTTTTCATAGATTTAAAAACGGACCAAATGTGATTCTTTTGGCCCACTTTCAGGTGGGGCGCTCGTCCCCTTCCTGCTTTTCTAATACAAAAGAGCCAACCTTGGTGACCTAATACAAATCTCACCTCTTGTTATTTATTTTCCAAATATTTAAGCACAACTGATTGCTCTTTTTTTTTTTTCTGAAATGCCAGAGAAAGGAGAGCTAGCATTTATTGAGAATTTATGATGTGCATGTACCATACTAGGAGATATTATCTCACGGAGCCCTCACAACAACCCAATGACATGGACATTGTTTAAAAATAAGAAAACTAGGGGCTTCCCTGGTGGCGCAGTGATTGAGAATCTGCCTGCCAATGCAGGGGACACGGGTTCGAGCCCTGGTCTGAGAAGATCCCACATGCCACGGAGCAACTGGGCCCGTGAGCCACAATTACTGAGCCTGCGCATCTGGAGCCTGTGCCCCGCAACAAGAGAGACCGCGATAGTGAGAGGCCCGCGCACCGCGATGAAGAGTGGCCCCTGTTTGCCACAACTAGAGAAAGCCCTCGCACAGAAACGAAGACCCAACACAGCCATAAATAAATAAATAAATAAATTTAAAGTGGTGGAGGAGAAGATTAAACACATGTAACAAATTTAAAAAAAAAATAAGAAAACTAAAACTCTGAGAGGTTAAGTCACTTGCTTAAGGTCACAGAGCTGGTAAGTGGTAGAGGTAAAGATTCATCCCAGGTCTGTTCGATTTCAGGAATTCCCTCACTGCCTCAGGAGCCTACAAAACATATCCCTGCTATCCAAGCCAACACTGCCTTGTACACTTTTAAAACTACTTTTAGGTTTATGGAAATATTTCAAAGATAGTACAGTTCTAGATATGCTTTATCTAGCTTCTCCTAGTTAACAAACTCAGAAATTAACATTGGTACAACACTATTAACTAAACTAGACATTTTGTTTGTGTTTAACCGATTTTCCCCACTCGTTCTTTTTCGCTGCTTTGGGATCCAATCCAGAATACCACTTTGTTTTTAGGATTTTTCTGTTACCTTTAGTTCTTTCTTTCCTGTATTTATCAGCTCCCCCACCACTTCCTGAAAGCAGAAATATTACTGAACACGTGAGTCCATACTAGTGTCCTAGGAACAGTGCTGGACCCACGACCATGGAGTCAATGGTGACGTGACATGATTTATCTGGCTTGGCCTGATTTATTAAAGTTCTGGCTGTAGAAGAAAGCAGGTTTCCAGGGCTCTGGAATATCAGGTGTGCTAATGAATGCCCCGTAAAGCAGGAGGGACACATCAGCACTTCGTCACCTTGTCTGCCAGGCGCCGGAGGAAGTGGGAGATTTGCTCATGACACCAGGTCATTTCCTCCCTCCCTGGCCTGACCTCCCAGCTCTTCCAGCAACAGCCAGTGGAAGCCACGGCCAAGTCACTTAGTGACATCTTAAGGTGAGGCAAAGAACTGACAGGGCACACTGGTCCCACACTTGGAGGGGACCTTCCAAATCCAGAGTTCCCCTCCTTGGATGGGTTGCCACATGAAAATATGAGAAGTCTAGACACTGAATGCACATCAGAACATACTTAATAAAAAGAAAATTTTGCTATGTAATTTTACCTGATCTCCATGATTATCTAGTATTTACTATCCATAGTAAGGTTTTTAAAATGTGTGAGAGTCATTCAATAAATATTTACTTAATACCAACTATGTTCCAGGCACTATTTTAGGGGCTAGGTATAAGCAATAAATGCTAGAGTCCTAACCTCTGCCCTAAAAGAGCTTATATGGATATAGAAAGCAGATCAACAATCAATCAACATAGTATATAAGGCAAGTGAAATGTTAGCCAATCATGCTAAGTGTTACATTCATTTAGTATGTATTTGAGCACCTATGTGTGCCAGGCACTGTTCTAAATCTTGGAGAGGTGACAAGGAACAAAACTAAGGTGCTAAGGTCCCTTAGCTTTGAGATAAGACAGATTCTACTAAAAGGGGAGGCGATTTAAATAGAAGGGTCAGGGAAGGCCTCCCCAAGAGAGTACCCTTTCATCTGAGATCTAAAAGATAAAAAAGATCAAAAAGTGGGTGAAAAGAGCATTCCAAGCAAGTGGGACAGCATGTGCAAAGGTCCTGAGGTGGAAAAGAGACCGGCAGGTTTGAAGAACTGAGAGAGAAGAACATAGTGGAGTGTGTGCAGTGAGCAAGGGGAGAAAGCAGCCACGGTATGGAGGGAATTTCAGTCCATGGGAACGTGAAAGCCACTGGGCTAATCTCTCTGTTGCCATTTTGGCATTTCCCAGAATCCCCTTCCCCATGGGTTCCAGGTTCTGCCAGTCTTCGTTGCTGTGCGCGGGCTTTCTCTAGTTGCGGTGAGCAGGAGCTATTCTTTGTTGCAGTGTGTGGGCTTCTCATTGCAGTGGCTTCTCTTGTTGCGGAGCACAGGCTCCAGGTGCATGGGCTTCAGTAGTTGTGGCATGTGGGTTCAGTAGTTGTGGCTCGTGGGCTCTAGAGCACAGGCTCAGTAGTTGTGGCGCACGGGCTTAGTTGCTCCGTGGCATGGAGGATCCCCCTGGACCAGGGCTCGAATTCATGTCCCCTACACTGGCAGGTGGATTCTTAACCACTGCGCCACCAGGGAAGCCCTCTATGCCTGCTTTTGTGCTACAAGAGCAGAGCTGAGTGGCCTGCAAAACCTAAAACATTTTCTTTCTGGTCCTTTACAAAAGAAGTTTGCCAACCCTGTGCTAAGACATGGCAGGCCTTGAGCAAAGCTTCAGTTCCCCCTGTGTCTGAAGACAGAGTGATTTCAGTTATTCTGACCTAATCTTGACACCCGGCAAAGGTTTTATGCAAGGAAATGACGGTGTCCAGCTAATGTTTGAAGATTCTATTTTTGCTACTGTTTGGAGGATGGCTTGGAGGAAGGCAAGACTGGAAGTAGGGGGATCCATAAAGAGGCAGTTATCCAGGTGACATACGATGATGACTTGTACCAGGGGGATGGTGGTGGGGATGGAGAGAGGAGGGAAGATGCAAGATAGATACAGTCTAGAGACACCCAGTGGCAATGGATACACAAGTGTGCAGATCACGATTAAATACTATTCTCCAATAAAAAGAACCAGAGCTCCTTTGAGAAACAGTTAATCTCAGAGCTGGGACAGGTAATACACAAGATGCACCTGGAACATCTTGCGATACCAGAAAGTAAGGAAGTGCTTTAAAAGCTATGGGGCCATGTTGAAAGGACACAGGAGCCAACTTGAAGGACCTTCGAATGGCCAAATCTAGAGTGATTTGAACAAACTAAATAAGCAATGAGAATAATAAATGATATAAGTCAATAAACAAATGGGGGGGAAAGGACAGAGCCTTCTTACAGAAAATCCAATTAACAAATGTGAAAGGAATGATAGAATTTGAAAATCACCATTTAGCAAACACCACAGGGATAATTGTTACAGCCAAGAACGGTGGCTAGATGCTAAAGTTAGTGAGCAAAAGAATGATGAGAAATGGAATATTTGCATAGTCTCAAAGAATCTCCCCCGCAGGGTTCTTATTAAGGACAAAGGGAAGAAGAGTAACTTCAGAATGAAGAAACCCTATGGACACCACCTTCACCAAGTGACCACGGTTAACATCATCAGTAATGAGACACATTGACTTCAGGTAAGTCCTGATGCACTGAAAAAAGCCATGGGTGGCATTCCTGAAAAAAAAAGTTGCATAACTGCAACCTAATCGTGGGAAACATCAAAGAATTTCCAATTAAGGAACATTCTATACAACACTGGTCAGTACTCTTTAAACGTGTCAAGGTCATGAAAGACAAAGAAAAACTGAGGATCTGTTAGAGGACAACTAAATGAACGTGGGATGCAGAACGGGATCCTGGACCAGAAAAGGAACCTGAGTGGGACAACTGGCAGATTTTGAATAAGGTCCGGACATCAGGCGGCAGTATCGTAGAAAGGTTATCCTCCTCATTTCTATAGTTGTACTGTGCTCGTGTAAGATGTTAACATTTGGGGAAGTTCAGTGAAGGGTATTTCTGGGAACTACTATTTCTGCAACTCTTGTCTAAATCTAAAATTATTTCAAAATAAAAACGTTTAAAGCTCCAGGGAAAAAAAAGATTTGGTTTGGAGAAATGATGAACAGGATTGCTGATCAAGACGTGTGTTGGGAGGAAGAAAAGGGAAAAAAAAGTTACATTCTGCTTTGCATTGTTGTCAAGTAAGATAAGATATAGATACAAGTAAAAATGCCCTAATACTGAAGATGAACTGTATAATCATCCCTGAGCAATCTGTGTCTGTCTATACACCCATTTATTTGTACACAGTAAAATCTATTTTATACGTCCCGTAGGAGTTGTATTATTGGGCAACACTTCACTCCTGAATTTCCAGAAGGGAGCAGGGGAAATTCCAGCAGGGGAGGCCAGGTTTATGAATGTATACCAATGTATACATCTTGAATTGCATACAAGATATATAAATGTATATCTTGATTTATTATCTAAAATGAGAATCTCCTGTGAATATCTGAGGCAAAACACTAGAATTAGCTAGTATTTATTTTGTGCCTGTCCCAGAGTCTACTGTCACAGGTATTATACAATTTATGGGGGATCGAATACAAAGTTCCAATTACAGCCATCATTAAGTGAGTACCTACCGTGTCAGGATCTGGGCCAGGGGCCAAATGCCTTATCTCACTTCATCCTCCCACTAACCCTGTGCCCATCATTTAGATGAGGATGTTGAGTTTCTGGGAAATTAATGAACCTGCTCAAGATCTTACAGTGTGAGGATGAAGTGAAGGTATTTGGGGGTCACTGCCCCCAGCCTCTCAGCCAGTAAGTGGCAGAGCTGGCCTGAGATGTGAGTCTAGGCTTCTAATCACAGTTGCAGGGCCTCTGCTTTGTACTCTACTCGTTCCACAATTAGCCCAGGGCAGGACCAGGCATGGAGGGCTTACAATTTTGTCCAAGTCAGTGTGTTTGCTTAAGGTAGCAACATACAAGTCATATATTACAAGGACTGGACCCTCAAGTCCCATATTTTATATTTTAGCCACTCTTGCCAACACTTGGTATCACCAACTGTAAAGGTCTGCCGATCTTAACAGTTGGAGACTAGCTCACCTGTCCTTTTCAAGTCCATTTTCTTGAGTCAGCCCCTTGCAAATGGTCTGACCACCTGTCTGTCCTCTCCCACCATCTTTCTGTCCCTAGCCCTTGCCATATTCTCCTCTGTTGGATTGTCTTTTTCTTAGTGATTTGAAAGAGATCTTTGTGCATGCTGGATGTTAATAATTTGTCTAAAATAGGTGGCAAGTATCCTGCTTGCCTTTAAATTTGCTATTTGGTGCCTTATTGCTATTACTATTATCAGTGTTTTAAATTTGGAGCTGTCGAATCTCTTTTCTTTGATGGTATTTGTGTCTTTTGAATAAACTAAAAATATATTCCTCCGTATTTTCTTCCACAACTGTCAGTTTTGTTCAGGTTTTGTTAATCAAGGGGGATTTATTTTTGTAACTACAGCAGGGAATCTAACTTTATTTTTTCTAGCTTGATAGTAAATTTCCCCAGCCACATTTATTGAGTTGCCCTCCATCTTTCGTTTTAAATTACATGTAAGATTTAAATCTATTTCAGATGATCATGTATTACTTTTATAATAGCAATAGCTGAAATACAATTACTTGAAAGGAATAAAATCATATATTGATGTCCTTCTCTCGTGTCTCTCCATGGCTCACACAATGCCAGGAACATAGCATGTGTTCAGTAAATATTTCTGAACTGAAGGTGTCAACTTTTCTGTTTTCTCCTAACAGTATCATGGTATACAATCTGCGATATAATCTTCACGTTAGCTATGGCATCATTACAGGCATTTGGGGGTAAGATCATATTATTAAAGATTTTGTTCTTTTAGCGCCAGTTTTTCAGTTAGATTTTACAGAATCCCATTCTACAGATATAAAAACAGGAATGTGGGGTACCAGGATTTTCTGCTTTAAAAACGAAATCAACATAGCGAGTGGGAAGCAGCCACATAGCACAGGGAGATCAGCTCCGTGCTTTGTGACCACCTAAAGGGGTGGGATAGGGAGGGTGGGAGGCAGACGCAAGAGGGAGGAGATATGGGGATATATGTATATGTATAGCTGATTCACTTTGTTATACAGCAGAAACTAACATAACATTGTAAAGCAATTATACTCCAGTAAAGATGTTTAAAAAAAAATGAAATCAACTAATGGTATATAATCTTCATGCCCTCTTAAGCCCTTAATTACTGAAGGATTATTCATATCACCCCTTTTTGGCTATTCTTAAACTAAGCTACTTTGCAGCAATCCTGAATCTTTTCCCAAATAACTAAATGATACAGCAATGAGGGCACAAGGAGTAGCCCTTAAGAGACACTAGATAAGCATTTCTTTTCCCTTCCTTTTAAATATGTTCAATTTTAAGGAATTGCTTCCCTCCATCTCCCCACCCCATCCCAAGGCTCCCATTCATTTTCTGACATGAGCTTTTCAGCTGCAGCATTTCCAATTTATAGGTTGCCCTCAGTTACTGAAAATCCGGCAAAGCTCTGCATTTATTTTTTTGTGGTGCCCACCCCATCCCCTTCCTTGATCACAGCCGTGTTCAGCTTTCAAGAGTTACATTTAAATATAGGAACAGAAACAGTCTGTGAGGCTATTAGCAGTGAAAGATAATCCATTGGAAATGGTTCCCTGCCCAGCAGTTTTCAAGCAGACTTATCACCAAGAACTAATTATGCTGGGAGCTTTGGTCATCATGAACGTCATCGTCCAATTAGAAGTTACAGCATTTGCCAAGTGCTACGACTTATATACAAGTGGTATTTCATATTGATTACACTAATCAAGGCACATGGTATAAATTCCCAACATCCCTGGGCAAACCACCCAGATTTTTAATAATTCTCCTTTTTGCTGGTTACTGCACTAATTATGTGCTAAATAATGACATTATTATTTTATTATTATATATATTATTATTAGTGGTGAAATTTCAAGTGATTTTATGTCTATACAGTGCCTACTCTGCTGTTGGATTAAGGGGTTGGCGGATTTTATACTTGCAAATTGATACCTGGTCATCAGGACACTTGTGGTATTTTTTGCCATTTTAAAATTTAATACACATCACTTAACTAATGCAAAAATACGATCATGGATGGATTTTTAAAAAGTCCTCCACTAATGCCATTAAAAGTTACTAATGCGATAATGATAATCAGCTTATCTAAATTAGCATTGTACTTAACAAAATAATACACAGCTTTGGAGAAGGAGAAAGTCAACTTGGCCTTTCAGCATTGCTGATGAGGGTAAACTGGTACAACCTTTGTGGAAAGCAATTTGGTAACATTTAGCAAGAGCCTTTAAAATGTTCATGACTTTTGACCTAGTATTTCAATTTCTGGGAATCTAGCTGAATAATGCTATATATGGAAAGAGCTTTATGCGTTATGCTAAAAGTAGCATTATTTTTAAGAATAAAAAAATGAAAAGAAACTCAAATGTCCACCAAGGGAGTAATGGTAAGTAACATTTACACGTAGTTTTGACAACATGGAGAAATGCCATATTAGGTTACAAAGAGGGGAAAATAAAAATTTCGAATTGTGCAGACATTAGCATGTATTACACAATGATGTAAAAACATACTAAGCAGAGCAAAAGACTAAGAAAATAGAGTACAATGTTAGCAACTGTTGCCTATGGATTTGGGACTAGATTATAGGTAATTTTCTGTATTATTTTGTATTTTCCAAATTTTCTATAAGCATGAATTTAATATGATAAAAATGATTGACTGTATTGCAATAGTTTTAAATTAAAACATTAAGATCAATATATTCTTTTGGAGTGAAATATCAATAGTGCATTGTATTGCCCCCAGCACAATATTCCCTGTTCTTCAGAGGTGTGGTCACGTTCTCCGAGAATATTTTGTTAAAGGAAAGCACAGGAGTGCAAGGTGAGTTACAGATGAAATCAGGGAAGAGATCTACTCTGTGACTGAATTTTTTTGGCAGAAACAAGGTCAGCTGCTGAAATGACTACTGCTCTAATTGGGTAAATTCCTATTTTATCCTGAAGTTAGAATGCCAGAAAATAACAAAGAAACCCCTGAAGGTGATCAATTCTTCCATGCTCACATTTTGAAAGACTGTTCTGTGCAATTCACAAACTGCATTTAGAGAACTCTTTTCGGTTGGCTACCCAAGTATTTTCCAGAAAATGAGGTTAAAAAGCATCCAAAGGTGGGTAGGAGGCTATAGGTGTGGAGGAAGAGTGTAGAAGAAGCAAAACACAAGAGATGACATGTTCATAGAATGTTTAAATTCCAAAGGATTTTACACATTTAATGTATCATTTATATTTAGAACTGGGCATCAAAGTGAATAAGCTGGCAAAGTGGATGAGAACCTCTAAGATAAATTTAAAAGTTATTTTTATTTGTAATTCTTGCTTGTTGTAAAAAGCCTAACAGAATAGATTTTATTAAAGTAATAAAAGCTCTCCTCTCTTTCCCACACCTGCTTCACTTACCAGAGACGGCCACCATTAAAGTTATTTCATGTCCTTTAAGACAATATTCATGTATATAACTTTTTTAAAAAAACACCAATGGAGATTAAACTGTACAGAGTACTCTGCAACTTAATTTTACTTAATAATTGACCTTCAACCACTTGTATCTCAACACACATGGGTCAACCACATTTTTTTTTTTTTTAGTGATGCGTGGCCAGGACTGCATGACTGTATCATCATTTGACCAGCCCTGTTCTCATGGACATTTGGTTGTATCCTGCTAACTGTTCTTGTGGACAATGCTGCTCTGAACATCCTTGAACATACTCATTTGCATACTTGAATTAATTCCACAGGAGAAACTCCTATAAGAATAATTGCTGGGGGCTTCCCTGGTGGCGCAGTGGTTGAGAATCTGCCTGCCAACGCAGGGGACACGGGTTCGAGCCCTGGTCTGGGAAGATCCCACATGCCGCGGAGTGACTAGGCCCGTGAGCCACAACTACTGAGCCTGCGCGTCTGGAGCCTGTGCTCCACAACGGGAGAGGCCGCGATAGTGAGAGGCCCGCACACCGCGATGAAGAGCGGCCCCCTGCTTGCCACAACTGGAGAAAGCCCTCGCACAGAAACGAAGACCCAACACAAACAAAAATAAATAAATAAGTAAAAAAAAAAAAGAAAAAAAAAAAAGAATAATTGCTGGGTCAAAGGGAACTCACATTTTAATATTTTGGTAGATATCACCAAATTGGTCCCCCTCAAAAGCTCCCCCTAGCAAGGCATAAGAATACTCTTTCCCACTATCTGGCTGTAGAATTAAATTTTGTTTACAACGAAGAGGTGATTTCTATTCCATTGTGTTCACTTATTACGTCCATTTAATTTCAAAGTACGGGCATTTTTTACTTGACCAAAGAGAAGAGGATAAACGGCAAGGTCTGTGTAGGTTTGTCCTGATTCAAGTAGGTGCATCAGAAATTACTATTAAGAAGGTAAATCCAATTCATAAAATATGTAATTAATTCCAAAGTCACACATACCAATTTGAGGATTAAGGAAACTCCTGTGTAACTGAGAATTGTTGGCAGTATTAACTACTCATTAAAAAATATAAATTATGATTAGCTAGTCCAGTCTGGGGCTTAGCATGTGCCAGGCACTGTTCTAGCTCTTTACCTAGATTAACTTATTTAACCTTCATGACAACTCTATGAGGTAGGTACTACGATTATTTTATAGATTTAAAAAAATGAGGCACAGAGGGTCTTAATATGACCAAGGTCATGCAGCTAACGAAATGACAGAGCCAGAATTCCAACCAGGTACTCTGAATGCAGCCTCTGGGCTCTTAACTACCATGCTACATTCAAAGCTCATCTTCAGGAAATAAGGATGCATTCCACAGTTCTCCACAAAGCTTTTCATCATAGCACTGACGATGGAAAACTTCCTTACCTGCCTTGGGTTGGAGGTGCCCCCCCACCCCAACAGCAAGATGATGTGATGGCTAAAGTACAGGTTAATTTTTTTTTCTAAATAAATTATTTATTTATTTATTTTTGGCTGTGTTGGGTCTTCGTTGCTGTGTGCAGGCTTTCTCTAGTTGCGGAGAGCAGGGGCTACTCTTCGTTTTCGGTGTGCCGGCTTCTCACTGCCGTGGCTTCTCGTTGCAGAGCATGGGCTCTAGGTGAGTGGGCTTCAGTAGTTGTGGCATGCGGGCTCAGTAGTTGTGGCTCGCGGGCTCTAGAGCTCAGGCTCAGTAGTTGTGGTGCACGGGCTTAGTTGCTCCGTGGCATGTGGGATCTTCCCAGACCAGGGCTCGAACCCGTGTCCCCTGCATTGGCAGGCAGATTCTTAACCAGTGCGCCACCAGGAAAGCCCCTACAGGTTAATTTTTATTTTGCTTTTCTACGTTTCCTCCAGTGACCACATGTTGCTTTTGTAATAAGAAGACAAAGTCACTTTACAATAGTGACAGTTCTTAAGAACAGAACGCTTTCAATACCAGAAGGTAGCTTATCTTTCCAATGTCTCATCCAACCTCCATACCAACAGCCACTCAGCATCAGGAGGGTTTTGTTTCATCAAACCACAAAACCATGCAAACACCCTGACCCACTTGTGTCCGATGACTCTGCCCTTCAAGAGCTCAATCTGTAAAATGGGGCCAGCGTCACCTACTCGGGAGAGTTGCTGTATGGAGTCAAGATGTTTGTGAGGTTCAAGCACCATTTGGCACTGGCAGCTACTATCATTATGATTTTTGGAAGCCAACCCCAAAAGACAGCCATGATGACAAATTTTAAACCAAAACGTTTATAGATATAGACACCGACTGCTAATGGTGACTGCCTGTTGAAAGGGAAAATGAGGGGCTGTGAAAGGAGAGACTTTTCACTGCACATCCCCTGGTATTGCTTGATTTTTTAAAAAGAAATCAAGATTATTATTTTAAAAGAAAACATTTTAGGACTGCCGGGCTTCTTATAAATGACTTTCATATTTCGGAGAGAGTATGCTGAGCTTTTTAGTTAAGTGAACATTTGACAAATGTAAATTTACTTAGTATCACTTAGATACTTAAGCCACACTAGAATCTTTAATTACAACAGCTACATGGCTAAGGCTTTTGTATTTGAACTGTAATATAAAACCAATATTTGGAGACAGCACACGTCAGAAAAAAATCCTATTCAAACATTCCATTCATGTCAAAAACAATCAAGAAACAGAGCAGTTTAAAATTATGTATCATATTTTCATAAGCTGTTCTGACTGGCAGGGGTAGTAAACTACAGCCTGGGGGCTAAATCTAGCCAACTACCTGTTAGTTTATTTTTCTAAGTGAAATTGTTATTGAGATAATTGTAGATCCACATGTAGTTATAAAAGTAACAGAGATCCCTTGTATACTTTGCCCTGTGTTTCTCATGTAACCTATCACCTGTTTTTGTATAATCCACGAGCTAAGGTTTTTTAGATTTTTAAACGGTTGAGAAAATTAAAAATATTTTGTGATGTGAAATTACATGAGATTCCAATTTCGGTGTCCGTAAAGATTTGCGGGAACACACGCACATTCCTTTACGTACCATTTCCAGCTGCTTTTGTGCTGTGAGGCCAGAGCTGAGCAGTTGCAAGTGACCGTACCACCCGCAAAGCCTAAAATATTTCCTACCAGCTTTACAGAAAAGTTTGCTGGCCTTTGGGCTGGAGACTGGGCTAGGGTCAGGAGAGAAATGAGTATCTGGAATAAAGATTTTTCTTTTAAAGACAATTTCTAAACGATGTCCGTACCATTGATTCCCTCAGATATCAATGTTAGAAATGTCTTCTTGCAACGAGGGACAAATGGACAATTAAATAAGAGGCAAATATGTCCAGTTTTTTCTCAAAATCTAGAGATGTCTATGTGTTTTGAAAGAATTACACACAGGATGTGAATTTCTCTTAAATATAAAGGGATCATTTATCAAAACTAAAAGAAATGAAGGTAGATTGTTTCAAATCCACAAGTAACCACCAATACAATTGAAATAACCATTTCCCTCCCAGGATGCTTAAAATGAACAAGTGCAGACAATCCTGGGCTGAATACTAGAATTATCTGCTGTTATTCATGTGTTACTCTCTCAGCCTTGGGTAAAAACCCTACCCTTAGCTTTAGGCTGAAGCCAGTCCGTTGTGACCTTTCCAGAAATAGGTGGTGCAGTGTGAGAGCACGTGAGTATGTGTAATGCCTCGAGAATTTCAGAATTGTTTGACAAACATACACTGTCTATTTTCTATAGGCCAAAGTCCCTCAAACTAACAGGTGAGAATTGAGCCATCTTAAGAACAGTTTATCAGAAAAGGGCTGTACGTAGGCATTACAAAGAGCTTTGTTCGGTGAATCCCTCCTAATGCAACGTCTTTTGGAGGGTGGGTGAGGGGAGGCAGGGGTAAATATTTAAGTGCTGGTGCTACTAGATCTAGTTATGATGGAAAAAACTGCAAGTTCAAATTTTACCAAGAAAACCAGACCCCAGAAATTCCATTAGCATCAGAGGTCTTAACCTAGTGGCAAAGGGACCATGGATAGAATTTAGAGGGTCCAGGGATTTGGATGGGAAGGAAGATGAATCTTATTTCACTCGCCTCTAACTGAAATTGAGCATTTGTCAGTTTGGGATGTAGGTACCAAACCACAGAAGCATTAACAGGACCAGTGATTCAGTCAGCAAAAGAAATCAGCTATTTTCATATAACATTCTGGTTGCTGTAGCTATCTTGAAATAACATTTATGCGCATCTCTCCTTCAAAATTAAGAGTATGGCTGACTCTTGAACAACACCAGTTTGAACTGCACTGGTCCACTTACACGCAGATTCTTTTTTTTTTTTCAAAAGTAAATACTACAGTACTACATGTCGTGGTTGGTTGAATCCATGAACATGGAGGAACTGCGGACATGCAAGGCCAAAGGCCGACTATAAATTAGACTAAGATTAAGCCCCGCATTGTTCAAGGGTCAACTATGGTTATTAACTAGGTCTGCTGCTACAGCCTTCATTTAATATAATGCTAATAAAAATGCTCATAATCCAAGAAATATTTTGGTAACTATTTCAATATAACTGTTTTCCTTGGCAAACCTATACATTTTGTTTTATTCTTTTAAACATCACTCAGAGAAGGGATTCAGAGATTCCACTGGACTGACAAAGGGGTCCATGACTCAAAAAGCAATGAAGAAAACTGGCCTTAAGGCAGGTCTCCCAACCAGGTGGTGCTGGGTATTAGAAGGAGCTCCACTTGGAGGACGCAGACACTGGTTCTAATCCTGACCAACTGCTGGACTTGGGTTCTTTACCTTCATTTTCTTCTCTATGAAAACAGAAGCATCTCAAGGTGGGGCATATACGAGATCCTAGCCACGTGGCCCCTGAGAGAGGCTGAGCACAGGCTCAGGTGGCCACTCATACTCTTGGGAGTTCAAGTGCGGTTATCACCAACGATCAGTATCGAAGCAAAATTTGCTCAAACATTTTGTAACCTGCCTGTTGGGGGTATGTAACATGGGTCATTCCTGCAATACTTGCCCCCAGCATGTGGGCAGACAGCCTAGGGACATTTTCCGATCATCCAACAACACCCATATTCAAAATTTTTTCCAATCCAACTATCGACCTCACCATTCGTGCAAAAGATCTTGTCCTTTTCCTGCCTCGACACTTAGAACTCAAATCGCTCCGTCCCCGATTCCCCTACTTCTGCCAGTGGAAGACACCCTAGTCTAACTGGAGAGTCAGGCTGCAAATAATACACAGGCACGGGAGTCCAGCACACGTGGGTCTGACCTTCCTGTGTTAGCTGCCCTGAGCAGGTTAACTTTTCTGAAGATTAGTTTTCTCTTGTAACGGCAAATACAAATGTCATTCATCGTAAGGTTTGAATGGAATCCGGCAGGGAAATGCTTGAACTTCATGGTTCACGGCGCTTCTTCCTCCCACCCAGGGCCCTGGCTGGCCAGCCCCAGCCAGGAGTCTTGTTTTCAAAAGTTGAGACCTCTTCTGTACCAGTGATGCACACAGGCTCCCTTTTTAGGCATGTTTTCTTTCCTCACAGGACTGGCTGCGTAATTTGCAGGGCTTGATGCAAAATGCAAATGCAGGACCCCTTGTTCAAAAATTAAGAATTCCAAGACAGCAAAGGCAGAGCATGCACCCAAGTGTGAGGCCCCACGTGACTGCGCAGACGGCAAGCACGCGTGAAGACAGCCCTGCTGCTTCACTGGAGCAGCTCTTCCCAGCTGGCTGCACGTTAGAATCGCCTGCAGAATTTTAGAAAGTACTGATGCCCAGGCCCTTCCCCCAGAGACAGACTCCAAATACCTCAGAGCTTTCCAGGTACTGCAGCCCAGAGCCACAGTTGAGACCCACCGGACTAGAGTGACAGAAAGCCTTGGAAGAATGCCATGGGCCAATATGCACAAAGAACAGACAGAGGGTGCCCCAACAAAGCCCTGATAAAACAGAAACGTTCATGTACAGAATACCCTGGGTGTTCAGGACCTGCGCCAGGTGTTTCATAGCAAAGTCATCTCCAGCCTTCAAGAGCCTGCATTATTGCTCAGGGGCAGTGAATACTCATGACTCAGCATCTCCTTGCAGGGTTTTAACTCGGCAAGGCTACTCCAGAGCCACGATTTCCCAGCACCCTTTGCAACAGCCATGGCATATGACCAGCCAGGTAGTCAGGAGAGGTGAGCAGAAGTTTACGTGCAACCTTCCAGCAGTGCTAAGAAGAGGGAGGATGGCCTCCCCCTCCTATCTTGGCTGGATAAGTTGCCACCACCTTGGACCATGTGTTGAAGATGCGGGGCGGGGCTGAGAAGTAAGATAGAAACCACGATGTCCAGTGTCATAAGGTCATGGTACTAGTTCTTGGTTGTCCCCATTCCCCCGGCCCCAAACAAAATAAACGAGAAAAAGACACACAGGTGAGCCAATTTCTGTTTTGGTGTTTTAAACCAGTCGACTTTATCATTAAGCCAAATGCCTGAAATGGCCCATTTTACAGATGAGCAAACTGAGAATCTGAGGCAAAATCTCTAGCCGGACGTCAGCTAGACAGTAGTGCCAGAGGCAGGGTTGTTCTTACCTCCTTTCTCCTCAACCCTGTTACCTTTTAACAAAAGAAGGCTCCTTTTGGATGGTTCTGTCATCACCTTACTCAGATCAACTTATTACTCTAACAAAATATGTATACTTTAAAATTGGAAACCCAGCCTAGTGCTTTGGTTAAAAATGTGGACTCTGGAGCTACACTGCCTGGGACTGACACCCAACTCTGTTCTAGAAGTTTCTTCACCTTTGTATCCGAACAAGAGGCAGAGACTAGGGTGAGGTGGTTGAGGCAATCCCCTCTGGTGCAAATAGAAAGTGGTACCAAAAATCTCACTGATCAAGGTGACTATTTTAATGCAATTTTCCTAAAAACCAAACGTAACGCAGAAAAGTCCACAATGAACAAAAACATCACACTCTTAAAGATAGGCCCAAGTCTGCCCCTGCATGGTCCTGCCTTAATTCCCAGGCCAACTGCTAATAAAACTTCATTTACAAAAACAAAGCAGCTGACCTGTGGGCCATAGTTTTCCAATTAAAAAAATACTGCTTTAAAACGAGTGCTTACTGAGTTTTGAGTGCCCTAGGCAAGTGCCTCCCTTGTCTCACCCTAGTTCCAGCTCTGGATGGCACCTGGGAGAAGTAGATGAGTTAACACAGGTCACGTTCTCAGCACAGTGTCTGGCTCAGAGTAAGGACTCACAACAACACAGCAACAGAAATTGAGGAGCATACTTTTTTAAGAAATTAAACCCAGGCACAAACAAAAAATTCATGTTCTGCAATGTTTAGAAGGCAGCAAGAAACCTTAATCAGAGGAGAGCAAGAGGGTAACATCTTGATTTCTGGACTCTTCACTGGAGATTTTATAGCTACACTGCCTAAGGATCAAAAGGACGCAGCTTTTCCCAGTGCCTAAGCTGGAACTTGCCTATCTCTTGCACGAAGCTGTACCTTCCTTAAAGGGATCCCAGGAAACTTGGCATTCTCAGTATTTCTCCTGTTTTCACCCATCAGCAATTACCCCGTTGCTTGCACTCAATAGCCCAGCTCAGGGGTCAGCAAAAGATGGCCCTCCAAATCATGGCCTGCTTTTTGTAGATAAAGTTTTATTGGCACACAGCTATACCCATTCACTTACCTGTTATCTACGGCTGCTTCGGTGACAATGGCAGAGTTGAGTGATTGTGCCACAGAGGTGAACAGAGTTGAGTAGTTTCAACAGAGACTAAGGCCAGCAAAGCCCCCAAAATTTACTATCTGGTCTTTTACTGAAAAAGTTCGCCAACCCCTGGTCCAGGTGACGTCAAACTGCAAACATATTCATTAATCAATTTCCCCTTTCAGATCCATACTGACCTTGCGAAACAGAGCTGGGTGCAGAAACCATGTCAGTGGCCTCTTACCTACTATGGCTGCTTCCCAGCTTTATTTGGTGATTAGCTGTATATTTTAAGTCTCATCCTCATTTTATAAAGTTTTGCTGGAACACAGACATGTTCTTTTTCTTATAGTCTGGCTGCTTTTGTGCAGAGAGCTTAGTCACGAAGCAGACCTAATGGCTCCATAATGCCTCAAATATTTACTATCTGATCCCAAACTTTTTGCTGACCTCCGCTCTACTGGGCAACCAAATTTGCTGTGATACCAGCGTGGATCCAAGACCCTTGATGCCCATACAGGTGTGAAAAAATGTCTTCTAAAGAGGCTGATATTTTTCCTGTTTATCTGAAGAGCTATAACACCAGAAGTACAAGCAATGTCTCTACGATTTCGATCTATCGGTTCCCACTTGAAAGGTCAACAGCCCTTCTGTTACTAGAACAGAAACACAGATAAGACTCTTTGACAAACGGCAGAAAGGTGACAAAAGAATCTGTACAATGCACCAGCATTCAGTAACAAAACACTTCTGAACAACCAAAAATAGCTCTAAAGCAAAGAAATGATTAATTCTCTCTATCATTTTCATCTTTTCTTCTTACAAAAAGATCCAACAGTGCGTTATAACTCGCCTGAAGTCAGACTTAAATGGAATCAGATTTGTTCAAACAAAATTTCTAAAATAAGTTCTGTACCTCTATTTCATAAGTGACATAGTCCCCTGCATACAATCTATAAAAAAATGTTTTCACATCCTTGTTTCTAGTTTATCAAAAACAATGGATCTATTCAATGTTTTAAAAGCACAGATGTTTAGCTTGATGAGGGCACACAAGAATTTGTATTAAACAAAGACTGTATTTGAAGAAAAGAACAAAGCAACTTTGGATAAATTATATATCCACTGGCATTCCATGGCCTCCTAAGTTTCCGTCAAGTGAAATGTCCATTTACAAGAGGTTTGGGGTTTCTCGTTTGTTGGTTCAGCAAACACCAAGGGCTTACTGTGATGAAAGACACTAGTCTCAGGCTTTCCCACGCATCATATGTCCCAGAACCAAGCCCAGGACCCACTGGGCCCCTCATCTCTTTTTATGAACAGAAGTAGGCCAAGGTTGAATTTCACAACACACAATTACAGGCTGAGCTAGCGTCAGCTTGATCTTTGGCGCCACCTACAGATCAAACTGCATTTCGCTTCACTACAGCACTAAGACACAGAGCTCCTACGTGCATTTATAGAGAAAATTACTATGGGGCCGGGGCAGCGCCGCAGAACCCCACACCATAACCTGTCTATGGGAGACCATAAAAATGGAGTGTCCCTCTTACACCATTCTACAGATGAGCTTGCTTTTTATTATAAGACAACAGATAAAAGGAACCACACAAAAAACGTAGAAGGCGAATACTCATAAACCACCACCCAGGTTAAGAAACAGAACTTTTCCGGCCACCCCAGACCCTCCAGGTACCCCGCCATCGCCTTCACCTTTCCCGCTCTACAGATGAGTGTAGTATTAGTTTTTCCATGTGGTCTGATTAGTTTCATAATTCCATCAGAGATGGATCGGTTTTAGAACTGGAATCCATCGCGAAGAAACTATCCCTATTGGAGGGCGCAGTGCTCGATGGACGCCCCCCACCTTGGAACCGAGACAACCTGCTTAGACGATTCTTGGAGGGAAGACAGGGACACGGATGGGGGAGGGTCTCCACAGCGTTGCCTTGGCGCCTGCCTGCCCTCAGGCCACGGTGACTGGGGCCATGGCCTCTGCGGGCCTATTAAGCTGGAGCAGGTGTCCCCGCAGCTGGTGACTCAAGTCTGGCTCGACGGCCTGAGTGCAGGGGACCAGGCAGGGGCGCGTGTCTGGCATTCCGGACGGCTGCCCACCCTCCCTGGCGGAACTAGAGGCACTGGCTGGGCTCCAGGGACGTCTCGAGCTGCCCCACGGAGACCAGGGTGCCCAGCTGCCCCGAGGCACTGCTCTCGGGCGGGAAGGTGACCAAGCCCGAGTTCTTGTTCTCACCGTGGTCACTGTGCTGCTTCTTGTGGCACCGCAGAGAGTCGCCCCTGACAAAGGAGGCGCCGCAGGTCTCGCAGCGGAAGGCCCGCTGGGTCACTATCTGGGCCACGTGCTGGCCACCGCTCTCTCGGGGCCCTTCCCTGCCCGGCGGGGCCCGGTTCTCTGTTTTGGTCTCGTCCCTGTGCACCTTGTCGATGTGCTTGGCCAGGCTGCTGGGCCGCTTGGTGTCGAAGCTGCAGAAGTCGCACTTGAAGGGGCGGTCCTTGCAGTGGACCCGGCTGTGCACGCGCAGGGCGGCGGCACTGGAGCAGGAGTAGCTGCATTCGGGGCACTTCTCGGGGTGGTCGGCCTGGTGCAGCCGGCTGTGCTCCAGGAGGTCGGCCCGGTCCCGGCCCTGGAAGGCGCAGTGCAGGCACTTGAAGGTGTGCTTGATGCGGACGTGTGACTTGAGGTTCGCCTTCATGGTGCAGCGGACGTCGCAGAACTCGCACTTGAAAGGCTTCTCCCCCGAGTGCACGATCATGTGCCTTTTCAAGTCCGAGCTGATTTTGAACTTGGCGCTACAGAGCCAGCACTGGAAGGGGGTGTCCCCTAGCAACGGAAGGTGTGTTTCCATTAGAGCAGGCAGGCAACACAGAACTCCCCCCAAACACACCTCAGAACACCTGGCCGCAGAGAGGTAGCTGGGTCTTTGAACTCCAATTACTTGTCACCTGGTAACACCACCACTAACCACGTATATTAGCTCGCTTAGTCCTCACGACAATCCTACGTGTGGGTACTACTACCCCCATTTTAATAGATGGGGTAACGGAGGCTCAGAGAGGTCAAGTTATTTGACCGTGGCCAAACAGCAGGGATTTGAATCCAGGCATCATGGCATCCAAGTCCACACTCTTCATGACACTTCCGTTTCAGATCTAAACTCACTTGACATCTCAAATTTGGACATGGAAGGAAGAGGTGTGGTTTATGTTACATACAACTGTTCCAAATCAAGCTAAGACTTACAAACGTGCTCACTTTAATGTTTAACCTGTATTATTACATCAGTTAACTGGCTTGTATTATTAAAGTTTTGTAGTTTCACAATGGCAGAATGAATTTTATTTATAAAATTAACCCATGAATATGGCAGCAGGAGAAGACAAATCATGAAATGCCATAGCCCCCTCTGTACTCCCTGGAGGCACTGCTAAGGGTTTAGTTCTTTTGGAGGTTGTTACTTTAAATATCATTGTCAGCTGACTATATGCAAAGATGAGATTCTTACTTATCCTACATATCCATCCTTTTCCCAAACTTCTCCTGCATTGTTGGTTGTGATTTTGACTCTTCTAGCCTTACTTTCTAAAATGAGTAATAGCTTCAACTTTTAGTTCATCAGCTTGAGAGGTTTAAGGATTCCTTTCTCTTTGTCACACTACCTTCTCCCTGCTCGAGAAATAGCTTTATTTTTACATTTAAGTTCGGTTTGCATTCTGACTTAATTCCCATGCTTTAACTAGTTGCTTTAAACTTTAGACACAAACCACAGGTAATGTATATTATGACTGGGTATGTGACATTCACCTGAGCCAAATTCTGCACTGGGATTACGTCCACTTCCACCTGGGCCAGTTGATCATGTGGCTAGTATCAAGTTCACCTTGATTCTGTTTTTACATTGAAGTATTTTGATTTACAATATTATCTTAGTTTCAAGTATACAGCATAGTGATTCAATATTTTTATAGATTATACTCCATTTAAAGTCATTACAAAATAATGGCTATATTTCCTCATGCTGGACAGTACATCCTTGTTGCTTATTTTATACATAGTAGTTTGTATCTCTTAATCCCATACCCCTATCTTGCCCTTCCCTTAATTCTCTTTTCTTACATGCTCACTTGGGGGTCACATTTTATCCTGTTTCTTGGCTTGTGCATTGAGGGAAAAAAGAACCTCACCATCATCTCAAAAGCCATCCAATCTCTTAATTATGTAACATTTTACATGGATTTTGAGTTTCTGATTTGCTGAATTTCCTCTTAACCTTCTATATAAGTATCATCCTGATATTTCCCTTTATTGCAACCCCAGTCAGCTTCATTCAGATCTTCACATATCAAATATCTCATGCCAAATTTTGTTTCCTCCCTTGTTTGGCTAGAGTTTATCTTCCAGTAACTTCCACTAGCCTGGTGGCTGGGAGTGAAGTCTCAAGTCCTTGCGCATTGTTGTCTAGTCTACGTTCACACTTGAGATAGTTTGGTTGGGTATAGAAGTCTATATACCAAATCATTTCTCAACTTTGTGGGCACTGTTCCACTATCTCCGAGAAGCCAATATTACTGAAAAGTCTTTCTAGGTATGGATCTCTCCAGCCATGCCCTTTGTCCTGTGTGGCATCTTGTAAGCCCTTTCATCTCTCATGGTCCCTGAGAATTGAAAATTTTTTCTCATTTGATTTTCTCACTTCTCTTTTCTTCCTAGATCTAGTCAGAAACCAGACTTCTATCTTCTTATCATCAGTTCTCCAACTTTTTTCCTGGTCTCTGGAAAGTTTAACTTTATAGCCAGCAACCTTAGATTCAATTCATACCTCTTTGTTCTGACTACCTTTCCTCATAAAACTCTTCTTGGATGCAACATTTCTGCCGGTGGGTAGATACCAAAGAAAACTGAAAAATTCTTGTAAGTTACCCAAGTACTCTGTTATCTCCAGAATTTGTTATTTGTTAGATTTGGCACATTTCATACCACTCATTTTCTGCAGATGATGAGATAATCCATAGTTGACATTTTACAGTTAGGAGGAGTAGACTGGTTTAAGGATTAGACATAGGTGTCATGGGTTTTACCTGTTACTGGATAGTTTAGACCATTTTGCTAATAGGCTTCAGCTTCTCCTCTGAACTCTGACCTTTGCAGCCTACACACCAGTTCCAAGTCCAGAACGCTCAACGCAGAGAGAAATTGGCTGGAAAGATTGGCTCCCAACACTATAGCTACCTCCCATTTGTCTGCTGGGACACAGTTTTCTTTACTCAATTTTAGATGTCAGTATATGCCTGTCTGCTTGCCATTTTCCATGAATTCACTGGAAATTCTCATTTTACGACTCTCCTTATGAGCCTCCCAATGCCCATTTTTCTGTGCCATGTTGGGTTGGTTGGTTCTATCTTGTTATTTCAACGGGGTCTCACAAAGAAGGGAAGGAAAAGCTTTTCTGCAAAGTCTAATTTCTAGAACTAGAAGTTTGTGACTTACAGTTACATTCAGGTGATTTTGCTACATGTTTCTGAATTAAGCCACGCAATCAGAGTTTAAGTTAAATGACAGAAACACTTAGTTTATACATCAGACTTTTATTGAGATACATCCTTTGCTTCCTGACTGCTGAATTGGATTATCATCCCCAGTGGTATTCTATGTAGTCAAGTTAGAGAACCCAGCTGTCAGACTTTCATGTTTTACTGAAAGCTGTTGTCCCGGTAGAAGAAACCACAAACTTCACAATCAACACAGAAGTTCCAAATTTCTTTACTTACACCCTGAAGTCATTTAAGTTGCTTGTGCTTTAACTAAATGAACACTAAGGAATTAGAGGCAAGGGAGGCACCGAGGTTTCGAGGTGTGGGACTTACCTGTGTGGGACCGGAGGTGGACGGTGAGCTGGCTGGAGTTGCGGCTGGCGTACGGGCAGAGCTGGCATTTGTACGGCCGCTCGTCGGAATGTATCCGCAGGTGCTTCTTGAGGCTGCTGCTGTCCACGGCAGCGTAGTCACACAGGTGACACTTGTGGGGCTTCACGCTGGTGTGACACCGCATGTGCATGGTCAGGTTGTCCTTCCGGCTGAAGCACTTGTCACAGAACTCACACTTGTGTGGTTTGTCTCCTTCAAACACATAAGGAAGAGTCAAGGTTTTAAGGGTTTTCTCTACCAAGATGACTGCAAAGAGATGTGACCAAGGTGGTAGCCTGAGCCTAGGGGTCTGCTTCTTCCTTCTCACCAAATGCCCAGAGATAGGAAGACACTGAGGTCTAGATTAGCACATTGGGAAACAAGTAGGTGTGCTATTCATTCATGGCTCAGAACTTCTGAAGGCTCCTAAGGCACAGAGATAGTATCAGACTGAAAGAAAATCATAGGCCAAACCTTGTTTGGGAAAACGAGAGTGATCATAGAAGTATTCAAGATCAGGGCTTCCCTGGTGGCGCAGTGGTTGAGAATCCGCCTGCCAATGGAGGGGACACGGGTTCCAGTCCTGGTCCTGGAAGATCCCACATGCCGCAGAGCATCTAAGCCCGTGCACCACAACTACTGAGCCTGTGCATCTAGAGCCTGTGCTCCACAACAAGAGAGGCCACTGCAATGAGAAGCCCGCTCGCCACAACTAGAGAAAGCCCGTGCACAGCAACAAAGACCCAACACAGCCAAAAATAAAAAAAAAAAAAAAAAAAGAAAGAAGTATTCAAGATCAGAGGGGGCAGGTGGAAGGGTATTGGAACAGCTTTCTGGCTCACTAGTTGATAAACCACATGGAGAATGGTCAGGTTGATCCTTCCCTTACTTGTACTAAACCACAAGCAGCAATGGTGTCTACCTCCCAGGCTGTTAGGAAGTGAGCGTGCTTAGGCTGGAGAAACAATGTTAAAGGCCCCAAGTACCTAGAGGTACCCTGGAGAGCAGAGAACCCCAAGCCCAGAACATCGCCACCAAACTGTTCCACGCATCCCCCCATAACCACTCCAGACTGATCACATCCAAATAAAAATCTACCCAATAACCAAATGCTTGGGGAAAGTCAGAACAGAAAGGCATGCCCAACTCAAGAACCTGAAGTTAAAGAAAATAATTATTTCAACACTAAAAACAGACATGGATTTTTTTTTTTTTTTAATTTTTTTTGGCTGCACCACCCGACTTGCGGTATCTTAGTTCCCCAACCAGGGATCGAACCCGGGCCCCCAGCAGTGAAAGTGTCACATCCTAACCACTGTACCTCCAGGGAATTCCCCAGACATGTGTCTTAAGATGGCTTATCTAGAGCCATTGTGGGACAGTGTCAGAAGCCTAGGAATGATGAGATCTTAAAGCTTTCAGAAAAAAATGCCCAGATGAGCACACAACTCCTCAGACAACACTGGATGGTAGCAAGATGGGAACAGTATCTGCAAAGTTCCACAGAAATTATATCCTGTACTTGAACTAGCATTCCATGGGAAGAAAAAATAAAGCCAGTTGACAGATGACGCAGGGTATCACACTTGAACCGTGTACGTCAGAACAACAACAAAAAGGTAAGTGGGTAAGATGTGGGATACAAGTAATGAAATGGAAAGTACTGCTTCCAAACCACCAAAGAGAACCAATCATAAAAAAAGGGATACAACAGAACACAAAATGAGGTAAATATCAAACTAAACATCACTTAGTACAAGAAACAAATGGATTAAATTTCCTATTAAAAATGTCAATTACATTTTTTTAAAAAAAAGTCAGCTTAATACTCTTAAGATACCCAAATAAAAATGGCAGAGAAGTAGAAAACGATAGAAAAATACTCTAGGAAAATGCTAAAAGACATCAGAAATATCAATATTAGGCAAAACAAATCATGGTGAAAGCCACTAAAAATTTTATACTCAGGAGACAGAACTCACTAAGTAGATGTGAGTCAAACTTATGAATCTAACAAGGTTTCACAAAAGGTTTTTCAAAGAAAAGCTTGCAAATTGTAGGACATGTTTTAAAACAACTTTTGCTCAAGAATCAAAATCCAATTACAAACTCCCAAGAGATGAACAGGGGGAGCTCCACGTATCAAAGCCCATAGCCTAGTCACTTTCCAGAAGAATGTCTGTGAACTTCAGTTCATTTTAAACAAAAGGCTGAAAGCAAGCGAACCATATGCAACTCAGGAAACTAGAAGAAATGAAGATGAACAGCACTTGATCAATAAAAACAAAAAACGGCTGTTAAAAAGGGAGGTTTGCTCAAAGAAAAGATACCAATAGGCCAGGGTTTTCAGTCTCGCCACTACAACCATTTGGGGCCAGGTGATTCTTTACTGTGCCCTGTCCCGTGCACGTAAGATGTTTAGCAGCACCCCTGACCCTTTCCACTAGATGCCAGTAGCACCTTCCTCCCCAGTTCTGAGAGTCAAAAATGTCTTCAGATATTACCAAATGTCCTGGGGGGAGGGGGACAAAATTGTACCTGGTTGAGACATTGGAAAGGAGAAAGGGGACAAGAAATAGACAAACTCAATCATGATTATTAAGTAGGACTTTACCCCAATCAGTTTAGAAGACTCAATAAAATGGTGATCATCCAGGAAGATATAAAATTACAGTCTGAATCAAGAAAGAAAACGGAGCAATCACAATTTAGAAAAACTGCTATGTCCGAGATGTGCCCCAAGGTGAATTGTTTATTGTTCAAATATTCACTGTCCTTCCCAGGAGAATTATGCTGCATGGTCCCATCACTGCAGGCTTGGACGTGTGACTGGCTCTGCCCAATGGAAGAGGAGCAAAACTGATGAGTCACTGTTAGGCAAATGCTTTGAAGAGCCAGTGCCTTGGGAATTCCCTGGTGGTCCAATGGTTGGGACTCCTGTTCGATCCCTGGTACAGGAACTAAGATCCTGCAAGCCACTCAGTGTGGCCAAAACAAAACAAAAACAAACAACAACAAAAAAGAGCCAGTGTCTGGTTGGCTACACTCGCTTCTCTTGCCCAAGATGACCTGTAACATTCCAGATCAGGGGTTGTTTGGTTTTTTTTTTTTTTTTTTTGAAGTATAGTTGATGTACAATATATTTCAGATTTCAGGTGTACAACATAGTGATTCACAATTTTTAAAGGTTATATTCCACTTATATTATTATAAAATATTGGCTTATTCCCTGTGAAGAGCAGGGGTTCATTTTTTTTTTTTTTTTAATAAATTTACTTTATTTATTTATTTTGGGCTCTGTTGGGTCTTTGTTGCTGCGCGCGGGCTTTCTCTAGTTGCAGCGAGTGGGGGCTACTCTCCGTTGCAGTGTGCGGGCTTCTCATTGCGGTGGCCCCCGTTGTGGAGCACGGGCTCTAGGCGCGCAGGCTTCAGTAGTTGCAGCACGCGGGCTCAGTAGTTGTGGCATACAGGCTTAGTTGCTCTGCGGCATGTGGGATCTTCCTGGACCAGGGATCGAACCCGTGCCCCCTCCATTGGTAGGCGGATTCTCAACCAGAGCAGGGGTTCTTATTTTGGGCCTCATGGATACAATTTAGGGGATCCAAGACCTTGCATGGGAAAGGATTAAATTTTTATCTCCATTACCTCTAACTGGAGTTTAGCATTTCCTCCAATTATGGATGTAGTCAACAAACCATAATAATGGTACCCGAGACCCCCATTAATAGACATAAGCCATGTTCAGACCACATTCTACTTGCTGTAGTTCTCAGTACCCTTTACGCTCATCACTACTTCACAAGTGAGATAGTAGACCAGCCACTGGATCTGAAAATTAACTGCAGAGCTTCAGTGCTTCTGTGCCAATGAATCATCTCGGGTGAGGAGGTCTCATTAAAATGCAGATTTTTTCATAGCTTTGAGATATAATTGATATATGATATTGTGTAGGTTTAAGGTATATGATGTGATGGTTTAATACATGTATATCATGAGAAATGATTACCACAATAAGTTTACTTAACACCTCCATCACCTCAGTTTACCATTTTGTGGTAAGAACATTTAAGATCTATTCGTAGCAACTTGCAAGTATATAATACAGAATTGTTAACTACAGTCACTGTGCTGTACCTTCGATCCCTAGGACTCATTCCTCTAATAACTACAAGTCTGTACCCTTTGACCAACATCTCCCCATTTCTCAAGCAGAACTCATAGAAACAAAGAGTAAAATGCAGTTTCAGATTCAGTGGGCCTGGGTGGGGACTAAGATTCTGTGTTTCTAACGAGCTCCCAGGTGGTGGTGACCTTTCTGGTCTGTACCACACTTCAGGAAAGTAAGGGTTTAGTGTATTAAAATATCACACAATGAACACTTTGATAGCAATTGTACTTAAATATAGTTTAATGTGCTTTTATTATGTTTAAAAATACTGTTCTGCGAAGGGTCCCGTAAGCTTCACAAAACTGCCAGGAGTCCACAGCAAGAAAAAAGGTCAAGAACGCCTTTATCTGGCATATTCCAGACCGGTCGCTCCACCAGCCAGGTCCTGGTGAGAAGACCACAAGGCGCAGAGCTGCCACTGACTCTGGGGACACAGGGGTGAGCAGGGCAGGCTCCAGTGGCCACTGAGATGGACACTGTCATCACAGCCTAATCTACACCCTCTCCAGCCTCTGGAAGAAAGTCATAAACGGAGTACTGTGGGCGCGTTCTACCCAATTTTCCAGCAAAAGTGTTTTCATGTTCAATTGTTTAATCACAGAGGGAAAGAAAAAAATGCCTCAACTCACTTCATGATAGATTAATCCTGATATCCATACCAAGTGAAGAAATATAGAGTGGGATAAAAATACAAACATTGGAAGTCACTCTCTTTTATGAGGCTAAATGCCAGAGAACCATCTTAAGTGCAGAACATGTGAAATTCAATCATCATTCTTGATGAAAAAACCCAAACCCAAACAAAACAAAACACGCCCCCAAACCAACTTCAGAAGGCTTGGAATAAAAAAAACTTCTTTAACATGATAAATGATCTCGAGAGAATTCTTAGGACTCGAACCACAAATGGTGGTTAAAAAAATAAAAATAAGACAGTTCCCTGGCAGTCCAGTGGTTAAGACTCAGTACTTTCACTGCCAAGAGCCCGGGTTCAATCCCTGGTCAGGGAACTAAGATCCCATAAGCCGTGCAGCACAGCCCCCACCCCACAAAAAAAAAAAAAAAATCAAGATATTTCATTAGAGTAAGGGGTAAGATATGGATGGTTTATCTTCACCACTACTCTTCAACTCTGACCCAGAGCACCAAGGCCAAGGCACTCCTGATCAAGCAGAAAGAGAGGAAAACTCACTCTTTGCATATGATAATCTACCTGGACGATTCAGAAGAATCGACTTGAACTATTAGAATAACTAAGACAGCAAGGGGCCTGGAGAGAACACACAAAATTCTTTTGTAACTAGTCCTGCTCCTTTCAGCACTCTATCCAGTTCCTACGTCCCCCTTCGCTCCCCCATCCTTAATCCCAGTCTCCTCCCTAAAGATAAGCACATCCCCACTTGGAAGGTGGGGAGGCAGGGTGTGGGGATGATTGAATTAAGTGCCAGGTGATACATGATGCTCTGTGATTCACAATCTTAATTTAGTACTTTTCAGCTAGCCCACTGAGGAAAATACAGTACTTGTTTCTTTTGGACTTTATTCCATGTGGGCTTTTCATGTGAATATTGGCACTTCTATTTCTTAAGTGATTGCTTGTTCAAATCCTTTTCCATTGGAGTGATCTTTGATTTGTAGGCATCCTTGTGTGTTCTGAAGATGAACTCTGCCCCATGTTACAAATTTCTTGTAGGACACTTGTCTTAACTCCTTAATGGTATCTTACTGTAAGTTTTAACTTTAGTCATATTTAATCTGTCTTTGTGGTCTTTGCTAATTGTTTTTGCCTGTCTATTTCCCCCATAAATTTGTCCTCCTATATTTGCTAGTAAGTCATAGACTTTAATATTTAACTTATTTAGTATATTTGAAATTTGAATGGTAAATTTCCCTATTAAAAATGTCAATTACATTTTAAAAAAAGTCTGCTGTAAACCAAAATACGCCAGTTGGCTTGAGAACAAGTGCTTGTGGGACGATTGCACTGAAAACCGGGTGCTTTTCTTTTCTTTTTTTTTTTTAAAGCTTTTATTATTTATTTATTTATTTATTTTTTGGCTGTGTTGGGTCTTCGTTTCTGTGCGAGGGCCTTCCCTAGCCGCGGCAAGCGGGGGCCACTCTTCATCGCGGTGCGTGGGCCCCTCACCATCGTGGCCTCTCCTGTTGCGGAGCACAGGCTCCAGTCGCGCAGGCTCAGTAGTTGTGGCTCACAGGCCTAGTTGCTCCGCGGCATGTGGGATCTTCCCAGACCAGGGCTCGAACCCGTGTCCCCTGCATTGGCAGGCAGATTCTCAACCACTGCGCCACCAGGGAAGCCCCCGGGTGCTTTTCTTATGCTGCACCATTTTGACTTGAAAGAACTGAAAAACCATGATTATTTTCAGATTTGGTATTTGGCAGATGTTTTCTAAAATATGAACTAAGTGAGACTGTCATGTCAAGGAACGTTAATGATGATACTGTGAGGTTAACTTCTGGATTCTAAAAGAAAAGTTCGGATTTCAGAACATATATCCCTATTACCCTGGGCCTGCAGCATCCTAGTTCTTAGATACTTCTGATGAGATTGGTAATATTAAATGTGATTTTCTCCTATGGTTACAATGAAATGGGTCAACGTTTGGAACAATTATAAAAGTTAGCAAAACCTACATTTTCCCAAATGTCCAGTGTATGACTGTCAAATCAAGCCTGAGTAGGAGACATTCAAAGTGGAAAACAAACTAACGAATGGATTTTAACTTAACAGTTTGAAAACTTTATGGATATGACTGCAAATTCTATACAGCAACTAGTCTTTAACAAACTATCATTTGTTGTATTTTGGTGTAGTATTATCTGAAAAGGTTATCAAAATACTCCTCCATTTCCAATTACATTATATGAGAGGCCAGATTTTCTTCATATACCCCAAAGGAACACATGGCAATAGACTGTATACTGGAATAGAGGGATGAGAATCCAGCTATTAAGACAGGTTTGCAAATGTGTATACAATGTTACTTATCACATTTTGTTTTGGAAAATAGTTACTTTTCATAGAAGTGTTTATATATAATGAGCTTACTGTTGTTTTTGTTTTGTTTTGTTTTGTTTTTTTAATTATTTATTTTTGGCTGTGTTGGGTCTTCGCTTCTGTACGAGGGCTCTCTCCAGTTGCGGCAAGTGGGGGCCACTCTTCATCGCGGTGCGCGGGCCTCTCACTATCGTGGCCTCTCCCGCCGCGGAGCACAGGCTCCAGACGCGCAGGCTCAGTAATTGCGGCTCACGGGCTCAGCCGCTCCGCGGCATGTGGGATCTTCCCAGACTGGGGCTCAAACCCGTGTCCCCTGCATCAGCAGGCAGACTCCCAACCACTGCGCCACCAGGGAAGCCCCCTTTTTTTTTTTTTTTAATTTAAAAAAATTTACTTATTTTTTTGGCCACATGGTGCAGCATGTGGGATCTTAGTTCCCTGATCAGGGATCGAACCCACGCCCCCTGCACTGGAAGCATGGAGTCTTAACCACTGGACCACCAGGGAAGTCGTCCACTGTTTTTAAATGAATAAATGTTTTAAAGTTTTCGTTCTAACTTTTAATGCAGTAACTGTCGATAAAAAAAAACTCTTTGGGGATCTTCAGTTTTGAAGTGTACAAGATCTCAAACAGTGTCTGGGAAATCAATGTTCTACCCATCTGGCAAAGGTCCTTAAGTGATCACCCACACATATACTGCCATCCTTGCCTCCCACTAACAGCTGGGTCAGAGATGTCATTTGGTCTATATTAGTTCTTTTTCTGGGTAATAGAACCTTCTCTTTGTAGCTGGGCACTTGCCACACAGATTGAAGATTTCAAGCTCCCGGCCTTCATTTCCACAGCTAAGAGTGGCCATGTGACTAAGTTCTGGCCAAATGGGCGTCAACTCAAATGATGTGTGTAACTTCTAGGATGTGTCTTTAAGGTGCAGTAAGCCATCTCAGACCACACCAAGGAGAGCTACATCACTGGGATATCAAAGCAACAAAAGAAGAGCCCGAGTCCCTGAAACCACGGGGCCCGGCCACCATGCTTGGACTGTCACAGGACCGAAATACTTTGGTTTCATGCAACCTTTAGTTGCTTACTCACTATTCCATGAGTCACAAGGGATACTACTTCTGGGTCATGCCCAGAGGGAAAGATGCTGTGAGCCTCCCAGGCCCCACTCCTACCTTCCACTGGGTAAGAGATTCAGAGAAGTAGAGCAGTTGCCTTGGATCCAGAGAAGCAGCTCAAGTGTACACCTACCAGAGGACCACAGGTCTGCCCTGCATATGCATCCCTGACTCAGTGAACCCCACCAAGGACAGGGCCTTGCCTTATACTTTCTGTATCCCCATCATGCTCTGTATCGCCTCAATAAAACATTAATCCAGCCCCTGCCTAGCTCTCTAGGTCCGCCTGGTACTGCTGACACTGGGGCCTGACAATTCTTTGCAGGGCCTGTCCTGTGCATTGCAGGATGTCGGCAGCACCTTTGGCCCCCACCCACTAGATGGCAGTAGCACCGCCCCAATGGAGGACCGCTCAGTTATCCTCAGGGCAGAGTCACCCACTTTGAAGTTGCCTAGCCAGGCCACCCTGCTGGGGAGGAGGGGGGGGTCATCTTTGTTCAAATGGCTCCCACAGTCTGCATGCTCTTACCAACATCATCCTGGCAGCCTTGTCTTTCAAGGCTTCACTAGGAGGCCTTTCATGATCCACCCTTCCCAGGCAAAGTGGACCTTTTGTTGTCTAGTTTCCATAGCACGACGCCCATTTCCAGTAGAGACTAGTTGTCCAGAAAGCTGTCTTCTTAATGATGGAGCTTCAGGGTTTTAGCTGGGCATATGGCTGCCCTTCTTGAAGCCATTTTCCAGCCCCCCTTCATGCCTGACGTGGCCACGACTAAGTTCTCCTCATTATCCTGCTAAGTCACAGGAGATGCTGCTTCTGGGGCATGACCTGAGGGAGGCATGCTGTGAGCCCTTCCTCCTGCTTCTTTTTCCCACTGGTTGAGAGACTGAGTTCTAGAGCAGCTGCCTCGGACCGGGAGACGAAGCTGTATGTTTAGGCTGCCAGCTATTCCACCAGCTGTGGACTATTTACTTCTTAAATTGTACTTGAGAGAAATAAATCTGATTGTGTTTAAGTCACTTAGTTTGGTTTCTCTGAGAGCAAAGACATCAGTATCCCAACTCATACAGGCTACTATAGAGTCTACACTAGAGACCAGAGGTTGGCCAAGTTTTTGTAAAGAACCAGAGAGTATAATACATCTTAGGCTTTGTGCAACATGCAGTCTCCAGCAACTACTCAATAACCCCACTGTAGGGCCAGAAAATAGTTACTTTTCATAAAATTGTTAATATGTCATGGGCTTGCTGTTACATTATTGGTAACAAAGCAGCCACAGATAATAGTTAGACAAGTGGGCATGACAACAGGCCGTATGTAGTGTGCAGAGCCTGGTTCGTGATCACGCATTCCTTTGCTCCAGCACGTATGGTTTCCCTGTATTCTCAGCAGCTGGTTGCTCTGAAGGCACCTTCGAGAAGCAACTTCACTGCTCTTATCTAAGATTCCTACGGCCACAAGGCCGCGGTGTCCCCCTCCCCTCCCTGCACCGGCCTCTCCAGCTGCATCTCACACCCATTCAGCTCCTGCTCCCTCCAAGCCTTTGCATCACTGTTCCCTCTGCCTGGAGCCCTTCCTTCTCCTCATCTGGTTACTCAGCCATCTTTTTTTTTCTTTCTCTTTTTGCCATGCAGCACGCAGGATCTAATTCCCGGACCAGGGATCGAACCCGTGCCCCCTGCAGTGGAAGCACAGAGTCTTAACCACTGGACCACCAGGCAAGTCCCTCAGCCATCTTTCACAGTTTAATGTAAGAGTCTCTTCTTCCGAAAAGCCCGTCATGACCAGCCTAGATCAAATCCCCCTACTACAGTCCCGGTACTTTTCCCCTCACCTGTTAGTTACCCTTATTGCCTTTGTGACTTTTTAGGTCCCAGACCCTCCCACTAGACGAAGTTTCATGAGGCAGACAGACTGTTTCTGTCCTGCTCGCCACTATACGCCCAGCACTTCATTCATATCCACATCCTTGGGTTTTTTTCAACACTCAAGTTTTGAGCAAATGAATGGATACCTACCCGTGTGAATTCTTAGATGGCGGTCCAAATCTTTCATGCCATGAACAGTTTTGAAGTGGCAACCTAGAAAAGAAAAACAGGTTCCCTTAATATAAATAACCTCAAAGAGGAAAGCTACCAGGAATCTGAAATTCTGGCAAGTCACATGCTGAGTCAGTGAGTTAACTGATGCCGAGCTCCTGTGACTGAGCCCCATACAGAGAAGGGGCTCAGCGCCTCGAGTTTACTCTTTACCTGGATAGCAGCAGTTGAAGGTCCTCTCCCCAAGGGTCGCTGTTTGTTCCTTTGACTCGGAGGGAAGAGCTGTGACAGGGGCTTTCTGGGTATCACTGCTGTCAGCGGAGGGATAAGTTGGTTTTGGAACATCATTATCTAGTTCTGAAGCTGAAATTGAGACAATAGTAAGTGTTACTTAATTTCTCAAATATAAGCACCACGGTAAGTCTTATAGCAGGTTTGGGCTTATTTCACCTACCACCCCCCCCACAAAAAAACAAAAACAAAAACAAAAACCCAAACATCACAAGTTAGAAGCCATGCACACTCTGGTCTTAACAATCCTCTTCCTCTTTACCAAGTTCCAGCAAGTACATGGGACAAAGGAACATGGTATCCTGACAGGGACCCAACTGCCAAGATCCAGACTGCAAAACTTTGCAGCAGCGCTTCTTAAACGACGTGGGGAAGACCTGGTACATAGAATAATTTCCAAGCCATCAGACCAGTATTTTTTATAAAATAAAGACAAATTATGAGAAAAGTGGAATAAGACAATAAAAGCCCAAACATTATTAGATATGACAGAAAGCTGGATGTCGAGCTGTTTTTAAGTGCTTACTCTCCATTTCTGAATTTATTTTGACTCAACTCAGTAACAGGTCACAGACCACACTTCAAGTGCCACTGCTTTCCAGGACAAAATGCCACTGTTTCAACTTGAAAGATGGAGGAGGAGAAAAAAAAAATCAGAGACTAAAAGATTTGAGATGGTCTGTAGTATCAGGACCTTTTTGGATCCCGATTTAAACATATTGTAAAAGCCATTTAAGGCCATGGGAAGTGCAAACACTAACTGAAAGTTTGATAAGGGAAGTTTTTCTTTTTAAAAGGTGTGAAGATGAAATTAAAAATTTTAAAAGCATTCTAGTAGTTTAGGGATGGCTATTTATAAGTTGTATATGTCTGATGTGCTTCAAAATAATCCAGGGAGGGGAATGGCTGCACAGAAGAAACAAGATTGGCCACGTGTAACTAGTTGTTGAAACTGAGCGTCTAGCCCAGGAAGTTCATTGTATCATTCTCTCTGTTAGTAAGGCTAAGCTAGGTGAAACTGCTGTTTTTGTGGGCCAAAATGATCAGATAATTTCATATGGTTCAATCTAATATGCAGGTTTAAAAATTTCTATAACAAAGCCTAAGTACTCCTAGAAGATTGTAAAGTGATTTCTCTCCAAATAGATTTAAGACCAAGGTAAAAAGAGGTGCTGTCAATATCTTAAGTCTTAAAAAATATATTAACTAGTTTATGAATTACAGGCCAAGGTCAGGGACTTTTGGCCCCAGTTATAGAAGGTGGATTCCATCTTTCTTGCTAGGTTTGTTAAGGTAAACCTTCTTACCATGAGAAGCTGTAGAACACGTTGATAAGGACTTCAGTTGCAGGCATAGGGTTTGCTTAGCCACGTGCTAGCTGTGTGACTATTGGCAACGTAAGTAAACTGAGGCTCAGAAAGGTTATCTGTAAAAAGGTATCACCGACCTGCCTCAGAGTTAAGAGATGAGCAATGTAAAGTCTTGGTACAGCACCCGGCCTCCACTGAGTCAATGCTATTACAGGGCTTCAGGTAAAGGACTGCAGGTATCACATCCAAGTAGCTGTGGTGCTTGAAGCCCCTTAACAGGGTCTGAACAACTGACCTAGTCCCGTAGCTTTCAACTGGGGGTCATTTTGCAATACCTGGGGACGTTTTTGATTGTCATGATCGTGTGCACACGTTTGCGATAGTGGCACCTAGGGGGCAGAGGCCAGGGACGTTGCTAAACATCCTATGATAAACAGGACGGCCTCCACACCTACATCAGAATCACCTGAATTGCGGGTTAAATGTAGTTTCCAAAGGCTCATCCAGACTTAACTGGGGGTGGGCCCGGGAACCTGCCTTTTTAAAGCACTCCAAGTGATATCCTCATACTACTCTTTAAGCCTTTGCTACTCAAAGGGTGGTCCTCAGAGCACCAACATCAGCGTGACCTGAGAGCTTGTTAGAAATGCAGAATCTCATGTCCCAGACCTACAGAAATCTGCACTTTAATGAGATCCCCAGGTGATGCCTATGCTCATTAAACTGGCAGAAGTATAACTCCAAGCCAGCACTACTCAGAAACCTGTGCATCACAATCACCTGGAGGGCTTGTTAAGGTACAGGTGGTTTGGGCTCCACCTCTGGAGTTCCTGACTCAGTAGGTCTGGAGTGGAGCTGGCAATTCTTCATTTCTAACAAGCTCCCAGCTGATGCTGTTGGTCTGGGGACCACATTTTGAGAATTTCTGCTCTTCGAGAAGAGATACTGGCTTGGAGGAGATGCTGCTCAAGGCCGCAGGGCTAGATGGTTTCAGCCAATTAGAACCCACACTTGCCAGATCTGAAGTCCATCACTCTGCCCCTCAGAGGAAGACACAAAACCTTGCATTGTTTAGCAATTCACATGTTAAAGAAAGCCATTAAACTATTGAGGGTTTTTAATCCCACAGAAACCAAGGAAGACTGAAAAGCTGAAATCTAAGTGAGAGGCTCTAAAACACAATGATTTAGCAAACCGACTGGGAAGCCAGGTGATAAGTTCCAAATTCCAATTCTATCCTTTACTAGCTGTGTGACCCTGGGTAAGTTACTCAACTTCCCTGTTCCTCAGTTTCCACATCTGTAAAATGAGGGTTATGGCCCCCATCTCACAGGTTTAGACGAAGATTAAGTTCTTTAATGTATATACGTAAAAGAACCTTATACATAAGTCAGCACTATATAAACGTTACTGGTTTTATTCACTGATGTGTACACACACGAGCCACCAGATTCTCAGGGAGTGGAAAACACACTGAGCAATGCAAGTTTGAAGACAGGTAGAAGGGAGACGGATGGGTCAAAGCTATCAGAAAACTGTGCCCAAGGCTATAAAGGGTCACCAAGGCAGACTACGGCAGAGGCATGCAGAGCCTCTAAAGGCGACTTCCTCCTTCAATTTTAAGCATCCAGGAAAGCAAGGAAGGTCAGAAGCCTACTCGCCTGAGAAAGGTACAGTTGGGGCAGAGACCCTTCTAGTCTGAAAGATGGGGTTGGGGCCGCATCTGACAGAACTCAATAACCCTTTGAGAAACTGTTGATGCTCCTTCGGTAAGGTTGTTTTCCTGCCCCTCTTATGATTGAAGTGACTGAAGTCTACCAACTGACCTGCTCTGTTCTATCTCCTCCAAAAGCTAGGTGAGTTGCAATGTCATCTGCAAATTAAGAGTGGCCCAACCTTAAAAAAAAAAAAGGCGGGCTTCTAGCTCAGCATCATAACAGACCTAAAATGCATGGAGGGGGAACGTCAGTTGCGAGGCTGCTTTTCCCCACAGTGGCGGCTGGTGTTGAGATGCCCTGGCACCCACAGTGCTGCACAACACAGAACACCCTCCGCAACCCCTCCAAACACAGGGCAAGGCTCCAGGAGGTGCCCTCCAAGCGCTGTTTGCAGGAAGAAAAAGCAGCCCACGGCACTCACTTTGAACAGCCCGGGTTTATTCAGGAATTGTCTTTTATAATCGCTTCCCCCAAGGACTCAACATCCCCAATACCTCCCCAGTTCTTTTACAGAGGATCAGCAGAAGCCTTGCTCCCACCCCAGGAACCCCACCCTCGGGTTAGGGTTAGGGTGGAACCCCACTCCGCTTCCACCCACCTATCGCCACTCTAGACCTTGAGCACAAACACAGGATATTTTGGTTATAGTGGTTCCATCCAGCCAAGCTTTAGGTTTTTTGTTTTTTAAAGAAATTTTATTTATTTATTGGAATAGGTAATAAATAGATTGTTAATAGTTATAATCCAAAAGTTACTGTGAAAATCTCCTTCCAACCCCACTCCCCAGCTACCCAGTTCCCTCCAAAGGCAATGTTAAGAGTTTCTTGAAACATTTTGTTTAATTAGCTACTATTTGTCTAAAGGGTTGGTTTTCTTTGGTTTTATTTTTAGGACTGTATTTAAAACTAAAGCGTGATGCCAAACTATTAGTTTAGGGATGACTTTGTTAAGCTTCTGCTCTCCTCCACTACCTCCTTGGGAGTGTATGGTCATCAAAGCCCACCAGAGAGACCTGCTGCTGGAAGTCTGATCCTTCTGGCAGAAGAGACTAGATTCCCCTCTCCCTTTCCGAGCCAGGAAAATGCGCGGGAGGGAGAGAAGAGAAGAAAGTTCTGCTAAAAACTCCTCTCGCTACCCCCTTGCTAAGCAAAAGGCAGCAGCTACCCACGGGCGGGAGGGAAGGTGGAGGGCAGAGGCACCGTCAACTAGGAACCTACATTGTCTTACCTGAGTGCAAGATAATCAGAAGGGGAAGCGCCTTAGAAATGCAGCGTCCCGACTCCACCCCACCCCTGAGATTACAGCAGCGGAGGGGGTGGTGGGAGCCTGAGAATTTAGCGAGTTCTAGAAGCTCCCTACCTGCAGGCTCTTCAGAAGCAGAGGCCCCAAGGCCCACCGGGTGAGAACTACTGCCCCGGGGGCTTAGGGTAGTCCGGGGTCCCTAGGCTTCTCCCGGAGCCCCTCTAGCCCGGTGGCAGCCGCGGTGAAATCCCACCGCGGCACTGCCCTGCTCACTCCCCGCCCCCAACATGGCTCCACTTCGCTTCCAGTAGAAGTCCAAGTCCTTATCGGAGCCCGGGGCTCCCGTCACTTCTCAAAAGCTCAACCGGACGCGCCTCCAAGCTCCAGCCTCGCTGACGCCCGAGGCCTCTGCACTTGCTGTTCCCTCTGCCTGGAATGCTCTTCCCTCGGCCATCTCCACCGCTCGCTCCCTCACGACCTCCAGAGTTTTACTCGACGGCGCCCTACACGGACAGGCCTTCCCGGGACAACCCCCTCCCAAGCCCCTCCCAGCTCGATGTTCCCCCCGGCGCTCAGCCCTAACACACCTCGCGTTCCACCGCTTTATCTCATGTGCCATCTTTCTCGCCTCCACTGGGCCATAATAAGCTCCAGGAGGGTCGGAATTCTATCCTCCCTGTTCGTTGCTGTGTCTCTCTCCAGCACCTAGCCCCAGGACCCGGCAGAAGCTCAGACATTTTTCAGACCCCCCCCCCATCCCTCAGGAAAACGCCTGGGGCGCGGGTCTCGGAGCGCCCACCTTACAGGCGCTCAGCCCCAGCCCAGCGCCAAGGAGGTCGGGCACCCGGGTGCCGGCGCACCCCGAAGACAGCCTCCAAAGGGGTCTCAGAGCATCCTTCCAACGTGTTCGGGAGATGAACCGTCATTTCATAGCGCTTGGGGGGAGGGGGAGTGGCTGCAGGAATCCCCTCGGGGAGCGACGTAATTTACCCGAGGAGGGTGAATTTACAAGGGGGGGTGTGTGTGTGTGTAACTCACAAAGGCGGGGTCAGCAAGGCCCGAGCCCCAGAACTCGGGTTGGAAGCTTCACCCGCCCTTCCACGCCCGGTGGCCGGGACCTCGCACCCGCGCGGCTCCGGGGAACGTCCGAGAAACTGCCTCCAGCCCCCCGGGCCGGGCGTCCGCAGCACTACTCACCCGTCTCCCCCAGCACCTCCGGGGCCGCCTCGGCGAACTCCTGGCGCTCTGGCTGCGGCTCCTCGGAGCCGAGATGCTGGGGCCTGGCCTGCTTGCGCCGCGACATGGCGTGAGGACCAGGGCTCTGGCGCGTCCCTACGAGTGGCCAGCCTCACACAACCAATTCCCGGAGTTGGGAAATTACTCCCCCCTCCCCCCCCGTCGGCCGGAGCGCGCATGTCCCGGCAATTCTGCTCCTCAGCCGAGCAGGGCGATTTATCAAGAGCCCTGACGGCTGATTGGCCCGGAGCCAAGACCTCGGGACTCCTGGGGAAGCGCGGTCCACACCCGGGAAGCCCGCACCACCTGGGAAGCTCGTTAGAAATGCAGACTCTCGGGCTCCACCCCAGACCCGCTGAATCAGAATCTGCATTTTAACAAGCTCCCCAGGTGATTCGCATGCACATTTAAGTTTGAGAAACCGTGTCTGCATTTTAACGAGATCCCCAGGTGATTCGTTTGCCCATTAAAATTTTAGAAGCACGGCTCTCCTCCAATTTAATGTGCGCGCGAATCACGGGGGATCTCGTTAAAATGCAGATTCTGACTCAGTGGGTCTGGGGTGGGGCCTGAGCGTCTGTATTTCTAACGAGCTCCCAGGTGATGCCGTTGCGGCTCCTGCCGCAGAGACCGCGCTTTTAGATTCTGGCTTAATTGGTCTGGACTGAAACCTGGGCATTGGTGGACATAATATTTTTAAAAAGCTTCCCCAGGTTATTCTGAAGGGCAGCCAAGGTTGAGAAGCACGACCTCCACTCGTGGCTGCATATTCGAATTTAAAATTTAAATGAGGCTAGTGCGTCTCCAACGGCAGGGTGAACTTACTGGTCCTGGAAGAGTTGGTTAAAAATGCAGATTCCGGAAGTTTTGGCTTCAGGCGGCGGAGCCCAGGCATCTGCATTTCCATGCAGCGTCTCTCCCCCGGCCCCCGCACTCTGGCGCCCGGGGTCTGAGACCACACGGAGGAAAGAGGCCTGGGGCCAACAGGGGCGCGGGCCCCGCCCAGCAGGTGACTGAGGCGTGGTCCTCGGGGGGTTGAGCTAATTGGTGTTCGTGCTCAGACTGACTGGGCCCCTGATGAGACCCGAGGGGACCCCTCCTTGCACCAGGTAAACGACATCCAACAGGGAGCAAGAAAGCCACCTACAAGCCCCAGATGTTTACTTTCTTCCATTGGGGAGTTACTTAAGGCGGGGCTGTGCCCCAAGCTTGCCCGAACCTGAGAGTCACGTGGGAGCCTTGGTTAAAAAAGACCCGTGTTCAGCTCTGAATCCGGGGGGCGGGGACTGGGAATCCGTATTTCTAACATCGCCGCGGTGAGCTTTTCTGCCGTGGCTTGCTCCGGCCCTGTGGGGTTTCGCAGCGTCCTGTAATTCACCTTCTGGGAGGTTACCCTTGACAAACCCTAGGGGACTGTCTGCAAGAAGAGCCTTTTTATATTTCTTAAAAAAGGAGCTGTTTTCCTCAAACTTCCCGTTGATTTTCAAGTTGTGAATTGATTGTAGGGATGTTTGTGTAAAGCCAGGTGAAGTCACTCAAGGTTAAATTTTCGAGATAAATTTTTAAAAAGCAACTTTTAAAGTTTTCTTTGGGATGTGTGTATATGTGTCTAGGTACACATATATGTAAAGCCATTTCAAAACATACGTGTGTGCTTCTGTTTATCGTGTGACCTTTTGGAATGTCTCAGAAGGATCTCTAGGGGCCAGTGGTTGCCTCTGGGGAAGGTGAAGAAGGAAATGCACCCAGCCGGGAGGTTGGGAGGCATCTGATACCGCTTTTTACTACTTGAGGTGTGCTTGTATTTGCTATGGATAGAAATAATTTCTTCAGCTCAGGTGCACACAACTGGATTAACCAATCTTTGGTACAAGACCCGTTGTCATCCCTGACCTGTCGCTGACCTGTATTTGTCTGGTTGCTTGTTTGTTGCTTGGCTTATTACGATATAATTAATACCAAGGAACTCACTGACCCAAGCTAGGACCTTAACCATAACCTGCATTTCTCATATATCCCCCTTCATCCCCTCCCCGAATTGAATAGCCATCCACCTAAACCCTTCATTCTTCATTCCTTTGCTTTTTTTTCTTAGCAAGTCTTTTTTGCACCTACATGTATTCCTTAAATTTTAATTTTTAAAGAACTTCATGAAAAGGGCATGTAATCTTCCAGTAATTACTCCTCCCCCGCATTTATTATATTGCTAAGATCATCCAAATTATCACTGTTGTTCAACCAGTTTGATGTGTAATATTCCATGGTGTGAAAATATCACAGTTGGTTCATCTGCCTTCCTGTTGCTGGGCACTTGGGTTGTTTCCCAGTCTTTGCCATGTGAATAATGCAGCTATGATCTTTCTAAAAAGTGTCAGTTTCTTAAATGAATGTATACATTGGCTGGATTGTAAGTGACTATGTAAGAAATGATGCCACAGTGGAGGCACCAATCTACACTTCTGCCAGCAAGGTAAGAGGTACCCTGGAGTCACACCCTTTACCACACTCCGTATTGTCAGATGTCTTAATTTTTGCCAATCAAATTGACATACAATGATATTTCACTATGGTTTTGATTTGCATTTTCCTTGAATATATTTCAACAAAAGGCAAAGTAAATTATCAATATTTTCTACAAATATAATGACAGCAACAGATTAAAACTTGCTTCCTGGGCTTCCCTGGTGGCGCAGTGGTTGAGAATCTGCCTGCCAATGCAGGGGACATGGGTTCGAGCCCTGGTCTGGGAAGATCCCACATGCCGCGGAGCGACTAGGCCCGTGAGCCACAATTACTGAGCCTGCGCGTCTGGAGCCTGTGCTCCGCAACAAGAGAGGCCGCGATAGTGAGAGGCCCGCCCACCGCGATGAAGAGTGGCCCCCGCTCGCCGCCACTAGAGAAAGCCCTCGCACAGAAATGAAGACCCAACACAGCCATAAAAATAAATAAAAAATAAATAAATTTAAAAAAAAACAAAACTTGCTTCCTTTTTTGAAGGCACTGTTTTAGTATTTTACAGTACATCCATTCAACGTTATGGTCCTAAATTAATTTTATTACCATGTTTGGTTTTAATGGCTTGATTTCAAGGGTTATCACTGAAGAACTGAAGAGAAAAAAAAAAAACCCTCACAGGATACGTAGAAAAAAACAAAGTATCATTGGCTGTGCTTGAATCATGGTTCTCCCTTTTTAATCCCATTCACCGGTTACACAAATTGACTATTTTCTTTGCAATCCAGCTCGTAAATTTTCATTTTCCCTGATAATCAAGCTGGGGCTTCTACAAATTAACCTGAAGAGGTTAACCTAAACTATATCTTTAACAACTGGATTTCAAACCCACTGAAGCTCTTTATTTGGAAGATGTTTAAACAGATTAGGAAATTCTGTTGCCAAATTTAAACACGCAGATAGAGGTTTTTACAGGTGACAACTTTTCATTATTTTCAGCAAGAAAATCACCTAACAAGGGAATCATGGCCAAACATGCATTTCAAATACTCACTCCATAGCATGTTTCTCTTGGAAACTAGTTACTTTCTCATTCTTTATATGGTATATCACCTGTATCCTGATTTTTTTTTTTTAATGGTTGTTAGGTAGTTCCCTTTCTTCAAAAAGAAAGTCAATAAATTTTCAACGCTTGTCCCTTTGTAAAATAAAAACGGAGTATATTTGTAATTTTGATAACTTAAGCATTTTGCCAAGAGGTGAAGTGTACCTCTGAATTATACAGAAGATTCTCCTGGTCATTCGACATCTTACAAAGCATTACAAAGATTCCAGAGGCAGTATCATGTCATTACGAAGCACATGGACTGGGGCCAGCCTGGGTGAGAATCCTGGCTCTGTTACCATGTGACCTTGAGAAAGCTGCCTTGTGCCCCAGTGTTCTCTTCAGTAAAATGGCGATGCTAATACAGCCAGGGTGGTTGTGAGGATGAATGAATACATATATATAAAGTACATGGAACAATGTCTACTACAGAGGCAGTACTCTCTAAATGTTAAGTTATTTATAATAGTAGGGTAAGAGTTACAGTTATCTGTAAAAATAGCTAATGCTCATCTAGAATTGGTGGTTCTGGGAGTTCCCTGGTGGTCCAGTGGTTAGGATTTGGCGCTTTCACTGCTGAGGGCCCAGGTCCAATCCCTGGTTGGGGAACTAAGATCCCACAAGCTGTGTGGCGCAGCCAAAAAACAAAAAAATTGGTGGTTCCAATGAACTTGGGACAGATATTCTGTTTTATGTGGGAATAAATTGGAAGCACACAAGCCTGTACTGGCATTACCCAACCCTTCTTGAGTTGCAGATTTCCATGCCTTTATACCAGTTTCTCTCTATATATTAAATGAGTACTACAATATTATTTAATATTGGTCAAGTAATTGCTTTCTTTTTTAAGAGAAATAGATAAAAATATAATTGTCTCTCTGATTGTCCTGGGCCTCCCGTGGGGCTGAGCACCTTGCTTGGGTCGTGTTCTCCTAAAGCCACCTCACTTGACTTCTGTCGTTACCACCTAGTATTTTCTGCTGTGGATACAGGAATGAATCAAGAAGTGTTTATCCAGGTAAAAGTGATGCCCCAGTGGGGCGTAAAGCTAGACAGGAGCAAATTTCATTTCTTCATCTGCCAAGAATTCATTTATTTGTTCATCTGATGATAATTTGAGTCCAGACTGTTGCCTGGCTCTGTTCCAGGTGCTGGGTATAGAGGGGTAGGCAAGACAAACAAGATCCAGCAGGGCAGTCAGAGAAGGAAGGAAAGAACGAGTGTGCAGGTCATTTCAGATAGGGGTGGGGGCCATGGTCAAGGTGAAACGGGGTGGGGAGATGAAGAGTGGTAGTAGGGGCGGTACCTGAGTTTCGCTAGAAGTGACCTTTGAGCTAAAACCTGAATATAATAGGCAGCCCTGGGAAGAACCAGGGAGAGAACGTTCCAGGGAGAGAAAACCATAACAGCAAAAGCCCCCAGGAGATCAGCTTTTGTGTGTTTGAAGCAAAGTAAGAAGATTCAGTGACTACCTGGTTTCCAGAGAAGAAAAATATGCCTGTAAGAATTTGAAAAAAAAAGTCCAAGCTCACTTACGATTAAAGAAGTGCAAGTTAAAAATACATTGAAGGACTGTTTTATATCCTGTCTGAATAGAAAAGATAAACACAACCCCACACATATTAGTAAAAGTGAGCGTATGCTGTGATCCAGCTATTCCTCCCCCACTGTACTCCTCAAACTGTGCATGGGCATCACTGGGGACCTTGTTCAAATGCAGATTCTGACTCCAGTGCTTCTCAGACTTTAATGTGCAGAAGAATGACCTGGGGATCGTGTTAAATGCAGATTCTGGGCAACAAACTTATAAGAGCCATTCAGCATCACTAACTATAAGGGAATGAATATTCACCATAAAGTCCTCCTTTTTTTCACCTATCAGCTCAATAAAAATTAAGACTGCTGATAACATCTACTTTTACTAAGGGTGCAGGGAGATTAGTCTTCTAATGCATTGCTAGTGGGAGTGTGAACGGTTATAGCCACTTTGGAGGGCAATCCGGCAATCAATCTCTAGATATGCCCTGCCAATGGTTTATCAGTTCTGCTTTCCATCTCTTCTCCTACAGAGAAATGCTTGCACATGTGCACAAGGGGACAGGTCCAGGGATGTTTGTTGCAACACTACTGTCATCGCAAACAACTTGAGAAACAACCTAAGTGTACAACAATGGGGAATGGTTAGATTCAACTGTGGTTTAGCCATACCAGGCAGCAAATAAAAGTAATCAGCCAGTTTTATGTTTATAGGGATGGCTAGAGCTCCAGATATACTGCATTGAAGAGGAAAAGTAAGTTCTACATAGATATAAACACATATTCAAGTCCACATATGTTTTCAGTGGTGAAAATGAAAATCCAGAGGGCAAAAGTCCTGGCAGGATGCACACTGGCTGTGAGTTAAGCAAGGTGGCGGCAGGGAGTAGATTCAGAGGGGAAGGATTGGAGAACCTACAATTTCCACAGGTATGCATAAGAGAACATTATCCTTAGTCACATTTTTTAAAAATAGGGAGTGTGTTCACATACTACTTTATGGTTAAAAATTAATAATTAAAATGACTAAATTATGGTTCTATCATAAAATAGAATAAATTCTTTATGACTATAAAAAGAATAATGTGTTTCTCTGTGCACTGATGGAATATTTTCAAGATGTATTAAGTGAAATATTCAAAGGACAGAAAAGAACACAAACAATGCTGTTGTGTGTATGTGTATATATGTCTGTAAATACATATATGTAACAGTATCTCTCTATATAAAATTTAACATATATACATATACACACATACACACATAAACTTGTGAATGCAGAGGAGACCAGGTTGCTGGTAACATGAGTTATCTCTGGGAACAGGACAGCAGTATTTGTGGTGTAGTTGTCTGAGTGACGGACATCTTGCTATATACCTTTTTACAGTCTTTTAAGTTTGAAAATTTAAAATTTGGCACACATACAAGAATGTATAAAACATAAATGTGCAATTTAAGGAATAACACCTGAGTAACCATCAGCACCGTAAGATACAGAACATTCTTAGTACTAAAGAAGTCCTTCACATATTCCTATCCATCAGCTTCTCCTTCCTTCTGCCACCTTCTTCCAGGATCGCTAATTTTGTGTAATAATTATTTAAAAATAGTTTTGTCACCTAAATATGTTGCTTAGTGTTGCCACTTGTTGAACAGTATGACTAATTTTCCTTCACTTGCTCCTTTAAGCCTGTGAGAGTCAACAGGTTGCTGCAGGCAGCTGTGGTTCATTCATTGTCACCCTGTGAATGTATCACACTTCATCTACACCTTCATTGCCAGTGGGTGGTCTCCAATTTGTAATTATGAGCAACGTAGCTATGAACATTCTTGCACAGCTTTCCTGATTCACATGTGTAAGTTTCTCTAAGCCTAGAATCTGCATTTTAACAAGATCCCTTAGTGATTCTCATGCATGGTAAGTTTGAGAAATGCAGTGTGGGAGGAATGCCTGGATCAGAGCATATGCTTACGTTCAAATTTCCTAGGAAATGACAAACTCTATCCCAATGTGGCCATATTAATTTATATTCCCATCAGCATATATAACTTCAAAAATTAAAAAAAAAAAAGCTAGTTAAAAAGTCACTAGGGCACAGTCTTAGTTGAAAATGGAAATAACCACGATACAGATCCTCAGTTCTTCCTCCTCTTTCCTTTCTCCTCCCCCACTGCAGCCCCTTCCCTTCATGGATTAGAATTTGAAATGATGAGATGAAATACTGGAAGAGGATACTGTATAAGCAACAATGTGGATCAGGACCTTTATAGTGAAAACAGCCTCCAATTCACCTGCTACCCCCCACAGGTTTGGAAGTTCCTGAACTGTAAAGGAATGTTATCCAAGAATAGGAATTCTAAGCTTCTAGATGTGGGGCTGGGTGTGGCAGGCCTGAGCTGGTCAGTTGTCTTACCTACTCTTGAGAAAAATGAGTTTCCAATCCTTTTCTGGTGACATTGAAATCTCCGAGACCAACTGTCATTTTCAGGTTCTTTTCGTGTTCCATATCTTACGGCATACAGTCTCCCTGACTGACATATTCTACCAGGGCTTGTTCCAGAACCATTCACTTGTTTACCAAACATTAACTGGGTTCTATCTGGGTGTGAGGTACGATACTAACCTCTAGGAAGGCAACAGTAAGCCTTTAAGGAAGTCACAGAGTAATCAAGAGGAAAAATAAGAAAACAGACAGTTACAATACAGTGTGATAAAGACTCACACATGCTGTATTAAAAAAAGAAAAGAAAAGAAAAAAAAGACTCACACAGTGGTCAGGCAAAGCTTCCTGCAAGAGGCAGATTCATAACCCCAGAGGTGTAAGAAGAGCAGGTCTTGGGCAGACAGAGAAATGAGGTGAAAAGGGTTCCAGGCAGAGGGAACAGCTTGTGCAAAGACCAGCTATGGCACTTTTGAGGAACCTCGGTCTGGCTGGAGGTGGGCGGAGTGCTGGAGATAGGACATGGGTAGGGAGTAGATGCAAAGGCTTTGTATAGCAAGTAGGGTATAATTAAACCATTTCCTATTTCTCCTTTCCCCTCTCTCCCTTTTAAACTTGGACACATCCAGAGGCAGATCCTAGGCCTGGCTTGGGAAGGTTACTCAACCTCTCCTAACCTGAGACGCAACAACAGTGGTGGTAGTGATGACTATGACAATGACAATGACAAGAGTGAGTATTCACAGAGGCTCACCATGTGCTAAGTAGCATTTTAGAACATATTTTACATATATTATCTCACCAGAGTCCAGCTCTTCAGAGATGTGTGATTTTGAACAAGTCTCTTAACCTCCTTGAGCCTCAGTTTCCTCATCTGTAAGATGAGGATAATAATTCTACCTACCTCAAATGATTTTTCTGAGTATTAAAAGGGAAATATATGTAAAGGGATTGACAAATAGTAAAGAATCAAGTTTATTAGTTATTATTATTTATTATTGGCAGCCATCTACCTACTACCCTTACACTATAATAACTTTAAAAACTATTTAAAAATGTAATAACCATTATTCTATATTTTATTGAATACCTACATTGTGCCTGACTGGTTTGGGTGATAGATATACCCATCCTTTAGACCAGGATTTGGCAAACTATGGCCTGTGGACCAAATCTGGCCCACTTGCCTGTTTCTGTAAATAAGGCTTTATTGGAACAGAGCATCATGCATTTATATGTTATCTATGGCTACTTTTGTGCTAGAACTACAGAACTGAGTAGCTACAACGGAGATGATAAATATTTACTATCAATTATTTCTGCTGAAACCAGCAACTCTTTCTGTTGCTTTATAGAATAAACTTGCTAACCCTTGCTTTTGGACTTAAAACTTTGACCAAGGTGACGGGGTGCTATGATTGGCCAAGCATGGGATACATGCCCTCCCCTCATGAAGGGGGTGTGTTAGCCCCATTTGAAGCATATAGGCTGAAAGAGGGGGTGGAGTGGATCCCGAAGGAAAATCTGGAAAATGCGCAGAGAAGGAGGTAGTTAGCAGAGGGATCCAAGGCTCAGGGCCTTGGCAATGAATATTCATGGTTTTGTCTAACCATGCTACCCTCCTTCCTTTGGAGAACTAGTTCTGGTAGGGGTGCCACTTATGGAAAGCCACTGATGGCCAGATGAGTGGGCCACTGACCAGGATGGGCTCAGCCTAACCCACTGTGTCTGCCTGACCACAGATGTGCTCTGGCACTGGGCACACCATTCCTGGTGTGTTTAGGTACAAAAGCAGAGACAGAAGGACTGCCCTCTGAATTTGCTGCATTGGGCTTATGTTAAGTTGGGGTTGCCAACAGTGACCATAACTTTCTACCAAGTTTAGAAAACCCACCTGCAGGAGGAAAGAATAAGAACAAGCAAAGGCCAGCAGTGAAGAGAATGATCATGAAAAAAGAGGCTACACGCCACCATCTCCCTGGTTTAGGTTTCAACGTCCGGGGAGCAGCCCTGAAACCTGTGTTTCTTTCTTCGATTTTGGAAACAACCTAGTATCTGTCCAGGAAGTCTTCTTACTTCTGCAAGTTTTAGTGTGTTTTCTGTTCCTTGTAACCAACAGAGTGCTGGAAATATGTGGTCAAGCTATAGAGAAAGGCCAGAGAGGAACTACCCTCACCTAAAATCAGGAGGAAGCAAAAACCCTAGGGAAGTAGAAACCATGAGGTGTGTAAAAGATACAGAATAGAGGGCAAGGTGCCGAACAAAAGAAAGAAACCAACCAACCAACCAAATGTGGAATAGCTGAGTTTCATTTATAGCAGAGAAAATACCCAAGAATTCCCAGAACTAATACATTTTAGTTCCAACTTCTGATCTCCTGCACACCTGGTGGTCAAATGTTTATTGTTACATCATAATTTTGTTTTTTTTTTTTCTTTTGGCCTTGCCATGCAGAATGAGGGATCTTAGTTCCCCGACCAGGGATTGAACCCATGCCCCCTGCAGTAGAAACACAGAGTCCTAACCACTGGACCGCCAGGGATTCCAAATGTTTATTGTTTTGTGTTGCAGATACCTTCGTACATTTTTGTTATCACCTGGGTCTTATAGGCATTTAAGCCCTGGTTTAAAAGTCCCTATAAGAATGAACTAGTTTTGGGCTTCCCTGGTGGCTCAGTGGTTAAGAGTCCGCCTGCCAATTGCGGGGACATGGGTTCGAGCCCTGGTTCGGGAAGATCCCACATGCTGCAGAGCAACTAAGCCCATGCACCACAACTACTGAGCCTGCGCTCTAGAGCCCACGAGCCACAACTACTGAGCCCGCGTGCCACAACTACTGAAGCTCGCACGCCTAGAGCCCATGCTCCGCAACAAGAGAATCCACCGCAATGAGAAGCCCGCACACTACAATGAAGAGTAGCCCCTGCTCACAGCAACTAGAGAAAGCCAGCGTGCAGCAACGAAGACCCAATGCAGCCAAAATAAAATAAATAAATGTATTAAAAAAAAAAAAAAAGAACTAGTTTCGGACTTCCCTGGTGGTGCGGCACAGTGGTTAAGAACCTGCCTGCCAATGCAGGGGACACAGGTTCGAACTCTGGTCTGGGAAGATCCCACATGCCGCGAAGCAACTAAGCCCGTGAGCCACAACTACTGAGCCTGCGCTCTACAGCCCACGAGCCACAACTACTGAGCCCATGTGCCACAACTACTGAAGCTCGTGCACATAGAGCCTGTGCTCCACAACAAGAGAAGCCGCTGCAATGAGAAGCCTGCACACCGCAGCGAAGAGTAGCCCCCACTCACCACAACTAGAGAAAGCCCGTGCGCAGCAACAAAGACCCAATGCAGCCAAAAAAAAAAAAAAAAAAAGAATTAACTAGTTTCACATGAGGTGACATGGGATGATTTCTGAATTTTTGGCCCTGAGGGAGGAGAGCAGAACTACTCCACCCATTCAGGGTGCCTGGTTTATGGAAAAAGTGCCTGGTACAGAGTAGGTGCTTAATAAGCTTTTATGAATGAATCCTGAATGAAAGATATATTGTTAAATGAAAGAAAAAAGAAAGGCAAACGACAATACGGTAAGTTGAGTAAGGGGCCGTTAAAAGGAAATCAGGAAAAAGAAGAAACAAAAACTATACATATAAGCATATGTAAACACGTGATTGCTTTTGGGGAAGTGAGTTGGGGATCTGATGTGGAAAGGAGAATAATTTTTCATCATATACCATGTTGGACTGTTTGAATTTTTTCACTCTTTGCATGTATTAGTTTTTCAATTAAAAATATTGTAATGAGATATATGATAAAGCAAAAAGAGTAACATGTTAATGACAGAATCTTTGTGGAAAGAATGTGGGTGATCACCAAACATTTTTTTTCAACTTTGCTGTATGTTTGAAATGTTTTATGGAAAAAAAAAATTGTTGGACATTTTTCCTTTAAGAAGTTCCCCTTCTATAATGAAGTCAAAGGCCAGCCCTGAAGCATTGGTACCCATCAGGCTCTCAGAAGGAAGGAGAATTCCCATGGTGGTGGCGGGGGCATCTTTCTGCTTAAAGGTGCCAAGGGTTGCACTGTTAGACTGAAAACATCTCAGCTGGCTTTTTAGCTAAGTGCAAAGGCTGAGTCTAAAGCAATGACTTCTACGCTGATATGGCCCCCAATTCTGCCCAACTGGAGTCCTCACTATTGGTCAATGACAATAGAGCCCGTCAGAGCTTCCCTCTTTGGGAGTGTAGCAGTTAGAGTTCATCGATTACAAGCAACAGAAACTGCTGGGCAATTGAACCAGAACAGGAATTGATTGACTGGCAGCATGTGAGGGACCTGAGAGCCCAGCTAAGGTGATGGGCAGAAAGTGAGGCAGGCCAGAACGAGGTGCCCTGCAAGGACGTCTGTTTGGGATGCTGCAGGGGCACATCTCTGATGCTGATGCTGGAAGGCCCTAAGCTGGGCCCCACTGCTCCCAGAAACCGCTGCTGCCGTCATCACACACTGTTTAAACCTCTGCTGAAATGCTGCTACTGTGAATGAATTTTAATACCTCCCTATGGTTTGTGCTGCTTGCTTGGTCTTAGGCAGGAATACCTGACTGGCCAAGCCCAGGGCTTGTGCTTGTCCTCAAGCTGCAGGGAAGTGGTGGGAGTAGCTGATGCTCACCGGCTTGTACAGTGGGGCGTAGGACACTGCCTTCCACCTGGATGAGCACAACGACAGATGTCTTCTACACAGGAAGCCGGTGGACCCTGAGCAGCCCTGATGATGACACAGGTGAGCTACTGACGGCTTAACCAAAGATACAGAAAAACTGAGAAAGCAGATCATTAGCGCTGCTACCTATATGGCTACATTAATTGACTGCCTACTATGTGCTACGCACTTAACCTGTATTATTATTTTTGTTTTTCTTTTTAAACTGAAGGATGGTTGATTTACAATATTGTGTTAGTTTCAGGTGTACAGTATAGTGATTCAGTGTTTTTGCAGATATATTCCATTATAGGTTATTACAAGATAATGGGTACAGTTCCCTGTGCTATACAGTATATCTGTGTTGCTTCTCTATTTTATTTTGTATCTGTTAATCCTACACCCCTAATTTGTCCCTCCTCCCTTTCTTTTCCCCTTTGGTATCACAAGGTTGTTTTCTATATCTTAACATGTATTATTTTATTTAACATGTGTTATTTTATTTAATCCTTCTTTACAACACTATAAGGTAGGAACTGTTATTATCCCCATTATGCAGAAGAAGAAACTGAGGTTCAGAGAGGTTGGGTCACTTGTCTGGGTCATATCTCTGGGAAAATATGGAGCTGGGATTTGAACCCACCTTTTTCTGATTTCAGAGCCCTTGTTCTTAACCACTACCATCCACTGTTCCACTTCTCCATGGGCCTGCTGTACAACCCAGGCTTGCAAGGTCTTTGAATGACAGTACTTACTCACCTGCTTACAGGTAATTTGGGTGTATCTATGCTGTCTACACTGGATTAGGTGGAAAGAAGCTCTGTAAAGATGACTGCCGATTTGCTAACTTTCAAGAACTTTAATACTGAAAAAAAATTTAAGTTCTCATTGAGCCTTCAGCATACCAATCTTTCAAATTAATCTGAACTCTGCAAATCTTTCTGAAGACACATGGTAACTTAGAGTTAGCTCAAAATGAATGGAATCCTCTTTAAGAAAAGGTGTAAAGTCTCTTAAAAGCTGAGGCATCTCCAGCACTTTATTCCTCTCATGTATCTTCTCTTGGAAGGCACTGAGTCTCAGAGCCAGTGAGGAAAATGTTGCCTCTAACAAAAGAGGCCCTTATGGAGACTAACAGGTCTTGGGTAGATTGGGTGGGGAGTCCTCTGGGCAGGTTTCCTTTCTCTCTCCTATGAAAGGGAACTGACCAAAAATTTAAAAAAAAAAAAAAAAAAAGGATGCAAGACAAGATGGGAAGAAGAGACCTGCTGGATTTGCATCCAGATTTTACAAGGACAAATACTTTTTTCATCATACTTGTGTTGAAAGTGATTTTAAAGTGGTATTGCAGGGAAAACATTATTTCACTCATTCAAGTAAACGCTAAACACTGGAAATGGCAATTCAGTAGACAATGGTAAGTTGAGTACGTTTACTAATAGTCTCCTGTATTAGTCAGTTTTTGCTGTGTGACAAACAACTTCAGAATCTCAGTGGCTTTCGACAGCAAATATTTATGTTCTTTTTTATGTGTCTGTGAGTCATTGTGGCTCTACTGGATTGGGTTGAGGTCAACTCCACATGTTTGCTCGTGTCTCCTGGGGTCTTTCGCTACACACAGCATGTTCTTCTCATGACAGGTCACGTGAGAGCAAGAGGATGAGCCAAACTGTATAGACACAGTTAAAACCCCTCTTCCCATCGGGTCTACTATATTCCATTGGGCAAAGCAAATCACACAGATTCACCCAAAGTCAGTGGGGCCAGGAAGCCACTCTACCCACCATGATACCAATGTGCAAGGGCGGATAAGTATGATTCTGTACCACGGAGGCTGTGTTGGGCTGGAAACAGAAATCTAATCTACCACAGCCACTAACACTGAAAATAGGAATACAATCACACAGCAAAGAATAAACAGATGGATAAAGACTTGATACATTTATAGTAATAAATTTATCTCTAAAGCATTAGGTCAAAACCCAAACTCTGATCAGCTCTGTGGCACGTGACTTGTTATTTTTCTTGGAAAACTGACTCATGGGATAGGAAACTCTGATCTTTGACTTGTGTTGTGTTGCTGCATTCCACCACTAGGGAGAAGCATTAGGCATTATTTTACAGCTTCTGGGCTTGGCCTTCCATCGGTAAGGGTGGTTAAGGGCATATTGGAGGCTACTTACACCTGCTCTCCCAGCATAATTACCCATAGTGCTTGCCACCTCACTCTCAAAGGTGTCCCATTCTGGATGATGGACTATATGATCACTTTATATAAATGGTATAAATGTGGTGTTGCTTCTCTAGAAATAAACAACCTTCCCAGGAGCTAACATTCTCCAAGGGGCACATTTTTTTTTGCCTTTTCCTTTCTAGAAAAATGCTCCGATTACAAATGACCTCTCTCCTCCAGGGCTTCATGTGTTCCAGCCCACCTAAGAATGCTCACCCCCCATTTCTCTGTTCCCAATTTCAATTATCATTTTGACTTTCCATGAGCAGCCTCCCCTGGGCCCTCCAAACCTGGGTTATATGGGTTCCCTGTCATCCTGCTATGTCCCCCTGATAGAGCATTCATATACTGTGACAAATGTTTACTTGCCCATCTGCCTTACTAGTCTGTCAGATCCCAGAGGGCAAGGACCCTGCCTGCCTTGTGTCACTACCATCATATGCAATTAGTATTTGCTGAATGAATGCAACTGTTGTTATTGTTTTAGTTATTTTAAAATATGGCAGAATACAAAAAACAGAATCATACTGTTCCCAACCCTACTTTCTACCAGTTTCTCTTTCTGTTGCTCATTTTTCTCTGGTCACATTAACCTCAAACACCCCAGGCACATTTCTGTTTTAGGGTTTTTGCATTGGCTGTTCCCTCTGCCTGGAACTCTCTCCCTCTTGATATCCACATGGCTCCCTCCCTCCCTCAGTCCAGTCTTAACTTCTCAGGGAGGCCTTCCCTGACCATCCTATATACAACTGCAACCCCTCTTCCCTATCAAACCCTGCCCCCCATGCCACAGCACTTATCCTTCTAAGACACTGTAAAATGTACATATGTGTTCTGTTCTCTATGCACTGTCTCTTTCCCCACACTAGAAGGTAGACTACAAGGGCAAGGATCACTCTTTGTTTGCTCTTGATACCTCCCAAGTTTATAGAACCACACCTGGCACAGAGCAGGTGCTCGAGAAACACTGAATGAATGAATGAGTTCAGTGAACATTTGCTGAACACTTCCTTCCAGGGGTTAGCATGGTTAGAACCAGTCTGAGCCCTCAAGATCCACAGTTTTGGTAGAGGCAATGACAAGACAAGAAACAGTGGCATCTAGACATAAGCTGCTTCAAGGCAGTGGCTCAGTCATAGAATCTAGTGTCCTCATAGCTCCGTGGGCCCTGTTGAAAGTTCTATACACCTACCTGGAGTGAACCTACCAATCAACTCACAAAACCAAAGCAGCTGATGGCATTCGGAACATTCGCCCTATTGTCTCCCTTTCCCTAATAACTAAATATCACCCAATTCCACCCTCAAAATTCAGCGAAGTAATGCTCAGGGAAAGATAATGCCAGAAAAATATAGCCCAAGATAAATGACTCTCATCACTACTTAAGAACCACAAAATCAGCATTAAAAACTGAACAACTAACTAAAGGAATTCTTTTAAAATTTTATAGCTAGCACTTTTGGAAAAAAATAAAGAGATTGGTTCAAGGAAGAATATTCAAAAGTACTATTTTACTTATAATTTGCAAAACATTTTGACTATCCTAAGAAATCGTGTTTTAAAAATACAAGTACAGGGCTTCCCTGGTGGCTCAGTGGTTGAGAGTCTGCCTGCCGATGCAGGGGACACGGGTTCGAGCCCTGGTCTGGGGGGATCCCACATGCCGCGGAGCAGCTGGGCCCGTGTGCCACAACTGCTGAGCCTGCGCGTCTGGAGCCTGTGCTCCGCAACAAGAGAGGCCGCGATAGTGAGAGGCCCGCGCACCGCGATGAAGAGTGGCCCCCGCTTGCCGCAGCTAGAGAAAGCCCTCACACAGAAACGAAGACCCAACACAGCCATAAATAAATAAATAAATAAATTTAACAACAACAACAACAAAGAATTTGTTGTAAAGCTGGTTTGGTGGTGCTAAATTCTCTTAGCTTTAAAAAAAAAATACAAGTACATATCTATATATATGTGTTAAAAAAAAGGTAAATGTGATGTATGTATGGATGGATGTGTTTCCTGAGAACTAAGGGATGCCAATACTGGGTCAGAAGAAATTTCGGAGTTCTCCTCTGGTCCACTCTTGGTTTCTTGAGAGCTGGTTATAGGAGGCACAACAGTTAAATGCTTAGCAAATATCTGGTGTGTAGTAAGTGCTCAATAAACGTTAGTTTGCTAAGAGAACAGAGTAGCTCCTTGGCCAGGCTCCACCTTTGCTACTTATCTGAGAGAAGAGTGTGTCATTTCCCTGCGGTGCCTGACTATTTTCATACTGATCACTGGGCTAGAATCAACTGCTTTGTCTTTGTCTTCATGCAAAGATGGATGAATGTGCCCCGCCCATTACTAGATTGCAACAGGGGATTCTGGCAGGATCAGAATCTAGAACGGGATCTTAATCACCGTGTGAGTCCAACCAAATCAACTAGACTAGCTGTGCGGCCCAGGGCCAGCTGCTCACCCATTCTGTTGCTCAGCCTCGCCAACCCTAAAATGATGACGCTCGTAAGAGGTCCTGAACAGGGCTGATGGGGATGTTCAAAGAGTTAATGTGAGTGACACAGAGTAACTGTTCAGTAGGTAGTGGGTATCATGACAAAGATTCACAAATAATTCCCAAAACCTGAATACACAAGTATCTTTAAAACTAGGACAAACAATGGCAACAACCCAAATTTCCATCAATCGATGAATTGATAAATGAAATGTGGTCTATCCACACAATGGAATATTATTTGGCCATAAAAAAGGAATGCACTAGTGATACATGCTACAACCTGGATGAACCTGGAAAACATTATGCTAAGTAAAAGAAGTCAGATACAGAAGATCCCATATGGTATGATTCCAATTATGTATTGATAAAATGCCCAGAAGAGGCAAACTCACGGAGTCAGAAAGTAGATTAGTGGTTGCCAGGGGCTGGGAAGAGCGGGGATGGGAAGTGACTGCTAACGGGTACAGGGTTTCTTTCTGGAGTGATAAGAATGTTCTGCAATTAGATGCTGGTAATGGTTGCACAACTTTATGAATATACTAAAAATTACTAAATTATATTCTTTAAAAGAATATAATTCTTCTTATGGCATTTGAATTATATCTCAATAGAATTCAATATAAAGCTGTTATAAAAAAACAAACTAGGCAAAACCAAGATAAGTAATTATCTTTCTGCCCAACCTGTCTCTTCTCCCTGTAGAATGAAAACTTCTCTTAACATTCCTCATGTCTTGGTTATAATCTCCCCACCCCCAGGGGCTGACATCTCCAATTAGGGGCCCATGGAAGAGCTTTAATTTGTTTTAAAATCAGAAGAAAAACATTTTAATATAATCCAGTTTAGATTATATTAATCCTTGTGCCCACACAGTTGTAAAATGTAAGTTTCTCTCTCTCGTTCTCTCTCTCTCTCTATATATATTATTTTTTTCTGTGTGTGTGTGTGTGTGTGTGTGTGTGTGTGTGTGTGTAGGAAGGGGCAATGTGCCCCTAGTCCAGGACAGTGGCAGTGGGACCCTGCTGGCTCCCAATAATTCAATACTAAACCACAGCCTTTTCTCAGAGTTTGTCCTCTGGCTTGGGGACTCGTGGGCGCCCTCTTTTGCTCTCATGATGCCAGGATTAAGTCGGAAGCACCAAGCTAAATGAGAAAACTAAAGCAAAGGAAATGGAATGGGTACTCTTGCCTCTGTTTATTACCCACTAGCCAGACACTCAGCGCTGGGGGAAGGAGGGGTGAGGGAAGGAAGGAGGTAGGAACCTGGGCTCAAAAGCAAAGACCAGTGACCAGCAGAGTGAGCTTGGGCAAGTCACGTGACCTGTTTCTTGCTCTGTTTCCCCATGTCACTGGAAGTGCGGAAGAGCATTTTAAAGCGTGAAGGGTCGGTTTAAGCAAGACTTCAGCGTCTCTGCAGGCTGTAGTCATGGGCCTTGCAGTTCCTGCCTGAGATTAGGCAGTCCCGCTGTGGAGAGCCCCCTGGGTCGAATCTTGTTCCTCACACAGCCTCTTAAAGACAGGACAGTGTCACAGCAGTAAAGGAAACAGAAGGGCAGGGGAGAGAAGCTATCATAGTTTTTATTCCAGATCTTCAACTGAAATCTTTCCAGAAGATCCAATTCTGGCTGATGAACCGAAGATCAATTTCAGTTGTAAGCATTCAGTTTTTATCGCTCAGAGAATCCTTCTGAAGCCAAGAAAACAAACAAAACCCCCCAAAGAAGTATCAATATAATAACCCTGTTCTAGGACACAACCCGTGAATTCTTGGTTTCCCCAAGAAAACCTATGTAAAACTAGATGCTAGCAGGCTTATGTTTTGACTTCTTAGATCAAGCACAGCAGAATAATGTGGGACACAAAACTGAAATATTTTGGTGTGTATAAGAAGTTCAGAGCAAAGATAGTAACTCTGAACTTCCCAAATTACAGTGGTAAACTGACATGCAACGAAACAGGCCTGTAACTCACATCTGGGGGTGGGCGTGGCAGGCACCCCAGCAAGGCCTGCCCAGTCCCACTTAACATTCCAGGGAGATCCAGGGGTGGGTGGGAGTAGAGGGGAAATGAATTCCTGCAAAGAAGCCCAGATTTAGCAAGTTGGGTGAAGGTCATGACTAGAGAAAACATGCTGATTAGAACGAGGGCAGGTGATTTGAGTGTTGGCTCTTGGTTTAAACATCACCTAATCGCTGTGTGACCCTGGGTAATCATAACAATACCTTTTCTGAGCCTCTGGTTCTTTACTGTGGTATTTCCCATATTGTCTGGATCAGAAAAATAGCCAGAGGTCCTAGATTTAAAATACAGATTCTCCGGTGTCCCACCCAGATGTGCTGTATTGGGATTTCCAAAGCTGGGCTGTAGCTGTGGGCATTTTTAACAAGTTTTTCAGGTGATTCTTAAACCAGGCAAGTTGGGAAACATCTTTTCTGCACAATGTGGGTAATAATAGCAATCCTCCCTCATGGGATGTTGGGAGGATTACATGAGATTATTAGGTAGAGCATTTAGCATTGTGTTGGTATATCCTGAGTCAATAAATGTTAGCTTTTTATCATTGAAAATCATTAGTACCATTTATTTAATAAATATTTGTTATGTACCTATTATGTGCAGGGTCCAGGGCAAGGGTTGGCAAACTATGGTCCAACGCACTTGTTCTTATGTGGTCTGTGAGCCAAGAATGGTTTTCACATTTTTTTTAAATGGTTGGAAAAAAACAAAAGAAAAATAATAGTTTGTGCCACTTGAAAATTTTGTGAAGTTCAGATGTCAATGTCCATAAATAAAGTTTTATCAGAACACAGCTACACCCACTCCTTTACTATTGTCTCTGGCTACTTTCATGCTACAATAGCAGAGGTGAAGAGCTTCAATAAAGACCATGTGGCCCACAGAGCTGAAAAATATTGAATATTTTCTACCTGGTCCTATTTTTAAAAAATAAAAAAAATAATAAATAAATAAATTTATTTATTTATTTATTTATTCTTTATTTTTGGCTGCGTTGGATCTTCGTTGCTGTGCACGGGCTTTCTCTAGTTGCAGCGGGTGGAGGCTACTCTTCGTTGTGGTGCGTGGGCTTCTCATTGCAGTGGCTTCTCTTGTGGCAGAGCACGGGCTCTAGGTACACGGGCTTCAGTAGTTGTGGCACGCGGGCTCAGTAGTTGTGGCACGCGGGCTCTAGAGCGCAGGCTCAGTAGTTGTGGCGCACGGGCTTCGTTGCTCCGCGGCATCTACCTGGTCCTTTACCAAAGAAGTTTGCCGAACCCTGCTCCAGGGCAAGGGTCTTCAGCTGGGGTTCTTGTATTTGGGGAATATACAAAGATTTCTCAAGACGTGTATGGGCATGATTGAGGAAATCAATTCTCAGATCCTCAACTTTGATGTGTACTTTTCCCTAAAACTGATCATCTAAGAATACACCCAGAAGGTGACTCATGGTGCCGAGGTTGAGAAAGTAATTGCTCCATGACTGGGAAAGAAACCCCAGGTGGTTTTCAGTTCTTTGCTTTTAATGAAATTGACCCAAATAATTATGATTGATCATTGTATGATTTTCTGGCATTTAACTCAGAAGGAATTAAAATAATTGAGAAGCATTGCTGTAACAATACACTTTCTATGTCCCTATCCTTATTTATGTGAATGAGACTTCTCAGCATTTACATCAATAAAAAAAGAAAACTGGGACTATAGCTGAAAGAGATCTGTATCTCATTCTAGCAGTTGGTAAAAAAAAATTTTTTTAAAGTAATATTCATCACAGATATATAAGCTGATTAAAAACTAGGCCTATCAATCTCATTAAGATATACTTTTGCTTATTTTAATTATTTATCAAAAATGTGTAATATATTTATGTAGTTTACAACATAACAACAACAAAAAGTTGTTTTGAATGATAAATTGATGTAAAAGAAATGTTTAAAGCTTGGAGCCCTACAGTCAAAGGGAATAAAAAATGTGTTTCAATTTATAGAACCATAATTTTGTTGCTGAGTAGTGGGATGAAATGAACAACAAAAATTTTTCAAGATTGGTAATGTTTCCCATTTTCAATCCTCTCCCTCTGTTCTGGAAATTTCAGAGATTGGTTCTCTCAACCTGACTGGCTGAGGTGAGAGACCTCCCAACTTTTTTTCCTGGCAACATTACCATTTTGTCTCAACTTTGCTGGTCGCTGGATCTAGGGCATTCAAGAATTGGATCAGATAAGTATCAAACTTCTCATCTCCACGAGAACAGAATTTAAAGATTACTGAAGAGAAAAGAATCTGCTGTGCAAAGGTATCATTCATCTGCTGGGACAAAAGAAATACCAGCCTATGTGCCCTTTCTAAGGAATATACTCAAGAAATTAACGTAATAAGGATAAACTCAGAGTAAAGATGTGAAATACGGGAAGAAGAGTATAAGAAATTATGGTGAACAACGAATGTTGTAATCTTTGGTTAAATCTCAGTGGATGTGGTAATTTGGGAATTAGAACATAAGAGACATACTGTAGGGCAAAACTTAAAAAAAGCCTGGAAGTAAACTCATAAGCTACCTCAGCAACACCCAGGATTTGGAGAGAGGGGTTGTAGAAAGAGATGTGGCCCAACGGCCTCCTCTTGTGAGGAGGAGACTTCTTAATGAAAGGTTGGGGCCTAGTTGATCTTTATATCTGATATAGCAATAGAGGAATCGATTTAAAAATAATTGCTAGAGTTTAGAAAGTAACTATTAGCAGAATGGAAACATATAAGAACTTTCAAGAACAAAGTGAAAAGTTAGAAAAGAAAAAGGAGAAAATTACAAAGTTTAATAAATAGTAAATATTAAATAAGACAGAAATGAATAATACCAAGTATATGTTACTATGAGAAATGCAAACAGTTTGACTTCTCCAACCAAAGACAAAGAGATGCTATTAAAGGAAGATATTAAACCACAGAGTGGGAAAGATAAACCAAGCAAATGTAATAAAATATAAAATAAGACTTAGAATACTGTTATTAAATAAAGTGTAATTTAAGGCCCAAAGCTATTAAACAGAAAGATCTGGCATATACTAAAGGGTAAAATGTAAAATTGACAAAGAACACATAGTAGCCACAAACTTACATGCATCAAACAACATATGACAAAATATAATAAAATGAAACACAGTAATACAAGAAAAGCATGATAAAAAAACACAGCCATAGTAAGAGGCTTAAAAATACTTCTTTCAAAATTTATCAAGCAGACAAAAACTAAGAGGGGTTTAGAAAATCTGAATAACAAAGTCAACATGCTTGATTCATAGATCTCCACCAAACATTTACAAAAATTGGTCATGTACATGGCCATAAAGAAAACTAATAAATTACAAAAAGCGCATATTTTACAGGTCATATTCTCAGATCAAAACTCATTAATATTAGAAACCAAAAAAGAAAATATAGTTTCACAAACTGTAACTACTTGAAAAATAAGAAATAAACCTTTATATAACTCTTGGGTTTTATCCCCCTGACTTACCGAACAAACCAACCAACCCTAAAACTGAAATAATGAAGTATCTAGAAATTTATGAAAGAAGGACACTTCATATAAAAATCTATAGGGATATGGATGTCATGAAAATTTCTGAAAGACTTGGAAATAGGCAAAAAAAGATTACTGGTTGTCCCGTCATATCCCAGCTCTGGGTTATCTAATTCTATAGTGGTCAATGCCTTTTAGTGTTTTTGGGATATTTTACAACTTTGTGAGTTACAGAAACATATAATAATGCAAAAAACATATAAGAATGTAAACACACTTTGTGGGTGGAATGCAACTGATGGTTGCCCTGTAGACCCTAACCAGTTTTGCATCTGTCTGTAAATTTGCTTCAGCATTCCTGATTGCCTGTGTAAGCATTCATTGAATTCTCCTTCAAACCTGTTGTAACAACTCACTGATTTCCTCATTAATTAATGAATTAAATAAAATTGCTAACACATGCTCATTTTATATTTGTATGGCAGTCATGATTTAACTTTGAAAAAAATGATCTTTTAACATAGGTGAAGTCATACTGGAAAATATACAGCTTTAAATGCTTTCCCATTATTAAAGGCTGAAAATAAGTGAACTTAATACAGGAAATTAGACTAACAAAATAAACTGAAAGAAAAGCAGGGGAAAGAATTAATAAAGATACATGCTGAAATGAATAAAATGGAGGAGTAAAGAGAGAATAAATAAAAGCAAAAGCTTTACTTTTACATAAATGACAAAACAGATAAACTCCTGGCAAACTCCCTAAGGAGAAGACTGAAAATACAAACAAAACACAACCCACCCAAAGCCCCCCAAACTCCCCCAAAACCCCACCCCCCAAAAAAAAAGTAACAAGAGCACTGTTAGATCAAAAAAAAAAAAAGCCAAAGATTCTAAAATAATTTTAGGAGAATGTTAAGTGGAATTACAGAGCAAAATGAATGATTTTTTCTTTTGCAAAGTATGTATTACCAAAATTTATCAGGTTGAGACATAAAGTCCAAATAGACCATTAATTACAGAAAAAAATAGAAAGTTTGTTAAGAATGTACAATGAAAAAGGGTATCAGCCCAGAAAATAAACAGATAATTCCTGAAATAACAAACTATTGCTGGTCACTGAAAAAGGAGGAAAGAGCCTCAATTTATTTTCAGAGTAACATAACCTAAAACAAACAAACAAGCAAAGTCAGAGAACAAAGAAGAAAACCAGCATTCATCTGCACTTACACATATGGTTATAAAAATTTCAAGGAAAATATTAGTAAATGAAATCTAGGAATGTATTAGAAGAATAATCCAACATGATCTAGACGGTTTGTTTCAGGCATGCAAGAGGCTTCAGTACCAGGCTATGTCCTACACTAATTCACATATCAGCATAGGTAAGTACAAAACCCAAATATTTATGTCAAGAGATATTTAAGAGATATTTGACAATAATCAGCAACCCACCTCGATAAAAACTCGGAAAATGGGAGAAGAAAATGACTAAGTACTATAAAAACTGTCACCCAAGGAATAGCATATATTATATTAAATTGGGAAATTCTAAAGCCATTCAAGTTAAAAGTAGAGATGCAACAGGGATGCCAGCTGTTTCAACATTGTTTGGAGGTTCTGACTAATACAATAGGACAAGACTGCAAAATAAGTAGTATAAGTATTGCAAGGGACAAGAAAAAAACACCTGGGAATGAGGTGACTATACCACAACCATCATAAGTCATATTTATCAGCGACCAAGAGTTTCTAATAAATACTTACTGTCAATAAAAATTTTTTTCTAAGGTAGTACAATATAGACAAGTATACCAAATATAGCTATTCTCTATGCTTGCAACAAATAATTATTTTAACATAAAAAAATCCTATTTACAGTTACAATAGAATTCAAAACAACAAGAAAATACAGGCCCTATTTAATAAGAATAGACTGTATATGAAGAAAACTATAGGTTACAACAGGGTTTAAAGAAAAGTTTTTGGGTGGAAGATTTAACATTTATTTTTTATTTTTTTGGCTGCACCGTGTGGCATGTGGGATCTTAGTTCCCCAGCCAGGGATCGATCCCATGCCCCCTGCAGTGGAAGCGTGGAGTCTTAACCACTGGACTGCCAGGGAAGTCCCAGATTTAACATTTTTTAAAAAGTCATTCTTTTCATGAGTTCATGTAACCATACAGATACAATTCTAATACAAATCCGCAAAAGGTTTTCTTTTTGTGGGGGGGAGGGGTAATGGACAAAATGAAGTTTGTTTAGAAATATGAATATTTAAGAATTGCTAAGAAAATTTTGGAAAATAATAGCTACGGGGAGGCTTTGCAAGTCTAAAAGATACTAAGGCTTACCTTAATGCTAATATAATCAAATATGTAATGTTGGCAACCCAGAGAAGATATAAAGATCAGTGAGACAAAACAGAGATTCTAGAGATAGAGCCAAGTATATTTGGGAACTTCATCTAAAGGTGAAATTAAGATTTCAGTTCCAAGGAAAATAATATTTTATTTAACACATGGTCCTGGTATAATTGGGCAGCTAAACTCCTATATCATACACACATAAATATGAATTCTGGCTGCAGAAACTGAAAACAAATAATGAAAATATTAAAGAAAAAAACCTCAAGGGAAGGGAGGACTTTCTTAGAAACTACAGGAGCCACAAATAAAGCACTAGAAGAATCTGACTGCATACAAAATGATTATTTTTATATGGAAATAGCACCATGAGGAAAGTCAAAAGACAAAGGATAGGAGGGGAGAAAACTCAGCACCATTTGACAGACATGGGGTTCACATCCCCAGGTGCCCAGCAGCCCAAGGAGAAAAATAAGAGTATGAGTTTAAAGTTCATAGATAAGAAAAATGCAAATAATCAACAAGTCTATGCAGAGATGTCACAGAGATGCAGATCAAAACACCAGTTCAGGAAACGCACAAAGACCAGATTACCATTTTCACACATCAGACCTACAAAACTTCAAAAGATTGATAACAAGATTCGTGATAGCTGGAGCCCACACCACCAATGAGACTATCGTTTTGAAAAAATCATCTGAATCAATGCAAGTACAAACTACAGAAACTCATTGAAACTCACTTTGGGGACGCTAACCTACAGAAAGAAAAGAAAGCACAACTGAATAAGAGGAACTATGTAGGATGTTTACTGTGGCAGTTTGTAATGGCAGACAAACCCCAAAACAACCAAAATACCCATGAATATGGAGATGGGTGAATAAAGCATGGTGCTTATAACATGGTAAGTCATAGTCTACCGTTTGCTTAAAAAAAAAGTTAGGCATAGCTGTACTGACACACAGTACTGTTAATAAATGGAATAATAAGAGCAAGGTAGAGAGAAATGTACATAGTGTGATACAATTACTATAAAAATAAGGGGAAGCCTTTTCTAGGTTATCTTTTAAGTTGGTATGAACACAGAGACCTTACTTATCTTGGGTAGGGTGAGAATAGGCTGGAGATTATTGGCTTGGTTTTTGTACAATTCTATATATAGTTTATCACAAGGAACAAGTTTTGCTGTTGTAGTTTGTTAAAAAAATCCAAATATGCATGTGTGTGTATGTATATGCATGTATGTGTATGTGCATTATATGTATATACGGAGGGCAGCAGTTCCATGGAGATATAATGATATAAAGAGAAATATAGTATATAAAAAGAAAATAGTATGCTCAGTTCAACCCCAACTCTGTCACTGGAGTAGAAAACATACATACGGGACTCCCCTGATGGTCCAGTGGTAAAGAATTCGCCGTCCAACGCAGGGGACGCGGGTTCAATCCCTGGTGGGAGAACTAAGATCCCACACGCCGTGGGGCAACTGAGCCCGCGTGCCACGACTACTGAGCTCGCGCGCCTCAATGAGAGAGTCCGCGTGCCGCAAACTACAGAGCCCGTGTGCCACAACTAGAGAAAGAAAACCTGCACGCCACAACTAGAGAGAAGCCTGCATGCCACAACAAAGCCCGCAGCACAATGAAAGATCCCACATGTCGCAACTAAGACCTGATGCAGCCATAAATAAATTAATTAATTAAATTAATTTAAAAAATAGAAAACATACACAAGCATAGAAAAAAAAGATTAGAAGGAAGTCCATTAAAATGGTCACAATTTTTACATCTGGAGAGTAAAATTATTAGTGACTTTTAAATTTTTCTTAATAATATACATACAGATGGTCCCCAACTTACGATGGCTCAACTTAACAATTTTTTGACTTTACGATGGTACAAAAGCAATACACATTCAAGAGAATCATACTTAGAATTTTGATCTTTTTCTGGGCTAGCACTATGTGGTCTGATTCTTTCTCCCGATGCTGGGCAGTGGCAGTGAGTCGGCCATGGGTCACGAAGGTGAACAACTGATACACTTACAACCATTCTGTACCCCTCCAATCTGTGTTTTTCACTTTCTGTATTCATTAAATTACATGAGCTATTCAATATTCTCTTCTAAAATAGGCTGATTTTGCCCAACTGTTGGCTAATGTAAATGTTCTGAGCACATTTAAGGTAGGTGAGGCTAAGCTATGATGCTTGGTAGGTTAGCTGTATTAAATGCATTTTCAACTTAATGATATTTTCAGCTTACAATGGGTTTATCAGGACATAACCCGTTCGTATGTCGAGGAAGATCTATAACGTGTTTCCCATATTTTGTATCTTGAATACACATTACATTTATAATCAGGAAAAAAATCATTTAAAAGTTGAAACTAGGGGCACGCTGGGAAAAAAGAAAGATGTAGAACACAGGTTCATGACAACAGAAGTTTCCCAGGTAAAATCCAATGGCTGAATAGTTTCCTAAAGAACTGCAAGCAATAATTCTAAAGTGATAAAATTACTAAAATACTAACAGAGTAAGCTGCAAGCTTTTTTGATTTCTTACCAAACCATAGTTATGATGCGTTATCATCACTGCTGATACGAAAATAATTTCTGGCGAAGAAGAAGGATCAAAAATAAAAAGAAAGAAGACAAAGCCCAGCTTGAGGATATATATATATATATGTATGTGTTTTTGTTTTTTCTTGGCCACGCTGCGCAGCATGTGGGATCTTAGTTCCCCGACCAGGGATGGAACCCGCATCCCCTGCAGTGGAAGCACCGCATCTTAACCACTGGCTCTCTGGGGAAGTCCCTGTATGTGTATCCTACGGGATGCTGACCTTCTATTTTTAACAGGCAATTCTCAAGGTTTTCAACATCACCATTTTCCATATTTCCTTAGTTTGTTATTAAGAAAAAAAAGCGGGAGGGAATAATATCTTTATGTAAAAGTGAATTGATATGCATGAGAATTTTAATAAGTTTGTGTGTTAGGGAATAAAATTAAAATGTTGGTTACTCTGGTAAAAATGTATCTAAAGTGTTCTCACATTTTAAATATGCTTCTCTCACAAGAGTAACCTCCCCTCCTCACCAATCCTTGCTCATGCTCTGTGACAGCATGTTTCATTTACGCAGTGTTTATTAAGAGCCCACCCTGAGTTGAAGATAATGCTAGAAGCTGGAAATCAGAGATGAAGACCCAAATTCAGGTCTCTGGATCCAAGCACGGGTAATTTGAGATCGCTCTCTGGCGCCACCTACTGATCACACAGCATTTCAATTCAAAACAGACTGAAATTTGAACTTCCCTCTCCTCAACACAGCCCATGCTTTGGACCCAGGTGCTTTTCCAGTCCCTCTCGTCTGATCCCTGGGACTGCACGTATATTACTATCTAAAACAATGCCATCCTAGAAAACTGTCCTAAAGGTTAATATTATAATTAACCTAACCTAAAGGTTAATTATATTACCATCTAAACAGAAACGTCAGGTTTGTCACTCTGAAGTTTCAAAATAAAAATGATAGTTGGGTCACTTTAGGCACCACACATATTTGATTTGACTGTGAAGAAGGTAAGGCATTTATATACTATTTATGAGAGAGGACTAAGAACCTTTGCTTCTTCAAGTTCTCTTTAATTATATAATTCAAACCCCAATAACCCAAATCATACTGTGACTCTAAAGAATCACTAACATTTGTTATGTTTTAATGATGTATCAATTTATTAGGAAACCATTCCTTTTTTTCCCTCATTTACGCTAAACCTTTTTTTTGATCAAAAATCCATGTAACATTATGTAGAAAATGGTCCTTCATGCCAATAGATTTGTATCCATGTATTAAAACACTATTACCCCAAACATTGTGGGTATTTCAGAACGGGGACTTAAGAGAGGCTGAGAAGCACCATTTACTACACAAATTTAATGAGATGGAAAAAACCTTTATTAGAGTTGGCAAATCAAGTTGGAAGCAAACAAATGTATTCACTACTCAATTCATTTCATTCCAACCCCTAATCGGGATCATCTTGGTAGTATTTAAGATTCTACAGCACTTAGAACACCGCGATTCAGAGGTCTCAAAATTATCGCAGCATAAAAAAATTTCAGTAAGCAGTATAAAATTACAATTTATTATGGGGGCGGGGTGTTTTCACAACAATCCTTAAAAACATTAAGGGCAAACCTCTTACAGAATTCCATTTCTGACTTCTTTTTTGGTCACTCCTTTTTCCCCCTTTCTTTTGTTTTATAAGCACTAGTCTGGTATGGAATCCGCCGGACAGAGCAAAGCTGGGTGGGCGCCTCCTTGGATGATGGAGTAAGTCTGCTTGGGTAATTCTTGCTGAGAGGTGGTGGAGAATATGGGCGGAGCCGTGGTGGCCACGGCGATGTTCTGGCCTCCGTCGCTGACCACAGTCACTTCAGCGGTCCCCTCCTGAATCAGAGCGTTCAGGCCTTCGAAGTCAGTGCAAGTAATGCCCGAGCTGGTGATGAAAGTCTGGTTGCCAGAGCCTTCCTGGGGGCCGCCCGGGGCCGTGGGGATGAGGGTCTGGTGCAAAGTGCCTCCGTCCGTCTGGTCGTGAGTGGTCAGCAGGACAGCCGGCTGGGGCATCGCCGCCGCCTCGCTCGGACACCCCGAGGAATGAGGAGGGGCGATCAGATTGACCTGGCGTAAGATCTGCAGCCGGCTGTTCCCGGGCAGTTCCTCTGGGTTCTGCGCCACCAAGGCGGGCTGTACGATGTTCACCGCGGCCGCCGCAGCCTGGACAATGGTGTTCGCCTGGGGCACCTGATGGCCAACGATGATTTTGACTCTGCCCTCGCTGAACTGGGGCACTTGGCTGGGCTGGAGGGGCACCTGGAGGTGCCCCACAGTGAGGGGCGCGGCGGGCTGCTTGCTGGGGTCGATCTGAAACTGCAGGACAGTCACATCCGGGCTCTTATTCTCGCTGTACTCACTGTGCTGCCGCTTGTGGCTGCGGAGCGAGTCCTCGCGCATGAAGGAGGCATCGCACCGGTCACAGTGGAAGGTCTTCTTGGCGTCCAGCTTGGCCACCTGGCGGCTGCTCTGCCGGCCCGTGTCTTTCCTCTCCGAGGCCTCGGTCTTGACCACGTCGCCGTGGAACTTCTTCACGTGCTTGCTCAGGTTGCTGGGCTGCTTGGTGTCGAAGCTGCAGTAGTTGCACTTGAAGGGGCGGTCGGTGCAGTGGATGCGCTCGTGGATGCGCAGGGCGGCCTTGCTAGAGCAGGAGTAGCTGCACTCGGGGCACTTCTCGGGGTGCTCGGACTGGTGCACCCGGCTGTGCTTGCGGAGCGTGGCCTTGCTGTCCCCCAGGAAGTCGCAGTGTGGACACTTGAAGTTGTTCCCGCTGTGCTTGATGCGGATGTGCGACTTGAGGTTCCCCTTCATGGTGCAGCGGACATTGCAGAACTCGCACTTGAAAGGCTTCTCCCCCGAGTGCACGCGCATGTGCCTTTTCAAGTCCGAGCTGATTTTGAACTTGGCGCTACAGAGCCAGCACTGGAAGGGGGCGTCCCCTGTCAACACAAGGTGAGTTTCGATAAGAACAGGCAGGCAACAACCATAGCGGATCCCCCCGAAGCACACACCAGAAAATCGCTTATACCAAGGCAGGCGGGTGGAGACCTTCTAACTGCAGGTCCTAGCAGCCCCTGGGAGAAAAAAAAAAGAGGGGTCGGGGGCTTCTCTCCTTTTCCCAAACTTAAACCACCACCACCATTATAACACCCAGAAGAAAAACGGAGATTGAAAATCAAGCTATTTAACTGTCCCCAGTAAAAAAAACTAAGATTTGTGAGTATACTTAGTATATCCTTGAAAACAGTCAAGCGATCGTTCCTATGGTTATTGTGTTCGCTCTGCTAGGGAACCATTCACGGTTGTATAATTTTGCATAATCCGTTGATTTTGGTTGAGTTACATGTTGTAACAGATTCAAGGGCACATTTTCAAATCAGTCAGCTCCATGCTCACTCATCAGAATATTCTTTTTACAATGATTGAAACGCCCAGCTTACACTTCATGCAGATTTTTATTAATAAAGACGTGTTTATTGCGCACAATTTATTTATCCCACACTGCCAGCTGCGTTCTTTACTTGTGAAGTTACAAAATCCAGCTGCTTGATTTTTTTTTTTTTAATTCATGTTCGGTGAAAGATGAACAGGAAAAGCGAAATTGCAACATCTGAAAGGACATGATATTCCAAATTTATTTCCTCAGTGAATGCCAAGTCCCAATCATCTGATAATTCAAGCGAATTGGTGACCCCGCCCATTGCAATATTGTTTAAGCAAGGAAAACAACAGCAGCTAAGGTTCTTCGGTGGCTTCCCGGATGGCAGGCGCCCTGCTGAGCATTCCACAAGAATGGTCTCATTTGATGATCCCGACATTCCCATGAGGTGGGTACTATTATCAATATTATTCTCAACACTATTGTACAAATGAGGAGGCTGAGGCCTGGAGCGACTCTATCACTTGTTTCCAGTCACTCGGTAGTACGTGGCAGAGCTTGGATTCCAACCCAGGCTGATTCCAAAGCGGGTATTCTTTTTTTTTTTCTTTTTAATTAAAAGACTTTTTATTTTTTTAGAGCAGTTTTAGGTTTGGGGAGATTATACAGAAAGTACAGAGTTCCCATATGCTCCTTCTCTCCCCTGCACGTCATTTCCCTCTTATTAACATTTTGCATTAATGCAGTACATTTGTTACAACTGATGAACCAATATTAATAGATTATTATTAACTAAACTCCATAGTTGACATTGGATTTACTCTTTGTTTTGTGTATTTCTATGGGTTTCAACAAATGTATACTATTACATATCTACCATTACAGTAGCATACAGGATAGTGTCACTTCTCTAAAAATGCCCTGTGCTCTACCTATTCACCCCTAACCCCACTCCCTGAACCCCTGAAATCTCTGATATTTTTAATTGTCTCTATAGTTCTACCCTTTCCAGAATGTCATATACTGGTTAACATCTTAGAGTATGTAGCCAAAGCTGGTATTCTTGGATGCTAGGTGATTATCTGTACATATGACTAATGTTCGCTTTCTTACCATAAGCTCCAAAGAGTGGGACTGTGTTCTGGCTTTTTGGTATAAGACCTATAACATCACCATGAGCTGTTTAATAAATGCAATTAATGATGGAGCAAATTAAACAAGCTTCGAGAAAAGGAAGAAGCCCCAAACTAAACAATGCGTTGCATGACTAAATGCCACTGAGATCATTCACGTGAAACTCTAGAACAAGGAATGGTAAGCTATACAGACTGTGTGCCAAATCTAGCCCACAGCCTGTTTCTGTAAATAAAGTTTTATTGTAACACAGCCGCGTCCATTTGTTGTGTGTTGTTTCTGGTTGCTTTCATGCTACAACTGGCAGAGGTGAGTAAACTGTGATAGACACTGTATGGCCCGCTAAGCCTAAAGTATATTTACTATCTGGCTCTTCATAGAAAAAGTTTGCTGACTTCTGCCTTATAATGTTGCTCTCAACCTTTTATATGCCACGGACCCCTTTCTGGTGGTTTAGTGAAACCCATGCACGCTTTCTCTGGGTAATGTTTAAATGCACAAAGTAAACGAAAATAAAAATCAAAAGGAATACAAAAGAAACTAATTACATTGAAAATTATTAAAAAATTAAAAGAAAAAATTTGTGATTTGGCAATGTGTGTGCATTAAGTAACAAGCTCTAGCAGTGGGTCTAGTGACTATACCAATTTCTAAATAGAGAAGTGTGTAAACGATGTTTTGATCTATCAAAAACATGTTATAAAAAGATCTGTGGGCTTTCCTGGTGGTACAGTGGTTGAGAGTCTGCCTGCCAATGCAGGGGACACGGGTTCGAGCCCTGGTCTGGGAAGATCCCACATGCCGCGGAGCAACTGGGCCCGTGAGCCACAACTGCTGAGCCTGCGCGTCTGGAGCCTGTGCTCCGCAACGAGAGAGGCCGAGACAGTGAGAGGCCTGCGCACCGCGATTAAGAGTGGCCCCCGCTTGCCGCAACTAGAGAAAGTCCTCGCACAGAAACGAAGACCCAACACAGCCAAAAATAAATAAACAAATAAATAAAATTAAAAAAAAAAAAAAAGATCTGTGATTTCTACTGGCGACAAGTTCACACGCACTGTAATCAGGCTGGATGCCTATTTTCATAACTGAAGGACACGCCACATTTCAGTAAGATGAGTGAAAATGAAGATGTAATTTTTTTCCTCATCCAAGTTCAGGGTCCTCCTAAATTCTACTCATGGATCCCTGGGTGGAGGTGTCTGTGGACTCAGAGGAAGAATCACTGCTCTAGAAAGTTCTACTAGGTCTTCCAGTTACATCACTGCCCAAATTAGTGACGATCTGTTTGCCTTTTTTTTTCTTAAAAGCAATTTAGCAGAGGTCAAACCCAGAAAAACCAGATAACCAAATCTCACAGCTGAGTCGCAGAGCTTAACAACACTTTTTGACGTGAAGGCAAAGGGTTTAAATCTTTTCATCATCATTATCTTCTTTTTCCTTTTCACCATAGATTTATTTCTTAAATGAGGCAGACTGGTCAGTACCAGTCCCACTGGACCATAAGGTCCCCAAAGCTAATGACCACGTTCATTCCTGCCCACTATCTGACCCTCACAGTGTCTGGTACTTGGTGAGGACTTAATGAATGTTGCTCCGTGAACAAGCAACTGATATATTTAAGCTGACAGATCTTTCTTGAGTTTAGGTTGCTACTGAGACAATATAGTCGATCAAAGAGATGGAAGGGTAAAGACAAAATCCTATTAATTTTACAATTTGTAAAATTTTACAAGTGCCACAGATTTATAAAAGGGAAATGAACATTCCACGGAGATACTACATAAACAGCATACATTTAAATTTTTAGAAAATACACTTTTTCTAGACCAACTTAAAGATGCTATTATAAATGAAATGGTTAAGTTTACCCTCCTAAGTCAAGATGATTCTGAACAACTTCCCTAAATGAATCCTTCAGCGCCTCTAAATTAGGCTGAGGAGATTTCTGAAGAAAATCAGATGGGCGCCAGTTATGCCAATGTCTTAACTTGCTGTAGTAGATTAATGTCCCCAGACCTCCCCACCTCCTATCGCTCCCTGTAGCCATGGCCTCTGCCATGTATGTAATTATGCATGCTCTCCCGACAGGGGCAGGATGACTTGCCATGACCCCTAATAAAATAGGCTCTATCACGTCATTGGATTTGGCTGATGGTATGTTAACTAGACTTGATACAAGTAATGGCTTGAATGGGCTTGTGAATCGGGGTTTGCTCACTTGTACCTCTGTCATCCATTGCCAGGAGAAGGTCAGTCCTGTCCTAGCCCGCTGATCCCAGGAGGAGAACGACAGACGTGGAGCACAGCTGGAATGTTTCAGCCAAGGCCAGTGGACAGCCAGCCCACAGCCAGCAGATTCTGAGATTTGTAAGTGAGCCCAGCAAAGACCAGCAGAGTTGCCCAGATGACACCCAGCTGATCCCCAAACATGAACAGAGAAGGCATGTTGTTGTATCCACTGAGGTTCTGTGGGGGTTTTTGTTACACTGCATTATTGTGACAACAGATAACTGATACACATATTGGCATCGAGAAACAGAGCGCTGCCGTAACAGAAAACTGAAATACGTAGCTTTGGGTTTGGGGGGCAGGTAAAGGCTGGAAAAGTGGCAGTGCACACATTTCACGGCAAGCATTTGGGAAAACTGTCGCCTGTCGTAACTTAGAAGATAGAAAATGTACCCACTGAATTCTGGACTTGAGCAAAGAGATTCATTAGTTCTAGGCCGAACAGTGAAAGTGTCTTACAAGCTGCATATGATAAGGTCCCACAAGAAACAGACAAATTCAAAAAAGAACTGGCCATTTTCAAAATGGAAGTTAGCGAGTATACAGAAAATCAAAGATGTGCTGGGTTAGATGAAGTTTCCCATCTTCAACCAGCAAAAGATTTTCAAAGTAAGACAAAAGCCTGGGGACAAAGATCATATCCAGAGAACTGATCGCAGAGGGAAGAACGAATGAGAAATGAAGGGTGTAAGCCTAAGGTTCTTTGTTAAAATCTCCAAAAGAATAAAGTTGGTGCCAAGGAAGTCCTCTCAGCTGGACAAGGATTCCTAAAAGTCTCACCGGCTTCAACCTACAGAACATTATTTGCCAAAAGTGCCTATAATTGAGTTTAGAGGAAAGGCAAGTCTCCAAAAGAATTATGGGTGTGGCTTTTGGCACACAGATACACAGGAAACTCACAACGTTTTTAAGATAGCTCTATCAGCAAAGCTGTCAGTCTCGACTAAAATAAAATCTAAAAAGATCCCAACTTTCGGTAGGCAGGAAGCAGGCCGAGAAAGCTTCTCAAAGGCACATTTTCCACTCCTTTTCAGAAGTGGTTAAGGGAGGTGACGAAAGGATGCTCCAGTGAGCAGAGTCAAAAGCCAGGCAGCCGAGTCAATGCCTAATCAAGAAACATTCCCTGTTCCCAGAGTGGGGGCACCTAGAAACATCTGCCCAGAGGGATTTCAGAAATCTGTGCACCAGTGACTGCCAAGCGCCTCCTGTTCTTCCCCTTTGGAACAGCAGGAATATTATAAGTATCCTGGCTGCGTTTCACCACCGCATGTTGGGAGTGTGGGGACAGACAGCTTGTCTTTTTATTGCAGAAGGCTCTCGGTCAAGAGAAGCCATATCTATACCTGATGGAGGCTGCAAGTTCCTCGTCTTTAAGCCTGATCCTATGACTGGCTAGGCTTGTGTGGGTCTTGGGAGGCCATGAATGCATCTGCATGTCAGAGAGATGTGAATGATGGTGGGGTGAACTGGTGAATGATGGCTGGTGCAAAAATGGCCTTTGCCATGTAACCCTGGGATGACCTTCCACTGTGGGTGAGCTCAGCCCCACCCCTTGACACCAGGCCCAACCATTTAACTTACTTTAGCCAATGGGATGCAAGCAGAGGCTCAAAATGAGCTTACACATTGGGGCATACTTGTTTTGTCTTCCATGCAGAGGTCTGCCCTTGTCATGAGAAGGACAAACCTGGAGTAGCCCAGAGGGAGGCTATGAGACATGTGGGCAGAGCCAGACTGCCCCAGCCAAGGCAAGGAGACAGCCAGCAGATCCCCAGCCAAGGTCAGCGGACACCCAGCCTTTCCCACACATGTGATTAAGCCCGGCCAAGATCAATGGAATGTCTAGCCAACTCCCTGCTGACCTGAAGTATGTGAGCAATAAATGCTTTTATAATATGCTGCTGAGATTTTGTGGTGGTTACACAGTACCATTGTATCAAAAGCTAAGAGACACACTTGCTAAAAGGAAAACATACATCATTTGTTAAGTTACCTACTCAGCTGAGTTTTCTCATCAAGCTGTCCCATGCTGAACTGATAAGAGTAGTCTTTAAAAGATGACTGAAATGCCTAACCATACGTTATGCAGACATTGATTAAAAATGCATTGCTTATATCTATATTTCATTTAGCGCACCTCCTCAATTAAGTACTCGTGAATAGGGTCTAAAGCTACATAAAGATATGTATAAAGTTACAACCTTGATGTTTTTCCCTATTTTACAGAGAAAGCGACTTCTGAGCAGATGAAAAGCAAAATTGCAAACCATGGAATGAACTAACGTGCCCAGGTCCTTTACTTAGGTTGTGACTCAGTGCTTGAAGGCGCTGGTGATTTAAGCAACAGGAAGTTGGGGGCGCAGTGTAAGGACCACGTGAAGGACTTACCTGTGTGGGACCGGAGGTGCACGGTGAGCTGGCTGGAGTTGCGGCTGGCGTACGGGCAGATCTGGCATTTGAAGGGCCGCTCGTCGGAATGTATCCGCAGGTGCTTGTTGAGGCTGCTGCTGTCCGCGGCGGCGTAGTCACACGTCTTGCACTTGTAGGGCTTCACGCCCGTGTGGCACCGCATGTGGGTCTTCAGCTTATCCTTCCGGCTGAAGCACTTGCTGCAGACTTCACACTTGTGGGGTTTGTCTCCTTCAGACGTGCACAGACGGCATCAGGAAACAAGATGAAAAAGGAAAAAGGCTTATTTCCCACTGCCTTATGAAAAGCGTAAGACACAGTCACCCAAGAATATTTAGAACCCCACCCCCAAAACTACACGGATGATGGGCAAAGAGCTAACGTCTTGGGAGAGGAGGAATTGCTTCTTCTATGTTGTTTATTAGTATTTTCTAATTTTTCCTACATTGAAGATGAATTCTTTATCAATTTAAAATAGAAGGCAACTCAAAATTTTAAAGTACAGCTAAGTAAAATAAGAAACATTGTCTCATACCCATTAGTTCTTTATTCTTTTTCATAACAGACACACCCTAAAACTCAGAATCTCTAAGTTTTAGTAGAGCTCACGGCTGACCAGCCAAAGAATACATTTCTCGGCCTCACTTGCAGCCAGGGGTGATTCTGCGATGAAGTCCTCATTAATCAAATGGCAGAGAAGGTAAATGTGTCCCTTTCGTAAAAGGAAATGGCTTGCCTTTTACTTTTTCTCTTTCCACCTGTCTTGCCAGCTGTTACCAAGACATGAGGGTGAACAAGCAGGTGAGGACAGCATACCTGCAGATGGTGGATACGTAACCTAACGTACTGTGATACATAGAGAGAACTTAAGTCCCTGGATGATGGGGACAGAGCTGCCTACCTGCCTAGACCACCTGCTTACCTCTGGACAGTTACGTGAGACAGACATAAACCCCTACCTTGTGTGAGCTGGTGTTTGGGCTGTTTTGCTACAGCAGCTTAATCTGTACTCACTAACGCACATTGTCAACTTGCCACGCGTGAACAACTGCTAATTTTTTGATGTATACTTTTCCAATTATCTTGTATGTGTGTGGGTACATTTTGGGGTATAAAAACCTTCTTGGCCAACATCAATTTAAACACTTATTTTTTGAAAGGTACTGTGCCTCTGAATGATTTTACTTAATTCTCTCAACAACTGGGATTAGAACCCAGGACAGTCTTGCTTTCTTAGCCAAATGCAACACTGCCTCTCCACTGACTACTTTCTTGCACTTAAAATAATTTCAATCATTTTCACATCATTAAATTTCTACAACATGATTTTTAAGGCTGAAGTATTTCACTATATGGATGTACTATAAATTATTGAACCAATTTCCTACTTGGCCATCGAAAAGAATGAAGTAGATACATGCATAAGGACATAGAAAGACATCCAGCATTAAAGGAGAAACAGAAAGTTGCAGTGATAGTGTATATATTATTAACTTAATAAGATATGGAAAAAGTAAATTGTGTGTTTAAGCCTGGTATAGACATGCCAAAATTTAAGAATGAGACACACTGGACTATTAAGACTGGTGACTTTTGGGCATGTGTCAGATGAGAAGGATGTGGGCTGTGAGTCAGGATTTTCACTCTTTACTTTACATATCAAACATGTATTTTGGCCAAATCCTAAAGAGCTAAGTGCTAAAATCAATTGTCAGCCAAAGTTGATCACTATCCTCATAGAATAAACATCTGGGATTTAAGAATACATCTAGAAGTGTATTAAAGATTGTAATTTTATTATTAAAAATGTTCACAGTCAAATTAAAAAATCCAGGAACAATAATTTCTCATTACTGTCAGCTGCTAAACAGCTTCTGTGGGCGCCGTCCTGTGTATGTGCAACACCGAGCAGACGCCGGACGTCGGTGGAGCTGGATGGTTTTCGGCCAGCTCTGCTGGTAAAAAGCCCCACTCTTGTTGCTCCTGGCCACGCCCTCTTCTCCGAAAGTAACTAAGGTTAAGTACACCTGGTCAACTCTCTGACTTGAAGATGTTGACGGAGATGCTGCAGTTATGCAGAAACCATCCTACAAACCCAAGCTTGGCTAACTGTGAGTAGAGGCTGCTTCCTGAAGATTTGCAGCGATGGACTCCAGGGTGTTGTCCTCACTTATATTTTTATAATGCTTCCCCAATTATCATGAATAATGACAGCACTTTACTCTTACAATGATGAATATGCCACGTGTGACTGATGGAACTTCAACACAGGGCACCCACCAGGAGAGATTCATTGCTTGTTACACTGAGAATGCTTATCAATACCTAAAACTTAATAACTTCAGATTCTGATAACTAGAAGAAATCCAAATGACATGACGCTGTGAGGCTGATTAGACATGATGGTGATCCCAGTGCAACACGGCAATCGTTGGCCGTGGCCAAGGAATATCAGAGATAACTGCTGGACATTTTATATCTTCCGGATATTTTATCTGAGGCTAAGTAGCAGAATTTGGGCAATTAGGGATGCCCATGCCAAATTTCAGTGTCCCTCCCTTATGCACATTGACACTCACTGAATTTATATATGACTGTATCATCTGAATTATGAGCATCTAATACTTCGTTAAAAATAGTCTAAAAGCAATTCCTTCTCCATGCAGAAGGTCTGGGAGACATAAAAATAATACATTAGAGAAAATTAAAATCACCAGAAATAATCACGGTTTTCTTTTTCCATGCAATCCTTTTCTCTCCTTTAAAAAAAGTATTTATTAAATTCCCCTTTCAAAATTGCAAAACTAACACACTCAGGTATCCACTGATGCAGCGTAAAGATACATAAATGAAAAGTTACTATTCTCCCCCTTCTTCGTCTGTTTACCAGTCATTACACACCACACACACACACACACACACACACACACACACACGCACTTACTTACAGGATCATCTCCTCCAAATGAGAAGAATATGTGCATTTAAATTTTAATTAATTCTGGCAGATCAATTTCTAAAATGTCTGTCAGTTCACATTTCCACTTCTAAGTTTTCTCATATCTGTTCCCGCACTGGATTTTATTGCTCTAAACATTTTCTGCCAAAAGCATGTGTAGGAACAGCATCTCGTTTTTATTTCGTTTGTGTTTGTATTCCCATGATGACCAGTGAGGTTCTGCATCATATCATGTGTCTGACTTGTCCGGATCCCCAGCTCCCAGCACAGAGAAGGGATGTGTGTGAAACACTTACCCGTGTGGATTTTTAAATGACGCTCCATGTCCTTCATGCCATAGGCAGTCTTGAATTGGCAACCTTAAGAAGGCAAGGAAAGATCAATGACAGAGGGAAACACAGTCACTTTAGAATGGAGAAGCCTGGCAGAAACTTCCTTAACCAAGTGATGAAAGTTAATCCCACAACAACGGAACCAACAGGTATCAGTGTGCTCCTGATACCAGGTACCAAGTACATAATATCTCGTCTGTGCTTCCTGCTCAAATTGCTTCACCTAAATCTGATCATGAAGAAACATCAGACAAACCCAAAGTGACGAACATTTTATTCAATATGAAATAACTGGCCTGTACTTTGCAAAACTGTCAAGGTCATGAAGACAAAAGCTTAGGATTAAAGGAAACTAAAGACACATGAAAACTAAATGCAGTGTGTGATTATGAACTGGATCCTGGACCAGTTTTTCTTTTGATACAGAGGACATTAGTGAGACAACTGGTAAAATCTTAATAAGGTCAGCAGTTTGATAATAGTATGTATAAATGTTAATTTCCTGATATTGATGATTGTACTGTGGTTATATAAAAGAATATTCTTGTTTCTAGGAAATATACATTGAGGTACTTAGGGGTAAAGGGACATCATGTCTGCAACTTTGGGGGAAATATATGTATATATAGAAAGAACAACAAAGCAAACGTAATATGTTAATATTTGGGAAATCCAGATGAAAGGTACACAGAAATTTTTTGTGCTATTTTTGCAACTTTTCCTTAAGTCTGAAATTTTCCTTGCCTTCCCTAAAGGATTTTTTTTTTTTTTTTAAAGTAAGGAAGGAATAATTTTTCTGGATGTCTTCCTAAGTTATAGCACAGAAAGAAAAATTCACAGTAATCGGAAATTTTCACTAGTCCCATTCAAAGAAAGGCCCATGGCTATAAAAGTCTTAGAGCCCAGTGCATGGTGCCCAGAGACAGTGAGAGACGGGTCGTATGTGATGATGCAAATGCTGTGGGTTGATTTTTTTAAGCCAAGCAGTTTGGAGCACATCTACGTCCAGTTGTCAGGAATTCACGAGTTCGAGTCCTGGACCTGTTAAATGTCACATTCTCTACAAAAGTAGGACATGATGCTGCCTTTACCTGGATAGCAACAGTTAAGCCTCTTCTGAGCAGTTGGGGCCGTGGGCTTTTTGGCTCGTGACTTGGCAGGGAGAGAGATGACAGTGGCTGTCTGGTTTTCATTGCTTTCCGTGGGTAGATACGTTTGATAGCCATGTTCAAAAACAAATTCTGGAGCTGAAACTAAAAGATATGATGATTATTAATTTTCATAATATGAATACCCAATAGATATTCCCTTTGCCCACCTTCCTTTGTAGAGAATGAACGTGTTAAGATTGCTTTCCCAGTCTCCCTTGCTGCTTAGGAGTGATCATGTGGCCCCATTCTAGCCCATGAGGCACTAGAGAACATCTGCTGCAGGGCTTTTGGAAAAGATTTTCTCCCTGATTTGAAAAAAAGGTGGGGGCAGAAAGAGAGGTAGTTGAGGAACGCTCATTCTTGCTGCCCTGGTTGCCCCACTTTCTGTCTTTGTACATGCTGGAGTGAGGACGTGATGTCTGGATCTGTGGCAGCCATTCTGTAACCATAAAGGGAGAGCAAGAAAACCAGATGTTGAGCCAGAGCCCTGAAAACCATTCAAATCTAGACTTACTAAATAAAAAAGAAATGTCCCTACCATTTACCAGGTAGGTTTTCTGTTAACTTCAGCCAAAAGCATTAGTTACTTTCATAAGCTTTATCACAAAATCCTAACAAACAACTGGAAAGGAACTGATTGAAGGAATTATGGGCAAAACTACAAATACTCTCTAAACATAAATACTTTTTAACACAAGTACTCCTAAAACAAACAAACAAACCTTGTATTCTTACTGAAATTTTGAGGAAAAAAGAATAAAAGGAGACCAAACATCTTTATCATCTTTGTCTTTAACCTTGTCATTATAACAGGTAAAATAGGCAGTCTCAAATTTCTTTTTTTCAATTATAATTTTTTTGACTACTTTGTTAATTAAATTTATGGTTTGGGAATATGTATTTCTTTCTTCCTTTATTACATGTAATTGTCACATGGAGATTTGGCTTCAAATAGGAGTAAATACAGCCATGGGGGCTTGTTCATTAGATGACCTTGTCAGGCTGAGAGGCCCTAATGATGGCTTTGAGAGCCAATGTCATATTCTGTTTCCAAACTTCAGTCACTGAGGCACCACCTTTGACATTTCTGCCATTGTACTTACAGAGTGTACTTCTTTAAATCAACATGGGCCTGACATTACTCCCTATTTTGGCTTTGCCTGAAGCAGTAATACTCCCTCCACAGGTCTGAGGTGTTAGTTACAGTTTCTCTTAAAACAAATATCATCTTTCTTTGAATCTAAGATGTCATAGACTGTAAGATGCAGCATTATTTTATACACAATAAATTTTTAAAAGTTGCCTATTCAACACATTATAATGCAATATTTTCATATTCCTTAGGTATTTATATATGTATAGATATTCCTTAGACATTTTATAGTATTTATTGAATGAATTCTTTTAGATTTCTTTGGATACTTGATAGGAAACTCAGGTTCCTGACCTGTACTCCTCGGGCACCTTTGGCAACGACAACTTCATTCCAATGCATGTCAAAGAATAGCTGGGTTCTATCAGCATTTGGTATTTGAGCAAAATCATGGTTTCCATTTTCCTCAATTGAAATATGTCGGGGGAAGTTAAGTGGTTTGTGTTTAAAGCTGGCCGAAAGAGTCTGACAAACTGATGTTCCATCTTCATACCAAGTCTCTTTGATGCATTAACCAACCACACCTGCCTCTTGTTGAGATGCTTCATCTACTCTGCCAGATTAGCTATTGCTCCTGCTTTCTCTGCTCTGATTGGTTCTCAAAGCGTGGTCCCCAGCCAGCAGCACTGGACTTACTTAGGAACTTGCTCCAAAGGCAATTCTCGGGCCCCACCCCCGCCTACTGAATCAGAAACTCTCAGGTGGACCCAGCAATCTGTTCTAACAAGCTGCCCACGTGATTCTGATACATGCTCAAGTTTGAGAACCAATGGTGTAAGGGATCCTTTTCCACGCATCTCAGCAGCAAACCTTAACCCAGCTTTGTCTCATTGAGGGACTCCATCTTTCTTGGTTGTTGCTTTGCAAAAACTACAGTTGTCCCTCCAACAACAAATAGTTGCTTCATTAATATCAAATTGACCCCCTGCTACTGTTTCCAGATATTTCTGGGCACAGTTACTTTTCATCTTCTATCTGAATCATCCTGCAATATTTCAGAAGACATTTCAAACAGCAATTAAGCCCAACAAATGTAGCTCCAAAAAATGCACACAACTCTGCCAAAGGGACAAAAAAAGTGATCAATGACAATGCAATCAAGGTTGTTTACAAGCACGCAAAGACAATTTTTTGGTGACTGCCTCCTGGCTGGCAGCGATCTCACTGATTCCAAGGTGCACCCCCATTTCAGATGTTACAATGTATCTTTGAACTGATAAAAGTCCAGGTTTAGCTACTTCCTAGGTGTGGGACCTCAGGCCAGTCACGTGACTTCTTTGAGCCTCAGTTTCCTTGCCTGTAAGTGGGGATAATCACTGTGCCCACTTCGTAAGGTTATCGCAAAGTTTCATGAGAGCATCAGTAGCACAGGATATGGCCACAGCTGAGTCTTAGTAAATGTTAGTTACTACACTTGAGCAGAACTGAGCACCAAACTCTCAACAGGAATGATCAAGACTCAGGGAGACCAACTGCTTTCGTTTGCCTGGGACTGAGGGTTCCCCGGGATACAGGACCTTCAGTGCTAAAACTAGGATGGCTGTTCACGCTACCATGACTTCCCAACTTTCTGCTCTACCACTTTTTGAACAAAAAAAGGCTGGAAGACGCTGGGGTGAGGAGGGCTTGTGACAGTGGCCAGACCCTCCCTACGGCTCAGCTCAGCTGTGAAGTCCATAACCCTCCTGGGAGGTAAGTGCTGGGTCCTGAATGATCGTGAGCCTGGGATTCTCGCCCTCCAGGGAGACTGATGGGGCTTCGTCCCCTAACTGTCCACCTGCCCCTCCACCGTAAGCCTTAGCATCCCTTTCATGGTGAGTCACAGCAAAGGGGAAACACGAAGAGTATTCTGGATAGTAACCCCTTCTCAGATACATGGTTTGCAAATATTTTCTCCCATCCAGTAGGTTGCCTTTACATTCTGCTGGTTGTTTCCTTAGATGCACAGAAGTCTGATGCAGTCCCAGGTGTCCATTTTTGCCTTTGTTGCCTGTGCTTTTGGTGTCTCGGGGGAGGCGGCAGGAAGCACAGGGAGTCAGGCACCCAAATGCAGGGATCATTTTGGGGGGGGTCCCTTGTCTGTCTTCAGATTTGGCATAAATAGTGGCAGTGGCCTTGGGGAATCTGAGTGTCCGGCAGAAGTGAAGGCAGCAGGGGCAACCCCAAGCACCCAGATCTGCTGAGGGGGGAACTGCTTCCAGCGGAGGCGTGACCTATCCCCAGGGGAGAATGTTCTCAACGGCTCTTATAATCAAGTCCAGTGCTTAGTGAGATCAGCCCTCCCCCCAAGCCCTCCCCCAACAACCCCCAGCAGCTCACAGCCTCACGCCTGCCTTTGGTTTTGTTTTTGCCGCCGGGGCTCTCCCTGGCTTGCCCGTGTGCCCAGGTGCGCATCTGAAACGCGCGGTTTGTTATATGCAGTCCCGGTCTGTAGCAGGAGCACCTTGGGTGTTCAGTTATTCACTCATGTTGTTGCTTAAAAAGTAAGAATGTCACATGGAACCAAAATCTCTCTCTGTGGTTAGGACCCACTGGTGTCTTAGACCCGCTGGGCTCACATGGGCCAACTGTAGCTCCTCCCACAAAACTGTTCTTCAAATAGCTGAAGATTTCATGTCTCCCAAGCCACTTTGCTTCTCCCTTCTCTTCTTCGACTTAAAAACTCCATTTTTTAAATCCTTTTCTATTTTTTAAAATTAAAAATGTATTATTTTTTCAAAACAAAAGTAAACACCAACTGTAGAAAATCTAGGGAGGACAGAAAAGTGTAGAGAAGAAAAGAAAACCTGCCCAGTTCTGTCCCCATACAGCAGTATACCCCCTTGCATGATATGCTCATTAAATACCGAACTTTTCCCCCAAAGTACTTATCTCTACTGTAATTAAATAGCTATTTGGGAAAGTATTTAATGACCATCCTCTCCTCCTTTGGTTGGATGAGCCAGGTGGGGACAACACCTGTTTCTCTCCATCACTGTTTCCCAGAACCTCACACAGACGCTGGCAGTGCAGGGGCTCAGAGGACACTGGTTGAATTAATGATGGACCAAATGGCTAACGGAGCCTTTGTATACAGATTTTAAAAGTATAAAACTGGGGTCATGGCTTAAATTGTTTTGTATTCTTTTCTTTTTTATTAAACAATTAAGCAATTTTATTAAACAATTTTGCTACGTGAAAGCATTCTGCCACGTTATCATTCATCCAAAACACAATTTCTTATGGCTACATAATATGCCACCATGTTGGTTGTCACAGTTAAAGTGACCATTCCCCCCTTTTGGACAATGAGTTGGTTTCTAGGTGTTTACCTTTATAAATAATACCTATCCAAAAATTTTAACTTATCTCTAGTTTCTCTGGATACCTTCCTGTAAGCTGAAGAACCGGGTCAAAATGCAATGGTCATTTTATTGCTTGGTGATTCATAATTATGAGATCCTTCCAGAAAATCTAAATCAATGTACATTCTCCCCTTCACCTTGGCTATCACACAGACTATTTGACAGGACAAAATGAGATCATTTTAGTTTAATTTGCGTTTCATTAATAATTGGTGAAGATGAATCTTTTTCACTATATTTTATTCATTCATATACCTTCTTTATGAACTGCCTATTCATGCTACTAGCTTTTTTTTCTATTGAATTTTTATGTTTTTCTCATTGACTTGTAAATGATCTTTACAGATTTATTTATTTATTTATTTATTTATTTATTTATTTATTTATGGCTGCGTTGGGTTTTCATTGCTGCGCGCAGGCTTTCTCTAGCTGCGGTGAGCGGGGGCTACTCTTCGTTGCGGTGTGCGGGCTTCTCATTGTGGTGGCTTCTCTTGTTGCGGAGCACGGGCTCTAGGTATGCGGGCTTCAGTAGTTGTAGCTCGTGGGCTCAGTAGTTGCAGCACGTGGGCTCTGGAGGGCAGGCTCAGTAGTTGTGGTGTGCAGGCTCAGTAGTTGTGGCTTGCGGACTCTAGAGCACAGGCTCAGTAGTTGTGGCACCTGGGCTTAGTTGCTCCGCGGCATGTGGGATCTTCCTGGACCAGGGATCAAACCCGTGTCCCCTGCATTGGCAGGCGGATTCTTATCCACTGCGTCACCGGGGAAGTCCCAATCTTTACAGATTAAGGAAATTGCTTCATTGTCATATCGTCAAATCTATCGTTTGTTTGTTCCTGTTTCTTCCAATATAGGCCATGCTTAGGACTCACACTCAGGGGTCTTGATTCAAATGCAAACTCAGAATTCACCTCCTGGGAGAAAAATCCACCTCTCTCTGAAGGAAAAGTCTTCTCATGCTCTTCCAAAGGGTTTTCCCGAATGTGGTCCACACCTGCCCCAGCACATCAGCCCATCTGTCCCCCGTCCTGGAATTAGGAATTGGGGCGAAGATATGCGGCTTGGCGTGGACTTTCATTCTGAGAAAAGAAGCACCTATGTGCCTGACACTGCCACTGAAAGATTTCCATCCTTTCTTGCCTTTCTCCTCCTGGTCCAGTGGTTCTCAAAATTGACCATGTACCAAAGATTCTGATGCCGAGATCTAGGTACAGTCTGGGTATATTTATAGCTGATTTTTAACAAGTTTTCCATGTAATTCTTCTGCATACCAGCTTTGAGAACTCCTGCTCTAGACTATTCTAACAGGGTAGTGGCAGGAGTGTGGCTGTCCAGAGGGGCCTTGGGATTGGATTCCACTGCTAAGCCCCTCCTCCTTGTCCCTTGCTGGCCTGGCTTCTTCCAAGACAGTGGAACGGGGCATCTTAGCCAATGGGATCTAGAATTTCTGGAGAAGCATTTCCTCTCCGGTAAAGCGAAGCCGCCCCTTTCCCCATCCATGGGCAGGGCCGAGTGAAGACTTGAGGCTGAAAGCAGCAGCAGCGGCCACCTTGTGGCCATGAGGAGGACTACTGCCGAGGACAGCAAGAAGATGCAAAGACCCGGGGTCTGCCCTGCCGTGCTTGTCCTGAGATAAGGAATGTTTTACAATCCAGCCCTCTTGTAGTTTAGTGCTGTTAAGAGCAACTGAAAGCATCTGAACTGACCCAAGCACTCACTGACTGGTCCAGATTCCCAGGACCCTGCTCAGACCCACTCAGATGGTATACTTAAGGGAGGGGGCTGGGTGTCTGCATTTTTCACCAAAACTCCATGTGGTTCTTTGGAGAAACACTGCAGTGAGGACTTTACTAAGGGGTGAGGTGGTGAAGTCAAGTGCACAGATTCCTCGGCCAGGTAGCCTGGCTTTCAGGCCCCATTCTGCCCCTTTCTGGCTCTGTCACCTTGGTCAAGTTATTAAATTCCTCTGTGCTTTAGTTCATTATGGGTAAAATGGGGATAATAATTCTCAGTACCTAATTTATGTTGTGAAAATTTAATTTTTAAAATGAAATGTTAAATTTAAATTCATAACAATTTAAGTCGTGAAAAACTACTTCATATAGAGTACTTAAAAAGTACATGGCACATAATGAGCAGTACATGAGAATTAGCTATTATTATTTTTTAAAATTAATTAATTAATTAATTAATTAATTTATGGCTGTGTTGGGTCTTTGTTTCTGTGCCAGGGCTTTCTCTAGTTGCGGCAAGCGGGGGCCACTCTTCATCGCGGTGTGCGGGCCTCTCACTACCGCGGCCTCTCTTGTTGCGGAGCACAGGCTCCAGACGCGCAGGCTCAGTAGTTGTGGCTCACGGGCCCAGTTGCTCCGCAGCATGTGGGATCTTCCCAGACCAGGGCTCGAACCCGTGTCCCCTGCATTGGCAGGCAGACTCTCAACCACTGCGCCATCAGGGAAGCCCAGCTATCATTATTATTGCCAGATTCTCCCAGCAAATCATCACATCGTTTGTCTCACTAAATTACTCACACGCTCGGCAACCTTCAGTGGCTCCCCAGCTCCTTCACGATAAAGGCCAGATCAAAGCAGGGCTGCTGCCCCACACGCCCTGTGTCATCTCCTGCCACTGTTATCACATCTCGCCTTCAGAAGCAAGATCAGCTTCTCCACCTCCAGACCACCAGGAGGAAATGCTCCCCGCCCTCCGCCCCCCATCTTCCTCCCCAAGGCAGGTGAGATTTTCGAGGCCTATTATACATTTGATCTCACTCATCATTTCTTCCCTTGGCTTTCCCCGTTGGGACCAATCTACTGCATGAACTCTCTACACAAGGCTGTACTTGTCACAGATGGCTGGGTTTGTATGTCTTACAGCTAAATTCTCCTCCCCTCCCTGATGAGCTTGGAATTCTCCAAGGGAAGCACCTCCATTATCTCGGCTCCAGCATCTGGCACACACGACAGTCCCAGAGCTGCCCTCACTGGGCCCTGATGATGGGGCCGACGCCACGCCGTGAACTTCATGCACCTTAACGAAGTTAATCCTTACAGCTGCCCTTTCCTGCATCCACTTGGTAACTCTTTCATTGCGTGCCTAGGATGTACCAGGCCTGGTGCTGGGTGGCGGGAAAACAAGACTGATCAGTTCCTGCTCCAGGGAGATTTACAGTCTAGTAAACTAGATATTAAACTACTAGTTGGGGGCCCACAGGCCAAACTGAGCCTTCAGAATTTTTTTTTCAGGCTTTCAAAATCAACTAGGTGGGCTGGGTCTTCCCTAGGTCAATGACCTCTGGCCAAAGACCACCAGGGACACACCTGTAGTTGGATAGGTTGATTAGTCATTATAATGAAGGAAACCTCATACCACGGGAGCTGTGGAGGGTCTCAGAAAGAGGGTGCTAGAAAAGACTTAAAGAGTATTAGAGGCTTGGGGCTCATGTTAGATGATTTTGGGGGGACAGTTCAAGGAAGCCTGCATTGGAGGCTGTCAGGAAGTGGGGACAAGTCTATGATTTGACATCTCAGCAACTATTACCGAGAAGCAGAGAAGGCTAAAGCTGTAATAGGTAAAGCAGCAGTGTCACTCAGATCGGTGGGGGAGGAGGGGATGTCTGGTATTCTGTGGCTCAGGTATGATGACAGAGGGGTTTTGTTTTCATCCTGTCCCACCACAGTCAGAGTGGCCCTGTCTCACGCAGACGTTCTGTGAACCTGTTTGCGTTCAACAGGAGAACAGCACGGCCCACCAGCGAGTCAGCCCAGCTCCCAGCAACACCAAGGCCCAGCTGACGCTGCTTCCTGGCTCTCAGGGGCTGCTTTCCTCCTCCTCTCCTTATTGTCCAAAGCCCCGCCCACCCTCCATCACAGTGGATCTGCGGCTGCATTTGCTGCCACTGCCTGATCCCCAGGGGCATCTGAATTCACTTCTCTGGCTAAAGACTGCTTGTTACGAAATAACAAATCAATTGCAACTGTGATACATGCTAGATGAGGAAGCAGTGAAGAACCTAACCTTAGGGGGGTGGGGTGGGGGGGGAGGGAGAAATCATAGCTAGCTTCTAGGTGGAGGTGACTTTTAACCTGGGACCTAAGAAAGTGGGAATTAAACAGAAGAGGTGGGAAAGATCATTCTAGGTCCAGTGATAATTCAACTCATATTGGCTGGGGGCCTGCCATGAGCCAGGCCCTGTGCAAAATTTTCCGTGTGCTGTTTCATTTAATTTTCACAGCCCCTGATTCGGTAAGTAATGAGAGCTAAACCCTGACAGCTCTAAGTGTCTTCCATGTAGGTGCCCATGGCAGCCTGGCTGGGACCCTCTGAGGTGAGAACCATCATTACTTCCATTTTATAGCTGGGGAAACGAAGACACTGAAACCCTAAGTCACCTGCCCAAGGTTGACTTGGTTAGCAAGTGATGTAGCTGGGATTTGAACCCAGGCAGTCTGGCTCAGGACCTTAGACTCTTCACTACCAAATTCTGTGGCCTTTCTATTTATTCTTGTCCCCACTTAAAAAATGAGACACCAAGAGCTATTATAATTTGCATCGGTCACACAGCTCTTAAGGCCCTGTGCAGCCAAGACTCAAACTTGGGGACTTGACTCCAAAGCCCCATGATTTTAAGCCGTGAACTTAGAAAATGCATGTAGGATGCTAATTTTTTTTTTTTTTGCCAGCATCAATATCTAATTTTACTGCTTTTATAGAAAAGTTCTTAAATTAACTGCCAAACAGTAGGCAGCTTTCAAAGCTAGCAGACAGAGAATAAATTTTACTTTACATCCAACTATTATTGGGCTGAGACAAGACATATGAGCTGAGTGAGGAAGGGTTTGGTTTAATCAAGGACTGAAGAGGGACAAACTGCCCTGGACAATATCTGGGTGTGGGTATCTGGAGGAATCTGCCAGGGTGAGGGGTCAGACTGTGGCTTCGGGCAGTGAGCGACTCTCCAACTGGGTCGAGGCCCAGAATCCCCCAGAAGCTTGTTAAAAATGCAGATGCCTAAGCCTCAGCAATTTGGGTTCAGAGGTGCAGCCCAGGCACCAGTATCTTTAACAAGCTCCCTGGGGATCCTGGTCCACAGGTAGGTCTGGAAACTGCAGCTAGTGCAACATTGAAGCCCAAACCTGGGGGAAGTTGGGCCCAGAAAACCAAACTAAATAGTGTTAAAGAAAGGGAAAAAAAGCAAGATTCTGCTTGTTTTGTGGCAGAAATGCAGGCGCAATCAGGGAGAGCAGCTGGATCAGGCAGAGACTCGGCATCCTGCAAATCTTGGTCAGGCAGAGACTTGGCATCCTGCAAACCTCACCCCACGCATTCATCTCTGCATTAATAAAAGCGGTCGTTTATTGAGATGACTGTCCCAGGTCCTTTATGTGGATTATTGCAGGGTCCTCACAATAACCCAGTGATATTAGGTATTAGGAACCTAATTCTACTACCTAATAGTATTAAGTACCATTATAACCCGTTTCTACAGGTGAGGAATATTAAGCAGAGTAAACGACTTGTCCACAGGCCAGGACGGCAGACTGGGATAAATGTCCAGCAGTCCGTCTCTGGAGCTTGGAGCTCCTGTCAGCTCTGTGCAGTAGGTACCACCATGAGCTGGGCACAAAGAGGGCTCCAGGCCTGGCCTGAGTGTAGAGGGCAGTTGGCAAAACTGAGGCATGGCCAGAGAGAATGACGGCAGGGTAGTGGAAATGCTAAGAGGAGGGTGAACATCTCTGAGCAAAGAACTAGGACAAAAGAAGGGGCAGTTATTTGGTGTGGGGTCAGCTTCACTGATGGATGTGAGATTTGGGCAACTGTGCATTCACTCCACAAAGAATAAGTGCCTAGAATAAGGTGCCGGGGATCCACAGTAAACACGAGGGGTGCAGCTCCTGACTTCATGGTGCTTAAGGTTCAGCGATGGGACAGACCTTGAAGTTTGTTCTGCAAATAATCATTTAAGTACTGGGACTTGACCTGGTCTGGGAGAACCGTGCACGTGCATGTGTGTTGTCAAAGAGGGGCTCTTTGACGAAATGCCTTTAAGCCCAGCTCTGACACACGCATAAGAATTGAGTCAGTTCCAGGCAGAGGGAACAACACCTACAAAGGCTCCCAGGCTTGAGGAAATGTGGCACATTTGGAAAACAGAAAGGACATCATCAAGGCTATTGCAATTCAGAGGGGAGGGGAACGTCCTGAGATGAAGCCAGATCCTCTGTGTGCAGTCTGTCACGAACCTTAAAGTTCTGAGGTTGAGTGGTGTCAGCCAGGCAGGAAAGGTATTTTAGGCAGAGGGAACAGCATAAGTGAAGGCTCGGAACCCAGAAAGATGCAATGGCCACAAATAAACTGTAGGCCTTGAGGTCTCCTCACGCTGGGGCCTTGTGTCCCAGGCTTCACACCCAGTGTGTGGGGTTACTGGGTGTTTGTGTTTGAGGACAGGAAACCCAACACGAAGTCTTCAGGGAGAAGACCACGAGGGTAAGGGCCAAAGCACTTAAGTCCCAGGACCGTCTTGAACCTGTGGTGGGACCTTGGCCATGTCTCATCCCCACTTGCAGCATTACTTTGTCCAGCTGTAAAATGAGAAGGTTGTACCAGGCTCATCTCTAAGGTGGTTTTCAGTTTTAACATTTTCTTGGTGACTTCCTTTAAAATGAGAATTAAAATAAATTCGGGAGAAAGTGGGAAGACCTCAAGGTAATCTTATTAAAGTTTGTGAGGTGATCAATTATATTTCAATGCTTAAGGAATTCAGCAGAAACATTATTTTGGAGGCATTAAGGAAACAACCACAAAACTTTGCTTGTTGCTGAAAAATTCAGACACCACACCAATGTACAACTGATAGGGCGAAAGTTGGTACCCCCACTTCAGATGTTCTCCACACCTCAGCTCCAGATTAACTGCTTGCAAGACACTGAGAACAAGCCAGAAGCTGTTGGTGTGCTCAGTCAGGCTCACAGATGTATTCTGTTTGGCCAACAAAGTTTTAAAATTTCGGAAGTTTTACGTTTTTCAGTTTCTCAGAAAAACCCAAATATCTGACTGGATCCAAAGAGCAGCTTTCTCTACTTTACCACAGTCCTCACCATTCCCTAATGCCTTATGCACAGCTTACTTCTCTCATTAACATTACTAGGTATAAGTAGGTATAAGTATAGGCGTGTGTGTGTGTGTGTGTGTGTGTGTGTTTAAGTGTTTGGGTCTCTGTGTGTGTATAATTTTTACTCTAGTACTTTTGCAGTTTCATGCTGCACATTTAAATTTTAGATCCATTTGCAATTTATTTTGGACACAACCAAGAACTAGGATGAACTTTTCTGTTTTCCTGGTTGGTAGCACAAGGGAGGGGAGGCATCAACGCCTGTTTATAGATTTAAAAACTAAAAAAAAAACATTTAAACATTTTTTTTTTGTCCCTTTAGACAAATAATGCAAATTCAGGAATCACACACATATTCCCACCACCCCAAATTACCACTTACCACCTCTTCCTTTTTACTATTTCCTGCGAGTATTTTTTTCGTAGTATATAGGTTTTTGTTTTAGAAACCTGGTTTTTGTCTGTTTGTTTTGTTTACCACATGACAACAATTTATAACTGCTACCACTTAATGTTTTAACCTAGCGGTTCCCAAACCTGGCTGGGCAGCTGGCTTCCCAGTGGAGCTTGTTAAAAATAATGAATTAGCAACCCTAGGGGCTTGGCCATGAGTATCTATATTTTTAACAAGTTCTATGGAGGCATTTGGGACATAGCCAGGCCAACTCTAAGTGACTCCCCTATCCCCCAGCCATACCTGTGATCGTCTGGGTCTCCGAGGTGATGGTTCGTGTGGTGGTCTGAGTCTGGGTGGCAGGCACCGTCTCCTCTGATACAAACTGTACCGTGCTGGGCGCCGCCCCAGATGTGCCGGTCAGCTGGCAGCCGCTCTGCTTGTGAGCTACAAAGGCGTCCAGGTTGTTAAACTGCTGCTTGCAGATGCCGCAGATGTGGATGTCGGGAGTCAGCTCAACCAGCACTGTTGTGCCACCTGGAACTCCATGGGACATAGGGGAAGTCACAGATTAATTCCAAACAGCTTGAAATTACAACACAAACCAGATTCATGGTAAGAAAAAAGGGCATGGTGGCAGACAAAGCTAGTTGCTGGCCCAATATCTGTTCCACTCCCCTCTTCTTGCAAACAGAATCCCAGTTCTGCCCTAGCAGCAATGTACCCAGACCCAAGTGATGCTCCTGATCATTGCCTACGGGGCACTAGTGGTATTTTATGTGAGAAGGTTCTCCAATGTGCAGGGCTACCCTACAGGTCAAAGGACCAGCAGCCATCTCCTATCCCAACTAAAAGGTAGTTGTACTTCCCAGTCATTGTGAAAACTAATGCCCCCACTATTCCAACCCCCTACCCCATTATGAGAACCACTAGTCTAAATAATCTTGGTCCACTACATACTTGGGAAACCCTCCAGCACAGTACTGGAGGAGCTTCTGGGAAAAGTGTGGCTTTCGTGATAAAAAGGGATCTGACATGGTTAACACTGTCCACCTCTTCTTCTGGCCTTGAATGCAGATGTGATGCCAGGACCTTCTGCAGCCATACTGTAACCATGAGATAAATGCTAAGATCTCTACAAAAGCGTACTTCACTGATCCCCTGAATCAACCCTGGAATCAACCAATTCTAGACTTCTCATTAGGCCAGTATAGTTCAGTTTTGTTACTTGTAAGCAAAATTCATTCCTAACTGACAGAGGCGTTATTTCACAATAGTAATAATACAAAGAGTTAATACTGTATTAACATTTGCAAAGCACTTACCACAGTCCTGGCACTATATTAGAAAGTGCTATATAAATGTTTGTTAAATAAAGAAATACAATTAATAAGTCTCTAACTAATATGACTACCTTAATTTTTATTTTTAAAAATTTCTTTGCCTTATTACAAGGAAACTCATGTTTATAACAGAAAATTTGGAAGAGAAGAAGCAAGGAGGGCAATCACTCACAATCTTTCCACCCATGCGTACCTTGAACATTACAAAATATTTTCTTCCATTCATTTTCAGTTAAACATTGTTTAAGATCCTAGTGCATTGTAAATTAATCTTTTTCCCACATGCTATCGTACAACCATTGTGCTATGTCACTAAAATCTCTATAAAATAATTATTTAATGACAACACATTATTCCATGTTTTCCAAACCTCATAATTTCTCAGTGGCTATAAGGTTTGTATATTATTCCCAATTTTCCCCAGTCTAAACAGTACAAGAACTACCTTTGTACACATATGGTTGGCATCCATGCATCACAATCTTTTTGGAAAATTTGTAAAATATTTGCTTTACGTCCAATTTCCCCCTTCCAACCAAGACAAGACATCTCTGTGCAGAAATACAATTTGGTTGACTTGCTATGAAGAGATCCTCTGGGCAGAGCATGGTAATGTTTTTTGTTTTTTTTTTTTTAATTAATTTATTTATTTTTGACTGTGTTGGGTCTTCATTTCTGTGCGAGGGCTTTCTCCAGCTGTGGTGAGCGGGGGCCTCTCACGGTCGCGGCCTCTCCTGTTGCGGAGCACAGGCTCCAGACGCGCAGGCTCAGTAGTTGTGGCTCACGGGCTTAGTTGCTCCGCGGCATGTGGGATCTTCCCAGACCAGGGCTCGAACCCGTGTCCCCTGCATTGGCAGGCAGATTCTTAACCACTGCGCCACCAGGGAAGCCCCATGGTAATGTTTTATAAGCCATCTTGCCAACAACGAAAGGAATGGATGGAAGGAATGGACACTTTTCTTCTCCTCTGGAACACTGCCTTCCTGTAGCTACTAAGGTGCCCAAGCTGAGAGGAAGACAAGGAACCAAGAGATGTAGTGATTGCATCGCTGAGGATTCCTTAATGATCAAATAGGACTGATACCCAGGAAGAAATGGGGAGAAGTTTCTGCTTCATACGATGGTTGATGGCTATGAGGATTAAATGAGATGGTGTTTGTAAAAGGCCAGCACAGGGATCCCCTCCCCCAGCATGTCACCTGGTGGGGTTATTACTGAGGTGCCCTATTTGAGTTTGAAAGTATCCCCTCTGAAAATCTGTATTAATTGAGACCCAGTAACAAACAATGGGCACAATTTGTGCGTATCACCAACAAAAAGAATTCCTTTATCTTTGAAAAGTTCTCCAAACCTGTCTCCGCATCAGAATAAGGGGGCAGGGCGGGGGGCGTTGTTTAAATATGGTCACGTGTAAGCCCCACTTCGGAGATACTGAGTCACAATGGTGGTGGGCTGAATGCGGGCTGAGGTTTAGGGAAATCTGCACTTTTCACAAGTTATGCATGGAATACACAGCCAAGTTTGGGAAACAATGTCTCCAAAATTGTAAACAGTAACAGCTAACAAGCTAAGCGCTTACTAGGTGCCAGGGGTTCTCAAACTTTATGTGCATCAGAATCGCACAGGATAAGGCCGCCCTCCTCCCCTCAAGCCCACCCCTCCACCTGATGGGTGGGGCGCAGAGAGCTTTTTTTTTTCTTTCTTTTTTTTTCAATAAGCGCTCGAGCTCCCAGGTGGCTGGTTTGCTCTCAGTCCCTGGTCCACACTTTGGGAAACAATGCTCCGGGCGAAACCATGGGCTTGAAAAAGGCTGTCCTCAACAAGAAAATTAAAATGAACCCTAAACTCAAAACGACCACGGCCCCGTTCCCCATTCAGATCTCCACCTTTAATGTGGAAAAGGCTTTGCAATAAGCCGGCAGACCTCGTGAAAGTCCCCGAGCCTCAGACTTCCAGAATTTGGGGCCGCCGAGACAGAAGTTTCCCCATCAGCGTTGCCGCGGTTACCCCAAATCTACCTCCAAACTCCGCCGGGGGGCGGGGAATGCCCCAAGGGGGTGACGACTGAACGGCATGCCCTCCCCCACCATTCCCTTCCAAGTGATCTCCGGAGGCTGGAGAGCGGCCCCCCCCTCACGCCGGCTTGGGGGCCCCCCCCAGCCCTCTCCGGCGCCTCCCGCACGGCGCGCCCGCCGCGGTCCCCGAGACGCCGGTTCCGGGCCGTCACCCTGATTTCGGGGCCCCGGGCCTGCTAGCTGCGTCGCAGACGTGCTTGGGCCCGGGCCCCGGAGCGCGCACTGGGCCCCGGAGCGCGCGCTGCGCCCGGAAAAGCACTTACTTTGCACCGAGCCCGGGAAGCTGTCGCCCTCGCTGCTCGCGTTCATGGCCGCAGACTGGGAGGTTCCCGGCCGGCCGGGGTGCCAGGGTAGGGGGGCGCGGGTCTACATGGTGCAAGGACTTTTCCTTTTATTTTTCCACACCCCCCAGCCTTCCTTCTCCCAACTCTGAGAGGCGGGGAGGACGGATGTAAAGCAAGCTCCACTTCCGCTGCCTAGAGGGCGCTGGCCGGGTTCGGCCGCCCCAACCTGCCTTTGCATCAGCGGCTCCCGGGGGAAGCAGCGGGCCAATCCCGATGCCCGGGCCGCGAAGCCCTGCACCCGCGGAATCCCCCGGGAGCCGGATGGCGCACACGCGTCTCCGCGGGTTGGGCGACCACGGGCGGAGAGGGATGCGCACCCCGGGCTGCGGCAGCCGGCGCCCCGCTCACACCCCTGCGGTCTGGGCCGGCGCGTTTGGCCTCCCCGGCTCTGGCGCCTTTGCACCTGCAGCCCTGGGCGTCTGGTCCCCACTGTGGCCGGGCAGCCGTGTCGCCCCCGGGTCGCCTGGGTGGTTTGCAGAGAGGACCGAGTCGGGCTGCAGTTGGGTGGGTGCGCGGGGCGCCGCGGGCTTGGGGTGAACCCCGGCTGAGCGTCAGCGCCCGGCAAATCAGCAGAGCGCTGGGCGGGTCCCCTGCCCAGCTAATGAAATAAGGAGGACCGTGATCACGTGCCTGAGTAACAACTGGGATCAATCGCTGTAAGCCCCCTGCTCCGGGGGTCTGCCAACTTTTTTGTGCATCACTGTCACCTGGAGAGCTTGTTAGGACGGAGACTGCTGGGCCCACCCCAGAGTTTCTGACTCAGTGCGCCTAGGGTGAGGCCCGAGGATGAGCATTTCTAAGTTATAAGGTGAAGTTCCTGCTATTGGTGGACGCTGCTTTCTGACCGGTTGCCTGACTTCATCTCTTTACTACTCTCTCCTTCCCTCAGGCGCAGCCCCAAGCGCTCTCCAGCCTCAAGGCTTTTGTGCTTACCGTTCCCTCTGTATCCACCTGCCACCTTCCATAACCCCTTCAGGTCCTGATTTCAAATTCCCATCCTTAGAGAGGCCCTCCTTGGCTAGCCCATTCTAATCCTGCAGTCCCTCCTCCACCACCCAGTGGCTCCCTGTTTCCTTCCGGTCTGCTTTATCTTCTTAGAATTTATAACATCTAACATTGTATATCTGGAATATCTCTATCTGTATTTATCTATCAATCCATCAGTGTATCTGTATATCTGTCTATAGAGATAGATGACAATTTACTTGTTTATTACCTGTTTTCCCTTGCCCCTTACATTCAATAAATCCTAATGAACGTGGGATTAAAAATAAAAATCTCTTTGCCTCAGTGGGCACTCCAATCTGGGCTTGGAATATCACATGGTAGCGCTTGGCTAGGTCTGAGAAGCCTGACTTCTCCAGTTTACCCCAGTCTCCACTCCTCCTTATTACTTCTTGATATCAAGACTGAGTATCAGTTCCCCTAGATCATTGCCCTTGTGCTGCATGTATTTGAATTTTTACATTCAAATAAAATGTATTTATACAAAATTTCCAACATGTTTCTGATAGAAAAAGGGGTTTCCCCCCCTATGGTTTAAATATTCCTTTTGACTAAAAATCTCTACCAAGGAATTACCTGTATTACCTGTGCTATGTCATGTAATCCTCAGAACAACACAGAGATAGACACTATCGTACTAGTTTATAGATGTAGAAACTGAGCCTCTTAAAGGTTATATAAATTTCCTCCAGTCAAAAGGCCAATAAAGGACCAGCTCAGTTAAGAATCCTTGAGGGCAAGTATCAGAAACTGTAGAAGAACAGAGATTTGCATATGCTTCAAAGTCAATCAATTAGAATTATATCCTTCATTAAATGATTCCTGGCAGGAGATTTCCAGATACTTTCTTCAATTACTAAGAAAATACACAATATTTTAAAAATTCCGGTAATATTAATCATAATAAGAATAATGAGGCCATAGTCACTAGGTTAATTGTCATAAGTTTTGTGAGCAAAGATATCCTTCTCTTAACAAAATCATTTGTAATTTCAAGTGATCAAAAATTTTTTTGATAGTAGACATTTTAACAAATTTAGTTTCCTATGGCAACCATGCACAATAGACTAAAATTTAAGTTCTCGAGGCAGAAACTTTTATTTTCTTCCTTGTTGTACACCAGCGTCTATAACAGTGCCTGGTATCTAAAAAGTGATGGATGGGTGGGTGATTAGTATCACGGTTACTTTGGAAGATAACTATTGAAGCAAACCTTTGACTATTACAGAAGAGCATTTTTCCCTTTTCAGTAAACATACAGACAAAAGTGTGGTACAATGACAGAATCTAGAAAAATTATAGATTCCATTTAAGTTGTGTGGTAACTGGTATGCAAATACCTTTTTAGTCTCCTTTATTTTCCCAGACAAAGGCTAACGAGAATGGCTAGCTTTGCATTTTTCAGAAGTACTTGTGTCAGCAACCTCTCCACTCAGTTTCCTCAAAAGTGCTACAGAAAATTTTGGCCTAAAGTTTCACCTGTAAATTTAACCGAGGCTGGTGAGCTGGCCCTGAGTCTGTTGCCCTTTGATCCGTTCCTTGCCACTCCGCTCAGCTCTGCATGTCAGGGGAGCTGACCCCTGTAATTTCCAGGTTCCTGGGGCTTCTAGCTTCCTGTTGGGTTTGCCTAATGGGTGGAAGGGAGAAACCAGAGTATTTCTCCCCCACTCTCCCTATCTGGGTGGCAGTGGCTGTGTCTCTGCTATGGCCCCAGATCCCAGAAGGGCCCACTGTGGCCTCAGCTTCTGGCAGGTGACTGGTTCCTGGTGTCTGAAAATATGTCCTCCTCCCTTGGTCCCCAGCCTTCTCCCTGGGGAGCAGGAGTAGTGACTTCCAGCCGTTACTAATCTCTGGTTGCCTAACCATTCCCATTTGGCCTTTCAGCCCTTTCATCACCTGTGAATCAATTCCTGACATCAACTTTACTTAAATCCTCAAAGTTGCTTTCTCTTTCTGGTTGGGCTCTGATGTAAGGTTTGGATTAAGGTTTGTGGGGCTTATAATTTTCTTCTTGCTTTTCTGGATGCGGCAGGTGATTCTTAACTGGAGAGTGCCTTAGAGTCTCCAAGGGAACTTGCTGGGAACACACAAGCTCAGGCACCACCCAGATGCATTGGAATAGAGTCTTGGGGCGTGGGCTCCAGGCATGTAGCATGGAGACACGTCGTGGATGACACCAGCAAGCCCCTCCTGACCTTTTCGCTGAAACCTGATCTGAAATCTTGGAGCAGACCAGGGGCAAATTTTTTATATTCCAAAATTGATTCACTAACAATATTTAACAACTGTGTGCAGTCCTTACATAAACATGAAGGTCAATAAAGAAACACTTGAAAGTTAAATAAGTGCTAAAACCTACTGTAATAGGATATAATCAAGACTCAACCTGTCAGGCATTAAGTGGTGATTATACAACCAATTATTTTGATGAGAGCTGGCTTTGAGTCTTGCCTGGCATCTAACTGAGGGTGGCACACCTGTGTTTTAATAGTATATTCACTTAGATAATTTCATACGAGCAAGCATACACATGCTCGATTTTTTCACTCTTTTATATAGTTAATATCTTAACATGAAAACACTCAAACAGTATTAAAAGGTATACAGTGAGAAGTGGGCACCCCTTCAACCTCTCACAGCCCCCCAGTTTCCTTTCCAGGAAATAGTCACTATTACCAGTTTCTGGGGTGTTCTTCAGAAAGGTATATGTATATCCATTCATTTCTTTTTCTTCCAAATAATACCATAATGCAAACAACACTCTACGGCCTGCTTTTTTTTTTGCATAACAATGTATTTTGGAAAATATTGCTTACAAGTGGATCTAGGTTTGCCTCATTGCTTTAGGAAGAGTTCAGGTTTCCATTGTGTATATACATATACTAAAATTTACTTAAACATTCCCTGTTAATGAACATTTAGTTTGTTTTTTTGTTACCACAGACAAAGCTGCAATGAATATATATCTGTATCTATGCCTGTACAGAAGAGAGTATATCTGTAGGATACATTCCTAAAATAGAATTGCTAGGTCAATGGGTATGTGCATTTAAAGTTTTGATGCTTTCCAATGGCACTTAGAACTCCCATCAATAACTTGTTAGGACACCTCTTTCCTACATCCTAACTCACACAGTGTTATCAAGTTTCTGATCTTTGTCAATCTGGTGGGTTAAAAAAAAAATGCTATGTTGTAAATTTAACTTGCATTTCTCTAATTATGATACAGTTCTGAATTTAAGCAACAAAACAAAACAAAACGAAACAAACTCCTAACACCTATCTGCAACAAAACAGAACAATGTAGTTACAAAATGCGTAATTATTGTTTCAGTAGAAGTTCAAATATAATGCATAGATGGCAAAGAAGACACTTTGTTCCAAAGTCTGAATGTCAAAGAGCTAATGTGACAGTTCATGTGAACTTCCGGGGGTCCCCATTGTGTTAAAAATTAGCATGTAATGCTTTGGCCTGTGTGTTTTCAAATAGTTTTAATATGTTAAAGATAAAATTCAAATCAGATATTCGCTGAGCTTTTGAAACACCCTCAGTGACCCTGTGGTTTGAAAACCACTGCTGTAATTCTCATTTTACAGAATGGGAAACTGAGGTCCTTCCCTTGTGGGAATCCAAAGCTGCTGGTGGACATTTGAAAATATTTATTTATTTTTTTACCTTTTTGAATACTTTTTAATATCTTTTTTTCTTGGAATAGTTTAAGACTCACAAGAAGTTGCAAAAACAGTACAGAGTTCTCACATTACCTTCTCCCCACCCCAGTGATAACATCATATTCTTTTTGTCTTGCCAAAAAAATCTTGAAATGTTTGTTACTTTTAAATGCTTTTGACCCATCCAAGTTCACAGCCAATTCAGAAGGTAGTCATGTCACAATTGTATTGATAATCCAGATTTTCATTAAAGTGTCCCAGTAAGTATTTTAGTTAGGCTACACTTGCTAACAAAATCAATAGTCCCCAAAATACAAAGGCCCAAAGTCATAGAAACTAATTTCTCATTCCCCATTCTAAGATGGGTGTTGCTGTCAGTGGAAGGGGGTCTCCCTGAAGGAGATGTGGACCTTCTAGAGTGGGAGTGGGGCAAGTTTTGATGGATGGATAGCTGTCTGCCACAGAAAAGGTTCTCTACTTTTTCTCAGATGATGTATCACCCAGGAGATACGTAGACCTAGGTTTTAATTCAGTGTATTATTATTTAGCTAACTTTATTGGACTTTTTTGTTTGGTCTTCCTAGTATCCTTTTCTTACTTCTGATAACAGGATTGCTTCTTTCCATGACTTCCTTTGAGAAAGGTTCCCCTTACTCCACAGAATGTTAATCGCAGCCCCCCAGCCCAAAGGTCACAAAGGTGGTCATGTGACGCAGACCAAGCCAGCATCTCCTACCATACTGAATTATCTGAAGCTCATCCAAGTTTCTGTACCATATGCGTTCTATTCTGTTTCCCATCTGAAATTCTGTTTCTCACTTTATGTACCAGGATCATATCTCCTTATTTAATCTGAGCTCAAGGTCCCCATCTACGGAATCTCTTTCAGGATCTCCTGGTCGATTTAAGAGCCTCTCCCTAGATCCCTCTGTGTGGCCATATTCTAGCACTTACCACAGTGTTTTGTAACCACTGGTTGACTTGTTGGCCTGTTTCAGTTAGGACGCCTTTGGCTGCCAACATCTTACATAGAGTTTTTCTCAGTTATGCCTCAAGGCATAGATAACATCAGTCCTCTCAGTAGATGGACAGGAGTGGGTTTACTGGAGCTGCCGGACTGGTTACATTGGTCAGGACTAGCTTTTGTCTCGGGCTGTGTCCAGCCTCCTTCTAAGCTATACATGAAAATACTCATTTCCTTTCACTAGTGATTAGTCTACCAGTGGACATGTATGATGTGATTTATAATGAGAAATATGTGTTTGGTTTTCCACTTTTCTTGGCATGGAGCTCCTAAAACCCCTTGGAATTTCCTAAGAGACGAGAGTGGATGAAAGTGTCTTTTTTTTTTTTTTTAAATTTTATTTATTTATTTATTTATTTATTTTTGGCTGCGTTGGGTCTTTGTTGCTGTGTGCGGGCTTTCTCTAGTTGCAGTGAGCAGGGGCTACTCTTCGTTGCAGTGAACAGGCTTCTCATTGCGGTGGCTTCTCTTGTTGCCAAGCATGGGCTCTAGGCACGTAGGCTTCACTACTTGTGGCACATGGGCTCAGTAGCTGTGGCGCACGGGCTTAGTAGCTCCGCCGCATGTGGTATCTACCTGGACCAGGGCTCGAACCCATAACCCCTACATTGGCAGGTGGATTCTTAGCTATTGCGCCAGCAGGGAAGCCCAAAACATACACTATTTTTATAACAAACTTTCAGAAATTTCCAATACTAACGTTTTATTTAAAGGCTCTAACAGCAAGCATATCCTTTCCTGTCACTGGTAAATGTTGGAATTTCTTGTGATAGTGCAAATGGCTTTCAAGTCCAATCAGACTTAAAGGTGAAATATCGTATATTTTACAATAATGATGAACTACCACCAGCAGAACACAAAGGTGTGGTTCAAGCTATCACTTGCTGGTAGCCTGCATCCACTAAACAGGCACAACTGAGGACGCAGTGAAGTAACCAACTTATATAAAGACAGAGATCAGGACCACTACGTACCTGGAAATGGACCAGCTAGGAGATCTGGCCAGACCCCCAACCAACCCCATGCTGGTCGGCTTGGGCACCATGTTCCTTGGGCATCTGGAACACAAGCTCCTCCAGCAGCTCCAGGACGCCTTGGCCACTGTTCGTAGCAGCGAGCTCTGCAGCTGACGTGGACGTCCAGCTGGTGGAGCACCTTCTGGACCACATTCAGCACATCCTGCACCGTCCCAGCTGCTCAATGGAGGACCACAATGAAGACATGGTGCTTCCTGGTGTGGAGGGTCCATAGCTTTAGTATTTGTCAGTTTTCTTTTGTTAATGAAATCCAAATTTGAACTGGCTTTAGACAAAGAAGGGAATTACTGACTTCCGCTTCAAGGATGGTATTATCAGGAATGGCTTTCTCTCTCTCTCTCTCTCTCTCTCGGGCCTTATATAAAAAATATATATATATTTCATCAAGTTAAATTTTTAAGTTTAGTTTTAATTTTTATCTATGTTATAAAGGCACATATTTTAATGAGTTAAATAATTCTGCAAGGCTTGTTATGAACGAGTGATCTCCCCACCCCTATTTCCCAGGCCCCGAAGGAATTACAGTGTAATTATGTTTAGACAAATATTCAGTGGTCATAGTTACACCATAGGGTATTCTGATTACTTTTCCTGTTCTGCACACCTTTTTGTTTTCATTAGAGTTAATAATTTTCCTTTTCTGCTTGTCTGCTTACTTTTCCGTGTATTAATTCATCTGAATTAGTCACCACCAGTTGTGTAAATCTCTTCTCAATGTATTCAAACACTTTACAACTTCTATCGATTTTATCTTCTGAAGAAGTTTCTTCAATGTGGATTGGAGCAGCTAAAGAGCTATTGTTTTAAGATGTTGTCTTCACCATCATCCTGGGAATTTCTTATGTTTCTTCCTTATGGCAGATCCCCTGGTTTTATAGATCTTATGTCTTCACCTCTTGGTTTATTCCCTAACTTCTCCTTGTTGTGTGTGTGTGTGTAGTAGATTCCTGTGACAAAGTATAAGGAAGGTACATTTTAAGATCTGTGTATCTTCACACTTTATTGATTTGAGTTTAAAATTCTAGGCTACGTAGACTATTACTCAGCAGCGTAAAGGAACAAATGATAGCTACTTGTAAAAACTTGGGTGAATCCCAAAACATTAGGTTGAATGAGGGAAGCCAGTCTCAAAATGTTCCTTACTGTAGGATTTCATTTATATGACATTCTGTAAAAGACAAAATGATAGAGTGATGGAGAACAGATCAATCATTGCCAGGGTTTAAGGGTGAGGGGAAGCTTTGAGTACAAATGGGCCACACCAGGGAAATTTTGGGGGTGATGGAAATATTCAGTATCCTGATTGTGGTGGTGGTCACCCAAATCTATACACATGTTAAAATTCATAGAACTGTACACTGATAGAAAAAAGTCATTACCTGTATTATAAAACAAAAATGAAAGAAACATCCTAGGTTATAATTCTAATTGATTCTTGGTGTTTGAGTTAGTTGTGTCCTGCAGTCACCATGACTACCAAATTAGCAAAAACCGAACAACTGCTTCTAGAGGAGATACAGAGTTGGGTTCCTTTGAGTCCCTGGTCATGACATTTTCATCAACACATCAATACATAACTTTATGTGTGTTTCTGTTGAAAGACAGCTTATTTAATATGTATTGTTTCTTCATTAGCGTTGAACTCTCTGCCAATAGAGCTCGTAGTTATGCCTGAGCAAAGCTTACCTACCACACCGATGTTCTCCACAAGGCTCATGGCAGGCTTCTTGTACTTAGAGCACTAGATAGCAATTCAGCACTAGGCTTGGGGGCTGTTTTAAACAGTTTGAAATCACTAACAAAAAGCACACACAAAAAATGTGGCCCTAAATAGACTGTGAAGAGGCCACTTGCTTAGGTATGAGATCTGAAACAAGAAGGTAGAGCATTGCCCTGGTTGGCCTCAGCTGGAAATGCATGCTTCATGTGACTCAATTTTTTTGGCTGCTCTGCACGTCTTTGAATGACCCCCAAAGCTTCTCAAGTATTGATTTTGGTGATAAAAATAAATTGTAACGAGTTGATAAATTCCAAATACTGAATCCGCTAATAATGAGGATCAACTATAATTGTCCCTCGGAAATTTGAAGGCCTTGCTCCACTGTCCTTGAGTTTACCATGTTGTTGAGGATATGTCTGATGCCATTCTGATTGTTGTACTTCTAGATGCAAACTTCGTATTTTTTTCCACTAGCTTCTACCTTTCCTTGTCCCTTTGTAATCTGAATTTTAATGATGATATTTATTGGTTGGGTCTATTTCCACCCATTGCATGGATCCCTGCTGTCTAATAACTCATGTCCTCTGGTTCTGGGAATTTTATTGGATTTTTTTTTTTCATCCCGTCTGTTTCCTCTGTTCTCTTCCTAGAACTCCCAGTATTTGGCATTGGAAATCCTGCACTGGTCCTCTCCTTTTCTTAATTATCATTTCTCTCCAAGTTCCATGTCTTGTTATTATTATTATTTTTTTTGCTCTGCTTTCTGCTTCAACTGTGTCATCCAAGCTTTCAACTTAGTTTTTCATTTCTGTGCTCATATTTTTAATTTCCCAGAACTCTTCCTTGTTATCTGAATTAAAAAAAAAAGACCTCTGATTCTTATTTTGTGGCTGCAGTATTTTCTCTTATCGACAATGTTAATGTTTTAGGGAGAGAGAGTTTTGCTTTCCTCCGTGTGGATTGCCTTTGGCTGTTTGGTTCTTTTAGCCTGTGTCTTTCAGTTTTCCTCAAAGGTCTCGTACTCCTTGGCTCTCCGATTGTCTTCTAGAAAGAGGCAGCCTGAGCATCGCTGTGGAGTGACCTTGCTGGGCTGTGTCATTGCCGATCACCCACCTCCCTGCACTCACATATCAGTATCTTTAGGTTTTCTTCTTTATGGGCAAAATTTCCAGGGAATTCTTGTCCACTCACCTGCCTGGAGGAGTTCAGCCTTCTTGCCTGGTCTTGGAAAGGGTGGGGAGGAAGGCCGGGATCTCAGCAATTAGAATGTCAACTTTCCCCTGTCCCCTCTATTTTCAGTTTAGTCCCTGTCCAGAGACCTTCTTTCTCTTTTATCCTCTCAAAGGCACAAAGTCCAGTCATTTAACCAGGTTTGAAGGGAGTCGGATGCCCAGCATGTGGCATGGGGGAGGGGAGAATGGGGATCGGACTCTTTCTCAGATTTTCGCGCACTCTTCCTATTTTTGGTCACACTTTCACCTCCAGCTTGCAGAGGTATCTGGTGCCACTAATTCCTGAGCATCTCCAGGGCTCTGCAGGATACACGGACTCCTTCCTGGCCGTTCCCACTGCCGGCTCAGGATTTGGCTTTCCTGGAGCTGCTGATTCAGTTACCACTTGTTCACTGCATTCTCAGTGTTGCAAGAGAATTCTCAGAAAAGCTAAAATCATGACTCTCATACTGGTAGAAAAGTGAACACACTTTAAAGATTTTAAGATTTTAAAGGGTGGGGGGAGAGTGTGACTACCAAGGGGCAGCATGAGGGTCTTTTTTGGACAGTGATGGAACTGTTCAGTATCCTGATTGTGGTGGTGCTTACACAAATCTATACATGGGTTAAAATATGTAGATCTGTACATTTAAAGGAAGAAGATCAAGTTATCTGTATTGTAAACTAAAACAAATTTTAAATGTATTAATTAATGAAAAATTTAAGGAAAGGCTTTACCCTTGGAAAGGTATATAATCTGAACCCCTGGAACTGGGCTCTGTAGAGGTGAGATTTGAAGTTCAGCGAGGGAGTGTGTGTGTTGATGGAGTTCTACACGCCCCTCCTTTTCTGACACCGTATTAGGGGCAAGTTGGTTTCAAATTTCCTGTCTCTCCTCCTGTGTAGTCAGAGTAATGCTCTCCCCTTCCCAAGATGTTCAAGTCCTTATTCCTGGAAACCATGGACCGGTTACCTTACTTGGCAAAAAGGACTTTGCAGATGTGATTAAATGAAGGATCTTGAGTTGGGGAGATGACCCTGGATTGTCTGGGTGGGTCCAGTGTAACCACAGGGGTCCGTATAAAAAGGAGGCAGGAGGAGGTGTGGTGATAGAAGAAGAGGTCAGAGAAAGAGAGAGATTCGGAGACGCTACACTGCTGGATTTGAAGATGGAGACAGGGGCCACGAGCCCAGGAAAGCAGGCAGCCTGTAGAAGCCGGAAAAGACCAGGAAACGGATTCTCCCATTGAGCCTTCAGAAGGAATGCAGCCCTGCCGACACCTTGGTTCTAGGACTTCTGACCTCCAGAACTGTAAGCTAATAAGCCACTTAGTGTTTTAAAGTCACTAAATTGTGGTGATTTGTTATAGCAGCTTTAGGAAACCAATACACCTCTTTTCACACATTCATTCAATATCTCTGGTCTGTGAATGTGTTTGTTCTTTGGATCCTCCTTTGAACTGGTTCTAACACCTCCACAAGGAACCAGACCTGCTAACACCTTGAATTTAGCCCAGTGAGACTGAGTTTGGACTTCTGACCTCCATGAATGTAAGATAGTACATTTGTGTTGTTTCAAGCCACTAAGTTTGTGGTAATTTTGTACAGCAGCAAGAGGAAACTTCTCTCTGCTTTGGGACACAAAGGGAATTTTAGTGCCTGTGCCTCAGATGAAAAGGTTGGTGTGGAGAAGTGCTTGAAAAACTCACTAACATAATAACTCAAAATGAAGCCTGCAGCCTGAATTAAAATAAGGTTTTATTATATCAGGATCACTTATGTGGTTTTCAAAATGCATTCAAATCCCTAAGCTCCTATTAATGTAACAGAAATTCAACTAAAATTATGAGAAACAAAGATCATGTTGGGTCAGCATTTCTGTTTGACCACAGTACATAAAAGGTTCTTGAGACCTCCTGTAGTCATAGGAAATAAAGTTGGTGTTAATGAGGCCACGTCCAGGAGGTGTCAGAGACAGAAGAAAGTTATACAGTGATGGTTACTGACTTTAATCTCTTTTACCACATTGCAAAGAGGACTCAATGGTTGAAACATCACAACTGACTTCCTTTTTGATTTTTACCAGAGATTTCATTGTCTGCTTTGTTTTTTTGTTGGCGGGGATGTGACCTGTTTTTCCAAAAAACTTATTCAGCACTTCAAGGTGTCATTACTCTTTAGTCTTGTGTCCTAGCATATTTGGCTCAAGTTAAAAAAAAGAAAAGGATGACTTTGGTGTGTACACTTGGCTGACCGGGCCTAGAGTTAAAAGGAGAAAGAAAAGTGAGCAGAATTGATCAAGAAGATTTCAATAAGGTCTCATAACAGCTCATTTCTGGCACAAGTTGCACATTTTTTTTTTTTTTTCTTCAAGGCTTCCCACCTGGGAAATGCTTAAAGAGACACACAAATAATTTAGTTTAGGGCCCAGCTTCTGTTGTGGGTTGAACTGTGTACCCTCCAAAATTTATGTTGGTTGAGTCCCCCAGGGAGCTCTGGGGGCATGCTGCTCATGCCCAGCTGCCGTCTTGGTCAGCGTGGGCTGCTGTAACAAACATGCCCTAGACTGGGGGGCTTCAACAACATGAATTTGTCTCCTACACTTTTAGAGTTTGGGAAGTTCAAGATCAAGATGATGGCCAATTCAGTTTCTGGTGAGAGCTCTCTTCCTGGTTTGCAAATAGCTGCCTTCTTACTGTATTCTCACATGGCAGAGAGAGACACACAGAAAAAGAGAAACGGGAAGACACAAACATTCATTCCATAGCACCTGTCTAGATCTGTTCTGTTCAATATGGCAGCCCCCTAGCCACATGTGGCCGCTGAGCCCTAGAAATGTTGTCTAGTCCAAATTGAAATGTAAGTGTGAAATACACACTAGATTTTGAACACTCAGTACCAAAAAAAGAATGTGAAATACCTCATTAGTAATTTTTAATATTGATTACATGTTGAAATGATATATTTTTACTGTAATGGGTTAAATGAAATGCATAATTAAAATTATTTCTACCTCGGGGCTTCCCTGGTGGCGCAGTGGTTAAGAATCCGCCTGCCAGTGCAGGACACACGGGTTCGAGCCCTGGCCCGGGAAGATCCCACATGCCAAGGAGCAACTCAGACCTTGCGCCACAACTACTGAGCCTGCACTCTAGAGCCCGCGAGCCACAACTACTGACGCCTGCGTGCCTAGAGCCCGTGCTCCACAACAAGGGAAGCCACCGCAATGAGAAGCCCGCGCACCGCAACAAAGAGTAGCCCCGGCTCGCGGCATGTAGAGAAAGCCCGCGCGCGGCAACAAAGACCCAAGGCACCCAAAAAAAAAAAAAAATTATTTCTACCTGTTTATTTGTGCTTTTGGGAAAAGTAGCTACTAGAAAAATTTTGAATGACACAGGTGGATGGCATTATATTTCTATTGGATGAACCTGGTTTATACCCTTGCGCCTATTGGTCATTAGTTAAAGGCGTGGTTAAGGCATTTCTAGCTCTGCCTGATCCCAGGCAAAACTGCCTTTGGCAGCTTGAAGTGGACAAAAAACCCACGTGCAGGGCTACCGGAAGTAGGTACAAGTTGAGAGTCCGTGTGCAGGAAAACGGGAAAGGGGTGCTCAGAGACATTATATCTGTCATATCTGAACACCATCTGTTCTAGTCTGTGTAGTACTTATACAATGACAGTTTTATTTTCATTTATAAGAACTTTTTTTTTTATAAGCACTTCTTTTAAAACAAATGTTCATCATAAGTAATACTACTGTGGCGTCTCAGGCTTGGCACGCTCGTCATATTTCTATGATAAATTAAAATAAACACAGAACAATTAAAATAGAATCATATTTATCTCCTGTCCCACTGATGGTGCAAATTTTGGAACATTCTGGCAAAAACTAAGTTTGTTAATCTTCAGCAAAGGAATTCTGTAGAAAGAATAGTCAATCATTCTCTGATATGTGTAATTATGACTTTCCTACTCTTCGATTTTATGAAGCCATTTGAATTCCTCCAATGTGTTACTTTGACACTTAATGCAATGTTTATGCAACAATCATAAAAGTTAATTGTCTTCCTTCTTTTTTTTTTTTTTAAGGATTTTCTTTTTAATTAATTAATTTATTTATTTTTGTCTGTATTGGGTCTTCGGTTCGTGCGAGGGCTTTCTCCAGTTGCGGCAAGCGGGGGCCACTCTTCATCGCGGTGCGGGGACCGCTCTTCATCGCGGTGCGCGGGCCTTTCTCCATCGCGGCCCCTCCCGTTGCGGGGCACAGGCTCCAGACGCGCAGGCTCAGCAATTGTGGCTCACGGGCCCAGCTGCTCCGTGGCATGTGGGATCTTCCCAGACCAGGGCTCGAACCCGTGTCCCCTGCATTAGCAGGCAGATTCTCAACCACTGCGCCACCAGGGAAGCCCTGTCTTCCTTCTTAAAACTATTTAAAATCCTCATCCTTGGTCTGCCTTATTGACATGTGCACATTAAAGTATGATTATGTGACAATAATAATTTTACAACAATGAATAAATGTCAAATTAATTATGTTAAAACAGTAATTTGTCTGCTTCCTTCCTAATATGTATAATTATTAATTTGGGGGAAGTGTGCAGGAAATATTAAGGATATTGTCAGAGCTGAGGTTCAACCTCTGAAGTGATGTTTAATTTTTCTTCTGAAATGTATTATTTGGGAGTTTCCTTTTTGTCCACATCTGTTACTTGGTGGTCCATAAGTTTCAGGGAAATTCCAGACTATCTTAGATTTCCAACCAGTGGCTAGGAGGTGTCAATGGCCACATCACCAGAACTTTCTGTTCATGAAAACTTATTTTTTTGGTGGGAGAGGGGGCAGGGTTTTTGTCTGTCATGATAAGGATTGTACCATCTTCTAATTTTGTTTGCCAGGATATCTATGCAGCTAAAAATGGAAAGCACATGTGCTTCTTTTCATTCTTTAAATATTACCTTAAATGTATATCCTCAAAGAATCCTTCCTAATTTAGGCTTCACAATTTTGATAGTATTCTTTGCCATCATCTAAGATGATACAAAGAGATGAACTGAATCTCTCTCTCTTTTTGTAATTATACTTAGTTTATAATTTTTCATGTGTGTATTTCCATAGTGCTCCTTAATTGGAGATGTATTTGGTGAAAAGCATCGTGGATGTAAATGGGGGCTCTGGCAGACTGAGGTTTAGCTCCCACACTCCTCTCTACTGTGATATGGTATTGATAGTACTGTAAAATTTCTTACTAGAAATTACCAGAGCCCAGAGACCTCAGACTGTTCTCAGGGCGCCTCCCTAATCCTTGGATGGTTTGAAGCCTGCCTCCCTTTTTGGGGGGCCAGCTCACCTCCAGTCTTCTGGGTGTGTTTTGGGCAAGCCCCTCCTCTCTCTCCCGCACTAGGACCTGCCTCTGAATACTGAGCCCTTTCTCTTTCCCTCACTGTCTTCATCCTCCTCCTTCCCCCCCTCCTCCACTCACATTGCCCTTTCTAAAAGCCGGGGCTGGGACTAGGGTGAATGAGTCTTGCAAGTGGAGGGATACATCCTGTCCTTATTTAATTTTTAAATATTTGTTCATCATGGATTTTTTGGATTAATTTTTTAAAATATTGCATTAAAATGTTATTTATCTTGATTACTGAGCTTTTTGGTGCCTCCTTAAATTCTTTACCTGAGGTGAGTGCCTCACTTGCCTCACCCTAAACTCGGCCCTGCTCCTGAGCTCTTTCCTGATAAATTGAAGTAAATGCAGCACAGTCTTAACAATTCTTGATAATCCTTGAATTTGGATAATGAGTATATGGGGCGTCATACTACTGTGTATGTTTGAATTTTTTCAATACAAAATACAACTTTATGAATATAATACAAATAGATGTGTAATAGAGAAAGCTTTGTTGTATTGCTTTACATATATATATTATATATATAAATATAAGTATTAATTATAACATTTTTCTGATATTAAAAATTCTACATTTGTATTGTAAAAATTTGGAAAGTATTTTTGCAAGTATAATGAAAAAGATTAAATCCCACCTCTCAGAGGACCACTGATAATGTTTTTATGTATTGCTCTCCCATCTTTTGCCTTTGTGTGTGTGTGTGTGTGTCTGTATGCATGCGTGGGTGTGTATGTTTGTGTGTATGTATAAGATATCAGCCAGAGGCAGATGAAGACATCAATTAGAAAGGCCCACTGGCATGGGGGTTTGGGGCTTCAACATTTGGGATCATATTTTATAATATATGCAATTGGCACCTTCTATTTTTGCTTACTATGTCATTAAACATTCATAAAATGATTAAAAATAACTTCTTTTATGTCTAATTCTGATCATAAAAGGGATATATGTTAATTTTAGAAAACTATGTTTGTATGTGAGTGTGCACTTCCAAAGTATCATCATACTATACACATTGTTGAATTATACCTTTTTATGGAAAGAAATCATGAATATTTTTCCAGGTCAGTAATATTCCACGATATTTAATGGCTACCTGGTATTCCATCAGATGAATATAGATTAATGTGTTGGTTAAGAACACAGGTTGTGGCATCTTATCCATCTGTTCTGGTCCCTCCTCTACTCCTCACTAGCTGCGGATCTTGGGCAAGTTATGGAACAGCTCATGTCTGTTTTTTTTCCCTATAAAAGTAGAAAGAAACAGTGAATTTCTCATATGATTGTTACAAGAGTACATGGCAGAAGGTCCATTAAACCCTTGGAACAATGCCTAGCATATTTCAATGCCTAGTATATTATAATCAATAAAGGTAAGGGAATAACAATAATGATAACAATAATAATAATAAAATCATCTAATCCTCTCTGACCAGATATATAGGTCGTTTCCTGCTCTTTGCTTTTTAAAGTAGTGCTGTTAGCATCAACCCTTTTCTTAGGCTAAATTTCTAGAAGTTAAAACATTGGATTCAAGAGCACAAATGTTTGTGAAGTTCATGCTATGTAATGCTGAGGTGCCTTCTATAAATTTGTGCCAACTTCTGTTCCTACCGTCCACTGAAATACTTTAAATACCCTTTTTGCCAAGTTAGATATTATTATTATATTAGTTTACATTTCTTTCATTAGATATTCATGCTTTTTCCTTCCCTAGTCCCTGTTACTCACACCTATTTTAATATTATCCCCTTATACCTCACATAAATTACATATTTTTCATTCTTTGCTGAACCAGGGTATAGACAAAATGAGTGTTGTTTAAAGCAATATGGGGTCTTTTGTTTAAAAAGAGTAATATGGACACAAGTAAAGAGTGAATGTGTTTCTCTCACATCCTGCTCACTACAATAACTATTAACAGGTTTTTTGGTATCCTCTGGACCCTTTAAATAATCATTTGAAAAATAATACAGTGAGCAAATAATATATTTTTGTTATAAAAATGCAAGCAATGTTCAAATATATCTATGAATGCTTATTTTAAAATGACATCTTACTATTCTTACTGAATGCAGAATGCTTTTTGTCTTCAACTCTGTGTCACGGATAAACTTCCACACTGGTATAAGCAGATCTGCTCAATTTTTCAAAGCGTCTGCAAAGCATTCTATATCCCGATTATATGACTCTAATTAAAATTTATTAGTCACTCCCTATTGATGGACAGTTGTCTCCAATTTGTTAATATTATATTTTGGTTAATTCAACATCTTTGTACCTACATTTTTGCTTATTTGATTATGTTCAATTGATTATCTCAATGTTCAATTGTTGCGGTGAGTTTTAAAAAATGCTAATGCAGTCAGCAAGCAAAGATAGATAAGCTAAGATCTGAGAAAATACAGTTGTAATCCCTCTTTCCCCCGCCAGCGGTTGTCTGAGGTATTCCAACATAAATAATACATGTGCTTAATTAAAACAAAACAAAACAAGTCATTTCCACCCAAATTTCAGTTTTAAATTCTTATTTACAAACATTAATTTTGTCTTGTTTTTTCCAGCCTTTGCTGTGAAGTTTAATTTTTAACTGTAACCTAAACCATCTTTAAAACAAATCATTTATTCCAAAGGTTTGCAATGACATAATTGCCTGGTTATTTGGATGATGGACGTGTCATATCTGAAAACAAACTAGTTATCGTGTGAAATTTATTTCAACATGCATTACCTAAACCACCAAAGATGAGAACACTGCATGGATAAATATGATAAAAAATATGATGGATTCAGAAGCACAATGCTCAGGTTTAGTATTTAGTCATTTTTATTATATTGTTGGGTCAAAAATGTAAAAGAAGACCAGCAGAGGGACTGTTAAGGCATCTTAGAATTTTTGCCTGTTTTCTTGCCTGGGAAGGAGGTAATTCTAGCCTGTAAGGTCTTGAATGCTTTACAAGTAATAGAAACCAAGTGGGAAAAGCATGTTCTATGTTTTAATGCTGACATCCTCATAGGAAAAAAAAATTAAAGATTCAGAACACTTGGCTGTGATTCAGTACCTAAACACTTCCTGGTGTTTTTCAGAATTCCCTGGAGACCCATAAATGCTCCTGTGCTGGAGGTACCCACTATCGCTGCACACTTAGGCCAGTTTATCAAACTAACGAGCTCAAGAGTGATGCTATTTCCAGGTTCAACTCCATGAGGGAGGGACAGAGAGAAAACAAAACCAAAATTCAGACAGAAGAGTAATCCTAAGGGCCAGACTGACAAGAAATTTATTAATTCATACACACCAAAATCTTACCCAGTGTAATATTCTTGGTGGAGATTTTACTCTACAAATCTTATGCTATTCCTCCAGTCCAAGCATTACAGATAAAGCACTGTGGTGTTTACACTGGGTGATATTTATTGATAAAGACAGTACTGTCGGGCTTCCCTGGTGGCGCAGTGGTTGAGAATCTGCCTGCCAATGCAGGGGACACGGGTTCGAGCCCTGGTCTGGGAAGATCCCACATGCCGCGGAGCAACTAGGCCCGCGAGCCACAACTACTGAGCCTGCGCGTCTGGAGCCTGTGCCCCACAACAAGAGAGGCCGCAACAGTGAAAAGCCCGCGCACCGCGATGAAGAGTGGTCCCCGCTTGCCACAACTAGAGAAAGCCCTCGCATAGAAATGAAGACCCAACACAGCCAATAAATAAATAAATAAATAAAAATCCAGCCATTCATATAAAAAAAAATTTTTTTTTAAATAAAAAAAAAAGACAGTACTGTACAGCTTTTTCCACTAGCATAATATTTTCAAATAACTGTGAAATGTATAGAATGTATTTTTCTCTTGTTAGCTGCCTAATGCCTTGAAAAAAAATTAACAGAAGGGGAAGGAGGTCCTAAAATTCATTTAGAGGAACTTTTTCTTTGACTTGGAATTTGAATGATGGGTAAAATTGGGGGAAAATAGTGAGTTTCTGTGTAATTTGTGTCATCAGAACAACCACTGTATTAGAACATGAGATACAGTATCAATAGATAATAGAAAATGGAACTTATATGAATGTGTACTTTTTTTTTTTAAACATCTTTATTGGAGTATAATTGCTTTACATTGTTGTGTTAGTTTCTGCTGTATAACAAAGTGAATCAGCTATATGTATACATACTACCAAATGTAAAATAGATAGCTCGTGAGAAGCAGCTGCATAGCACAGGGAGATCAGCTCAGTGCTTTGTGACCACCTAGACGGGTGGGATAGGGAGGGTGGGAGCGAGACGCAAGAGGGAGGGGATATGGGGATATATGTATACGAATGTGTACTTCTTAAAAGCTTTTGTTATCTATTATTTTCTAGCTGTGTAGGCAAAATTTAGACACATGTTGGATACACTTCTATTGATAGTAACATATCATATAATTTAAAATAGTAAATCCCTCTTACAGTTTTGCCTCACGCAATGCTGAATCATTTTGAAATTCAACTGGCCTGGCGTTTGTTTAAATGGATTATTCAAATACCGTCAATCAAACATTAAAAAAAATTCTCAGAGGTGACTTACTTCAGTTTGGCTCTAATATTTACAGTGTAACCAAATATGAATTTTTGAGTTGTAAAGGTGTTCTTTTAGCATTACAACTTCGGGTTCTTTTTATTCTTTTTCATTTTCTTTCTTCTTTTCCCCTGCCACTCTTCTTCTTCCTTCTTCAACAAATTCACAGAAGTAGGAGGCCTTCTGTATTAACTTTATTGTTTATTTAAAATATTTTCTTTTGGGCATATTTTGACATATCACTTGGATGAAGCATGAAAAAATTTTTAATTGTTTTACATTTTTTCTTGTTTTATGGTAGAAAAACAAAACTAGTAATACATATGATCTGCTAATATTTCTTAACCTTTATATATGTGCCCAAGAGAAGACATTTTTTCCTGGAATGGCATTTAAAAAAAACAAAAAGTCAAGTATTATGTATATAAGTCTTGCATTCTTGGTAACATTTTTAACTTTAAAACATTATTATTTACATTAATGTTTGAAGTATTTCCCCTTGAGGAACTACCTGTATTTTTTGCATAATGGCCTAGGTTTCAATAGTAATATTTTGTAAATGATGATGGTAAAATTTATGTTCTTGGACTTTCAGGCCATGATTCATTCTCTTTTGAACCTAAAAAAGAACATTTCTTTCCCAACTGAATGGTCATGGCTCACATTGATTCTAGCCACATGATCTACTATTTTTGCCTTAAAAAATGCATGATCATATGATCATGTTTTTATCATCAGGAATTTCATACATGAGTCATGAAGCCCATGGATTTCCTCATGCTTAACATGCTCTTATTTACTTATCTTTTTGCTATTTATGGTTGATACTTTTGGGAGAACAATTTGTATTTGTATAAATCAAAACTTAGAGCCTATGTTTGCAATTAAGTATATAAATTTTTGCAATAATGCTGGAAACAAAAAGAGTGTGAAGAAGTCCTTTAGGGGAGCAAATACTGCCCCTCCCCAATCCCCCTCCCCCCCAAATGTGTACAGCAGGGCTTCCAGGTAAGGATAAGAAAAATGGTACTATTACCACTACTTTACATTTCTGTGACCGTTTATCTTATAGTCAACCCCAGGATTTTCCCCCTATTCCAACAGTATCCTGTTTTCATTTTCAGATATTATCTTTCCCTCATGAGCATGGTTAATCAAAGGGTTCTCACTTCCCACTGTGGAGGCCAAAGAGGTCTCTTCCAGAAACTTCTAATTATTCCAGTGCAGCCAAGGGTGGACAAGTGACCTAAGGTCAGTAAATCAGATTCTCTTAACCCAGGACTTTGAATTGTGAGTGAAGTGACTCAGAGATGGAAAGATGGTCCAAGGGTAATGACCCCTGACTCTTGTTCTGCACTAGCTCCTGCCTTTGTTCCTGACCTTTGTTCACGCCCCATTTTGCAGCCTTCCCATAAATTCTGGAGGCTCCCAAATCTCCTTCCAGTGAATTCCCTTTTTGCTTTTGCTGGCCAAATAACAGTGGTCAAACAGTTTCTGTTGCTTGCCACCAAATAACTCTAATGGAAAGAGCATATACATTTCTCATTAACCACACTGGAGTGGGGAGCAGGCATCCCCACCCCCATTTTATAGACTGGGAATTGTGGGTTCAGAGAGGCTAAGTGACTGGCACCAAATCTCACAGTGAGTGCCTGACAGAGCTATAATTTGTTCCCACAGTTTTGATCTCTACTTCAGAGGTATGTCTTCAAAGGTAATTTTGATTTCCTTCTGTGGCAAAGCATGGCTTAGATACCAAACAGCTTTGTGTTTGCATCTTGGTCAGTGGCTGAAACTAAGCTTCATTCCCTCAGCTATAAATGAGAATAATAATATAAACTCCTAAGGACTATTGTGACGACCATAGAAGATAATGACCTTGGAAAGTACTTATCACAGTGCTTGGCATGTGATTTGTGCTCATTTAATACTATTCCAAAATGAGGAGTTGACAACATAAAATTCAGGATCTCTAGATGTTATATGGGCAAGTCTAATACACTTAAAGCTCCTCAGCAGTAGAAGAGTTGGTGAGATGGAGAAGCACCCTGAGAACAACAGGCCTAACTGGGTTTAAGCGGATTGCGTGATCAGGTGGCTGGGCTATTCCTACCCCAGCTGCCTGTGCTCTGAGCTCTCCAGGAGTCATCAGGTATACACATCTCCCCGTCCTGGACTCTGGGGACCACGGGAAAACTGGCACAGATTTTTCCTCTTGAGGATTGATCAACCAAGACTTTGTTGGGTCGTGCCCTTAGCAAGGAGATTGAATGCACTGTAAAGAATATAAAAGGCAATGCAATGGAGTGGACAGAGCTGAGATCTCAGAGTTTGAATTCCGACTCCACCTCTCATTGGTTCTGTGACCTTAGGCAAATAGCTTACACTTCTGAGCAACAATTTCTTACCTATAAAATGGGCATAACTCAGTTGTCATCTGTGGGCTTCCTTATCCCACATCTGGAGAAACTTTCACCTCAGTTCCTCAGGTTCCAGGGTTTGCGGATGTCTAGCTTTACCTTCAATACTTTGCTGAATCCCTGAGAGACTTTGATCCAGACACCATCTGCTGGAAGATGAGAGAGGAGAAACCTTGAAAAACAAAGTTTACTCAAAAACTTCCTTTAAATGGGAAGAGACTGTCTTAAAACTAAAAGAGGCTAAGATACAGTGATGGGCAAGTTTGTTTGCTTTTCCCTCTTGTGTGCGCCAGACCTGGGTTGTTTAATACAGACCGTGGTGATGGACACGGTCTGTATCTTCATGTCCAATTTTAGTAGCCACAAGCTACATGGGCTATTGAGAGCTTCAAATGTGGCTGGTGTGGCTGAGAAACTCAATTTGTAATTTTATTTAAATTTAATTAAGTACAATTTAAATTGAAATAGTCGCATGTGGCTCATGGCTACTATACTGGAAAGCTAAGCTCTAGAGGAAGAATAGGCCAGTTATAGAAAACAACGATGCTCTATTTACATTGAGTGGTAGAGTTTAAATTAGTGACCTTGTGACGTAAGCGGTGTGGCCTTATTTCTGAGATTCTGGGGGGAGTGCATACATTCAGACCATGGACCATGAGGCTGGGATGGAAATGGTGGGTAGAGAAGGGTGAAGGGTGGCCCTCTGTAGCAAGAAAGAAGAGCCACAGAAAATGATCAATAGAGTCTGCTATGGGTCAAATTCACATATTGAAATCCTAATCCCCAGTGTGATGAAGTTTGGAGATGGTGGCTTTGGGAGGTCATTAGGTCATGAAGATGGACCCATCATGGTGGGATTAATGTCCTTATAAGAAGAGACACGAGGAAGCTTGTTTTCCTCTCTCTTAGCCATGTGAGGACACACGGAAAAGGCAGCAAGCCAGGAGGCAGGATCTCAGACACCAGATATGCCAGCACCTTGATCTTGAATTTCTAGCCTCCAGAACCATGAGAAATAAATGCTTGTTGTTAAAGCCACTCAACCTATGGTTTGTTATAGCAGCCTGAATAGACTAAGACAGGGTCCCTTCTTGGGTTATTAATTTTTTTAGAGTACTACACCTTTTTGCAGAGAGGAAAGTTGATCTTACAGAGCAGGTGGGGGAGAAACCCAGAAAAATGCAACATTTAGCCAAAAGTGAGAGAAGGTTACTTGAAATATACTATTTTGAACTCAACGAGGCTGCATTTAAACCAGAAGAGACAGAGATACCTTAATGAGCAAGCTTTAATTTTTATTTCTGCATGTCCCCCTCATCTGGCCACCCCACTGACCCGGGGTCTGTTATAGAAAATAAAGATACATTTTCCCTTGTGTACCTGAACACAGCATGCTGAATGTTATTTTTTTACCTCAGTTACAATAATTGCATATTTATTTGTGTAACTAGTATTGAATTAACATCTATCTTGCCTTCTTGACTGTTAACTCCCCAAGGGCAGGGGTTGTGTTTGCTTCCCTCCCTATTGCATAAAGGACCACAAAGCGTGTGTGCTCAGTATGTATTTTCTGATTGTCCAATGACTGGCACCCAGCAGTTACTCAGTAATTGAAACTCACTCAGTAATTGAATCTTTCTGTCTGCATATAGTAAGGGTCCCCCAAATAGGGTAGTTGAAATGTGCTTTTTGATATATGCTGCCTGATAGAGATTGTTGGATTCATTTGTCTGTGATTCTGACAAATAGGGATCCTTTTTTTTCTTTCTTTTTTTTTTTAGGAATCCTTAGTTTTAATAGATTAAGAGGAATGGTTACTTAAGGACAATTGATTTGATAGTTACTTACCAGATTAAAAGACTGAATTTGATTTACCTAAAAAATTATAAATATATGACTTCTAGAATTATCTAGATAGCTCAGTTTCCCCAAACTTGTACAAGACTTTTTGCCATGGGTACATAAAATGTGTACTATCATTTATTTATTTTTATTTAATGAACTCACTTAAGAAAATAAATAACTATCTGAGGATCTTCTTTGACATGAATGTCTATAAAATCACAGATTTACTATGCTAAATTTTCCCTAATACTTTTCTAATACACAGGAAAATAAACGCATACCTAGTAGAGTATAGCATCGTCAATGATGCCACTTGAATATGTAGCATAACTTGGGGAACTCCAGATGCTTCATTACTGAAGTCATGTTTTATGGATTGTACCTATTTGTTACACACAGAAGGCTGGGGTCTCTAAATTCAGAACTGTAGCCCCCTCCACACAGGAAAGGTGGTAGCTGACTAGGGTGACCAATGGGTCTTGGTTTGCCTAGGACTTTTTACTGCGAGTTCCATCTCCTGGGAACCCCCTGAGCCCTGGGCACCTTCTAACTGGCACACTCATGACTGAGGGCCACCATCTTTTTAGATTTGGCTCAGTTAGTCCAAAGACCTTGGGGCAAGGAAGCAATGGCAAGGAGGAGACAAATAAAGACCATCCTAGATGTGGAGGTAGGAAAACTGGGCTTAAGAAACAGACTCTATTGCTCATTTACTACTTAATTGTCTTAATTTGGGTTTCCTAAGTAGCAGACCCTGAGATACAGATCCAAGTGCAAGTAGATTATTTGGGAGGTGACCCCCGGAAACACACATAAAGGAATGGGGCAGTGAGACTAGGACTGAGAACAGCCAATAAAAGACGCGCTATCAAGCAAGTTAGTTCTGTGAGTAAAGGGAGCCACAGCCCTTGTGGGAACCCCAGGAGCTAGAGTGGACGGCATGCCTCCCTGACAGGAGGGAGAGGGAGCTGGGGTATTTATACACCGGTTCCTGTTGGTCATTTGTTGAGAACTGCTCTTGGGGATGTTAATTCTCCAGGACTTCTGGCCTGCCCTGAGTGCACGTGCAGAATGGGCTCCCTCCACCGGAAGGAGCCCCTAGGCAAAGAGATGGGACGCTGCCAGTGGGAAGCTGCTCTAGAGAGCACAGCAATGGAAATGCCTGAGGGGCTGTGGGCAGACACCGGCCAGGTCCCTCCAACAGCCTTGGGCAAGGCAGTTTCCCTTCTTGAGTTTTATTTTCGCCAATCATGTGAGAAGCTAGAGTTTGAGGAAAGCTTCCTAAAACTGTGGACATGGACCACTGCCAGAATGAGAGATGATTGTAGTGCTACACGGACATAGCTTCAAATAGCACTGAATCCTGATTCATTCAGCCCTTCCAGAAACATGGATGGGAAAGTCTACCTTGGGTGCTATTTTGTCCCAAACACTTCTTTTCTCTTGCAACCTCCTCTTTTTCATAAAAGAGAGCAAACCCCAATGCAAAACCCAGTTTCTAGAATGTAATACTACTGTTTTCTTAATTTAATTTATTTTTATGGTTAGTTTCTATTTATGGTATGTGATCTTGGTCTTTAAATGAAAGTCAAACTGATTAAAGACAAATATTAAGCTAATAACTGTACAGATGGGATGTTAATATGGTAAAAATCATGAGAGTGAGATACTGAGTAAAACAAACTCTAAATGCTCTCCTGATTCAAAAGTTCAGTGTTTCTGTGTTCTCTGAGAACCTTGTTGTTTTGGTGAAACTCTTATTGTTGGTCTTTTGGATCATATGTTAAACCTTCTCAGTGTTTAAGGGTTTAATATCTTTTCCCCGTTAACTTGTGTGATGAGTTCTTTGGTGTACCGAATAGGGAAAAACTGCGATTAATGGTTGTATAAAGATGGCCAGCCTTGGGTACTTTTCTGAAATATGCTGTGGTAGGCTTCCTCAGCACCTTTCAATTCTGCCTAAAGAGGGATTTTAATTTGGTCGTTATCACTGTCTGCATCAGGCCACAAGTCAGCATCAGCAGATTTGTACTGAAGGCCAAAGAAGAGAAGTTTTTAAGAGGGGCAAATGTGTCCTCATCTTATATTCATTTGAAGTCATGTTTGCAAGATTCAAGGATTTCTAAACAAAGAAGGGTATTTTAATAAGAAAAAGTGATTGTTTCCAATCTTGATATGCTTTGAGAAAAAGAAAGATATTTTAGACTAACCAATTGCATTTAATTTAATAGTTGAAGAGAAAAAAGCATTGTGAAATGTAATGATTTTAACAAAGAATACTGTGATTTGAAGCAATATATTCTAAGCATAGTCTGTTTTTATCCATAGCAAATCTGAATTGCAACATTTTCTGGAAATAGGTCAAATTCTGAGTATTTTGTATAAACATTATCTCCCACTGGAGGGCGCTCTTTAGTTGCATATTTAACATTCTCTTCCTTTTTGTAAAAATAATTTAAAAAATGACTACAGTGCTATGAATTCTGATACAATTTTTCTTGAGCATGTTATGAAATTTTCTCCCAGACATTGTTTTATTTTCAGCTTATATGTGTGAAATTCCACTTTAAGAAGTATAACATGATCCCGAGTCTTTCAATATGTATAAAATCCCCATGGTATTATGGTACGATAGAAGCAAAGACATAAGTCTAAATTACTGTAATCCCATAGGTCTTTTGACTATTGTTTCTCTATATATGTTACTGCACAAAGAAAATTTATTGTAAATATTAATACCGTCCGCTTAGATCCTTTGTGAAAAGACAAAGAGAGGCAGTGTGGTCTAGGTGGGTGATTCTGCCGGTTTTTCCAGAGTGATTTTTGTTATCTAAGCCAATTTTCCAGGACATTCTTTTAATTTGTTTTTCAGGATTTCAGTCTGTTTAGCTTGTATTGTCTTAGCTCTCTGATAATCATGGCCTACTTTTCTATTCTTCTAGATTCTTTCCCTTTCTCTTTAGATTTGGGCTTCTCAAACTACGCTGTATGAGATGCTGGTATTCTTGAAACCACACTGAGGTATGCCGCCTTTAAAAATAAATTATGACTTTCCCTCCTGATTTTCAGAAAAGTAAATTAATCAATAGGAGCTTCTCAATTTAAGTTGTTTCACTGCATTACATTTTTCTTAAACTGTTACAGTTTAAGGCTATAGTTTAATATGATATTGACATAATGCAGACATGCAAAATTTAGTTATTTAAAGTTTTATAAATTGATTTCCATGGTGTTCTACAAAAGACTTCATCTGCATATGCTTGAGAATTCTAACTTTGTCCTGAAATTACAATTCTTTTTTAATTTTTGTAATTACACATATAATGTAGGAACATATGTTTTCATAAAAATTCAAACAATAATCATTTCATGACATAATTTTTAACATAGAGGTAAACATTATAGTCCCTCTTCATCCCTTCCTGAAAATCCTCTTCCTTCCTCAGAAGTAATCACCGTTCACATGTACATGTATAGACTGCAGACATTTCCTATGTGTATCTGTACTTTAAAAATAAACTGTTAGAATGAATAAAGATGTGGCACATATATACAATGGAATATTACTCAGCCATAAAAAGAAATGAAATTGAGTTATTTGTAGTGAGGGAGATGGACTTAGAGTCTGTCATACAGAGTGAAGGAAGTCAAAAAGAGAAAAATAAATACTGTATGCTAACACATATATATGGAATCTAAAAAAAAAAAGGTTCTGAAGAACCTAGGGGCAGGACAGTTTTAAAGATGCAGATGTAGAGAATGGACTTGAGGACATGGGGAGGGGGAAGGGTAAGCTGGGACGAAGTGAGAGAGTGGCATGGACATATATACACTACCAAATGTAAAATAGGTAGCTAGTGGGAAGCAGCTGCATAGCACAGGGAGGTCAGCTCGGTGCTTTGTGATCACCTAGAGGGGTGGGATAGGGAGGGTGGGAGGGAGACGCAAGAGGGAGGAGATATGGGGATATATGTGTATGTATAGCTGATTCACTTTGTTATAAAGAAGAAACTAACACACCATTTTAAAGCAATTATACTCCAATAAAGATGTTAAAAAATAATGAACTGTTAGTTTTGATTACTTCTACCTTATGTAATTATAGCCTATGTATTGATATATTGCTTTTTCTAGTTAACAGTGTGTCTTGGCGACCTTTTTATTTTACTATGTGTGGACCTAACATAGTCTTTACAACCATTGGAGAATATTCCATAGTCTCTGTGGATGTTCTTTCATTTATATTCAAAGATTAAGGTTGAATCCAATTTTTAAAATATTTCACACAACCCTGCAGGGGACACCTTTGTTTATATATCTTTGGTGCCCATGTTGGTGGGTCTGTTGAATGGATCTCTGGTGAGGGGGGTCTCCAGGATCACCTGAAGCTTGTGAGAACTTGGGAAAGCCCTGAGCCTCCATGTGTGGATTTTGTGAAAAATCTCAGCCTCTGGTTCCTCAAGGATATGACTGCGCCCAAGCTGATTCAGTTTCTCAGAGAGAAGTGGCATTTGAGACCATTAATCTGATGAGGTAAACCTTCATTAAAGAAAAAATGAGAATTCAACTCTGAATACTTGTTGAGTACCTGATCTGTGTAAGCTGCTGTGCCAGTCATGGCTTGAAATTAAAAAAAAATAAGTTAAATAGAGTCTGTGCTCACAGAGGGCAGCTAGCAGGCAGGGTAAATTGAGACTCCAGCTAAATCTAATCCCAGCCAGAAGAGTGGGAGACGGTGGAGCAGGCCAGGCCAGAGAGAGAGAGAGAGACAGAGAGAGAGAGAGAGAGAGAGAGAGAGACAGAGAGACAGAGAGAGAATCACCCAGCTGTGGAGGCTCCTGAAGGAGGTGGCATCCCTGATGGGTCTTGAGAGATGGGCAGACCTTTCACACGTGATGATGAAGGGCAAGGTGGGGAGTAGTTGGAGTGGATGAACTGTTGTTTGAAAATGAAATGCATGCATCTAGTAGAAAATTTAGAAAACAGAAAACACTTTAAGAAATCCTATTAGTTTGCCCTCCCAAAGGCAAACACTGCTATAGTTTTGACATATTTCTTTTGGGTATTTTTTTCCAATGCATATTTTGTAATGCGGGGTCCACTCATCTCAGCTGTCGGGGTCCTTAGTGAGACTGACTCAGCTGACAAGAGCGGATGCAGAGGCCCCTCCCCGCTACCCTGAGAGCATCTGGGAAGGGCCTGATTGCCTGTTAAAAGGAGCTCCAATTGCTAACACTATGAAACTAGATCCTCCTTCCTCAGGCTCAGTCTTTGGGATATACAAGTGGCTGATCACCATTTCTAGAAGGCACCATCCAGTGTAGTGAAGAGAAAGTCAAAAAGGTGGAATGTACCCATCAAAACATGTTACATCCTTCTACACTTGTCGAGATGTCAATCAACACTGTTAGGTGATTTTTCTCCACAGGGCTCCATCATTCTCGTGCAGGAATGGTGGTAAGGGATAGCTGGGAGGATTCCAGGCTTTCCAGGTTAAGGAAGAAGTTTCTGTTTGCTCATTAAGCAAACTTAAAAAAGATAACGTAAGCATCAGGAGGACAGGTACCTCTGTTTTAGGGGGTCTCTTTATGGTGTTTGTCTTCCATCCTGGAGAAAGTTATCCTCCCCAGAAGAATGGGCCAAATGTCTTCCTCTAAATGTAGCAAGAAAGAAGCAGAAGACACGTTGATTTTTTTTTCTTATCAGAGACAGTTTGAAACTTCAGATCCTGCAATATATTTTATGCGTAATTTTTAATGGAGTGTAGCCTGGACCAGCAGGGTTTTGACAGGCAGAAGAAAGAAACAGCATCCCAGAGAGAGGTATCAGCATGTATAAAAATGGGATAATAGGTGTACTGGGGGATGGGAGTGACTCTGAATTGCCTGACTTGGATGCAACAGATGGAAACTTCTGAAGGTCCAAAGGCACCGTAACATGTGGATCAGGTCCTCGAGAATTGTGGCAGACACTCTCCATTTTTTTGGCAGCTCAAACCCTTTTTGCATCCTTCCCAGGCACAGGAGATTCTCCACGTTGTAACAACTGTCACCTTCCATAGAAGGCTCACCTTGCCAGCCTCCCTGGCAGCTCTTGTACAGCCACAGTCAGACAGCCACTGCAGATCCTGAGATCCTGCCAGGGAGACAAAGCAGGCTCCACGTGGAATGCATTCTGGTGATTGGAGTGGGAGCCCCATCCAGGTTCTGGAGGCAGCAGCTGCAGGGACGTTAGGACTGGTGTCCAGAGCATACAGGGTGATGCAGGTGGTGCAAGCTGTAGGCTCTGAGTCCGCAAGGGGCCATCAGTGTCCCCCTGGAGCAGTTCTGCCGTGCCATTGTGGGCATTCTTCCTGGCTGAGCTGCCTCCAAGCCTGATTCTCAGTCTCTCATGAAGATTCTCTGACCACAAAATATCATTTCCTACTCAAAACAGCCAGAGATGGTTCCTACTGCAACTCTGAATCCTGACTTTAGGATGAGTGCATTTGAGAGTGGTGGGAGAAGAGGCTTCGTGAGGTATTTGTCATGTAATTTGACATTGAACAAATGTCTATTAGGACTTGGCTATATAATAATAAAATTTAATTTCTCAGACAATTCAGAAAAGAATGTATTAAGCACATGAAAAATTATGTAGCCTCAGTAATAACAAAATTGCAAATAAAATCCAACATTATTTTTATTTCAGAGAGCTGGAAAAGATTTTAAAAATGCTCAGTGCTGATAAAGATGTGGAAAAATAGACATTTGCAGTTCCATCAATATAAATATTTTGGAAAGAAACCTGGCAATAACTAGCTAAGTAATTCACTAACTTTATATGTCCATGTGCCTTGATCCAGCAGTTTCACTTCTAGAAATTTACCTAGGGAAATAATTAGATGGGTACAGAGGAAATTCAGGTAGATGGGGATAAAAACGTCAGCTTTATTTCTGATAACATTTTTTTGGAGGATGTTTCTAGGAGTGCGTCCACCTGGGCACAGCCCACCCAGGGAAAAGCTATGTTTGTCAAAGATTGTTGCCTCAAAGATTGCACGGTTCTGGGACAGAGAAGAAAGGGAGCAAGTTGCAATTAGCCTTTTAATATGTTAGCCCGTCCATCTGAGCAATGTGGACCAATGGCTATCACCCATCTATCAAGTAACTCTCTCCTCTGTGGGGTGGGAGCAGGAGTGATACTGTGATTGTGGTCCCTCTTTAGGGAAGATGTGAGACACAGAAAATAAATGTTCCCTGCCCAGCATCACCATGTGATTCCATTTTTGCTTTAAAAATGTGTGTATGTTTGTGGAAATAGATAAAAAAATAAGCCTGAGATGGATGTTTGATCAGTTTTCCCTGTGGGTTGGGACTAGGAGGAGGATCTTTAGTTTTTCTTTATTATTTGACTTTCAAAAATATACAATAATTATTTTTCATGAGAAAAAGCTGAAATACGTTTCTATTAGAAAATGAAGTTTCTGTTCATACTGAGTGTAATTCTTACTTTATGTAAATGACATTTAGTCATACAGTAACCATCTTTTATAGTTAGCTAAACACTGACAATCAAGCTATACAAGTTCCACGGTGAGAGTGATGACTGGGATTCTTCATGTGTTCTCTGCTGTCCTTTCAATGTTTGGATGTAAACCAAGTCCCTCCTCTACTATCCCTCAGACACCCGCTTCAAACCCTCTTTATTAAAACCCATTTCTCACGTTTTCATTGTACCTTGAGTGAGAAGTCATTCTCAGTACGTTAATTTACTGTGGGAACACACGAGTCACAGGGAGGTATCAGGATTGAAAAATAAAGTGTTTACAAATAATGATTCTTTGGGGGGACTTGAAGGCAGTAAATCTGGAATTTGGTAAACCTGCCTCCCAGATTTTGTTAGGGTCGCTGTTTCAGATGCAGTTCATTAAAATGAAAACTAAAAAAAGAAAAGAAAAGACAAGAAAAAAGGCAAGTGATTGGTATAAGAGGATTATTGGTCTCTTTCACTTACCTTTTCATTTTCCCCCATTCAATCAGCTTGTATTAAAGACTAAAAATAAACCTATTTAAACTCACACCTGAAAAATCAGTGAGCTTTAGGAGGTAATGACAAGGAGGACTGTATCTTTTGTTTTCAGAATTTCAATACCACACCTGCTCCTTCTACCTCCACTGGCCTCTGTTGAAGTCCTACTTTGTTGCAGGCACATGGAAGACAATGTTAGTTGTCTATCTAATATCTGTTCTCTTTTCCTCCTTGTTAGCAGAACCCCAACTTTGTTTAAGCACGCAATGTGTCCAGATAAAAAAAGTGCTCTTCCCCCATCTCCCTGGCAACCAGGGGTGGCCATCTACCACAGTTCTAGTCAGGAAGACTGAGCTGGTCTTTCTGTCAAACTTCAGTTTCCTGATACACGTGCAGTCCCTTCCCACCTTCCCCCTGTTGTCCTTTTGCCTTTATTATTCTTCCCATCTGGAATACAGATGTGAGGGCCGGAAGAGAAGCAGCCCTCTTGTGACCATGGGGATAAATGCCTTATGCTGAGGGTGATGGAGCAGAAAGAAGGAAAGGTCTGAGGGCTTCATTGACCAGCCCTGGCCTATAAACCTTCAGACTTCCTGTTGTATAAGACAAATAAATCTCTATTTTTTAGGCTAGTGGCTCAGGGTTTTCTCTTATTTGCAATCAAAAGTATTCTTTTAAAAAACTGAGGTGAAATTTACATAACATAAAATTAACCATTTTAAAGTGAATTCAATTCAGTGACATTTAGCACATTCACAGTGTTGTGCAACTACCACCTCTATCTAGTTCCAAAACATTTTTATCACCCCCGAACCAAAAGAATTCTTAATTGACACAGGTGTTAGACCAATACTGTCTTACTGAATGCTCAACAGTCCTAATAAAGTGGATATTGGTACTAGACATTTTCTATCCAGCATACCTTCTTCCATGTCCTGGTAACAGCACACAATTTCCCTCTGGGGAAACAATGTCTTTCCCACAGTCTATCCATGTGATCTGAGTACTGTTGACACCATTATGGCTCCATCATGGGCATGTGGATAACCAGAGCATCGTTGATTTAGGGATAGGCTTAGGGATGGGCACATGACACAATTTGGGCCAACGGTCAAATGGCTGGAGAGGGGTATTCTATTTTTCATTAGAAAAATATGTAAGCCGGGAGCACCTGGCTGCCATCCTGCTCCCATATGGAGCTGGTCAGCCTGAGTGTGAAGCTGATACAGGCGAAAACAGAGCCAAGAAACAGAGCCACCAGGTCTTGGTGAGATTTTTGAGCTTCCAAATGTGGCTGGGTTAGAAGCCAGCTTCAATATTTTCAAATACTGAAGTCAGTTAATCTCCTTTTTCTTTCTTAAATCCATTTGAATGGAATTTCCCATTACTTACACTCAAAAGAGTACTACCACTCACTCAAGAGTATACCGTCCCCATTTTACAGATGTGAAACTTGAGCTTCAGGATGATATAATTTGTCCAAGACCGCCCAGCTTTAAACTCAGGTCAGTATCCCTCCAAGGCTGGTCAGTTTTATCACTAAGAAATCACTTACCTACTTCTGTTCCATGCTGGCTGTGTCCAAAGCTGGGAGTGAAGGTCCACCATCTTGTTAGTGAATGCAAATCTGTGATTCTCTTGGATCCCAGGCCGAAAACACTTGTTGGACATAGGCAAGAAGAAAAGAAACATTTCCTTGAACAGATTGATGGACTTAGTATTTACAGTTAGCTAGTTTTGAGTTAGTGACAGCAACCTCTGTGGGTTATTTATTGGATTGCACACGACTCTGAAGCAAAACAGCTTTGATATGGTTTCCCAGTGACCAGATGAACTGTATTGTTAGGCAGTTGATAGAGGGCTTCCTAATTACAAGAAATAAAAACAAAAATCTGAGGGCTTCCTTGGTGGCACAGTGATTAAGAATCTGCCTGCCAGTGCAGGGGACACGAGTTCGATCCCTGGTCCGGGAAGATCTCACATGCCGCGGTGCAACTAAGCCCCTGCGCCACAACTACTGAGCCTGTGCTCTAGAGCCCGTGAGCCACAACTACTGAGCCCGCATGCCACAACTACTGAAGCCTGCGCCTAGAGCCCGTGCTCCACAACAGGAGAACCCACTGCAATGAGAAGCCATGCACTGCAACGAAGAGTAGCCCCTGCTCACTGCAACTAAAGAAAGCCTGCGCACAGCAACGAAGACCCAACACAGCCAAAAATAAAAATATATAAATAAATGAATTTATTTAAAAAAAAAAAAGAAAAATCTGAGTACTCCTTCTTCCCCTCCAACATTCTTTGCAAAACATGCTTTGCTAGGCCCTGGACTAGTTGACTAAAATGTGTCACTAGCAAAATATCCAAGAGGCAGAAGAGCCTGATGGAAACAGTTTTATTGAGTGCCTCTGTGACAAAAATATCTTCAAAGGGAGTTCTATCAATTTTATTAAGCTACATTGTGCACTTTTACATGACAAGCATATCAAGCACAATAGCATTTGAATTAGCAATCAGGTTTTAATAGTATTTGACACTTCCCCACCTTGTACTGGCAGAAGCTGTCTCTCTGAGGAGAGATGCCAGGAGAGGAAAAGTCAGCCTCCCGTGGAGAAATGGGTGGCGTCCGAAAGTTCATTTGTGAATTTGTCGGTTGTTGCTCAGAACACGTTTTTCACACAGTAAGAATGGTATTTAGGGTCCTGTGCTGACACTTAAGAGCCAAGTGAGCCCCTTTTATCGATTACAGGGTTTTGGTTGCAAATAACAGAAACTAACTCTGGTTAATTTAAGCCAAATTACTGGCAGGATACCGGGAGCCCTGAATCAGTGGGAAGGTTGAGGGACCAGACTTTCCGAGAGGGAGCCCCAGAGAGCTACACAACAGACCTACAGTAATGACGGCCATCATAATGTCTGACGTCACCCCGTCTACCAAAAATCTGGTCCTTCTTGTGGTCCTGCACCTCAGTAAATGGCTCCTCAGGCCAGCATGTTGGAATTGTCCTTGACTCTCCTATTTCTCTCACGCTTCACATCCAGTCCTTCAGTAAACCTGGTTAGCTCTACTTTCTAAATATATACGGAATCTGATTACTTCCCATTTGCCCCACAGTTACAACCCTGATTCTAGGCAGTATCATTTCTCACCTGAAATACTACCATCACCTCCTCGCTGGTCTCCCTGTCTTCCCCCTCAGTCTACATTGCACTCAGCAGCCAGAGGGATTAAGTTAAAATGGTTGCCTCATGTCTTAGTAAGTGGCTTGATCTGACTTGATCCAGTTCCTGACACCTCTCCTGCCTTCTCATCCATCATATGTCCATTCCATCCCTCTGCTCCAGCCACGTTGACTTCCTCCTCTCTGTTCCTCAAACATACCAAGCAGGCTCCTGCCTCAGGGCCTTTGCACTTGCTCTGCCTTCTGCCTGGAACACTTTTGCAGAGCTTCTCTGTTCAAATATAGTTTCCTCTGATTGCCCTTTAAAATAGAAGCCATGTTTTCCCCATCTCTCTCACAATCTATCCCCTTCAGCCTACTTTATTTTTCTTCATAGCCTCATCACCACGTGATGTTATATAAGACACAGATGTGTTTATACTCTAACTCCCTCTCTTAGGATATAAGCTACTTGAATTTGTCTGTTTTCTTCAATTCCATGTCCTCACACTGCACATATTAGGTGCTCAATAAATTTTTTTCGGAAGGCATGGATGAATGCATGCATGGGTAAATACAGGAACAGCCCTGTGGTGCAAACAGGCTCATTAGTCATTGTGCTCTCACTGGAAAGAATGAATTCCAATAATTTTCCATTTCAAAAATCAAATTTCAGGGAGGGGTTTCTGATGAGTAACAGGCTCATATCTTACCAAAAGGAGAACAGGACAGAAGTCCCATAAGCTTCCCCAAAGGAAAGAGACATTCCCAAAAGGAAACTACTCCTTATTTTCAACAAATGGCAATGGATTCTTGGGACATAGGTGAGGAAGCTCTGCCCACCAACATGTGAAATTACACATAGAAATGAAATAACTTTCTGTTCCAGTTTGCGATAGTTGATGCTTCCAGTAACCAAAACCCAAGTAACAGTAGCTTAGACATACAAGGGCTTATTTTTTGGGCATAACAAATCGGTGAGAAGGCAGTTGCTGGCACTGGTTCAGTAGCAACACATCAGAATCTGGGCTGGCATTTCTGTGATCTTCTTGGTCTTTCCCTCATGGTCACAATATGGCAGCCATTGTCCAAGCTTCCTGCCTTCACACATCCTTCAAAGGAAGAAAGGGGTGGAGGACAAATGACACAGTGCTTTCTTCCAGTACATCTCTCTCTAATCACAGAAGGAAATATCCTTCCTAGGAGCTGTCTGAGACAGCTTCCCACTTTCTCTTTTTGGCAAAACTGGAAGACTTGGGACAATGCTTATTTAGCCTTTCCAGTCTCTATGGTAAGAGTTGGGTGTTGAGAAGCGTGTTAGAAAAAAAAAAAAAAGCGAACAACTCGATTTTTAGGGACTTCCCTGGCGGTCCAGTGGTTAAGATCCCGTGCTTCCACTGCAGGGGGCCCAGGTTCGAGCCCTGGTTGGGGAACTAGGATTCCGCATGCTGAGAAGGGTGTTGGGGATGCTTTTAGGTGGTTGACCAAAGGTGTCTGCTCAAGATCAAACAGCTAGAGGGTTAGGACTTGATTTAATCTGAGTTTTGTCTGGTGCCAAAGTCTATCTCTTGGGCTCTAGGTTAAATTGCCTCTTGGGAGGAAGGTTTTGTTTTCCCTTTCATTTTGCTTTGTTTTGTTTTTAGATGCTGTCTAAGTAGCTAGACACAAATGGCCATATATTATATGATTCTCTTGATATGAAATGTCCAGAATAGGCAAATCTATAGAGACAGAAGGTGGATTATCGGTTGCCAGGGTCTGGGGAGTAGCAGTGAATGAGGGAGGGTGACTACTAATGGGTATGAAGTTTCTTTCTGGGGTGATGAAGATATTTTGAAATTTGATAGTGGTGGTGATTGCACAATTCAATGAATATACTAAAAATCACTGGATTGTATACTTTGAAATGTAGAATTTTATGGTGTGTGAATTATAATAAAGCTGGTATTTAAGAAAAGGTAAATGCTGAACATGTAGTATAGTTTTTGTAACCCCCTACATTTAAAAATACACCAGGATCTTCAAAACATCAAAATGCCCTATGCCTCTCCTGTCCTCTTAGGGGTCTTGGGCATATTCACCCCTGACGAGCTTCCCGGGGTCCAACCTGTCTATTAACTTCCCCTGCCCTCCTTTCACAGATCAGCACTCATTTCTCTCATTCCTTTTAGGTTTCCTTTCCAGGTATTTTTCCATATGTACTCACACATGAAAAACAATTTATTTCCCTCGCACTCTCATGACCTCATTAAATTGCAAATTCCACGAGACGGTACTTGACATTATAGCTAATATTGTTTCTATGTAGTAGCTGCTCATGTGTTGCTAAGTGGAGGGTCCGATTATAATAATATTTGAGCAGGACTTTAAGAAGCTCCATTGCAATATTAGACTAGCTGCTTTAGGATGGAAATTCTCAACCCAGGCTGTGCTTTAGAACCCCTGGGTAGCTTTTCCAGTGCTGGCGCCTGGGGTCCATGCCCAAAGCTTCTGATTCCATTGGGATGGCGTCAAGGGTAAACCTAATATTCAGCAAGAACTGGAACAGTGGTTTTCAACTGAGAGTGATTTTGCTCCCTGCCCAGGGCACATTTGGCAATGGCGGGAGGCATTTTTGGTCATCACAGCTTGGGGAGAGGTATGTGCTGTGGGCATCTTGTGGACCAGGAGAGGCCAGGGATGCGGCTAAACGTCCTGCAACGCCCAGGGCAGTCCCCACGACAAGTAATTATCTGGCCCAAAGCGTCAGTAATTCTGAGGTGGAGAAACCCTGGGTTAGAGGAGTCAGAGAAGCCTGGCCAGCTGCATCATCAGAGTTTAACTCTGGGGCAGATGGTGGCAAGTAGAAACGCATGAACACTGTACCCAGGTAGCCAAGTGGGTAATCATGGGGGTTCACAGCTGAGGTTCAACACAGCTTTGAGTTTGACCTCCTCATGTGTTCCACGGATCCAGACCTCCTTTGTTGATAAGCACACCTGAAAGCAAGCCAGAAGTTAGGTTGTTAAAATTCTTGTTATTTTTACAGGCATTCTACAGCTAAAAGCCATCAACTGTCAACCACGATGAGCAATTCACGTTCAAAATGAAGAACTTCTGACAATTACCATGCGTCTTCAATCCTTCGGCATGCTTTCAGAATTATTGCTTTCATTATGGAGCAAAACTTGGGCCACAGCAACACACTCCAGAAAACAGTACACCAGTATTTGTGATAAGGGGAACAGTAGACAAGAACAAACATCCATAGGCTCAGGAGAGAAGTCTTTGTGGGCCAGGGTGAACGCCCAAATCAGATGCAGATCACTCCAAAGCCATCGAAGCAACAAGCATCCTACACACCTTGGGGCAAATGTTGACTCTGCGGATTTTTGTTTGTTTGTTTAAAACCAATCACTTGATATGATCTCATAAGCCATGCGAGAGATTGCTATCATGGATAATGAAAACAAAATGACAGGCAGATAAATTTAGTTGCTGTTTAAGAAATCTTGTAAGGTATTCTCAATAGTATAAAGATAAGGAAATCGCATAATTGAAGGAGCTGAAAACAGCATTAGCACTAGAGCATATAAGGAGAGTAAGGAAATCAATTGTGGAATGTAGGAAAGAAGTTCAGATAAGGCCGAGCTCCCTTCAGTGAATAAAACTGCCCACTATGAAAGCTAGGCGACCTAGCCTAGTGCTTTTCAACCTAGGCTGCCCAACAGAACCTCCTGGACAGCTTTAAAAGCTCTGATGCCCAGGCTGTACTCCAGACCAATACAGTCTGAACCTGTGGGGTGGGACCAGGTTACAGCATTTTGTAAAGCTCCCCAGATGGTTCCAATGAGCAGCCACATTTGAGACCCACTGGCAAGTACTCCCTCTCTCTCCCCACTGTGGTACAGGGGTGGCATCTTGGCTTGGCTCACATCATACCCTGTTGCACTTAAACCTTGAGGGACGTAGAGGTACTTCACTTAGTATGTGTAGCAAAGGCATTGGGACAGTGTTGTGAGCCCAATGGCAGAAATATCCAGTAGCAGCAGTGGCCACGGTACTTGGGTAATTGTGTCTTAACAAGAGTTAAGGTCCCTCTGGAGTGACCTTGAAGTGGTTCCTCTGACACAACTTCCCTTGCTTGGTTCCTGCTCATTTTTCCAGCCTTCTTCTCTTTTGGGGGACTTCCTGATTTCCTGCCAACAAATTAATTTCTGCTAAGTTAACCAGATTTGGTCTGTTGCTTGTAGCCAAGAACCCTGATGGGTATATTTATTGAATGTTCTCTTGAAATTGACAGATTAAAAAAAAATACCTGTTTCAGCTTCATCCTAAGTAATGGCATCCATGGAATCACTTTAGATGTGTTAGTTTTATCTTTCTGAATATACATAAAATAAATACACAATTGTTAGAAGTAGACATCACTATGCTACTTAAAACTGTCCTGTATCCCAGCTGTTCATGAACTACCTTTTGCGAAAGGTTGAGTTAAGATTCTTTTAAGTGCAGTTAATAGAAAGCAGGTCTGAGTAACTTAAGCTGAAATAAGGAATTTATTGGGGTTTCTTATAAAATCAAGGAAGCAGCCAAGGGCAGAGCAGCCACTGGGCAGCTTGGGACTTAGTGAAGGCTGTGGCTCTTTTCTCTCAAGTGCTCCCAATAATGTGGTTTAACTCTAAAACACCTCCTATTGAAACTTGCAAATACAGGGGAGGAAGAGGTTCAGTTGTGGCCAGGAGGGGAAGGCCATGGTGTGTAGACTGCTGCTGGGGGCCCTGGTCCATGTCTAGGGGCAGTCCCCAGTGCAAGGTCATTGACTGGAGCAAGGTAACAACCTGAAGAGGTGCCTTCCACATTACAGGAAAACTCACATGACCTGGTGGGATAAACTATACGTCAGGCAGGATATGTTCAATGGCAAGTGACAAAAAAAAAACCCAAAAAAACCCCAAACCCCTCAAAGGAAAAAAGGGGCTTTACTGACTCGGAAAACTGGAATGTGTAGGAACGAGAACCGGTTGAGTCATCGCTGGATCCAGGTCTCAAACGGTTATGTCAGGACTTAGTTTCACCTCCCTAGCTCTCCCCGGCCTCCAACCCTGGCCCCACGTTGGCTTCATTCCCGGACAGGTTTTCCCCTCCTGGCAGGCCATAAGTGCGGGGATTATTTGTCCTCTGTAGAGATGCCCATGTCAGTGCCTGGAGCACCTCTCTTGAGTAGTTTGAGCAACGTCTCAGGAGAGATTCTCATTGGTCAGGCAAAAATAATGTGTCCCTCTGTGAACCAATCACTGTGGCCCTGGGAGGCTTGGACCACACTGAGTGGCCAGGCTTGAGCCAAGTACCCACCTTGGGTGGGCTGTGGGTGGGGTCAACTCCCGTCAAACCACATGGGCTGAAATCTGGGAAATATTTAGTAACTGGCTCTGGGGATGGGCAGGGGACATTTCTATGTACAAATACTCCCACCATGCCTGATTTCAGACTACCTGCACAGTCTCAAATGGCTTAGAAGGTTGTTAAAAATTTAACAGTCAGCTTTCATGAGCTGGTAAGACAAGGGAGAGGTGGGAGGGACCAAGAGAGAGATAGTTTCCTAAAAAAAAAAAAAAAAATCATCATTCTAGCACCAGCACCGGCATGATGGGGAATACGGTGGGGCAGACAAAGCCAAAGAAAGCATCCTACAGAGAGTAAAGAAACTTCCATTTATTTTGCTAGATATCTATTGAGGTGTATTTCCACAAAAGTGCTAGGAAGTGGGTTCTAGAAGAGAATTCATTGATCCGTCACTAAGTATTTATTATCTACCAAGGACAGAGCCTGTCTCAATGAGAAATGAACTCATCACCTAGTGTGGGAAGCCAACATGTCACAAGAGGTAAAAGATATGGTAAGTGCTCTAATAGAGGACAGATGTTAGAGGAGAGAGCAGGCAATCTAAACGGGGAGCGAAGGACTAGGGGACATTTCAGAGAGCAGGACTTATCTGTGCTGGTTCTAGCAGGATGTGTGAGAACTTGTCAGACTAAAGGGGTGGACATGCCAGGCTGAGGGTACAGGGTTTGCAAAGTCATAGGGGTATGAAATAGCTCTAAGTGGTTTCAGATGACTCACGTGGGACGGGGAGGCGGATAGCTGGGGGCTAGATCTTGCATGATGTGTTAAGGATGTTGGATTTTATCCTGCTGCCATTGGGAGCAATTAAGGTGTTTCAAACAGGAAGAAGGGTCATGATCCAATTGGCATTTTAGAATGGCTGGGCAGCTGTGTGGAGGACTGATTCTAGAGGAGGGAAATTGAAAGCAAGGAGATCAGTAGGAATTTATGTGAGAGAAGGTGGGAGGAGCAAGGAGGTGAAGTGGAATCAACTTGGTGGCCCATTGGGTGTGAGGGGGAGGTGGATCCAGGAACTCACCATTTCAGTCCAAGAGTAGCTTTAACCCATTGGGAAAGACAGGCTTATATGTAGGAGAGAAACATAAAACCTACATGCTAAGGAAGTAATGCCTTAGAAATAAAGTGTCTTACTGGTTTAATATAATAAGCTAAATGATTCATGATCAGGAAGAAGAGAGATCCATATTGGTTGGCACAATTCAGAAAAACCCACGGATGAGGTAGAAAGGGATGGGCTCTAACTAGCAGGGATTGAATTAGTCAGAATGAACCAAAAACTGCGGTGCAGGTCACACACCCACACTCCTCGTCACTTTTGGGTCCAGGGCTCAAATGATGATGGTGAGATTCCAACTTCCCACCCCACTGCCCTTTCTCTTTTCCTCTGGGTTGGCTTCATTCTCAGACAGACGAACCCCCTTTATCTGGAGAAAAAGAAAAAAAGTCCCCCTTTTTCTAAAGAAAGGGGATCTGAGATTTCAATTTTTGAGAGATTGCAAGTTTGAAAATATTTTTATTCTTGAGTAACAATTTGGCTGGTTATGGAATTCTTGGAAAGAAATACTTTTGCATTAGCATTTTGAAGAAATGTATTGTCTTCCAGTTTTCAGCATGGCTGTCGTGATGTGTGATGATGATTTTCTATTATCTCTGTCTCTCTGGAAAGTTTTTAGGATTTGAAATTTTATGATGATATAACTTGGTGTGGACTTTTCTCACTTACTGAGCTGGGTAACTAATGGGTTCCTGAAGCTCGTCTTCAGTTTAAGAAATTTTCTTGGATAATTTTTTATGTTATTTCCCCCTTTTCACTCCTAATTTTTACTATTGTTGTTTTATAAAACTTCTATTATTTGGATATTGTATCTTTAATTTTCTTCTTAATATTTTCTCTCTACTGTCTACCTCTTTTTCCTTAGTTCTACTTCCTGGGAGAATTGTCACCATCGTCTTCCAAACTATCATTTGAATTTTTAAATGTTGCACTCTATCTTTTAATTTCCAAAAGCTATTCATCATCATATGCATTTTATTTATGAATGCTTTATCACTCTGAAGATATTTCAGTATTTTTGACGTTTTTTTCTTGCACATTAACAGTCTCTATTTCCTTAGTGTTCCTCCTTTTCCCCGTTTGTCTTCATCTCTGAATTTATCTTAGAGGTTTTTCTCAAATACCTGGTGATGCTTGGATGTCCATTTGTATTTTGAAGTGAGGCACTAAAAGCACACTCAATGCTTTACGTCTGGGACGGACTGTTGACAGGTGGGCCTCTGAGTGGGAGCAATGGGCTGTGACTTGCCTGCTTCATGGAAATCCCCCAGGATGTCAGTATCTGTAGTTTTCCTTTCTCTTAGGTATTTTTCATAGAGGAAACAGTGAGCCGCTCACTTGGGAGGGAGGTGAGTGTTGACCTGGTAGCCCAGACTGGGAGCTGAGCAGAGACAGGATGGTGAGGGTCTTTGTCAGTACGCCTGCTTATATCATAAAGGGCTGTCATTCTCAGCCTCCTTTGTGCTGGGTGTCCTTCTCTCCATAGTCTTTAAACTCATGCCCTTAATAACTTTCCTTTCTGTAGGAGGAAGGTGGGGGAGGAAATCCTTAGAGTTTTCCTGATTTCACTCCAAGCCTGTACTCCCGCCTTCAGAAGTAACTGGTGCCTCCCAGTCTCAAAGTTCTCCAGGTGCTGGAGCTGAACTGGCTTCACGTTGCCTTCCCAACACCCAGTCCTGAGCTAATGGGAAAGTACTGGAACCTAGTCACTTACCACTTGTTTACTCAATCTTTCAAAATTTGGCTGACATTTCTCTGCTGTCATTGTCTGTTCTCCCACTCTCTTTGTCCTTGTGGAGTTTATAACTCTTTAATCCCTTTACCATCATTTTAGCAAGGTTTTGAGAAGAAGAGAAGATAAACCGGTGAATTCAACCCACCATTTTAAACCGGAAGTCCTTTAATATACTTTCTATTAATTTTTAACATGTCCGTCCATCCCCCTCTCTCTTCACTGCTGCTCCAGACAGTCGGACACCTTGATTGAGCTGTCCTTGATGGCTTTGTTCAAGTCTTTTCCTGTTGAGTATTTCACAAGGTCAGCATCCACAGAGCTGAGGTCAGCCCCCCAAATGTGCAATCACAAGAGCTTTAGAAGAGCATCTTATTCCTTGTAAATGCTGCCCATCATGTCCTTACCCGCCCTCTTTTCTAACCAGAAGGGGGAAATGGGGCATGACGGAAGAGACTGTGATCTTTGTGACAGATCCTACAGTCATACAAAAATGCAAATGGGAGCCACAACATGGCTTTCCATTTTTTGGTTTTATTATATTTTGAAAGCCTTTTAATTTTTTTTTTCTGATAAAGCCTTTTGAAAAATACTCATTCTAAAAATACTCCAACAGTGTAGAGAATCAACACAACCTTCCCTAGTCTGTCTCCTTTAATCCTGTGCCTTATCTTTTATACATTTGGTTTGTATCCTTCCATATCTTTAACGCAGACCTTTATGCTTGTACTAGCATATGAGCATTCATTTATTCATTTAACAAGCAATTATTGAGTCTCTATTTTGTGCCAGGCACTGATATAGAGATGTAGGCAATATGTTGGTGAACAAGACAGGCCAAATCCCTTCCATTCTGGGGATGTACATTCTAGTGGATGTGTAAAGCTTTAAACATCCAACACACCTTACATCCACAAATACACACACACTCACTGGCCATATTATACATAGCTTGTTTTTTACTTATCATCTAGTACATCTTTCCATATTAGTACCATAGATCTTTATTATTTTTAATGGTTGTGTGGTATCTCATTATATGAACCCATCATTTGTCTACTCTCCTAATAATAATCATTTAGATTACTTCCAATATTCTTCTGTTACAATGGATCAAGCATGATTTGTGCAAATATTCCCCTATTGATCAACCTTGAAGTGTTTCCAGTTTTCGATTTAAAAATCTTTAATTGTACAAACAACTTTGTAAAATTGATTTTGTACATTTAACTTTGTACCCCTGTGCAAGAATATCTATAGTGTGTGTGTTCCTATCAGAAGAACACTGGGGTCAAATGGAACAGCATTATACATTTTGAAAGCTATTGCCAAACTGCCCTAAAAAAGTTTGAATTTATTTAAACTCCCACTAGCCATGAAGGAGTGTGCCTGGTTCTGAAAAAGGTGTTTTGATGTGCGTGGTGATTTTTTTCATTTTGCCACGTTGCATTTCCCTAGTTAATTTAAATTTGACTGTGGCAGGACTGTATGCTTCCAGACACTGCTTGATTTACACCATGTGAGATTTCTTATCAGACTCTGCAGCACTTTCTACTCTCTCAAAGCAATGTGGACATTGAAAACTTATCATTTTCCTTCCACTAGATCTTGAACAAACAAGCTAAAGAAACTTGGTCTCAGACTTATCTTTGAAAAAGTCATTTAATGAAAAAAAATCTAAGTAAACCCCCCAATTATACATCTATATATCATCTTCAATCACTTTTAATCCATAACAAAATGTTATCCTTCAGTTCATATTTAGAAAAGCAAAGCAGATTTTATGTGTAAGGTCATCTCTATCTACTCTCTCAATAAGCCTTCTCAAAGATCTCTATGCAGGTTGTGGCATGATTTGGTTGTAAATGAATGTGCATTACTAGACGTGAAAACCAAAGTCATCAAAATGTGGTGACTAGGATGGGCAACGTTAGACATCACGATATGAACAACGGTCACTCACAGCAACTTCAAGAAGTTATCTCCAATCACCTACCTTCCTTTTACAGAAGAGATTTTCTGTAGGGTTGCTCAAATCAGATCCTTGCTCCTTTAATCTCTTTCTCTCTAAGCGAATGCAAATCGTGCTTGACTTAACCAAGCAGCTCTGCTTTAATTTGCTGGCAAGATGTGATGCGTAACCAAAATGGATTTTTAGGCCCATCAAATGTCTATACTATATGGTTCAAAAGCAGAGTGACCTTTACGACTTGCATTGTGCATTGCATATCTAAAATCAGAGACCAAGATTGGAAATTCTCACACTGTTTTCCTTCATTAGAGGAGAAAACAGAATTCAGTTGGACACATGCACTAAAATTAGATTCTTAAATAAACAGCCAAGGTCTTAATAATTCATGCAAAGACACAGGGAAAAAATGAGGAAAATAATTGAGCAATAGCGGGCAAATACCATGTCGTTTTGTACTGCCTCACACTAATCATTGGTACTGTATATCTCTGATATACAGGTTTATTAATGAAACAAAAAGGCATCTACTATGGATAAATAATACATCATATGGCATTCACATATGCTATGTGTAACAGAGATCAGTGACACCTATCAATTCATTTTAAATCAGGTCATGTGTACTTCGCTCAGTCTGCAGTTTGTCAATCTCTACTTTCTGCTTAATAGACGTCGTGGTTTGCTGTGCTTAAAAAAAAAGGAGGCACTGTAGTGAGGAACCAGGTGAGATATAAAAGTAATTAAAAAAATCATCAAGACTCTGCCTCCGTAAAGGCAGCCTAAACAGTGATATATTTGTACATTTATCATCACTAACATGGGCTCAGCCTAGAGATTTAGTGAAAGAATTCAGCAGTGCCATTAAGAAATGAAGACATTTTGCAAACTTTTTTTTTTTTTCAGTTCTACAAACCCATTAGGATATTTATGACTCTGGATGAAGAAGAATTAGTATCATTAACATGAAGGGGTTGTCAGGGAGGTTACAGGAAGCCAGGGGTCATGGGACGGGGGGCAGGAAAGAAAGGCATCCAAACTGAGAAAGTAGATTAAATAGAGATTTCTAAAAAAACAGAAAATAATTAGTGGTATAACATAGACATCATTAGCTGTAGTAATGTCTATGACAAATAAATAACAGTTGAAAACAATAAAATTTGTGGTAATGTACTGTGTTGTAATATTGCTGGCAACATGTGGGAAGCCTCTGACAGATGTTAAACAGATGTGGCAATTAGCAAACCTTATGGTCATGCCGGTAAGATTATTATGCAACACATTCTCCAGCAAAATGAGATGATTTCCTTCTTTGTGTGGCTTTATCCACGTGGAGAGTGAGCTAGTCTAATGTTCCATTTAAGCAAAGTCGTTAGCTGGTATCTCCTCAGCCACATACATATGCAAGTGTGTGTGTGTGCATACATATACATATATATTTTTTGATGTCTTCTGAAAGATTTAGAGTAATTCAGAATTTAAACAAGAACAATATCAATTCAGCTGTGTAGCAGATACTTCAATTATAATCGCTAATGGACAAATTGAGAGATAAAAAGACTTTTCTATCATGTTGAAATTCAATGAACAGTTTTCAATTAGGCTCAGGATATAAAAGGAAAAAAGAAAGCGACTTTTCCTTGATGTTTAACATTGCTGAGAAAGATGAGAGGAACTTTGCTTTTTCATTATACTGAAGAGATGCATATAATGCCGCATATTTAAATTATAAATCAGGTTGCTATCTGCCAACTGAAAGCAATATCAATTAGAACTTAGGTGGATTAAGCTTTAAAATGCCTTATATTTAATGACAAAAATATGACTGTTAATCTCCACAGCCATCAGAGGGATAATTTAAGGCAGCAAGAAATCAAAGAATGATGTCACAAAAATAGGCCCTTGCAGCTTTTTGGATAGTATTATCGTAATTAATGTACTTCGAATGACTTTTTTGTGGGTTATGGGCTTTCACAAAAGCATTTATTGCAGGCATAAAATATAAAACTCTAAAGAGTGGGTTTGACTAAGGTTGACTGGAGGGTCCTTACCCTTTCTGCTCAGTAATTCCTGTAAAATAATAGTTTCATTTACAGGCGCAATTTATAATGTTGAATTTACGCCAGTTCATCTGATATAAATCATGGTAATAGCATGATCTATTGTATGTCACTTGAGCGAATGCAAATTAAATATCGTTAAATTAAAGAAAAACTGTTAAAATAACATTAGGTTGTAACTAGAGCTGCTGGAATAAAGGAAATGTGGGGTTAAGGATGAAATTTCACTATTGTAGGTCTCAATCTGATACTGGAATGTGTTGCCCAAAACAAATGTACATAGACAAATTAAAAAAATGGGGAAGTGGAATTATGGACAAAGTTATACATCCACTCCAGAGCATCCTTTCATTTTGATTTCTAACCACAACTCTAAAAATTAAGTAGCTGTTTTTGTACTGGGTTTTGCTTCCTGCAATTCTTTAATGTCTTATTCAGCAACTGGAAATGAAGTTTCTTTTGTAATTACTTGGTGTATTTTTTTTTTTTCTTTTGAGTCATAGGCTTTTTTTTTTCCTTCCAGGAGCACTTTCAACAAAGCTATTGTTTATTTACTTCTCCAGACCCCAGCATCTCTCTGTTAACAGGCCCAGAGAAGAGAGCACAGGGGGTTAGTCGGTTAGGCAGCTGCTGCTGATTCTTTTCATTGCTTCTACAGTGATATGTTGTGAGGCCAAATCAGCAGAGCCGATTACGGCTTCAATTCTTAAATGTGGTTCTGGAAAGCCTGGGTCATTAATAAGCAGAAGTCATTAAAATGCATCTATCAGACAAATTTACTTCCTCCCACAAATCAGAATTCTCTTTATTCCACTTCAGAAGTTGATTACAACTCGTGTTCAAAACGAACCAGAACCATTGTGCTAAGATAAATTTGGGGTGGGAGGGTGGAGGGAAGAGGGAAAGAAAGAGGCGGTGGGAGGGCACAGAGAGGGAGGGGGTGAGAGGCAGGCTAAGATGAAACAGGGAGTACAGGCAATATTATTTCCCTTTTACTTAAAAAAATATACATTACAAACCATTTCATCAGTGGATCACACTTGGCAAGGAACAAGTTGGGGATTTTGGTGTGTGTGTGTGTTCTGTTTCACGTGTAACCTAGCACATTGTCAGAACTCACTAAATGTTGATGGATGACAGGGTGACATACCCATTATAACATCAATTAATTTGCTGTCAAGAAAAAGTGGGTCCTTCAAATTATCCAGCCATAATTGCCTTGGCTTTGCTAACTTTCCCCCCCTCCATAACAGGTTATGTGAGTAGTTATCAACACATATGCTTCAGAAATATTCAATAAAAGGCTGCATTTTTTTCCCACATGCCATGATAGAAAAAGATATAATGATGTGAATATGTGGTTATCCTGATAGACCAAGGAAGCAGCATGGGGGCTGTAAAAAAGAACACTGATAGTAGTGCTGCATAAACCAGGTTTGAAGATGAGCTGTAATATTTATTAAGCACTTATTTGCCAGGTATATACTAACCAGGGCCAGGACTAGGGTAAGGAAAGTGAGGCACTCACTGTGGGTACAAAATTTAGGGGGGAGGGCACATCAGAAAATTCAGTTATCAAGATAACTCATATTTTGCGCAATATTTTAAAAAATCAAAATTAACATAAAATCCAAAATGAACAAAACATCAAAAATTTAAATAAAGACAGTGCTGTGTGGAGCCATATTGAAACCTAAGGCAAAAAAGGAAAATTTGCATTTCCCATATGATGCTCATATGTAGTTTTTTAATTGTTAGTTTTTTTCCAGAACATTAAAGAAGTTGAAAAAAAAATACTGAAAAATTGACAAGCAGGTGTATTAAAATGCATAACATTATTTTAAGTTTAAATATTTTATTTGTACCCCAAACAGAATTGATGATAATTTCACTTTTCTCCTTGAATGGAAGCAAAACCATCATCAACATTTTCAAAATCTAATTCTGAAAAAAATTAACCACTAAAAATACATAAAATCATGTTTATGGTAATGTATATTTTTTTGTTTTGACTCAGGATCCAGTATGGATCCACACAGAGCTGCTACTGATCCTACTTTTATGTAACATTTTGATTTTTTTTTTTCAGATTTAATTGATATTTATAGGACATTCCATCCCAAAACAGCAGATTACACTTTCTTCTCAAGTGCACATAGAACAATTCTCCAGGATAGATCACACCTTGGGTCACTAATCAAGCCTCAGTAAATTTAAGAAAATTGAAATCATATCAAGCATCTTTTCTGACCACAACACTATGAGATTGGAAATGAATTACAGGAGAATGCGCCGCGCGAGCAGTGGGAACAGACGCGCGGTGGCATGGTGCACAGGCGCGCCGGCCTGCAGGCGTCTCCAGTACACACAGAGGAGTCCTTGGACTGTGAGGAGGAGGCCATGGCAAGCAGAGGCTGTGGAAACCCGGAACGATTCTGCCTTCATACTTGGCATTGACTCAGAATTCCTTGCGTCCTGGTCAGATGCTGTGAGCTGATTACTGCCCCTAGCATTAGGTCAGTCCATAGGTAGTGGGAGCAATGGCTGTGCATCTGTTGGAGGATTGGTACAAGGGGATGGACCTGGACCCCAGGAAGGCCGTGCTGATCGTGGGCATCCCTGTGGACTGTAGTGAAGAGGAAATTACAGAGACCCTGAAGGTGGGCTTACAGCCCCTGTGTGCCTACAGTGCGCTGGGCAGAATGTTCAGAAGGGAAGACAACTCTAAGGCAGTTTTCATTGAATTGGCTGACGAGGTCAATTATGCTACGATGCCCAATCAGATCCCAGGAAAGGGAGGTACCTGGGAAGTGGTGGTGAAGCTCCGTAGCCCAGATGATGAATTTATCAACAGACTGAACTACTTCCTGAAAGATGAGGGCCGGAGAATGGTAGATGTGGTCAGTACCCTGGAGCATAGCACTTACCCTGAGGAGGTAGAGCCAAAAGGCTTGGCTCAAGTCGAGCCACCAGTCCCGCAGCCTCTGAAAGAAAGCATGTGGTACCCAAAACTGAAGGTGTTTTCAGGAAGCACATTCCCAGGCCCAGGCGAAGAGAACTTTGAAGCCTGGCTAGAGCAGGTGACTGAGATGATGCAGATGTGGCAGGTGCCTGAGGTAGAGAAGCAGCGGTGTTTCCTGGAAAGCTTAGAGGGCCCCGCCCTGTCCCTCATACAGGTGCTGCGGGCCAACAATGACTCCATGACTGTGGAGCAGTGCCTGGACACCCTGAAGCAGATCTTCGGGAATAAAGAGGACTATAGAACCTCACATTTAAACTTCCTCCGGACATGCCAGAAGTCCGGAGAGAAAGTCTCTGATTTTTTGTTACGGTTACAGCCCCTGCTGCAGAATGCCCTGCAGCACAGCCCCTTGTCAGTGAGAAGCGCAGACATGATTCGCCTGAAACACGTCCTGGCTCAGGCCTCCATGAGCAGCGCCCTCCAGGGCAAGCTCAAGCTCCTGGAGCAGCGAGGGTGTGCGCCCACTTTCCTGGAGTTACTGAAGCTCATTCGAGACGAGGAGGAGTGGGAGGCCACCATGGCAGTGGCCAGGGAGAAGCAGAGGCAAGTGGGAAGGGGCCGCAGGGCCTCTGGCCCCCAGGTACTGGCAGAGACCAGTGTGCCAGCCCCTCCGGTCATGGTGCAGGCACGGCTGTTTCGTGGGAGCAGCGCTGAGACCGTCCGGGAAGGGGCTACCCTGTCACTGAAGCGCAGGCAGGTGCCGTGCCTCTGCGGGACTGGGGAGGAAGGCCAGAGCCAGGCAGCGTGTCCCCCAGCAAAGCAGAAGCCTCAGCTTGCAGCAGAGGAGTTGGGAAACGAGATGGGGGCTGGGGCCATGAGCCACCCCAAGCCCGAGGAAGCATAGGCTCAGGATATCCAGGCACCCTCTCCCCTAGCAGGCAACCCGGCTATTTTAACGAGGGGAAGGGGCAGTCCGCAGGAACAGTGGGGGCCTTGACTGGGGCAGAGGGGCAGGGCCGCCAGGCCCAGGCCCAGCCCCTCGGCACCCACCAGCTGGAAGGGACTCCACCAAGCAAGCCAAAGTCAGCTCAGGGAGGCACCGGCGACACAAGCGGGGAGCCACCATACCCAGCACGAGGGGTCCCCGAGCCTCAGACAGAGACCCCAACACAGTAGAGACTGAGAAAGGTATAGTCGGGGGCTCTGGCATCAGCCCTGTCTTCCGGCCACCCTCAGACGCCCACCCTGTGGGCTCTGAGCTAATGATGCTGATGGGCCCCCAGGCCACGTGGGGCCTAGAGGCGCCTCCCCCGGGGCCGCCCCTGCCAGAAGGAGCCAGCGCTGGCGCTGGCCAGGAAGAGCTGCGGGGCAGAGAGGAGGTGCCCCGGAAGTGACACCGCAGGGTCCAGCCCGTCTTCAGGATCATCTACACCGCTCAAGGGGAGCCCCGCCCCAGGAAGGCAGCCCCCTGGAGCCTCTGCGCAAGTGAGGGCCGGGGGCAGTCTCCTCCCCCTGCAGCCTGCAAGGGCAATAGGGACAAGGACAGCAAACGCTGTGAGGAGACGATCCCAGGCGAGAGCGTCGGCTCAGCCTGGCAGGCAGGGCGCTGAGTACCTGGTGGCCCAGTACCCCACAACTGGCTTTGGTGTGAGTGGGGGGTGCAGGGAAGCGTTTGTTCCAAAGGAGGAGGAGGAGGAGGAGAGGGAGGAGACGGAGGAGGGAGACATGGAGAAGAGGAGGAGGGGCAGGAGGAGGAGGGGGGTCCGGGCAGGGTCCAAGAGAATTTGTTGGCGGGAGGGAAGAGTGTTTTGTTCTACCTAAGTTTGTGCATGGCCACTGGAGACCTGGGACTGGCCTGGAGAACCACAACTCACCAGCTGCCAATGCCAAGGCCAGCCCCGAAGCCTGCCACCTGGGAGCAGCCCTGAGTGGCCAGCCCCGGCCTAGGTGAGGGGCACCTGCAGATGGCTGCCACCCACACTGGCCTGGGAGACGTTGGGGGCCACTCAAGGTGCCTGGGCCTCCCTCCCGAGAGGGGACCCCTATTCAGTGTCCCCCCTCTGGGGCAGGCTGCTCCCTGTGCTGGCAAGCCCAAATGTGTCCCTGTAGGCCCCAGAGGGACCCAGGTGTCAAGGAACCCCCCCAGCCCCCGCTCCCCTCCCCCCAACACACACACCCTAGCCATCGTGCCCCCGTGGAGCCCTGTGGTGCGCCACGTGCCAGCCAAGGCTCTGGTCTCTGTGGGCCAGTGTCGTGAGCTCAACGTGTGCTTTCTGGGCATAGATTCAGGCCCAGCGCTGCTTCTTGTTGTGGAAATGTGCGTGTGTTCTCCTCTGAGCAGTTCCCCCTGACCCCGGCCCGGTGCGGAGACCCCGAGCCCAGTCCCAGGAGCCGGCGGGGAGGACGGGATGGACGAGGTCACAGCCAGCGCCCACCCCAGGACCTGGGAGCCCACCTGGGACCTTGGGAAGGAAGACCTGGACCAGGGCTGCAGGAGGTCTGCAGGAGGACCCCGGGGCCTGTGATCTGCTGGGCCACCCCGTTGTTCCTCGGGACTCCACGTCCTCGGCTCGGTGGCGTGTGCCCTGCTGGAGGACCGTCCTGTGCCCGCCATAGGGCAGGGCCAGGCCCCAGGCATGTGGGCCAGAGGGGGAGGGGCTGCCCCGGGGGGAGCGGGCATTGCTGGCGCCCATCGTCCTGGCGAGAGGCCACCCGCGGGGCCCTGAGGAAGGGAGACTGGGGGGGGATGGAGGGCCACCCGGTGGGGTGCAGCAGAGGCACCTTGTTGGGGACCCTGGGGTGGGGGGCCGGGACCTGTTGGATCTGGTGGCCGTTAGAAGTTCCTCTGTGTGTTATTATGCCCTGTGTTCAATGGTTTCAGTCAATGTTTCTCTTTAATAAATTTCCCTCAGCAAGAACCTTAGAAAGGACACCACAATGATGAGCACCAGGCCGACAAGGAACGCGATACTCACGGGAAGGTTACTGTCAACTGGCTTCTCATTAACGACCAGGTCACACGCAATTCCACTGACTCCATCGTGGGTGTGCTTTACCAAGAGAGAATAGTTTCCAAATTCTCCAGATCTGTATTCCAGCCTACAGACTTGCTTCTCCTCCGTGGTGTCATTAAGGGGCAGGATGGATCCGTGCTGGGTGCTCACAGCCACGGCCTCAACGCTGGGCTCCCCGGGTTTCCTGCTCTGGGAGACGTCGACCAGGACCTGGAGCAGGCAATGATAACAGCGATCGAAATTCCAGTAGACGGTAAAGTTTGTCCCAGGCAGTTCATTATGGATGAGCAGCAAAACCTGGTCCATCTTCAGCTCTAAGTGCCTTTTTTTTCCTAAGTCTGGCGTCGGGGAGCCGCTGGGGGCCAGCAGTGCGGCGCTGAACACGGACTCGGCCAGCAGCAGCGCGGCCAGCGCCCGGCCTGCGCCCCCCGCCCCGCTCATGCCGCCCGCCGCCCCCGCCGCCGCGCTCCCGGGACCCGCGTTGCTCGTCCGCACACGCAACATTTTGATATTTTGTTCATCATGGACTTTTTCCAGTAACTTTGGTTTTTTAAAAAATTGTTGCATCAAAATATGATTGATCTTTTTTTTTTTTTTTTAAATAAAGTTAACACTCTTTTGGTTTTGTTTTTTTGGCCGCGCCGTGTGGCACGCAGGATCTTAGTTCTCTGACCAGGGATCAAGCCTGCGCCCCCAGAAGTGCCAGCACAGAGTCTTAACCACTGGACCTCCAGGGAAGTCCCAAAATATGATTGATCTTGATTACTGAGTTTTTTGGCATCCCCTTAAATTCTATGCCTGAGGCAAGTGCTTTACCCACATTTCCTAGTCTCAGACTTAGAGCACTTTATATATTATTCATTTAATCTTTCAATACACCCACGAGGTAGGCCTTATTATTATGCCTACTTGCAGATGAGGAAGCTGAGTGGCAGGGGACCTTTCAGTGCCCCACCCCCCATTCCCTAGGCATTCTGTGACTCTGCCCCAGGGCCTTCTCTGGTCCCCAGCGAATGGTCTATCTACATGGGTGTAGAGGTACTGCCCTGTCATTACCCCTGAGAGCAGCCCTCCACCACAGCTGGCAGAGGATGAATATCCCCCCATCCCCCTTCCTTGCTAGGCAGGGCAGTACTGAGGCTTGTCTCCTGGAGGGCCCGGCAGGATTGTGTCCAGTTGTCCCCAGCAGTAACCTGCTCCTTGATGAGCAGTAACTTTCCATATTGGGCTCCCTCCCTTCCCTGTCTTGCTTCCTACATCCCCACCAGTGCTTCCGGGGAATCACCTCCCAAATAAACTACTTGCCCTCAAAACGTGTCTCAGGGTCTGTTTTGGGGGAACCCAACCTGAGATACTGATGTACAGAGATATTGGTTAAGTAACTCATTGAGTTTATACATTTAAGATGATGTGGGAGAGCAGGAATTCACACCAAGGGAGCCAGCCTCTAGAGTCTGTGTTCTTTCCCATACTCTGCCAACAGCTTGGTGAACTCTGGCCTGTGGGCCAAATTTGGCTCACTGCTTTTCTGTCTGGCCATGGGCTATGATTATTTTTATCTTTTATAATAGTCAGAAAATAATACTGAAAAATTACATTTTTTGACATGTGAAAATATGAAGTTGAAATGTCACTGTCTATAAATAAAGTTTTATTGGCACACAGCCATGCCCATTCATTTACATATCACCTGCGTATGCTTTCCAGCTACAGGGGCAGAGTTGAGTAGTTGTGACAGAGACTGAATAGCTTGCAAAGCTAAAAATATTTACAAACCTTTATGGAACAAGTTTGCTCAGCCCTGCTCTACTGCCTTTCTATTCTAGCTTTGTAGCTTATTAGTTGGGTGGCCTTAGGTAAGTTTCTTTACTTCTCTGAGTCTCATCTCAGATTTTGTAAATATAAAATGGGATAAATAATTGCTCCCTTATAGTACTTGTGAAGATTTAACATTTGAGGTAATATTTGCAAAACTCCTAGCACACAGTTCACTTCCTGTAAACATAATTTCCATTTCTACCAAAGTAAACTTTATGAAAATATTGTTATTTAAGTTGTCCCTTAGCCTATGAAAACCCTATTTAATAACCAGCAGATTTTTCTGGTGGGTTGGTCTGGAATAGTGTTTACATTTTACAGTTAATGGCGGGCCTAATTGCCTGTTAGCTGCAGATTCCTTTAAAGTTGGGCAAGACATGGGAAAGCAGAGAAAACAAACGCATAAAAACAAAGCAGCATGGAAAATGTCAGGGGTAGTATGTGAGAAACTGGAATCAATATTCCAAATGCATGCATGTCTCAATTTTTCTTTGTTACTGTGTCACTGTTTTGAAAAGTCTAAATTATGCTTGCAAAAACTTAACTTATGCATACATATGTATGAAAGTATACAACTTAGCAGGGATGAGACAGACACACACAACAGCAAGTTTTGCTTAGAATAAGAGGCAGAAGCAAGTAGTAAAATTCACTTCCTTACACAAGTGGAGGGGCGGGTCATTGCAGCAGACCCTTCTCAGGGATGTATAAACAGATGATGGGAAATCTCAAGGGTGTGTCTACATTTCTCTTAAATCCATCTCCTTTCCCCATTCCTACGGTCCAGGCTGCCTTCCTCTCTCCTGCTTATGGCTTCCCAAACTGGTCTCCTTCCCCCCAGTGGTTTTCAACTGGGGTGATTTTGCTTCCCAGGGAATTTTTTTTTTTGTCATAATCACGAGGATGCTACTGATATCTAATGGGTACAGGTCAGGGATGGTGATAAAATCTTACAATGCACAGCCCCCCTTCCCCAACAAAGAATTCTCCAGACCAAAATGTCAACAGTACCGAGAATCCCTGCTCTAGTCATTTCCTCCGATGTGTTCTCAATTCAGTAGCCAGAGTGATTTTTACTTTCTAAAATGTAAATCTGGGGAGTTCCCTGGTGGTCTAGTGGTTAGGACTAGGCACTTTCACTGCCATGGCCTGGATTCAACTAAAATCCCACAAGCTGCGCGACGTAGCCAAAAAAAAAAAAAAAAAAGTAAATCTGATGATGTCATTTCCTTGCTTAAGACCCTTTTGTATTGTGTTCTCATTGCCTGTAGGGTAAGACCTGATTCCTTATTCATGATTACAAAGCTCCCTTGTCTGTTTTTTGCCTACCTTTCCCCTCATCTCTTTCCTTGTCCCACTCTTTATAAATGCACTGTGTCCTTGCTTTCCTACAGACTTTGCATAAACTGTTTGCAAAAGCTGAATCACTTTTCCACAAGCCTCTTCACCTTTTCCTGGCTGACCCCGCTATGCATGAGTGGTGTCAAATATCAGCTTACAGGTTAGCTCCCCTGGATGGCAGCTACCATCTCTCCAACATGATGCTTAATCCCTTCCATTGTAATTGCTTGATCAATTATCTGCATTTCTATTTAGACTTGAGGCTCTCCCAGGGCAGGGATCGTGTCTGTCTTTTTCACTATGACACGTGCGGTGTCTGGCACATAGAAGGCTCTCAGTAAACATTGATGGATGGATGGGGTGCTTACGCTAGTTTGTTCATATGAAACAGTCTATTTAGAATGTTGTTAAGACATTTACAAGTATAGGTAGTTGTGATAATTCATACTTTGGGGTTGTGATAATACTGATGTGCCACGTAATTTTACCAACTGAAAAAGGAAGAAAGGAAGCAGAAATCCCAAAGGGTGGAACCTGAGCAATGTAAATTAATAGGCTGTTCTGGGGCCTTGGGAGAGGATGGAGGAATACTGGTTAATTTAGTAAGTTTTAAAAATAAATTAATGAACCCAATCACTAGATAATGGGCAATGTCACTGTCAAGATCTGCGGAGGGTATAAGATTTTTCTTTGCTTTCCAGCTAACAAGTGAGCCGGCCACAGTTTCATGGATGTTGGCAGAAGACATAAGACTCGGGTCAGAGAAAAAAGATTTTGTTACTCCATAGCACAGCAGGAGGCATGAGCTTCCTACTTGTATCTGTTCCCCTTGCCTGCAAGTCCCATGTGAGCACTGTGGTGTGGCCTAGGTAGATTTTGCACATGCAGCAGGTTTATGCTATAGCTGAGGACCCCCATGTTTAAGAAACTTCCAATATCATTATAAAGGGGCTACTGGCATATCTGCTCAACCTTTGCCTTAGAGGGGGGCGTTACCTTTATTCTCTAGGTCAGGAAACAAATCTGCTTTCTGCCCTGGAGGAAGACACTATTTCTATTTTTCAAGGCTATATGCTATACAAACAAACATCCTTGAGAAGACAGTCTGGGACAAAACCTGTCACAAGACATGTAGAAACACCATGGAGAATCACCCCCTCCCCACTGAGAGTCACCATGATGCACTGAACTGTTCATGCTTTTAGAATAAGCTTCAGACTCAACCTTTTTTCTACCCTTTGAAGTTTGAGGTAACGTTTCCTCGTATACTCATTTACACGCAGGATAGATGGGAAGAAGAGAGAATGTAGAAACATGCCTGGGCTGCCCTGTATTAAGGTTTTCTCACACGCGCACAGATAGAGCTTGCTGGCAAGCATTCGGAAATGCATTTCTCTGGGAACGGCACCAGCCACCGAACCATCACGTCTTGTTGATTCCGTCTTCCAAATATTTCTTGAATTCACCTATTTGTCTTCACCTCCATTGCTGCCATCTTGTTTCAGGCTGCTATTTTCTCCCTTGGGGGTTACAGCAATGGCTTCCTAAGTGGTTCTCGCCTTCTGCTACAGGCACTGCTTAGCCTGACTCCTGAAGCCCAGTTTCCTTATCTCTGAAATGGACATAGCAACATTCCTACCCCATAGAATTTCTGTGAGAATGACATGGAATGAGGCAAGTCAGCCTGACAAGTACTGAGGCTCAACTAATGTTAGCTCTCATGATTTACTACTTCTATACGCACAGGCCCTGAATTCACATTCTCTAATTTTGATTTCTTACAACCAACATGTACTCTGAGGCAAAAATCTTCAAAGTGAAATCACTCCTTATGAATGGAATCAAGTAAGGCCAAAGCATTTTTGGCTGAGAGCTGCTACGCAAGGAGAAGGGGTTTTAAATTGGGAAAAAGGATAAAATAGATCAGTCGATGCTCGCCCTTCAAGGAAATAGAATTTGAACTATTCTCCTATGGCAAAGCAACTCCATTTCACTGGGAATGTACATTTGCTAAGTGCATCAGAATTTTAAAAAAAGATTTGAAAGTTCTTCTCTATTCTGTGATTAATTGAACATGTTTGAGCCAATCCAGGAGGAATAAAATTACCACATCACTATATGTATGTGAGATAAAATATACGGTTAAAAATATTTATTATACTGATGTGGAAAAGAATAATATGTTAAACAGATAAGCACGTAATAATGCATATTTTCCCCATAAAATTTAATTTATCCCTTGGGCTGGGTATAAACTTTCCTCTTGAACAACTTGCTTTCCAACTATAGATTGCTGAGCTAAACTGCTTAGTTTTACAGCAAATTGATCACTACTGTAATATTTCAGGAGCAAAATGATCCTCACCAGTCAGTTTGATTTCAAAGGCCAAAATTTATAGTATTGTTCCTGATTTAGTGATAAGATTTTTTAACATATGGAGCATTTTATCACCTTCTATCAGGACATGGAGTTGAACTTACAAATGAAAAAAAAAAAGCCAACAAAAGAGGGACCATAAATAATATACTACAGAATGACAGAAGAGTTTAATATTCTCTTTGGACCGGTGGGAAATTACTCAGATTTCTGTCCTTGTAAACATATGTCCTGGTCTCTACGGAAGATGTGTTATACGATCTTTATGCTCCTGAAAAAGTAGTCACAGACAAAGCTGGAACTCCAAACCACAAGGACTTTGCTAATGCATAAAGGAAACTTTATTATATGTATGCTCCCCTGTGTCCCAACTCGACTTTATTCAAGGCAGATAAAATGTAGTTATTGGACACTTCCGATACGTTGAAAATAGGTGCAGACATTTAATGATGGGAAAGTTCATGACTCAGTAAAGATTACTCCCTAGCTGGTAGCTTAGGACAGAAAACTATAAAATCAAATTATGATAATCACTGGAGTCAGGAGAAAAAAGTAGGCCCACCGAGCTCTATTTACTGAATTTTCGACTTCATTGTACAATGAAGCACAAGGAACAGATTTTTGATAATCTCGGTAGATTTGCAAAGTAAAACTATTTTGTGATTCCTATAGTGATTTTTGGGGAGATGACAAGTTTGTAAGGGAAGACACTGGGGTAAGATGAAACATGCAATAATAGAGAATAAAAACAATCTGCTTGCACCACAATCCACTCACATGTATCTGGAATTTACCTTTTGAAGTGTTGGTCTGACATTAAACCAGTAAAAACAGATGTGGTTGTCTTGGTTTTCACCACTAAAAATCATTTTTTCCCAAACAACATTTCCATCACATAGCGGTGTCTACCTGTCCTAAGAGTTAAACCATTGATCTGGGGCTTAAATAGGATTTTGAGCTTCAATTGTCTATTTTATCACATGTAACTTATGTGTTGAGTCAGCAAGGCCAAATACGCTTCTAGTAGACATCAAATCTAGATAGCTGGGGTCTGCAAGTTCTTTATTTTTTAACCTTTACTCAGATCTGTGTTTTAGGGAGAGGGTCGACATTTTCTACCTGTGACATTAGGAATATCTATGCCTTGGATAGTGCCCTTGGCTGAAAAATCTCATTGATGATTTTATATGGACTATCAGCCCCCGCTCTGTCAAATTACACAGCTGCTAACATTGAGAGGATGCCTTCTTTTTGATATGCTTGTTAAATTTATAGAGTTCTTACTATGTGCTTAGTTTTTTTGTTTCCTAAACATTCTTTTAACCATTCTGTATCATTAAGGGATTGCTGCAAAAGCTCAGCGACATATACATAAGCATTTGTTACTCTTGAGGGTGGCCAGCTAAGTTGCCTTTGTCTGGATTGCTCACATATGTGGGTGTCAGCTGGGGCCACTGGGTGATGGATGACTTGTCTCTGCTCCACATCTTGCATCCTCTGGCAGGCTGGCCTGGGCACGTTCTCATGATAGTGGCAGAAGGCCAAGCAGGATACACAAGACTCTTGAGGCCTAGACTCAAACTGCCACACCATCATTTCCATCGCATTCTATCGGCCAAAGCAAGTCACAAGGTCAACCCAGGTATAAGGGATTCTTCCTCTTTATCGAGAAACACTGTAAAGTGATCTGGCAAAGGGTGGACACACAGGGATGAAAAAGAATTGGGGCCTGTAATTGAATCCTCCATTATAGCTCATTAAACCTGACCATCACACTATGCGGTAGGTACTGTTATTATTCCCATTTTGCAACAGAGAAAATTAATGCATAGGGTGCTTAATTAATGCTGCAAACAACAAAAAAATCTCCAGCCAGAAATTGAGAGAGTCTGGGCTCTTGCTGCTGTACTAGACAGTTTGGTTGTAACCAACACAAAACCTGTAGCTCATCGACCTGGGCTTCTGAAAATCTCACACCACCATGGTGGAGTGAGTATCAATTTTAGTTTGCAAAGTGAAATGCACAATGGAACTGTAGTCTCTAGATTTCAACCTAATTGTTAACTGGGAGCTCCCACTCTGCTGAGTTGGCAGAAAAATTAAACTAAGTTCTTCCTGGAGATTCCTTTCTGTCATGGACATTTGTCCTTGTTTCTGGTTGCTGAGCATCTGAATTCCCTCCTCAAGTCTGAGGAGCCCTCATGTTTACAAAGCTGAGCTCACCTCCCACTTCTGATGATGGAAAGGTGCTTTCCCAGTCTTCTTGGAAGTTCCAGATTCTGCTGAGAATCTTGTGACAGGAAAAGCAGAGATTGCACAGGATCCGTTCTGGCAGTAGGCTGTAGCAATAGCAGTGGTCATGTCCAGGCAGAGGTAGAAGTTGTTCTGACGTCAGTGTCCAATGTCCAGCACTGTTTAAACTACAGGGTCTGTGCCCAATGCTGGCCATACGGGGCATCACCATGGGACCAGCCTCACAGCTCAGTTTTAGGCATTGTTATGACTGCAAAGTCTCCAGAGCTTCTGGTTCTTCAGAGCTTCTGGGAGATTCTGTGAGCTACAGAGAATCCTTTAAAACTTTTTTTTTTTCTGCTGAAATTAATCAGAATTAGCTTTTGTTGCTTCCAGCCATGAGTCCTGATCCTTTCTGATTTGTGTCACAGTTTGGGGACCTTGCACTGTGTCCAGGCATCAGAGGTGGGTCCGTTGATCTACTGGCTTTAAACCACATAGGCATGTCCACTGCCCGATTTGCCTGACAAACCCAGCAGCTTCCTGCTAACACTCTGCCATGTTTGGGATGACGGGACTTTGGGGAAGATGCTTATGGCCCCATCTGCCTAGACCTGCTGTGTGATCATTTGCATTCTGGAACTTGCTGCCTCTTTAATGGGCTACAAGAAGTGAAGTACAGGCCTCCCACCTTTTTGAGCCCATGGACCACCTTCCTTCTCTCTTTTGCTTAAATTCATCTTCTCCAGCCTGGAAGGATTCTCCTTCTATTCTGGGGAAACGCCTTTTCCTACATATTTTGTTCAATATGCTTTGGGTTTGTCTGCAAACCTCCTCTCTCTGTCTTTTAAAAGTTACGTTTGTTAATTACAGGATTTGGGGAAAAGAGAGCCAAAAAACCTTGAGAACATCTTGAGTTCTGCCCCGAGCTATCGAATGCAGACCCGAAAACCTGATTAAAAGTGAGGAAGAGAGGGGGACAATGCTGGGAGAAAACTCTCCTTTTCCAAAGGGTAGCATCTTACAGGATGAGTGTTGGGACCTCTGGCAGAACAGATTTCCAAATGCCTGGCATAGTTTTGCTCTACTATTTTGATCTCACGTCCTGACATTTATTCCTCCTCCTGCTCCACAGAACCTATGTTCCCGCTGAACCAAACTGTCACTGGCAAAGCCCATGAACAATTCCCAGGAAATAAAAATAGAATCTGGGTAATAAAATAAAGCCTAAGGCTTCCCTGGTGGCGCAGTGGTTGAGAATCTGCCTGCCAATGCAGGGGACACGGGTTCAAGCCCTGGTCTGGGAAGATCCCACATGCCGCGGAGCAACTAGGCCCGTGAGCCACAATTACTGAGCCTGCGCGTCTGGAGCCTGTGCTCCGCAACAAGAGAGGCCGCGATAGTGAGAGGCCCGCGCACCGCGCTGAAGAGTGGCCCCCGCTCGCCGCAACTAGAGAAAGCCCTCTCACAGAAACGAAGACCCAACACAGCCATAAATAAATAAATAATTCCCATTAAAAAAAAAAGCCTAACCTTTTTTTCCCTGTGTGCTTCATCTGGTTTCACTGGCTCACAGGCTGCGACGTGCAGAGGTCTCGCACCCGGCCCTTCAGACCAGAGTTCCTGATGCAAAACATCCGCGCCGACACCTCAGCTGAGGCGCCGTGTACACAAGCGCTGCACTCGACACTCAATCCAAAATGGCGGCGGCGGCGGCGGCGGCGGGCCGTGCGCGGAGACGCTGCACCCGGCACTGTGATCCCGTGAGCAGCAGAGCCACTCCCAGCCCCGCGAGAATTCCGCCTTCTCCTCGCCCCGCTGACGAGACCCTATAAAGCAGCCAGGCCCACCGCCTGCGGGGCGGTGCGTGCTCTCGAGAGTGAGCTCGTGCGTCTGCACTCCTGGATCAAACAACGAAGCTTTCCTTTGCTTCTGGACTGAGCTCGGTCTCGTTCTGTTGTCCTGAGTGACACTGGGCAGGAGGACCCTTGGTGGGGACTGACTCCAGAGGGTCATAACAAAACCAGGTAACATGTCTCCAATATCTCCTTGCTTCCACATCTCTCTGCACAGACAATTATTATCTCCGTCTGACATGTCCCTTATTTCCTAGTTCTTAGAGACCACATCCTAACTGCCCTCAAGAAGAAATGAAGATGGTGAGGGGAATACAGTCAGTAAGTATATAATATCCTTGTATGGTGACATATTGTAACTGGACTTATCTTGGAGATCATTTTGAAATGTATAGCAGTATCCAATGGCTATGTTGTGTAACTGGAACCAACATAGTGTTGTTGGTCAGTTATACTTCAAAAACAAACAAACTCATAGAAAAAGAGATCAGATTTGTGGTTACCAGGAGTAGGGGTGTGGGGAGGGGGAATTGGATGAAGGCAGTCAAAAAGTACAAACTTCCAGTTGTAAGATAAATAAGTACCAGGGATGTACATGATAAAGATAATTAACACTGCTGTGTGTTATATATGAAAGAGAGTAAATCCACGAGTTCTCATCATAAGGAAAAATATTTTTCTTTCTATTTCTTTAATCTTGTATCTATATGAGATGATGGGTGTTCACTGAACTTATTGCGTCATCATTTCCTGATTCTAAGTCAGTCATTATGCTCTATACCCTAAACTTACACAGTGCCGTATGTCAATTATATCTTAGTAAACATGAAAGAAAAAAAAAAAGTGAAGAGAGGACATCCCCATTGGCAGGCAGAGATACTATTTGAAATAAGTTTTTCGAGAAATAGTTTGGCCGTTTGGGGAAATGTGTATAGACAGAGTCCTTATTTTATGGAGGCTTATGTTTTGATAGAATAACTAGTTGAAAACTTGAGCTTTTGGAATTCTGGGGTAGTACTATACTGCTCTTCTTCAAGGAGAAGATACATTTCCTAAGCCCCTTCTTCCCTGGAACTCTGGGTTCTTATCAACCTCATTTGTTCACTGACTTAATAACAGGAATGGGTGCAGAGGAGAAAATTTCAAGTGCTCAGGAATAAATGGAATGATAATTTTAATGTCAGTTTAAATCTAAGTGGGCTAGGAATTACCTATGTGGATTTCGTCCTCTTGTTCTCTCTCTCTTCCTTCTCTTTTATCTTGAAATGGTAATTTTCAAGGATGTCTTCATTCTTTCAAGGACATTTATTGAGAATTTACCATGTGTAAGACATTATGCTAAGTAGTGGCTTTATGTATATAATAGAACATTAAACAAGTTAGGAATAATGGGGTGTAAACATAAAGCAATTTTATTTTATCTCCCACTATCACTTAAAACTTTATTGAACTGGGAGGGGTTTTCCTCTGCCCCTAGATGATTTTTTTTTGATCACTCATTTTAATAGAAATTTCTGCAGTTGCTCTGTTACTAAACATAGGTTTAGTTCAGAAATTAGAATGTTTTGCACCATATAAGAAGCCAGTTTCTGAATGTGACTTAAATTGAAATATCCTTCCCTTGGACATGCTCTTCAGGAAAGCCTACATCCATTAAATAGGGACGTGGTCACCTTCTTTCTTCCTTTACTCTGTAGATACAAGACAGTCCAAAGGGGTTTCTGACCTTCTTGTTCAGCGAATGGGGATGGAGTTGAGGCTGGGTGAGCAGGGAAGTGTCCACGTTCCTGATAATGCTGTGAAATGCCTCCACAGTCTGGCCCTAGCAGACGTGTAAGATGACTCTTTTCCCTCTCATTGTCCTGGGTTCTTTGGAGATTCTTCTCCCACTGCTGAGAACTTGCGTAAGAACCTTTCTGTTTTTCTTCCATTAATTCTTGCTTAGGGGACAAGGATTTCCTTTGATGATGCTCTCCCTACTCAAGATATCCAGATCCCCCAACTCTTTGCTCAGAGGGTTTACAGGTACCTTGGATTATTGCATTGAACTGTCTACATGGGGACGTGTTGGCACTAGGTCTCATATTCTGCTCTGAGGTCCTGGAGACAAAATGCCATCGGTAATGAATTCTCTCTTGCAGCTTCAGAATTCCAAGGTCTTTACTCCTTCCCCAGTCTGAGCCACTTGTCTGCCCCCTGCCCCCCTTTCCTACTATCCAAGTCTGAGCCCTATTTATTGGAAGACAAAAACTCCCCCTGGAAACATGCATCTAAATTTTTCTGTCTCAAAATTAGTCTTGTGGCTTCTTTGAGCCTGTCTTTGGTTTGGGAGAAAATGTTCCTCGGAATGCCAGTGAGAACAGTGGGGGAGGGAGTGGGGCTGAAATAACACAGAACAATAGTTCAAGACCTACTCCTGCCACAGACCTTGATTAAATGGTCATTAAAGGTTTTTCTAAGAGGTGTTATTTTTTGCTGGTGCTGAAGGATAAGTTTGTCTCTGAGGTAAAGTAAAGAAAAAGGATGTTCTTGACAGAAAGGATAGGGCCCCAAAGGGAAGGTGTCTGAAAGTACATAACACGTGTGTGAAAATGGAAGATCCTTCATGAAGAAGCACTTGGTGTGTCAAGCGAGGGGGCTTGCCATTTACCCAGCAGCCCCTGGGGACTCTTTGGAATGTTGTAAACAGGTAAGTGAGGTGTTCAAGAAAGACAGTGACACCTATAGGAAAAAACTAACAAAAGACGCCTGAGATATCTATGGAGAAATGTACAGAAATGAAGCAGGCACTTGAAAAATAGAGAAATCTGCCGTCGTAAAGCCCAGTAGTTGTGCTGTTCATTGGTCTGATTTTCATGTCTATTTTTTCTCTTGATTACTTTTCTGCTGGATGTGGAAAGGTAAGGAACGGAAACAAAACTTATTTAAATGTTTCCTCCTCCCTTCTCTGCTCCTCTTCAGTGAGTTGTTGAAAAAGTGAAAACAACAAAGCAAAACCATTTGGGTTTCAGAAGTAAGTGGGAAAAAAGAAAGATGCCAAAAAGGATATGTATATGTATATTCACTTGTAAAAAAGTGAATGAATAAATAAACAGATAGTACATACGGCAGTGTTAGTATACTCATGGAAAAAAATTTGGAGGAATATACATCAAACTGTGAATATTCGTGTTTTCGTGTATTTTCAAGTATTATATCTGAAATGCAATATTTTTAAAAACGATAAGTATGTACTACTTTTGGAACCAGAAAAAATGTATATATATATATGTATACACACACACAAACACACACACCCCTATTAAGATGTCACACTTAAAATAATATCCAAAGTCCTATTGGGGCTCTCATGGCCCTACCTGATTCCACCCCTCACTATCTCTGCCCTAATTTTCTTCCTTTCTTCCTCTTGTTCACTTCCCTGCAATGCAGTGGCCTCCTTGCTCCTTCTTGATCATGCCAAGCACATCTCCGCTTCAGTCTGCATTTGCCTACATTTGCAGCCCCAGGTATTTGCATGAGTCCCTTCTCCACTTCAGTTAGGTCTCTTTCAAATGTCATCACTTCAGAAAGGTGTTTCTGAAAGTCCTCATCTCTTAACTTACTTTATATTTCTTCATAGCACTTACCCACTAAATTGTATCATGTCTATTATCGATCTATCGGTCTGTATGTCTGTCTGTCTGTCTATCTTCTATCTCAATCTATCAATGTAAACTCTGTGAAGACTTTTCTTAGAAGAGTCTCTGACACACCATAGGAATTCAATGAATATCGGTTGAATAAATGAGTAAATATATATAAATATATAGAAATCATTTGCTTGTAAACAGACAGCAATTTTACTTTTGTGTAGTAAGGGTTGAGTTCGCAATCTCAGAACTTTTGAAATTTTGGGAGGGATAATTCTTTGTTTTGGAGGCTATTCTGTGCATCGTAGGATGTTTGATAGCATCCTGGCCCCTACCAATTAGATGCCAGTAACTCCTCCCTCCCATATCCCTCACCAGTGGTGACAACCCAAAATATCTCCAGATGTTGCCCAATGTCCTCTGGGGGTCAAAATCATTCCCCTTTCCCTCACTGAGTACCACTGCTATGGGAGAAACGCAGAGTCAAATACCTCTTCATCGTTCTAAAACTATGTAGAGCATCATGAAAGTAAACGGGGTAAATTTTGATCTACTGCTATGCTATAAGAAGGGAATGAGCTTAAAATTCCATCATGGATTCTCATACTTTAATGAGATTTACTCAGGTCTCAGCACCTCTCTACATTTTGGTTTTCTTGTTTAGTATAAATGCAATCCAATTTAATCTGTATATAAACACATCAACTGCATATTAAAATCAACATATTATAAACATCAAGCTGAATGCTTTCTTGAAGAAGCAAACTAAAAAAATTCATGCATATTAATATCACAGATAAGCCAATTATTATATGAAGTAGTAAATTAAAAAATATGATTAATCTAAAACTAGGAGTTTCATAAAGCAAAATATATGATATTAAGATGAGACTGCTTTAGAAACAATATTATGAATCCTCGCATTTTACATGGAATTTGTTTAAAATTAATTTCCCAGTGTGCTATCTTATTTTTGTTTCACCTAGACTTATACTAATAAGTTTTATGAAACATTGATATTACTTAAAATCACAGCACAGAGAAGAAACCATTTCTCTGCTCTTGAGGCAACACACACTGGTTAGCTTCAGAGTACTCAAGGCCCTGAGGATTTGCAGGTATGCTGGAATTCTTGATTATATGCTGGGAGGGAGCAGCGATGCAGCTCACCTGGTTTATTAAACAATCAACATTTTGGATTACCTAATAAAAAAAATAACCTTTATAATAAAGACAATACAATTTTGAGCACTCAGTATGTGCAAAGCCCTTAGCATTATGATTACTTAATTCAATCCTTACACCTACCTGGAAGTTTGGTATTATTATTATTTTTTTAATTTATTTATTTTTAACATCTTTACTGGAGTATAATTGCTTTACAATGGTGTGTTAGTTTCTGCTGTATAACAAAGTGAATCAACTATACATATACATATATCCCCATATCCCCCTCCCTCTTGCGTCTCCCTCCCATGCTCCCTATCCCACCCCTCTAGGTGGTCACAGAGCACGGAGCTAATCTCCTTGTGCTATGCGGCTGCTTCCCACTAGCTATCTATTTTACATTTGGTAGTGTATATATGTCCATGCAACTCTCTCACTTCGTCCCAGCTTACCCTTCCCACTCCCCGTCTCCTCAAGTCCATTCTCTACATCTGCGTCTTTATTCCTGCCCTGCCCCTAGGTTCCTGAGAACATTTTTTTTTTTCAGATTCCATATATATGTGATAGCATATGGTATTTGTTTTTCCCTTTCTGACTTACTTCACTCTGTAAGACAGACTCTAGGTCCATCCACCTCACTACAAATAACTCAATTTTGTTTCTTTTTATGGTTGAGTAATATTCCATTGTATATATGTGCCACATCTTCTTTATCCATTCATCTGTCGATGGACACTTAGATTGCTTCCATATCCTGGCTATTGTAAATAGAGCTGCCATGAACATTGTGGTACATGACTCCTTTTGAATTATGGTTTTCTCAGGGTATATGCCCAGTACTGGGATTGATGAATCATATGGTAGTTCTATTTTTAGCTTTTTAAGGAATCTCCATACTGTTCTCCATAGTGGCTGTATCAATTTACATTCCTACCAACAGTGCAAAAGGGTTCCCTTTTCTCCACACCCTCGCCAGCATTTATTGTTTGTAGATATTTTGATGATGGCCATTCCGACTGGTCTGAGGTGATACCTCATTGTAGTTTTGATTTGCATTTCTCTAATGATTAGTAATGTTGAGCATCCTTTCATATGTTTGTTGGCAATCTGTATATCTTCTTTGGAGAAATGTCTATTTAGGTCTTCTGCCCATTTTTGGATTGGGTTGTTTGTTTTTTTGATATTGAACTGCATGAGCTGCTTGTAAATTTTGGAGATTAATCCTTTGTCATTTGCTTCATTGTAGATATTTTCTCCCATTCTGAGGGTTGTCTTTTCATATTATTTGTTTTCCTTTGCTGTGCAAAAGCTTTTAAGTTTCATTGGGTCCCATTTGTTTATTTTTGTTTTTATTTCCACTTCTCTAGGAGGTTGGTCAAAAAGGATCTTGTGATTTATGTCATAAAGTGTTCTGCCTATGTTTTCCTCTAAGTTTTATAGTGTCTGGCCTTACATTGAGGTCTTTAATCCATTTTGAGTTTATTTTTGTATATGGTGTTAGGGAGTGTTCTAATTTCATTCTTTTACATGTAGCTGTCCAGTTTTCCCAGCACCACTTATTGAAGAGACTGTCTTTTCTCCATTGTATATCCTTGCTTCCTTTATCAAAAATAAGGTGACCATAGGTGCGTGGGTTTATCTCTGGCCTTTCTATCCTGTTCCATTGATCTATATTTCTGTTTTTTGTGCCAGTACCATACTGTCTTGATTACTGTAGCTTTGTAATATAGTCTGAAGTCTGGGAGCCTGATTCCTCCAGCTCCGTTTTTCTTTCTCGAGATCAATTTGGCTATTCGGGGTCTTTTGTGTTTCTGTACAAATTGTGAAATTTTTTGTTCTAGTTCTGTGAAAAATGCCATTGGTAGTTTGACAGGGATTCCATTGAATCTGTAGACTGCTATGGTTAAGGTAGTCATTTTCACAATGTTGATTCTTCCAATCCAAGAACACGGTATATCTCTCCATCTGTTTGTAGCATCTTTAATTTCTTTCATCAGTGTCTTATAGTTTTCTGCATACAGGTCTTTTGTCTCCTTAGGTAGGTTTATTCCTAGGTATTTTATTCTTTTTGTTGCAAGTAAATGTGAGTGTTTGCTTAATTTCTCTTTCAGATTTTTTCATCATTAGTGTATATGAATGCAAGAGATTTCTGTGCATTAATTTTGTACCCTGCTACTTTACCAAATTCATTGATTAGCTCTAGTAGTTTTCTGGTGGCATCTTTAGGATTCTCTATGTATAGTATCATGTCATCTGCAAACAGTGACAGCTTTACTTCTTCTTTTCTGATTTGGATTCCTTTTATTTCTTTTTCTTCTCTGATTGCTGTGGCTAAAACTTCCAAAACTATGTTGAATAATAGTGGTGAGAGTGGAGAACCTTGTCTTGTTCCTGATCTTAGAGGAAATGGTTTCAATTTTCACCATTGAGAATGGTGTTGGCTGTGGGTTTGTCATATATGGCCTTTATTATGCTGAGGTAAGTTCCCTCTATGCCTACTTTCTGGAGGGCTTTTATCATAAATGGGTGTTGAATTTTGTTGAAAGATTTTTCTGCATCTATTGAGATGATCATATGGTTTTTCTCCTTCAATTTGTTAATATGGTTTATCACATTGATTGATTTGCGTATATTGAAGAATCCTTGCATTCCTGGGATAAACCCCACTTGATCATGGTGTATGATCCTTTTAACGTGCTCTTGGATTCTGTTTGCTACTATTTTGTTGAGGATTTTTGCATCTATGTTCATCAGTGATATTGGCCTGTAATTTTCTTTCTTTGTGACATCTTTGTCTGGTTTTGGTATCAGGGTGACGGTGGCCTCGTAGAATGAGTTTGGGAGTGTTCCTCCCCCTGCTATATTTTGGAAGAGTTTGAGAAGGATAGGTGTTAGCTCTTCTCTAAATGTTTGATAGAATTCACCTGTGAAGCGATCTGGTCCTGGGCTTTTTTTTTGTTGGAAGATTTTTAATCACAGTTGCTGGGTAGAGCACTCTTGGTTGTAGGTTTTTCCCTTTCATCACTTAAATATGCCGTGACACTACCTTCTGGTTTGCAAAGTTTCTGCTGAAAGATTAGCTGTAACCTTATATTTGTTGCTTTTCCCTTGCTGCTTTTCATATTTTTTCTTTGTCTTTAATTTTTGATAGTTTGATTAATATGTGTCTTGGTGTGTTCCTCCTTAGATTTAGCCTGTATGGGACTCTCTGTGCCTCCTAGACTTGATTGACTATTTCCTTTCCCATATTAGGGAAGTTTTCAACTATAATCTCTTCAAATATTTTCTCAGTCCATTTTTTTCTTCTCTTCTTCTTCTGGGACCCCTATAATTCTAATGTTGGTGCATTTAATGTTGTCCTAGAGATCTCTGAGACTCTCCTCAATTCTTGTCATTCTTTTTTCTTTATTGTTCTTTGCTGTAGTTATTTCCACTATTTTATCTTCCAGGTTACTTATCCGTTCTTCTGCTCAGTTATTTTGTGATGGATTCCTTCTAGAGAATTTTTAATTTCATTTATTGTGTTGTTCATCATTGTTTATTTGCTCTTTAGTTCTTCTAGGTCCTTGTTAAATGTTTCCTGTATTTTCTCCATTCTATTTCCAAGATTTTGGATCATCTTTACTATCATTACTCTGAATTCTTTTTCAGGTAGACTGCCTATTTCATCTTCATTGGTTTGGTCTGATGGGCTTTTACCTTGCTCCTTCATCTGCTGTGTGTTTCTCTGTCTTCTCATTTTGCTTAACTTACTGGGTTTGGGGTCTCCGTTTCTCAGGCTGTAGGTTCGTAGTTCCTGTTGTTTTTGTTGTCTGCCCCCAGTGGCCTAGTTTCGTCCAGTGGGTTGTGTAGGTTTCCTGGTGGAGGGGACTGGGGTCTGTGTTCTGGTGGATGAGGCTGGATCTTGTCTTTCTGGTGGGCACGACTGCATCCGGTGGTGTGTTTTGGGGTGTCTGTGAACTTATTATGATCTTAGGCAGCCTCTCTGCTAGTGGGTGGGGTTGTGTTCCTGTCTTGCTAGTTGTTTGGCATAGGGTGTCCAGCACTGTAGCTTGCTGGTTGTTGAGTGGAGCTGGGTCTTAGCATTGAGATGGAGATCTCTGGGAGAGTTATTGCCGTTTGATATTACATGGAGCTGGGAGGTCTCTGGTGGACCAATGTCCTGAACTCGGCTCTCCCCCTTCAGAGGCACAGGCTGGAGCACAAAACCCTGTCAGCCACATGGCTCAGAAGGGAGAAAAGAAAAGAAAGAAAGAAAAATATAATAAAATAAAATAATTTAAAAAATTATTAAAAACAGAAATAATTAAAAAGTCATAAAAAATAGAAAGAAAGTAGAGAGCAACCAAACCAATAAACAAATCCACCAGTGATAGCAAGCGCTAAAAGCTATACTAAACAAACCAACCAACAAATAAACAAAAAACAGACGGAGCCCTAGGACAAATGGTAAAGCAAAGCTATACAGACAAAATCACACAAAGAATCATACACATACACACTCACAAAAAGAGAAAAAGGAAAAATATATATATATATTAAAAAATAAAAAGGAAGAGAGCAACCAAATCAATAAACAAATCTACCAATGATAATAAACTCTAAATACTAAACTAAGGTAAACATAAAACCAGAAACAAATTAGATGCAGAAAACAAACCCCAAGTCTACAGTTGCTCCCCAAGTCCACCGCCTCAATTTTGGGATGATTTGTTGCCTATTTAGGTATTCCACAGATGCAGGGTACATCAAGTTGACTGTGGAGATTTAATCCGCTGCTCTGGAGGCTGCTGGTAGAGATTTCCCTTTCTCTTCTTTGTTTGCACAGCTCCTGGTGTTCAGCTTTGGATTTGGCCCCACCTCTGCGTGTAGGTCGCCTGAGGGCATCTGTTCTTTGCTCAGACAGGACGGGGTTAAAGGAGCGGCTGATTAGGGGGCTCTGCCTCACTCAGGCCAGGGGGAGGGAGGGGTACAGTAGTTATAATTGGAATGTGGGGTGAACCTGTGGTGGCAGAGGCTGGTGTGACGTTGCAACAGCCTGAGGCATGCCATGTGTTCCCCCGGGGAAGTTGTCCCTGGATCACGGGACCCAGGCAGTGGCAGGCTGCACAGGCTCCCGGGAGGAGGGTGTGGATAGTGACCTGTGCTTGCACACAGGCTTCTTGGTGGCGGCAGCAGCAGCCTTAGCGTCTCATGCCCGTCTCTGGTGTCCGCGCTGATGGTCATGGCCCACACCCATCTCTGGAGCTTGTGTAGGCAGTGCTCTGAATCCCCTCTCCCCACGTACCCCGAAACAATGGTCTCTTGCCTCTTAGGCAGGTCCAGACTTTTTCCTGGACTCCCTCCTGGCTAGCTGTGGCACACTGGCCCCTTCAGGCTGTGATCACGCAGCCAACCCCAGTCCTCTCCCTGGGGTCTGACCTCTGAAACCTGAGCCTCAGCTCCCAGCCCCCGCCAGCCCCTGCAGGTGAGCAGACAAGCCTCTTGGGCTGGTGAGTGCTGGTCGGCACTGATCCTCTGTGTGGGAATCTCTCCGCTTTGCCCTCCGAACCCCTGCTGTTGCGCTCTCCTCCATGGCTCTGAAGCTCCCCCCTCTGCCACCTGCAGTCTCCGCCCGCGAAGGGGCTTCCTAGTGTGTGGAAACTTTTCCTCCTTCATAGCTCCCTCCCAGAGGTGCAGGTCCTGTCCCTATTCTTCTGTCTCTGTTTTTTCTTTTTTCTTTTGCTCTACCCAGGTACATGAGGAGTTTCTTGCCTTTGGGGAAGTCTGAGGTCTTCTGCCAGCGTTCAGTAGGTGTTCTGTAGGAGATGTTCCACGTGTAGATGTACTTCTGATGTATTTGTGGGGAGGAAGGTGATCTCCACGTCTTACTTCTCCGCCCTCTTGAAGGTCTCTCTGGTATTATTAGTAACCCCAGTTTATAGAAGGAGAAACTGAGAGGCATGCTACTTGAGGTCACATACTACTAGTAAGTGGTGGAGGTGGCCTTTGACTCAGACCTGGTAGACTCCAAAAATGCAACATAACCATTATATCACTCTCTGCAGAGCTGATTAGCAGCCTTATGTTATCTGGATTGCTATTGTTTGTGTTAAATAGATTTTCTACATTGATAACGTGTCAGTTTGTATATCCTTATTCATAATATGTCTTTTCACAAGATCAAGTGGACTCTAGCAGAGAAAAATATGCCATGAATAAGTGAAAATACATATTATAAACTTAGGGAAAATGGCTAGACTGTGAAAAGGGAGACATCCAATGAGAATGCTGTTAGAATGGTCTAGATAAGAGAAGATGGCAGCCTGGGCTAGGCAGTGGTAGAAGCAAGAAGAGAAGAGGATGGATTCTGGAGACCTTTGAGAAGTAGGATCGGCAGGGCTGGGTGACTGGGATGTTGGGAGTGAGGACAAAGGAGAAGAGAAGAATGGTGCTAATTATCTGAGTTGTCCTCTTGGGAGGAAGCCACCCTTCATTGAACTGGAAAGGGTGTGTGTGGCAGGAGATGTGGGTCCCCGTTGTCCTATGTTGGGGTGCAGTGCCTGCAGGACAATGAAGTGAAGACGTTCCTCTGGCAGTTGGATAAGTGGGCCACTCTTCTAGGCTACTTCTCACTTTCCCCCTTGAATTGGAGATGCTTCCACACACTTTATTCTTCTTTACCAGAGTGTTAACTCTATGAGGGCAGTGTCAAGGTTTGTTCATCCCTGTCTCCTGCAAAATGCATGATGCATTGCTGCTACTTCAAGAAATATCAAGAAACATGAAGAAATATGACCCAGCTTTACCTTGGCCTTGCCCCTGTTTGTCCTGTTTGTCCTGGGCTGTGTCCTGTACTTTCCCATTTACAATCTGCCATTTATTCAGTTCTCTCCTAAAATACCCTATGTATTTTACACCTTCTTACACTTTAAGGTCCATTACAATTTTCATTTCCTCAATGAAAACTACTTCTGAGCTTCCTATGGGCACTCAGTGTAACAGTTTTCTCTTTTTAACCTTCGAAGCATCTTATTTGTAGCCTTTTTGCAACCCACCGTAAGTTTCTTTCTATACCGATTTATATTTTAAGAGCCTTTTCTGGTGCTTGGAACATGCTAGACAGGTAACACATGCTAGCTTATTCTTATTATATGCTGGTATCATATATTTATGCCAAGGGGCATGCATTCAAATGCCCACAGGGTCCTCCCAAATCCTAGCAATGGACCTTGAGCAAGTCACTTAACATCTTTGAGCCTCAGTTTCCTCATCTGTGAAATTGGATCATAACAACATCTACTTCATAGAGTAGATGTACAGATTAAATGCACTTAAATACGTAAAGGGCTTAGAAAATTGCCTGACACATAGTAAGGGTTGCAGAAGTATTAGCTGTTATTTTTATGGGGACCTACTAGTGAAGTGAATCAAGCAAGCTGAAATTGAGAAAATTTTTTTCCTTGAAGCACATGAATTGCTTGATCTGTTTTAATTTTCCCACTTTAGATAGAGATGTGGGTATAAGGAATAGTACTCATATTTCTTAAATTCGCTATAAGGAAAACAGTAGCATAGGTATGATGATAAGTGATACCTGAGACTCAGCTTCTACGCAAAGGACGTTAGGGAGTGGTGGGGACTGGGAAGAAATGGAGCGAGCTTATGCAGTCTAAGGGGGCAGCCACTACTCAGGCCAATTGTTTTCATGTGGGAATGCAGACCTCCTTATGTTATGGGATTGTCAGGTTTTTAAAGAGAAGCCAAAACTGAAATTTTATATGAAGTCTCCTAATTTTTAAATGTTGGCAGCTAAGTAAGTAAAATTTAATATCCTTTGCAGTGCAACAACAGGAGGGTAAAAAAACCCTGCATCTCTAGCTCGGCTTGGCCCCCAGGCCACCAGTTTGCAACCTCTGCTTCATCTTATAGCTTCCTCTAGGGTTTGAACTGTGACCTCCCCGCAGAAGATAGGCAGATAGATGTGAATGGAATTGAATTTTGGTCAAAGAAGTCTGGAGCATTTTCCATACATAAAACTGGGCTTATAATTTTTCTTTTAGTAATCCAAAAGATATTTCCCATTGTTACTATATATATATATATTTTGTCTTTGTGTGCACATTGGTAACATGCCCTGAATGCAGAAAAGCCATAAACTAGGTCATTTCCTTGGACACGGAAATTCTCTGAAACAAAAGCAGTAAAAAAAATCCATCATTTTCCTGCTGAAGAAGTATATACTCTCCCCCCCCCACCGCCGAAGCAGACACAGAGTTTGATACTATAAAAAAAAAACCACATCAGACCAAAATGCTAAATTCATGCAGTTAAAAATTTTTAATCACTTTAATTTAAGCAGAAATCCTAAATTGGTTTTCCTGCAAGAACACAAATCAACTGCTTAGTTTCCCTTAAGACAACATTGACCTCTACAAGGAACGTAGTTGTTTTTATTTTTTCTCCTTCCCTTCCAGAAGTTTGTAGGTTTTTTTTTTTCCATTTTATAGAATTTAATAATGGGTGAAGTAACAAATGAGGAGATAAAAATATTCCTGGAAAACTCTAGGGCAAATGCGGGTATGTAAACAGATATTGTAGCCATTCCCTCAAGTCGCATCAGTATTTGACTTTATAATTTGAACTCTGCTTATTACTAAATTTAACTTGTATATGTGTGTCTCTCCTTGAATTCAAGTACATGGCAGGATCAGAACATATAACGTGCCAAATTATCTATTTCATCTGCGCTTCTGTCGATTTATGTATTGGTTGGTGCCTTGATCTATTTTAACATGGTCTATCAAGGAAGGCATTTCCACGTCTTTGTTTCTTATTCCTTCTTCTTTCCTGAGAGCTGTTCCTCCCTTCTATTTCAAATTGCCCTCTCTTCTCGTTGGCAAATGTTCATGGTATGGCTATTTCCTTTATTATTCCCTCTAAACTTTCTTTGTTCCCATCTCTGTCTTTTATGATTTTGACTGTGTCATCAGAAACTGACTGCTGAGCCTGCCAATTAGGCTTTGTTAGCGCTGGCCTCAGCCTCCGCGTGTGTATGCTGGACAGGAGGGCAGGTCCTAGTTCGTACGTACTGCTGTGTCCCCACGTGGAGATACGCCATTACGGACAAAAGAGCAGTAGTAGATGGGCTCAGATTAGCTGCTGACAAACTTCCTGTGTTGTGTGTGTGGTGGCAGCGGGTTGGGGGGTGGGCAGGCCAGGGCAGGAAAGGGAACCAGGCCCTGACCATGCACCAAAAAGCAGATTTAACTGGCAAGGTACTTTTTCAACTCTTTACCAAAATATCAGTTGTTCTGAAATGCTTTCCAGCATAGCCGTTGTCTACCTCTATTGGTGAGTGCAAATAGGGGTTGGGGGCACAGTGACAGAAATAACGCACCTTTTTCTGCCCCTTGGTTCCATCTGCCCAGTTCTGCACCATCAAGTGGCCCTCCTCCTTCATGAATATTTTGGGGTACCCTGAAGGATGAGGCAAGTGAGGCACTCGCCTGGGGTGCAGAGTTTAAAGGGTACCCCAAAGCTCCATTATCAAGATAAATATTTTAATGGAACATTGAAAAAAATCAAAATGAATGCAAAGAAATCCACTATGAACAAAATATCAAAAATTTAAAATGAAGACAGGGTCAGTACAGCTGTTGTTTCCTGATGCCTCAGGCTCCCATATGGCTTGGCTATGCAGTGCTATTCCTGATTCTGTCTTTATTTAAAATTTTGATATCCTTCTTATGGAGGAGAATACTGAGAAATTGGGTTCTCAAGGCTCCAAGGTGTGCTGTATTATGTAGAGGTGCCCCCCTGTAATACTCTTTGATAAAGGGGCCCCAGACAATCTGCTGGTACCCCCATGTCTTACAGAGGTCCCGTGCCTAAAGCATCTTCAGTGTTTACTCACATTTTCCCAGTTCTGCATCAGACTTGGGGACAAGAGTCCAATAGGGTCTTGGCCAGGAGATAAACCCAGGAGCCTCAAACCATGTTATATTTAGAATCACGCCTTCTTTTAGGTGACTAAGACTTTTGTACGAGGCCAGTCTCACTGTGTTTGAATCCTTGTTCCCTTGGGATGACTTCTCTTCCAGGATGCTCTTCAGGCTCCCTGCAGGTTTCACCACAGTGAACCAGACATACCCATCACCCTCATCACCTTCATCACTACTGGTCCACATTTATTGAGTGCAGAGAGCACCATTTCTCATTTAATCCTCACAGTAACCTTGTCTGGTGGGAAAAATGATTATCTGCCTTTTGCCAGTGAGGAAGCTGAGGACCCAAAGAGTAAATTCCCTGGCACCCTCTTGCTTGGAAGCAGTGGAGCTTGAATTTGACCCACACCTCCCTCATTCTAGATTTTGAGCTCTTCACCTCTCCCAGTCTTGTATTTGCCCTGTAGACTTCTGTGGCGTCTCTAGAGCCAGGAAGATGTGTAGAACTTTATTTGCTCTACACTCTCCCCCACCCCCCTAACACACTGCCAAAGTGCTGGTACTCTGACCCTGGTTAATACTGTGGTCCTTGGTCAGTAGTTCTTGGTCATACTGGTGATTAAGGCAGAGAAACTGCCCTGAGAGAGTTCAGCCCAGGAATAGAATGAAATATCTTATCAGTTAGGGTTGTTGGCTGTAAGCAACAGAAACTAACTCTGGTTAACTTAGACAAAGCCTGAGTTTCTTAAGAGAATACTGGCTTCTCACAGAAGATGAGGAGAGTTAGGGACTCAGGCTCAGGGGCCACATAACCTCTGGTTCCAAAGCCCTTAGCCCTATTTAACTATTTGCCTTTCTGTAGATGTGCATTTGTGGAATACATACCCTAAATGAGGGGTCCACCAGGGAAATTCAGTAAGAGGTGGTAAAGCCTTCCAATGAACATCTTAACTTGGAATCACAGCCTTTCCTCAAATAACAGAATCTAATGACTCAGAGAGGCTGAATACGTTGCCCATGGTCACAACAACGTTATACTATTTCCTATCATAGAGATGAAAATCTTGAGACCTACCGAGGTTAAGTAACTTGCCTAAGGTTTCTGAGCCAATAAGTGACAGAACCAGAATTTGAACCCAGACTACCCATCTCAGACACCAGGCTTACAACCATCTGAAAAATAGAATTTTGTAAACACCAAATCGAAAAATACATTTAGAAAGTATAGAAGGTTTAAATTTACCTTTACATTTGTGTCAAAATACATACCCTATGCTGAGGGGTAAATCATTTTGCTCTTGATATCGACCTCTTCATTTAATTCTTACAGCATTGTTTAGAAAATATTCCCTATGTATATATCATCCAAGAGTTTTTAAAAAAAAAATGTTCATAACTACTTAAATTTACAAGCAGTATTACCTTTGGGATGTAATTTCTAGAAGTTTACCATCTGTTATGGAAAGAAATTGAGAACTTTAAAAACGTTGCTTAGAATATGGCAATTTAAGTGTATCTGTGAGTTTAGGACAATTATCAGCCTTGTCTTTCTCAACCACCCTGAGATCCCAGATTCCCAGGCCTCAGCCACCAGGGGCAGTAATAGAGTGCTGATCACTGACCTGCATCACAGCCTTTACCTGCACGGTAACACTGCCCCACAGATCCTGCAACCTACCTTTTTCTCAGGCATTTCTGAGAGTTCCCATGTGGGGTCTCCCATGTACATACAAACTATAGGATCACTATTTATCCCAACTTCTGTTTGTGGGAACTACTCCCATGAAAGGGTTGAGACAAAAGGATGTGGGTTGTGTTTATTTTCTCTTCTTGATCTCCTTGTATCTCCCCATTCTCCCTCTCCAACTCCCACTGGGGACCTAAACAAAGCTGGGTCTTTGCAAGTGTCTTCCCCCTCAACATGTACAAAGATTCTGTCTTATTTAGGGTTCTCCCAGAAGCAGAACTTGAGATAAAGGTCCAAGTGCAGGTCATTTACTTGGGAGGTGGTACCAGGAAATACTAAAAAATGGGTAAGGAGTGAGACAGGGAAGGAAAGTTGCGTCATCAAGACAGCTACCACCACAGGCAACTGGAGTTTAATGCCTCCTGGAAAATTCTGGAAGCCAGTGTTGAAAAACACCTCACAGTTGCTCCCTCCGAGGAGGGAGGGAGTTGGGGTATTTATACACCAACACTGTCAGTTGGTGGTTGAAGGCTGCCTCCCGAGGTCCTTCTGGTCCTTCTGATCTACCGTGCCAATGGCCAACTTGTCTCCAGAGGCCAAAGAAATCTCCCAGGCAAAGAAATGTAGGTGCTGCTGGCTTTGGATGTCAGTGTCATTCACTCAGGTGATAAGAGCCTGGCCCTGAAGTGACAGGTACAGATGCCACAGGGCTCCCCATTTCACTTATCAGAGGGAACTGTGCATGTTTCTGTCCGTGGCCTTGACTCAAGAAATTCCGTATTACCCATCTTCCTGTTTCAAAGTCAAGAAAATTTTGGAAGAAAATGTTAATGCCACACTGTTTTGCCAAGAGTAGTGTTTGGTTGTTTTTCTGGAACTATCTGGCCAAATATCTCAAATTAGTAAAAGGACATATTCTTGTGCCCTCCTCTCTTACCCCTCTTTAGTAGATACTGCTTAGATTCATTTGTCATGGTTTCTCTATTTCCATGTGACAATAAGAAGATTAAATCACACAGCTTTAGTTTTTTTTTTTTTTGCCTATTTTTTTCTCTTACCTCTGCTATGACTAGTGTTTCTATTTATTTTGATTAGAATTTGGTCTTTTATTGAACCTATTTTCTTTCTATGGAATTTTTTATAAGCTGTGTTAAGGAATGCACAGAGTTTCTAATAAGCTAAAAAGAATTCTTTTTTTTCAGTTGAGACAGTGTGTGCCATCCAGGCTTGGTTCTGGTGGGCTAGAATTCATTTCAGAGATCAGGCAAATGGGTCATGATAGCAAATGAAGCTAAATTTTATTCTTTGGAATCATCGCAGTTCTGTTCTAGTACCTAAACACTGAACATTTACTTAATTTTTTTACTATTATAATCTGGACCTTCCTTTCTTTTTTTAAAAAAATAAATTTATTTATATATTTATATATTTATTTATTTTTGGCTGCATTGGATCTTTGTTGCTGCGTGCGGGCTTTCTCTAATTGCAGCGAGTGGGGGCTACTCTTCGTTGTGGTGCATGGGCTTCTCATTGTGGTGGCTTCTCTTGTTGTGGAGCGCGGGCTCTAGGTGCGTGGGCTTCAGTAGTTGTGGCACGAGGGCTCAGTAGTTGTGGCTCATGGGCTGTAGAGCACAGGCTCAGTAATTGTGGCGCATGGGCTTAGTAGCTCCGCGGCATGTGGGATCTTCCCGGACCAGGGCTCGAACTGGTGTCCCCTGCATTGGCAGGCGGATTCTTAACCACTGCGCCACCAGGGAAGTCCCTGGGCCTTCCTTTCTATACAGTAACTGCTGACAACACCAACACCAAGAGCAGCTAGTATTAGATAGTGCTGCACTGTTTCCAAATGTTGGGATCCCTGTTCTGCCTCTTTTGGCTGTGTTATCTGGGGTGAGTTGCTTTACTTCTCATCAGTTTTCTTCATATGTAAAGTGGGCATGATAATAAAGCCCAACTTATACATCACTATATTTATTAAACAGATTTAACGTATATAAAATGCTTAGTCCAATGCCTATAACATAGTAAACACTTGATCAATGTAAGCTTTTATTACAAAACACAGACACACACACGTTTTATTTAAATGGAAGTGACATTGTATGCTTGTGAGTCTGTATGTGCACCTAATATTGAATTATCAGGTAATTAATTCATGGCTTGTGTGCATATGTATGTACCATGGAGTTGGTAAACAAATGTCTATACATATATCTGTGAGTCATGTTCTCATCCCAATGCCTGTGGTCTTAACTTTGAAACGTCAATTATATCACAGCTAAATGGGTGCACGTGGCAGTGTGTCTGAGCGTAATTCAGCCTTCTCAATCAATATTGACCTAATTTTATCCTGAGTAGCTCTATTTCCCTGCATTGGTGTGTAAACGTCTGTGAATCTTCTCAAGGAAATGAAGTCATAGTAACATCCGGAGAATGTGATGAGATGATTACTCTGAACTAAACCTCTTTGGCCCTGTACTCTGTCACCTCCATTTGCCGCTGCGGCTCACCCCTGGGGAAGGGGAATGGCTCTCCTGTTTAACTCTGAAGAGGTAGGAGGAAAAAAAAAATGATAATAGGAGTAGCTAACAGTTACTGAAAACTCCCCATGTGCAAGCACTTCATTGCAAATTCCTTACTGCCCTGTGGAGCCCAAGCCTTTATTCCTGCCATCCCTAATTGATAGATAAGGAGACTGGCTGAGTGAACGCCCAATGATGCTGAATCCCGGCAGGGCCAAGACTGCAGCCCTGATGCTCAGCTCTAGAGCTTGCCATTTAAGAAAATAAACTTTGATTTTTGGAATAATTTTAGATTTCCAGAGGAGTTGCAGAGATCGTACGAGCCTACTATTTCACCGTTGCATTTTACTGTCTCTTGAGACTCCAAGATTTTACCAAATCATGTCAACTTTATCACCAGCTCACCCAGCTTCTTAACTGTAGTTCTGACCTTAGTTATAGGCCCCGATTAACTACATTCAAGACCCCATTGGAGGACATGATGCAAAATTTATTCTTTCATTCAGCAAATAGTGACTGAGTGCTTTCCTTGCGCCTCGCGTAGAGTTAGGGACCAGGTGGTGAGCAATGCAGTCCTGCTGATTGTACTCTGGGGAAATAGACATTGCACACACACACACACACACACACACACGCACACACGCACACACGCACACAGTCAGCTGAGTATAAATCTACAAGGAGCAAATGCTGAATGCATCCAGCAGTGGAGGCTGACCTGGTCTGTGAGGCACGGGGCAGGGGAAGGCAGGCAGGAAACATTTCCCTTAGGAGGTGATGTTTGAGCTGATACTTTGAAGGGAGAATGGGAACTAAAGGTAAAAACGTGGGAGGGGAGGACTGGTACAGGCAGACAGAACATCTCCTACACAGACTCTGGCATCTGCTATCAGCTTTCTTTTAATGAGTTTCTGGCTCAGAAAGGTGGAAGAAATTTTCATTTCCTGGAATGCCTGTGCAGGTGCTTTTATTTCTTCAACCCCTTTTTAGGTCTTACCCACTCTGTGATTTTCCCCTTGGCCAACTCTTTCCTCCCCAGAATTAACCACCCTATACTATATCTGAGCCCTGGACATACTCCTATAACCTCACACAAACACTATTTTAATTATTTTCCTGGAAATATCTATCTCCTCTACTATAGTGGTTGTTCCTTGAGGAATATATCTTATTTCTCTTTCGTATTTCCATATAATGAGTGCATAGCATTTATCCAGCACTACTATGCATCAGGCACTTTGCTAAATCTTTTCATGCAATATTGTATTTATTCCTCAGGAAAAACCTGTGAAATTGGACTATTTATGCCCTATCATTCATTTAGCAAACATTTATTCTGCACCACCCACTGTGTCAGGCACTGCTCTAAATCAGGGTCAAATCTGGCCCTCTGCCTGTTTATGTAAATAAAGTTTTATTGGAACACAGCCATGCTCACTCATTTACATACTATGGCTGCTTTCATGCTACAACAGCAGAGTTGAGTAGTTGTGACAGAGACCATGTGGCCCACCAAGTCTAAATATTTACTATCTAGCCTTTTTTTAGAAAAGGTTTGCAGACCCCTGTTCTAGATACTTGGAACACAGGGGCAGAAAAAAATAGACAAAAATATGCCCTCCAGGGGCTTACATAGCACTTGTAGCAGCGATTGCTAATTGTTCAAAACTATTCCTGGGCAATGGTTGCACTACATTTCCTAGACTCTCTTGTAGTGAGGTGTGGCCATATGACAATTCTAGCCAATAGAATGTGAGTACAGAGACAAAAGAATAGGGACAGGACCTACACCTCTGGGAGGGAGCTGTGAAGGAGGAAAAGTTTCCACACACTAGGAAGCTCCTTCACTGGTGGAGATGGTGGGTGGGCGAGGGGGAAGCTTCAGAGCCACGGAGGAGAGTGCAGCAACAGGGGTGTGGAGGGCAAAGCGGAGAGATTCCCACACAGAGGATCGGTGCCGACCAGCACTCACCAGCCCGAGAGGCTTGTCTGCTCCCCTGCCGGGGTGGGTTGGGGCTGGGAGCTGAGGCTCGGGCTTCGGAGGTCAGATCCCAGGGAGAGGACTGGGGTTGGCTGCGTGAACACAGGCTGAAGGGGCTAGTGCGCCACAGCTAGCCGAGAGGGCGTCCGGGAAAAGGTCTGGAGCTGCCGAAGAGGCAAGAGGCCATTGTTTATTGGTGCATGAGGAGAGGGTATTCAGAGCACTGCCTAAATGAGCTCCAGAGATGGGCGCGAGCCGCGGCTATCAGCGCGGACCCCAGAGACAGGCATGAGATGCTAAGGCTGCTGCTGCTGCCACCAAGAATCCTGTGTGCAAGCACAGGTCACTATCCACATCTCCCCTCCCGGGAGCCTGTGCAGCCTGCCACTGCCAGGGTCCCATGATCCAGGGACAACTTCCCCGGGAGAACACACAGCACGCCTCAGGCTGCTGCAACGTCACGCCGGCCTCTGACACCGCAGGCTCGCCCCACCTCCGTACCCCTCCCTCCCCGCGGCCTGAATGAGCCAGAGCCCCCGAATCAGCTGCTCCTTTAACCCCGTCCTGTCTTAGCGAAGAACAGATACCCTCAGGCGACCTACACGCAGAGGCAGGGCCAAATCCAAAGCAGAACCCCAGGAGCTGTGTGAACAAAGAAGAGAAAGGGAAATTTCTCCCAGCAGCCTCAGGACCAGCGGATTAAATCTCCACAGTCAACTTGATGTACCCTGCATCTGTGGAATACCTAAATAGGCAACAAATCATCCCAAAATTGAGGTGGTGGACTTTGGGAACAACTGTGGACTTTGGGAACAACTGTAGATGTGGGGTTTGCTTTCTGGATCTAATTTGTTTCTGGTTTTATGTATTTCTTAATTTACTATTTAGAGCTTATTATAATTGATCGATTTGTTTATTGATTTGGTTCTTCTCTTATTTTTTAATATATATATGTACATACATTTTTTTCCTTTTTCTCTTTTTGTGAGTGTGTATGTGTATGCTTCTTTGTGTGATTTTTGTCTGTACAGCTTTGCTTTTACTCTTTGTCCTAGCATTCTGTCTGTTCTTTTTTTTTTTTTTTTTTTAGTATAGTTTTTAGCATTTGTTATCATTGGTGGATTTGTTTTTTGCTTTGGTTGCTCTCTTCTTTCTTGCTTACTTTTTTCTTTTTTTTATTACTTTTTTATTTTTAATAAATTTTTAATTTTAATAACTTTTCTTTCTCTTTCTTTCTTTCTCTCTCTCTCTCTTTCTCTCTCTCTCTCTTTCTTTCTTTTTCCTCCCTTTTCTTCTGAGCCGTGTGGCTGACTGGGTCTTGGTGCTCCGGCCGGGTGTCAGGCCTGAGCCTCTGAGGTGGGAGAGCCGAGTTCAGGACATTGGTCCACCAGAGACCTCCTGGCTCCACGTAATATCAAATGGCGATAACTCTCCCAGAGATCTCCATCTCAACGCTAAGACCCAGATCCACTCAACAACCAGCAAGCTACAGTGCTGGACACCCTATGCCAAACAACTAGCAAGACAGGAACACAACCCCATCCATTAGCAGAGAGGCTGCCTAAAATCATAATAAGTTCACAGACACCCCAAAACACTCCACCGGATGTGGTCCTGCCCACCAGAAAGACAAGATCCAGCCTCCTCCACCAGAACACAGGCACCAGTCTCCTCCACCAGGAAGCCTACAGAACCCACTGAACCAACTGTACCCACTGGGGGGCAGAAACCAAAAACAATGGGAGCTACAAACCTGTAGCCTGCAAAAAGGAGACCCCAAACACAGTAAGTTAAGCAAAATGAGAAGACAGAGAAATACACAGCAGATGAAGGAGCAAGGTAAAAACTCACCAGACCAAACAAATGAAGAGGAAATAGGCATTTACCTGAAAAAGAATTCAGAGTAATGATAGTAACGATGATTCAAAATCTTGGAAATAGAATGGAGAAAATACAAGAAACGTTTAACAAGGACGTGGAAGAACTAAAGAGCAAACAAACAATGATGAACAACACAATAAATGAAATTAAAAGTTCTCTAGAAGGAATTAGTAACAGAATAACTGAGGCAGAAAAACAGATAGGTGACCTGGAAGATAAAATAGTGGAATTAACTACCACAGAGCAGAATAAAGAAAAAAGAATGACAAGAATTGAGGAGAGTCTCAGCGACCTCTGGGACAACATTAAATGCACCAACATTCAAATTATAGGGGTCCCAGAAGAAGAAGAGAAGAAAAAAATGGACTGAGAAAATCTTTGAAGAGATTATAGTTGAAAACTTCCCTAATATGGGAAAGGAAATAGTCAATCAAGTCCAGGAAGCACAGAGAGTCCCATACAGGATAAATCCAAGGAGGAACACACCAAGACACATATTAGTCAAACTATCAAAAATTAAATACAAAGAAAAAATATTAAAAGCAGCAAGGGAAAAGCAACAAATATAAGGTTACAGCTGATCTTTCAGCAGAAACTCTTGCAAGCCAGAAGGGAGTGGCAGGACATATTTAAGTGATGAAAGGGAAAAACCTACAACCAAGATTGCTCTACCCAGCAAAGATCTCATTCAGATTCGACAGAGAAATTAAAACCTTTACAGACAAGCAAAAGCTAAGAGAATTTGGCACCACCAAAGCAGCTTTACAACAAATGCTAAAGGAACTTCTCTAGGCAGGAAACACAAGAGAAGGAAAAGACCTACAATAACAAACCCAAAACAATTAAGAAAATGGTAATAGGAACGTACATATTGATAACTACCTTAAATGTAAATGGATTTAATGCTCCAACCAAAAGACATAGACTGGCTGAATGGATACAAAAACAAGATCTGTATATATGCTGTCTACAAGAGACCCATCTCAGACCTAGGGACACATACAGACTGAAAGTGAGGGGATGGAAAAAGATATTCCATGCAAATGGAAATCAAGGGACTTCCCTGGTTGGCGCAGTGGTAAGAATCCGCCTGCCAGTGCAAGGGACACGGGTTCGAGCCCTGGTCTGGGAAGATCCCACATGCCTTGGAGCAACTAAGCCCGTGTACCACAACTACTGAGCCTGTGCTCTAGAGCCCGCGAGCCACGACTACTGAGCCCGTGTGCCACAACTACTGAAGCCCGCGTGCTTGGATCCTGTGCTCTGCAACAAGAGAAGCCACTGCAATGAGAAGCCTGTGCATCACAACAAAGAGTAGCCTCTGCTCGCTGCAACTAGACAAAGCCCACACACAGCAACGAAGACCCAACGCAGCCAAAAATAAATAATAAATAAATAAATAAAAATGGAAATCAAAAGAAAGCTGAAGTAGCAATTCTCATATAAGACGAAATAGACTTTAAAATAAAGACTATTACAAGAGACAAAGAAGGACACTGCATAATGATCAAGGGATCAATCCAAGAAGAAGATATAACAATTGTAAATATTTATGCACCCAACATAGGAGCACCTCAATACATAAGGCAAATGCTAACAGCCATAAAAGGGGTAATCTACAATTACACAATCATAGTAGGGGATTTTAACACCCCACTTTCACCAATGGACAGATCATCCAAAATGAAAATATAAAAAAAGGAAACACAAGCTTTAAATGATACATTAAACAAGATGGACTTAATTGATATTTATAGGACATTCCATCCAAAAAGAACAGAATACACTTTCTTCTGAAGTGCTCATGGAACATTCTCCAGGATAGATCATATCTTGGGTCACAAATCAAGCCTTGGTAAATTTAAGAAAATTGAAATCGTATCAAGTATCTTTTCTGACCACAGTGCTATGTGACTAGATATCAATTACAGGAAAAAATCTGTAAAAAATACAAACACATGGAGGCTAAACAATACACTACTAAATAACCAAGAGATCACTGAAGAAATCAAAGAGGAAATCAAAAAATACCTAGAAACAAATGACAATGAAAGCACGACGACCCAAAACCTATGGGATGCAGCAAAAGCAGTTCTAACAGGGAAGTTTATAGCAATACAATCCTCCCTCAAGAAACAAGGAACATCTCAAATAAACAACCTAACCTTACACCTAAAGCAATTAGAGAAAGAAGAACAAAAAACCCCCAAAGTTAGCAGAAGGAAAGAAATCATTTCTTTCCTCATTTCTTTTCACTCATTGCTCCAGAGCAAGGCTTGGCAAAGTATGACACATGGGCTACCGCCAGCTGCCCCATCACCCTGCCTGTTTCTGTAAATAAATTTTACTGGGACCCAGACACAACCTTTGCTTCATATTGTCTATGGCTGCTTTTGTCCTACAAGGCCAGAGTTGAATAGTTGTGCCAGAGACTGTATGGCCTCAGAATTAGAAACATTCACTATCTGTCCCTGTACCTAAATCGTTTGCTAAGCCCTGCTCTAGGGCTGATCAATGTTTGCATTTCTTGTCTGTTATTTCAGACTCTTTTACATGTTTCTGAGTAAGTCTGAATATGTATCCAATTATACAAATACATCTTTGCACATAAACACACACATATATGAATGCGTATATATGTACACACATACACACACATATTTTAGCTTAAAGGAGTCATACTATGTATATTGTTATACATAATGTATCTTGGTAATTTTTCCATAACAGTGCCTATAAGTTTACTGTTATTTTGAGGAAAGGATATGGGATCATGGTATGGATGTACAATAATTTATTTGATCATCCCCCACTCCACTGATGAACATAAAACTTGTTTCCAATTTCTGTCAGCAGTCTTGAAGGCTTCAAACTGCCTTTGAAAACCCAAGTGTAGCTGCCATTCACTTAATTTGTAACATGTTAAGTCTTTGTAGCAGGGAGGCTAAGTTCATTCCATGTTAGAGTTTCTTACACACAGTTAACAGGACCAAAAATATATTCTGCATTTCGGATCTTAATTATGCACTTAATTAAAATTCACATTGTGAGTAAAAGGTAAGGACTATATTAGATTGTGGTTGTTGGCATCCTGATTAATATACATATAAGCTTTAAAATCTGTTGTTACATTATGGTAGATTTTCCAGAAAGAAACACGAAGCTTTAAAATGCATTTTAGAAAAGACAGAAGGAGATATGAACTCAGTGGAAGAAGTCCAGCTTATTCCAGAGCAGACGATAGCTATATATAACAAAAAAGGGAGCCAAAAGTCACACCTTAATTTGCGTGTTGTTTAGAGCAGGCAGGTCCTTCTCTCTCGCAGAATTAGAACTGGTGCAAAACCAGAGAATGAGAAATGCCAGGTATCAAATTCCAGGATAAAACCTGCATGTCATTTTCTATTTTATAAAACCAAATAACCAAGTTTCACCAATCTGAGGGTCAGGTTTCGGTGGGAGCACCTGCTTAGTTTCTTCCCAAAGTTTCTGTTCCTCCTCAACTCACATTTTCCAGTGTGAGAACCTCATTTTCCTTTTTTTGACCCTATAAAGGACCCCTTTATTCTGAGACTTATCTATGGGCTTGGTGTGAATTTTCCACTTTGTTTGGTGCATTTCCATTTATAAGCTGTGTTTTTCTCACCTTCTGTGCTTCATGCTCAGTTTATTTCCCCTTAAGATCAAGAAATGACTGTGAAAAGTTTGTTCACGTTTTGAGGTGGCCTCAATTCTTCTACTTCTGTTCTCTGGAATCTGCCACCTACCCCCCAGTTCTCGACTCTGGCTTTTTCCTTCCTATTTCAGCTTTTGGCCACAGTGACTCTTAAACCCTTTACTTTTTTGATTACTAGTATTCCCTTTGCTCTTTTAATTTTGTTGTCTTCCTTTGCTCCTTTGTTCTTTGTTTTCAGTCTCTCTGACCTATTGCTTCTCTGTGATTGTCTTTATACCTTGAACAATTTTGAGGTGCGTATTAAACGTCTGAGGCAGAGATCACTTGTTTTCTCCTAACATCTCCCTTTCTTTCTTAGGAACGAGAACCCCAAAGGTTCTCCAGGCATGTGTCACTGAGAATAACATGGCATAGCCCAGCCTTTTGTGGGACTAAGGAGACCACTTCACCTCTTTCTGGCCTAATGGATGTGAGTAGAAGTGCTTTTTGCCACTGTTTGGGGGCACTTGTGCGCAGCGAGGCCATTGACTGCTTGCTTGCTGGAACCGGTTGTGAGGGTTGGTGGCAGAGCAGCTCCCTTGGACCTGGACATGGAAGCCGTGTCTTGACCTTGGTAGACCTGATAACCAGGGACACAGGTTAACACGGGTATCTCAGTAAGGCCGGGAGATAAAAGCCAACACCAACACCACCAAAGACCAGAAAATATTACCAGACGCTACTGGAGAGTAGAGTACAGTGATAGACCAGATTCTGCCTCCTCATGTGATTATATGCCCAAATCTCTTAGTCTTTGGAGGCTGCCCAAGGGAGAAGGAAAGGGTGTGTGTGTGTGTGCATGTAGAATCCTGAATTGATTGTGTTTACCCCCAAATGATGGCATTTACCTGGAAGTGACTACATTTTCTGCAATTAGGTAGATAGGGGATTTGAGAAAAAAAAAAGAAATTAGAGTTATAAAATTAAAAAAAAATTATATTCTTTTACACTCATATTTGTGTTCTGTGAAAAGTATATCCACTGTGGGAGTTTGGGCTCAAGTAGGCAACTGGGGATCATTGCTGAGTTTTAAGCACAGCTGTGACACTGTCAGATTTGTGTTTTCTTCCAAAGTCTTTTTTCTACGGAGTTGTGACCATGTGATGGTCACAGATCACTTTCATCCCCTCGTGGAGACTTTCAGCTGTCCTACATATGTCACTATATTTTTGCAGAGTCAGTTGGTCTTTCCTGAAATATTTTCTATTGTCATCATTTGTGATCTCCACTATAGCCCTGTCTTTATATATTTTCTTCAAAATAGAATCCAAGTCAATTTTTGGAGAGAGTGTTTAGATTTTCTTGGTCAAATTTAAGAACTGCAACTGACTCAGTCACTCAACTGATAAGGAAAAGCAAAAAAATAGAGCATGACTTTAATTTGAGAAATAAAATTTTAAAACATGTTGCCTTTTCATGTTTTTTATTTGTTCATAAAATGGTATAATAGTGACATTAAAGAATTTTTTAAAATAAGAAAGAAAAGCATTCACAATGACCTCACTCTGGGTTTTTGGTTGACAAAAACAAAAACCAAATTGAAACAAGCTGAGATGGAGAAAGCACATATGGGCTCAAGTCATGGAAAAATCCAGGAATAGGGCTGGTTTCAGATAAGGCTGGATCCCGAGAGTCCACGAACATTCATCAGCATTTCTCTGTTTCTCAGTTCTGTTTTCAATGTGTGGGCATTGTTCTTGAGCAGGACAACCCTTGGAGTGGCAAGATGGTCATGAGCAGCTCCAGCTTCTTACACCATGATTTCAGCAACCTCAGCAGTAGGAGGTCTCATTGTTCTTGATATTAAAGAAGAAAATAAATGCAGGGAAGTGATTCTCATTGGTCTGCTTGGGCCCATGCTTCTCTCTGAATGAATTACCATGGCCAAGGCAATGTGATGACCTATGGGGGCCAGGTCTGGGGCATGTGCCTTACTTTGGATTTGGGGGTGGGCTAACCCCAGGGATCACATGGATTAAAGATGATAGAAAGGTAGTTCTCTCTCCCCTAAATTAGAGTGTTGTTCCCAGAAGGATAAATACATGTTGAGTAGGGAAAATCAATAGAGAGCCACCAAACTTATAATTGCATTCTCCAAACACAATGAGGGCTTCCATTTTCTGTGTTTCCTTTTGTCTATGTTCATAAACATTACACATTTATTTAGTAATAATTTTAATGTAGAATAGACCAGGCATTAGCAAACTACAGCCCAAGAGCCAAATTTGGCCATCACCTGTTGTTGTAAATAAAGTTTTATTGGCACAGAGCCACGCCCATTCACTCAATGTTGTCTACAGCTGTTTTGATGCTGCAGCAGCACAGTTTAGTAGTTGTGACAGAGACCACATGGTCCTTGAAACCTAAAAATAGTCACTATTTGGCCCATTACAGAAAGACTTTGCCATCCCTGGTATATATTGGAATTGGAATTCTGCTTTGTTTTCACTTAACGGTTTCTTTCTTCCTTTCTTTTTTTTTCAGAGATTTTTTTTTTTTTTGATGTGGACCATCTTTTTTTTTATAAATTTATTTACTTTATTTATTTATTTTTGGCTGCGTTGGGTCTTCGTTGCTGCACGCAGGCTTTCTCTAGTTGCGGGGAGTGGGGGCTACTCTTCGTTGTGGTGCGTGGGCTTCTCATTGCGGTGGCTTCTCTCTAGGTGTGCAGGCTTCAGTAGTTGTGGCACGCGGGCTCAGTAGTTGTGGTGTGTGGGCTCAGTAGTTGTGGCTCGCGGGCTCTAGAGTGCAGGCTCAGTAGTTGTGGCGCACGGCATTAGTTGCTCTATGGCACGTGGGATCTTCCCGGACCAGGGCTCGAACCCATGTCCCCTGCATTGGCAGGCAGATTCTTAACCACTGCGCCACCAGGGAAGCCCTGGAACATCTTTCTTAAAGTCTTTATTGAATTTTCCACAACACTGCCCCTGTTTTATGTTTTGATTCTTTGGCCACGAGGCATGTGGGATCCCAACTCCCCGACCAGGGATCGAACCCGCATCCCCCGCACTGGAAGGTGAAGTCTCAAACCCTGGACTGCCAGGGAAGTCCTGGCAGAACAGTTTCTTGTGAATAATTTCATGTTTTCAGTCTTCATATCTGTTATTATAAATTTTGGCTACAGAAATACTTCCACTGGGTTGAGTGATTCTCCTTTAGTCATATGCCCCCAGGTAGAGAGCAATACTAAAGGTTTCCTGTAGGAATCCACTCTTTTTATGCATGTGAGTAAAATGTAGAGGCCTTTTAGGTGCTTGCCCTATGGCCCTCTGAGCTTAACTCTATTGAAGCCCTTGTCAAACTGTGATTATCTTTTCCTTATATAAAATATGTCAAGTGCAGGGACAATGATTTCGTAAGTATCTTATTCTTAATATCTAGCACAATGAAAGGCACTTAATTAAGTATGTTATTTACTACCTGTGAATTTACAAATTCTACTGTTGGTAGTAGAAATCAAATCATCTACTGCCTTACTTAAAACCTTCTGTGGTTCTTCCATTGCTCTTAAGATGAGAGAAAAAAAATCCTTAACTTGATGTATAGGTTCTGTGTGGTCTGGCCTTGATTTTCTTCACACCTGGCTTTCTATGCTCCAGCCATGCTGGTCTAGTTTCCATGCCTCCAGTGCCCCATGCCTCCGGGGCTTTGCACATGCTCTCTGGAGATTATTATCTAAGACAGATAGTGTGTAATTCTTTTATTCCATAAGCATCACCTTCCCTTTCTACAGATTTCATCTACAAACCTTCATACAAAGGAATTCACTCACCAAACATTTATGTATTACCATGTGCCAGGAACTGTTTTAGAGTCTGAGAACAAGACAAAAGTAAACAAGACAGGTGCAGTTCTGATCTCATGGAGCTTCTATTCAGTGGAGGCAGCAGACAAGTCATCCATCAGTTATAACACAGAATGACAGGTGGAGGTGCAGGAAAAGAGAAAGCAATGTGGGACCAGAGATGAGGTCACCTGATCAGGTTGGGGAGCTCAGAGAAGACTCTAAAAGGGTGTGATATCAAAGATGCCACAAGAAGGATGCAGATTTGGCAAGTAAAGGGAGGGAAGTATGCTCTTGGTTGAGGCAGCAGCATTTGCAAGCCCCAGAGTTGAGAGATGAGGGATGCTGAGAGGATTTCTGAGTTTGTCAGAGAGTCCAGCTATGGCGCTATCCCCCTGGAGGCCGGGCCAGGCCCCTGGTCCTCTCTCTCTCAGATCGGAGGAGGCAGGTTGGCCTCCAGGTGTTCTCAGAGCCTCACATCCCACTGTGGTTTCCCTTTGCTCTTCCTACTCCTTCTTCCTTTCACTACAATCTGATTGTTAGGGTATAGGCCAGGATTACAGTTTGAATTAATATCATGCTTATTTCCTGCAAACTATGACTTAGATCAAGGGTTGGCTGATTGTTTTCTGTAAAAGGCCAGAGTAAATATTTTAAGCTTTGCAGGCTATTCCAGTCTCTGTCACAAATACTTAACTCTGTCATTAGAATGAAGCCCTGGGCAGTATGTAAATGAGTGGGTGTGGTTGTGTTCCGTTAAAACTTTATTTCGAAACAGGTTTGGCCAGAGGATCATAGTTTGCTGACCTTTGACTTAGATGATCAGCAACATCTTTATCTATGTCTTGACTTACTAGTTAAAGAAAAACAAAACACGTTTTATTAGTGTTTTCCAAACTGTGCTTTGTAGTCTGGTGTTTTAATGGAATTTTGTAAGACAGAGGTCCCCAACCTTTTTGGCACCAGGGATTGGTTTCCTGGAAGACAATTTTTCCATGGATTGGGGCGGGAGGGATGGTTCAGGCAGTAATGCAAGTGATGGGGAGCAATGGGGAACGACAGATGAAGCTTTGCTCGCTCGCCCTCCGCTCACCTGCTGCGCGGCCCGGTTCCTAACAGGCCGCGGGACCATGGCTCGGGGGTTGGGGACCCCTGGTGTAAGAGTCTGCGGAGGTGTTGGAATGATGAGGGCCAAGAGAGGGAGACCTGACCCCAGGGCAATGGGCATGTTCATGAACCTGACATTTTGAGAGACTGATCTGTGAAATCAGATCTTCTTTATATGTGCGTGCATACAAATGCCTAAGTGTGGTGGTAAAGAAATGGTGATTATTTTTTCCCACAGGAAAATTACACTTTTGTGAATAACTGTTTATTATTTCTATAAGGATAAAGTCCCAAAGGAGTTATCTTCTAGTCTGAAGCAGTAGGAAGATCAGAATTTATTTAGTCTGAACGTGACTTTTGGTTGGTTTCAAGAGAAAATGATGGCTCTTGTAATGATTCAGTTTGCTTTTTAGTCAGACCAACCCAGTGTAAGTTTTTGGGTGAGGGTCAAATTCTTGTTTTCTTTTCCCATGAAAGATGTTATTTGAATGACCTTCCAGCTGGGGCTTTTATGATGTCCTATCCAGTAGCGCTTCTTCCCCATTTGTGCCAGGATTAGGGGTAATATTTCTCTCTTTCCTTCTGGCTGCCTCCCACTCTGTTCAGTCTCTGATTCATGAACTCCTCCCTGACTCCACACTCTAATTTTGTGGCACTCTCTTATCATCCTTTCACCGTTTCTTGAGAGTGCTTAGCACTGCTTGTCGTGTTCCAGTGGGAAGCGTGAGAGGGATGATTTGTTCCGTGTCCAGCTCCCCCATTGGAGAGGAAGACCTACACCAGCAGGGACCACGTCTATCTGGTTCACCATTGCACTGCTGATGCCGGACACAGGGCAGTGCTCAGTAAGAATCTGCCAAACAAGTTAGCATTTGTGGCTTTTCACTGGCATGGAATTGTAGAGAAATTTGTAGGGTACAAATGACTTAGAGGAACAGTTCTGCAGTGATGTCAATTAGGAACAACCTGTTACCTGTAATAGACTACTGACAAATAGTAACTCAAAACCTAAGACCTTATGGTTTACTCTAGAAGAAGATGTTGTGCTATTGGAATCCTGCCCACCATCACCCCCCTCCCCAACATACACAGCGTTCTCACATAGGTCACTGGCTTATTACTCAAAGCAGGATTCTCTGCCTCAGGGCTATCTCTGGACTGGGCCCTGGATGGCCAAAGGGGTTATCTGCTCATTAACACTCTGAATTGGTTTCCTTCCCTTCCCTGTCTCCCCTGCTCTTCCCTACTGGTACTTCCTGGGATCACCTTCCATGTAAATTATTTGCACCCAAATGCTGATCTCAGACTCTGCTTCTGGAGGAAACTGATATAGAAATACTTACTTAACAGAAAGCCCAGAGGTGGACAGTGCTGGGGCTGGTTCATTCAGCATCTCGGCAAGGTGGTCAAGCACCCAGACTTTTCTATCCTTCCCTTCCCCCCTCTGCAGCAGGTGACTTTGTACCTTCAGGCATGTTCCGTCATGATGACAAGATGGCCACTGTAGCTTCAGATAATGCACTCGCACCTGAGCAACCAAAGTCGGAAGTGCTGGGCTGGGGGTAAGAGTGGAGGAGCGGCAGGTGAAGGGCTGTCTCCTCACACGCTCTTGTTTTTGAAACAAGGAAAACATGTTTCCCAGAAGGCACCCCTTTGTGTCTCATTGGCCAGAATTGGGTCACATGACCTGCACTTGCCGCAAAGGAGGCTGGGAAGGTGAATCATTGGGTTTTTTTCAGTATCTGGGGGTGGGAGGCGGGTCTGGCCATTAGGAACAAGCATACAGAGCCGCCACGTTCACTATAGCCGGGTGCACCTCCCCCTTTTAAAATATTTTGTGGCAATGAGTGGTAAGGCCACCAATCTCTTTGTCAGTTAAAGGCGGGAATACACGACAAAAAGTGCCTCTAGAAAGGAATTTTAATGTGTTCATGGCTGAAAAGTTTAAATTTTACAGCAAAAGTTTGAAGTCTCTGTAAACGACAGAGATGAAAAGGTCGGCATTTAAATCTGTTTCCTTAACAGATGGCTCCCAGAGTGAGCCGAGATCGGAATTCACTTTCTGGGCTCAGCCACTCTCCATAAAGCTGGTCGTGCGGTTTATGACATCAGCAGAGCCCCAGAGTGAATTACAGCTTATCCTTGTATTCACTGTGGTGCCATCTATTATGCTACTGTGTGTAATGTTGATTCGGAAGGTGTCTTTGATAGCTCAGTGGAGGAAAAAGGACTCATGTTAGAGGCCTGAATTACAGTAATGGTTAAAGACAAAGGTACATAAAGAGAGGGTTGGACATTAACAGCCTTTTGCATTTTTGTGTGTCTGTGTGTGAAAAGGAAGAGTAAGATTAGATCAAGTCATCAAAAGAGGACGCACTCCAAATTTATGAACAAAGACTTTCCTGTCCCTCCCCACAAATAATTCCTAGTTGAAGTCTATGTGTCTCCTTAATAAAGTTGTGCTACTTACCTAGTGCTGGGTGAAACACATACACTTAACCCATAATTTTCGAGTCTTGAAAAAAGAGCTCTCTATCACTCTTGGCACTGAAAGTCAGGGTCATAGATCAAAGTTCATTACAAAAAACCAAAAGTCAAAATTATTTTCTCCACTGGAATTTTACTGGGTTAGATATCGCTTGAAACAGCCATTGGTTGTAACTGGGACACTTTTTGGGTAATAAAATTCTAGAAATGGTATTTGTATTAACATTATTTGACCAGGAAGAGTTAAGATTTAAATAATTGTTATAAAGGCAAGCCTCTTCGGTAAACTATACACAGTGCTTCTCAAATTTTGGGGTATACCAGATGCTTAGACCTTTTGTCAACTTGCTGAATCAGAGTCTTGGAGGGTGGGGCAGAGACACCTGCATTTTTAATAAGTTCCTCAGGGAATTCTGATGCGTCCTACCAAAGTGCTATGTTGCTGCCAAGGAGCTTCTTTAAAAAAGCCCTCATCATATTCTAGATGCATTTACCAGCTGCTGTGCTAGGCCGTAGCGGTTAGACCTGTCCAGTATGGTATCCACGAGCCACATGAGGTTATTTCAGTTTTAATTTACATTAATTAAAATGAAATAAAATAAAAATTTAGTTCCTCAATTGCATTAGCCACCAAGTGTTCAATAGCCACATGTAGCTTAGTAGCTAACATATTGGACTGCAAAGATCTAGAACATTTCATCATTGCAGAAAACTCTATTGGACAATACTGGACTAGATAGTAAACAAAATAGGTACAATTTCTGCCTTAATGGAGAAAACAGATCAGTCCCCATCCCCCATAAACTGACAAATCAACAACTACAAATTCTGTTTTATGAAGGAAACGAAGGGCTGTGACTAGGACTGTTACATGATTTGTGGCGCCCAGTGAAAAAAGTGAAAATGCAGGGCCTCTTGTGAAAAACATTAAGAATTTCAAACAGCTATAGCAGAGCATTAAACCAAGTATGGGGCCCTTCTGAGTAGAAGTTTTACACCCAACAGGGCTGCAATATACTAAAATCAAGGCGGGGGGGAGTAAGGATGTCACAAATGCTCCTACTAGCAAGTGACAATCTGAGTTGGAAAGATGAGAAAGAGCTAGAAATGCAAAGCACACAGGAAAAGAAGGTTTTGGGCAAAGGGAACAGCCTACACAAAGGCCCCCGAGGTGGGAAAGATGTAGTATTCCAAAACCTGAAAACATTCCAGAGTGGTTGAGGGAAGGAAGAACAGCAGGGGTCAAGGCTGAAAAGCGGGTCATGATTGTGTCCCGGCAGCTGGTGGCTGTGCGGTCAACCCCAAATCCCAGTATAAGCGCGCTTGCACAGTTCGGCTCACGGCCCCATTCTTGGTTTCTTTTGTGAGCCTGCGAGCATCCCTAACTAGTAAGGAATCCTAATCAGGCAGAATGAAATTCTACTTTTTTATTTTTAAGACAAGAGGAGAGAGGCACAGGAAATGATTTGCTTTGATTCACAATCTGGTGCCGTAGAAGGTTAAGGAAATCGGTGAGAATGCGCTGGCTTCTGAGCACGAACGGCGCTGGAGCGCCTCTGGGATGGAGCGTTGGGCAGAAGATGCGTGACTCTCCCATGTGTGGAGAGAAGCGTTGCCTTGCGCATGCTGCTTCCCAAAAAGGTGTTTCATCAACAGAAATGCTGATTCTCTGGCTCCCTGATGCTATATTTAGAAGTGACATTTACATTTCCACAGATCAACAGCCCCGTTTGGATATAGTTCTAAGAGCTTCGCTGTGATAGGGAATATGCTGGCTTTTATTTTTCCCTGTTCCCCTTTCTTAGATGTTGGGAATTAGCGAAATTCGGAGGCATCTGTAATTTGGTAGATAAAAATAGCTGAATATGATAAATTTGTACATTTTTAAAGAGGTCACATTGCAGTATGGTGACTTTCAAAAGGGCTTGGGGGAAAATTTATCCTCACTATAGTTTGTCTCATTCATCTAAAAAATACCTTTATGAACTCTAGCTGAAGGCCCCTCAAGCCCTCAAAAGCCTTTCAATTGTTTGTTTTTTTGGGGGGGGATAATTTTGAATCTGAGTTCCTGATACCTTAGGTGGCTTACTTATTGATAGTTCAAAATTAGAGAGAAACTTCTTTTATTCAGCAGTAAAACATTATTTCATTGAGGCTTTATGTCTGTGCTGTGCTATGTATGTGCATATTATTTTGTGTCTGATGGTGTTTAAATATTCTAAGTATTACTTTTTTGACACGTTTTCTTCTTGGCAAAATAGTTCTCACAGCTATTGGTAAAAAAGGAAAGAATCCAATATCTTACTTCCTTGTCAAGAGGATGGACAAAATTGGAAAAGTAAAGATAACCATTGGTGCCCATTAATCTATGGGATTATTGATCTGCCTTTGGTAGTAACATCCTTCAGCCTTCTGGAACCTGATCAAGGGACCCCATAAAATTATGAGCATGTGTTACCATCAGAGGGCAGTGTGCACTCTCTCCAAGAGCCCATAAAAATTATGCGTTTCCCTGCCGTAGCTAAAAGGATTTGTCTGGCAAAGGGCAAACCCATTAGGCATAAACATTCAGCATTTTTTTGCTGTTGCCTGTCATAATGGAAACAATGATCTGAAAGTTCTGATTAAACCTGCAAGATTTCCTATCTAGTGTATGTCTTCAAGCATATGCTTCTTAAAGTTATTTCTTTTAATTTCCAACTGTACTAAAGAGACAGGAGTTTAGAGCTGGGATAACTTTTTTAGGACTTTGGTAGGGAAAGCTCTCTTTAATCTGTGTCGCAGCACTCATTGGAATACAGATGGTCAGCAAATAATGGGTCTTCATCAAAACAATATCCAAAGTTAAAAAAATTTTCTTTCATGAAAAAGGAGTTATGATTAGCTCCAAGATGTGCTGGAAAGTTCTTATCCACCAAAACCTAATGCAAACGTGAAGAATTAGTGAATAACTTTTTCAGTCCTGGTTTTTCTGAGACGCATAAAAAAGAAATCTCTGTGTATATGACCGTTGGTAAGCCAGTAAACAAAGGCCAGAGAACACATTTGTACAAACCTGAGTATTTGCATTTAAAATATGGTCACCTGTGACTTTGTCAGCGATCGGAATTTGATTCATCTGTGGGCATAAAATCTTTGTGTTGGAGGGTGGACCTGGAGCTGGGAAAATTACGATTGCGTCGACGCACGAGCCAACATCAGCTCATGGTTCAGGTGTGAGATTGTAAAGGAAAGGGTCTGGTAGACTCGTCTTTCAAAAATTTCAGCAAATAAATTGTTTGCTTTACAACTTCAGGCGCAGTTGCGATGGGTAGCGTTGTTTTTCTGCTGACTGCGACAGATTGAGCTCTTCTGCTAGAATTTCTCAAGAGGGCAGTAAGGATTCGAGGCTCTTTCAGTATTTTTCTGAAATGACAGATCATCATCGTGCAGCTGCCATGGTTAGGGAACGCAGCACATGCTCCTGGGCTGGAGAGAGCTGCCGAATGCTCCAGAAAGGAAACGCTGCTGCCTCCTCTTATGTCCTCCAAGATGATATTTTGGGATGATTTCCCCCTTTTCAAAAAGAAATGTATGGATTTATTAATAGAGTGTAACTGTTGATACAACATATATGTATTAATGGTTGACAAAGGATTTAAAAATTAAATGGCTCCTGGGATGGTGCCTTGATGGCTGGGTAAAACCAGGAATGGTTAATCAAGACAGAACAGCTGGGAAAGAGAAGTTCATGTAACCTAGTGGTCCTCAACCAGGGGGCACTTTTGCTTCCAGGGGGCATTTAGAGACATTTTTGATTGTCACAGGTGGGGTGCTCCTGGCATCTAGTGGGTAGAAGCCAGGGATGCTGCTGAAGACCCCGCAAGGCATAGGGTAGCCCCCTCCACAAAGAATTACTTGGCCCCAGATGTCAGTAGCACAGAGCTTGAGAAACCCTGATACAAACAATCGGGTAGCCAGGAAGGGATTGTGAAAATAGATTATAGAACACTAAAGAAAATCTAGTTTATTTTCAGTGTGTTAGACTCTGAAGATGAAAAGCCAGGAAGCCTGTGATATTCAGGATTGTTTTTCTTGTGCTTCCTAGTAAAAGTGTTAAGTTCTGAGACCCAAGCAAATGTGAGCCCACTTGGCAAGAGGAGTCGTTGAGGTGGATTTGCTGAGCGGTGGGAGAATGCCTTTTTATACGCTGCTGTGAATTTGGGGCTGGTCTTTGCTGCAGTTCCCTAGATGCAGGGCCTCCAGATGCTGTTTTTTTTTTTTTTTTTTTTTTTTTAATTTTTAAAATTTTATTTATTGTTTTTGTTAAAGACTTTTTTGATGGCGACGATTTTTAAAGTCTTTATTGAATTTGTTACAGTATTGCTTCTGTTTTATGTTTTGGTTTTTTGGCCGCGAGGCAGGTGGGACCTTAGCTCCCCGACCAGGGATCGAACCCGCACCCCCTGCATTGGAAGGCGAAGTCTTAACCACTGGACCGCCAGGGACGTCCCCAGATGCTGGTTTTTTAAACTGCAGGTTCAGTAGAGAGATGCTGATGTGCCAGTGCAGAAACATTCTCTTGGGAAGCTTCTCAAAATGGGATGTTTTGCAAATGGCAGACTTTGGTTGGATATTTCTACGGCTGCATTTCTCAACCAGGGGTGATTTTGTTCCCCAGGGAAACATTTGACAACGCCTGGAGACATTTTTTGGTTGTCACAAGCAGGGATGGTGCTACTAGGTAGAGGCCAGTGATGCTTCTGAAGATCCTGCAGTGCACGTGACAAACCCCTCCCCTCCCCCAGTGCAGAATTCTCAGGTCCCAAATCTCAATAGTGCTGAGGAGGAGAGAGCTTGTTCTAAGGTCTCTGGCTTTGCATAATACATCATAATGCATTTTCCTTTCCTTCCTGCTCCAGAATCAAAAGTCTCACCGTTGATGAAAATTTCCTATCCTCAAACATTCCACAGATGATTTGCTTGTAGGGGCAAAGAGTGGAAATTGCATGCACTGTGTTTGTAAGGTCGATCCACGCACTGCCAGGCATTTTAAAGGGACAGCTCTGTGCCCAGAAGTAGGCATTTAGACAGAGAAAACAGGTTGGGGACACGCAGTCATCCTGGAAGCTCAATGAATTTTCCGAAGACCCAGGTACAGGGCCAGTCTTTGCAAGAACTGGAAGGTGACATGGCTTGACAGAACTATCCAGGAATGAGTGGACGTGGTAACCTGTCAGGAGAGAGGTGAGGAGAATAAAGACAACGTGAAGCGAGGGTGAAAAGCTTGCAGTCGGGATGGAGTTAGACCGAAGGGGGTTTGAATCCCAGCCCCACTATTCACTGGCTCGGTGATTTTGAGCAAGCTACTTGCCTTCTCTCAACTGTAGTTTCTGCATCTGTAAAATGGGAATAATTGTGCTCTTTAGTTTAGTTTTAATTGAATTAGGGCTTTAAATGTAATAGTGTATTAAAGAGCTTTGCAGAGTGCCGGGTATCTCCAAGTGCTGAATACATGCTAGCTACTTTAGTATTATTATCATGATCACTGTGAACACTATTTCCATTGTTCCAGAAGTTTTGTTTGTGCTGAACTAAGATTTTACGTGTCCCAAAGCATTGCTTATTCGCACCCCTTTTTTACTAATCTGAGAAACTAGAATTTTAATTGTATGATTTTGGGGGTATCTCTTTTATATATCTTTTCTCATATTTTGAAATTTTGTCTGCATAGTGGGAACATTTAAAACCATTAGTCAAAAGATAATGTTTGGGTTATTTGCTTACTCACATTGAAGGAGATATATTTCTTTTTTTTCTGTTTGGGTTAAAATAATCAGGAATTAAACAAATAATGTAACAAGGTGAAAAATTATCCTGGCAGGTAGCACTAGAATTTCCCTCATGTAGGTAAGACTGAATTCCTAGGCCAGCAGATATGGCTGGTGTTCAGGGCAGAAATTCTACATGCTGTGGAACAGCTGTGTGACAAGGCAGAGGGAATGTTTCCACAGGCACACATGTAGAGTGTCTCTGTCCCTAGAAGGGCCACATAGGTTATCCCAGCTCATGATGTATAAATGTAGGGGCTAGCCTCCCGTTCAGTTGTTCAGCCGCTCTACAAACATTTACAGAGGACCTCTCATGAGTAAAGTGAGGCTCTGCTGAGGCTTGGAGCTAGACAGGAACTTTGTCTACAAGAAAATTGCAGACGGGTAGGTCATCCCAGAAGTGTCCACGTGACAAACAGGATACCCTTAATTTTATTAGTACTCCTCCTTAAACCACATGTCTGGTCAGGTCACAAAACTGAGGATACACGCCAGAGTCCATATAATGCCCTCCCCAGAGGTGGGCAGCCTTCACCTGGGAGGGGCCAGAGAATAAATATTTTCTACTGTAGGGGCTACGTGGTCTCTGTTGTTACTACCCAGCTATGCCATTGTAGTTTGAAAGCAGTCGTGGACAATTTGGAAACAAATGGGCATGACCGTGTTCCAATTAAACTTTATTTATGGATGGTAAAATGTGAATTTCATGTAATTTTCATATAAGAAAATATCCTTTTAAAAATTTTTCCAACCTTTGAAAAATGTAAAAACCATCGTTAGTTCCTAGGCCATATAAGAGCAGATGGTGGTCTGGATTTGACCTGTCCACCCCTTACCTAGAACATGACAAAGGAGGGAAGCCCTACCCTCTCCAAATAAAAATCCCATAAATTCCTACTTTTCTGTCTTTAAGGTGAAAGACACCACCCTGGATATTTGAGGACTTGATTTGATTAACTCTATAGGAATTAGCCTGCCAATACCTGACTTCTTACCCATACTGTCTCTGTTGGTACTACTTGGCCCTGACATTTGAAAACGGGCATGGCTGTGTTCCAGTAGAACTTTATTTACAAAAACAGGCTGATGTGGCCCGCTGGTCCTAGTTTGCTGGTCCCTACCCTACATGATCTAAACATGCCTATCTCCCCACTTCTGATGTCGTCTTCTACCTCTCACTTTTTCTCTCAATTTGTTCTGTCCCTGTAGGACTTCTGCTGCTTGCTGGGTGTGCCAAACCAGCTCTTACCTTGGGGATTTGGTACCTTGCTGTTGTGTCAGCTCGAAATGCTCTTCCCCAGGCATCCCCTTAGCTCACTGGGCCCTGCATTAAGGTTCGTCTCTTATTCCTCAGAGATGTCTTCTCCGCTGTCCTGTAAGATAGCAAGACCTTTTGTCCTGATAGGCACCATCCCTCACTGTGCTTTATTATTCTTCACAGCATTTCTTGTCACATATATTTATTGTCTATCTCTCTCCTAGGGTGAGAGTTCCATGAGGGGAAGGCCTTAGTTTTCTTTTCCACTTCTGTCTTATCTTTAGTGCTTAGAAAAGTGTCTGGTGTCTAGTAGGTGTTCACTAAATGCTCTTTGAATGCATAAGTAAAAATACTTAGAGTTTTGCTCTTTGGAATCAGACTGCCATCTCTTATCTGAACCCACAAAGGAGATTTAAGGTTTCTTTTACTTAAAATTTCAGCTGTTTGGTCTTCCTGCTCATGGAGACAGTGGAATGTTCTGTAGTAACGCTAATGACACAAATATAATGTAAGTCACAAATGTAACATAAAATTTCCTAGCAGCCATATTAAAAGGGTAAAAAGAAAAAAGTGAAGTTAATTTTAATAATACATTTTATTTGTCTAATATATCCAAAATATAATATTAACATGTAATCAATATTTCAAAAGTTACTAAATGGATATTACACACTTTTTTTGGTAGTAAGCCTTCAAAATCCGATGTGTATTCTATACTTGTGGTATGTCTCAGTTTGAATAAGTCACATGTAAAGTCTTCAATCGCCATATTGGTTAGTGGCTACTATATTGGACAGCACAGGACAATAGAGTTTGATTCAGGACAGGAGACAGAATAGTGCCCTGGCGACTCATCAGTAGTTCTTCAGTAGCAGTTAAATACCTGATTTTGGCCAACCTTCATTGTGTTGTAGTCTGCCAAAGTTTTGGGATAAACCATCACTGTCAAAATTTATTGGTGCTCAGGGGAAAATCAGGATTTCTGTGGTATAATGCAACACTATAAATTAAAACGAATGCTTTTTAAAAAATTATGATGTTACATCATGCTTTGAGGTAATATAATGTGACAGGTTGTAATTTTTGTAAGATTTCCTTAATGTAAAGCAGGAAGTGAGTTTGAGAAAATTTTCATTGCCCAGGACTTGAGAATCTGGGTCACATTTCAGCTGGCCGTGATAGTGTGCCACTGCTCAGATGTTGGGGCAGCAGATTCCAGCTGAGCCCTTAGTTCTGTTTGGTGTGGCCCTTGTGTGGTTCATTTGGATTTTAGGTTTATTCTAAGAATCTCCCAAGGATTAAGAGGCAAATGAAGAGAGATCTTTGTAACAAAACCACTCTACAGGGTTATATGATTTTGGAACTGGAGTCCCCATTGGTCCATATGACATGACTGGCAAATAAATTTCATCTCAAATGCAAGCTGAGATTGGTTTTTAGTGGTTTTCTGGGGTCCTGCATTAAGAAAACTTCTGAGGATGCCTCTGGACTCATATGAGAGAGTATCTTATTCAACCAGCAATGTTTGCCATGGGCATGGGAAAGGGTAGTTGCCGTTTATATGCTATGTATTTGCCCTTCCTGACCTAAGGTGTCTATTTCCTGCTCCTGGGGTGGGCACATAACAGGAGTTTCTTTTTCTGGGGTAAGAACAGTGCCAAAGTAGGGGTGAGGGTCCTACAATTGGGTTGAACTAGAGGCCAGCTTACTTGAGGCAGCCAGTTAGCTAGAAAGCTAGAACTGTGGTCAAATGCCTTGCTGACCTTGTTGTGTGGGAAACAGTCCCCAGTGCTAAGTCTTGAAGTTGAGGCTGGGATGAGCACAAGCCTGGACCCAGAAGAATTAAGAGAAGAATGGAATGTGTTATATAAAATAATTGGCATAAACAATTCGGACTAGAGAAAGAGAGCTTGTAGGGCAATAGGTTTCATGGTGATCCAGATTGCTTAGTAGTGTCTGCCTGGAGCTCTGTGTTGGAGGGATGCTGAGGTTGTGAGGGTTTAGGGAGAAAAAGACTCACGATTGATTAGTAATGTCTGCCATGAGTGTAGAAGATATGCAAACCAGCACACATGCTACATAATTACAACATCTGATTTAGAGGCATAGTGTGCTGGGGTTCAGAGAGTCATGATTGATTGTTAATGTCTGTTATGAGTATAGGAGTTATGCAAGACAACACACACGTCGTTATATATTGGCAATCTAATTTAGAGGTGTGGTATAGGGATGACATAAATACGTTCCCTTGTTGTCTTTGACAGGTGCATGTTTTGTTTTCTCTCTTTACATTTACATTATTTGTCCATTTGACAGATGCCCATTTAGTTGTCTAGGTCTATGCTGGGGCTAAGCTATACTCATTCAGTATTAAATGAGTCTCCCCAAAACACAGACTGGTAAGTGCCATCAAATAGGTGGAAGAAAAGGGCCAAGGAGTTTAAGAATGGCTTCATGAAGGAGGTGGCATTTGAATGGTGTATTGAAGATTGGGCAGATTTTCAACATGTGGGAATGAGGGAAAGAGCATTTGGGTGGAGGGGACAGCACAGGCAAGAAGGTGTGTTAGGAAAGCATGTGTGTGTATGAGAAACAGTGAGTAGGTGAGTTTTGCAGGAGTGCTTCCTGCATGGAAAGAACAGTGAGAGAGAAGATGGAGGAAGTTGAATGGGGTAGATTCTGGGGGGCCTCAAATGCCAAACTAAAGAATTGGGACTTAACAAACTGACCATATTGAGTGATTTGGAATATTCAGTAGCTTCTGTTTGTGTAGACTGAAGAGGTACCAGGTAGATGCCTCTACCACCTGGCATTCCCACCATCATAGCTTAAGCCCTCGGGGCTTAACGTAATTTATTTTCAAGAGCCTGCAAATGTGTGACAGGATAAAAATTATATTGATTATAAAATGTTCCCCATCCTTTCCACATTCCTTGCCTCCTAAAGAAGACTGTGGCTTGGCTTGATTCTATCTCCTCCCCTTTTCTGCCCTTCAAAGAGAGCCTTATGCCACGTAGGTCTTTGTGGTGGAGAATAAAAAGGAAGGAAAGGAGCAAGATTGAAATAGGTGTTTGGTGAATTGAGCTGGAGGATGGTTTCAGAGTGGTTTGAGGTGAGAAGTCGGGCTGTGCAAGGCAGTGGGGGACACAGGAGAAATATTTAAAGGGTTATTTTTTGCAGTCAAATATAAAGGACCGGCGTAATTCTGCAATCACTTTTGCTTGCGTGCAATGGGTTCCTTTAACTGTGACATAGATCGGGGACAACACAGGATGGGTCCTGGGTCCCAACTTCAGAAACGTTACCCATGGAGGCCACCTTGGATCACACTTCAAATCCTCATCAACCACTAGGAAGATGCTCATCCTGTACATCAGTTTGGTTCTCAAGTCATCCTCAACGGGAAAATTCTTATAGAGTTGAAACTACCCCTGGGGGCTTCCCTAGTAGCGCAGTGGTTAAGAATCCATCTGCCAATGCAGGAGACACGGGTTCGAGCCCTGGTGCGGGAAGATCCCACATGCCGCGGAGCAACTAAGCCCATGCACCACAACTACTGAGCCTGCGCTCTAGAGCCCACAAGCCACAACTACTGAGCCCGCGTGCCACAACTACTGAAGCCTGCACGCCTAGAGCCGGTGCTCCGCAACCAGATAAGCCACCGCAATGAGAAGCCCACGCACCGCAACGAAGAGTAGCCCCTGCTCGCCGCAACTAGAGAAAGCCCACGTGCAGCAACGAAGACCCAACGCAGCCAAAAATAAATAAACAAATAAATAAATAAATAAAAACAAAAAACAAAAAAACTACCCCCAGAAAATCCCCAAACTAATTACATAACAATGCAGCATCTTTCAGTAAGTCCAAGCCAGCCAGGCTTTCCTCCAGGGTTAGTACAGGATCACAGATTCTTTGGTGGAACTCCAGATGAAAGAGCTGGCTTGTGTTTAGAGGCACAAAATCTACGCTCAGCAGGGTGAGATGCTCACCTGTGGGAGGGACGTGGTGATGAATGACAGAGGGGAGCTCAGATTTACATCTCATTCTCACACCTGTTCTGGGCACACGCTCACTGAGGAAAACAGGGAGCAGACTTACCAGCATGCACGGTTTCCTTCCTTTCGGCCTCTATCTTGCTCGACCCAGCACATATTGTAGATTTGGCAGGAGTTGAATGCATGTAGGATGTGACTCGATAGCATGATATTATCATGAACACCCAGGATGGCTTCATAGGACCATGACATGGAGGGGGAGGGTCAGGAAGTCCCCACTGCAGGCTGCCCACTGCCCATCCCATTAGCACGGAGAAGAGCATCCAGGATGATTTTGGTGGTTGGAGGGAAAAGTAAACTAGACTTTAAATATATCCTTTACTTCCAGTGCTGATTCCTAATTTCTACGTAAATACAAGCCCTGGCGCGAGGACAGAGGCAGAAGTGTCATATGTATGTGCCCTCCCTCTGGAAGCCAGCTAATAATTTCTCATGAGCAAGAATAAAGTGAAAAAGACTGCTGTTGCACTGGAAGCCTATTGACTGTGATAATGGTGTTTGAGTCTGGAGACCTCACCTGGTGCCTTCCTGCCCCAGCCCAGGTAGGTGATGTTCTGGAAACTGCATAAACTCTGCATGGCCATGGAGGAAGGAGGAACCTATCTGCCCCTCAGAACATGGGACATGGGTGGGGGAAGTGTGCTCTCACAGCTAAAGCCATAGAGATGATGGCCCCATTATTTTCCTGCCAAATGTGATGTGACCAGTTGGGAGGTATCTGGCAAGTTCTTCTTACATTCTACGTTTTCCTGTTCTCTCATTTCACTCCAGCCTTTTTCTTTCATTTTTTGAGTTCATTTCTATCTTGCTTTTTCCTCCTGAGCTGCCTTTGTGTAGCTGCCAAAGGAAGGCTTGTGCTTTTGATGGGAAGAGAGGGTTATCTGCTGCCTTCAACACCTACACTTGCTCTGTGAGTTCCCTGACACAGGGGGCTGTTTGAGGCATGTGATAAGCATCTCCCCACAGTCAGAGGCTCCCACCATACAGCTCTTCATCCTCTATGTCACAAGGCCTGCTGGGACCCACGTGCTGAACAACAGGAGTCCTTAGAGGTTGGCTTATTTGAGGGTGGGGAGAGCTAAAAAAAAAAAAAGCCTACCTGACCATGACCTTGAGAGTCAGAGAGGGCAGAAAATTCTTCTTCTTAGAAGTCCTGACTTCTTTTGGTTTCAATAGTTTGTATACTGGTTAGGCTGGAACATATCTAGACCCCTGCAAATTCTGTCAGTGGTCTAACTTTCTGTGCCCTTGTATTTAGGGAATTGTACACAGTGGCGGTATTAAAACTACTAAACTGTAGGCACCAACCAATCATAAGAGAAGCCCAGTCAATCAGAACAGGTGCTGGAAATGAACAATTGGCATTGCCTTGCCAGGGTGTGCCTGCTGAGTGTGGCCTTATATGTACCCCGTGCTGCTGGTGCGCTTCCTGTGCCATTGAATCACACAGCTGTCTTAGGGACTAGTGGAGTCCAGCCTACGTGCTTTTAATATATATCAATCAAAAGTATATAAAGCAAAGGAGAACAAGAAGAAAACAATCTAAATAAGGACGCTCACCAGTCTGTTTAACACTTAATGCTCCACACAGTGTGAGATGGGAAATGAGAATTTGCTTTTCCTTCGGTTGGTCTCAATTCCTGCATTTCACTTAGAGAGTGGGCATCTCACCCTGTTTGCTGTGGTTCTAGCATTTAAAGAGGCATATTGGTCATATAGCATGGCCTTTAAGTGCTAGTGAGCTCTGGAATGGACCAGAAAAGCAACCATCTGTTTCAATTCTGTAGAAAAAGGGTCTGCGCTGGGCTTGCTGGGAGATGGTGTATAGGTGTAGTCGGTAGGTAGGTGTAGGCATGGCACTCTTTTAAGGATGATTTGGACCATTTGTAATTTGCGCTTTTTGTGCTGCCTCTAGAGCCCAGCTCCTGTGCAAGTTGTCTCTTGACTGTGTTGGCATCTTGTGCTTGGCTAACTAGCACAACTCAGATTTAGAGAGGAGTGTAAAGCTGCCTTCTAGGAAAATGAAAGTCAACATGAGACCATTCAAAAGTATCCTCTTCTTAAGGTCACTAGTTATTTGGTTTCTAGACCAAATAAACCCCACATTTCATCATTCTACCTCTTCCCATGATAATAAACCAAGATCATCCCACATTTCTGATGGTTTCTAGCATTGTGTCCCTAGAGTAGAAATAATACAGATTGTGCGTTCAACATCTGGATCATTCATTTCACATCTCCCAAAGGAATCTCTTAGTCCGTTAACATCTGGATTTCCCACTTGCAAACAAACCCAAAATTACACAGGAGTTTAAGTTAGACTTTCATCCAGATAAATTGTCTCACAAATCGGGAAGGAGAAGACTGATTTTAGATTTATTTGCAGAACAAGGACTATTATAGAGGTAGGTACTCCATCTTTTATTTATTTATGTTTTGGCTTCAATATTTTGGGCAAATTTGATTTTAAACTTAGTACCCCATCTAAAATTTTGATCCTTAAGTAGATTTCAAACAGAATGTATCAATAACAAAATCATGTGTATGATCTGTTGGCTAAACAATACTGGGCTTTTCAGAATTAAAGCATCCATTTGTGATTTACCTACATTAAATAAGAAATTGAATAGAATTCCTTTTTTTGACTCCTAAGTGGATTTCATAGCTAAAAAAGAAGTAGTAAATACAAAAAGACAGGAAGAAAATTTAGTTTCTCTGTACTAAGTGCTGAACTAGTCACCAGTATTCAATAAGTCTTGTTGATTCAATTTGAATTGAAAAGAGAAATGAATAGTTGGTATTTCTTATACTGATGACTACCACAAAGACCAAAATGAAATTTCTGATGAAGTTGAATAAAGGTCAAACTTTAAAAGGCAATTGCGTATATATTTTGAAGGAATGAGACCAGCAGTATTCCAAATATGAAACAACAAGGACACATCTATGATGTGGAAATTGTCACCTCATCTCCTTAATAATAACAAATACTTAAGTACTAGAATAAAATGTGATTCCAGGTGGAGTTTTGGTATTTCTTAGAAAGCTGAAGTCATCTGGACTAATACTTCTGTGTTTCTAATTGTGATAATTTCTATTTGTGAAATAACTGTAGAATAGTTATCATGACTAGTTTAAAGAATAACTTTGAAATCTACATATTTATACATTGGTTTTCCTTAGAAATAAATTATAATTAAGAACCTTTCTTTAAACACACACACACACACGCAAACACGTGTACACACACAAAACTTTGCTTCCTAATGAATGGGATCTTCTAGTCAGTTGCCTTTTCGCTCACGTGAGGAATCACGGAAACGTGCTTGCACGTGTTGATCCAGGGACGATCCTTAGTATTGGATAACGTTTGTTCGAAAGAGGGCTGTAAGTAGCAGCCTTGATCTTTTCTCTGAAATTCCTTCCCTCCTTTAATTTCTGGAGAAAGGAAGCCATGGTAAGATTTGTGTACCATGGAGTGGATACAGGGGTTCCTGGAAGTTCCTGCACCCTTTCTCACTCACTCCTCCTCTGGTAATATTCAAAGTGCTCACACCCTCTTACATCTATCTCTTTTGCTCATGCCATTTCTCTTCTTGGAATATGTTTCTGCCCTCTCTCTTTCTGGCTAAATCCTATTTGAACTTCAAGATGCAGCTTAAGCAACCAGCAATTAGGTGCTCCCCTCTTGGCGTTCTCATTGCCCTCTGGAAATATTTTGGTGGTAACACTTTGGTAATTATTATTCTACCAGTGCATCTCCCTACCTAATCTGTGTTCTTTTGAAGGGCAGGGTATTTTTCTTTTATCTTATTATCCCCAATATCTGCAGAGTCTAGAACATGGTGAAGCTCAATTAGACATTCTAGTCAGTATAATAAATTATCTTTCAAATCCTTCCATTTTTTCATTGGGGAAAAAGTGTCTGGAGGTAGGCATGTCAGCACATTGCTGGGGGATTGGGCTGTGCATGTTTTACCAACAGTGTAGTGCTTTATTCCATTGTTTTGGTTTATTTTCCATAATAATATTTAATTTCTTTTGAATATCAAATAACATTTTGGATGGCATATGGGTTTTTTTTGTTGTTGTTAAAGGGAGGGGTCCCATATTTTAAATATAAGAAAATAATTGGAAATATTCCTTTTAATCATAAGAACAGCTAACATTTGTTGAGCACAGACTATGACCCAGACAATATTGCCAGAATATGTTCCTGCTACTGAGTACCAAAAGGTCACTATTTTATTTTAAACATTAATTAATTAATTTATTTTTGGCTGCATTGGGTCTTCGTTGCTGCACGCAGGCTTTCTGTAGTTGTGGTGAGTGGGGGCCACTTTTTGTTGTGGTGCGCGGGCTTCTCATTGTCGTGGCTTCTCTTGTTGCGGAGCACGGGCTCTAGGTGCGCGGGCTTCAGTAGTTGTGGCACGCACGTTCAGTAGTTGTGGCTCATGGACTCTAGAGCACAGGCTCAATAGTTGTGGCACACGGGCTTAGTTGCTCCGTGGCATGTGGGATCTTCCCGGACCAAGGATTGAACCCGTGTTCCCTGCATTGGCAGGCGGATTCTTAACCCCTACGCCACCAGGGAAGTCACCAGTGACGCCCAAAACGTCACTATTTACATCTGGCTTGGGTGCATTCCAGTGGCTGGAGAAGGTCACATGCCTGTACCCTAGCTGCGAGAGAGGCGTGGGATGTGAATAAATAGATTTTAGTCTTTATAGTTGTAGGTGGTCACTATGTTTCATCCAGACTCATTAGTAGGAATTCACCCATGTCTATGAAAGAGGGTTCATGTTTGGGACTGGCAAGGAAGCATGGCAAATGGCCACTAAGTCCTATAAGCTGTAGCGGGTGCTCCCAGAGTCCCACCCCTATGCCCTCACCACTTCATTAGACACTGGCCCAAATTCCATCATTCAGCACCTGCATTTCCTTTCCAAAGGACTTTCTGTTGCTTCTGGATCCTGTTTTACACTGGATGCCAGTGTGGCTGAGAAGGACTGATCTCCAAGCACTCAACATGGTACCTTCATTGTTAACAAACCCTGTATTGGCTGCCTCCCCTTTCCTGTCTCATGTCCCCCACTTCCCTACTGGTGTTTCCTGGGATCACACACAAAATAAACGACTGCCACATACTCATCTGTGAACTGATCGTGGTCAGGGGAATAGAAAGCTTTGATTGGGTCAGTCAGGGTCATGTGCCCACCTCTGTAACCTGGGCCCGGGGGAGACTCCACTTAAAACATGCAGACCACAGATGGTGGAGGTCTCGTTTTCCAAAGGAGGTCTTGGGGGTGATTACCAACATAAGAAAGAGTAGATTCTGAGCAGGACTAAAGAAGAATAATCCATTAATAATATGTTGGTCAGCAGAATAGACGACTCCATTGGGAATAAAAACAACAACCCAAACTTGAAGATGCACGTGAGAAAAGGAGAGAACAGGGGATCAGAAACAGCTTTGGTGTAAATTTAGATCTCCTACAAATTCCTTAAAACAGTTTTGGGGGAAAACCAAGGGACAGGTGGAAGATTCCAGAAAATGAGATTCCAGGAAAATGAGGGAAAAGAAATGGCCAGAATGTTAGGAGAACTTGTTGAGTTTGGAGTCGTAGAGGACAGAGCAGGGAGGAGCCACAAAAAAAGACTGGAGTCAGATGCCACTGAGAGAACCAGAGGGGAAGAAGGAGGGCGGAAGTGAGGCGTGGGGAGCGGGCTGGGATGCTGGCTTAACAGAATGGCCGCAGATCTGAATCGAATGCAATTGTGTTTTCCCGATTCGGCTCTCACACATTTCTCACGCTCTGAGTAATCTAGAACTAAGTTTCAGTTTTTGCCAGCCACTGTTCTCTAAAACAGGAATTGCTAAGAATAATAAAACTCTTACATTAAGATCTGTGAACTTACAGGAAATTACTGAAATGTGCTTAACTCTTGATCCTCACAACCAAGAATTTTTAAAATGCTTCAACCGTTTCATCATAATTTTACTTCTTCTCAAAGTATTTTGAGATAATTTTTATGGAAGATGCCATATAAAAGTAAATTGGTTTGAAATGGCAGAGGCTTTAAAAGATTATAATAGATTGATAAAGTGGGTCACCTCCTTACATGTTTGGCACGATGCCCAGAGAAAGAAAGTAAAAAAGTAAGGAAGAGACAAAAGTTGGGATAGGGCAAGAAGCCTTTTAGCCGAGAAAAGCAACCACACAATGAGAATAGTGACCTTTCAACTTTCAAGGAGTGACCTTTGTCCTCATGCTCAAAATATATTCTGGTGGAAAACACTCCAAGAACTTTAAGGTTTATGAGAGCTGAGAATAGTGTGCAGGGGTGTGTGTGTGTTTGCGGCGGAGTGTGTGTGTATACGCTGATGTAGACATAAAAGCACATTATGAACATAGGATCATATCCACTTAATATTCCAAGAAGGATGGGAAAGGAGGTAAAAATCAGAACCTTTGCCCTTGGGCAGTTGGTCTGGGTCTAGGAAACTCTGCTGGTTGTCAGTATATTGAAGCAGCCCTTCACACACCTGGTGAAATCTGTGGACGCCAGCGCATGTGTGTCTCCCCAGCATGAACTCTTTGAAAAAAAGTATTGACTTAAAAATACAATATTAATTTGAGCTCATTGCAGAGATCTGGACAATATGGAGTAGCACAAACCACTCCGGATCCCTGACAATATAGACCAGGGTCTCAGAAGCACCTGGCATCAGAGCCGCTGGAGCTACTTGCTAGAAATGCAGCATTTTTGGTCTCGCCTTAGACCAAGTGTATCAGGGTCCTGGAATCTGCATTTTTCTTCTTCTTCAGCTTGTTGTCCTCATTTATACATTTAAATTGAAATTTTATTTATTTTTGCATAGATGAAAAATGTTCATAAGTTTAAACTCAAAATATTTAAAAGATACATAGGGAAATGTAAGACTTGGTCCCATACCTGATTTTCAGGATACTTGTTTCCCTCCAAGATGCAAACCCTGTTACCAGATCTTTCTAGAGACATTCAATACTTGTGCGAGTATATAGGACATTCTATCTATCTATCTACCTACCTACCTATCTCTATTATATAAAAGACTATACATACACACTTATCTATTAAAAATGGAAAGGGTAGCAAACCACATACATGGTTCTTACTTTTTTAACTGAACCTTGGGAAAATTCCACATATGTACATTCAGATCTATCTTGTTAGTTTTTAGCCACTGACTTGATACTTCATAATTGATCAGTTTCCTCCTGATGGATATTTAGCTTGTCTCTAGTATTCGCCTCTGACAGACAATGTCATGAGTAGCCTTGTTATTTTTATACATAAGGAGAGCATAACCCATATCAGTTGGTCTTTTTAGTTTCAAGCCGCAGAAAATGAACTCTGGCTTACTGAAACAGAAAAGGAATTTATTAGAGGATCTGCAGAGGGCCAGAGGGCCAGAGAAGCCAGGAAAGAGGCCAAAATCAGTCTGTGGTAGGAACTGGTATCATGAAGACACTCCTGGGTCCGGATGCTTCTGCCTACACCAGGCAGAAATGGGATTTCAGTTAGAATCACTGCTAGTGCCATTTTTGGAAACCAGATATAGCTCTGCCACTGTTGCTGCTACCTTAGCTAGAATAGATGATGCACAAGCTCTGCTTCTTTGTGTTATAAGCTCCCAAAGACTCACTTGATTGTTGGAGCCTCTGTTATGTATCCTTACTACAAAGGAGTCCAGGAAAGTGAGAATATAGCTTCTACCGTGGGAGTTTTGTAAGAAGGTCAAATCCTTAAACAAAAGGGGTTGTGCTGGCTGGGTTTCTCCCCAAAGCAGACCCTTTTCCAAGAGCTTGGGCCCAGGGAGTGTATTTGGAAGATGATTCCAGGAAGCACAAGTGAAGGAGTGGGGAAAATGAGACAAAGAAGGGAGGAAAGTCAATAAAAGAAGCATTAGCCAGTGGTTTACCACTGTGGGCATCTGGGCCTCAATCCCTTTGGGAACCCTCTGAGGAACTGTGTAGGACCAGCTTCAGAACTGACCCACCGAGCGGTGGGAAAGCTGGAGTACGATTCCTCCAACTCCCATTCTTCTTTGTTTGAGGGTTGTCCCAATAGGGTCCTCAAACTCCCAGCTGAGTAAGCTTTCCTGGTACCGGAGAAAGCTCCCAGGGAGAGAAAGAGTCATGAATGCTTGAGGTAGGAAGCTGTCATTGTGGGCAGAAAATGTCCACTTTGGCTCCTGGTCAACTTGGAGGTGGACCAAGAGTATGGGGTTAGGAATTAACAATGGGTTCATATGCCGGAAAACCAAACACAAGAAGGTGAGAAGACTTCAAAAGAAGAAAGAAAATGGATAACCTTCTAAACAGAAGAATAAACACAAGTGTGGGTTACTTGTTGCTTGCTGAACAAATACCCTCCTGTTATATCTGATCCCTAATGCAGGGTGCGTAAAAATACTGATAGCAGTAGGGTCAATATTGTGGGAAACTTCTGATTTGTTTACTATTGACAGATACCAGCTACTATGAGGACATCAGACATAATGTTTATTTTATAATGATCAGCTTGTGGGAATATATTTCTATATGCCAATTTTTTTTTTCCTGAGCAGTACTGATGAGTACACACGAAATTGTGACTGCACCATTAGGTTTGATGAATCCATATAATTGCTGCACAAATATTTTGAGTTTAATTGCATGTAATGTAGTTAACACTCTGTTATCAGTGCCAATAAGGGGAGCAATGGCATGGATAATTCAAAACAGTGGAAAACCCGGAATCATTGAAGTGTGACTTTGGAGGACCATATTTGTCTCAGGGTTGCAGATGCACCTTTCTAATTACATTTTGCTTTAGGCTAGTAGGAAAATTTATTTTCATTTGATAAAACATGGACTGATGGGAGAGGAAACTTATTGAAATGTATTCTGGGTGTTGGTAGAAGCTGGCATTAGAAGTTTTCAACAGATAGCCACTTTTAGGTGATTGAGAGTTCACTGGCTTAAATCTCATTAAAGGGAGTCAGATTATTTCTCTTCATTATTCATGTATGTTAAGTACCAGGCACCGTATTAAGTCTTTTACAAAGATGATCTCATTCCTTCCTCAAACCATCTGTAATGAAGGCATGTTTTGTGGTGCAGAAGAAGGAAACTTCCAGAATCAAACTGTGGAGGTTTCACATCTTAGTTTCTGCCAAGTTATTTGGTGAAATGGGTTCAAGTTACTAAATGAGTTTCCTCCTCTGTCAGTAATAATAGTGCTTAACCCATAGCTTTGTTGATGGCCCGTGGTGACAAAATGAGATAATCTATATAAACATGGTGACTGGCTTATTACAATTATACCCAGTCCATTTCACTGGGAGAGTTAGTTTAAAAGTCAGCATTCAGGGCTTGTTCTGCTTACTCCCCAGGCTGAGTTCTCAATGAAGCCTCTAGAACAGTGCTCCTTAAATTTTTAAGTGCACGCACATCACCTGGAGAACTTGCTGAATGCAGATTCTGACTCAGTATGTCTGGGATGGGCCTGAGATTTTGCATTTCTCACAAGCTCCCAGGTGATGCTTATGTTCCTGACTTGTGGACCACACACTGAGTAGCAAGGACTGGATAGTTTGGCTCGAGCATTTTAATTTCAGTTGGATTTTCTCCTCTGCATCCATAAACAGGTTCGGAGAAGAAGCAATGCTTTCTGTCTGCTCTTCTTTGCCACATGTGGTCCAACCCAGATTTCCATGAAGTCTTCCTGATCCCTCAGGTCCCTTGGTTTTGTCCCTGGTCCACTTTTCTAGTATAACTCTACATGTGGTCATATGCTGGGAAGCAACAAAGAACACAGACTCTGGGGTCAGTCAGGCTTGGGTTTGAGTTGAAGCTCTGCTGCTTACTAATTGTGTGACATTGGACATATAACTGCTCTGAACTTCAGTTTCCTCATCTGTAATATGGGCATGATGATCAAACTCACCTAATATGGTCATTGTGAGACTCAGACAAGATGCTTAATGTAAAAAGTCTTAGCTCAATGGTTAGCACTGAGCAAGTGCTCAAGGAGCTCCACAAGGTTTAAGTAATGTGAGGGTGGGCACTGTGTGTGTTTTGGCATTTACCAGTGAGTCTAACCCAAACTTGGCTGACTCTCTCTTCTTCGCCAGAAACTCACTTTCCCAGCCTTCCTTTTAACTAACAATTGTCATGTGATCTAGTTCTGGCCAATGAAATGTAAGATGTAGTCTTCCAGGAACTTCTTGGGAAGAAAAAACAACAACAACTGGGATCTGGGAAAGAAAAGAACCACTTGAGGAGAAGACCTCTGTCCCTTCTGTGTTTTATATTTCCAATGTCCTGCCTTTGCATGTGGTTGTGATAGCTGGGATTGTGGCAGCCCTCCTGTTACCACAATGCTGCAAGTCCTGCATTGAGCCTGCATTGCAACTCAACTTCTCCCTCTGTCCAGTCCTGCCCTCCTCTTCCCTCAAGGATGTTGATCCTAAGAGCACTTTCTAATAAAATCCCTGCATGCTAATCTCTGTCTCAGAGTCAGCTTCCCTGGGAATCCAATTTATATGAATGTATTTGTAAATATATAAATAAAAGCAACGTGTGTTTTGGCTACTCACAAGGTCTTCTATGCTGATACAAAATAGTTAACATTTATCTCTGTTTGTGTGTTTGTTTCTGGTATCTGAAATTCCCTTCCAATGTTGGAAGGAATTTTCCCACCACATAAATCTTGGTTAGAATCAAATTCTTTCATTTAAAACTGAACATGACAAATGCTCACTTTCCCAGACTCTCTTGCAGCTAGGATGTCCTGCACCGCTCCGTGGGAAAACGCCTTCTGAACTTTGCCTTGGTAGCCAGTGATGGTCATGAAATAGTGGCAGAGGGATATCTTTTTGGTGATGCTGCAGCTACATTTATGTTTCTGGTACAGCAGTGCCAGTTCATAGGAACAGCCTCTCTCCAGGGCTCAGAGTGGGCAGGGTCAGTGGTGCTGGCAGAACAAGCTGCTGTCTCCAGCATGTGTGGCCATAACTCATCCTCACCAGACTATAACAAAACTATAACATGCTTTTTCTGTAATTCTGGATGAAAAGCCACCTTTTGTACTGCCATTTCTCCAAGCCTTGTTATCTAGCCTTCCTGAATGTTTCTGTGAGCTTCCCAATAACCTTTTCTGTATAAATCAACCAGCATCAATTTTTCTTATTTGCATCACAGAACCATGGCTGGGACATACCACATAATAATATTTAATTTGTATCCGTGGATTTTTAAGGTCTTGATGTACTGTTGGTATCATTACAGATAACAACATAACTATTGCATAAAGATTTACAGTTCACAGAATATCTACACATGCATTATTTCATCTGTTCCTCAGATAGCACTATGGGTTAAAGTATTTACTTTAACTTATTTTATAGGTGGCATCTAAAAGGTGGAATGACCTACCTAAGTTAACTAGTAAATAGCAGAGCTGGACTGGAACCTAAGCCTTCTATTTAATGCTTTTAAAGTTAGAAATCCTTTGGTAGCAAATATTGTACAGAGCAAAAATCTGAACCTCTGATCATGTTGGATAATGGAGATGTTTTAAGGAAAAAAATTCAAGTCATAAAAGAAAAACGTATTTTTCTTAATTCAAATAATACAGAAAAATAGAAGAAGAAAAGGTACCCAGAGGAAACAAACAGTTTCTTTTGTATTCTTCTAGTAATTTTCTAAGTATACTTAAGCATATTGAGGTGTATTCTTATTTTATACAAATCAGAGCAGATTACACATAATGTTCTTCAACTTGCTTTTTTCTTGCACTTAATGAAAAATCTCAGACATCTTGTCAATATCGTTGTATATAGCTTTGTTTAATTCTAACTGGCATTCATTATTATATGCTTATATCTTAATGTAAATGGTCAGTCTTCTCTTGATGTATGTTGCCTTAGCTCTGGCTTCCTAGAAGCAGTGCCCATGGTAGGCATTTGTATACACATGATTTATCAGTGGAGAGGAACCCAGGCAACCTTCCAGAAGAGACTCAGATTTGAGCCATTAGTGGCCAGCGGTCACTGCTGTTTGGGTGGAGGGATACCAGCTCATTAAAGGCATCTGGGTGGGACACCAACAGCATCAGGTACATACACTTATGTGGTTGCCAGTTTTCTTTTTTCTGTATTAGACTGTTGTGATGAACACTCTCATATTCACATCTCTATGTGCTGTGAGAAATTCTTAGATGTGAAAATTCTAAACCAAAGGATGTGGTAGAGAATGCTAGATACCCACACAATGTCCGTGGTTCCTTCCTCCTTACTGACAGAACAACAATTTGTTGGCTGCATCCACATTCCTAATTCTAAAAAATAATCATACTTCTCAGCCTTCTGTGAAGATAGAGACAGTTTTGATCAATAAAATCTAAGTGGAAATCACTGGATGTAGCTTCCAGGAAGGCTCCACAAGGGTGGGAGACAGTGACAGCAGCATTCACCTCAAACTTATTCTTTGCCTCCCTCCCTGACCCTCCCCCTTTTATTTCCTGGAACAGGGATGTGATACTAGAGGTGGTGCAGCCATCTTGTGATTGTGAGGTGACAGGTCTTTTTGTCTGAGCAGAAGACATTAAGGAACATTATAGGATGTTTAGCAGCCCTGGACTCCCTACACCGGCTTCTATTTATGGAAAGGAAAAAAATGCCTTATTTGTTTAAGCTGCTAACAAATACAGAGTATGTGCATTTAAATGTCGGTACACACAGTGGAATTAGATTTCGTGGGATGTTAAGCTCTAAAGCAGGGTCTCTCAACCTCAACATTCTTGTTATGCGGGGCAGGATGATTCTATGTTATGGGGGCCTATCTTGTGCATTGTAGGATGTTTAGCAGCATCCTTGGTCTCTACTCACCAGATGACAGTAGCACCATCCCTTCCCAATTGTGGCAAGCAAAAGTATCTCCAGACATTGCCAGATTGTTGAGAATCACTGCCTTAAAATCAGAGTAAGGCAAAAATCACACATAGTCAAAAAGCACACTTGAAAAATACATTAACTCATTGACAAAATACAGAATTCATTCATTCCTTCCAAAATATTTATTGAAGCTCTACTACGCGCCATGTGCTATTCTTGGTGCTAGAAGTGGAGCAGTATACAAGGCACAAAAACACAGATAAAGATCTCTGTCGCCCCTGGAGCTTACATTCTACCAGGATAAAACAAATAAAAACAACAACAACAACAAATAGTATGTTTTGTACCCCTGGGCATGTAACATCTTAACGTATCTTCTTCATCATCACCAATAATAATAGTGAGCAATGGTTTGGGACAGGAATCTGCACACTTCAGTCAAGGGTTAAATCTGACCCACCACTTGTTTTTGTAAATAAAGTTTTATTGTCACACAGCCATGCCCATTTTTGTATTGTATCAACAATGATCGAGATGAGTAATTGTAACAGAGACTCTATGGCCCACAAAACATGAAATATTTACTCTCTGTCCCTTTGCAGAAAACATTTGCTAAATCCTGGTTTAGAGATTTGTAGTTCACAGAATGTATATGCGTGCATGACCTTGTTTATTCCTCAAAGCAGCCGTGTGAAAGAGTTGTTTGCTCTTTTGTTTTCTGGTGAGAGTTGGAGAGGTTGGATGACTTGCTCACATGCACTCTGCAGATCAGGGTGGTCGTCTCATCAGGGAGTTTGTCTTTGTAAAGAGGGTCCCCTTGGAAGAGCTCACTGAGAAGCGGCAGAGGCTTGTAGGCAGTGATGATAGGAGTCACGTGGACATCTGAGGACAAGCATTCTCGGCAGAAGGAAGATGCCTTATGTGTTTGAGGGACAGTGAGAGGTCAGCAGAGTCAGTGTCAGATGCCGGGGAGAGGGGCTGATGGGGCAGGGCTTCTCGCTCTGACGGTGACACGAGGCTGTGGAAGTTCTTGAGGAGAGGAGCAGCATGATCTGACTTAATGGTTTTAACAGAAAACACCAGCTCTGTGTTAAGAACAGACTGAGAGAGTCCAGGGTCGGAGCAGGGAGCCCAGGTGGATGCGGGGGTAGCAGTGGCTGTGTGAGAAAAGGTGGATTCTGAACGGACTCTGAAGGGAGACTTGGTTGCTGATGGATTGGATAGGTAGGGGTAGGTTGAGAGAGAAAGAGGAGTCCAGGAAGGCACTGAGGATTTTGTCTAGAGAACCAAAAAGATGAAGCAACTGACTGAGATGGGAGAGCAGGTTTGGGAAGGGCCTGGGAACCAGGAGTTCAGTTCTGGACACGTCACATTTCAGATTCCTGTTATGCTCACTGAATTTTTGGAACTGCTATGGACTAAAGACAGAAGCAAAAGGAAAACGTGTGACAGTATATTTGGACCTTCAAACCCAACCATCCTAATTTAAGAGAATTATATGTTTCCCTACAGTGAATAGAGAGTGGGCGGAGAATTCTCAGAGGGTTTCCTGCTTGCTTATAAGTTTTCCATAGGTCCATAAACCTTTTCTGTGAAGGGCTAGATAGCAAGTAATTTTGGTTTTGTGGGCTGCATTAGACAGCTAGGGCTGCCGTAACAAAGTACCATAGACTGGGTGGCTTAAACAATGGAAATTAATGTTCTCACAGTCCTGGAGGCTGGAAGCCTGAGATCAGGGCGCCAGCATGGTCAGGTCCTGGTGGGGGCTCTCTTTCTGACTTGCAGATGGCTGCCTTCTCACTGTGTCCTCACACGGGGGGTTAGGGGAGATCTTCTTCTTATAGGGCCACAGTCCTATTGGATTAGGGCCCCAGCCCTATGACCTCATTTAACCTTCACTACCTCCTAAGGACCCTATCTTCAAATACAGTCATATTGGGGGTTAGGACTTCAACACAATTCAGTCCATTGCATGGGCCACAATCTCTGTCCCAACTACTCAGCTCTGCTGTTGTAGTGTGCAAACAGCCATAGACAGCGTGTAGACAACAGGCGTGGCTATATTCCAATGCCACCTATTTACAAAACAGGCAGCAGGCTAGTTGGCTCCACAGCTGTAGTTTGCTCACCCCCGGTTTATGCCATTCTATAAACGTAACATGTGTTAGTAGATTGGTTTACTCTGAGGACTGAGAGCATCCTAACATGCAAAAGCAACCTAGCACAGAGCTTGGCATATAGTAGGTGCTCAACATATGTTTGCTTTGTTTAATGCTCTAGTTGACATATGTTCTATACAGAAGTATGTGGCTACCTGTTTCCTAATTGGCACTTCCTGTTATGCCCCCATCACTCTCATGCCCCTGGAATTGCTCTCATGACACCTTATCTTACAGTGAGATTGCATGTGACATGTGCATTAGGATCTAAAGTCAGTTTTAAATTAGTGCTTGATGCAAAATCATTGTGTCACCAAATCACCTCTAACATGGCTGTACCCAATGACATTCCCATCAACAGTGTATCTGCAGAGAGAGTGCCTAAGCTCCAGAATTTTGACCACTTATTCATATACGTCCCAACATTTAGGACAGAACAGGAGAGAAGCTGATCCATTCATCATAGAAGCTGGGGGAAAAGCTAAGGACTTTTTATGGTTCTGAAACGTTTTCTGGAACGATAGATGAGGAGTTTTTTACAGGGTAATGGAACCTGGAGTGTTTGGACGGGTTGATAAGATGGTGGTTTATTTTGATGTGATGGTGAGGGCTGCGGAGGGATGTTACTACTATGAGTCTTGTTAATACAAAAATATTAAACCCGTTCCTGGTCCCTGCGTTCCTCCGATGGGAAAGATACAACATATAGGAAAACAACATTCTTTACTAGAAATATTGCTTTGCATGCTTCTCTTTTATTGTTTTGTGTTGCTGGGACAAATCAGAAAAGAAGCAAGGCAGTGAATAGAGGGAATCATGGGGAAAGATGGCATATTTGGGGTCTGCAAATGGATATTGAAAATGTAAAATAGCCTACTGATTTGTGATTGTATTAGGGCAGTTGCCCCAGCTGGTGGTATTAGTAATGGAATTTTGAACTTCTCAATGGATATGATGCTATGCACATGTGAATAAGGCATGTGGTCATCTGAATAGTAGCACCCAAAGCCCCCCTCCCTAAAAAAAAATTCCTCATTACTTGCATCTCCCACCCTGTGCTAGAGGGTTTAAAATTTGCTGCAGTGGTAGTCTTTTCTTCATGAAAGGTGAAGCAGAATGAAACTTGGTGAAGTTCATACTTCGGTTTCTGCTAAGAGCTTAGGGTTTTTTGAGCACTCTATTAGTTATCTATTGCTGTATAACAAAGTACTCCAAAACTTAGTGGTTTCAAGCAACAATAAATATTTATTATCTCACAGTTTCTATGGGTTAGGAAATCAGAAGTGGCTTAACTGGGTGGATCTGGCTTGAGGTCTCCCATGAGACTGCAGTCAGAATGTCGGCTGGGGCTGTAGTCTGAAGGCTTGAATCCAGGGGACGGCAGGTCCACGTCTAAGAAGGCCCACTCACATGCACCCGCAAGCTGGTGCTGGCTGTTGGTGGGAGGCCTCAGCTCCTCTTGATATGGGCCCTTTCAGAGGTCTGCTTGAGTATCTTCACAGCATGATGGATGGCTTCTCCCAGAGTGAGTCGAGACCAAGGCACAAGATACTAAGTCTTTTATGACCCAGGCTCAGAAATCATACAATCATTTCTGTAATACTCTACATAGCTCAGCCCTATTTAACATGAGAGGGGCATGCACAAGGCTGTGATTATCAGGAGGCTAGGATCACTGGGGCCCTCTTGGAGGCTGGTTACCATAAGAGCTTGCCATGCATCAGATATTACCTCTATGAACGTTATCTCATTTGATCTTCAGAGGAACAGCAGCAATACAATGTGGGATCTACTACTAATACAAGGAATGAAAACAAATTAGTTCCACTGATTTGTCTAAGGTCACACAGCTAGTGAGTTGTGGAGCTGGGCTTGTCATTTACACAGCTGAGTTCAGAGCCTGTAGATTAACACTGCCTCCCATAGCCTCCTTAGAGAGACCTGAGTTCAAATCCTAGCTCTGCCCATTGCTTGCACTTGATTTTAGTAATGCAACCTGCTTACGCTTGCACAGACCAAATGCAGTAACGATCTGGAAAGCACAGAGGCAGTTCTTGGCATTTTGAGATTTTCACAAAATTTTTTTTCTTTTTTCTTCTTCTTGAATATTCTAAACCGAGGGTACCTGTGTAATAGGTAGTATGAGAGAAATTTTACATAGTGCATGTATGAGATGTGTTTTTTAAATTATGAGTTATGTATGTATTTTAATGTATATTTGGAAAACAAATTATGAATTGTAATTGACAAATTACTTAATTGAATCTTGGTTTTGATATCCATAAAATAAGCATACAAATACTTACTAATTTCTTAGAGTTGTATGGATTAAAAAAGATAATGTATATCAAGGGCCAAGCAATTTAAAGTTCGTAACAGGCACTCAATAATATTTATTACTATTAAACCTGTGATAAATGTATTCTGGGAAATATTCAAGGTTAAGAACTGGGACCATAATCACCTGCAACTATTTCTGCACTTTCTATATTTTAAGGGAGATTCTTTTAGTGATTCGAGTTCCTTTTAAGATTATGACCCAGTGGTAGAGGAAGCTAAGAAGGAAATAAGATTTTCTTCTTAGTTACGTTAATAGCATCAGTGAGAATTAACTTTTACAGTTACAATCTTGATAAGGTAAGATATTTAAAAAGCAGGTGTTTTTATATTTAAGAAAACTGGTTGACTTTATTTGGTATATATATGTGCCTTGAAAAATTTTTCTTCCCACCCCCTGAGGTTGCCTAATTGTCACAGATGCAGATATTCTGGCTGTGTGTTCCTTTGGGTATGAATTCACACCACTCTGGTTTACCTTAACTGGAGGGACCTAGCCTCCCACAATTTAATTTCCAAGCTCTAATGCAAAGCAGGCTTATTTGCTTTGACAGGCAACTACAGGATAAACAGAAAGGGGTAGATTTATATAGTCAGCTAGCACTCTGCCATTATGAGAAATATGGCTTAACATGAAAGGAAATGAAAAAGAAGAAAAGATCCCAGGCACCATGAGATTCCCCCTAAAGAATTTATTTCCAATGAACCCTGGAAAATAGAACCAGGAAAGGCTCTTGGAAGACCAGAAGAAATAAATATTGATAGATTTATTCATAATTTGTGTCCCATCTTCTGCAAATAATTTGATATGGTTTAGAAAAGCCATTGAATCTTTTTTTTTTTTTTTGGATATTATTGCCCAAGGCATTCAAATAACTTTGGAATAGATGGTCAAATTTCAGGATGTCAAGCCATTGGTTTGACTTTCTCTGAATTTGAGATTTTTTTTATCTTAGACTATAATCTTAGTGATGAAAACAATTGAGGATATAAGAAAACATGATTTTAAATGTAGTATTTTTCCTTTTATAAATATATCAAAGGCAATGTGTGTTTCTGAAAAATATAACAATTAGAAAGTAAAAGAAAAATACAGAAGTAAGAAGTTATCCTTTGTCACTGTTGACAATACTAATAGTTTTGAGGATAGTTTGTGGTGGCCCTGTGCTATTGCCCTTTCTAAAAACAAAGGTTTCCTCTTGTGGAGCTGTTTTCTGCCTAATTTGATCCCATTTGAGGAGCTGGGTCATCCTTAAGCTCCCTGGATGGCTCATCATGGGCAAAGATGGAATGGATATGGGAGACTCACTTATGTTGTTCAAGACACCTTGGAATGAGGTGACATGTTGCTAACACTTTAGAGCAAAACCCTTACTGATACGTTTCCTTGATATCACGGTAGAGGCCAGAGTCAGTATGAGACCCTGACAGCATGGTGGGAAGTTGTGCAGCCCTCCTAGTTGTTCAATAAATATTTGTTCAAGGAAGAAATGAGCCATTGACTGCTACTCACTCTTTCAGGGGCCACATTGTAACTCTAAGTCTACATTCACCACAAAAGGCTACCAAAAAATTACTGGAGAAACAGTTCAAAATTTAGGTTTATGAAATGATGAATGGCTTCACCTCCTATTTCCATTCCTTTTCATTTTTCTTTTGATGTTTTTTTTAGAAATAGGGTTCCTCAACTTCTGAACTGAAAGACAACATTACCTTCCTTTGCCCTTTTTATCTTAGAACCCTAACCCTTTTTTATAGAAGAACTTTGCTAATGCATTCTGATGTGTTAATGACCACTCATTGGTAAGTAAGTATTTATTGTTGTATTTTGCTCCAATAGGATCCTTTTTCTGGCAATGCCTTAGCTTAAAGATGTGTCACAGATAAGGTTTCTATTTGGGATCAGGTAGTCATTTCTACCTCGATTCCATATTGTCTCCTCCCTACTTCCCTTATCCAGAGGATACCTTCTCCCCAAAATGAAGATAACCAAGGGTAGGTGTATCAGTCATCACAGGCTTTCACGCCAAGATTTCATTGCCTTAAATGAAAAAATTTATTCTGTGCTCAAGTCAGGCCCACCATGGTTTGCACAGCTTTTCAAGGCAGCGTTCAGTGACCCCGCTCCATACCTGCAGATCAAGAGGTACCTCCACACTCGGCTAGGCAGAAGAGGACACTGTAGAATCAAACATCAACTTTTAGATACATTTTTTTCCCCTCACATTTCATGGTCGCATAGGCACACCTAGCTTCGAGGCGGCAGGAAAGTTAATCCTGTCAAATGCCTGGAAGGAGGAGTATTGGAAATATTGGTGAACAGAACCAACAGCTCCCATTCCTAGTCTCTTGTATTATGATGGGTTGAAATGGGAGATGAGTGTTAGCGTCTTAGGTACTTTTGAATCCCAATAGCTGATTTCCACATGAGACTTGAGGTGGGGGTTCATTCAGAGTAAGATTTTTGAAGGTCTGCTTTCCTCTTCTTTTTAAGCAGCTACCTACCAAGCAAGTGAGTTAAATAGGGCATCTGCTTAAGTTCTCTCAGCAGAAAAGGTTTATTCTTCACAAGTAATTTCAGTTTTAGTCAGCATTCCATTGCCAGCATTTTGTTGTAGCAATTGGGAGGATGTTTAAATTGTTGAGAGAATGACTCATAGAGGGGAAGCTGGTGGGTAAGCCCAAATTTTAGCTGTTTTGTCTTTCGAGAATTGTTGATCTCCGTGCAGGAAAAAGTTGCACCCCTGTGTTCATTAAAAAAAAAGAAAGAATAAGAAAAAAAGAGCTGCTTTTGTTTTGGGTTTAAGTCTTTCTTAATAAGGAATAATGAACATCAACACCCAGTTATTCAGTAAACCAATTAAATTAAATTAGCATAGCCAGGGAAACAAGGGAACAATCCTTCAATTCTTCCATTTATACTATCGACTCAGCAGTCACAATATGAGACACAGTAGTAACAATACAGTCTGTAAAGACAATTAATATTAAATTTTCATTTTTTTATCAAGCTAAAATATTTAAAATACCTCTCCCCCCCAAAGACAGCATGAGTATATTATTTTTTTCTTTCCAATCATGATAAAATTGTGATAAAATTAGCTTTTTGTGCCTTTCCTATTACTGGTTTATGGTCAAGACTGTGTCTTTGAAACAATTGTAGCCAGTCTCCTTTTGGGACTTTTCCATTGCTTCAGCCTAGTTAAGCTACAACAAGGATGGGCCATCCTTGTTGTAGCTTAACATACAGTAAAGAATGCCAGCTTTAGAGAATGGTCTTAGGTCAAGAATTATTATTGCTTGAGGCCTCCAAGATCTAGTTATGGGTTTCTGCAAACCCTGTGGGCTCTTATGATAATGCTTTTTCTCCACTATTATTGTTATAAGGCATTAAATCAGTCAGATTCATGAGCAACAAGAGGTCACTGTCTGATTGAAATTCATAAGGTCAAAAAGGAAACTAAAAATCAATTTATAAGATATGAAGATTTAGGTTCAAACTATATCCATGAGCAATAAAATTTCACATCCATAAATGTAAGAAAATCAGTTATTAAACTTGAGGGGGGAAAGAAGACTTATTAAGTTTTACACACACATAAGGCAGCTAACACATAATTTTATCAGACATTACTGAAATCCTGTGTGTAATATAAGCGATGATGGGCTAAAATGCTAAATGGTTTAGCACTAAATTATTAAGTGATGTATCCCTAAGGTATTAAACAGATAGAAAATGCAGAGCAGGTGTCTCTCCTAGCAAGACTTGATCACCAGTTTAAGTGCATATTGATAACAAATGCACTTCAGAGGGAAAATAGTATTAGTAATATTTTTGCTGCATGAAAGCCTGGTGTCAGGATGACTAAAAGCTTCTACCTGACAAAGAAATGTTCATTTCTTTTTTTGTTAAGAAAAAAATTAATCATGATAAATGTTAGGTCCCTATGGAGCAAAAGGGGAATTCTGGAGGGATTTGAGTGTTCTTTTCCCTTCCGTCACCTCTGTGTGTAAAAAATAAAGTGAATGGAAAAAAAATCTGTCTACATTATATAGTAAAAATTGAAATTATGAACACAGTGTGGCAAAATAAAAATATAATTTTGCTAGTATGAGTGTAAAGAAGATTTTATGAAAGCAAACATTTGTGTAAAACATTCCAATCTCTTAGAACCATAGCACAGTTTATAACCTAACTCTTTGTTTGGCTTGATCTCCATTTTGTCCTACCAATAAAAGGAAAACAGAACTTCCTGATGGTCTATTTGGTCATCAGAGGCTAGGGTTGAAAATTAAATAGCGAAAATATGTGTTTGTGACTTGGATGGCAGTTTTCTTTTGTCTCTTTAGACACATTATAAACCCAAATATAGCTTCTGGTAGGTTTACGGAAATAAGATGTTAATTGGGTCTCCCTGGCCCTTGAGAGCTATGTAAAATTGGCGTAAACCTCACTCCATACACTAGAAGTTCAGAGCTGTCTCCCCAAATTTTACAAATACCCAGGAGGCTTATATTTTTAAATCTATCATCCTTGGATCTGAGTGCTGTGTTTGCTGTATGACTTTGGTGTAGGAATCTTTTCATCTCCCCACCTTGTTTTGACTTATGTTATCTCATGTTTTACACTGAACCGCTTTTTGGAATTACATACACATGCACACCCTCCGCTCAGAGAAATCATGTAGAAATGCAAATTCAATAGGTGTATAAATGTACACTTAATCCTCATTTTACAGCTATGAAACAGGGCTTAGAAAGGTTCAGGAAGCTGCTCAAGGCTATGCAGCTTGTTCATGGAGCTGGGATTCCAACATCAACTAAGTTCATGGTCTCATCTTTTCTTCTAGACTTGAAATCTCCTGTTGGTGCCGACATAGGCCAGCAAACTATGCCCCACAGCCAAATCTGGCCCTCCATCTGTTTCTATAAATAAAGGTTTATTGGCACACAGCCATGCCCATTTGTTTACACATTGTCTATGGCTGTTTTGCTGCAATGACCAAATTGAATAGTTGAATTGCCTGTAAAGCCTGAACTATTTTTTCTTTAGCTCTTTATAGAAAAAGTTCGTTGACCCCTATTTAGGTGGTAGGCTAATAGTGACTCCATGGATAACTGGTTTAATAAACAATAACCTGTATGGTATGATGAAAAAAACTCCCAGTAGTTGGTGATCCAGCAAGTTTGAGAAATGTTAGGTCAGACAAAGTTAAACTGGTTCTTCTCTGGAGCCTTTAATGCATACAGTCTCTCTCCAAGAAGGTGATAAAGTTTGTGGCATAATTGAACTCAGAACTCTGTATGTGTAACATTTCATAGGACACACTTGAGAAAGACTGAGTTGGGTAATAATTTGGGGAATACACTTCCCAAAGACTGACATTAGAATCCCTGGGTGTTCTTTGGGAAGGTGGCTAGAGAGGAGCAGAATTTACCATTTATAATTTAGAATTGATTATTCTAATATAATCTCTAATATTACTTTAGAAAAAGGTTCTCAGTCTGTGGTACAAAGGATCATTGGAATTTTCCATGACCTGGATGGAAGCTAATCATTTTTGACTTGGTAGGAAAAAATGACCCATCAGATAGAATTTTATTCATTTTTATTTTCCTTCCTATAAATCTTGAGCCTGTGAGTACCAACTATAAGTGATCCAATGGATAAACAAAATCAAATGTTTATTAATAAAAAATTGGAAATGGCAGGACTTATTTAGTTTAATAACATGTTTTAAAAAGAGAAAAGATGTATCTATGGTTGTTACATTGTAGTTGTATCATGTTATTATTTTCTGCCTAATGGATTGCTCTTTGTTTGTATGGTAGAATTATGTATAGTGTATTTCATGGTGTTCTGTAAATAGTACACAGGGCTTTCAGGGGCTCTAGCTGGCTTTAGGAGGTTGGGACAGCAGTGTTCAGTGCTGGAGGATTGGGTGAATCTCAATTCACTTGGTTGTGGATGACAAAAAACCAACTCAAAGTTGATAAGCAATTGACTTACATAACTGAGAGCGGAAGTGGATGTGGCTTCAGGTATGGCTGTTTCTAGGAGTGCAAATGACATAATGAGGATTCTGTCTCTCTTCATTACTTTGTTCTGATTTCCTCTGGTTGATTTATTCTCATGGGGTATCTAAGATTATTGGCATTTCTAGTTCACATTTTGTCTGTAGGTAGAGATACCTGATTTTCTTAAACAACTTTATATCAGTTCCTGAGAATGTCTTTGATTAGTCCTCAAAGACAAAGTGATTATCTGCCCCCTCCCCCCAAGTTAGTCTTACATCGTTTTTGGGTTTGAATGAAGGTTTTACATAAGAAATTATTAAAAACAAGGGGGGTGGGTAATAAATGTATATAACATTAAATAATGTAACGTAATGTTACATTACATAATGTAATAATGAGTTGGGCTCATTTGCCCAACCCTGGACTAATAATTGCGTCCAGGATGATGTATTCTGATTGACCTGACTGGATTTCATGATCAGATGTGAGGCAAAAAAAAAAAAAAAAGCCCATGTTTGACAGTCCCCTAGGAGGTAGAAGGAGAAATTCCCAAAAGGAAAGGGAAGAGCCTATCGCCTGAAGAAAAGGGAAGGGAAAGTGAATGGGGAAAACCTAGAGAGGTCTATTATTGGGTATAGGAAGCAGAGACATTGGCTGGGGTCAAAAAGAATATTGATTTAGAAAACAGGGGACCTCTGTTGATACTAGAAGGTAAGCTTCATGAGGCCAGGATTTTTGTTTATTTTGTTTACTACTTCTAAAATAGGGCTTGGGACAAAGGAAATACTCATTAATTGAGAGAATGGAGTGTTCAATGGGCCATGGAATTCAAGAACTGATAGCAAAGAGGGTGGAAATCCTGGGTGTGATGTGGTAGATTATAAAATGCCCACAATCATCTACTACTCCCATAAAGAGGGGAAGTCCATTTCCCCACTTCCCACTTGCATCTGGGTTGGGAATATGACTTGTTTTGGACAAGGGGACATTAGCAAACACTAAGCAGAACAAGCGGAAGCTTGAAAAGCACCCATTCATTGGGCTTGCCCTCTTTGCTGCTCTTGGAACCCAGCCATCATTTGATGGAGCCTGAGCTAACCTGCTGGGGGTGAGAGACCACATGGACGAGAGCTGGGTGCCCTAACCAACAGCCAGCCAGCCCCCCAGCCGACTCAGAAACCAATCACAGACTCTGCAGTGAGACTCAGCCAAATCGAGCAAGCCTGGCCCAGATCAGCAGAACCTCCCAAGTGCAATAGCCTGTTTGTAGACTCATGAACTAAAAGTTCTTCTTTTAAACCACTGAGTTATTTTTGTGGGGGAGGGGAGGTTATTACGCAACAGACACTCACTGATATGGTCAGTTAGGTCCTTGCCTAAAGAGAAATATTATCAGAGTCCAACACTCTGATGACCATTTTTTTTCTTGTGTTGGTCTTACTTTAAAGCCCAGAAGGTTTAACGTCCTCAAGTTCACACTTCGGTTTTTCCTTCCTTCAGTGCACAAATATATGTCTAACATTTGCATTTTGATCAGTCTTTCTATATTTCCCTGCCAGATTTTCAGTGGAGGAGGAGAGAGTGTTTTATAATTATTAGTATTATTTTATTGTCACATATATATCTCAGTTAATGCCAACATGATTGTTCCTGCTGTGGTAACCTGCATTAGAAATTTTCATGGCCGGGTATTGATCATTCAGGTAATTGTATGACGAAGGAAAAACAATTCCCTCTCTGCCTTTGAGAAAACAGTGAGGAGAAAGGATGAGGCAAATAAAAAATCAAAACATACGTGGTATTTTAAGAGGGACTGTCTTTATTGTTATTTTTTTCCTTAAAAAGAGAAGCTATTCTTGTTTAGGGAGTTTCTATTATAATAAATATCAATAAAATTATTTGTTAGGGAGCTAAAAAATACATGCTTATTAGAAATGATTTCCAGGTAAAATTTTATAAAATTACCCTTGCTTTATTACATTAGGTACGTTTTTATTATATTAAAATATAAATTACATAACATAGCATTATAAATTGTTATTAAAGGGATCTGCGGCATAACTAGCAGAGAACTTAAATATAACCATAAAAACTAAAATAAAAATCTATTAATGCAATAAACCTACTTAATAAAAGTTACTTTCATATTCGAAAACAAAATATTAAGGCATGCTTCAGATCTGAAAGTCAAAAAAGAGGGAATAAATTAGTGAAGGTTAAGAACCTTGTAGCAGCTGACTAACAAAGCTCTAGGGGATTATAAAATTTCATGCTCTTGTAATAGAAAGGATAAAGGATTGGCTAGAAGACCACTAAAAGTTAAAATAAATGACCATAAAGGAGATGAAAAGTCTGACATGACTGAGACCACTAATGTGTAAAAGACTAAAGAGATGGCATTAAAGTGTTAGAGGCTGGAATTAAATGTAAAATGAATTCTGGTAGTAGATTAATAGAAAATTATAAAGGTAAATGAGTTAGGTTTCATGGTTTCAGAAAACTTTATATATCTCATTATTTTTCTTAGCACTTGAGAAGAGGCAGAGTAAGACAAATTAAAATCTGGCATAAACCATATTGGAGTGGGTGGAAGTGCCAATTATCCCCCAGTGCTATTCCCCTCTTATTTCCTAATAAATGACCTTTAATTGTTCAGTGGCACATGTAAGCCCCCAATACAGCAAGATTTCCCAGTTCCCCATGCTCCTAAGTGGAACTGTGAACCTGAGTCTTATCCAATTAATTGTAGGAGGAAGTGACAACATCCCTAAAATGCACTTAAAAGGAGGTGATGTGTACTTCTTTGCCTCCCTTCTCCCCCTATTCCTTCCTCATGGTAGGACTGTGGATACAACAGTTGGTGCTCCAGCAACAATTTTGGACCATGAAGTGATCATGAGAATGGAAACTGTTTCTGGCAGAGAAACAAGACAGAGGAAGCCTGGAACCCTACCATTATGTAGCTCCAGGTCAACCCTCAGCTTCCTAGTGCCAGACTTAAGAAACTTCCCCCTCTGCTATTTTTGCGTTTCTTATCCTTCTAGTCAAAAACTCATCTTGACTAAGACAGGGTGGCTTTCTACTATCTCCAGGTAAACAAATGAAAATTGATATTGAGTGTTGCAATCAGCAGTGCACAAGCTAGTGGTGGAAGTCAGCATGTAATAATACCAGCTCCCATGTTGGAGTTGGGAGGGGTAACTGAGGATGGGACCATTTTATTCATTGGTGCTGATGCTGGAAATGAACAATACATTCTAAGCCAGGGTCTGTTCTAAAATTCAGTACAAGAGCAACCTGGTAACGGTGGTGGGATTTGTCCAAAAGCTGGATTTGTACAGAAAGAACACTGTTATTTAACTTGCATTACAATCAATATGATAGCTATTTTGAAAAGTAGCTTTTAGTCATATTTTCTTAAGATCAAGAAAATGTCTATGAATGAAAACCAAGATATTTTACTACTGCTTATTTGGAGTGACTTTTTTTTTTTTTTTTTTTTTTTTATTTATTTATTTATTTATTTATTTTTGGCTGTGCTGGGTCTTCGGTTCGTGCGAGGGCTTTCTCTAGTTGCGGCAAGTGGGGGCCACTCTTCATCGCGGTGCGGGGACCGCTCTTCATCGCGGTGCGCGGGCCTTTCACTGTCGCGGCCCCTCCCGTTGCGGGGCACAGGCTCCAGACGCGCAGGCTCAGCAGCTGTGGCTCACGGGCCCAGCTGCTCCGTGGCATGTGGGATCTTCCCAGACCAGGGCTCGAACCCGTGTCTCCTGCATTAGCAGGCAGATTCTCAACCACTGCGCCACCAGGGAAGCCCTGGAGTGACTTTTGAGGATAATGGATTTTTTTTGTGGGGAGGCAGGCTCAAGCCCTCCACGGCTCCCTCCCCTACCCCGTCTTGGCCCCTCCACTGCTATAAGCATATGTTCTCTTCTTTCTCTTTGCCTTGACCTTTCCCAGCTCAGTCTACCATAACAGTCGAAATGGCACTTGGTTGTTCTTAAGGAAACACCCAGTACCTTTGCTATAAGGTAGCATTTGCCCTTGATTCAGAGTAGATTTTCCAAACCATTAGAACCACTGCTGACCTATACAGAAATTCTTCTCATGGTCAGAAATTAATGATGGTGGAACTTTCCCAGAACTGTTTGAGCAAAGTATCTCCTGGCCTCTGTTTTCTTGTGTTCTTCAGGAAGCCTTCACACTTTGTGCCTCTTCCCTCTGCAACTCACAATATTTATTTAGCATCTACTCTGTGCTACACATTTTCTAGTCACTAGAAAGATGACAGTCAACAAAACACATGAAAACATTAGCCATTTCATAATTTTGCAACTTGCTTGCCCCTGGAAGGTCCTTAATGAATAGTCATTTACAACCTTCGCAGAGGTCTAATTTCTATTTATTAAAGTAAGGTCAGGTGCAGAGGGAGCCACATAGTCAGTTACAATCCAGGTTTCACATGAGTCTCCTGACCTCTGCTCTTCTTACATACCTGGAAATGCTCGTGAAATTAACAACAATAGTAAAAACAACTACAGATTTGCTTCTGGTGGCAAATATGATGTAGCCAAGAAAGCCTACAGGTGATGCATGTACAAGGGCAATTGGAGATAGAAAGAGGTGATTCTAGTTGGGAAATTGAATTTTTAAATAAACTGAGGAGTGGACAAAAGTATTTGAATGATGGCTTGGATCTAGGACTTTGTTTCTATAAATGATCATAGAAAAATGATTTGGGAAACCTAGTCAGGGCAGAAGTTATGTTTAAAAAAAAAGAGGTAGATTACTAAAAGCTCAAGGGATGGGGGATACAGAGGGCATTTAGGACATGGAAATTCACAAAGGATATATCCTTTATCAATATAGGGTTGGTATCATTTAGGACAAGGCTAGGTTATGCAGTAACTAACAACACTCAAATATCAATGGCTTAACACAACAAAAGCTTATTTCCTATTCATGCTATAAATCCAGCAGGTCATCTGGGGGGGAAGGTGGAGAAGCTCTGCTCACAGTGGTCACCCATGGGCCTAGATTGAAGGAAGCAACACTTCAACACTGACTGTTGTCACTGCAACTGTGGATTGGAACATGTCTGTCTTTGTTCATCCTGTTGTAACAAAGTACCATAGACTGGGTGGCTTATAAATAATAAAACTGTATGTCCCATGGTTCTGGAGGCTAGAAGTCTGAGATCAGTGTGTCAGCATGGTCAGGTTCTGGTGAGAGCCCTCTTCCAGGGTGAAGACTGCCCACTTCTCGTCCCATCCTCACAATGCAGAAATAGCAAGCAAGCTCTCTGGCCTCCTCTTATAAAGGCACTAATCCTATTCATAAGGGCTCCGCCCTCATGATCTAATCACCTCCCAAAGACCCCCACCTCCTAATAATAGCACACAAGGGATTAGATTGCAACATTTCAGTTTTGGGGGGACACAAGTATTCAGTCCATAAGAAGGGAAAATCACTTAGGACCTCTTAAATCTTCCACTTGCAAGTAATATAGGTAACATTTGTTTACATTTAATTGGCTAAAGCAAGCCACATGGTCATGCCTGCCCTTGAGGGGTGGGGAATTGCCACCCTATTGCGCGCCTGCAAAGCCGAGCATCAGAACTTAGTGGTGAGCAGCACCAGTATCCCACCATCCATGACTTGGCGCTCAGGATGCCATTTCCCCCACTGCACAGGGAGCCCCTTAAAAGAGGAAACCCCGTATACAGTTCTCTGAACCACCCACCTCCAGCCAAGTGCCTGGCACATAGTAGTTTTTCAGTAAATGTTTATTGCCCTGAATTGATCTCTACTCTGCATACTTCCCGAAACCTCTCATGATTTATTGGTAAAATTTTCACCCTAATTAGTGAATAAAAGAAACTCCTTCTATGAGTTTATAAATTATTTATCTTACAAAGCCCTTCTGAGCTCTTCAAGCACACTGTAAATAATTTACATTCATACTTGTGTGATTTCAAATTTGTTTATTAATGTTATCTTGGAGATAAAAAACAACCTAAATGAAACCACACTATCTTGCTGATCATTTGGAATAAGAAAACCATGCTTTTCTTCTCATGTGAAAAATCTTATTGACCCACCATAAGTAGGGTGTGAAAGCCTAGTTCTTTTCCAACAGTAAGCAAATATTTCTGCTGATCTAAGCCATGGCACTCATGCATTTACCATTTTTTGAATTCCTGCTATATGTCAGGCACAGAACTAAGAGAGTCTACACTCCTCAATATGTTCAGTGTGAACCTGAACTTCAGCATTGTGTCTGCAACTGCCCCCTTGATATCTCCATGTGGATACATTTCACAGACACCTCAAACTGGACATGTCCAGAAAGAACATGTGATTGCGTCTTCCTCCTAACAGCACCAGAAATCTTTCCTCGTCTTAGTAACTGGAAACTCCATCCACTCTGTTGCTCAAGTCGTAACTTTATGTATAGCCTTGGCTTATCTCAGACCCCACATCTAAACTTTTGAAATTCTGTTAGCACTACCTTCAAAATACACCCAGAATCCAAAAATTATTCTCATCTCCACTGGTACCACCAGAACCCAAGCTGCTCACTGTGATTGTCTATTTACATTTCTGTTCCCCCTCGAGATTCTGGGAGCTCCTTGAGGGCAGGTCTGTATCCCCAGAACTTAAGACCTTCCAAAGTACATATTAGGTAATTATCTGTATTGACCATTAAAACCAAAGTTGAAAACCTGAACTAAACCCATCCTTAAGAATTCCCCACTAAAGGCAATACTAGTAAAAATAAGTAAAACAACTGAGCAGGGTTTATTTTTTAAAATAGTTGGTGTGAATCGTTCAGAGAAACATCAAAAGCCAATTTCTCAACAAAGTGCAACTCTTCAAGTCAGAAAATTTAATTTTAGGAAGAATAAAGCAGGGATGGATTGAGAACTGAATGAATGATTTGAACATAGAATTTTTCACTGCAGGGGACAGTGCTCCAGAGTATAAAGAAAACAGGGGACAGGCTCCAGAGTATGAAGTGCCTGGTACTTACTGAAGTAAAGGATTCATAACACTGGGGGTTTTAGATGGCACAGGGATGTGCATTCTTGATTTTAGTAATATGTATGTATTTGAATGAATATTAGAAAAACATCTGATTTTCCTAGTTAAGCTCATGCTATCATAAGTTTCCTGACTCAATGCTTTCATTTAAGGAAAAAAAAAAGTGAATCTGGTCAAAGAAAAAGTGTAAAAAGAATAGTATGTGTGGTATTTAGGTGGCTGGTATACTCATGGTTGATGCTGGGGAAACACTATTTTAAGGACCTGGACCAGTGATTGAGAAGCCAGTTCTCTAGCTCTTCGGATGCACAAGCTTGCACAGTGGTACTCGCTTAGGATAACTCAGTTGACAATGGCCATCCTTCATGTTTGAATTATGTGAAGCTGCTGCCATGTCAGAGCTGATTGGCTCAAGGCTGTACTCCTGACTTAAGTTGGGCCAATCAGATTCTCCTTTAAAAGTTTAGGGACCCAGGGAGACCCAATGAGGTTCTGAGTATGGTTTGGACTGTGAACTTGGTTGTTTTGGGGTTGCTGTATTTTGCTATGGGATGGAGAAGCTGAGTTAACTGTGAGAGAGGAAGACGGAGAAAAAAAAACGTAGGTGCACAGAGAAAAATAGAAATGAGAGGTAGAAGGCCCTGGTCACTCTTGTTTTCCAGGTTCCAGTCCCTTTCTGGTTTGGCTGAATTTTTACCCTTGGGCTTTATGAAACACCCTGGCATCCTGATACTGAATCTCCACCTGCCGACCCATTTCACCTCCAGCACTGTAGTCACAGGCTTGTTTGAATTATTACTGTTCCCTGTAACAAAGACCTTCTATCAGTGAATATTGAGCAGGTTATTTACTTTCTGTGTGCCTCAGTCACTTCATCTATAAAATGGCAGAAGCTGATTAGTGTTGTCCAAAGTGCAGGATAATCACTGGAGAAAGATGAGATCTTAAGACTTATTTAGAGCTAATATCAAATAATATTGAATGACATAGTGATTCTTTTTCTAATTTTCTTCCAATCAAGGAGAAAGTTAGTTTGATTCTAGTACGTTTTTAATACTTTTCTAATGCCTGTTAATCTCTTTTTAAAAAAAATAAATTTATTTATTTATTTTTGGCTGTGTTGGGTCTTCCTTGCTGCGCGCAGGCTTTCTCTAGTTGCGGTGAGCGGGGGCTACTATTCCTTGCGGTGCGTGGGCTTCTCATTGCGGTGGCTTCTCTTGTTGCGGCGCACGGGCTCTAGGCATGCAGGCTTCAGTAGTTGTGGTGCGTGTGCTCAGTAATTGTGGCTCGTGGGCTCTAGAGCGCAGGCTCAGTAGTTGTGGCACACGGGCTTAGTTGCTCCGCAACATGTGGGATCTTCCCGGACCAGGGCTCGAACCCATGGCCCCTGCATTGGCAGGTGGATTCTTAACCACTGCGCCACCAGGGAAGTCCCTGTTAATTGCTCTTTTTAATGAAGAGAAAGGAGACATCAGATTGGGAGCCTTTAAAGGCTGTAGTATCCAGCCAGAAATTGCTATCAATTTTTTTCATTGAATTTATTTTTTAATGTTACTATTCATTATTATGACTCTTGTTTTAATCCTGGTTTTTCATTCATGGTAGTGGGACAAAACTTCCTTTAAAAATAACTAAAACGTGGAGGAAAAGGAACAGCTATTCCATGCAGTAGAATGACAATTATAAATGTAGGATGATGGAAATAGAAAATCACCATTTGGCAAACACCACAGTAATAATTATTGCAGGCAAGAGTCATCAATGGGCACTAAAGTTAGTGGGCAAAAATAAGATAAGAAGCAAGATATTTGCACTGTCAAAGAATCTCCCCACAAAACATTTATTAGTACAAAGGAAGAAAAAGTTTAACTTGACAGTGGAGAAATTACAGACACTGCCTCAAACCTAATGATCAAAGTTAATAGCCCATTATGTACCTTGTGATATGATGCGCTGAGAAGGGCACGAAGCTCTCGTGGTATTCTTCTCAAAAATGCAGAACTTCAATCTAATCATGAGAAAACGTCAGACAAACCCAAACTGAGGAATGTTTTTACAAAATAACTAACTGGTTGGTGCTCTTCAAACATATCAAGGTCATGAAAGAAAGAAACTGAGGAACTGTCACATTGGAGGGAACTAAAGAGACCATGACAATTACTTGCAATATGTAATCCCAGATTAGATCTTGGACCAAGATGGATGGATGTTGAGGGGACACAGGTGATATTTGAATGAGATCTGTAAATTGCTTAATAGTATTGTATGAATGTTAATTTTCTGCTTTTAGTAACTGGACTATAGTTGTGTAAAATGGAGACATTTGGGGAATCTGGGTAAAGGCTACAGGTGTACTATTTTTGCACCTTTTTTCCTTAAGTCTGAAATTATTTCAATATGAAAAGCCAAAACTCTAGAACTACATTTTTTCTAGATCAGTCATTCTCAAGTAGGGACAAATTTGTACCCAAGGGGTCATTTGGCAATGTCTGGAGACGATTTTGGTTGTCACACCTAGGAGGAGGATGTTACGTCATCGAGTAGATAGAGGTCAGGTATGCTGCCCAATATCCTACAGTGCACAGGACAGCTGCTTACAGCGAAAATTTATCAGTTGCAAAATGTCATTAATGCTGAGTTTTATAAACCCCGTTCTAGAATGACTCTGTTTTAAAATAATATACAAAAACAAATAATGTTACGAAAAATAATAGTATAGGAGCTATGTGAATATCATTGTGCAGTTGGCATGCAAGTGTCTAAGCCTCATTAGAATCTGATCTCTGCATTTCTACTTGGGTCTAACATTTTGGGTTCTGTGAGATTAGGCGCAGTGCCATTCAAGGTTAGAGGTGGCAGGTGGGAAGCTTTGTGACCGCACACGGTGAGTGGTCATCATTAGTAAACTATTTTCTTTCATTTCCCTGGTCCAAAGTGAGCACATCAGTCTGACCATTTCTAATGAGATATAGGATAATACCTGGTCCAAAGTGAGCACGTCAATCTGACCATTTCTAATGAGATATAGGATAATAGCGTGTGGACGACTCTTGCTGTCAGCCACTGCCTGGTGGGCTTAGCAAAAGAAATGATCCTTCATTAATTAACCTTCACTTTCTATGTAGATTCACTCATTGAGATGCAGGTAATTAAACCAAGGTCATTTCAAGGACTGACAGGGAAAAAACAGCAGTTAGAAGGTGGTGGAGTTTTTTGGGTAGAGTACTTGGAATTCTATTTTTATCTTTGGGCAGAATTGCAGAATCATCTTTTCCTGACTTTTAAATAATCTAACTTTTTTTAGTGGAGTATCTCTTAAGTTCACCTCAAAACCATATCTCAAGAATTTTTAAAGATTTAGGTTATAGGTACCTCCTGCTGGTTTAGAAATAAATATTAAGGTAAAGGTTTAATTTTGGGGGGGTATAAACCATGTAAAGGAAAGGTAATAGAATTATGTTGAAGAGGAGAAAACAAAGAGAAAACACAGTTTTGTGGAATGCAGTTGCTCCTATCTCTTAGTTTGAGCTACACATTTTGTGATTTTTTTTTTTTTTTTTTTTTTTTTTTTTACTGCTTATAGTATTTGGCCTGTGTAATACATTACAGTGGTTAAGAATGTGGATTTACAGTTAGGTAAGTGTAAGTGCATGTTGTAGTTCTAGGTAAGCGTAGGATCATGTTGTAGTTCTTCCCTTAATTTAGACCTTGGGAAATTCATTTCACTTATCTGGCCTTGGTTTCCTCATCTATAAAATGGATCTAATGCTGGTTAGATCCAATCTACTACCAGTATTGTTGACAGGATTCAGTGAAATATGACCAGTGTAATAGCCAGCAGTGCATTCTTGGGGTGTTCATAGGGATGATAGCTGCGTCTTAAGTAGTGCTTGTCATATGCCAGGTAGTATTCTAAGGGCTTTACCTAGACCAACTCATTTAAGCCTCCCATCAGCTTTCTGAGTTAGGTACTGTTATTGTATCTGTTTTATAGATGAGGGAGCTAAGACACAGAGAGGTCAAGTAATTTGCTCTAGGTAACACATCTACAAGCATCAGAGCTGGAATTTGAACCCAGGCATCTGGTTCTAGAGTTTGCCTTCTTACCACTGGACTGAACCATCTCAGTAAATTGTTGGCTTTTATTATTATTCTCATGCCACGTGATGTCTTAATAATATATTGCTAAAGTGATCCCACTCAGGAATACTTTCTCCTTGGGAAAAGAGGTGGTTCTTGGGGGTGCAGGCCTAGTGAACTCTTCCAGGCCAACAATAACCATATCACAAATGCCAAGAAAAGCCCATTTTATTTTATAAAAAATATCTAATAGCCGTTGAGAAGCATCGCCCCCAAGTGGAAGGCTGAGTCATGACAAGACAGCATTGGCTAGCCTTCTGGAATTTGCTGTGATTTTCCTTTTCCATCCCGGCTTCTAAAATTCACTTTTTAAAAAGATGTTTGCCATGTCATAGTTTCAAAGCCATTTCAGATTCTGACATGAACGTACTTGGAATTGAGGTGTTATATTTAAAGTTACCGTATTACAGTAGATGCCAATGACGTTTAGGCTTATTAGTACCTCTTAAGGTAGATAAGAATTTCTCATCTTGCCTTGCTAAGCACTTTACTTTTAGTCATAATGATGAAATGCGTAATTTGTAAAACATATACAGCATCAGAAGTAAGGCCGTTCAGTATATCTAATACTGCCTACAGTTATTAAAGTCAGTTTTTATTTGTTTAAACAGGTCATAAAAAAAGTAAAATCTGAAATAAAGGACTAACTCTCTCCTTACTATTATATCTAATACCTGTTCAAAATTCTGATTAGGAATCAGTGCAAACCAGGAGAGAGAGAGAATGACTTAAAGGGCAGAAATAAAGTTTCAGCCTGACCAGCATTTGTGTTCTAGTCAAGGTTGGTCAACCTTTAAATGAGGCAGTGTTTTTCATTAACTTATACCAAAACCACATCAAATCGAAAATTTTCCTCACTTACCCAGGTCATACCTAGCCATTTTCTAAACCTGGAGGCTCATTTCTGTCCCCTGACTACTCCCAACTATAGGTAAGCTGAGGAAATTAATCTAATTTATTACACTTTTGCTTTTTTCCTTCTTTCTGTTATTCTTACTTCTAATTCTTTCATTTTGTGACATCACAGCAGCATGTGATGTACACACATACAAACACGTGTGCACAAATACAGCTGCATGTTAGGAGCCAACGTAATGTGAATAAAACCTTTGGCTCTTGTAGCATAAGTGTAAACTCCTTGCCTTATGGGAGAAATACTATTTTATTCTTCTAAAAATTAATTTTATTAATTAAAAAATTAATAAGAGTACTCCTGCATGTTTTGTAATAAGTGAAGTCATGGAGATATGTTTAAAAGCCCCCGTCCTCTTCATCGTCAGTGTTCTGAGAACATCGTGTTAAAAGCTTGATGGTTATGGGTCTGTATGTGTCTGGGCACATACAAATCTACACATACTTGACCCCTCTGTGCCTCAGTATCATCATCTGTAGAGCAGGGGATAGATAGATCTCCAATCTCTTTTCCATAATTCTGAGCCTCAAAAGGTTTTGAAAGCTAAAAGTACTTTCATCATCCGGAAGCAGAACCTGCCCTATACCGACATGAGGCTATTTATGGTCATTATTTATCCCATTTAGCATGAGTGTTCAAATGTTTTGATACAGAAACATCAGTTTTTTAAAATTAAAAGGTGCTGTCCCAGACCCCACTGTTAAGTAATCCATGGTTAAGCTTCTCGGGGTGGCAGCCTCCGAGAGGGCCCTCGATCTCCTGGTGATCGTGCCCTTGTGGAGACTCTCCCCTTGAATGTGGGCTGGACTTTTTGACTTGCTTCTAGCAAGTAGAATCTAGCAGAGGTGAAGGACTGCCACTTCCAAGATTAGATTAGATGGGGCGTCACTTCTGTTTTGGGTGCTCTCATTCTGTCTTGGATTGGTTGGAAGCAGATCTTCCTTACCTACTTTGTAGAGTTTTTAGAATAATTAAATGAGATAATACTTGTAAAGTACTTAGAATCATACCTGACATGTTGAAGTGGTCAATAAATATTAGTTACTGTTAATCTTCCCAAGATTTTTTTCCTATTTATTTATTAAATGAGATTATACCACTACTTCAGCTACTGATTGCTATTACTGCTTTTATAGGCACATTTTTCTGCAGCTTGCCTTTTTGTCTTTTTTTCCAATTTAACAATGTTTTACATAGAGCGTTCCAGTTCAAGATACATAGATTTAAATTATTTTAAAAAGACCAATCAAATTCTCATCTGTTCAACATTTATGTAGTATCTAGTTACTTTTTTCTTTGTTTTGGTCACTACAGACAATGCCTCAAAAAACATCTTGAGAATATTTTCAACTCAGCTGAGTAGAAAGAATCCAGTTTTTTAAAAAGTTAGGTTTATAGAGGAATAATTTACATACAGTGAAATTCAGCTCTTTTCATGTTCATTTCTATATGTTTTGACAAATGTGTACAGTTGTGTAACTATCACTGTCATCAGACTATGTAACAATTCCATCATTCCCCAAACAAGTTCAATTTTGCCTAATATCTTTTGTTTAAAAAAGTACAACTAAAAAATAATATCAGTGCAACATTTAGGCTATAACCATGTAAACTACCCCCACCCCACCCCGACATTAAAAGAAAAATCCAGCCAAACTGGAATGGCTCTTCAATTACTCTCAAGTTTTTAAACCTTTGCCAAAAGTGTTTGAGCTTAATTAAGTTAAAATATTTCAAAGGGAGCCCAGTTGTAATAATTTGTTTATAATACAAGCTTCTCTTTGATCATGGATGTTCACTTTTATAGAAACCCTGTTATCATTCTTAGGATAAGGGATAAAGTAAATTAACTTCATGTTGGGAAAAAATACAGGAAATTAAAGAAGTACCTGAGGTGAACTGCCTTAGTAATAACAGAAAGATGTGACTTTACAGAGCCAGTGGGCCAGTGGAGTAGAAACAGAGTCTGTGGGGGAATGGTGTGAATTGCTTAGATATTATGGATACAGTATATTAAAAAGATAGCTTTAAAAAATGTGCTTAAGGGCTTCCCTGGTGGCGCAGTGGTTGAGAATCTGCCTGCTAATGCAGGGGACACGGGTTCGAGCCCTGGCCTGGGAAGATCCCACATGCCGCAGAGCGGCTGGGCCCGTGAGCCACAACTGCTGAGCCTGCGCGTCTGGAGCCTGTGCTCCGCAACGAGAGAGGCCCGCGCATCGCGATGAAGAGTGGCCCCCGCTTGCCACAACTGGAGAAAGCCCTCGCACAGAAACGAAGACCCAACACAGCCAAAATCAATCAATCAATCAATCAATCAAACATACGCATCTGATTCAAGATCCTCATTAAAAAAAAAAAAAAAATGTGCTTAATATCCCTCCTTCTGGTCTCAGCATGAACCCTCCTAGTTCCTGCAAAAGACAAACATTGCCTTGAGACAGTGAATTTAGTAAACGGTGGTGCAGTGATCTTCCTTTATTTGGCTGGAAGGAATGGGGAAGGATTTTACATCTGTGCTAATGGGCATCCCAAGCCAGAGGAAATTCAGTGCCACTTTTCCAATTTTTCCTTTCGAAAGATTCTTACTTGCTTTGAAGAGTAGGTACATATTTAATCTAGTTGTATTTAAAAATCTTGGTTTCAGGCTCCCCCCTGTCCTTCCTGCCATTTCCTCCCTTTTGGGGGCTTAATTTTGTTTTCTTTTTGACAAATCATGAGCATTAAAAAAAGATAGGTATATTACCATTAACTAAAGAATAGCTGGAATGCTCAGAGCATTTTGGGCTGGAGTGAGCTAGGATTTGAATTAAGATATCAGCAATGAGGTATTTTCGAGAAAGCAGGTTTTTTTTTCTTTTCTTTTTTACTAGGGACGTAGATTTGGATACCAATTCTGCCACTTAAAAGCTGTCAGCATGTCAGAATTTTACTTATCCTCTCTGTAACTCAGTTTTCACATCTGAAAAATGGGATTCATATATTCTTCACAGGAGTATTGGAAATATCAAGAGAATAAGTGTGCAAAAGGACTTTGAAAACCATAAAGCACAGTATAAATGACAGAAGAAACATTTGTGGAATTTAAGTCCTGGGACTTGGGTTAGATCTGGGGTCTGCCCTTCACCAGCTATTTAACCTCCCCAAGTCTCATATTCGTTACAGATGAAGTGGGGATAATACCGTCTCATTAGATTATTGAGGCTTTAATGGAGTTTATGTAGTTAAAGTGTTCTGTAAATTCTAAAGCAGGAGTTGGAAAACTCTTTCTGAAAGGGTCAGATAGTAAATGTTTGAGGCTTTGCAGGTTGTATGATCTCTGTTGTAACTACTCAACTCTGCATTTGTAGTGCAAAAGCAGCCATAGAAAATACATAAGTGAGTGAATATGGCTGTGTCCCAATAAAACTTTATTTCCAAAAACAAGTGTGGCCCACTGGCCATAGTTTGCCAGTTCCTGTTTTAAAGCATATGATGCAGCTTTGTTGAGTTCAAATAATGCATTGGAAGTGGAGGATTACCACTGCTCATTTATTTAGCCCCTCAGATTGCTATAGGGGAATGAGGTAGTGTTATAGGTTAGTAGAATGTGATCAAATGGGAGTGTGGTGGGGAACATGAACTAGTCAATAAATGGTGTGAGGGCTTTGAAGGAAACATTAATTGGATCCACATCTCAAATTACAAATTTGAGAAATTACAAATGATTAAACATTTAAATGTAAAAAAAAAAACAAACCAAAAACAACAACCCATAAAGCACTAGAAGAAACCATGAGATAATTGCTGTGTAAACTTGGGCTAGGAGCAGAGCTTTGAAATCCAGAAACCATACAAGAAGAAGATGGATAAATTAAGCATATTACTAAAATATGCATGATCAAAAATTCCAAGATAGAATGGGCAAGCAACAAGGTCCTATTTCATAGCATAGGGAACTATATTCAATATCCTGTAATAAACCATAATGAAAAAGAATATATATATGTATAACTGAATCACTTTGGTATACACCAGAAACTAACACAACATTGTAAATCAACTATACTTCAATTAAAAAAAAAAAAAAAAACGAAAAAAGAAAAAAAATCCAAAGGCAAAGTAAAATGTCAAATGACAATCTGGAAAATATTTCAACTTAGAACACAGGACAAAAGCTAACCTCCTAATATATGAAGAGTTCCTAGAAATTGATAAGAAAATGACCAACAACCTAAAAGGAAAATGGTTAAAAGATATGAACAGACTGTTCACAGAAAAAAGAATATGATAAAGGGAAAGCTGAGAGAATAGAAGCTGATGGAAGTCCTGTGGCAGTGGAGCCCCTGAATTATTTGACTCTGGAAGTACACACCTCCCCACTTACTGTTGTGTGAGACAAAAATGCATATAATTTGAGCGATTTTGATTCTACCATTCTGTCGTGTATTGCCAAAAACATCTTATTGATACAGAAATTAATGGCCAGGGGTCCCTTTCCCTAATATTAGGAAGTTAGGTAAAGTCTTCTCAAATTTATGATTTTTTTTGATGCGGACCATTTTTTTTAAAGTGTTTATTGAATTTGTTATATATTGCTTCTTTTTGTTATGTTTTGGCTTTTTGGCCACAAGGCATGTGAGATCTTAGCTCCCCGGCCAGGGATCGAACCTGCACCCCCTGCATTGGGAGGCGAAGTCTTAACCACTGGACCGCCAGGGACGTCCCAAAGTTTTCTTGAATTTAGATTCCAACCCATCCCCAGAGAGAATGAAGTAGAGAATCTGGAAGTAGCTGAGTTTAAATCCTGATATGGCAAATTAGTCACTAATTTGGATGAATTTTCTTAGAAGGAATGCACTGATTATCTATTGTTGCATAGCAAATTACTCGAAGAATTTGCAGCTCAAGACAAAACAGAACAAATTTATTATATCTCCCAGTTTCTGTTCTGGCTCAGAGATTGTCATGAAGTGTAGTCAAGATGTTGGCCAGGGCTGCAGTCATCTGAAATATGACTGGGGCTGGGGGAGCTACTTCCATGATGGCTCACTCACGTGGCTGCTGGCTGGAAGCCTCAGGTTCCCAGTCATGGCGCCTCCCTTTTCCCCCACCTCTCGCCCCCTCAAACACACACCCATGGGCTACTTGAGTGTCCTCACAACATGGCATCTGGCTTCCCACAGAGCAGATATTCCAAGAGGACAAAGCAGAAACTGCGAAGCATTTTAGGATCTAGTCTCAGACGTCATACACCATCATTTCTATGACATCTTTTAGGTTACACAGGTCAGCCCTATTCTGTGTGAGAGGAGACCACACAAGAAGGCAAAGCTCACTGGTGGCCATCTTGACAGCTGGTTACCACAAGTGACTATATTTATTTCTTCTCTTATTGCTCTGGGTTAAGCTCAGTTATAGGAAAATAAAGTTATATGTATATCTTTGATTGTAAAATCTGTACAATGAATTTCTCTCAATAGGTCTGTGATAGGAACTGGGTCACAGATAGAAAGTGAGTGTGTCTTCTAATGAGATCCTACTGTGAAATTTCTCTAAGTTTTTGTTGCGATTGAATTCATATGTTTTGCTAGATAAGCAGGGATAAGTTTTGCATCATGTTTATACATTTTGGGAGCTTATTTCGTCAGGCTTTCTCACTACCTTGTAAACGTGGACCTTAGAATCCATAAGCAAAGCCGGAATTCCCCTCCCCCCTCTCTCCCACGCTCACTCGGAATTTCTGGCACCATCTCTACAAATAAATGAATGGTCAGTTAACTCCTGAAATGCCCACTTTTTAGAGCAGAGCCCAGGTAATTTTATCTGGAAAAACTTTCACCACAGGTGTTCCTGTCGCCCAGTGCAGTTGTAGAAAATCTCAATGACGTTCTCATGAATAATCTGGATTTAAGCAATGAGCATCATGGTGAACTCAACGGAAAGAATTAATTGCAAAATGTGCCCCCAAGTAGCTAAGTAAATTAACTTGCTATATGGGATGAAATGTGTTAAACCAATTAAATTTTAGAGAGCATCTGTCAAAAATAATGATTTTTGTTTTTAGGGTAGTGAATATTAAGACATTTCTAAAAGTAGTTAAACAGCAGGATCGATAGTCTATTTAGATGGATTCTAAACTGTGTCAAGAAAATTATCATCAAAGGGTGAGAAGACCCTTCTCTCCATTTGTGCTATAGCATCTATTCATTCCCTCAACAAACATTTCTTAAGGACCCTCTATGGGCTAGGCTTTTTCCACAGTCGTATGCAGATGGACAACCCCCAAATGCCTTTATATAATTAGAATAAAGAGGACAACATTTATTTTAAAATAAAAGAGGTGGGGACTTCCCTGGTGGTCCAGTGGTTAGGACTTCACCTTCCATTGCAGGGGTGTGGGTTCAATCCCTGTTAAGGGAGCTAAGATCCCACATGCCTAGTGGCCAAGAGACCAAAACATACAAAAAAGAAGCAATATTGTAACAAATTCAATAAAGACTTTAAAAATGGTCTACATCAAAAAAATCTTAAAAATAAAATAAAATAAGAGGGGGTCAGGAGTCTGGGAGGGAATTTTAACCAAGCTGTCTTTTTTTTACACAAAAACTTCTTAACTTTATTTGATCCTTCACGAGACCATTCCTGACAATCTTTTGTATTGATTTTTAGAGGAATACATACATACATACACCCACATATATACACCCATGTGTGTTTGTAGTGTTTTTCCTGGGTTATCATGAGCATGTGTTACTTTTATTAAAAATTAGAAAGAATACGAGAAATACAATATTTACCCATGATATCGCCACATAACCATTGTTAATATTTTATTTCTATCCAAGTTTTTTCTATCATCACAGGAATACATAAAACTTAATGAACTTGGCATCATACTAAATTTTTTTTTTCCTACTTTTTTTTTTTTTTTTTTTAAATTTATTTATTTTTGGCTGTGCTGGGTCTTCGGTTCGTGCGAGGGCTTTCTCTAGTTGCGGCAAGCGTGGGCCACTCTTCATCGCGGTGCGGGGACCGCTCTTCATCGCGGTGCGCGGGCCTTTCACTATCGCGGCCCCTCCCGTTGCGGGGCACAGGCTCCAGACGCGCAGGCTCAGTAGTTGTGGCTCACGGGCCCAGCTGCTCCGCGGCATGTGGGATCCTCCCAGACCAGGGCTCGAACCCGTGTCCCCTGCATTAGCAGGCAGACTCTCAACCACTGCGCCACCAGGGAAGCCCTAAATTTTTTATTTTATAAGCTGTTTTGAAAATCTAACAAATTATCCATGATAATTGTCCAATGTCATTAAATAGACTTAGAATATTTCAGATGTTCTCATTAACTAATTTTGTTGATTGTTGCCGGGTTCTTACCATTAGAAGTAATGTTGCAATAAACATCTTTGTGAATAATCCTTGTGCGTGTGGGACACACACAAGTTTCTAGGAGTGGATATAAATATTTTAGCATATTTTAAGGAAAGTGATACTTAATTATGGTTCCACTTTATGCCTCCATTAGTAGAGCATGAATACTTGTCTCACTGTGGCACCCTCAACAGTAATAAATATCTTTTTTGTTCAGATATGCCAATTTTATTCACATTCTTTTATCTTGTAATTATTGACTACAGATAAAATTGAGCTTTTTCATGTTTATTTGCCACATGTGTTTTTTCTTTTATAAATTGTCTGCTCATGTTCTTTACTCATTTTTCAGAGGGAGGCATTCTTTTTCTAGTTGATGATGAGGGAGAGTACCCTTTTTATTAAGATCATAACCTTTATCACAATATTGCAATGCCGTTTAATACCTGGCAGTTTACATTTTATTTTTACTTATGGTATTTTTGACATATACTTCTTTAATTAGTCGAATCACACAATTATACATTTTAAAATAAATATAAATTAAAAATCAAAAAATCTCGAATTTGTTTTACTGAATGGATTTAACTTGAAATTGCCTCCTCTCCCCAATTTCCCCAGGTACATTTACTGGATAAATGTTGCCTAGTTGTACACTAACTTCTTCCATAGTCTATAGTTGTCCATGGGCTGCCTATTCAGACCCGATAACAACTGTCACCTCAGATTATTCTTTGTACTCACTTATTACTCTTCTATTTTCAAGGACATCTGGTCTTTGCTCATTGCTTTATTCTTCTAGACTGATTTTACTGGGCTCAGAGGTGTGTTGAAATTATGCCGGGAATGAGGGGATTGATGAGGAGGATGGCTGTGGCTTGGAGTTGGAACTGAATTGGTCTTGGCCATTCCCTGGGTCTCACAGTCCATCTGTTGGCAGAATTGATCGTCCTCGCTCTACCTACAGCCGCCCCAGCTGCCCACTCACTAAGATTACTTCCTAGCAACTTACACAGATGTCCTGTGTGAGGTCTCTTTTGATCTATGATGGATGAAGAACTGATTGCAGCAGGAGATGAACCCAGGGTGTAGTAGAGTTACCCAGGAAGGAAATGGCAGTGCCTTGGATGAGGCTGGTAGCCATAGAGAAAAGCACTGGCCCAGACTTGAGATATATTTTGCAGATTTGAGGTTTGAGATATTTCCTAGAAAGACTTACTGGGAGATAGGAAATGAAGGATTTGGAAAAGTGTTGAATCAAGATTAAAAACAAAAAAAACTAAAGTAATGCCTATTCATTGTAGAAAATCTGAAGATATAATAAAAGCATAAAAAAACCTCTTATCCCATTAAAAATATCTTAGTGTATTTCCTCTTAAGCTTTCATCTATCGATGGAAATAAAATTAAGGTTCTGACTCTTGGTCTGGATTGATTTAAACCAGATTTGGAGGGTGGATTTAGGATGACCTCCCATAAAATAAAGACTATGTACCATTTACAAAATCCGTTTTTGAAGGACAGCTCAACAAAGCTGGTGGTCGTGGTTTAGGAGAGTTGAAACTCTGGTAGAATGTACAGCTGAGTGAGCATTGACTAAGAGAGATGCATATTTATTAAGATACCACGGGCAGAGGAAACATGGAAATATGGGTCCCTGGCTGAACGTCTCAGTTATACACGCTTCTGTGCTCTGTGTTGATTATTTTGTTTACATTTTCTTACATGGGCTACTCTATGGAATGCTCACAGGTGAACAGAAGCAGAGATTTCTTAATTTAGTGCTGCTTGTCCAACACTGGAGAGGTTAAGTAATTTACTTACATCTATCTGTCAATATCTATAAATCTATTTCCATTTTTATATCAAATAGAGATAGCCGTTTGTGTGTGTTAAAGCCCACATTTTCCCTCAACATTATGTCACAAACATTTTCTGATTATTGCTGGTATATTTTCAGCATTTATTCTGTAACTCATCAACTTACTGAAATTTTATTTCTAATTGCTTTTCCATTGATCCTCTTGAGTTTTCTGTAAGATGGTCATATAATCAGCCAATATTTTTGTCTTACCCTTTCCACTAATTATACTTAGAATTATCTTCTAGTCTAATTTTATTAGCCAGGTTAAAAAAAAGTTTAATAATATTGGCAAGAAGAGAGTCTTTTATTTTTCTGTCCTGCTTCTGGCTTTGATGGAATGGCTTTTAGTGTTTCTAAGGTATGATCTTTGTCTGTTGATTTGAGATAATATTCTTCATTAGGTTTCAGAAGTTCACTTTTATCTCAAGTTTAAGAGTTAGTTGTTACTGTTCACTCAGAAGTTAATTCTGAATTTTATCTAATGTCTCTTCAGATTAAGATGATTGAAATTATGATATTTTTATGGTTTATATTTGTATTTTAAAATTATTTTGTGCTCCAATAATAATGCTTTTAGGCAAAAAATAATTTTTATTTTGAATATGTAACACTTGTTTATAAAGTACTTCTTGACTATCTTCTATATTCACATCCTGTGGTGAGTGTCTGGAATACAACCGAGAACAAAGAAATGGTTCTTTCCCTAATGAATTTAATAATCTAGTGGGGGAAAACTAAAAGAAAAGTGTGATATTTGAAAAGAAAGTGTGATATTTGAAGTTTGCTTCTGTCTTGGATGTGATTGCAGGTGGCCAACATACGTTTTAGAAGAATGGAGCTCTAATTTTAAAATGGAAGACAGCAGGATGATAGGATGTAACACAGAGGATCTTGCTTTTAAAGCGAGTGGTTTTAGGAAAGAACTTGCTTTATGATAGAAAAGACCAACTTAAACTTAAATTAAAATATCTTCAGAAATATATCTATGATTCTAGGAAAGGCGATACAATCCAAAGTTCATTACTTCACTGATGGTCAAGCCTCATTGATTTCAACCAACTTAGTGTTCCTATTTTGATGTTTTGGCTAACTCTGCTTATGATCTTGTTAAAAGTAGATGTGTCTCCAGAAAAAGAGGTTTTAGTATTTTTAATGCAAGTGATTTTCTATTAAGAGATGACTCTCATCCCTAGACCCAGATATAATAGATATTGCTGGTTGCCTGGATATTACCTGTAGTCCCTTTTTTGTACTAATAAAACTCTGATTTTCTTCGGGGAAGAAATATGCCCAGCTAAAATACTTACAACCAAGACCTCCTTGAAGCAAGGGATGGCCAATTGACCCAGTTTTATCTAGTGAGATATAGGCAGCAGGGGTTATGGGAGACGTTTTGCAAAAAGATTTAGACCTGATTGGCACATTCTTTATAGGCCCTTGCCCCTATTCTTTTGCTAGAACACAGATATGATGCCTGGAGATTCAGCAGCTATGAGGGTGAAACATACACTCTAAGAATGAAGAAGCAAGGTGTAGAAGCCTTGATCCTTGCTGATATACACATGCAACTGAAGCAGCTCAGAATTGTCTACCTTTGAATTTCTTGTTACCTGAAAAAAAATAGACCTGTGTGTTATTTAAGTTTTTTGTTACTTGCAGCTACACACTTTTCTAATCAATACACAGGCATTATTTAAAAATAAAAGGAAGAAAATTGTGCCACAGGGTGGAGCTAGCTCTGTCAGGACAAATTTTGTTAACAAGACGGGTCATATAAAAGCATGTATTTTCTTTTGAAAAAAATTTTTTTAAAATTTTGTATTGGAGTATAGTTGATTTAAAATGTTGTGTTAGTTTCAGGTGTACAGCAAAGTGATTCAGTTATACATATACATGTATCTATTGTTTTTCAAATTCTTTTCCTGTTTAGGTTATTACAGAACACTGAGCAGAGTTCCCTGTGTTATACAGTAGGTCCTTGTTTGTTATCTATTTTAAATATAGTAGTGTGTACATGTCAATCCCAGACTCCCTCCCCCGGACTGTTCCCCCCGGTAACCATAAATTCATTCTCTAAGTCTGTGAGTCTGTTTCTGTTTTATAAATAAGTTCATGTGTATCATTTTTTTTTAGATTCCACATATAAGTGATATCACGTGGTATTTGTCTTTCTCTGTCTGACTTACTTCACTTAGTATGATAATCTCCAGGTCCATCCCATTATTTCATTCTTTATAAATGGCTGAGTAATATTCCATTGTATATATGTACTACATCTTCTTTATCCATTGATCTGTCAATGGACATTTAGGTTGTTTCCATGTCTTGGCTACTGTAAATTGTGCTGCAGTGGACACTGATGTATCCTATTGGACCATGTTTTTTTCGGCATATTAAAAGCATATATTTTCAAAGTATATGTCCGTGAAAGCTCTTTGTAAGGTTTGGGAGAATATTGGAAGAGGATACTGGGAGAGTTCAAGAATAGAAGGAACTCTAGGGATCCACACCATTATTCTAAAACAAAAATTCACCTCTGGCATTTAGTGCTTAGCTGCTTTTCAGCTACTGGCCTCAGATGAAGTGGCAGTGTTAACATAATGCCTTGTACTTAGAGCCTCATGAATAGACCTCGATTGCTGATCACACAGCAGTTCACCTGTAAGTCCTAATAACCCCAACTTCAAAGGCTCATTCCATTTAGAAGGAATTTTTTTTTTTGTTTGCAGTTTAAATGATATAAATACTCAGTGAACTATAGACACCTCCTGCTGTTTCTGGTTTTCATCTCAAAAGAACAGGAGACTGTGTCACGTACTGCAGATTTAAAAACTCATATGTGCAAGGAGAATCTCACTCTTAAAAGTTGCCTGTTATTAATTGTAGTTTTATTATTGATCCTTTTAAGAAACACAAATGACTTTATTTTTTTAATGACTTTTTAAAAAAAGATTTATTTATTTATTTTTAATTTATTTTGGCTGCTTCAGGTCTTAGTTGCAGCACGTGGGATCTTCGTTGTGGCCTGAGGGACCTTTTAATTGCAGCATGTGGACTTCTTAGTTGCGGCATGCATGTGGGATCTAGTTCCCCGAACAGGGATCGAACCCGGGCCCCCTGCGTTGGGAGTGCAGAGTCTTACCCACTGGACCATCAGGGAAGTCCCCACAAATGACTTTAAAATGTTTTCCTTCAGCACACCTCAGCAGTTGGTGCACTCAGTGAATGGTTGGTTTGGGATACAACAGGTAGAACCCTAGGTCTTGGCCTTGTGAATAAGGCCAAGATGAGACCATCACATGAGGCAAAATTCAACAGTCTATATTAAATAGAAAACAAAAGAAAGCAAAAATCATGACTGATAACTGAGTCAACTTCATAGAATTTTTAACACTTGCCATTGGTAGCCAGGGTCATGGAAACCAAGTTTCTTAATTCTACTTGCCCATGATGAGGACAGACCTAAGTCTACATAATCCCGGCTACATGGCCACTCCATGTGAATCAATAACATGCTTGTGGGATAGCGTTAGTACTGGCAAAAAAAATTCTTAGCTGAACATCTGTTTCAGCCAAATAAAGAACTTTCTTATCAACAAAATGTAACCATGTCCATGAGAATCTTTTTATCAATTCTTTATCTTTCTACGGGCACAGACAGGAAAATTTTTAAGAGAAAGATGAGAGAGATCCAGATGTTCTCTCCCTAGAATAGTGTCTTATAAAAATGTGTTTTCAGGCTGTTTAGATTATTAGCAAACCAGAGTGCAACTAAAGGTCTCTCAACTCATCACAAGGGCCAGACCTTCAAGATGATATGGGAAATTTCTCAAGGCTATTGGAAAGAACTGTGTTTGCAAAGTAAGAAAGGGAACTCCTTTTGTTGGGCACCTGCTCGACTGTAGACATTGTGCAAAATGCTTTCAGATATTTATCCACTCAACAACACTGTGAGGAAGGTCCTAGGGTCTCTCTTTTACGGATGGAGGAATGGAGGTTCAAGATCACAGCTAGTACAGAGCTGAGCGCACATCCGTGAGCAGTTGGGTGGATTGCGAATCTGTATTCTTCCATCGAGCTGTGTCGGCTCAGTCTCACTGTAGGTGTCACAGCCTTGTTGGGGGTATATGACATGAACATGTGCAATGTTAAAAAGCAATAAAGGGACTTCCCTGGCGGTCCAGTGGTTAAAACTTTGCCTTCCAATGCAGGGGGTGGGTGGGTTCGATCCCTGGTCAGGGAGCTAAGATCCTACATGCCTCGCAGCCAAAAAACCAAAACATAAAAGAGAAGCAATATTGTAACAAATTCAATGAAGACTTTAAAAATGGTCCACATCCAAAAAAAAAAAAAAAAAATCTAAAAAAAAAAGGAATACAAGACCAAGGACTTGAGGAGAATGCCGCATGTGGTTAATTGGCAAGTGAGAGTTAGGAGCTGTGAACTTGTTATGAACCAGAGCAACCTGGGAAGGCCTGGTCTCTCTGTAAGACTTAAGTAAATAGGTCCAGGTGAATTGTAGGCAGGCTGAAAGGTATGAATCTTGTGGGTGATAAACACAAGGTATGCTTATCACATTGCTAATAGATCTGTTTGACTATGAAAAGTTTGTGAAGGAAGCTTGAGGGTAGACTTCAATGGACCTTGAATTTCAGGTTATCTACACTTTTATGTAGAAGGTCAGTTTTTCTCTGGACCTTCCTTTATCCCCCCCACCCCCTGCCCCACCACCTTGGGGGTCCCGACACATTGTCAGGGGTTATGAAGTTCCACATGAAACTTTACTTTTTATTTTCTAAATTTTAATGATAATTAGAAAATATTATAAGCATATGGTAGAAAACCAACCTTATCACTGTGTACTGTCTCGTGATGGTGTTACCAAGCGGAGGCTAAACGATGTCACAGCAGCCGCATGCATGAGGATCTCGCAGTTGTTTGAATAGAGGAAAGTTGTGGCCACTGAATCTGTACGCAACATCCAGGAGGATGGACATACCAGACTTCTCCTACAGCGTGAGTGTCCTACCTGTGTGAGCAGATCTCATTATGGAACTTACCAACTTGAAACCCTTCAGTATTGGACAGTACAGCTGTTAACACCCAAGGAAGAAATAACCTACTTCTGAGACAGATGCTGTTGGTGCCCTGCCCATAGCTGGTTGGCACTCACTCTTCTTGCATGTGCCCAGGTGTCCAGCTACAAACACCTCTGAGTCTTAGGGGCTTTCTCTTGGCAGGCCAGATAGGTTGGGGAGTTAATTTTGGGAGCAGCCATCCACCAATGACAAATGAGAATTGGAGGATAAATACCCCAGTTGCCTCCTTTCTTGGTGGGTCAGTTCTGAGGTTTCCAGTTGCCACGGAGCCCCAGTTGCCTGCAGCAGTAACCTGCCTATCACCGCATGCTGTATTAACCTCCCTTCCTTCTCTATATCACGTACCCACATTGCTTACCACTGCTTACTAAGATCAGTTCTGAAACAAACCCCTGTATCCAAATCTTTGTCTCAGGTTTGCTTCTAGGAAGCCTAGATCCTGATTCCAAAGCATTTGGAAGAAATATTCATTTGATGAAGATTCCCAGAAGAACACAATACTAACCTTATCTTTAAGTGAACAAAATAGTTCTGCAGAGTTATCAATATATGCCTTGATACAACTGACATACAAAGGCTATTCTTAGATTTGGGTTCTGATTATCCTGAATTAGAAATAAAAATTACAGCCATTAATACAGTTTTAGACAGCATGCTTGTGAGAATGGCTATTCCTTACATTAGCATTATTGAAGTTGAAATACAGAAACAGATTAAATACACAAACAAACCCGAGATTACATCCTTCTGCTATTAAACCAAATATCCGCGATTTTTGTTCCAGCGAAACAACATAATCTGTCACATTAAATTAATGCTGGGAATTTAAATTTTATTGGTTTTGTAGTTGTGTTTGAATGCAATTTGAAAATTTATTCTGGATTTATAGTTATATCAAAGCTGTCAGTATAAGGAGTTTATAATTAGTTTTAGGTTTATACATATTGAAATTAAATTATAATGAATTTTTAAAATTACATTGAGGGTCCGTGAGAGTATATATATTTTCCTTCATAAAGGAGACTACTTGAGCCTAAGGAAAAACCTCTTGAGGTGATTGGGGAGCCCCTGGAAGGTTTTGATCAATAAAGGGACCTCGTGAAAATGATTGTTTCAAGACAAATAAATGGAAGATGAGTTTAAGTAGAGAGCAGCAGTGCCTGGATTACAGTAGAGGCACAATACTATTTTCTGAATAAATAAATTAAAGTAAACCAAATTAGAAATCTGCTGCAGCAAACTATACAGTAAATATATATATATATATATATTTTTTTTTTTTTACTGCAATTAGAAAATGGAGAGTTAAAAGAAATTTATGACTTTTTATTTAAAAACAAATTTTTATTGGAGTATAGTTGATTTACAATGTTGTGTTAGTTTCAGGTGTACAGCAAAGTGAATCAGTTATGCATATTCATGGCTCTTTGTATATGGGATGTGCATTAGTTCCAGGTCTGCTGGAGAAGAACCCCAAGACAAGAGTTCATGGGCAAGTGATTTATTAGGGATGTGCTTCCAGGTGAAACAAGGAGAGATTTCAGGTGAAGTCCCCCAGAGGGAAACTGAAGCCTGACCCCACTTCAGTTTGGGGAACCATGGAATGTAGGTCATACTTCCAAGTTGATCTCAGTTTGAACTAAGGGAGCTGGGCTTTGACATTCCTACACCAGCCAATCATTGTCAAAGGGCTGCCACATTCTAGCACATCCAGCTTTCTGAAGTCAGACAGTAGAGGTGACAGCCTGGAAGCTACAGCGCCCATAAGCCAGGGAACAAGTGCACAGAAATGACAAAAGGGCATCTGTGTGCAGTGCCGACCATGTCCATCACCAAAAATAAAGCATCAAGGTGACCTGAGTGCTTTGACCTATGAGGTGCCAAATGGACATCTCATTGAAAGAGCAAAGGAATTTGGGAGGGGTCCTGGGAAGGAGATGATGAGTCATGACCACTGGATTTTTAGGAAGAATAAAACACTCAGAACCCATTTGCTCATCCACTGCTCTATTCCAAGCCGCCATCATTTCTTAGCCAGATCACAGCCTTACCAAATTACTTTCTTTTGCCTAAATATACCACTTGTGTGTTTACAACTCTGTGCCACTTTGTTCCCTTCCTGAGAGATGCCGTTTTCACCCTTTTCCATCCTTTTCATCCTTCAACAATCATTTCACATATTACCTGTTCTGTGAAGCCTATGCCAGAGTTAGTCAATGCCTCTTTTGTCTTCCCACAGTCCTCGGAGCTCACTGCTAGCAGAGCTCGTAGCATTCCACACTATTTGCCTATTCATGTCTGTCTCTTCAGGAAAGTGGAAACCATGTCTTATTCTTCTTGTATCTTCTGTGCTCATCAGTGATCAGGACTCTGCTTTCAGCTGTGATCTTCAAACCTCATTAACTGTAACCTCATGGTAAGAAATACAATATACGTAACACACACACACACACACACAGTTGAAATAAAAGCTTCATGGAACAAAATTTACTATGACAGAATGCCACACACTCTGATATTTTCTATTCTGTTCTCTTCTATTCATTATTCACATGTTTTGGACAAAGCCCACCAAACCAACTTACTTACTAATGACTCATGATTCTCAGTTTGCAAAACTCTGCTTAGCATAAGCTCAAGAACTATTTGTTGATCCGAATTGTAAAATATTGGCTTATTTTAAAGCAAACTTCAGATATCATGTAATTTGATCCATAAATACCTCAGTATGCATTTCTAAAACATAAAAACTCTTTATTTCTTCATACCTAAAAATACAATTTTCACACCTAAAATATATGATAATTTCTTGGTATCAAGTATCCAGCCAGAGTTCAATTCCCCCAGTTGTCTCATAGTTTTTAAGAAATTGTATCTGATTCCCATTTCTCTTAGATTTCTTTTAATCTATTAGTCATTTCTCTCTCTTTCTTTCGCCCTCATCACAACACTTTAGGTCTTCTGTAATGTAGGTTTGCTGTATTATTTGAGTATATTCAAATCTGCTAGACAAGACAAGAAAGCAAATGGGATGGATGAAACTCATAAGAAATTTTAAGCATTGATGATAAGTAATCTAGTGGCTTATGAGGTATAGGTGATACTCCCAGGCTGTGTTAAGAATGAATAATGAGTAAGGAAGAATCTTATGGAACAAAGGTAGAATTCATGAGATATGCTAAATATAGAGAGTAAATTGGTAATCCATAAGGATGATAGAAATGGAATAGATGGAATGCTTGGTGGAACAAACAAGAGTCTCACTTATAGACAGAAATGGACAGAAAGACCAAGTCAGAATGAATGACCATGACAGCTCTGGGTCGACAGCTATGTCATCCTTAAATCAGCCCCCATTGGAGACCCCCAGTATGGTCCTGCTCTGTTCCTGCATGTGCTCTACCTAGAAATGCAGATAAAACCCATAGTGACTCAGCAGGCTAATTGGCTAGAGATAGCTGTGGACAGGTGTATTTGCCAGGATAGAGCAAGTGTGTCTTATTGGTCCCAAGCATCCTCCATTTGTGGTCCTCTTGCTCAGACCTCAACTTTGGTCCTTATAACCCCACTGTGGGCTTTGGCGAGGCTGATGCAGGAGGGAGACAATGTTTCCTAATCTATGACTAAAGCGGTGTCGTGCTTCCACTTGCTTGCATTTTATTCTGTGTGATACCCCATCTCTTTCCCTTTTCTTCTTTTCTTAAAAAATTAATTTTTTAAAAAGACTTTACTTTTTCAAGGAAATTTTAGTTTCATAGCAAAATTGAGAGAGAAGTCACAACGATTTCCCATATATACCTTATCACCACACATGCACAGCTTCCCCCCATTATCAACATCACCCACCAGAGTGGTACATTTGTTACAATCAATGAGCCTACATTGATGCATCATTTTCACCCAAAGTCCATAGTTTACCTTAGGGTTCACTCTTGGTGTTGTACATTCTGTGGGTTTGGACAGGTGTATGGTGACACATATCTACTTTTATGGTATCATACAGAGTAGTTTCACTGTCCTAAGAATCCTCTGTGCTCCACATATTCATTCCTCCACCCCCACCCTCACTTCTGGATATGTGTTTTCAATTGATTTATTAAACTGTGATTCAAGCATCTTACTTTGGTCTGTGAACCTTTGTGTTCTGTGATAACTGGATTAGCTTCCCTTGCAGTGTGCTTGGAGGTTACCATTGCATTAAGGCAACTTAATGCAACCTAATTTTAAGATGCTGATTGTAATTCTTTTTAACTCACCTAATGCTGGACCCTGTTAGTTGCTGATCTAATTTCCTCACCATCGCCACCTCTACTTCTCTTCTGTAGAATCCTAGTATTGTTCAGATATCCACACCTTCTTCATTCAACCAGTTGCCTTAGGGGAAGCTAGCCCCATTCCAGTTCCTCAGTAAACCTGATTGGTGTAAGGTTTTCTATTCAAATCCCATGTGCCAACAATTGACTCAGGAATGATCACTTGTTACAATTCTGGCCAATGAGTTGTGGGCAGTCTGTTGGGTTGAGGGTGGGTGGAGTTTCTGGAAAAGGATTCTCTAGTCCTATGAGAAGACACACTTCACAGGATAGGAATCCTCTCTTATTCCTCTATATATTGAACCAGGAAGTGACATGGAATTGCTAGGCCCATCTTGTCAATAGCCCCATGGGGATGCAGAGAAGTGAGAAATGGACAGATTCTACCTTGTTAATACAGACATCGTTGAGCAGACTCAACCCACCCTAGAACCCACATTACCTCTTCTATTTCTGTTGTTAAAACTTCTTCATTCTTGAAACCAGCTTGGGTCCAAGTTTTCATTTCTTGCAAGTGACAGCATATTTAACTGAAATACCTCCCCATAGCTCTGCTTTAAATGACTTAAACTGGCCATTTTTTTTTAGCATCTTTATTGGAGTAAAATTGCTTTATAATGTTGTGTTACTTTCTGCTGTATAACAAACTGAATCAGCTATATGTATACATATATCCCCATATCCCCTCCCTCTTGCATCTCCCTCCCTCCCACAATCAACTTGATGTACCCTGCATCTGTGGAATACCTGAATAGACAACAAATCATCCCAAAATTGAGGCGGTGGACTTTGGGAGCAACTGTAGACTTGGGGTGTGCTTTCTGCATCTAATTTGTTTCTGGTTTTATGTTTATCTTAGTGTAGTTTTTAGTGCTTGTTATCATTGGTGGATTTGTTTATTGGTTTGGTTGCTCTCTTTTTTTATTACTTTTTAAATTTTTTTATTTTAAGAAATTTATTATTATTTTTCTCTCTTTTTTTCCTCCCTTTTCTTCTGAGCCATGTGGCTGACAGGGTCTGGGTGCTCTGGCTGGCTGTCAGGCCTGAGCCTCTGAGGTGGGAGAGCTGAGTTCAGGACATTGGACCACCAGAGACCTCCCAGCCCCACGTAATATTAGTTAATGAGAGCTCTCCCAGAGATCTCCATCTCAACGCTAAGACCCAGCTCCACTCAATGACCAGCAAGCCCCAGTGCTGGACACCCCCTGCCAAATAACTAGCAAGACAGGAACACAACCCCACCCATTAGCAGAGAGGCTGCCTAAAATCATACTAAGTTCACAGACACCCCAAAGCACACCACTGGATGTGGTCCTGCCCATGAGGAAGACAAGATCCAGCCTAATCTACCAGAACACAGGCACCATCCCTTCCACCAGGAAGCCTACACAACCCACTGAACCAACCTTACCCACTGGGAGCAGACACCAAAAACAAAGGGAACTATGAACCTGCAGCCTGCAAAAAGGAGACCCCAAACACAGTAAGTCAAGCAAAATGAGAAGACAGAGAAACACACAGCAGATGAAGGAGCAAGGTAAAAACCCACCAGACCAAACAAATGAAGAGGAAGTAGGCAGTCTACCTGAAAAAGAACTCAGAGTAATGATAATAAAGATGATCCAAAATCTTAGAAATAGAATGGAGAAAATACAAGAAATGTTGAACGGGGACCTAGAAGAACTAAAGAGCAAACAAACAGAGATGAACAACACAATAAATGAAATTAAAAATTCTCTAGAAGGAATCAATAGCAGAATAACTGAGGCAGAATAACAGATATGTGACCTGGAAGATAAAATAGTGGAAATAACTACCACAGAGGAGAATAAAGAAAAAAGAATGACAAGAATTGAGAGTTTCAGAAACCTCTGGGACAACATTAAATGCACCAACTTTCGAATTATAGGGGTCCAAGAAGAAGAAGAGAAGAAAAAAAGGGACTGAGAAAATATTTGAAGAGATTATAGTTTAAAACTTCCCTAATATGGGAAAGGAAATAGTCAATCAAGGCCAGGAGGTACAGGGAGCCCCATACAGGATAAATCCAAGGAGAAACACAACAAGACACAGATTAATCAAGCTATTAAAAATTAAATACAAAGAAAAAATATTAAAAGGAGCAAGGGAAAAGCAACAAATAACATACAAGGGAATCCCCATAAGGTTAACAGCTGATCTTTCTGCAGAAACTCTGCAAGCGAGAAGGGAGTGGCAGGACATATTTAAAGTGATGAAAGGGAAAAACCTACAACCAAGATTACTCTACCCAGCAAGGATCTCATTCAGATTTGACGGAGAAATTAAAACCTTTACAGACAAGCAAAAGCTAAGAGAACTCAGCACCACAAAACCAGCTTTACAACAAATGCTAAAGGAACTTCTCTAGGCAGGAAACACAAGAGAAGGAAAAGACTTACAATAACAAACCCAAAACAATTAAGAAAATGGTAATAGGAACATACATATTGATAATTACCTTAAATGTAAATGGATTAAATGCTCCAACCAAAAGACATAGACTGGCTGAATGGATACAAAAACAAGACCCATATGTATGCTGTCTACAAGAGACCCACTTCAGACCTAGGGACACCTACAGACTGAAAGTGAGGGGATGGAAAAAGCTATTCCATGCAAATGGAAATCAAAAGAAAGTTGGAGTAGCAATTCTCATATCAGAAAAAATAGATTTTAAAATAAAGACTATTATTGGAGACAAAGAAGGACACTATATAATGATTAAGGGATCAATCCAAGAAGAAGATATAACAATTGTAAATATTTATGCACCCAACATAGGAGCACCTCAATACATAAGGCAAATGCTAACAGCCATAAAATGGGAAATTGACAGTAACACAATCATAGTAGGGGACTTTAACACCCCACCCTCACCGATGGACAGATCAACCAAAATGAAAATAAATAAGGAAACACAGCTTTAAATGACACATTAAACAAGATGGACTTAATTGATTTTAATTTATAAGTGTCCTATTTATAAGACATTCCATCGAAAAAGAACAGAATACACTTTTTTTTCTCAAGTGCTCATGGAACGTTCTTCAGGATCATATCTTGGGCCACAAATCAAGCCCTGGTTAATTTAAGAAAATTGAAATCATATCAAGTATCTTTTCCGACCACAACGCTATGTGAGTAGATATCAATTACATGAAAAAAACTGTAAAAAATACAAACACATGGAGTCTAAACAATACGCTACTAAATAACCAAGAAATCACTGAAGAGATCAAAGAGGAAATCAAAAAATACCTAGAAACAAATGACAATGAAAACACAATGACCCAAAACCTACAGGATGCAGCAAAACAGTTCTAAGAGGGAAGTTTATAGCAATACACTCCTACCTCAAGAAACAAGAAACACCTCAAATAAACAACCTAACTTTACACCTAAAGCAATTAGAGAAAGAAGAACAACAAACCCTCAAAGTTAGTAGAAGGAAAGAAATCATAAAGATCAGATCAGAAATAAATGAAAAAGAAATGAAGGAAACGATAGCAAAGATCAATAAAACTAAAAGCTGGTTCTATGAGAAGATAAACAAAATTGATAAACCATTAACCAGACTCATCAAGAAAAAAAGGGGGAAGACCAAATCAATAGAATTAGAAATGAAAAAGGAGAAGTAACAACTGGCACTGCAGAAATACAAAGGATCATGAGAGATTACTACAAGCAATGTGTGCCAATAAAATGGACAACCTGGAAGAAATGGACAAATTCTTAGAAAAGCACAACCTTCTGAGACTGAACCAGGAAGAAATAGAAAATATAAACAGACCAGTCACAAGCACTGAAATTGAAACTGTGATTAATAATCTTCCAACAACAACAAAAAACCCCAGGACCAGATTGCTTCATAGACGAATTCTATCAAACATTTAGAGAAGAGCTAACACCTATCCTTCTCAAACTCTTCCAAAATATAGCAGAGGGAGGAACACTCCCAAACTCATTCTATGAGGCCACCATCACCCTGATACCAAAACCAGGCAAAGATGTCACAAAGAAAGAAAACTACAGACCAATATCACTGATGAACATAGATGCAAAAATCCTCAAGGAAATACTAGCAAACAGAATCCAACAGCACATTGAAAGGATCATACAGCATGATCAAGTAGGGTTCATCCCAGGAATGCAAGGATTCTTCAATATATGCAAATCAATCAATGTGATACACCATATTAACAAATTGAAGGATAAAAACCATATGATCATCTCAATAGATGCAGAAAAATCTTTCAACAAAATTCAACACCCATTTATGATAAAAGCCCTCCAGAAAGTAGGCACAGAGGGAACTTACCTCAACATAATAAAGGCCGTATATGACAAACCCACAGCCAACATCGTTCTCAATGGTGAAAAACTGAAACCATTTCCACTAAGATCAGGAGCAAGACAAGGTTGCCCACTCTCACCACTATTATTCAACGTAGTTTTGGAAGTTTTAGCCACAGCAATCAGAGAAGAAAAAGAAACAAAAGGAATCCAAATCGGAAAGAAGTAGAACTGTCACTGTTTGCAGATGACATGATACTATACATAGAGAATCCTAAAGATGCCACCAGAAAACTACTAGAGCTAATCAATGAATTTGGTAAAGTAGCAGGATACAAAATTAATGCACAGAAATCTCTTGCATTCCTATACACTAATGATGAAAAATCTGAAAGAGAAATTAAGGGAACACTCGCATTTACCATTGCAACAAAAAATAATAAAATACCTAGGAATAAACCTACCTAACAAGACAAAAGACCTGTATACAGAAAACTATAAGAGACTGATTAAAGAAATTAAAGATGATACAAACAGATGGAGAGATATACCATGTTCTTGGATTGGAAGAATCAACATTGTGAAAATGACCATACTACCCAAAGCAATCTACAGATTCAATGCAATCCCTACCAAACAACCAATGGCATTTTTCACAGAACTAGAAGAAAAAATTTCACAATTTGTATGGAAACACAAAAGACCCTGAATAGCCAAAGCAACCTTGAGAAAGAAAAATGGAGTTGGAAGAATCTGACTCCCTGACTTTAGATTATACTACAAAGCTACAGTAATCAAGACAGTCTGGTACTGGCACAGAAACAGAAATATAGATCAATGGAACAGGATAGAAAGCCCAGAGATAAACCCACGCACCTATAGTCACTTTATCTCTGATAAAGGAGGCAAGAATAGACATTGGAGAAAAGACAGCCTCTTCAGTAAGTGGTACTGGGAAAACTGGACAGCTACATGTAAAAGAATGAAATTAGAACACTCCCTAGCACCATACACAAAAATAAATTCAAAATGGATTAAAGACCTAAATTTAAGGCCAGACATTATAAAACTCTTAGAGGAAAACATAGGCAGAACACTCTTTGACAGAAATCACAGCAAGATCCTTTTTGACCCACTTCCTAGAGAAATGGAAATAAAAACAAAAATAAACAAATGGGGCCTAATAAAACTTAAAACTTTTGCACAGCAAAAGAAACTATAAACAAGACGAAAAGACAGCCCTTAGAATGGGAAAAACTATTTGCCAACGAAGCAACTGAGTAAGGATTAATCTCCAAAATATACAAGCAGCTCATGCAGCTCAATATCAAAAAAAACAAACAACCCAATCCAAAAATGGGCAGAAGACCTAAACAGACATTTCTGCAAAGAAGATATACAGATTGCCAACAAACACATGAAAGGATGCTCAACATCACTATCATTAGAGAAATGCAAATCAAAACTACAGTGAGGTATCACCTCACACCAGTCGGAATGACCATCATCAAAAAGTCTACAAACAATAAAGGCTGGAGAGGATGTGGAGAAAAGGGAACCCTCTTGCACTGTTGGTGGGAATGTAAATTAATACAACCACTATGGAGAACAGTATGGAGGTTCCTTAAAAAACTAAAAATAGAACTACCATACGACCCAGCAATCCCACTACTGGGCATATAACCTGAGAAATCCATAATTCAAAAAGAGCCATGTACCACAATGTTCATTGCAGCTCTATTTACAATAGCCAGGACATGGAAGCAACCTAAGTGTCCATCGACAGATGAATGGATAAAGAAGATGTGGCACATATATACCATGGAATATTACTCAGCCATAAAAAGAAACGAAATTGAGTTATTTGTAGTGAGGTGGATGGACCTAGAGTCTGTCATACAGAGTGAAGTAAGTCAGAAAGAGAAAAACAAATACCGTATGCTAATACATATATATGGAATCTAAAAAAAAAAAAAAAAGGTTCTGAAGAACCTACGGGCAGGACGGGAATAAAGATGCAGATGTAGAGATTGGACTTAAGGACCGGGGAGGAGGAAGGGTAAGCTGGGATGAAGTGAGAGAGTTGCATGGACATATATACACTACCAAATGTAAAATAGATAGCTAGTGGGAAGCAGCCGCATAGCACAGGGAGATCAGCTCGGTGCTTTGTGACCACCTAGAGGGGTGGGATAGGGAGGGTGGGAGGGAGATGCAAGAGGGAGAGGATATGGGGATATATGTATATGTATAGCTGATTCACTTTGTTAATAAAGCAGAAACTAACACACCATTGTAAAGCAATTATACTCCAATAAAGATGTTTAAAAAAGAAAAAGGAAAAAAAACCCCAAACAGTTATGGTTTAGTGACTGTAGGACTTTGCCCAGTTTTGAATCTCTTAGGAAATTCATGTCGGCTTCTTTTGAACAACTTACAGTATAAACCTGCATTCCTTGCCTCCTCCTTTGAACCACTCTTGCCATCATTTTGGTTCCCTGATTAATAAGTTGAGTAAAAATTTTGACACATGTTTATTCTATACTTGTATGTCAGTCATGCTTTCAGCTTTTTGAAGTTTAATCTTTAATGGGATTCCTAGCCCTTTTGTTCATTTCTCCACTCCCAAGGATGGCATGATTCCCTCCTCGTTACCAGTAACAGTTGCTTATCTTGATACCTGCAGGACAAAGGTAAGGAAAGAACTCGATCTTTTCATTTATGCAAGTGTATGTTTGTATGTTTCTAAAGTAAACACTATTGAGGCTATTATTTTACCTTTGGCCACTGTCCCTGGTGATTGTAAGTGATACCTCAAATGCATTTAGGTGCTGAGCTAATTTCCTGTTTCACCGACCAAACGATGGTTCTATTCTCTGGAATATATTTAGAGCATCCAGGGCAAGTGTGACCCCAAATTTTAATTAGCTTCCATTTAAAATCTAATTTCCAGGAGTTTGCGTCATCATTTGGAACAAGTTTCTTTGGAGACAGGGACGCATAGGGGAGAGTGGTCAGCCAAGCAGACCTGGGTTCGAATCCCAGTACTGCTGCCCCCTTGCATGACCTTGGGCAGGTTCCTTGGAATCAGTTATCTTTCATTTGGAAAAAGGATAATGGCAGCTGTCTCATGATGTAGTTCTGGAAGTGAAAAGGAAGAAGTTGGAAGGAGCAGCTCACTCCTGAGACAGAGCACTCAGACAGAGTTCAGGTTCTGCTGCATGTAGGTTTGCGATTTTGAATGAGTTACCTAATGTCTTGGGGCATCATTTTCCTTACCCAAAAAGTAAATAATAGTTTCTATCTTGTAGGATTATAGTAAATTGTTTGCTAAAGTAAACATTAGTTGTTAGACTATCACTTTCACATATTTTGCTCTATCTCCATACCATCTTGCACACTCGTCGCAAATTTTGCTATATTTAGGTACCACTTATGCTATCATCTGCTTATTATTTTTATTCAATTAATATCATTAAACAAATATTTACCAATTGTCTACTTGTCTAGGCGCTGTTGAGGTTTGGGAGATACAGAGGTGAACAAATAAGACAAAACCCCTTGCCCTCATGGAGCGCATGTCTCCGTGAGGGTGATACCTGATATCACCTCCATCAACTGAAAAACCAATATCACTTGAAAAAGATGACGATTTATTTATTTATTACTTTTTAAAATTTTATTTTATTGACGGATAGTTGATTTACAATGTGTTAATTTCTACTGTACAGCAAAGTGATTCAGTTATATGTATATATACATTCTTTTTCATATTCTTTTCCATTATGGTTTATCACAGGATATTGAATATCGTTAGTTCCCTGTGCTATATAGTTGGACCTTGTTGTTTATCCATTCTATGTATAGTAATTTGCATCTGCTAATCCCAAAATCCCATTCCATCCCTCCCCCACCCCTTCTCCCCCCTTGGCAACCACAAATCTATTGTGGTCTTTATGTGTGTATCTATTGTGTGTCTCTATGTCTGTGAGTCTGTTTTTGTTGAAAAAGATGAAGATTTAAAAAATGAAACTAGTAAAAGCAAAACAATGCTGGCCTCACAGAATCTAGCTTGCTATGTTTGCCCTTTCTTTGTTTAAAAAAGAAATTTTCAGTTGTTAGGTGTTTGAGACAGCCTAGTACCACACAAGGTCTCTCCTTGATGTGATTGGGAACAGGATAGAGAAGCAGAAAAGGGGTAACTTTTCTCAGTGTGGGAGTTAGTGTTGCTCAATTCTGTTGTCAAGGTTGACTTCACCGGGCATACGTGGTCCACCTTTGGAATCGCCACTTGGATGCAACATTATACACTCAGCACAGTTCCTGCCACAGAGCAAATGATCAACAAATGTACCTTTTGGTTATAGGAATATTCATCATAAAACAGAACATGTTCGTTTGTGCACCTGCCTGGATGGGAGAGGTCTGCAAATCGTCTGCAGAGTTATTAATTACTCGTAGATTTCATGTATGTTTTCATGAGGCTGCTATTTTCCTATTCCATCTTAGAATATGCTTTCAGAGCTTCGAGAGCTCCTGGGCCTCTCGTCTTTGTATCATTTGGCTCCTAGTACTAAGAGCCACATCCTGTTATGTTTGGTTGCTAGGTGGAGAAATGTTATCATGGGCTTCAGCAATAATTTATCCACAGAGCTCAAGGAGTTGTCATGTTCTCCTGACAGTGAGCTGCAGCACTTTATCAGGCAGCCTGTAAATCAGGCGTGTGTGGGTGCGGATGCTAGCACTGTTTGATCTCTCTCAGACACTGTAATAATCTGCTTTTGTCTGATTGATTCCTTCACATCACTACGCACATTGCAACAGGGAGTGGAGTGCCCTCTGTTTATCTCCGCTGGTCATCTGCAGGAGGCCAACAGGGCAGAAAATGCTCTTCGTGCCGAGATGGAAGAGTTTTTGGAATTAGGGCCTTTCCATCATATCCCTGAGCTGGTTTCGTTCAATAAATCAATGATAGCAGAATTGAATGCACCATAAATACCTCAAACCATATCTCTTACAAGAATGTAAGAGTAATTCATAGAAACAGGAAAGGTAACTTTGCGGGAAAGAATTACGACCCCTACAAGCCCCAGACATTCAGGGCTTTTTACTGGCTGTGTTCACATCTCACCCTTTGAACTTTGGGGGAAGGAGAATACACTGCTGGCTGGTGTTTGCTTCCGGAAAGCGCAGGGGGTAAAATTGAGTTGAAGGGACCCTGTCGAGACTGATCACTGCTTTTCAATCTGAGAACAAGTTTTTCTCGATTTCTATCGGCTCCTGTTACACGTGGTCCCTCTTTATGAAGGGATGCGTCACATCATCCTAATGGAGCGAACTGGGCTCTGCCGTTTGATGGGTTATGAGTCACTCTTCTGCTACCCCTACACCAGGCCGTCTTGTATGGGTTTTGCCAACCTTCCTGATGCTTAAAAGATCTCCCTACCGAGGAAACCTGATGCCTGTTTCCTGTGCTCCTAATTGCTGACAGGTATCTTGGGGCAGATTTTGGCATCCCCAGTCCCCAGGAGTTGGGTTGAAATCCACGAGCTGACGACTGCCTTGGGCATGGCAGCAGCTTGCTGTGCTGTGCCCCAGGAGCAGCCCCCAACGTCCACACCTGCCTTAGTTGAAAGCAGAGGTCAAGCTGTATTGTCGATGTGACTGACTGAATCCCATCGGAGAGGAGGATTTTGTTGTAGCTTCCCCCTCTTGGATGGCGGCAAGATGAACTTAAATAAAGAGACCTTTCAGTTCAGAAATGAATGTAGCTCTGGAAGAAAAAAAACCAGCTTGAGTTGGCTGTTTTCGTGCAATCAGAGACACACAGTTGTTCTTATTTTCATAATGGGAGTCAATACTATTAATGATATTTATTCTAATATGCATATTAGCAGCAGTGGTCCTAACTTAGTGGTAGAGTAGGAATGAGCAAACAACGGCCAGTGGGCCAAATCCAGGCTGTCATCTGTTTCTGTCAAGAAAGTTTTATTGGAACATGGTCACATCCATTTATTTCCATATTGTCTGTGACTGATTCTGCTACAACAGCCGAGTTGAGGAGTTACGGCAGAGACCATATGGAAAGCTGAAAATATTTACTATCTGGTGGCCCTTTACAGAAAACATTTGCAAACCCTTGGGTTAGAGGGTTTTTCCTGGTGTCAGACTGCCAGTTCCAATCTTGACTTTACCATTTACCAGCTGAGTGACCTTGGGTAATTACATAACCTCTCTGATCCTTGGCTTCCTCGTGCATAAAATGGGGATTATAATAATATGTATATATTATCAAGTTGGTGGTGGTCTGATGAGCACCTTAGCTATAACAAGCAGGTAACACTATTCCTTCTGAATGGCTTGTTACCTGTACCCTTGTGCCCACCTTGAGCAGGTGCACCTGACCTGCGCCTGGCATTTAACTCCTGATGTCCTACACGTGACATGCCAGTGCATTCACTGGTACGAATTTATGGGGGTGGACATGTGCAGCTCAGAACTTTTGAAAAAGAGCAGGGCAGAGTTACAGCCTTCTCAAACAAGGCTGCCTTTACAAGGACTTCAAAATATGTTCCCAGAGTTAGTTAGAAGATTTATTCCAAGGTCTGCACAAAATTGAGTTATTCTGGCTGTTCAAATTAGAAAGATGGTGGCCTCAGTGGTGTTACAGGATGATCTACAACATATTTGAGAGTGCGTGTTCGCTCTTTACAACTTTAAGAGGACTTAGATATAATTTAAACACATTGTAGGTTAAATCACCTATATGAAACCCATGACTCCTGAAGCCCACATCTTGAAAACCACTCTCTATGCTCTCCCAGCAAACATTTCCTGTAAAGGGCCAGAGTATATATTTTAACCTTGCATCTACTCAGCTCTGCCATTGTAGCATGAAAACAGCCATAGGTGATAAGTACACAAATGGGCAAGGTGGTGTTCCAATAAAACTTTATTTACAAAAACAGGTGGTAGGCTATAGGCCCAGAGTTTGCCAGTCTTGCGCTACCATCTTTCTCTTAATAAAGCTCATAGTTAGTCCTATGGCAATTAATTTATTAATCTTAATAAGGATCTCATGTGTAGGTAAGTTGATAGCCTCATCACGCACCTTTACCAATGAGGAAGTTGACGGACAAGGGAATTAAGTAATTTGGTCAAGGTCACACTGCTAATAAGTGATAGAAACAGGGCTTGAACCCAGCCTACCTGCTCTAGAGTCAGTACATCTAGCCACTATTCTACATTACCTCCTTTACTCTTAGTGCAAATAATGCTATTCCATATAAGAAAGTCATTCCAGCCTTTCAATTTCTCTCATGTACCTATAAAGACTCCTTTATAGAAGATAATATTTTTGATTTTTCAAAGTGGCCCTTGTTGGATCAGTAACCAAAGCAGAGAATGCTTTGTCTTTATGGATGCTAATGGTTTGAGGTCATTTCCTGGGCATGTAACCAGGGCAGAGCCAGAAGAGTCTACACTCCGAAGGGGGCCCCGTGCTTGAGGTTTAATGTTCTTGGCCGCCATATTCAAATCCTTAATTTTATCTTTAAATTTGTGTTTTGTAAGTCTGATGGGACATCGCTCGTGTCAGGGACTTGGAGCTTCGGCTCACACTGGTTCCTGCCTTCTGCTGCCTGTCTGCCCCTCTGGGTGGGTTCTGGCGCCCGCTTCCAGGCACTGCCCGATGATGGCCGCTGCCCTCCGCCCCGGTGGGCTCACCCCACCAGTATCCCCATGCTCAAGGGAGCACAACATTAAAACACAAATTAGAAAACATGAGCGATAGAAAAAGGGACCAGAGAAGAAAGGAGAAGATTATTTCCTTTTTGTATGGGGGGGGCCCCATGTTTTCATTTTGCACTGGGCCTCACGAATTATGTAGCTGGTCCTCTATGACTCTCAACAATAGCACCACCTGGGAGAATCTCAGGCCCTACCCCAGACCTGCCAAATCGGAATCTGCGTTTTTACAAGACCCTCGGATGATTCCTGTCCTTTCACGTCTGAGATGCACAGCCCCGAAGATGGCTTCCACACGGGCCTGATTATCTGATTTTAGGCTTCCACACGGGCCTAAAATTAAAAACGTTTTAACTAGAGCTGCTTCATCTCAAGCATCTGCGTGTTTGCAGGTAGCAGTTCAGAGCCATCTCAGTGGATTACAATGAAGAGGCAAATGTGTGTGTTTGGGAGGCCTGGTATCATAAAGATATCAAGATAAAGCAAGACAGCCAAGCCCCTGAGGGTAACTTTGGGCAGCCTCTGTTGACATTAGAACGACTGAGAGGAAGACAGAGAGCAGTACTTCTATCCTGCAGTTCTGGGCGCACCGAATACTCTTTAACATAAAACCCTTGGACCATTGAGTGGTAGTGGCAGCCAGAAGGTCAGCAGGGTTTTAGACGACATCAGGGATGAACCAAGAACGGTGGCACCTTGTCCTGTACAAAAGCACAGGGTATTTGGATCTGGGGTGTTGGCACGGTGGCTGCCACTGTACCCCAAGGCAGATACACAGGCTGGAAAGAAGCTGAGTCCTGCAAGGCAGATATACAGGCTGGAAAGAAGCCGAGTCCTGCAAGGCAGATATACAGGCTGGAAAGAAGCTGAGTCCTGCAAGAAAGCTGGTCTTTTTTTTGTGTGTGGGAGATGCAGTGGGCAGTCACTTCTGCCCCACTGCAAAGTCAGACGAAAGTAGCTAGAACCTTTTCCCAAGCACAGAATGTATACAGGAAGTATTAAAGCAGGGGTTGCAGACTCCAAAGCCCCCGGGGGCCATGGCAGGACAGCTGGTGACAGGTCCCTTCTAAAGGGGACGAGCTGTCAATTCAAGCCAGTGGTTGCCATGTGGGGATGTGGGCTCAGAATTCTCTGGGATTCTGCTTTTTTGAGAGAACCCCGAAACCTGGATTTTCATGTTGAAATAATGGCGATGAATCTTGAATTTAAGAAAAGTCCCAGATTCCTCACTTGTGAAATGGGAACGGGGTGTAGAACGAACATCTACGGCTTTACCTGCTCTATATTCCCTGTTCCTCTTCAGCTCATGACAAAGCCTGTTTTCCCTTGGAACCGCCGTCCCCTCCTCTCCCCGGGGTTTGGCTGGGACTGACTCTGGCTCCATTCTAGGGGACCCGGAGCCTAGTGGGTCAGATCATTAACTCCTTCCTGGACATTGTGATGTGTTTACATCACATGTGCCCAGTCCTGACCAATCACATGTCCCATTTCCCTCAGTCTCAGCAACTGGTTGGGGGGTTGTGTGTACAGGAACCCAATCTGGGGCAGTGGGATGCAGTTCTAGAACTTTTATCCCAGCGTTGGCAAGAAAAGAGATCTGATCTTTCGGCTGAACCCAGGAGCTGCTGGGGGGCACCAGGTAGACAGAACGTGGCTGGGGGGAGGCCAGTGCGGAGGGGAACAGAGCTGAGAGATGGGTAGAGTCTCATTCTGTTGTTGGAAGCTCCCCATCCATCCCTGCCTGAGGCCAGCTGTATGGGGGATTTTCAGTTTTGTTAGCCAATACTTTTCATCTCTTTAAAAGTCATTTTTGAAGCATTTCCTTCCCCCCCCACCCCCTGCAGTAAGCCAGTTTAAATTCAAGTTCAGTCCCTTGAATCTGAAAAAAAAAAAAATCAAAATCGTTACTGATATAGTAGTAGTTCTTCTACTTTGGGATTGGGGATGGTTGAGAAAATTAAATGAGATAATCCATGTGAAATCCTTAGCACAGCGCTGAGATGGTAAGTGCCTGATTAGTGCTAGCTACTCTAGTTGTTCCTGGGAAGAGAAAATGTAGACTCGTGTTATTTTTTCAGGCATTGAAACTCACCTGAAAAGGGTTTATGATGACAGATTGTAGAACTCCACTGTCAGTTCATACACCTGTCACATCAGTGGGAATCTGTTTGCCAGAAATTGTGCCGCGGGTGACTCACACATGGACAAGGTGCAGCCCCTTCCTGGGGCTGTTCTGGGGGAGGGGAGAAGTCATGGGTAAGAGCATGGATTCTGGAGCCATAGAAACCTAGCTCCACATCCTCTTTCCTCTGCTCAAGGGACTTCACCTCTGTGCCTCTGTTTCCTCTTCTGTAAAATGGAGATAAAGTTGATACATGCACCAAGTTAAAGGGGTGAATCCATGTGACAGCAAGCCTGGTAAATTGTTCAATGAACGGAAACTGTCATTTCCTATCATATCATTTCATATCACTGTCCTGTCATATGACATCATATTATAAACTCCTAGGTTGCAAACTCTGTTGTGACAGGAATCTTATCTGCCTTTTATTGTTTTAAGTCTAGACCCCAGCCCAGTACTTGGCCTGGAGTAAAGCATGATGGAACTTTGTTGTATGAAATGTTTTTTCTTTATCAAATCCTTTTTGACTCAATTACTACAAATCACCTCCTGAATGGATGCCCTGAAACCAGCCTGGTCCCCGTTTGACCCATTCTCTATGAATTCACTTTTCTACCATGGTCACTGAGTGACCACTGGGGGCCAGCGTTTGGGTCACTGGTGTTAAAGCAGTGAACAAGTCAGACAAGGAACACCCCTTGGTGGGGCTCAGAGTCTAGTAAAACAAACACAACTGATAAACAAATGGATATATACTCTAATATCAAGAAGGGGTGGGTGCTCTGGAGAAACAGAGGAAGGTAAAGGATAGGAAATGGCAGTGGGTGTTTCTTTGGATCAGGTTCTCAGAGGAGACCTGTCTGGAGAGGGGACATTTGAGCAGAAACGTGAATGGAGTGAGGGGGTAAATGAAGCCATGTGGCTATCTGAGGGGGTGGGGGAATAGCATGTGCAAAGGCCCTGGTTTGTTCAAGGAAGGGTGAGGGGCTGGCATAACTGAGCATAGTGAGTGAAATTGGAGAGATGAGATCAAAAGCTAAGCCAGAGCCAGGTGATTCTTCACATTTTGGAAATGTCTTTTAAATTCCTACATTTGGTTTTCTTACAATAATCACATCACATCAGTAATCAAAACTTTCCATGACTTCCAATTACTTTCCAAGTAACATGACTTGAATTTGGAACCTCTATGTAGCTTCTACCAGTCAATTTCTCTTTGCTTCAGCACGGCTGGTTTTTGAAGTCTTAAAACAAACTCCATCTTCTTGCTGCCCCAGGGCTTTTGCACATGCTGTGTGCACTAACATTCCTTTCTCTCCCTTGACCATCTAACACGTGCTCATCTGATACTTCCTCAAGGGAGCCTTCCTTGACCCCCATCGTGAGACTAGATCGGGTTCTGCTGGGACACATTCTCAAGGCTTTTGTTCTCCTTTGAAGCACTTCTTACATCTGCAGATTACTAACATACTGAGTACCTGGTATAATGCCTAACGCCTCTGATAGTTTGTAAGCTTCCAAGAGTAAGCTTCCTGTATCACTTATTTACCTGTGTCCTCAGCTCTTAGCAAAGTGCTAGCAAATAGCAGTCGATAAATATTCATTTATAGAATGAATGGATGAGTATTCTGAGGCAAGACCTGTACTCACCTTCACTTACCTGCATCCACTTTCACTCATCTGTACACACACATGCAGGTAACATACTGGCGTATCAAGTTGGGGTTTAAAAGTTCAGAGACAGGAGAATGGCTTCTGGCAGTCTGCGTGGAAGGCTGAAGAGAGCGCCTGAGAAAGTTCCCTGGAGGTGATAAACTTAGGCACAGATGGTGAGAATTAGCCAACCTGTGCTGTGGGGCTTAGGTGAGGCTGGATCTCTTGGGTCAGGGATGAGATGGAGTTAACATTTTCTGATATTTAGCATAGAAAGAATCTAAACGATGAGAAAAAAGAGAAACATTTGTCCCATTGCAATTCCATTTCTGAGAGCAGAGATACAGAAGCCGTGGGCCAGCCCGAGTGAGGGTCCAGAGTTTGCTTTGGGTGGTATCAGTGCTGTTTTCTAACCTGTTACAAAGCCTCCTTGCTGAAGAACTGACCTTTTAGTTTACATCTGAGTGACACTGGCTGCAGCATTTCTTATAATGAGAAGGTGAGTGGAAAAAGGATGTCTTAAACCCTTCCTATCATGTTTAATGGGAGAGAAGTTTTTCTCTTCCACTTCTTAATGAAATGCTTCAAAAACGACTTTTTCATCAGAAAGGGGAAGCTGATCACGTCTTGTTCTGTGATTCTGCATTCCCTGAGCTGAGATGAGCCGAAGGGATTGTAACATGAAAAGGAAGAAGTTTCTATGAGCACCCCTGGGCATGTTTGTACTCATTCTTCCTGCAGAAATGATGGCCTCTCCCAGCCCACAGCTTGCAGTATTTGCATTCTTCCCATTGCCCCGAGATGCTCCACACTGGTTACGTCACTCCATGGCTGTCATCATCTGTCCATCTTCAGGGAAATGGCAGAGTGAGGCTTAGAGAGAAATATGTTTGAAAGGCTCACATACTAAATGGTCCAAGAAGCACATAAATAGTTTTAGATGGTCCAAAATCACAGGCTGTTTGACCTTCCGGACATGTGGTCACTGTTTTCATCTAAAAGGGAACCATCATAAGAGTATCCAGTGCTTAAAATATTCACTTTTTTCATGCAAGATTATCTAAAGTATTATTTTGCCCAAAAAACCCCTCATTCTTCTTTGGATTTCGTTAAAGTGTCAATAAAGGTGTTTGTTTTTTATTTCTCTTCTCTTTCCTCTGGGTCTGTTCCCAATTAACCTCGTAAGCACTTCATAAATCTTGCATCTGGGTAATATAACACTGTACACTGCTTCTTAACCAGAACATTTTGTGTTTTGAGTGATCTGGCACTGAATCTTGGAAACTGGCAGTTCCATGGAAGGTAGAAAGCCTCCGAGCTCTGGCTGGGGAAGTGCCTGCAGGACACACTGGGGGGTTTCTGGAGTACCTCCAGTGAGTTCTCAGTCATGCCATGGTGCAGAAAGGGGCTTCAAAGTCACGTGGACTTACTTCCAGTTCCGACTTCTTGCTTTTCTAAATTGTCTGAGTCCTATAAAAGTTTTTTTTCTTTAGCTCTTTTCCACACCGCCCCCCAAAAGAGGTGTCTCTTATTCCCCCCCACATGCCAAGAAATTTAACTTAGGATTTAAGTTTAGTGGGTAGTATCTAATCAATATTTAATTTTACTTGGGATAATGGAGAATGTGTTTATACTACACAAAGTAGTAAACAAAATGAAATAATAGACGTAAGTAAATATAGAAATTAAGGATCTGGGAAAATAGAAAATGTAATATAACATCGAGGACAAATAAAAAAGAATTTAGTAAGCATATCACCAAGCTCAACTAAAACTGAGTTTTAAATTTGGCTCTGAGCTTCTGGTGGCCAAAAAAAAAAGGGTGTGGGTAGCACAACTAGTTTCATAATTCCTCATTACCTAGAAAATCTAAAATATTGCCAATCCTTAGGAGATACAAGGCATTTCATAAACCTGTATTTGTAAAGACATCTGACATAGGAGTATGGAGGGATAGATGAATTAAGTAACAAATAAGATGGTGATTTTCATGGGACACTACCTTGTAGCATCATTCAAGAAAAACCAAGAACATTAACGCCATTAAAGCAATTCAGTGAGGGGTTTCCATAAAGGTACCATGGCCCAAGAACAAGGAAATAATTAAGAGAATCTGCTCTGTAGTTACTTAGAGAAATGAATGTCATGTCATTTTTACAGAGATTGTCTCTTGCACTGGCCAATGAGAGGCATGAAAACCGTCTGTCTAGATTGGGGAATATGTGGATGGGCTGGCTGAGCTCTCACCGGGGAACACTGAGCTCCCCTGGTGATTCACAGGGACACATTTGACCTCTTGTGTAGATTAATGGCTTGGTTGGCAGGGACTGCTTAATTTCAGTCATGTTATGGGAGTTCTCAGCCAGAGTGTTGCATGTCTGGCTGTGATTGAGACTTTGCCTCTCAGGCAGGGTCCAGAGCTTTTAATATGACTTGGACAGAATATTAAACACCTTGTCATGCCTCAATCTTCTTAATCATTACTAATGATGATAATAAAAATAATGACAATATTCCAGGCAGAGGTGCACAAAGGCAAGGCAATGGGTCATCCAGTTGAGCGAGGTGTCGTGGAATGAAAGCCCAGGCTGGAGATGTGGGCCTGCTATGTAACCCAGGCAATTCTTTTTTATGTTTTCAGGTTTCCCTGATTTGCGAGTGGGGCTATTGTAGTGATTCTCAAAGTGCCATCCCCTGACCGGCAGCATCAGCCTTAACTTTACCTGGGAACTAATTAGAAATGCTGGTTCTTGGGCCCCACTCCAGACCTACTGAGTCAGAAACCTGTGATGGTCCCCAGCAGTGTGCTTTTTAGCAAGAGCTCCAGGTGATTCTGATGCATGCTAAACCTTGAAAACAACTGGAGCTTGGACTAGCTCTCCTTCCACGTGTGGTAGATTGGTATAAAACTGACCCCAATTTTCCGTCTATTGTATTCATACCTTTTGCAAGCTCCTCCTTTTTGGAGGTGGAGTTTATTTCTTCAACCCTTGAGTATTTGCTCCCGTTGCATCTTGCTTTGGCCAATAGAATGTAGTAGCAATGATGGGTGCTATTTTCAAGCCACTCAGTTCTCCCCCTACCGCTCTCTCTCTGTCTGTCTCTGTCTCCACCTCTCTCTCTCCCTGCACCGTCCCTCTCTGTCTCCTCTTTCAATTTCTCAGGTCCCGCCACAACCATGAGACGAGCCTGGGCTAATTCGCCAGGAGATGAACATTCACATGGGAGAGAGTTGTCATTCCTACAGAGGCCGTCCTGGATCATCCAGCCCCCGACCCAGCTGCTAGCTGACCAAGATGCGTAAGCAAGTTCAGAAGACGCACTAAGCCAACCCACAGACTTGTGAGCTAAAAATAAATGGGTATGGCTTTAAGCCACTGGGCTTGCGGTTTTTTGTTATACAAGATTATCATGGAAATAGTGATATAAGATGGAGATTCTATAAATCTGCAATTCTAACTGTTCTCGCCCTAATTTTGTGCCTGCAATCCCTAAATCACAGATGGCAAATTCAGGTGTTAAAGGAATGTAACTTTAATTTTCCTTGACTAAATTTGTTTCCTTTTCTGAGCCCCCATTCCATCATGAGGTGGGAGATTAGTTATTTAATTCTCGGTTAACACCAGGTGATCTGGGTCAATGTGTTTATGGTAGATGTTACATCTGTTTACCACTATTTCCAGTTCTTCTCTCCTGGGTGCACAGGAGGATGGCACTTCCCCACCTCCTGGGAGTTAGTTGTGACCATAGAACTGTTTTTGGCCAATGAAATGTGAGCAGAAATGGGTCACTCTCGGGCGGAAACATTTAGGAGTTGATATGTAATTATCCATGTTCTCTCTTCTTCCAGTTGTGGACGAATGTGTTGATACATAGATACCGCAAGATGGAAATGTCTTCAGATACTGTGCTGCCGTGTGGAGGTCAGCTGCCCCAGAGAGCTGGCTGGACGTGTAGCTGGCTTTTCATGAACAAGAAATAAACCTTCCCATCCAGCTGTTAAGGTTTGTTATCCCAGCACAGCCTAGTTTATCCTGACCGATATACCGAATTTTCTGTCACTGAATTTTCTTAGGGTCTTCCCTGCTTCAGACTCTTTCTCCTAGTGTATTAGGTTTGCTCGGGCTGCCATAACAAAATACCACTGACAAGGTGGCTTCAACAACAGAAATTAATTTTCTCACAGTTCTGGAGGCTAGATGTCCAAGATCGAAATGTCACCAGGTTTGGTTTCTTCTGAGGCCTCTCTCCTTGGCTTGCAGACAGCCGCCTTCTCGCTGTGTCTTCACACGGCCTTTCCTCTATGTGTGTGTGTCCCCAGTGTGTATGTGTCCAAAATTCCTTGTTTTATAAAGACACCAATCAGAGTGGATCAGGGTTCATCCGAACGGCCTCATTTTCTAAATTAATCATTACTTTAAAGACCCCATCTCCAAATACAGTCACATTCTGAGGGGCTGGGGCTTAGGACCTCAACATATGGATTTGAGGGGACACAGTTCAGCCCATAACACCCTGGAGATGCATGTACTTTCTAAAGCGACCTAAATAGGACTCCAGAGTCAGTGGGTGGTTGGGGTGAGGACAGCACATCGAATCAAATCTCCATTGTGTATCCAGGTTGTCAGTGGACGAAATATTTAATACTGCTGCTTGGTTTCTGGTTGTCCAGGTCACACATACTGCTTCTGTATCTGTTTGTCCTGACCAACGTGGCTGGTTCATCTGCTCGTTGGCCTCATTTGCATCATTCTGGGCACACTGGCATGAACAATACTGGGAGATTCCCCAGTCCCATCTGACTTTTGGAGACTTGCCTAACCAGTTCGACTCCGTGGCCCTCACTCCAGCTGTATTAAGAATTTCTCCACAAAGCTCACCATCTCTTTAAGTTTCACCTGGGGAACAAAGTCCAGCACACTCTCTTTTTTGGACCCCTGGAAATTCTCTAGGGTTTCTATCATTTCCATCCATGTTGGGGCTATCCTGGGATACGTCCGTGTGTGGGTAAGTGGGCCTAGGATTTGGGGACCCTTTCTAGGGACCTACAATTCCACTACCATCTAAAGCTTTTTGCTTTGGCTCTTTCTCCCCAGCCTCTAACTGGGTGGGAAAAACTTGCTCTACCTAATCATGTGTTCTTTTATGACTTAGGATTTTTTTTTTTCTTTTTTCTTAGACCTTGGAAACTCAAAACCTGAGAGTCTGATACCTTCGTCTCTCAGATCCTCTATGATCAACCTAGTTGGGGACAAGATATATCAAACTCTATGGAGAAGAGCCATGAGTTAGGAATAAATTGCTAGGAATTAAACACAACCTCACTTAACATTTCAAAATTCTTACCCCCTGCATTAGAATGCAGAAGTTTGTCTGATGGGATTTCTTCTTCTAACACCAAAATGTAAGGCTGTGAGTTCCACCTTGAAAGAATTCAGCTCTCATAGTGAGAACTCAACAGCTTTGTTTTATAAGGCAAGTTCAGGGTTCAGAAAGAGGGGGAAAGCTGTTTGATATTAGCCAACCATTGGGAAAATTGAAATAGTTCATCTGGCTGCAGTGTTTGAAATATAGTGCAGAAATGGAGTATTTCAATATAAGAGCAACAGTGATATTAAATAAGCATCATGAATACTCCCAAGCAAAGCAAGAACATTTTGAGTGCAGAAATGAATTTGTGATTGATATAAAGAAGGATGAATAGAGAATGATCTATATAGCATTTGTCTGAAACCTCATAAAGGTGCATCCAAATACTGGTTTTCCCCAATTTCATTATTAGTGAATCACTATATGAAGAATGTGTGTCCAAGTTTTAATGTGAGGGCCTCGGAGTTATTTTAAATTTAAAAAAAAAGTTTAATTCTCTTGGATGGGTTTTTCCCTATGATCATTTGGGTCTAATATGTTGAGATTAGGGTGTTTAAGATCCGGTTTCTAATTTTCCCTCATGAATCTCCAATTTTCCACTATCATTTAGTTTTCCTCTCTAGTCCTTCGTGTCATCTTGATCTCTCCCAATTTTTTCTGGTTTTTTTTCTTTATTGTTGTTGTTCCTTTCATCCTGTTCTCATTTTCTTCCTCTTCAAAAAGGAACTGAAAGCAAAGCAAGGCAAAACATATTTAAAAGGTAAAGGATGGTGCGGAGGTGGATATTTAGAGATGAAGACCACGTAGAGACTAATAATTATCCAAGTTTGCAACAGGTGCCCTGTGGCCAGGCTCAGCTGTCACAGTGGTTCTCAACAGGGGGCAATTTTGCCTTTTAGGGGACACTTGGAAAAGTCTAAAGACATTTTGGTCATCACAATTTGTGGGGAGGGTCAGCCCCCCTATAATACAGAATTATCCAGACGAAAATGTCAATATTCCTGAGGTTGAGAAACCCTGAGTCCTAAGCATGTTTGTTTTGATCCTCTCAAGTTTCGTTTTTGCTTTTGTTTTTTAATTTGAATGAATTGCCAGCATTTCACATATGAAGCAGGAAATCAAGACTTTTTAGAAAAAATCAGAAGGATCTGGCAACACTAAGTCCATATCCCCCATGAGCGAGTAGAAGCCACTCTCCTTAGAGAGGGCATGTGCTCCCCAGGGCACCACAGTCTCCCCATTTCCAGTTGTGTAGCACAAACTCACTTCATTTATGTGTTACTTTTCTGGACCTTGTGGAAAATTGATTTTGCAACCTTACTCCTATGGTTGGCAAACTATGACCCGCAGACCAAATGTGGCCCACCACCTGTTTTTGTAAATGAAGTTTTATTGGAACACAGTCATGCCCATTCATGTACATATTTTCTATGGCTGTTTTTGTGCTACTTTGAGTAGTTGTGACAGAGACCACATGGCCTGCAGAGCCAAAAATATTTATGTTCTGGCCCTTTACAGAAGTCTGCAAACCCTTGACCTAGTCTGTTCAGTTTATTGTTAGTGTTAATCTTTGTTTGCACTCAGGCTTCCTGTCTGCGTAATTGTCATTAATCCAGACAGGAAATGACAATGTGTTTAATCACATAAACTAAGGTAAATTTCAATTAGGGACTGAGGCTCAGTCAGTATTTTCCTGTATTGACCACACTGTAATAACACAGTTGAGGTCAGGATCCTCAACTGAAACATGAGTAAGTCTTCCAAATAAGATTAGTAACATGGGATAGACTAAAATTCGTGCTATTCTTTACTGTTGTAGGTGAATGACACATTTACTTCCATCATGATGGGCTTAACACGTGCCCTTGTGTTTTGTAAACAAAATGCCAACTGCTCTGTGGTCTTTCTTAGATGATCAGTCTTAGAAGAAATGAGAAATGAATTTCTTTATGTATTCAGTTTATTGCTTACCACCAAATAATAAAAACATTTAAACTATGCTTTGTTCACTTATTCATTGGTTTAGTGTAGGGGTCAGCAAACATTTTCTGTAAAAGGCCAGATAGTAAATACTTTTGGCTTTGAGGGTCAGGTGGTCTCTGCTGGAGTAGAGTGAAAGCAGCTGTGGGCAGTAAGTGAATGTTCGTGGCTGTATTCAAATAAAACTTTATTTATAAAAACAGGCAGTGAGTGAGATTTGACCCCTAGGCTGTAGTTTGTGATCCCTGGTTTAGTGACACCTTGGTCATCATTGGGGTGGGGGTAGCAGAGCTACCTAATAATAGAATTTCTCATTTTCATCCTCATTTTAAATTTCCAAATGCTCAGTCTTTGTTCCTTCCTCCAGTGGCTCAGGGACCTGAATGCTGCAGGAGCAGCTGGAGTGAGATGGGCAAGTGAATTCTATTTTGGGTTCTGCTGTTAGTCAGTAGAAAGGGAGGACCACCTGGATTCAACTGGGGTGGGGGGTGGTGAGAAAAGCATCTACCTGCTCCTGAAACAGGACAAGGTAACTAACATTTCTTGTAAGAAAAGGAAGAGCTGGTGCCTGCTCATAGCTGAGGAGCCAAGCTGTAGGCTTGCTGGGTTCTTGCTTCCCTCCCATCTCCACATCCTTCTCTCCATGGTGTCTGGAGGCTCTTCAAACATGGCCTGTTCCCTCCAGGATGTGTATCCTGTGAAAGCACTAAATGAGAGCTGACTCTACCAAGGGGATTTTCTTTTATCAGGGGCTTTCAAAATCTTTTCTATCATTTATTTTCTTCTGATTATAATAATCATGTTTGTTCCTTATCAAAATTTGGCAACTACTGGAAAAGTATAAATAACATTTGATAAGCCACTACTTATTGAGTGTCACATTTACTCAGCACTGTGCAAATCATTATATATGTGTATGAGTGTGTGTGTGTGTTTACATATTACACATACACACACAGATATATAACCCTCATGCCAAATCTCTGAGGTAGATAGTTTTAGGCAGGAAGAAGTTAAGTGACTTGCCCAAAGTATACAGTGAAGTCAGAATTCAAGCATAGAGGTATCTGAGTCCAAAACCCATTTTTGATTTTTTTCAGGACACCACCCTATCTTTAAGAAGAAATAAAAAATAATCACCTGGAGTTTCCCTCAGGGAAAACTGCCATTACCTTTTGCTACCTTTCCCCCCCTCAGTGTTTTCTTTTTTTTTTTTTCCCTTCTATTTTTAAAGCATAGTTGAAATCATGCTGCAAATATAAATTAATTTTCTTGTTTTTTTCACTTTGCATTATTACTTAAGCATCATTTCAAAACCTCTTTGTCAGTATCCTTTTAATGGTACACACTTGCTTCATTTGGTGTACTGTAATTTTTTTTAACCAACTCCACTCTGTTGAACATTAACATTATTGCTAGTTTTTCACTCTTTTGAATAAAGAGGTAATGGACATCTTTGAGTGTGAAACATTTTTCCCCCATAAAACTTCAAAACTCTGAAATGTTATCAAGAAATGTAGAAATGCTATTCTGTAAAAGTTGGGTGAGGCAAATAAGACACTCGCTTTGGATGCAAAATTTAAGGGGCACCCCAAAATAATTGTTATTGAGACAAAATAATATTTTAGTGCAATATTTAGAAAAAAAATCTAAGGCCAAAAAATCCAAATCCATCATGAACAAAATATCAACATTTTAAATGAAAGCAGGGTTAGTATTGCTGATTGTTTTTCAGCCTGAGGCTTCAGTATGGCCCAGCATGGCAATGTGATTGACCCTAGGCTAGGACTTCACCTAGTCCTCCTAGACTTTGAGGAGACATAATGTGTCTGGAAGGAGGTACTCAGAATCACCTTTATTATTTTTTATTATTAATATGCCCTGTGGGAAGCGATCTGTTAGGCGTTTTCTCCTGAGAGGTGGTACCGTGTGATGGGTGTAAACACAGGTGCTGGGTGGAGACTGTCTGGTCCCAGACCCCAGCTGTGCCACTCTGCAGGGACTTGGCCGAAATACCTTATGCTCTCTGAACCTCGCTTTCCTGATGTCCTCCATGGAAATGATGGTAGTTGTTCATGCCTCCCAGTTGATGGGAGAACTTAGTAAGCTATCCATGGGCGTCTTCTGACAGCCAGCACTTGGCTTGTAATAAAAACTCACATGCATGTTCTTCTACAGCCAGATTGAGAGCCCATGCCCGCAAGCTGAAGGCAGCCTGCAGACTTGCTTGTTTCCTTTCAGGGGACACTGTTAGATTTTTTTTTTTTTTTTTTTAAAGGAATTCCTTTATTTTTATTATTTATTTATTTATTTTTGGCTGTGTTGGGTCTTCATTTCTGTGCAAGGGCTTTCTCTAGTTGCGGCAAGTGGGGGCCACTCTTCATCGCGGTGCGCGGGCCTCTCACTATTGTGGCCTCTCTTGTTGCGGAGCACAGGCTCCAGACGTGCAGGCTCAGTAGTTGTGGCTCACGGGCCTAGTTGCTCCGCGGCATGTGGGATCTTCCCAGACCAGGGCTCGAACCCGTGTCCCCTGCATTGGCAGGCAGATTCTCAACCACTGCGCCACCAGGGAAGCCCCTGTTAGATTTTTTAAAAAGTTAGTTGTCAGCATTGTAAATCACTAGATTTTATATTTTAAAAGTTTCCTATAAAAATCAGAAGATCTGGGCTTCCCTGGTGGTTCAGTGGTTAAGAATCCACCTGCCAATGCAGGGGACACGGGTTCAAGCCCTGGTCCGGGAAGATACCACATGTCACGGAGCAACTAAGCCCGTGCACCACAACTACTGAGCCTGTGCTCTAGAGCCCGCGAGCCACAACTACCGAGCCCGCGTGTCACAACTACTGAAGCCTGCGTTCCTAGAGCCCGTGCTCCGCAACGAGAGAAGCCACGGAAATGAGAAGCCCGCGCACTGCAACGAAGAGTAGCCCCTGCTCGTCGCAACTAAAGAAAGCCCACACGCAGCAATGAAGACTCAATGCAGCCCCCCCAAAAAAAAAAAAAGAGAAGATCTGGAAACACTGCCTTTCCTAGTGGTAACATTTAGTCAAATCTGCAAACCAGCAGATCTCTTTGGATGGAATGAATTCCCTCCAGTTCACCCCAGACCATCAGGTTCTGCAAATAAAAATACAGGATTCCCAGTTGCATTTGAATTTCAGATAACAAAATGCTGTTTTTTAGTATAAGTATGTCTTATGCAATGTTTGGGACATACTTATCCTAAAAAAAACCCTTATTTTTATTTTTTCTAAAATTATGGGACATGCTTACCCTAAAAACTATTTGTTGCTTATGTGAGACTCAAATTTAATTGGGCATCCTGTATTTTATCTAGCAACCATCCTCCACTCCTCCCCTTCCCCTACACCTGTCAGCTCACTTGCCTATGATCCCTACTTGACCTCTGTAGACATCAGCATGAATGACCCAAGGATTTGAGATAAAATTCCAAACAGCACTTGGGTGTAGTCACTGAAGTGCAGTTTTCACTTCATGTGAAAGTTCATGTTTAATGAACTTCGTCAAGTTTTGGAGCCCTCACATGCCTACATGCATAAAGCCCGTGCAAGGAATAAAATCATTTAACACCCTCTCAGCACTGTAGACGGTTGTGTTCTCTGAGCAAGTGCTTCTGTGCATGAGCGAAGTTAGATGAACCTAGAGCCCCCTGTGAGCATTTTGCTTTTTCTTGCTGCTGTTGGAGTGCTTTCAGATAGAGAATCAGGTCTGATAACATCCCTGCGGAAACAGCAACCATTTTTTAGGGCCAGGACATGAAGGATGGTGATGTTTTCCTTACAGCAGGTTGAGAGACCCTGCCAAAGAGGGCAGGAGTTTTTCAGGAGAGAGCTGCTTATGCCTCTGCTTGATGAATGGGAGCAGTAGATGCTTCTAACAAGATTGCTGTGTGCACACGCTGAAGATTCTCCTTCTGGCTTCTATCAATGGAAACACGCGAGTTTTCGCAGGAGAGGATGAGAGATTAGTTAGAACAGGGCTTCTCAACCTCAGCACTTGGGGTCAGACATGGCTTTGTAGAACAAGTCTATCCTGTGCATTGTAGAATGTTTAACAGCATCCCTGACCTCCACCTACTAGAGATGCCAGTAGCATGTCCCTCCCGCCCACCCCAGCTGTGACACCAAAAATTTGTCCACTCATTGCTAAATGCATCCTGAGAGGCAGATTCACCTCCAGTTGAGGACCGCTGTACTGGAAACATCACCATGGAGATGAATTCAGGCACAGATGCCTTAGGGCCAGGCAGTAGCGCCCAGTGAGGGTCAAGTTTAAGGTCATGGCGGTGGAATGGGGGCGCTGGGAGGGATGCCTAGAGCTACAGAGTTTAGGTCCCACCTAAACTGCTCAAATTCAACTACAAAAGTTGTCAGCCAAATTAAACTCCTCTGTGGGCAAAATCGGGGTGAAGAGAATCCAGTTTGCAACTCTTGAAGTGGAAAAATTAGTTTAGTCATTATTTGGTTTGTGGTGCTGGTGAGTATGTGTTTCACTTCTGTTTGTGCCCAGCTACACTGAAAGGATCAAGGCATCTCCTGTGTTTTGGACACATCACTCCTTCTCTACTCATCCCCACTCCCTGACCCCCACAAGTGCCCCATAGGCCACTGCTTCTCAACCAGGGCGATTTTGCACTCCCCTCTCTCGGGAACATTTAGCGATGTCTGGGGATGTTTTTGGTTGTCACAGCTGGGGCGGGTGCTACTGGCACCTTGTGGGTAGAAGCCAGGGATGCTGCTAAACACCCTACAATGTGCAGGACAGCTCCCCTCCGCAAAGAATTTTCCAGGCCCCAAATGTTCACAGTGCTGAGGCCAAGAAGGCGGGCTACAGTAGGTGTGAATGCATAGGCTCACCTGAGCAATCCAGGAGAGCTTTTCCTCCACAGCCCAGGCACCTGGGGGTTAATTGGACTCGTCTTGAATCGTAGCTGGGAAAGTGCCAGCGTAGCGACTCTATGCAGGGACATTGCCTGTTCTTTGCATTTTGCACTTGTGCCCAGAAATAGCAAGACAAGCAATTCTGTAAGGGTATAGGTTCTTATGTAACTTTTCCTTTCTTTGGGGGTTTAGATATTCTACAGAAGTTCACCTGGGTCTCAGATTCCTACCTGATCCAAATCTCTGCTGAAACACCATCAGATAAAGAGATTCTCCTAACGTATTGAGGCCATAGAGTGAAGAAGCTTAGGTCTGGGGAGAAGAGATGAGGAGGGGTAGCACAGGGAGAAAAATAGACCAACTCAGTTTCAACATACAACCTTACATCATCTCAGCATCATTATCAAAACACCATTTCCACTATTTACTGTGGTTACAAATGTGGAACAGCCTTTTATAACCCATGTTTGAGTTAAGTCGCTGAGGCAACCCCTCCCCGCTCTTCTACCTTCTGTTCCCTTTGAAAGATTGTTTGGCTCCATTTTTCCTCCCGCTACTCTCCATCTCTCCTTCTCTTTTTGTGTGTGCGTGTGACCACAATTGTAGTTTCAGTAAATAAAACGGCTGCTTGATAACGTGGAACGGCCCAGCGCTTAACTCTGCCCTTGGAGATCCTTTACATCAAACCAGTGATCAAAAAGTGGTGCAGATAAAATTTGTCATCAGGGATTTCCTACAAAAGAATTACAGTGGAGAAATGGCCTGATCGATACTATGGATTTTCACTGCAGGGGCTGGTGGTCCAATTGCCGTGAGACACTCATACAGATAAAAGGCCATGGCTGCCACTCAGTCACAGCCTGCTGACTCAGCAAAAGCTTGTCAGGTATTTATAGGCCAGAGTGATACAGAATTATCACCTTGCAGTGCCCGGTGCTTGTTCCTTCTGAGATTGCCTTCCTTTATGGGATTGCTAAATGCAGGTGAATGGAGAAATGATGGCTAACAGCTGTCAGAATGCAACAGAATGAAGTACTTAAATCTTTTTTTATCCATTAAAAGGGTAACAACCGTACATATATCATGACACAGACATTGTAATGATATTTGGGGGCTGGTAAACGAGGGGGTAATAAACAATGTATGTTCTGATCAGAACGGTAGAGGAAATAGACTTGGGGTGAAGGCAGGTCTTCCCTGAAGCCTTGTAACTACTTTAATGGTTGAACATTAGCTAACAGAAGAAAAACAAAGTTACAAAATCACAGTTGGGTCCCAATGTTTGGGAGACCCGCTTTCCCCTTATGTGGGCACTTTTGAAGGCATTGAGCTATTCCCTAAAACACTTAACCAGGCTGGAAGCATCCTGAAATTACTGAAGTTTACGTATGCCAGGTTCAATAAAGTGCATGGAATAGTGATAATTTATTTGTAAGATTCTCCGGCTTTAAGGTCTGTGGTCCAGTGAGAACTTTGTCTTGTGTAATTTCCAACCTCCAGGCTCTCGCTGAGTTTCAGATGTGCTGTGGACAGACTTCAAGGGTGGAGGAGCAGGCTTATGTTTTCCCTCGCACAGAATGAGATTATTCCCGGCGGAGCAGTGCAATCAGCCAGTCATCCCAGCTCTAGAGCTCCTTAGCCGTTACTTACAAAAAGTAAGTAATTACCCTGACTCCCAACTAATGTTTCCTTAAGGAATCCATTTGGAAAAATCTTACCAATCTATCTAAACCATCCATACAATATTTGTCTTATTAAGTGAGGATCAGCTTCCAGAAAGATTTGAAATGCCACTTAGGGTTGCTCTGTAGAATCTTGGCTTGTTTGAAAAGACACTGCATTGTTTCTTGTGCTTGCTTTTCCCTAATGCATGTTAACGTAAATTTTCAGTGAACAATTTTTGGGGAAGCTATTAAAAGAAGAATGTTTTTCTTATACTCTTCAATATTTAAAAAAGTATTGCAAAGCAATGGGGAAATGAAGAAAATATATAGACTATCATCAATAACAAGGCACGTTGACATTAATGAATTCTCCATTTCTTGAACACCTGTGGTGCGATGGGCCTTGTGCGGGATGTTGAAGAAACACAGTGAGTGAAACAGGCTTTCAAGGAAGGAGTGTATGGAAAGGAGGGCCAGGGAAAGTGTTTATTGAAGAAATACTTTGTGCCAGGCAGTTGACATATGTTGTAATGAAATAGCAAACAGTTACAAATTCGGCAGATTCCTACGTGTTATATGGACTTATGTGATCCTCATAACAGCTCTGTGAGGTAGTTTTATTATCATCCGCACTTTACAGATGAAGAAACTGATGCAACTCGGAGGCTGAGTAATTTGCCCAAGGTCACTTGGTTAGGAAGGAGAGGAGCCGGAACGCAACACAGACTGTCTGACTCAAGATTCAGGTTCCTATCGGCAGAGTCACACAGCCTCTCACAGTTTGGAAACTTTCTCCTTTTAGTCTTAAAATTGTCCCACGAAGTAGGTGTTCCTATTGAACAAATAAGAAACGTGAAGTTCATAACGATTGAAGATTTTGCCCAGCCAGTTTGTTGCAGAGCTGACATCTGAACCCAGGCATGCCTGCCTTTAAATTCCCCGTTAGTTTACTCTATCATTTACACTGGACCTACCAGGTAAGCAAGGTTCTGCAGCTTCTAAATTCAGAAAACAAAATTCAGGAAGTGCAAGCCATAACGTGTAGTCCAGGGAAAAGAATTTAATTTCAGGAAGTATGCCACCGCCTGGAAGGAACATTAACAAGACTTTTGTACCCAGATCGTCCCTGGCCAGCATTGGGTAGGACTTGAAAATGTAACCCGCACCTTCCGGAACTGTCCACGGGGAAATCATCTTTGTGCCTGTTTGAACTGCCTTACACTGGTAGAAATCATTGCTACTATCATCACAGGATTGTTGTATGGAAGTTTACTGTCACTGGCAATAACCATAGATGAAAGGAGGGGGGAGTAAGAAAACAAAAGGGAAAAATAGAAGCAAAAAATGCACCAAAGTGAAAAAAAATACCCATAAACGAGTTGTTTTTTGTCTCTCTAGTTGCTCTGATGTGCACAAAGGAAATAGACGGAATAAAATCACATCTCAGGAACACCAACATAAATTCCCTCTTGCTTTGACAAGTACGTAATTTTCTTCAGAGATGCTCTTCATGTCTGGAGAGTTATGAGGCAATTTCATTCCCATCTGACAAATTTACAAAGAAACATTAGAGAAAAGGGATTAGGAAAGCGAGAAATCTTTATAGACTTTTTCCTCGGGCTGTATTTCCCTTCCATCTTTTGGTTCTTCCTTGAGGATCATGCGTGAGTGACTCACACAGTATGGACCCCATAACTGAGATGCTTAAGAGAGAAGCAAAACATGAAATGTGCTTTCAATCAACTAATTGTATTTACATTATTGAGAGGTGGGAGGTGGCACTGGGGGACGAAGAGAGAAGAGTCTTATTGGCAAACATTTAGATGAAGTCTCCAAGGTATGGATGCAACGTGGTATTTACAAAATTAGACTTTCTGAAAGAAATGCAGAGAGAGAGGGAGAGAGGAAGGTAGGGGGAAGGGAGGGAGTAGAGAAAGAGGAAGAGAAAGAGGAGAGTGGGAGAGATAGAGATGGAGAGAATGGAGTGGTCTAAGGGGGTTTATAACGGAGATAGGCATTCCAGGATGATAACAGTAAAAAATTAATAATAGCAAAGTATATATATTTTTTCTCCTTGTAGCCTCATTGAGTCTAAGAGGAACTTGCAGTTTGGACCTTTTAAAAAATCTCCATGGATAATTTCATTGTGCAGCTTTTAGAGTGACCAACTGTCCAGTTTGCTTGGGACTGTCTTGGTTTTAGGACTAAGAATCTCACATCCTGGGAATCCTCCCATCCTGGATAAATTGGGATATTTGGTTACTTTACAACTGATGATTGTGATTCCCACATAAGTTACTTGAGTTTTTGGCAGTTGTTAATTCTCTTATGTATTTGCAACCTTGAATTGTGCACTTTTTGGCTCTATTAACTTGCAAAGTTGGTGTGCATGCACACAGACACACACATACATATATGTATGTATTTTGATCATTTCGAGATTCTGGTAAGAATCTTCAATTAGGGTCACCGTGAGGGCTTAGAATCTTGATGGAGAAATCATAATAACGCTCAGAAGTTCAAGAAACGTATTCCTTTCCTGGAGTTGAGATTAAACATAATATGATGCAGGTGCTGTCAGATGCAGAGCCCAGATGACAAATGTTTTATAACTGGGACTTAGGGAATGAAGAAAAGTAAGAGATACATAGCTTCCAAGGCTTTCGTTGAGAGCCGCAAAGCACTCATAATACTGTGTGTATAATTTGGCAGGAGAAAAGTGAGATATTTGTGTGCATATTAATATTGTATATTTTTTAGAGTCCAACTGGATTTGTGGCAGCCTTGTTTATGATTCACTGGCCTTATCAAAAGAGTGAAATGGAACCTCATTTGTGTAATTAATTTCAGATTTCTGTTCTTAAAGTTTTCCCACCGCGGTCACTATTTAAGTCATTGGCATTTTAAAAAATTCTGTTTTTGACAACACGTATTATTTTTATTATTTATTTATTTAATTTTGGCCACACCGCACGGCTTGCGGGATCTTAGATCCCCGACCAGTGACTGAACCTGGGCTCAGGTAGTGAAAGTGCCGAGTCCTAACCACTGGACTGCCAGGGAATTCCCTTATTTTTCTTCTTTAAAGTTACAAGAAAATCTTTATGGTTTACCTTTGTAAGAAATGGTGATTCATATTGGAATGGGATGTTCAAAACCTTCAGTGTGGAATAGAGACCAACCATTTCTTTTGCCTGAAAAATTCACAGAAAAGTATTGCATTTGGGGGCTTAAGTTTAACATCCCAAACCCAAATGTTGAAGTTTAATGTGGATTTGAACTCTCTTGAAGCTCTTACAATCAAACTCTCCTTTTGGTCTGTCTGCTGAACATAAAAAATGGGAATTCTTTGAACTGCAAGTAATTCCTTTTGCCCAAACTTAGAGAGATAAACAATGATAAGGGATGTTCATATATATAAAGTCTTGTTTCAGAAGAATATGAAAGTTGTGAGGTATATGAACTGTCTGACCTCTGTAAAACCTGCCCCATACTAGATGGGGCATAGTTTATCCTAATATAACCGATGGAAGGTGCAGATGGCTTTTTGCTTAAGTACAGTGTTGCCAAGAAATGAGATTGATCATGATGAGAGATAAAAATTTTAAATATTCCCTGGTGGGGAAAATTTTTCCTTTTTATTTCTGCATTTGAATCTTTTAAATACTGTAACTTTTGGGGGAAAGTTATTGAGACATAAAAGGATTATTTGAACTGCTTTGGAGTTTATGATAACCACTGTATAATACATTATCTTGAAAGCCTTTATAGTACGCAGTTACAAACTTCCAGGAAATCTATTAAAATGCAGCATTAATTAACATAAACTTTTTATAGTGTTACTAATATTCTGCAAACAACTAAGAGTTTAAAAGCCCTTTTTTACAGGCATTTCTTGCTGCCTATATACCACAATCAGAGTGAATTATAGGAAACACTAAGAGGGAAAGAAAGAAATGAATTGTCACTGATTGTCCTGGATGGGAAGTTGGCCTCAATACCTGCCTTTAAATGGAACAAGTATAAAGATGATATTCTTGTCAGTTTGCTTAGCATCTTCTTTGTAAGCTCATACAATTTACCAAAAGCAAAACACTGATGTTTCTATATGCATTCTTCCAGAGGAGGATAAATAACATCTTTGAAATAACTTTAGAAATCAAAGCAGCTTCCTTGAATTCTGTGAGATGGAGTTTGGCTGTGTCCTCTCACTAAATGTTTACCATCTCACCGGTGGGTTCGTCCATGCTGCAGACTACATTTAGACACTTACAGATGTGTCAAGCAGTTACAGAAATTGAAGCAGTATTTTAATTTTTTGATGTCTGTTTCCAGGTTGCACTGGCAAATCTCCCAAACTTGAGTCGTGACCTTTTTTAGAGGGATGTTTTTCATTTCTGTTTTGAATCCCAGAGGGGAGGAGGCATTTCAGTCTCTATGCCCAAAGGGCAGAACTGTCACCACTCAGCAGTGGAGTGAAGATGAGCTGGCCCTGAATTATCCAGTCATAATTACTTCCCAACTATTCATGTTTAACTGTGTCTGCTCAAACATGAATCCGCCAGGGCTTCTTAGCTCCCTCTTTGCAGTGCCTGTCCTGTGTTTGTAAATACTGGTATTTTGATTCTGGCCAAAGGTCCCTTGCTTTCCTAGGTCTTTGGTGTCATTTGGGTAAGACTGATGATTTTTCTGTTTTAGTACCTAATTCAAACCACGCCCTCACTTTACTCTGTCTTTTTTAAAATAAAATATTTTCCAGGCCTCTTCCCTTTGGATGCAGAATCCTTCAAAAATTTCTCATTGTTCTACTCTTCCCTCTTCCCACATCATCACCTGATTCTCAATCCACATGGGACTGAGATTCTACCACAATGATCGTAAAAACGTACGATTACGCATATACATTATTTTGCGTGTGTGTTTCCTCCCTTAAGCCTTTTGTTTATCTATTCAACAGATATTTGTTAAGTGTGTATTATGTGCCAGGTATTGCAGAAGTGCTGGTGGACATGTCAGATGAAATTTCTCTTCCTGGAGTTTATCTTCTAGTGGGGATAAGCAGAGGACAAGCAAACACATGAATAACAAGGTGATAAGTCTATGGAGGAGATAAACTGATGATGTGATTGAGTGTGACTGATGGGGTACTTGAGGCAGGGTGGCCAGGGATGCCTTCTGCGAGGAGGTCCCATCATAGCTGCAACTTGAGTGACAAGAAGATACAGAGAGCTGGGACCCAGTGTTCCAGGCAAATGGCAGGTGCAAAGGTCATGTGCAAACTCTCTTGGTATGTTTTAGCAAGAGCGCTCAGGCCAATGTGGCTGGAGCAGGGTGAAGAAAGACATCAGAGAGCTGGGAGATAGACAGTATCTATGATAATAACAGCTATCTTTTATCCATGTGAGCCCTGAAAATGCATTACCTCTATACCTTGCAAAAACTGCGAAGGGAGGAGATTAGTATCACATTTATCTGATGGTTAAATAGAAGGTCAGAGAGGTAATGTAACCGGTCCAGGTCACAGCTAGTTAAGTGTCAGAGCTGGAATTCAAATGTATGTAGATTTGTCTGATTCCAATATTTATTTATTCAAGAAAGATATACTGAGTACTTACTATGTGCCTGGCACTTGGTAGGAGCTGAGGATAAAGTAGTGAACGAAATAAAATACTTATCCTCATGGTACTTACCTCCAGTAGAGGGAATCAGAAAAGAACTAACTTCTTTTCTTTTTCCTCTTTTCTTTTTTTTTAAAAAAATTGAAGTACAGTTGATTTACAATGTTGTATTAGTTTTTGGTATACAGCAAAGTGATTTAGTTATACATATATATATTCTTTTTCAAATTCTTTTTTATTACAAGATAATGAATATAGTTCCCTGTGCTATACAGTAGGACCTTGTTTTTTTTGTTTTTTTTGTTTTTTTTTGTTTTTTTTTTTTTTTAAATTTATTTATTTATTATTTTTAGCTGTGTGGGGTCTTCGTTTCTATGTGAGGGCTTTCTCTAGTCGCGTCGAGCGGGGGCCACTCTTCATCGCGGTGCGCGGGCCTTTCACTATCGCGGCCTCTCTTGTCGCGGAGCACAGGCTCCAGACGCGCAGGCTCAGTAGTCGTGGCTCACGGGCCCAGTTGCTCCGCGGCATGTGGGATCTTCCCAGACCAGGGCTCGAACCCGTGTCCCCTGCATTGGCAGGCAGACTCTCAACCACTGCGCCACCAGGGAAGCCCAGGACCTTGTTTTTTAATCTATTTTGTATATAGTAGTTTGTATCTACTAATCCCATACTCTGAATTTATCCACTCCCCCTTCCCCTTTGGTAACCATAAGTTTGTTTTCTATGTCAGTGAGTGTAAGAAATAACTTCTTTATATAGTTTGTCAGATTGTGGGAAGTTCTATGGAGAATGATGAAGCAAGGTAAAGAGGATAGAAGGGAGGCACTGGGGCTGGGCTCGCTCTTTTACATATAGGAATATTCAGAAAAGGCTGCATTGATAAGCAGGGATATCTGAGCGCGGACCTGCAGGAAGTGAGAACAAGGCATTGGGCTCTCTCCGTGAAGAGCAAGCAGTCCAGGCAGAGGGGCAGCAAATGGAAAAACTCTGAAGTGAGCCCGTGTGCACCACGTTGGAGGAACAGTAAAGATATCAGTGTGCTGGATTCAGGGTAACCAGGGGGAGAACAGGAGACCTGGTGGGCAGTTGTAAGGACTTGGCTTTTACTCTGAATAAGATGGGAGGCCTTGGAAACTGTTAAATAAAGGAGGACATGATATAAATTTGGTTTTTAAAAAGATTCATCTGAAAACGGGGCAAAACGTAGACTGCTGAGGGGATAGGGCCAAGAGGAGGAAATCAGGAGGCCGTGGCAATAATTCAGGCCAGACATCCTGGTGGCTGGGATCAGGGTTGTGGCAGTGGATCTGGTGGGAAGGGGCAGGTCTGTGATCTGTCTCAACAGTAGAGCCAACAGAATTTGCTGTTGTGAGGTGTGAAAGAAAGAATTCAGTCAAGGAGGGCTATAATGTTCTGAACAATGAGAAAGATGGAGTTACCATTTACTGAAATGGGCAAAATCAGTGGGGATGGGAGTATTTTGGGGGGAAAATAAGGAACTTGGTATTCATCCTCTTATTCCATTTCTCTACTTACATTGTCATGGATACCTATTATTTCTGCTAAGTGGGTCAGCGGATATGTGGATGTTTTTTGAACAGAAGAGTGTCAACATTTCTCCTGTTTAAAAAAAATCGTCAGTAAACCGTGCTGGTGCATTAGTTAGCTTTGCTGCGTAAAAAAACAACCCCCAAATCTCAGTGACAGTAACAGTAACAGACATGAATTTTTGTTAAACCAAAAATGTGGTTTGGTTGCAGCTCAGGTCGACTCTGCTCCATGTGCCTCTTTATTCTTGAACTTCAGCCTGGACACATCTGCTCACATCCCATTAGCCAAAGCTCATGGCCAAGCCCAGCAATGATGAAGGAGGGGCCATATACCTCCCACAAATAGCAGGGCCTTCACTAATTAAAACCTGGTTCTCATCCTGACCAGTCAAAAGCAAATAGGTCCAGGATAACCACACAACAGCCTCCAAAAAGGATGGGAGGCCAGAGCCCCCTGAAATCCAATGAGAAATTGTTTTTGCCTGTGTCCCTGGCACCCAAACACATCTACGCTGGAGCAGCTCAGAGTTGGCAGTGAGCCTGTTTGCTAATTTATTTCTCCCCATGTGATCTTGAGCTCTCTGATGGCTAGCCACGTCTTTACTCACTGTTTTATCATCAGTGTTTGGTGCCGCCCTCCTATAGTAGGTCTATTTTCGTATGATTGCTTCAGATGCATTGCATCTGACCTTAGAGTTCATTCTGAGGTTGGTTTCTTTTTAGAAGAGTAAGTAGAGGTATGCAGAAAAGAAAAAGAGTAAAGTCCCAAGGGAGCAAATTCACATACCTCCAGAGGCCAGGCAGGTAACATACATGTGCCTCAGTTGGGTTTAAGACATATGGGCATGATGGGATATTTAAGCAGACTGGAGAGTGAGTACACACCCCCAAATGGTAAAATTAAGAATATTAAAACAAAACCAAACCTGTGCTAGTCAAAAAAACCATTTCGAGGGCAGATTCTTCCTGAGCCTGGGCAGTTTGGCAATCTGGTAATAGAGCTTAGAAGATTTGGGTATATTGAAGGCAAGTTTGGGGTTTTTTTGTGTTTTTTTTTTTTTGCGAACATATCTGTCATATGTCAGATTTGTCTTCCAGCCTCCTTTACTAGGTAGTTCTTTGGTGAAAAAAAAATCTGTCCACTTGAAACTGGGGCAAGAACTAGCTAGAGAAAATACCTTTATATCTTTTGCCAAAGATACATCTTGAGATTTTGTTTTTATTTCTCTTCTATCTTCATGGACCCAACTCTTCGTCCACAAAACCATTTGCAACTTCTGGAAAGCAGACAGGGCACAACCTTCACACTGTTTGGGTTGTGGTAGGGGGTGGATAGAGAGGAGGAAAAGGAGAGACATTTATACAAAACCCAGAGTGAGTCCTGCTTCCACGTGTGAGGTGTGGAGAGAGCTTGCGGGAACGTCTCCAAGGTGAGTCTGGAAGCCCAGGCCTCCTGCCAGAGCGTAGTTCTTCCACGTCACCCGGGACATCCGAGGCCAGCGCTGCGGAGTCTCTGCTCAGCACAGCATTCCTGAAGGACCGGCCGTGGCCAGCCACTCTCTCACTAGTACCCAGAACGGTGTCTGCTCTTGAATGGGACTCACCTCCGGGGCTCCTGTGGGGCTGAACAGCCAGAATGTTCTCCCAGCACAATGCTTGGGAGCTGTGAACAACTAGGACGTAGGTCAAGATTTGTGGTCCCCAGTAAATTCAGCTTCAGATGTATTTTGTTTGGCCTGCACAGCAGTGATAAAATTATGTACATTTAAAAAATTAATTACGTGTGTGTCAATATTTAAAACACGGGAGATTTTACTTGAAAATGAGAATTTCTGGCTTCTTCTGAACTTTGGAAGCTCTGTCCATGTGCGGCCACACCTGCCCGGCCACAGCTGGCTGGGAAACATCTGCCCATTTCATTAAGAGCCTGCTCTCTGTATTCCCTTCAGTCTCTACTCAGCCCCCTCCACTCAATTATTTCACCCGTCTGGCTATTCTAGACAGTTTGGAGAGGACTCCTGACCTATATATTTACGTATAATATTGGTGGCTGTAACATATATTGCTGTAAATGCCTCAGATATCATCTTTAATTTAAAGAGCAGCCTGCCCTTTAGATAATCAACTTCGGCTTTTTGAAACCAGAATTGTTAATTATCCTGGCAGTATTTTCTTTGCTTTAGACCTGATAAAGTCACTGTTAAGGGATGTGATTATTTGGTGGGTTCATCTAGAAGGTATCCTTTCTCTCTTTTCCCCACCTTTTGCTATTTTCTCTTTACTCCCACCCTCCCTGCCAACCAATCCAACGTGCAAGAAACCCTATAGGTGTTTAAAGGAGTTGGAAAATATTCCAGGACATGCTGAAAGTTTGCCACATCGTCAGAGGATAAAAGCACAGTGTTCAATCCAAAAGCTTTGTGTAGTGTTTTTTTTTTTTTTTTTTTTTTCAGTGCAAGTTCCAAGTTAAATTTTTGGATGCTTATATTCTCTACATTTTAATGAGAAGCTTTTGCTAAGGATTTTTTTTTTTAACAAAGGCACAAAAGTTTAAACCCTTTGCACAATAGCAGTGAGTACTGAAGCAACATGCTGTTTTTATAATTTGAAAAACACCAATGCTCACATCATCAGCAGGAGCAGGAATATTGGACAAGTAAATATGGGCGATTATGCTCACGAGCAATAACGGTGTCTGTTAAACATGCAAACCATGCAGCATCATATGGATTTTTTCATCACATCATTTTATAGGTATATGTGTGTGTAAGACTGGGTATATAGTCAGCTTTTATGAGTTAAATCATTTTTTTCCCATTAGTTTTTGTTGTAATTACCAAGATGTTTATTGTAATTTCTGATTGATCTTCAATTGGCAGTGCTTCATAACACTTTATCTTGTAACTTCTCTGCCTGTAGGCCTCTTAGTTATGTAGTGAATGATTTATCTATAAACCTTCAACATACTCAAGAGTTCAATATTAAAAGGGACCCGTTTGTAAAGTGAAGAATGCTTCTATAAAGCAAATAACATCGTGGTCATTTTTGCGTTTAGGAAAATTAGTCACATTGACCCAGAGGAGAGGAATTGGTCCCCCTTCATAGCAATTCTACCATGTGTAGTTATATATTAATTTCTCAGTTTCTTTCATGTCTATCTTCCCACTAGGATGTCATTCCTATGAAAGCAGGCATCATGCCTTTGTGGGGTTTTTTTCTTTAAAAATTTTTTAAAAATTGTGGTAAAATATCCATAACATAAAATTTACCATTTAAACCATTTTTAAGAGTACAGTTCAGTGGCATCAAGTACATTCACATTGTTGTGCAACCGTCACCACCATCCATCTCCAGATGTTTATCATCTTTTGAGACTGAGACTCTGTACCTATTAAACAGCAATTCTCCATCCCCCCCTCCGCCAGCCCCTGGCAGCCACCACTCTACTCTCTGTCTCTATGAATTTGACTAGTCTAGGGACCTCATATAAGTGGAATCTTACAGTATTTGTCCTTTTGTGACTGGCTTATTTCACTTGGCCTGTCTTCAAGGTACATCCTCGTTGTAGCCTGTGTCAGAATGTGCCTTTGATTTTTTATAACCACACACCTAGAATCGAGCTCAGTGCCTGGATGTAGTAGGTGATAGCAGACAACAATACGTATTTGTTGAATGAATACATGAAAGAATGAATCAATCTGCTACATTATATTCCTCAGAACCAGACACCCAGTAGGTTCTCAGTAACGCTTTGAGGGATAAAAGAACTACTTGCCTTCCTGACGGCTGAAGAGGATCCCAAGAACAATCTAGATATTTTTTGAAATATGAAAGATTTACCATTTCCCTTTGCATGTGTTGATGAAATCCAGTGTACAAAAAGCAACTCTGTGGCACATTTTCTTGGGCTTGTAATTTGGGTTGCTTCGTGCTGCTAATTAACCAGTTGGTGATGTGCTCTTTGTCTTTTCGTCTGCCTCTGAGCTTGTCAGGAGTCAATGACAAGCCCAGCGAAACTGGGGGGCACTCTGATAATTAAGGTTTGGAGGGCTTCTTACCAACCCCATCATGTACCAATCGCTTTCTTGGCCTTGACTGATGGGTAGCTGACATCTGACAAAACAGTGGCCTTCTCTCATCTACACAAGCAGCAGGGCACTTTCCCACCTTTTAATGGCTGAGCAAATTTCATCCCAAGCAACTCTGACAAAATGAAAGTGTACTGTCAGAGTCGTTTGTGAAGATGACTGTGTTGAGAAAAGAAGAAAAGTCTTGAAACGTTCAGAATTGCCAGACACACACACACAGAGTCTGTATTCTCTGCATCTAAACAGTAAAGCATGTAAAAAGTAAACTGTACAAAGTTTTATTTGACTATGTCAATGGTGTAAGGAGAAATGGTTTGGTGTTCTCTGTTCTTGTCTTTGACAACATTTACACTTGTAGGTCAGTTGAGCCTGTGTCTCATCCTTAGAGGAACAAGGGTGATAGAAGGATGTTGAAGGAGTTTCTCTGAAACGGGTAATATCTTAATGTGCAGGGTCTGAATCTGTGATGTAAACCCATCAGGGAATTGTGAGTCATGTGATGGTGGGCTCTGCATTTCCCTGCTTATGTTTACCTTACGCTTCCTTGATCTTCTAAACCTAGGGTGGTGGGGCACCAGCAGCACCAGAAACACCCAAGACCTGCTGAATTAGTCTGCATTTTAATCTGAGCCCCATGTGATTCATGTACCTGGAAAATTTGAGAAGTCTTGGTATAAGTTACCTAGCCCTTTGGTTCTCTGCTTGCACTTTATTCTCATTCAGTTGAATTTCACTGGGGCCTGGGCATGGCTAAAACAAACCAAAACACAAAAAAATTCCTAGATGGGTCTCATGAGTGATTAAGATTGAGAACCAGTGACCTTAGGCCAATAAATGCCATCAGCACCTTGAGGGCAGAGACCTTGTCTGTTTTGTTCTTGCCTAGGAAGGTGCTTGGAACACAGTGGGAGATTATTTGCTGAATGGAGTGTTATACCAAACCCAAGGCTTAAATAATATATTCATCATATATCCACATATTCATTCATTCATTTAATGCACATCTCTATTGGTAAAGTTGGTGACACAGGTGGCAGATGTGGGTGCTGAGATAGAGTTTAGGGTTCAAGATGTTTATTCGGAAGAGTGAGGGAAGAGTAAGGAAGCAAGATTGAGCAGAGACAGAAGAGGAATTGTGATGCAGGCATATGAAGTCTTGACCAACCCCAGTGGGAAGGGCTGGCATGTGTATTGCCCCTCAGAGTGTCCTGTGTTGGGCCCAAATGGCAGGACTTTATACCCATGCCTTGCTTGGTCACTCTTGTAGGCTGCCCTGTGCAGGGCATGACCTTGGGAAGGATTTCTGCATGTGTAGACCCTGCAGGAGTAGATATCTAGCCGTCAGCTGACCATACATCCGAAGCTGAGCAGCAGATCCTTCCTTGAAGGGAGATCTGGTCGGCACAGCTCTGTGTCCATCATTTGTGGTCAAGAGGCAAGGAGAAGAATGTTTAAAGATGTAGGCTCTAGAGTTTGACTTCCTAGCTTTGATTTCTGGGCCAGCCACTCCCTGGCTGAGTGACTCTGGCCAGCTGTCTGTCTTCTCTGTGGGTCAGTCTTCTTATCCATAGTGTGGTGGCTACTTGACCTACCTGACAAGGTGGTTTGAGAATATGATGCAAAAAACGGATTGAAAGCATACAGTGGGCACTTAATAAAGGTTAGGTATTACCCTTCCTATTATAATAATATTTTATATAATATGTAATTAAAAGTTATAGTATTAAATAATATAAAAATATGGAGTCTTCTGTTGCTTATATGTAGGAGCACACAGGAGCACGATAAAATCTTAGAGAAAGGGCAGTTTTATACATACTAATGATAATATATATAAAATTTTTATTCCTCTGGGTTTGGGGACCATCTTTGCCTCCTCACACACTAGGCCAAATACATTTGTTTGGGGCCTGTGTGCATTTTTCTTTCTTTTCAGAGCAGCGAGAATCTTGACTCTTGCTTTGAAATGAAATAAGTGGGGAGATAATAGGATGATCAGACTTGTAACGAGTCTCCTCTCTACTCCTGTGGGCTCCTGGGCTCCATTGCAGCTGCAGTGGCTCCGTTTAAACTCAGAGGTTTGGTGTCTTCTTTCAGATCTCAGAAGGGCTCAAGGAACACCACCCTCAAGTCGAGTAGTGAAGACGTAATGCCAAGAGTAAGCAAGGTTGGTTACATTAGTAAATGAAAAAGGCTCAAAGCTTTGTTTGAACAAGCTGATGCAATAGATCTTAGGTGGGATAGAACTCCAGCAGAACTGTGAAATTTCTATGAAAACAACTTCACACCAGTGACTGTTAAAGTTCTAGGATTAACAATGCCACTGTATGCTGACTGCAAAGGTCATCATTAGTTATTATCATTCCACTCTCCATGTCCGCTTGTGATGATAAAACTCAAACTCTGTATAAGTTAGGGTTAGGGTCTGCTTTGCACTGGGCCTCCCACAATGATGACTTAAAAACAGTAGGATTTTATTTCAGTCTCACAGAAACAAAAGTCCAATCTGATGGGGCGATCCTGCTTTGAAAATCTGTTAGGAACCCTGGGTCTTTCTATCCCATTGCTTTCTATTATTATGCCGCCTTTATTGTCCTCATGACCCAGGATTTCTATCGTTAGGGTTGCATTGCAGCTGGGGTTGGGAGAAAGGGGACGGCATCACACCCCCCCCCCATTTTTTTAAGGGCAAAAGATACAAGTTGTATATCATTACTTCTGTTCGCACATCATTTGACCACGTGGCTACACCCAGCTGCAAGCAAGACTGGGGAATATGGACATTATGTGGCCATGTGTTCAGCTAGAAATTCTGTTGCTACATAAAGGAGGATGGAGATTCTTTTTTACAAACCCTACCAGCCTCCCTTTGAGGGAACCTCCTTCCGACCTCTCTCAGAGTTTGTGACGGGCGTAGTGCTGCTCCCACCACTGCTACCTTCATCCCTTTCTCTTTAGACCCTTTCTTCTTGCGCTGAAACACTTGCATTCGCCCTGCCTTTCTGTCTTCATCAAAGAGCGCCTGTATTATGAAGATCGAGAAACTGAGACTGGTTGGATAATCATGCCAATTAGACATGAAAGAAGTCAATTCTTTTGATTTTTTTTAAGATGACATCTCTATATAATCACTTGACTATCTTATCTCCAGTGGGTTTTGCACCACAAAGGCATGAACATCTTTATATTTTAACTTGCATTTACACTTAAAATTTAGAAGAAGTAGTTCTTATCTCCTCCATGTTTGCCAAATGGCCTTCTGCTAATGATGCAATTAGTGAAACTACAAGACAAAGGGGGAGATCTTTCAGTTTTACAAAGTCAATGAAGTGGCAAAATTTGCCACATTTGCTGTATGTGCAAAATATTTCGCAGAACTCTACTCTAGTAATGTGTTTTTTGAGCAGCTACTGTAGTTGCTGAAGTTAAATTATAATAATTTGATGGCTGCGTGCAAGATGTATTTGCTGGAACACTGCCTCCCCGATGGCTGTCAGATTCAGTTTCGGATGGGGAGAGGCTCTCTTTCACTTTTGGTCACACCCAGAATGTGTTCTGTGCTGGAGATTTTCTTACCCAGCCTCCCTCTGATACCTTCTCTTCAGAATGCCCCCGGATTTTTTTTTCTTCCAGAATTCTGATTCCTAGTAAACAAACTCTATGAAATCTTTATCAGCTTTAAAAAATGCTTTCTTTCTTTCCCATGTCAGTTGAATTCCTGAGGTCACCCCTTTAGTCAAGGGAAGGTGTTAATCTCTGCCTCCTCTGTGTCCTTCTGGGTTGGGAAGTTGGGTTGTGGGATCTCACTCACATGCATCTTTCATGCATGATGCATCTTTCAGATGATTTTTCCTACACCCTCGTGGAAAAAATCTCTGTTCATTTGAGTTTCATGCCTTTTGCCTGTGTCAACCTCTACCCATCCCAGTGGTTTGCTAGAGCTAGAACCTGTACTGGCTCTGAAGAGCTGGTTGAACACGTATCTTTCCACCATCTGTATTCAATGATATCATGTTTGTAGCTTGACATTGGCCATGGTGAGAGTAGTTACACCATGGAGGTTGGCAGATGCTATGAATCAGAGCCAGTTATTACACACTTCAGCCCACCACTGAGCACCCCTTTGTGGTTACCTATCTTCCTCCCTCTTCATTCGTTGAAAACTTGGCTCATGCTTCACAACCTTCTTCTTCCCTCCATGTGTGACAACACTCTCAGAGATTACAGTGTCTGTGTTGAATTAGTGAGTGAGGGCCAGGGTTGCTCAACATCCTGCCCTGTGAGGAAGAGTCCAGCACAATGAAGAATTGTTCCACATCCTGCATGACTTTCTCATGTTGTGTCAGACAGTCGGGGAGCTGAAAAACCTGACTATAATTATCGGGACCTAGAACCAAATTCCATTTTATATATAGCATAAAGTGTTCTTTGTACAGTTTTAATACACACTGAATAAACCGAAGGAGACTTGTACTCTATTTTGTTTGGAAATTCACCAAGAGTTATTTACCATTTCAAAAATCATGTCCCTGTTGGCAATACCACCCTGGTATTTGAGTCACCTATTCAACACACCTTATCAGTTTGTATTTGATTTACTTTTCACCAATTTACTTTTCTCCATAGCAGTTATAACCATCTGACATATTTACTGCTGCCATGAATGAGAAAAGAGCTTGCTTCGTTTTGTTTTTTGCTTTTGTTTTTTCATTTCCAGTACTGGAATAGAATGGATCAGGGCCAAGTAGTAAATATTTTAGGCTTTGTGGGTCACATGGCTTTGTCTACTCTACTGACCTCTGACAGTGTAAGTGTGAAAATGTCCATGAACAACATGTAAACAAATGAGTGTGGCTGTGTTCCAATAAAACTTTATTTAGACACTGAAATTTGAAATTCATGTAAATTCACATGTCAGGATATATTATTGTTCTTTTGATTTAAAAAGTGTAAAAAACATCCTTAGTTTATGGGCTATAAAAAACCAGGCAGAGGGCTAAATTGTGTCTGCAGACTATAGTTTGCCAACTCCTGTACTAGGTACTTAAAAATAATTTGTTTCATGAATGAATGAATGAATGATTCTGTAAGTCTATGTATATATTAATAAATATTTCAGGTACATATAATAACTTATTTTTAAGCCTACATATTTGAACAGATATGGAGCAGGATCAAAAGTACCTTTTGAATATACATGTCTTACTGATTTTAACATTTTAACCATCCCTCAGTAGACAAAATGATTAATATTGTGAAGTTCAGAAACAGGATCTGGTTTAGCAAATGTCTAATAACAGTAATGTAGCCCATAGACCACAACATGGATCATCTCCAGTTTATTATATATATTTTTTAATAAACAGAAGAGGGGTGGAAAGACCCTATGCATTTTCAACTTGAATGGACATCTGCTGCTTTCTCCTTGGATTTTTAGAGTTTATCTTAATTGCACTTTTTATCACTGCCATCATCTTTCTCTACAAACTCTGTTTGGAAAAATAGATCTTAAGACCGACCCCAGTAAGAACACTCAGACTCCTCAGAGCAAATAGCTTAAACATAACAAATTGAAGCTTACAAAAGTCAGAATTGTAAAACTAATAGGGCTGTGAAAACCAGCTTTCCTGAAAATTATGAATTGGTTGGCCTGTTTCTTATAATGACAAATAGTGAATCTTGATCATTCATCAGTGCACATGTCATAAATTAGGTGCTGAGAGAGGCTGCAGAATTCTTTATAGCGTCACAGAAAGCTACTGTGCTGCCTTCGTATCACATTGTTAGATTCCGGTGGTGCCAGCACAGGTCTGGCGATGAAAGTTTTAAAATTGTAACAAGTTGTCAAATGTTTATCAACAGGATTTTATGAAGGACTAAAAAGTTATGTACGATACTGCACAGGCCATTAGGGGAATAATAATAGTAATAAAGAGACTTTATTCTCATCCAGACTTACATGGCAGCTAGTTTTTCTCCCCAAATTTGGTTAATGGAGGTTGGGAGAAGCAAATAATTCAATGCTAGAAGGAGAACAGCTTGAAGCATTAGATGGAATATCTGTATTATGTGTTGAATAGAATATAATGGATATGTGGGGCTGTATCTCTGTAGATATGTAGATCTCTCTGTATTTATGGAGAAAGATATTCAGGAAACACAGCCTTAACAAATGCCCTGTCAATTGTGTTTTATGGATTCTGGCACAGAGCAGAAAGAGGGTGGGCCCTGACATCAGGCTGAGCTGGGTTCAGTTCCTGCCTCTTCTCTTAATATCTCTGTGTCCTCTCTACATGGATGTTCCCTCTTGCATTAAAGGAGGAGTAGCAATAACACCTACCATATTAGGCTTGTTGTAAGGTTCTAAAAAAATAAAGCATTTAGCACGATTCCTTGCACATAGGGAGCCCAGACCAAAAATAAACATACAATTTACTACCCTCATTAGCTGTGTGACCTTGGTTGGCGATTTTACCTCTCCCTGTCTCAGTTTCTCCATTTACCCAGAGGAGACAATAATCTGTTCACTCATTTTGTGACATTGTCTGAAGATTAAGTGAGATATTGTCTGTAAAGAACCTAGTATAGAGTTAGCCACGCAGCGTCATGTCTTCATGATAAGTCCCCTTTTCTTTCATTCAGGGGTATATATGTCTGTTTATAAATAAATAAATAAATAAATAAATAAATAAATATATATATATATATATATATATATATATATATATAATTTATTGAAGCATAATTGACCTACAACACTATGTTAGTTCCAGGCACACAACATATTGATTCAATATTTCTATACACTGCAAAATGATCACCATGATATGTCTATTTACCATCTGTCAGGGGTATATTTAAAATTTTTTTGTTGTTGTTGAAGTATAGTTGATTTACAATGTTGTATTAGTTTCAGGTTGTCAGGGGGTGTGTTCTTAAAAGTGAGACAAAATACACTATATCTCCAGAGATACAATCCTAATACAATAACTGTTTCATAAGTCACCATTAAAATTCCTTCAAAAGGTTCTAGAAACTTCATGAGCATCACCAGTTTATGTGTCTACTGCTTTAGACTGTAGGAAGCAAATATAGTTATTATCTGGCTCCTCTACTGGATGGTAAGCTCCGTTGGAGCAGGGAATCCGTGTCTCATGCCCATATCTGTATCCCTAGCATGCTTATTTGGGACATAGGTACTTCATTTGTAGATGCCCAATTAATATTTTTAAACAAATCTATCTCCAGCAGAGAAAAACAATAAATAAATCTACCAATTCATGTTCTATTTGTTCCTCTGCACCAAGGGTGGGTGTACTCTTCATCAGGATCCCCGCAGGGAACAGATGGCACACTCCAATTGGGTAATTTGAGGAGAATGTATGAAGAGTATTGACTGCAATATGGGCATTGTGCGTGGAAACCACCAGGGACCAGCAGTACCCGGGGGATGGTGGGTCTGGGGCACTGGCCTCCACCCCCTGACCATGAGGGGGAAGGGGAGGAGAGTTTGCTAGATGGAGAGAGATTCTGCAAGAGAAGAGGTGGCTATGAGGAGGGGGCTTCCAGGCAGAGCTGTGAGCTTTCCTTGAGGGAGGTGCCGGCTTTGCATGTGCCCCCATAGCTGGGCTGAACTATGCCTCCCAGAATCCCCTCGTTGGAGATGTGTGGTCAGGGAGGGCCACAGAGAGATTCTTGTGTGGGATTTGGAGGGTGATGTGGAGACGCAGGCTTTTTGTGGCTCACACTCATTGTCACCACTCATCTGCTGGCTCACCTCCTTGGCCTAGGCCTGCCCTTGATCCCCTTTTCCTGGTTCCTCCTTTGGCTTCTCTGACTCTAGAGCCAGGTATGTGTTCAGCTCCATGATGAAGGGCCCCGCTGCTACAGGACACCATCTCCACGGTCAGAGGCAACAAGAACTGACTCAGGTTTCAGTCTGACTGCATGGGCCCCAGCTCATTCTTGTGGGTTTCATCTTGTCTTGATTCTCCCCCACTTCACACCCCTCTTCCCTCCTGACGGCCTGCCCTGCAGACCCCAAGCTCCAGCATGTGACACGGAGAAAACAGCTGTACAGAGACGGCTTAATGTCACCTCGTGCCTCAAGGGCTTATGGTCAAATCCTTGAAACAAATACAGATGCATATGTAGGCATACACACACACATACACACACACACACACACACACACACACACACACACAGACATACACATACACATGTATGCAAACATTTATATATCTCCTTCTTGTTCTGCTTGTCTGTTCTTAGTCAGCTTGGGCTGCTATAACAAAACACCACAGACAGGGTGGCTTATAAGTAACATAAATTTCTTTCTCACAGTTCTGAAGGCCAGAGTCTGAGATCAGGGTGCCAACATGGCCATGTTCAGGTGAGAGCCCTCTTCTGAGTTGCAGACTGCCAACTTCTCCTTGTATCCTCACATGGCAGAAAAAGAGAGAGCTAGCTCTCTGGCCTCTTCTAATAAGGGCACTAATTTCATTCACGAGGGCTCCACCCTCATGACCTAATCACCTCCTAAAGGCCCCACTTCCATATACCATCACACTGGGATTAGAGTTTCAACATATGAATTTTGGAGGGACATAAACATTCAGACCATAACAAACACTGCTTGAAACAAAGAACACAGCTCTTTGTGACACCATTGAAATTGACCAGGGGTGGAGAGAATTTATACCTTCATCTTACTCTCCTCCCTCCCTGAGATAGCCTGCTGGTACATCTCATAAAGCAAACCCAACCAGAAAGCATAATATCAGCCCCCTGGAGCCCACAGAAGGGTGGAGGAGAGTAGAATGAGATTCTGCAGGAGCAAAGCATCTCTAGGGAGATGTCCACCATAGAGGCCATTTGTTTAGGTAAATTTAATTTAGCTAAATTCAATTTATTCATTCAGACATGAATTCCTCAAATGTTTATTCAACACCTATGAGCCAGGCACTGTGCTAAATGCTGGGACGCACACAAAGACTAATTCTAATGTGGCAGGTAATTTATTGGGTATCACTGTGTATTTTGTTCTCTCTGATGTATTTCCCCTGCCATACGAAGAAGGGGGAACTGAGACTTTGAATTTGCCTGGTTGAATTTCAACAAGTCTGTTTAAATGCCTCATTTAACATTTTATAGCAGCTTATGTGTAGTAGGGCCAAAGACAAAAATTTCCCAGCTTAAAATTTGGAAAATATAAAGCTGTTTGAAAGGTATTGTGCTGGAGGGAGTTGGGAAGAGCACTTATGGGAGGTGGAGGTGGGAGCAGATGGAAGAGAGAGAGGTAGGGGAGCTGCCCCAGAGCTGGTAAAGTGGATTTGCTGTCGCATTTTTGCTGGTAGAATGGGTCTGATCCCTCTTTTGCAGTGCCCCAGGAGGTGGCAGAGCCTTAGAGGGGCTATCTGTGGTGTTCTACAGACACAATTCTTTAGGAGAAAGAGTGTGTGTGTTTTGGGGTGCACAGCATGTATCAGCAGTGGTGGCTATCATCTAAAAATCAAAAATCCCTTTTCTGAGTGTTCTGCACTGTGTCCACCCCCTGGGGTTCTTGTATGATCCTAGAGAGGGTTAGAAAGTCTCCTCCCAATGACAGAGATTGAGTTTTTCACCAGCCCAACAGAGAAGGCTTGAAGCAGATTGAACTTAATCTCGAGAAATAAAGAAATGTGATGTGACATTTTGTGTATTGGGTGTTGCTAAAACTTGTATATCCACCACGGTCACCTTCACAGCAGCCACTTTTACAGAACACCTACTATATGCAAGTAGCTGTGCTAGGTGCTTTTATTCCTTAATTCGTTCATCTATTCAATGAGTATTGACTGAGTACCTATTGTGTGGTGGGCAGTGTTCTTAGAACAGGGCTTAGCAGCGAGGATACGACAGTGAGCAAAACAGATGAAGCTTCTCAGGCAGCTTAAATAATTGTGGGAGTCAGAGGCCGGAATGCAGAAGGGAATCCATGTGAGAATCAGATGGAAGAACACTCCAGGCTGAGGGAACAGTGAGGGCAAAGCACTGAGGCAGGAGTGGCTGGGAGGCCAGTGTGGTTGCAAAGAGTGGGCGAGGTGGAGAGGGGTAGAGAGAAGGCCAGCAAGATGGGGTAGGGAGATGAGGGTACACAGATCATGTGTGAAGGACTTTATTTTATTGGCATCAGCTCTATTAATCAATATCACTTAGTTCCTATTTCTAAGTAACTTGAGTTTCTTGAGGAAGGCAAATCTATAAGCTGGTAATTTTAACCAGTTTGCTTAGTGACAAAATTCTCTTCCTAAAGCTCTCTTCCAACTCTAGTGAACAGAAGGCAGGGCATAGTTTGGGGTGAGGTCCAAAGAAACCTCGCAGTGGGGAATCTGGAGAGATGTATAGGAGTTTGTCAAGAACTGTGAAGGATCTGAGATTTCTACTCTATTTGCACACTAACAAGTGAGTCACAGTTCCATGGATTCTGGCAGAAGATTCTGGCCTGGGTCATCAGAGACAAAAGACTTTATTACTCACAGCACAGCAGGTGGCATGAGCTTTGTGCCTGCATCCGTTCCGCTTGCCCCCAAGGCTCATGGGGGTGATGTGCAGTGGCCGAGGTAGATGCTGCACATGCTGGGGGTTGATATTACAGCCTAGGAAGCTTGAGCTTAGGAAACCCCAGTCTTTTATAAGGAAGCTGCTAGCAAGCCTCCCCACTCTTTGCCCCGGAGGGGGACGTTATCTTTATTATCCTGGCCAGGAAGCAAATCTGCCCTCTGCCTGGAGGGAGCTGCTGTCTCTGTCTGCCAAGGCTATTTGCTATATGAACATCCTGGAGAAGATGGTCCAGAGCAAAACTTGTGAGGGCCTCTGCTCCCAGAGCATGCAGCAACATGGGACACCCATGGAGAACCGTCCCCCAGAAGAGTGCAGCTGTTAGGGTTAAACTCTTTTAACACTTTTATGAGTTAACAGTGTTCTGGAGAAGGTTAGATAATGGAGTGCCAGTTTTCCTGACTGTTTAGACTGCTACAGCTAGGCAAAAGAACTATTGCTCATCAAAAGCGAGTGAGAGAGGAATTAGGGGATAGGAAATAGGCTAAATGAGGTACTTTAGGGTAGCAAGTTTCAAAATTCACTTACTCATCATTTTTCAACAAGTATTTCTGCAGTGCCTGCTATGTGCCAAGCACCAGGAGGGGGGCCATTCATGATGAAAAAAGGGATGAGCAGAAGAAGGTCCATAGGGCAGGCTACAAAGGGATCAGTGCTAAGGGAGGCCAAGTCTGTTGTCAGCTGGATTTCTAAGCCTGGGCTTCTATCAGAATCACCTGGGCAGATGCCAGAATGATGAAATCAAAATCTGTGGCTAGGCCCCAGGCATCTGTATTAGTTTAAAAACAACATCCCAGACAGCTGCAGTTGAGAACACTGCATGGACCAATAAATGTGCCAGGTGTTCCTCCTGCCCAGGCTGTTGCTATGGCCTCAGTGGTTGCTTTCATCCTGATGGGTTTTCCAACCTGAGCTGTTGCTTTCCCTGAGTTTCTTCTATGAGGACCCCATGTCTTCCGAGATGGGCCTCAGTTCTGTACTCTTAGGATAAGTTTGATCCCAAAACAGGATTACTCTAGATACAAGAAGAGTGAAGCAATTTTTCTCCAGCTCCAAGGTCTAGGTTGGATGTTTTAACATGCCTTGCCTCTAGTCACTAGTACATTTTGGGTCTTTTACTGCATCCCAGGACTTGTATATTACCAGTAACATATTTGTGCAGCCATCGGGATAGGAGTAAAAGCATAGAATTTTGAATCAGAGGAATGTGGCTTTGAACTCTGGCTCCACTCTTATTGGCTATGTGAACTTTCCAGACTTCCTAACCTCTCTGGGGCTCAGTTACCACCTTGGCAAGAAGGGGATGATTCCCCACCCTCTTAGGGTTGTTTTAAAGGTTAAATGAAATAAAGTGTCTAAGGCTTATAACTGTGTCTTAATACATAGTTAGGATTCAATATATTTTAATTTTTTTATTATCTCATTTAATCCTCAAAAAAACCGCTCAACAATAAATCGGCATTTTGATGAATTATAGGAGGAAACAGCATCTCATGTATCTCAGAGGATAAATAAGAATGTGGAAGTATAAAATAAGGTCTTTGTTCTTGAGGAACTTATAATCTAGTTGAGTTGATATGACCTCTTTGGAAAGAATTATATGAAAAAAAACACAGGTAATGATTCAAAATTCCATCACAATGATATAATTGTGAGTACATTGGAACAGCGTCTCCCAAACATAATGTGTAGAAAACTTACTTGAAGAGCATATAATATGCAGATTCTCAAGCCCAGACTCAGTAATTCTGAGTCCCGGAGTCTGAAATCTACTGTTCAACAGACAGATGGCTCCAGATCACTCTGTAACCATAGCTAATGTGTGAACCACACCTAAGCAGTTTGAGAAATCTCCATCAGAAGCAGCTTTTTGATGAGGTAGACTTTCAATTGGGTCTTAAAAATCTGGGTAGGCCCTGAACCAAGATGGTGGAGTAGAAGGACGTGCTCTCACTCCCTCTTACAAGAACACCAGAATCACAACTAACTAACTGCTGAACAATCATCGACAGGGAGACACTGGAACTCACCAAAAAAGATAACCCACATCCAAAGACAAAGGAGAAGCCACAATGAGATGGTAAGAGGGGCGCAATCACAATAAAATCAAATCCCATAACCGCTGGGTGGCTGACTCACAAACTGGAGAACACTTATATCACAGAAGTCCACCCACTGGAGTGAAGGTTCTGAGCCCCACATCAGGCTTCCCAACCTGGGGGTCTCGCAACGGCAGGAGGAATTCCTAGAGAATCAGACTTTGAAGGCTAGCGGGATTTGATTGCAGGACTTAGATAGGACTGGGGGAAACAGAAATTCCACTCTTGGAGGGCACACACAAAGTAGTGTGTGCATGGGGACCCAGGGGAAGGAGCAGTGACCCCGTAGAAGACTGAACCAGACCTACCTGCTAGTGTGGGAGGGTCTCCTGCAGAGGCGGGGGGTGGCTGTGGCTCACCGTGAGGACAAGGACACTGGCAGCAGAAGTTCTGGGAAGTACTCCTTGGGGTGAGCCCTCCCAGAGTCCACCATTAGCCCCACCAAAGAGCCCGGGTAGGCTCCAGTGTTGGGTTGCATCAGGCCAAACAACCAACAGGGAGGAAACCCAGCCCCACCCATCAGCAGTCAAGCAGATTAAAGTTTTACTGAGCTCTGCCCACCAGAGCAACACCCAGCTCTACCCACCACCAGTCCTTCCATCAGGAAACTTGCACAAGCCTCTTAGATAGCCTCATCCACCAGAGGGCAGACAGCAGAAGCAAGAAGACCTACAATCCTGCAGCCTGTGGAACAAAAACCACATTCACAGAAAGATAGACAAGATGAAAAGGCAGAGGGCTAAGTACCAGATGAAGGAGCAAGATAAAATCCCAGAAAAACAACTAAATGAAGTGAAGATAGGCAACCTTCCAGAAAAAGAATTCAGAATAATGATAGTGAAGATGACCCAGGACCTCGGAAAAAGAATGGAGGCAAAGATCAAGAAGATGCAAGAAATGTTTAACAAAGATCTAGAAGAATTAAAGAACAAACAAACAGAGATGAACAATACAACAACTGAAATGAAAAATACACTGGAAGGAATCAATAGCAGAATAACTGAGGCAGAAGAACGGATAAGTGACCTGGAAGACAGAATGGTGGAATTCACTGCCACGGAGCAGAATAAAGAAAAAAGAATGAAAAGAAATGAAGACAGCCTAAGAGACTTCTGGGACCACATTAAACACAAAAACATTCTCATTATAGGGGTCCCAGAAGGAGAAGAGAGAGAGAAAGGACCTAAGAAAATATTTGAAGACATTATAGTCGAAAACTTCCCTAACATGGGAAAGGAAATAGCCACCCAAGTCCAGGAGGTGCAGAGAGTCCCATACAGGATATATCCAAGGAGAAACATGCCGAGACACATAGTAATCAAACTGACAAAAATTAAAGACAAAGAAAAATTATTGAAAGCAGCAAGGGAAAAACGACAAATAACATACAAGGGAACTCCCATAAGGTTAACAGCTGATTTCTCAGCAAAAACTCTACAAGCCAGAAGGGAGTGGCATGATATACACAAAGTGATCAAAGGGAAGAACCTACAACCAAGATTACTCTACCCGGCAAGGATCTCATTCAGATTTGATGGAGACATCAAAAGCTTTACAGACAAGCAAAAGCTAAGAGAATTCAGCACCACCAAACCAGCGCTACAACAAATGCTAAAGGAACTTCTCTAAGTGGGAAACACAAGAGAAGAAAAGACCTACAAAAACAAACCCAAAACGATTAAGAAAATGGTAATAGGAATATACATATCAATAATTACCTTAAACGTGAATGGATTACATGCTCCAACCAAAAGACACAGGCTTGCTGAATGGATACAAAAACAAGACCCATATATATGCTGTCTACAAGAGACCCACTTCAGACCTAGGGACACATACAGACTGAAAGTGAGGGGATGGAAAAAGCTATTCCATGCAAATGGAAATCAAAAGAAAGCTGGAGTAGCGATACTCATATCAGGTAAAATAGACTTTAAAATAAAGAATGTTACAAGAGACAAGGAAGGACACTACATAATGATCAAGGGATCAATCCAAGAAGAAGATACAACAATTATAAATATATATGCACCCAACATAGGAACACCTCAATACATAAGGCAACTGCTAACAGCTATAAGAGAGAAAATCGACAGTAACACAATAATAGTGGGGGACTTTAACACCTCACTTACACCAATGGACAGATCATCCAAAGTGAAAATAAATAAGGAAACAGAAGCTTTAAATGACACAATAGACCAGATAGGTTTAATTGATATTTATAGGATATTCCATCCAAAAACAGCAGATTACACTTTCTTCTCAAGTGCGCATGGAACATTCTCCAGGATAGGTCACATCTTGGGTCACAAATCAAGCCTCAGTAAATTTAAGAAAACTGAAATCATATCAAGCATCTTTTCTGACCACAACGCTATGAGATTAGAAATGAATTACTGGGAAAAAAACATAAAAAACACAAACACATGGAGGCTAAACAATATGTTACTAAATAACCAAGAGATCACTGAAGAAATCAAAGAGGAAATCAAAAAAAAACCTACAGACAAATGACAATGAAAACACGATGATCCAAAACCTATGGGATGCAGCAAAAGCAGTTCTAACAGGGAAGTTTATAGCTATACAAGCTTACCTCAAGAAACAAGAAAAATCTCAAATAAACAATCTAACCTTACACCTAAAGGAACTAGAGAAAGAAGAACAAACAAAACCCAAGGTTAGCAGAAGGAAAGAAATCATAAAGATCAGAGCAGAAATAAATGAAATAGAAACAAAGAAAACAATAACAAAGGTCAATAAAACTAAAAGCTGGTTCTTTGAGAAGATAAACAAAATTGATAAACCATTAGCCAGACTCATCAAGAAAAAGAGGGAGAGGACTCAAATCAATAAAATCAGAAATGAAAAAGGAGAAGTTACAACAGACACCCCAGAAATACAAAGCATCCTAAGAGACTACTAAAAGCAAGTCTATGCTAATAAAACGGACAACCTGGAAAAGTGGACAAATTCTTACAAAAGTATAACCTTCCAAGACTGAACCAGGAAGAAATAGAAAATGTGAACAGACCAATCACAAGTAATGAAATTGAAACTGTGATTAAAAATCTTCCAACAAATGTCCAGGACCAGATGGCTTCACAGGTGAATTCTATCAAACATTCAGAGAAGAGCTAACACCCATCTTTCTCAAAGTCTTCCAAAAATTTGCAGAGGAAGGAACACTCCCAAACTCATTCTATGAGCCACCATCACCCTGATACCAAAACCAGACAAAGATACTACAAAAAAAGAAAATTACAGACCAATATCACTAATGAATATAGATGCAAAAATCCTCAACAAAATACTAGCAAACAGAATCCAGCAACACATTAAAAGGATCATACACCATGATCAAGTGGGATTTATCCCAGGGATGCAAGGATTCTTCAATATACACAAATCCATCTATGTGATACACCATATTAACAAATTGAAGAACAAAAATCATATGATCATCTCAATAGATGCAGAAAAAGTGTTTGACAAAATTCAACACCCATTTACGATAAAAACTCTCCAGAAACTGGGCTTAGAGGGAACCTACCTCAACATAATAAAGGCCATATATTACAAACCCACAGCAAACATCATTCTCAATGGTGAAAAACTGAAAGCGTTTCCTCTAAGACCAGGAACAAGACAAGGATGTCCATTCTCACCACTATTATTCAACATAGTTTTGGAAGTCCTTGCCATGGCAATCAGAGAAGAAAAAGAAATAAAAGGAGTACAGATTGGAAAAGAAGAAGTAAAACTGTCACTGTTTGCAGATGACATGATACTATACATAGAGAATCCTAAAGATGCCACCAGAAAACTACTAGAGCTAATCAATGAATTTGGTAAAGTAGCAGGATACAAAATTAATGCACAGAAATCTCTTGCATTCCTATACACTAATGATGAAAAATCTGAAAGAGAAATTAAGGAAACACTCCCATTTACCACTGCAACAAAAAGAATAAAATACCTAGGAATAAACCTACCTAAGGAGACAAAAGACCTGTATGCAGAAAACTATAAGACACTGATGAAAGAAATTAAAGACGATACCAACAGATGGAGAGATATACCATGTTCTTGGATTGGAAGAATCAACATTGTAAAAATGACTATACTACCCAAAGCAATCTAGAGATTCAATGCAATCCCTATCAAATTACCAATGGCATTTTTTATGGAACTAGAACAAAAAATCTTAAAATTTGTATGGAGACACAAAAGGCCCCGAATAGCGAAAGCAGTCTTGAGGGAAAAAAGCAGAGCTGGAGGAATCAGACTCCCTGACTTCAGAGTATACTACAAAGCTACTGTAATTAAGAGAGTATGGTACTGGCACGAAAACAGAAACATAGATCAATGGAACAAGATAGAAAGCCCAGAGATAAACCCATGCACCTACGGTCAACTAATCTATGACAAAGGAGGCATGGATATTCAATGGAGAAAAGACAGTGTCTTCAACAAGTGGTGCTGGGAAAACTGGACAGGTACATGTAAAAGAACGAAATTAGAACACTCCCTAACACCATACACAAAAATAAACTCAAAATGGATTAGAGACCTAAATGTAAGACCAGACACTATAAAACTCTTAGAGGAAAACATAGGAAGAACAGTCTTTGACATAAATCACAGCAAGATCTTTTTTGATCCACCTCCTAGAGTAATGGAAATAAAAACAAAAATAAACAAATGGGACCTAATGAAACTTCAAAGCTTTTGCACAGCAAAGGAATCAATAAACAAGACAAAAAGACAGCCCTCAGAATGGGAGAAAATATTTGCAAATGAAGCAACTGACAAAGGATTAATCTCCAAAATATATAAACAGCTCATGCAGCTCAATATTAAAAAAACAAACAACCCAATCCAAAAATGGGCAGAAGACCTAAATAGACATTTCTCCAAAGAAGACCTACAGATGGCCAAGAAGCACATGAAAAGCTGCTCAACATCACTAATTATTAGAGAAATGCAAATCAAAACTACAATGAGGTATCACCTCACACCAGTTAGAATGGGCATCATCAGAAAATCTACAAACAACAAATGCTGGAGAGGGTGTGGAGAAAAGGGAACCCTCTTGCACTGCTGGTGGGAATGTAAATTGATACAGCCACTATGGAGAACAGTATGGAGGTTCCTTAAAAAACTAAAAATAGAATTACCATATGACCCAGCAATCCCACTACTGGGCATATACCCAGAGAAAACCATAATTCAAAAAGACACATGCACCCCAATGTTCATTGCAGCATTATTTACAATAGCCAGGTCATGGAAGCAACCTAAATGCCCATTGACAGACAAATGGATAAAGAAGATGTGGTACATATATACAATGGAATGTTACTCAGCCACGAAAAAGAACGAAATTGGGTCATTTGTAGAGACATGGATGGATCTAGACACTGTTATACAGGGTGAAGTAAGTCAGAAAGAGAAAAACAAATATCGTATATTAATGCTTATATGTGGAACCTAGAAAAATGGTAGAGATGAACCGTTTTTTAGGGCAGAAATAGAGACACAGATGTAGAGAAAAAACGTATGGACACCAAGGGGGTAAAGCAGCAGGGGGGTGGGGGTGGGGGTGTGATGAATTGGGCGATTGGGATTGACATATGTACACTGATGTGTATAAAATTGATGACTAATAAGAACCTGCAGTATAAAAAAATAAATACAATAAAGTTCAAAAATTCAAAAAAATATCTGGGTTAACTATGGATGAGCAAAGGGAGCAGGAGAGGGTAATTTTCAAGAGGGGACAAATTATGTGCAAAGCTGAGAAGGCAAGAGAACTATTTGCAGAAGTAACCATGTTAATATACATAGTAATTTAAGTTTATTGGTTTTGCTGGACTTTAATAAGGTAAGTATTTTCTCATTTTCATGACATTTTTCTTGCAAAGAAACTTAATTAACAAACCTTTTCATTTCCTGGAGGTCTTCTCTCCAATAGCCCCACATCTCTTTTGCTGAGTACCACACGAGGGTGTATTTGGATTTGGATATTCTATCTAACTTAGGCAGAAAGTGAAGCTCTGAGAGTCAGGCAGGGATGAGTGTTCTCTTGATCAAGGGTGAGACAATATGTAAAGTTCCAGGAACTTGGACCGTCCCTGGGATGTGCAATTTGGGATAGATTCCACTGAGAGCTGAGAATTAAGGGGGCAAGCTAGGCCAAGAGTTGAAAACAAATGCCTCACCCCCATTCTTATTGAAATCTGTTCTGTTTTGTGTTGTTTTAATTAGAGGGGGCTCTCCTGTAAAATATTAAAAATTAGTGGCCAAGATTTTAAAAATGGGCTCACAAAAAATGAAATTTCCTACTTCTCTTGAGAAGTTAGAAGATTGGTATATCCCTTGGGGGTAGTTTTGTCTGCAAGTAACAAATAAAACCTTACTTAGTCTGGCCGGGTTTAAACCATAAGAAAATTTGTTATCTCATATAAAACAAATTCCAGAGGTTGGTTCCAGGTGTGGTGTGTCTGAGATCTGCTCCAGGTGTCCTGGGCTCTGTGTGGCAAGACGGTGACAGCCGCTTCTGGCATTTCAGAGAGACACAAATCTGTTCAAAGGAAGAAAGACCGTCTCTTCTTGTTTCTTTCTTTGGAAGTTCAGGCATCAAAGTGGCCTTTCCTCATGTGTTATTGGCTAAAATTGGGTCATATGCCCATTCCTATATAAATCACTGACAAGGAAAATTGACTTAGACCAATATGGCGCCAGCCCTGGAGAATACAATGGGAATAGGATCAACCTTCTCTGGGTCACATAAGGGGAGGGGATTGCATGGACAAAGAAGTGGGGAATGGGTATTGGGAGGCAATCAACAAAGTCCATTACAATCTGACATTACAGGTTCCATATTCCCTCTTGGCAGAAACTGGCTGGAGCTGGGTTTATGTTGCCCCCTTTAAAGGTAGATGGAGTCTTCAGTTTGCCTCTGTACCACCCATATTATTTGATATCCTATTTGCCTCAATATTTATGTTACCTGCTTAGCTCCTACAGGCATTTAAGTTTGGGACTCTATTTCTATACACTTCAGGTTTGCCATAGTTTTCTTAAGTGGTGTTTCCCATCGATATTATCCAGCATGCTTGGATAATCGATTAGAGTGATTGTTTAATTGCTCCTCTCTCCCTTTGCCCATTAGATGCTGCTTGCCAACCTTCCAAATGATTGATATTTTCTTTCCTCTTGTGACCAATTTTCCCCCTCATTTCTTACTTTTGGTGATGTACTGATCCTGTGGGCCACCAGGAAAATCCCAGCAAAACTCCTTCGTCCCATTCATGCCACTGTGAAAGGTCTTCAAGAATTTGAGTCTTCAAAAATCTACCTCCATAATGAACTAGTCTTAGTGAAGAGAGAAAACATACAGTGTCAATCTTGGCTAGCGACAGGGTGCAAATTAACCCAGGATCAAATTGCAGCAAGATGGATTGGGCCAGATTGTCCTGTTATCCTAACAAAGGGATTATACAGTAAGTGCCCTTCAGAAGGGAGACATCATTCTATGCGGAACTCTAGAATGAAAAGAGACAAGGTTGAACTCTTCACAATTTCCAAACAGATATTATAGAGTAAGGAAACTAGTAAATGATGTTTTAAATAATCATTCCATTTCTTAACTGATGACTGGTAAGGCATACATACACTGTCAATTTTGATAGTTCTTGCAGCTGTAGCTACTAGAAAATTCTAGGTTGAAAATATCTTAACCTCTATTAGGTTAAGACCTCTATTAGGAAATTCAGAATCTTAAGTACATTGGGGCACATAATGTAAAGAGAGTGTATGGAATTAATTCATTCTTTCAAAAAGAATTTTTAAAGTTCTTACGCACATGCTTCTAAGTGTTAGGGATATGGCAAGGAGCAATTTGGATTATGTCTTTACTCTCTTTAGATTATATCTGGAAGAGAGTTAATAAAAAAGTAACACATAGAAAAGATGATTTCAGAGTGATGGGTGCTATGAAGAAAATGAGAAAAACCATGTTTTGGGGAGTAACAGATGGGGAATAGAAGTAGGCAGCTGTGTGCTGGTAAGTGTACAACAGCTGGTTCTCTGGGGGGGAAAAGTCCTGATTTGTAGTGTTTGCCAATTTCTTTAGTGTAAATACTCCCATCACAGCTGATTTCAAGCTACCAACATGACTAGGAGTTGGGAACAGATGCCCACAGCATACACCAGCTCCAGAATACCTCTGGGAGTATGCTACGTTGCTTTCAGAAAGGGCTGTGAGGCAAGACCTCTTTGATAAAGTGACATTTGAGCCAAGATGTGGATGGTAAGGAGAAGCTGGCCATGAGAAGGAAGATCCAGGGCAAGAGCTTTCCAGGCAGAGGGGATATGTTGCAAAGGCAAAGGTCCTGAAGTAGAAACAAACTTAGTATATTCTCCAGAGGAAACAAGGATGGTGAGGGAGTAGAGTTTAGAAACAGAAGGCATTAGGAAGTGGGAAAGATATGTGTGGGCTAAATCATGCAGGGCCTTGAAGATCATGTTAATAAATTTAGATTCCATTATAAGTGTTATGGGAAATCTTACAAGATTTAAGCAGGTGATCAACCATATCTACTTAGCAAGAGCCTGTATTTAAGTTTTCATGAAAAGAATTCAGTATATAGTTGTCCTGTAGCAGGAGAAGGTGGAGAAAGAGAAATAGTAGACTTGGTTGGATTTTACAGTCTATGTTTTGATTATACTTCCATTCAGTCAAAGAAAAAGCTGTATGTGAACCAATTAGCCCAATGTCTGACACACTGCAAGCACTGCATAAATGTTAATTATTGTTTGTACTGTATGGGATTAACTAGGAAGTGGGTTTCAGGGGTGCTCAGTGATGTACTGATAGCACTGGATGTATATCAGAGTTAGAACATCACAGAGTAGGGGTTGCAGTGGAACTCAAACAAGTTGCCGAAGATTGGGTTACAACCAGCACTATCTCCAGATTTTGAAACTTCGTTCAGGTTAGATAGATATCAGGTTGACACTTATTCCCCAGTGCTGAGAGTTGGCCAGATTATAAACCATGGTTAGGTCTTAAATTGTAGTACATTTATTCATTTATTCATTTGCTCTGATCAGGGACTCTCGTTCAGCCACCAAAGTGGACACCATCTGGCACCTTCACAGAGGACATTTTAATGCAAGGGTATGAAAAAAAGGTTTCTCATGGGTTTTTCCTTTTTGCAACTGTTGATTTCTTTCCCTCCTTCCTTTATTAACTAGTAAATGAGCATCCTTTATTTATTTAACTTTTTTTAAATTGAAGTATAGTTGATTTACGTTAATTTCTACTGTATAAAACTGTTTTCCTTTTGTATGTTTGTTTGTTTGTTTTTGGCCATGCGGCTTGCAGGATCTCAGTTCCCTGACCGGGGACTGAACCTGGGCCACGGCAGTAAAAGGTCGGAATCCTAACCACCAGGCCACCAGGGAACTCCCAATGAGTATCCTTTAAAAGAGGAATGTAGGAACATTATTATCTCTTTTAACAGGCATAAAACATTGATGATATCAGTAGGTAGAATTTACTGAGTGCTCACCAAATATTTGTTCAGTGTGCCAAATGCCTTATACGCTTTACATAAGCTTCCTAAAAGTCCTAAGAGGTGGGGACATTGTTATCTTTATTATACAGATGAAGAAGCTGATGCTTAGGAAGGTTGAATCGTTGTCCAAGGGTGAGATAATGGTGGAGCCGGGATTCACACTAGTTTCTGCAGACCCTCCAGAGCCTCTGGCGCCAAGCCTACATAGATAATGTGCAGCTTTTTAGATTTTTGTCCTATGTCTTCTGAACTTTGCTCTTTGCGTCGCCCCTTCTCTTTTCTTGCTGCTACTCTTTATGTTCAAGATCCCAGGGTTTTCACAACAGTTCCCAATGGGGTCTCTACACTTGCAGTCTCTCCTGTTCAATGCCATCTTATGAATAGCACTAAATTGTACTCTTAGAAGGGCAGCTCTGGCCTTGTTATGCTCTGATTGAGAAACCTCAATGTCTCCCCATTGAATGAAGAGCAGATCTCTCAACCACATTCTGAGCGCTGGAAAAGAGCTTGTACTTCAGCCAGACAAAGGACTGAGCACTGGCATTTTGTAACATGGTGGAGTGCTGGCTGCTTTCTGCGCCCTCAATCTCATGGTGGTCTGTGCTGCTCCCTTCTCCTAAAATTCATGTCAGAGTTTGTGTTTCTGGAAGGCAGGGACTTCGCTAGACATCTCTGTGTAAACTGTATGAATTTGCATCATGACTATGCACAATGTCACATGCTTTTTTCTTCTGCATCAAATCCAGTGTGTTTATTCCAAGGTCACACCCCAGAGCTGGTGAGTAATAATAACTGTCTCCATATGCTTTTTTCAAGAATCCTAGCTCACTATAGGACAGCAAAAAGCTGCAGGATTTTATGAGTATCCCCCAAAGCAGTCTTTCAGTCTGGAGTCACTTCCTTTGGTGCTGGGTGCCCCTGGCCCATGTGGCCATTTGAAGGGTGCAGGACTGTTCCTTCAATACTAAGCTTAGGCAAAGGGCTGGGTCATGAACAGTTGAGATACAGTAGTGGCTAAGAATGCAAGCTCTGGCTTTAAATTTCCCTCACCCTTTGTAGTCATGTGTTCATGGACAAACCATCCTTGTGCCGCCGTCTTCCCCCCCATAAAGCGGAATATCAATGCTGTCTCCTCGTGCACTTATTATGAGGATAAAGGAAATATAGGACTTAGAACAATGCCTGGCAGGTAGGAAGTGATTAATGAATGTTCGGAAGTATTTTTTTCCCCATTCAGGGCCCTTACCCTCACTAGAGATGTTGCAGGGTGTACTAGAGCAGTACCTGTGACAAAGGCTTCAATATTCCCCAGGGGAAGGGCTCTCCAATTTCTGCTGCCCTTGTGAACACCTCTCTCTAGGTACCATGTGGTTAGGTGATTCTTGGTTGCTCAACTTGTCACAGTGTCAGTTTCCTCATCTGTAAAATGGGAGCACAATGTGACTTGCAAGGTGTTGGAAAGGGCTTTCATATATTTAACATAGATCTTCGCACATAATGAATGTTAGGATCAAATCAAGCAAGGGATCTAATGTGCTTAGCACAGTATCTACCAGGTAGAAAGGGTTCAGTTTATGTCAACTATCACTGTTGTCACCATTATCATCACCATTATCACCATCATCATTATCATCATCATCATCATCATCCTCATCCTCATATCTGACCTCACAGAGCATACTGCTTGAACACTGCAATGACTGATACATATTGGTTAACTTGTGCAATTAATTTGAAAAACACCAATTCAAAGATAATACTTTACTAGGAGTTTTATGTGTATTCAATTCTTTTCTAAAAACCATTTCTTAATAGTTGATTCCTATGGTTTTGCAGTTAATGGTATCTAAATATATTAAAAATATGCCTCACAGGGCTGTCTGAATGATATAGAATTTTGATCAACCTTACTTGTGCTGGGAATGAATTGATTCAGTTTAAATTCTTTGTCTAAAAGTTATTTGTCCTGGAAAATACCAGTCTAATTCCCTTACAAGTAAGAAAATTATAGAGAGATCTAAGCAGTGAGTAGAATATAGGCTCAGAAAATGTGTATCAGCATACCTTAACTAAAGTAGAATAAATCTTGGAACTTTAATATCCCCTTTCTTGGACCTAAATAGGCCCCTTTGGAAAACTATTTTATTGTTTCTCATTAAATTAGAATTGTGCTGAGGTGCCACTATCCACTGTTTCCTATTATTATTAATGTAAAAAAAATCACTGCACATTCAGCATGTCCCCAGTTAAAGCCAACAGAAAATCCTCCCCACACTTATGCTTAACTCTGGCTCATTTTTAAACAAAGTTCCTTTTTTGTTGTTTACATCTGCATTTAAAGATAGCAATCCTTTCTAGTGACAAATAAGGAAATTTAATATATAGGTTTACTTCCGCTCTGTTGAATTAACCGCTCTTGCAGAAGAAGCATGGAAAGAGTTACAGAGGCCAGAACTGTCTCGTTAACTTTGGGAGGATGCAGTAATCGCTGGGCAGCAGAATGTAGGAAGCATCATTTTTCAAAACACGGGTACTTTGATAGTATGTTAGAGAGGAATACTCAAACTTTTGATCCATCAATGAGATGGAAGGTGTCTTAGTTAATTTGAGCTGCTATAACATGAACTGGGTAACTTATAAACAGCAGAAATTTATTTCTCACAGTTCTGGAGTATAGAAGTCCAAGATCAAGGTGCCAGCAGATTTGATTCAGATGAGAGTCCACTTCTGGATTTTATAGATGGCTATCTTCTTATTATATCCTCACATGGCAGACAGCATGGACTTTTCTCATTAGGGTATTAATCCTATTCATGAGGGCTCCACCCTCATGACCTAATCACCTCCCAAAGGCCCCACCTCCACATACCATCACATTGGAGATTAGATTTCAACACAGGAATTTCGAGGGGACACAAACATTCAGTTCTAGAATATGGTCACTGTTCACAATATTTCTCAAAAATGCTACCCTGTAGTGTCTTATCTTCCTGATGCGTTCATGAAACAGACACTGAATGACAACAGATACTGTACATTGGTGGCCTACCAGCTACAGCTGGCCCAGAGATGTGTGATGTTTGGGCCTCGGGAACATGTTCCATATGGCAGCAGTTATTGGAGCCTCACTGAGACCAGGCATCCCTCTTTCATATTTCCAGTAGCTTCTTGGCTCCTTAGAGTTTTCAACCCCTGAATAAAAAACACTGAGCATGTATGATAGCTCAGATACTATGTTAGGACATAGCTTACAAGTTAATGTCCAAGTCCTCATAAAGGCTGTCAAGCCCCTACGTGGTACCCTTCTTCCCCAGCCCTTACCATCTTGTCTACTACTTTCTGCTCTGCTGACTCCAACCTGACCACATGGACCCCTCTTCCTACCAGCATCTACACCACCCCTCACCTCTTTCTGGTTTTTGCTCAAATGCCATGTTGTCAGGGTGACCTTCCCTGTTCCTCCACTTTTAACTTACAAGTATTTTCTCCCTCCCAGAACTCACTAATCCCTTTTCCTTCGTTTTTCTACCAAAGCCTTTATCATGATCTGACATACAGAATATTTAATTTATTCATTCATTGTCTAAGCTTCATGAGGGCAGCACGTCTGTCTTACTGCTGTCTTTCTAACACCTACGACAGTGCAGGTACCTGATAAACAAGATGAACAATGAATGCATGAGCATGGTGTATGCCAAAAGAGACCCAGGATGCTATGGGAACCACAAGTAACTCAGTGAGGCTGGAGCATGGCATTTGAGGTCGGAGTAGGGAGAGATGAGGGTGGAGCGGTGAGGACTGCGGACTTGGACGGGAGGACAAGGCGGAGCCATGGGAAGATGAGTGACCAGAAAGCAGAAGGAGGATAAGGTTACTAGGAATGTTTTTACTCTGCTGTTTTGCAAACCAAAATAGTATATATAGCTACTAATTTCCATGAATCTGAGAATAGGACCTTACTAATGATTTAGAAAATGCTAATGAGTCTGTTTACATAGAATTTTACCAAGCCCTTAAGCATGCAGTTTACCTTGGATTGTCCCCTAAGATACTGGCTTGATTTCAAGCAGCTTCAGCCTTAGAGAGTTAATTAGAGAAGAAAGTAAAAGGCAATAAGGTAGTTCCAGCTTGAACAATAGGGTCATCCAGATTAGATCCAAATTCCAGTTTTGCTGCTTGTTAGCTATGTGAACTTAGAAAAATTACTTAACCTCTCTGAACCTTTTTTCTCATCTGCAAAATGAGATCAAATATGCCTACTATTCCAAGCTGTCCTGAGGATTAAATTTAATAAAAATCAGTGTGTCTCATGCCTTCTATAGTTGTAGGTAGTGAAGATACAGAAACCATATTTATGAAAGCAATCATGCCTTTTATTAATGATTATGCAAATTAATGCATCTTATTTTTAAGAATGTTAAAGGTTGACTTAATTTTTACAAAAAAGAAATAACTGGATATATAATATTGTGGCTTTTCCTTTTTTCTTTTTCTTTTTGCTTTTTATGTTTTTTAGAACATATGGAACCTATCTATTTGCTGCATCTTATGTACTTCCCTAATATTGGTGTAAGTTTCCACCTTGGTAAAGCATATTCTTGAGTTGTAGACCTATGCTATAAATGTCTCCCTCTTTTGGGGAGTCAGATAGACTGTTTTGAGACCATGGGAAGGGTACCTCATCATTTTTTGAATCCTATGAATACTATGGATTACACTTTAATATATACAGCATGTAAATAAGTTACAGAGGCATAAAAGCTTCAAAACTAAACGAAAAGGAAAATTTAATAACTGGCTGATTTTTAGATTGTGCACTAAATAATCTGTTTTTCATCCTAAGAAAGGGGAGGAGAAAGGTAGAGTTTAATAGACATATAGGAACAAAGTAACGTCCAGTATCTAGGGGGTGCAAATCACATTCCATGAACCAAACAATGTGGCTTTCATCAGATCGCCTTCAGCTGCTCTGCCTGGGCACTTGAGTATAACCCAACCAACTGTAACACAGGAAGAAACTCCTGACGAAGGGCAGAAGACAACACAGAGCCCACAGATCTTGGCCAAATTCTGCCCGTTCGAGCTATGTATATAATAACATGTCTGTCAAGTGATGTGTTTGGAACTATCCTTCTAGGGCAGAGGTTAAAAGAAGAGAAGAATTAACTAATAAGGGCCTACTGTATAGCGCAAGGAACTCTACTTAATACTCTGTAATGGCCTATATGGGAAAAGAATCTAAAAAAGAGTGAATATATGTATTTATACAACAGATTCCCTTTGCTGTACCCCTGAAACTAACACAACATTGTAAGTCAATTATACCCCAATACAAATTTTAAAAAAGGATATAAGAAGCATTAAATGTACAGGAAAAAAAAAAGAAGAGAAGAATGTAAAAAGAAATAAGACATTTGCACAACTGTGACAATCTCGGGATTGAAGGGATAGAACTGGATCTGGGATATACAGAGCAGAGGTTTAACTGGGAGTGATTTCAGTCCCCGGGGGACATATGACAATGTCTGTAGACACTTGTGGTTGTCACACTGGGCAGGTGCTGTTGGTGTCTAGTGAGAAGAGTCCAGGGCTGCTGCTAAACATCCTACAATACACAGGACAGCCCCTGCCCCTGCCCCAGTAAGGAATTTTCCAGCCCCCAAATGTCAACAGTGCTGAGATGGAGAAACCCTTTGTGTAGAGATTTCAACTCTAACTGTTGGTAAGTTTGAGATTTTATTACATGATTTAGCCATCTGAAGTCCTTGGGATTATAAACAGCTATTTCTTTTAGAAAGTTCAAAACTCCACTGTCCCTGTGAAGGTTCAGCCCCAGCTTTATCTTCCTCAGGAAATGATGCAACTGAGGTGAATGCATTGTGTTCTCACCTGTTCTGGGTTCTTTCTTGGTGTTTGGTGAGAAGCCATTGAATTGGCACAGGTCTCTGAGTAGTTGGTTGTGATCTGTTCAATGAAAGGACCTCAGTGTGAGAAAACCATGGTCTTTCCTTCACGTGGGTAAGAACTTACATCCTTATGAAGCCAGCCTGTGAAATGACCACGATTGAACACAAGCATGAACCACAGTGCTCCTTTCTTCCCTACAAGTGTCTCTTCTGTAAGTTTGAGGAGCAGTGGTGGAAAAGCAGGGAAGATTTTCATTGCCTCTGTCTCTGCTTCACCCGGATTGTGGTTAAATAGAAGACTTCAGTCTCCAGGGCTGTCAATCTACCCCTTTTTAATAGCATCAAATTTGTTTTAAAAAATTCATGCTGTGGGTTTTGAGGTAATAACTGTAGCTCCAGAAATGTTTGTTAAAGATTACACTAGATAGACACTTTTTAATGGACAGTGTCTGTTCTTGGGCATTTATACTTTATAACAGTATATCTGGGGAAGGAAAAACAATATGAGAGCTAGAGGTTTTTCAGCAAATTTCACTAAACTATTGCTGTCTTTGTCCAAATGTCTCTGAAAATTTGATGGGAGGAAGAATTTTGTCCTTATTATGCTTGACTGAATAATCTGCTAAATTATATTTTAAATCAG